>NC_045562.1:44453826-45653826 GCF_009819795.1 Aythya fuligula
GAGAAGAATCTGATTAATGGAGAAAGCAATCAAGCCAAACGGAACTGAGATGCCGATTTTAAAACCACAAGCTTAAGTTCACATAGAAGACATAGTAATAGGGGAGTACTGCATTTTACTAAACACTGTATGGATTTGGATTATGTTTTGCCACTGCTGTATTATTTTTCCACATTTCAAGATATAGCATGACCATGTATATGTGAAGGTTATATAAAGATCATATATTTCTTTTATTACATCTGAGTGAGATCAAAAAAGATCTGTAAAGTTAGTTTATGCTACCCTATTACCACAAGAAGGTACGAGTGCAGTTACTCGACTGTCTCTGAGAGCCTATTACTTTATAGATGTATATAGTTGTTCAGTGATCATGTTGTGGCCAGTATCTTAAAGACTACTGCATTTCGCACCTTTTTTCCTCTTCCAGTTTTGCTGTGTAAGGTTATAAAAGAAATGAGTGGTCTTGCCTCTTCTCTTCCCAGAGGCTGTGAAGAAAGATTGGGACTAACTCTGGGGAGCTTAATCCAGCATATACTGTGCTGACTTCTTTCAGGAGACAGAACTGGGCTTTGCAGTGAAATAGCCCCAGAATTTGTGTACCCAGTAGCTTTTTCATGCGATAAGAATGTCTTAGCAAATGTCTTATATCAATTTTTTAAAACCCTGTGAATTACTAGGCAATGGAGAATTTAGGAATTATGTGGTACAAGTGTCATAATTATCCATGGATAATGGAAATTGCTTGTTGTTGATGAAATGCAACATAACTGACAGGTTGCCTTGGAAGAGCGATTCCCATAGAAGTCTGCAGGAAGCAAAAAGAGAAATGGAAACTAAACAGGATCATTTCTATATGGTTTTAACTTCATTTTGAAGTTGAATTTAACATCATCATAACCAACAAACTAAATCACAGGCAGGAAAAGTGGAAGAGAATGTGACTGCAAGAGATGAAATCCGAATCAGAATGATGCAGGAATGGCATACTTCCAGTGACCATCAAGGACCAGTGCTATTATGAAATGGCTATGACCACTTTGAAGAAAATTTACTGCTAATATCTTTTAAAAATCATTTTTAGCAGTACTAGTTAATGTCAAAAATGATCCACCATGTTTTAAAGGAATATGAAAAAAGAATACTGAAAGCAAATATAGACTAGAATGCTACAGGGATTTACCATCTGTATATGAGGCATTAATGTTCAGAAAAGTAAGAATTAATTAACTTGCACTAGGAAAAGAAGGCATTGATGCTTCTTCAAATGAAGATGAATCATAAAAATTGTTTTGAACTGATCATTGGGAACCAATTCAAGAAAATATACAAATAAGACAACCTAAAAAGAGTAGTACAAAGAGAGTACAACTGCTTTGGTTGAGCAGGATTAAGAGACTAATGTCAGCAAGCTAAAATTGGTTAGTGGTAAGCATAACTTCAGCTACACAGAGACTGAAAATGTTCATTTATTTATTTTTTTTATCTGTAGTAAGGACTCTAGTTAAAATCAAAAAAGTATAATGTAAAGGTCATACACTTAGTATTATACTTTGAAGGACAGGAGTTATTTGGTATCACACTAATCCAGAAAATTCTTGTTGGAAACTGCAATAAATTTGTCTTCCCAGGAGACTATCAATCTCACCTCTAGTAGCTGGTTAGAATGACACCAAAAACAACTTCTTTTTATGCATTTAAATAAGCAATACCAGCAGCTAACAAAAAATGAAGCAAGTGCTTCAAAATGTTCCACAAAATATGTTCAATTTTAAAAAAATGTAGAATAATGTATTCTTCCATTTTGCAGTGTTTCTGCCAACCTGTATTATTTGTCACTGATTAAATCCCATCTCAAATTTCTCTAATGACTACCAATAATATATTATTGCAGCTGTATTTGAAAACTTTTTTTTTTTTCTACAGAAGTATTTCTCCTATGTTTTTTTTTTGTTGGTATTTTTGTTTTTTTTTTTTTTTTGATTTTCCAAGAAAGTATGGAATTCAACAATAATTAAGAATTCCAGAGCTATTGTTGTTTTGTGTTCCATATGTGTATTTATATGCATACACAGTACAATATATGTATGTGATAGGTCATAGACATGCAGAAAAATGGCAGCATACTGCCCCCTCAGTCTCCCACCTCAAAAGAAATACAATGTTTTTAGGTACTTTTTGATAAATAGGAATCTTGCTTCAGGATTTGCATAGTCCTTGTATATTTTTTTCCTTGAATGTTTGAGATGCTGAACTATAATTATTATGTCAACTGAGGAAATACGTATTTAATATAAATATGAACAAAGTATATGTATATAAAGATGTATTCTTGCTGGTATGGTTGAGACTAGTAATTCATGGTGACAACACCGCGAACCAACTATGGTGATATTACAGTGTAGTGATGTATCATTTACATTAAGGTTCCAGTATTATATTTCTTTGCCATATTGTGTGTTCAACAAAGCTTTATTATGATATGAGCTTGTAGCTATTACAAAAGAATGCTGGATTCTTACCTTTGACTTGAAAAAAATGCACAAGCTGCATTTTTCAAAGGTTCACTTAGAACGATCAAAGTTATACAGTATGTGCATATATTTAATTACATATTTGTACACATTTATCCCACAGAATCTCTTCCACTACAAAGATTGGAACATTCATAGAAATATAGTTCCTAGTAAATAAAACATTTAAATACCACAATATACCTGTATCTGTATATATTTCTACAAAAAGAAACCCTTTAACTACTGGTTTTAGAATCTTAAAAGCATAGTTTGCTGTACTTTGTGAAAATTCAGAGAACAATCAAATCGCTTCTGTAGTGTTTCACTCTGCCTGAAGGCAAAGTCAAAGGGTGCTGGTTTCGTCTCATAGCTTTGTGTGGACTGTTTGCAGGAAGTTTTATTTTATTTCATAATGTAGATAGGTGACAGTATGAAAAAAAAAAAAAAAAGCCAGGCTGTTTTTTGACTGAATTTCATTGCCTTCAGAATTCAAATCCAGCCATGCCATTATCATAAATTTCATCATGAATTGTGTATCTGATTATTTTAGTAGGCTTTCAACCATACTCTGCCCTAACTTATGTTATTTAGCTAAAGAAATCAAGCAGAAGATACAAGAAGAAATGGAGTTTAGCACTTTGTCAGTTCAGTCTTATGTCTGCTAAAGCTGTTGTGAACTTCGTTATTTAAGTCTTCGGTTACAGAATTTGTCCCACTAATTTTTAATCCTTGTCTCAATTAAGACAGGTTATGATCCTACTTGTTCTCAGACATGCACATATATTCTTTTGAAGTCACACCACAGTACAGGTTAATGCTTAAAATACACTTTTCTTTTTGTCCACCTTTTGAAAAAAAGTAACTTGTCATGTGTACTAACATATACAAAATTATTGATTAACCCTGGGTCTTCTAGTTAAAAATAACAATGAGGCTCTTAAGCTATAGGTAGTACTTCTCTTCCCAGCAGGTTAGCCACACATCCAGTATTAGCTGTGGAATATATAGGTTTCCTATTACCCACAAAGAGTGGAGAAAAAAAGAAAAAATGTAATTTTGATTTTGGAGATGGAATTAATTTTTTTTTAAGCAGTAGCAGTTTAAATTCAAGAGCAAATCACTCAGATCCGTGCCAGAATGCAAATGCAAGTGGGCTAGTGATAAAAGTGAATAATCTCTTGCATTGATAACCAGCTGATCTCTCTTTAGAAGAGATGGCTGAAGCATGATTTTGTGCATCACTTTCTGCCAACTCAGTGCATGTAAAGCTAAGTTTTTGAACTCCAACCCAATGCATTTTATCTGGTAGTGGCATGAACTACCAGTTTTGGAGCAGTCTTATTCTTGTGTAAGATTTTTCAGAATTACTGAGTAACTGACTGTGCAACTTATTACACAGAAAGATTATGACAAGGCAGATCTACCCCTTAAAATTAGGGGATGTTCCCTGAGTGAACTGGTTGGTGCCCCTCACAGTTAAGCATGAGAAAATAGAGAGTGTTGATGAAAAAAGTGCCTCATTCATAGTTAATTCTTACACTTTTAAAGGTTTTACAGAGACCTAAGCTTTCAGGTAAATTTTTACATTAGCTTTAGTTAAGAGTCTTGTCTCTGCAATGCTGTAGGTCGATCTTCATATCAAATCACATGCACTTTACATTCCACAAGGTTTCAGCTTTATTTCACACTCCCCTGCTCTGCTTCTTCGGGGACTTGCACTAATTTGAGAGATAAGCTTGAACATTGGAGCTTGAATAAAAATCTGACTTTGGCCTGAGTATGAGAAATAACGAGGGCTGGACTTTTTGGGTTGGACTTTCACGGGAAGAAGAAACATCACAGAGTCTGGCCTGGTAATTGGTGGTGACACTTGCTAAATACAGCAAATTGTGACTTCAAGATCCTTTATCTTTGTCATTGCTAGATGAATGGAAATCGCATAGGAAAGTTTATTTTCCACATAAAGCCTGTTTCCATAGAGAAACTCATATCTAAGTACCACTGTTTGTAAATGTATATTTATGTGACAATGCTATGTAATAGCTAGTTTCCACTAACTTTCACAGCATGAGCTTGTCATGCCAGGGTCTAAGGTATGCTCAAGTGTCCATTTAAAGTCAATTACGTAAATTCAGTTTACCTCAGAGGGTGTCGGCTTGAGCTCAGTGGGAGACTGGATAGAAAGTGAAGGAATGGGTCAAATCCACCTTTTCCACCCATAAAGAGGGACCAAACTCTTACCCTTGGTAACACCTGCCTCACCTGCTCTTTACTGCATTCAGCTATTGCTGCTGCTGCCCAAGGTACCTTACAGGTGTAATCAAAGTTTGAATTTGAGCCCTCTGTATATTCACGTGGCAGACACATGCATGTGTCTCTTGAAGAATGTAGTGTGAAATGCACTGTAAATAGTTTTAATATACATTTCTATTATTGATTAATAAAAATCTTAATCACAGTCACTAGCCACTGAGTTTGTCCACTTGTATTCTTTTATCTTAAAAATATTTGAACAAATATATAGTTTCTGGGCACAGTATTTTTGTACTAGGTTAACTGGGTTACTCTGTATATAATGTTCTGCCTTTAAGTAGTATTAAAGTCTTCTGAATGTTATGTGTTCTCGCTTGCTTCTGTCCTATGCCTATTTAGTAAAACTAGTTACATTACTTAAGAGAACCATTAGTCCTTCTTAATTGTACAGCTGATAGCGAATATGAGAGTCGCATTATTTTTGATGGTCAAACTGCTGCTTAGTTACTTCCTCATTCTTCTCTTTGTACTGTTTTTAAAATAAAAAGGACAATGTCAAATAATTTTTACTCTTTGTTAGCTAGCATTATTGAGGTTAAATTTTCAACACCTCACTGTTGCCTGATTCAAGACATCACTTCTGCAAATACATATTTTACTGCATTTTTAATAACTTTTCTAGCACCTAGAAATTCTGATAAAAACTTTACTATTAATATCAAGATACCTCTAACATGAGCACTACTGACATGAGACAGTGGGGTTTCTTTTAACAGCAAAAAATAATTTGCTGCTACTAACCACTAGAGAGCAGTGCAGCTACAATTGCTAGGAGCTGTCAGAAACCGGGTTGGTAGTAGGCAAATAAAACTGTTACACAGATCCATCTTCAACATTTGTCCCTGGCTATCAAGTCCTAGGTAGCATATAAGAGAGATTGAAATAGTCAACCCAGTGACTTCCAACAAAACTGTGAAAATTCTATTCTTTACACCAAAAGCTGCATCATGTGCAAACTGCTGATCCTAGAAGTAAATCTAGACCGATGGGCTGCTTGGCACTGTTCTTTGGCTATTAGGTTCTCCACAGCAACACTTCTGGCTTGACTTTTTTTTTTTTTTTTTTAGCTCTAGGCAAAACCAACAAGTATGTACATCCCTGACAAACAACAGGCTCATTCAAAAAGTTATGAAGGGCCAGATTTAGTTCAGTACAAAACCCAAGCACTGTTTGCTCAAACCAACTGCCATTTGTGAGTGCAACTGAACAACTGCCTGTGTATATCTACATATATCAGGTAACCAGTTGCTGCTGGGACTCCAATCTTTCCACCCCATTCACCAACCTAAGCATGCTTCTGCTTGGTGTTCACTGGCCTGCTGAATGTTTGAATTCATTTCAGAGAAATGGCACAGTTTTCAGCAGGAATACTGCAACACATTCCTTACCCAACCCAGAAAAGAATATCACCTTGAACTAGGGTATTTTGTTGAAGAGGTGAAAAAGAATATTAGGCTCAGTCTTTCACATCTTGCACACTGATGACCGTTTTTAAACAACGGGAAAAGATGATAGCCCCTTCTTCCACCTTTTTTTAGTAACAGTGGTGACAGCTGTTGCTGATGTGCACCAGTGAAGTCTCACTATTTAAGATCTATACAGACTAATTCAAATGATGAGTTTGCTGCAGTACTAAGCTTCAGGATCTAAATTTATGGCATCTAGCAGCCAGTAAGTTTTTCAGCCCTTCAGAGGAGAGTAGCATTTTTCGGCACTTATGGAGCCATAACTTTAGAACTTTAAGTTGAAAAATACCACAAGTTACAAACACAGTAATTTTTCACTTCAGTATACTCAGATTTTTTTTTCTAATATTTGGTTGCGTGTACTTCCTGCAGTATTTCCAAAACTCTATTTTACTTAACACAGAAATTTATTTTTACATTTCCTGAGAGATTAAACTGTTCTTCAAACAGCTGTATTATTTTCTGTTCTGAATTTGTACTGTCAAAAATAAAATCCTCTTTCCTGATTAAATATGAGGCTAAGCAATTCAGCCTGCTGTTGCCCTCCCAACAGTTCATAACGGCTGATAAATAGCTCTGTACTTTACATAGCTTTCTTTTCTTTAATATCATCAAAGATCTTTAACAAACACTGGGAGTAAAACACGCAGTTAAATCATTCCACTAAGTTACACATGATTAGTTCACATACAAGCATTATTTATTATTTTTGAGCCTTTTTCGTAGTAGTAGTAGTAGTAGTAGTAGTTGATCAAGTCACTGGGATTTTATGACATATATGGCTTTTTAATGTAAGGGAAGTTCAGTTCACAGATAAGTAGAGAGGTTAATTTGATCAAGGTCACACAAAATCTATTTCTTAGCTGGACAGAATTAAGATCTGGGTCCCACTTCTGCTTTACATAAGACATGAAGAAAAGAATGTTTGTGTTGAAGTCATCTTTCCCTTTCATTACGCAAATGCTTAATTACCTGAGCTGTGTAGGGTGCTCCCTTGCTATTATGCTGAGCTCAGAAAAAATCCTTATTTTACAGATTGAGATTAGATTCAAGTCACTAATCCAGATAATCACAATAATCTTTTGTGGAGTTTGGAGCTGTATCATAGTCAAGAGAAAAAGTGTATAATCAGCAAACAGCTATGTTGAAATGAACCAAAAGGCAAGTTCAAATTTTGGAGAAACTGAAAAGATAGGTGCAAACCGTCAACACTGTACACCGTTAGTTCATTAACTACTTCCCCAGATTTGACTGCTACAAAGCATCTACCCAGAAAATACAGGATAAGAGTACTAAGATACATGTTTAAATCAAGCCTGACTCAAAGCCCTACAGGTCTACTGACATCAGTCTGTATGTGACAAGTGACAAATGGCACTAATACTCAGAGATTTGTGTAACGTTTACTGGAGAAGCACGTTGTTATTTATGTTGGCAATAACTCAATATCACTTCCTCTTCATAATGACTAGGACAGATTCTACTGTTCTTGGTAATCCTAGGACACGTTTTAGGGTACACTAGTAGATGACGGAACTAACAGAGTTAGTATTTCTTTAAGAAAACCTTGCATTTTGCTTCTAAATTCTTTTTTTTTTAACCTCCAGTTTATTGTGAAGTAGCCTTTGTACTTCAGATCTCTCCAGTAGTCAACTCTCAACAACATGCACCACTTCATGGAACAGAGCCGTTACACACATATTATAAAGGAGCATATACAGACACTTCAGAGTAAGTTTTAAGATCCACAGTCCACTACTAAATAATCAGACAGATGCATTCTATGCTCCATGGAAATTCCTAAGTAATCTTCAAATGGTGAAGTTTCATGTTGAACATATTGCACTATCAGCAGTATCCAGATACTGCTTAAACAGTTAGGACTGGCCCTGTTTAGCATCTTTGTTGGTGACGCAGACAGTAGGATGAGTGCACCCTCAACAAGTTTGCCAATGACACCAAGCTGAGTGCTGGGGCTGACATGCAGGAGGGCAGGGTTGCCATCCAGAGGGACCTGGGCAGGCCTGGCAGGTGGGCCCGTGCAAACCTCATGAGGTTCAATGCCAAGGGCAAGGCCCAGCAGCTGGGCTGGGGCAATCCCAAGCACAAATACAGGCTGGGCCAAGAACCGATTTAGAGCAGCCCTGAGGAGAAGGACCTGGGGGTGCTGGTGGATGAGAAGCTCAACATGAACTGGCAAGGTGCACTTGCAACCCTGAAAACCAACTGTATCCTGGGCTGCACCAAAAGCAGTTTGGATAGCAGGGCAAGGGAGGTGATTCTTTGCCTCTGCTTTGCTCTCGTGGCCTCAGGATGATCAAAGGGCTGGAACACCTCTCCTGTGAAGACAGGCTGAAAGAGCTGGAGTTGTTCAGCCTGAAGAAGAGAAGGCTCTGGGGAAACCTTACAGTGGCCTTGCAGTACCTAAAGGGGGCCTACAGGAAAAATGGGGAGGGACTCTTTGTCGGGGAGTGTAGGGATAGGACAATGGGGAATGGCTTTAAACTACAGGAGGGTAGGTTTAGATTAGATATAAAGAAGAAATAATTTGCTATGAGGGTGGTGAGGCAGTGGCACAGGTTGCCCAGAGAAGCTATGGATGCCCCATTCCTGGAGGTGTTCAAAGCAAGGCTGGATGGAGCCTTGGCCAACCTTGTCTAGTGGGTGGCATCCCTGCCCATGGCAGGGGGGTTGGACTAGATGATCTTTAAGGTCCCTTCCAACCCAAACTATTCTGTGATTCTACAAAACAAACAAACCAAAAGCCTACAACAACAACAAAACCAAACCAAACCAAAAACAAACTCAGCAAATGGGCAGCTGGAATAGGACAAAAGCTAGTTCGAGTATGATCTAATCCTGCTGCAGCAGAACATCCAGTTACAATACATACTTGGAAATTGTTTATGGAAGAGATGGCATTAGTCAAGCTACATTGAACTCCTTATTGCTAGGCCACCCATAAGTTATCCTAAGGTTGGCTTTATTGACATAGAATTATGTTTACTATAGCCATATAAATATAACCATTGTGGTTTAAACTCTCAGTCAAACTTCATGACAAGGGATCTAGATGTACTTAAATGACATCAATGCCCAGCTATCCTTGCTATTCATTCCTGGATATTTAGAAGATTCCTGTATCAGAAAACATGCAGAAACTGTCAAATCAGTTCCCAGTTACCTGACAGACATCAGTTAACCTGCATCATGTTTTAACAGGTATGAAGAGACTCATATATATATATATATATATATAAAGAAAGATAACAACATTATATGTAATAATATTTATATAAGTATATTACTTTTACACTGGCCCCAAGCCAGTACCACTCTGTGGTACAGCAGAGTTTACTGTCCTTGCTAATTTTAGGCTGAACAACTTGAAGACAAGCCACAAAACAATAAATGGGATAGAGGAATGCAACCCACTGCAAAAGCATTTTTGCCACCCTGATCTTTGGAATCTCATTCTGAATTATCTTCATAATACAGCTTGATGTGTTTATCATGGGCTGGCATGATGAGATTGGCAAAGCAGTATAAGTTAACCATTGATTTCCATCCACCTCATTTAAAGATCAAACTTCAAAGTTAAGTTTGCCTTCTTCTAGTATCCCACAGCTGGCAAACTGATGAAAGCCACAAATACAAGAATCCACACCTTTAGCTTTCAAGATTTCCATGCAACCAGCAATACTAAACAGATTTTTCAATGCAGCATCTAAACAAAAACTGTAGCTTTGAAATCTACACAAAGAAAAGCTAGACGAAGGGGAAAAAAAAAAATAGTGAGGTATTCCAACACTAAAAAAAAAAAAAATACAAAAACAATCTACAATCTTAGTTATAATTCTAGAAGGAAAAAGAAAGCTTTTGCAAGAACTCAACCCTGAAGTATACATAGCATCATTCTTTTACATGCAAAAAATCTGAAGTCAGATTGTAGTATGTTAATAGTTCTAAGTAACTCATAAAGTGTGAGTTAAATCTCATAAAAATGCAGCTGCTTGTTCTGACACTAACATTCCACCAGACCTCAGGGGAAGAACAGCTCCTTGTGCCATCAGTGCCACACCAATGCAGAGACTCCATAAAACTCATAAATATCAACCACCTGTGAGATTCTTGCTTAACTAACACAGCTGTGGGGCTGATCTGGAGAGGATGCTAAGGATTCATGCTCAGTGAAAAGAAATGCTAAGGAAAGGAAAATGGGGAAGAAATGAAGCAACAGGCTGTTAACAGAAAATTCAGGACCAACCAATTGCTGCTCCTATGGTGAAAAGGTTTGGAGCTGGCCGCTTAGCCTGACTTCTGAGGGAGGCCACAGAATCACAAGTGGGGAGAGGCAAACCATGAGATCGCTGACAGGAAAAGCACATCTGAGAGAAGTTCCTGCTAGTTTAGGACTCACTCCAGAAGACTCGCTCTCTTTTTCAAGGTTCAAGAGAACTGCTGGACTAAGTTGGATGCAGAAATGCATACGTAATTTGTGGAACATCACTACTCTGAGTTTTGTTTTCAGAGTTTAAGAAGATGGTTTAAACGAGGAGAGCAAGCAGCAATGTTAATTTTGTTTAAATACATAGAAGACTACTCCAGATATTTAAACATTTCTTAAATGAAAGTAATCAACAGATTCTTGGAGAGAATGTAAGACCACCTAAAAATTAGAAAAGTTCTCTTGAAGTTGCTCAAAATAAAAAGTAGTTTCCTATTTGTTCGATTTCATATGGGCCTGAAACAATGTGAATTAGAGCCTTGTTGCCATTATTCAAATCACAGAATCATAGAATCATTAAGGTTGGAAAAAACCTCCAAGATTACCTGGTCCAACCATCACCCTACTATCAATCTCATCATTAAACCATGTCGCTAAGCACCAAATATACTACTTTGAAAGTATCTACCAATAAAAAATAAAAAAAAATCCAAACAAGTATGTCAATCTTTTCATATAAAAAATGCTCCATGCTATACATATGCACAAAAATTATATATACATATTCTTCTACGCTGAACTGCTGCACAGCCTCAGTTATTTACTGGATTCAAGACAAGTGACTACACCACTGACAGAAAGAATATTTCTGCAAAGACTATAAAAAAGGAGACTGTAAATCTGGTGAACTATAACCTGGCATCATATTTTCGTTTATGTCTATGTACTACATAAATAATATAGATTGGCAATGATAACTACAAAGGTCAAGGGATACTCTAATGCAATAAAAAAGAAGAAATAATCCAATTTAAAAATAGACACTCATCTTGGCCATTTTTGGAGCTGGCTGAAGGCTAAGATGGGTGTCCATGAGTAACACAGCACTGGGCATGGGCTGTGATATTCTTTGAGCCATCGAGTTGGGTTTAGCAAGGTGCTAATACAACTACACATCTCCAGCCTCAGCACTGGTTGATTTTTATCCAGTTCCAATCTCCAGACTAGCAGGTGTATATTTCCCTAAGTCAAATGACAGGATTATAAGAAGGAAAGGAAGATAACAAGTAGCTGGTACAGGAAGAATGGAAGACTGCTTCTTCTTAGTCTTAGAGAGAATAAAAAGGCATTTCTAAGATGAAAGACTGTAGCTACAAGGGGTGGGAACGACAGTAGCTGGAACAGAGGAAGATGAGAGAATAAGCTGCAGTCTGCAGAGTACACGTCCACCACCCCAATCCTTGCCACCTGTGGGTAAACCTTCTCATGAAGAAAAGGGATATGTCTGGGGGTTTCTGCTCTCTCCCAGCTGCAGAACCCCTGGGGGTACAGCGCCCTCCCAGGAACCATGCATTCGGCACATAACATTAGCATTGCTTTCAAAGTGAAGCTGGCTGGAGGGAAAAAACACAGTATTCTGGTAACTAGCAAGTATCACTGGGTTGCACCTCAGTAAAACCTCTTGCTGCAGTCTGGAATCCACAGGTGGACAAGATTATGATAACATGAGGCTGTTAAAATTCATTAAGCAGAGCACAACCCCATCACCTGTGTGCTAAGCAAAATTCAGTTCAGCATTCAGGATTTACATTTTGAAGCTAATAGACAATAAAGCTAATGCCATCCATAAGAACAGCATATTTATAACCCTAAATTTGCTACAGACAAATTTGGTACAGGCAAACTTGCTCAGTTTTAAGGAGAGCTATTGTGTGGGAAAGAAGAAGCTAGGTAAGGGTAGGCTTAAATTCAGCATTATCCCTGAACAGACAAAACCTGGGACCTATGGAAATCAACCACATCAGGTATATTCACTTTGTGGCATCTTTTTTTGTTGTAGGAATGGGTAAAACAGATAGCATTCACTGAGTGTGTTATAATGTACACAATCTTTAGAAACTGCTCAGAATTTAAACTGAATGAGCACATGAATACAGAATACCATCACAATTTTCATAGCTCAGCGCTAGACAAGAAGAAAGTGAATTGTTTTCTGAAACTACATGCAGACACTCAGTAAATTCTCCACTCGATGTTTATTATGTAGAGTAGAAGAGATTTCTGCCAATAGACAAGGTAGAGATTTCTGTTTGGTTTGTTGGGTAAATAGAGTTTCTCTAGTTGTATAGAGACTCGCCCTCAAGCATGACCTTCTATACACCAGGGAGAGAAAATGTCAGTAAACTTTCTTAGCCTAATCATTACTTTCACTAGATAGACAATTTTTACTAGAAGTCAAATAGGATGAAAAAAAATGAATGGATTAATGATTGTTTATAAAGAAGAGTAATAAAGATATTATCATTTTGGGCAATAAGGGAGAGATTCAGCAAGCTGTCTAGTCACGATTTGAAAATTTGATTAAACTACAGTAAACCTCTCCCTGACAAGATCAGCACAACAGTTGAGCTTTAGCCAGCCACATCATCGTGTAAATAGCTTTCATGATAAGCCAGTTTATAAATTCTTTTTGCAAAGCTCGGCTACTTCACGGAAGTCCTCCTACAGACAGAAAGATGGCGTTTAATGGTGCTTGGAAAGTAGACAGAAATGAAAACTATGAAAAATTCATGGAGACCATGGGTAAGCCTTACTTTTCCAATGCCTTCTAAAAGCTTGATATTGCTATGGCTGACTCCAAATTCAAGCTGTCTGTGCACTACCTTCTGGCTAACTTGTCTTATGCTGTTTGCTACTCTGTCCTAGTACACTGTCCTGCATTTACTTCCAAAAGATTCTACAAAGAGGTAGAAAAAGATTCTGATTTTAATTACATTATCTTAAACAATCCAGCTAATTCCAGTAGAGTTATTTCAGCAGAAGAATCTCTAAGACTTCTAAGATTACATTAGTGGAAAATGTTCAGAGAATTTGAATGGTAAATTTAAACAGCATTCTATACCAGAGATATTATTTTGATAACATATAACTGGTTTAAGAACTAGGGAGGAAGGAAACCATTGGTCTTCAATTTTACAGAACACACACGATTCAAGTCATTTTAACATGTGGATGCTTACTTTAAGCTTGTACAAAATGCCTGTAATATGGATATAAACAACTATTTCATTTGGCTAGTGGTTTGTATTATATCTGTACTACTGAACACTGCCTCAGTAAAAGGTGGAGAAGAATAAAAATCTGGGTCAGATTGCTGGGCTAAACTCAGTTGACCACATAAATGTCACTACAAAGATGCAAATATGATGTTCTCTTTTTTTTTTTTTTTTTTCCTGATTTATGTTAATTGATTTTTCCAGGTGTTAACGTCATGAAAAGGAAGTTAGGAGCCCATGATAATCTGAAGATCACTATTCAACAAGATGGAAACAAATTTATTGTCAAAGAATCAAGCAACTTCCGTACCATCGATATTGAATTCACTCTGGGAGTCAGCTTTGAATACAGTCTGGCTGATGGGACTGAACTTACTGTAAGATACTTTTTATATGATTATATATTTATTATATAGTAACAACTTTCTGAAGTACAATTTCAGGATCAATGATCTGTTTTCCTAGGTTCTAATTTAAATTTGACTTTTAAAGTCTGACTGGCCAGGAATGCTTGCATCATATATACAAGATCACAAATTAGTTTTAACTATTAATGGCTTAACACTGTAACAGGAAGCTCAGCGTTCTGTACAGTGCCCCAAAAGTAGGGTATCCAGCAATCTTCACATGCAAAAACCCAGGCACGTGCAATTTCCCATTTGATAATACTCAAGTACACCACCTAGAGTGTAGTGAGGGTATTGTAAGAAATTAACTATACAGAGAAAAGGTAAAATCAATTGAGCACTAAAAAAATCAGCTTGACAAATAGGGAATTAAATAAACTATTAGTTTTATTAATATTTCATTTTTATATCCTGTCCAACTATGTCATAAAAACTTGATTATACTGTTTTAATCTCTGCTCACCTTAAAGCACTCCTGTAGTCTTTAAATCAAACCAGATATCAGATATATTTAAATCAAATCAAAATAAACACATAATGCTGTGTTTATTGTAAAATATATATATGTCATATATATGACATATATATATATATATATATATATATATATATATATATATATATATGACACATATATATATATATATATATATTTCCCATCATAGGGTTCTTGGAACCTGGAAGGAGATAAACTTGTAGGAACATTTACAAGAAAAGATAATGGAAAGCCACTCAAAGCATACAGAGAAATCGTCGGCGATGAACTCGTTCAGGTGAGTTGAGCAGTCACTCATATGCAACTTAAATACATAACAACCTGAGAATAAGCACATTTTCAGAGCTGTTTCGAAAGTAGAAAGTACTTTCTTCAAGCCAAGTAACTTCATTTGTCTTCAGTTAGAATCCTCAAGTCTAGTAATAAATTAAATTTTAAAACTATAAAATAAAACTTTAAGATGTGATTTTTTTCCTACCCATGTAAACTGTATCTTTTCAACACATTCTGACATCTCTGAATACAAGCTATATACGGAAGGTACATACATACTACATATATAGCATACATAGTATATATGTATACATATATATACGGTATATATGTAAGTATACATATACATACTTCAGTGCGAGGGCCCTTTTCTGACTTCTAAAAGCCTTACTGAAGGAGCTCATACAGGATAATGCGCTCAGTGTCTGATAAGTGTCCTTTTCAAACAAAGCTTGGGGTTGGGGTGGGGTGGGTGGATGACAGAAGGGAAAGCTCGAGACAAATGGGAAATGCCTCACTGTTCTGCACTGTTTAGAAATGTTATTGGAATACAGCTCTTCAACACCTTAGTGGTTTTTGTTTGTTTGTTTTTAAGCCTCCAAAAATTGTTCAAATGTTTGCATGGAGAATTTATGGCTATTGTCAATAGGCTGCTTTCCTTACATTCCTTTCCTCAGAGCCCTTATGAGGTCCTGTAGGCCCCACAATTAATTAAACTGCCTCTGCTGTTTCTCAATAGAATCTGTGAAATTAGATTTTATGAAAGCAGTCACTGATTTTTCTTCTTAATTTCTGAACAGACCTACGTGTATGAAGGAGTTGAAGCCAAGAGATTCTTCAAAAAGTGCTAAATTCTTCACCCAGAACAGCACTAGAACTGAAATCCAGTGATAAAAGGCCATTTTTCTACATATACCGTGTTGTTTTTCCTTTTATCCCCTCACAGCACCTAAAAAGTTGTGATCACTTACTGCTACTGAAAACATGTTTGTTTACATTTAGTGTTTTGCCTTGAATAAACAAAATTCAATTACAATTTGAAACAAATGCTAAAGTGTTATTTGTATGAAGTCCTACCTGACTGTGAAAGGCTGGCAAAATCATGTTCTATAATCAGAACTTAAATATTTTTGCACTGGTTCTTAAATGGTGACTTAGTTTCCTTACCATTATATTTATGTTGATTAAAGGTTTCTCTGTGTGCTGAGTATTGTGTAATAAGGATGGTAAAACTTACAAGAAACCTGGGAACCCCCAAGCCTCTAAAACTCTTATATGTAAATATAAATGCACAGTAAATAAAAATATGGTCAGATAATACCTCTCACTTCAGTGGTTCAAATGATATCTCTGATGCCTTGCTGATATCAAGAGGAGTAATATCAAGCATTTGCTGATGACATACAGATATCTCACATAAAGCAGTTTCACTATATTTGTTTTTTAAAGTGTGGACATGCTTTTAAAACATACAGATTTGGAATTGTTCCAATACATTAGGGCTCAAAATTATTCTGTTTCAGGAAGAATGTCAGAGACTTCTTTTCAGGACATGAATAAAAATATTCAAGGTATCTTACCACGATAAAGAACAAAGCTGGCTTCAAGTACTGGTGCTTCTGATGGGTGACAAATACATGTACCACGTTCTGCTCACGTCGCTCAGTCTGTAACTGCTGATTTCACCCCAGACTCAACTCCCTTGAGTCGCATTATTTCCTAGGGGTGGCAATAAAAATGCCTCATGAGGGTCAGCTTTAGTCTAGATCTGCTGTGTCCCCATAACTAAGCCTCCCTGTGGCGATTCAGTCCTTGTCCCCGTGTCTAAAGGGCATCCTCTTCCAGCCCTGCACGGTCGCTGACACAGCAGCAGAACACACCTGGGCACTGTGGGCACTTCTGTCCTGCAGCAAACATGCCCCAGGACTCTGCTTGTTTCTGAGCTCTTTGCACCTTCCTCCTTCTAATGTCACAGTGAGAAAAAGGCTGAGCCATGTAAGGGCATTGCTAAAAGGTTGTACCTCCATGGGGACCTGAGGACAGCCCCGAGCTCTAACCCACAGCATGAGTGCAGCTGTAATCTCTTACAGCACATCAGCACACAATTCCCTGAGGATGGGAAGCAGCTGAATAACCTTCTGCTGTCTGCTTATTCATATGCTGCTGGAGCTCCTGGTTTCAAATATTGTTTCTTAACAGCCACATTTACACTTTTAATTTGTGTGTTTGTTTTCTAATTCCTCGCATTTTTTTTTCCACTATTTTCTTGGCTCTCTTGACTGTCTTTTTGCTGGTTTGTAAAGAGAATGTTCTTTCTTCAGTTACTTCTACAGCTAAAGCCTCTCCAGCCTATGCTTTTGTAGTCTTCAGGGTCTCAGAGCTCCCTCTACTGGCAAAAGGCTCTCATGACGCCAACTGGATTCGATTTCAGATTAGGGAGCCCCATCCTTCGTCAAAACAATTCGGATTTTCTCGTTTCCGGTATGGATTGTAAGAGATGTAAGATTGGAGAGCAAATGTACGAAAAACTAAACAAAAAGAAGGGATAATTACTAGGTAGGGTTTTTTGTTTGTTGTTGTTTTGCAGGCTTTTTATTTGGTTTTTAATATTTAAAAAAATATTTCAGCAAATTCTGGATTACATACAAGGCCATTAACTGAAAGGTAAATTAATAGGAAGGGAGTGAGAAACAACCTGAAGATATAAGTTAAAAAGTATTCAACAACCCCAAATACTTCAGGCAGCTGCAAGCAGCAGCTGTACTTGAAAAATAAGGAAAAAAATAGTAAAGATTCAGTCTCTAATAGCTGAGGTAGGATCAACTGTAATCTGCACGTAGCACTGCTTTTTCTCTTGATGCAAGGCTAAAAGTGGTTAATAGCTCTAATGAAGGTGATTTTGTTTAGTATAATCACCAATTTCTAGTCACTCTTCTAGACAGAATGAAAACCTCACTCCTTCCGAGTGAACTGGCAGGTCTGTCAGAGGGCGGTACAGGCTGTGCAGCTTCGTTTCTTTGAATTTTTTATGCAGTTGCGTGTTTTAAAGCCCACGGTGTGCATGAATTCCTCCACGCTGGCTGAAGGTGTCCGAGCTGCCACCAGCTTGCGAGGACAAGCACGTTTTCCCTGGGTATCTTCCCACCGAGACTTCCCAGGGGAGCCTTTCTGTTTGCTCCACCAAGCCCCCCGCCCTCCAAGGAGCTGACACGGCAAGCGGGGAACGTTTATTCCCACACAGATCCCTGCGCAGACTGACAGAAGCAGCCCTGACACTGCGGCACAGGGCTGAGGGAGGCTGCCACAGCGGCAGCTCCCTCCCAACGGCCGCCAACGGCCGCCAGCCGCCCGTCACGTGAAGCGGCCGCCCCTCCCTCGGGTGTGGCCGCGCGGCTACGTGCGCTCGCCTCCCATTGGCTCCGCGCGCGGAAGGGCTGCAGGCGCCTGCGCAGTGAGCGCCGCCCCCGTCCCGTGCCGTGGTGGAGCTGCGTGAGGAGATGGCGGCGGCGGCGGCGGCGGCGTCGCGGCGCCGGGAGCAGGCGGCGGCGGAGCGGGACGCGGCGGCGGTGGCGGCGCCGGCGCTGTCGGGGCAGTCGTACTGGCTGGACCTGTGGCTCTTCGTCCTCTTCGACCTGGCGCTGTTCGTGCTCATCTACCTGCTGCCCTGAGGTCGGGGGGCCGCGGGCCGGGCCGGGCCGGGGGTGCTGAGGCGGGCCCGTGCGGCGGGGAGCCCCTGACCCGGCGTCTCTGTGCCCCGCAGGGCCGCGGAGAGCGGCGGGAGGCGCCCGGCAGGAGGCGGCCGTGGGGAGCCGCCCGTGGGGAGCCGCCGCTCGCACCTGGGGACCGGCCCGCCCCGCCCCGCGCTGTGCCTTCGGAGCCCACGGGACGGGACGGCTGCGCTTTGGTGCTTTGTGCCTGAGTGTCTGTGGAGACGCGTGCTCTTTGTAAAAAAAGCGAGCGGAAGGACGGACTGTACTGACAATAAAATGCGGCTGTCACAGAGACGGGAATTGTAACGCAGGCCTCATTGCTCGAAAGATGAAATGTAGCTCTGCTGTCTCACTTTGAGAAGCTGAGTGCGCTCGTTTGTGGGTACAGCAGTTGCCCTGTCTGGTTGTTGTACCGTTCTCTCTCTGTACCGCAGCGTGCAGGAGATTGGTGCTGCAGCAGTCACTGAGCTTCCTGGAACGTGGCAGTGTGTAAGGGCAGTTGCTGGCCCCACTGACTGAGTTAGTCAGTGCTGAGCATCTGGCTGGGAACAGTGAAGGAGGGAGTTTATGAGAAGAGCCTTCCTAGGCAGGTTACATGTGAAGTACACTGCTCCCTAAATCTGTGAGCAGCTGTAAGTAGTACCAGCTCTTCAACTTCCGTGTTTCTCCATCAGAATTTTGTACGTCTCTGACTATAACGAGGCCTTCAAAGCACTGTTATGTTAAGGAATATCTCATGTGCTCAGGAGAAAGAAAAGGAAGCTAAGTACACAGAGTAAGATTTTTACCAGATAATCAGGTTTTAGAAAGAAAATCTTTAACTATGGGTGGAAGCAGTTCAGTTGCCTTGTGTAGTTTTCCCTTGTAAATACCCTTAATTGTGAGAAGTATATATATTTATTTTTATTTTTATCTTTTTTCCCGGGAATAGATACAGAATATAACTGGACTTCAGAGACTCAAGTGTAGGGCATTCAGCATCCTCTAACACATTGAGAAGAGGCTGTTATTGAGTTAAATAAGTTTCAAGTCATGAAAGTGGGTACACTTTTTTTTAATTCCTAAACAATTCTTCAGTTGACAATAGCTTCAGTTATCTATCAGGTGCATGCATTCAGAAGTGAGCTTAAAGCTTTATACCTATACCTGCTAGTATTTATGACAGGGGTTGGTAGTACTTGTTAAAAAGTGGTTTCAGCATTCCTGACTCAGGATAGAAAAAAGCTGAACTATGTTTGCATTCTCACACAGAGGAAAATTGTTTTTTTTTAAACTTTTATTTCAAATGAGACTATTAAAAAGATAAGTTCGCTACTGTGTTTTTTTCCCCCAACATGATTTCACACTGAAATCTCAACAGAACAACCTACTACGGAAGCACTGTAATCACTGTAATGTTCCATTTCTCTTTTATAAGGCAGACATGAGAAAAAAAAATGTTGACTGAATCAACTTTAGAAGGTTAAAAGAAAGCTCAAGCTATTCTGTGGCCATTTATATATTTCCTTCAGCCAGGTTTGAAAGTTAGGGTTTTATGTATCTCAGGAAACAAAGCTATCAAAGCACAGGCTTCTGATACTTCAAGCTCAAGCTGTTTCATACACCCCTGGAGTACCTGAATATGCATATAGAAGCAAACTTCACTTCACTTACCCCTAAAGAGTAGAGCTATAAAGTATACTCCAGCAGTTGTCACTAAATCTATGGGATTATGGTAAGAAATGCATAAATAAATTTTAATAGGTAAATAGCTAAATAGCTTATTAACAAACCAGTATTTAAGAAAATGAATTTTACTTCAAATATGCTAACAACCACCTTCTCTTCAAAGCTTACAAGCATTAGTATTAACCATCATCATTTAAAAATGTGGTTCTGGAAAGCCAAGGTATGGGGATCTTGGTGGGGGTTTGGGTGTGACATACAGAAAGAACAGAGACAAAGATACTTTAAGTTTTTAATCTGATAGTTTGAACAAGCAGAATTTGCAAGAAAATAATTCTAAAGACTGAAAAATATATTAATTACAAGACTTGTTAATGTATTTACTGTTACAAAAATCATCTAGCCTCTTATACAAATCTATAGCCAGAAGGGGACATTTATAAAAAAATAAATAGGCACCCTAGGTAAGTCAAAACAAGTTATCACATATTCATTAGCAAATATTACATACATACATGGAGTGCAGAGTCAAATATAAAAACAAAGGTGCCTGAATTAGCTGTCTGTTTACTATTAAATACCTGGTAAACATGGGTCACCTAAGTAGTTGTCTGGTAAGATTGTTTCAAGCAAAGCAAGAAGACAGAAGTACATCTAAATTACTGCAGCTACTTTAAAAATAAGTTTACCAGTTGTGCTTACTGGAAACCAAGTTCATTGGCATCAGTAATAGGCATTCATATTGCTTTTTGTACAGAAGTATGAACATTGTTACGCGTGTTTAAAAATAGCTGTTATCATTCACAGTTGTTGCTGTGCTATTTATACATAAAAATACTGTCATTTCAAATACAAGATTTTTGCAAACATTTTTACAAATTATACATTATATACAAATTCCATAATCTTTGTTTTTTACACAAGTATTAGAAGACAGTTTTACTTAACTGGCTATGTATATTATGTAACATGGCTGTAGGTACACTAGAAAAGATTAATTTACAAGTTGAAATCTTTCAAAAATACTACAATAAGGAATCTTCCAAGTTCTTACATGTTCAAGGCTTTTTTCCCCTATTCGACTGATTTGCTTAGAAAAGGATAATTTCAAGTTGCTGTTTTCCAGCAACCATGCTGGAACCCTAAACATGCATAATTATTTGCACTATAAACTCTAGATTTTTTTTTTTCCAAGTGCTACAATAAGTTTTGATCAAGACGACAAAAATAAGATTAAGATACCTGGTTTGTTGCATACATCATGTTCCAGTTTTATAGTATAAGTTAGAAGTAGTTTAAAACACTGACCTTAAAGAATAACCAAATGTGGAACTTGGTTAATCACGCTAAATAAACAATTTTCAACGTTTTGTTGAAGCACTAAAACTCACATAAGTTTTATAAACATTAAAAAAGCCTCTGAACTAACAGTGCAAGCATAATCAAGTGTGTTTACCATGCATTTTTAACCTGCTTGCATTATTTTCTTAACTAAAAGGCATTTACGTTTAGATGTCATCAGCACCACCCCAATTTTAAGTTTAACACAAATAATTATAAGGTTCGGCTTTTCCAGATCGTGTCAGGACTTCCTGGCATTAATTCTAAATTACACATTGTGCAGTGTTACAACAGACTGGAACAGAAGCCTAAGCCGATGCTTCTGATACAAGACACAGGAGGTCGTTTCTAACGCTCAGGCTCACCAGGAGGGTAAAATAGTGTTCACCCTTCTTTCCTCCCCCATCCTCACTGCTCCATGTGCTTTGCCTCAGCAGTCATGTAATACTTCCATGCACTGATTTAACTTCCTAACCAAAAAAACGCCAAATAAATCTGCTTTATTTCTGAAGTAAGTCAGGTTAGCAAAAGACACGGTAAATGCCAGACCTGCCTAAATGGCAGGCAGAGTGCTAGAACAGAGAGAGAGGAACCTCTTCTCATGCCACCTTAGTCTGAACAGCTGCAGGTTCAGTCAGACTTCCCTGCTATTACCGTACTTAGCCATTTGTAGAACTGTTCCGAAAACAGAAAAAAATGTCAATAAAGTTATGACTGATCCCTATTAAACATCGCTTAAAATGTCAAGCTGAAAAGATAGGAAGTTCAATAAATAGCAACATTGACTTTGTGTGCAACTGTAGAATAAATCAGAACAGGATATAAACAGCAAATATGCCTAAAGTACTTAAGGACAGGCTACAGGTAGGATGGAAGCTCACTCTCCACAAGGAGCCACATGGAGAAGACAAGGGGCAATGGGTCACAAGTTGCACCCAGAAAGACTTCATCTTGATCTAGGATATTTTTTATTAACGGTGAGAACAATCAATTGCTGGAACAACCTCCATAGGGAGGCACCTATCTAGTACCCTGTCCAATCACATCCTGAAAGCCACCAATAATAGGAGGTTTTCAAGGTTCAGTTGGACAGGATGCTAGATAATCTCATCTAAGCTGCCTTTTCACAAGAAACATTGGACCTGATTATCTTTCAAAGGTTGCTTCCAACCTGGGCTGTTTTACGATTCTGTAATTCTAAAACCTTACCAAAATGCATATTTGATAGCTGTATAATACAACCATATTTAAAAATTAGCATCCTATTTTCCTATACCAGTTTGTAGCTTATGTTGTTAAACTTAATTTGACTAAGTTAAAGTATATAGCTTATAGGGTGAACAAATCTCATAAATGTGCAAGTTCAAAAGTGTGTACAAACAGAGCAGGTATATTAATAGGATAACATTACTGCCATTTACTTGAATTCCCTTCAAAAATCTTACCTACCATTTGCAAAACAAAACAGTTTGTAAAGAATTATTATTAAGGCTTTTTAAAAAGTTAGAAAATCTCTGGATGACCTTGTATTAAAGACACTTGAAGGTTTGTGAAAGCACAGACTCTCAGAGAAGACAGCTGAAGAAACAACGTCCTGCTACCTGTCATGAAAAATACTGCTCCGTTGTATTTACTGCATTATATACGGTAATACATTTACCATTTTTGTTTAAGTATTTAGTGACCACAGTCCGAAGGAACGCTTTTTAAACTGCAACTATTTAAATCTTAGAAAAGAATAAATCAGTAACATCTAGTTGATCCCACTCATGTAAAATGCATATACCTAAAGGGACCATTTTCAACCTAAAGTGTAGAAGATGAGACAAGTAACAGAGGTAAGCATTAAGGCAACTACAGTAATAAATTGAAGAACCAGAAGTTTAGCACCTCTTCTCCTCTGCTCACCTATTTGCATATTCACGTACAAAGTCATAACTCCTAGGCAAAGTACAGCCAACTGGGTACCGACTTACAGAGATTCAAGGCTTGTGCCCGTCTACAGACTATGTGAAATGCAACAGTCAGATTTTTATTTTTATAGCTATCTACTGCAATGTATACCTTCCACATTTGCCTTGTACCTTTGCTCGGATGTGGGATGCCTGGGCTCATGAGTAGCATGGTAGGGAGCATTCAGTTCTACTCCAGCTGGTGGTGGATGCTTTTCTTTGTGAAAGCTTCCACTATCAGTAAAATACAGCTTGGGTCTCTGATGATATTTCATCCTGTATGTGTCAGTCATACAACTGTCTACTGAAAAATAAGTTGTTAGGGATACACTGTCATTGCCATCCACATAGCCAGCACTTGGTCCCATATGACGAGATCCTTTCTTTAAGAAGTTCTCAGACACTGTCCAAAAGTCATTAACTGATAAGCTAGGTGGAGAATCTGGTTTATGAACAAACAACTCATTCCCTTGAAATGGCTCTTTGAGCCTTTGTTCATTTGTAAATACATTTGCTTCTGATGCAGACTTCAAAGGTGTACCTGCCTGCCTTAATGGGTTATTTTGCAAAGCTTCTGTCACTTTTACATCAGCTGCTGAATTACTTTCTGATCCTGGCAAAACATTCAGAGCATATTTCTTTGGAGGTAAAGGGGGAGGAAGATTTTGGTAAACCGCTTCTGGCACCCAAAGAGCATCTGCCCTGCGGACTGGGTGCCCAGCATGCTCACAGGGAGGGGGCAGCACAACGGGCCTTTCCAGTGGGTTCTGCGGCACAGAAGCCAAAAACCCCATCTTGGGAACAAACGTTCTTGTGTGAAGAGGCTGTGGATGGGAGGAGGAGTGAAAATCATTGTTGACTGGCTTCCTTCCACAGATGTTTTCTGTATAAGGGTGGGGTACGCCATCAGCACAATATACCGATACATTCATCTTCTCAAACCTGTCTGGATTAAGCCACTCTGAAGAATTTGGTTCGTTTGCCTTGTTCCTACTTTCTGACTTCACCACCTCTTTAAGAACTGGCTGTAGAGTTGATGATGGGAGAAGTTTCCTATTACTCTCAGGCATTTCAGCTCTAAAATACAAAAACACAGAGGACATAAGTATCCATTAAAGCTGGAGTAACAATGACAAATGACGCAAGCAACTTTTACGGTGACAGCTCTGGTAACACTGCCTAGGTATTCTTGACCTGACATAAGCCATTTAATTAAAAGTTGCATTAAATCACTCTGAGCTTCTTTCATTTGAAAGGTACACTGTCCCCAGAAAACTTTGTGGGATATTAAATAGTCATAATAAAGAAATTCTTTCAAGATTCAGGACTGTATCAAATATGAATTTGGTTTTCTTCTAAGCACCCTTGTGATTTGAGCTGCTAATTCCATTTTTCAAATGCTAGGTGTTACTTTGGGGAGCTAAACTTGCATTTTAATTCTTGATTTTCAAGAGGTTCTGAGCACTTACAGTTCAAATCAGAAACAACAGGTATACTGCAGCAGCTTCTAAACAGACAATACCCCCTTCCTGCCAAACTTCTGAAAACTTTATTGGGTTATTGCATTAACCACAAAATTGGTTAACCAATACTTGTTATATAATACAAATTCAAAACAAAAATATTAAAACCCATTGCTCCAGTAAGATGACTACATAAATTATTTGGTTCCATCCACTAAATAACAAAATTATTTTTTTCCAAGAGCAAAGCTTTTATCCCTATAAATTATGTAAAATGCAAGAGGCATTATCTGTCAAAAAGATTTAATACCTTATCTTTTTTAACTATACTTTAACAATACTTAATATTGTTTACTATCACATTAGATTAATTTTTTTAAATAATACTATATAGTAAATTAATATTAGTATTAGTTACCTCTTCACTGGAGGACTGGGCACCTGCAAATGTAATTCTGTTGGGAAATTAACATGAGGTTTGTAGTTAACTTCTGAATTGATGGGGTCCTTCCTCAAGTCTGGGGGTGGAAAAAATATTTTAAAGCAAAAATACAGTCCAACTCTTTTTTGATTTCTTAGAGGTTATCCACAAACAAAACACAACAAAACAAGAAACGTAATTCTTGTCAAGATCTGACAGAAGTCAAAATAACATTTTTGAAAAAAATTCTTCACAGATCAGATCTTATATTCATCCACAGTAATCTGGAGGAAACGTTCTCTCTCTTTTTTAAATGTTGCCGGAAAAGAGGTAATTATCACAATTTTGTCCACAGTTTAAGTCCTATAGAGATATTTTCAAGATACATGTCATCTAATTACAAATACATTTTCAAAAATAGTTTTTAATGAAAGCACCTTTATTCAGATATCCAAAATAAATTTTGTAATATATTACTACTTTTGAATTTTCACATGACCTATTAACAAATTACAATGTATACTGTAAGAGTAGGGTTTTGTTTGTGTTTTGTTTCTTTGTTTGAGAAATGCATTATGCATCCTTGAAACATTTAAAAAATGCTAGAACTGTTACTTCTCCTACAATAACTGTACAGTTTGCAGAGATATGAAGCAGACAGAGAGCATTCTCACTCACATGCCCTAAGCACACAACATAAGAGTGCTCAGGCCAGCAGTACTACACACACTCTAGAAGCTCCTTCTATTCACAGACAAAAGCAAAGAATTTCTCTCTAAAAATACACAATTTCTGAACAAAGCAGCTCCTAGTCAACAGTGAATAAAAGAAGCATTGAAGAATCCATGTTGACACCACACAGAAGAAAACACACTCTTGGCAACTGACAAGCAATGGTCCTTCTGTTGGAAGACAGTTACTGTAAGTCTTCCTAATGCAATAATTGGTCCATTATAACCAGTCACCTGCTCTGCAGTCAGAGTTGTATTTTGTAAATGTATGGACTATATCCATACAACTACTTTGCTTATTTCAGAAAAAGTGGCAATGTACTTCACAAAAGGCAGCCTACACTGCCTGAATTCCAGTGGAATGATCTGATTCAGCAGGCAGTACTAATTTACCCTGTTGGAAATTAGCTAACATAGGCTGTCCTCTTCTTATCAGCCAAAGCTATAAAAATTTGTATCTATTCTTAACTGATGTAATCTTAATAAGTTGTGGGTTTTTTAATATTTATTATTATTATTTGCATGTTTTATTTTCCCCAGTTTTAAAGTCTTGGAAGCATTCTTTTGACTCATGAACTCATTTTTTACTTGAGTCAAAAACTCAACAGAGGAGAACTAAACTAAAAACTTTGGGGCAATGCTGGAGATTTACTTCAAGGGTCAGTATCTGCCCTATCTTTTAACAGATAAAAGATTAAAGAAGTTAAATCTTTGACAAAGACACAGGTTGTAGAGGCTAAAAAGGCATATACCTGAAGAGACAAAGCCTTCAATACAGCTTTCCTTCGAGCCTTGAAACTAAAAAAAATTCTTGCTATTCCAGCATGGTAAACAGTACCACAACCCTAGAAAGAACACTTATGTGAAAACATGGTTACTGAATGAGCCCTTGTGACACTGGCAAGGGTCAAGTGACTAACCTGAAAGGAAGTTCAAAACTTCTCCAGCAGGCCATGGCATCAGAGATAACTAACACTGAGGTAATCAAATAGAAAACATTTCATTCTGCTACAGATTTGAATGAACTGTAAATCACTTTACTGAGAAAAACACAGGCCCTGTCGCATTAATTCCTGTGAATATTTCAGTTCGGTATTTAATCACAGACCCGTCTTCAGCATACACTCTAGGAATAAATTAGTCAAATAATTTTCTAGATTAACCGTGTCTGTAGCTAATGTTTTTAAGTCTTTGAATATACACGTTTTTATACAAGAGCATTCCTACTTAAAAATCACATACAAGTTGACCATAGATGTACAAATGCTCTTTAATTCCAAAACCCGACTGATGTGAAGTGCATTCCAAGCCAAACTGAAGGAATTTAGCACACCAAGTCCTTCCAAGAGGCAGTATCATAAATCTGTCAGGAGGCGGCAGCAAAGGGTAGTAAACTGTTTCTTCAGCATGCCTATGGCACACTCAACCAAAGCTGCTCAGCAATACCAGGTGATTTGTCTTCAGAATTCCAGCTAACTTAAAAATAGACGTGTTATTTTCTCTTCTGCTGACATGAGATCCATGCAAGGTTAAAACCAGGCGCAGGCTCTATAGGGAATTTTGGCTCCAGATTCTTTGCAAACCCAAATATGGGACACATGAGCACTGTGCTCAGCTGCAGACTGACAACCTTATCAACAGGTCACAAGCAGCTTACCAATAAGTAAAGGTAGCTCTGGTTTCTCAAATACAAGCCAATCTTAAAAGATTTATCAACAGCTATTTTCACAGCTGAATAGCCAATCTAGATTTGTAAAAAGATTAATACCCATTCTATAGCCAACAAGTAAAGCAAAAGTTTTTTTCCTATAATGACTTAATTTACATATACAGAACATTTGCACAAATCTGCAATGCCCAATTTCTGTACATTAAAAAAAAAAAAATCAAATTCTTACTAATGTTTTAGCTGCAAGTTTCCTGTAGTTTTGATTTCCTGATGAGTGTTTTTTGTTGTTTTATTTTTTTTTTTTATTTTTTTTTAAGTTGCCAGTGAGAATGTCCTGTGGTAAATTCTTCTCCCTGCACACGGACATTTTTCTGTGTTCAATTGAAATCACAGATGAACTTACTGGAAGCTTTGGAGATGTGGAACAAAAACTGTTCCAGAAAAGAAGGTAAACACATTATAATTTGTTTAAAAATACTGTATTTTAAGAAAATCTTTAAAAAATAATTTTATTGAATAAACTCTCCTTTTAGAACAACATGCAGTTGTAAAACTTTTATTATATACTTCTTAGCAGATTTTTTTTTTTCCTTGGCTCTTAACATCCAGGCAAAATGAAAATACAGTTTTACTTTTTTTTTTTTTTTTTTTAATACTTGCACATGCGAGAGCTTAAGTAAGTTCTGAAGTGAAACAACTGTTACCAGATGACTATCAACTGTTATCCTCCCTTCATTATGATCTGCCCTTCCTATCAAGTTTATTGGGTCTTTGTTTTAAAATCTAAACCTTAACCTTTGCTTTGTTTATTTTAAATTTCAAACTTCTTATATTCATAAAGTGAACAACAGAAATGAGAGCACTTAAAATTTCAACCTTTGAGGGTTATTTGACTGCCTTTGGAAACCTTCAAAGTTTAGGATTTCATTCCGAGGGTTTTTGTTTGTCTTTCATCTGTCATTTATAGACACTCCAGAAAGACATTTGTTTGTTTCTGGTTTGCATTAAGGAAAGTAAGTAGCTGGATGCTTCAATTCACTACTCAGTTCTTCAAACAAAATAGACATAAAGACTTACAGCAGCAGAAAGGTTAACAACTGGATTTTCCTTTAGAAGCACATTTTAAATATTACTGTATGTTTTTCCTAGGATGATACGTGTGTTTTTTTTTTTTTTCAGAAGTATGGTTTTCTGAAGTCACAAAGAATTAAAGGCAGTCTGGGGGTTGTTTCCATATTCACAAGAGCTTCCGAATGATTCAAGATTTTGGTTGAAATTGTCTCATACTAGTGAGATCAACAACTACTAACAGAAAAAGCTCTGGATTTACAATATTAAAACACCACTCTGCAATGCGATGCAAGTGTTTTCAAATGGAACGAATTATTAACTTAAGGCATTGATGCTGAGCACATTTTTTTTTTTTTTTTTTTCCCAATCAGCATTCACCCCATTTGAATTACCATTTTATTTGACTGAAGGGATAGTTCAAAAAGTACTCTGAACTTTGAAAAAAATAAAATCTAGAAAATACAGCTTCTAGGTTTAATTGCTGGCCATGTGGGACACTTGCTTTAGCGCAAGTTATCTACTGCTTACTAGTAGTGAAAGAAGCAGCCATTTGATCTACATAACCACTGTGTGATACGTTACTATCTTTAAAATGTTCTAACAATAAGTTTATTTTTGTAAGTCAAGGACAGAATTCCTGAACCACTGAACAGTAGCCTCATTCAGCTCCTGTTAAAATCGGGAACTGGCAAAGCACAGTTATGCAAACAGTGGGCATAATTAAAAGTTCAAGGTTATTTTCCCAAGAAGAGACAATAAGTTATTTTTTTCAAGTTGCCAGGAGCACCTAACAAACATTTCTTATGTTTTGTTCCTCTCTCAGAAAGGACTAGATATTTCCTTGTTGAAGTACCATTTTCTAGGAATCTATATGGTATTTACCTACCAGTTCTAGTCGTGGTCACGATATTCAGAACCATAACATAAGGCAGTACAACTGGTACCTGTAAATGACTACTACTCTTTTTCCTAAAGGTGTTCTGACACTTTTTACACAAGCAAAAAACCTATGTCTAAATCTTAACCTTGGCCATGTACATAATCAAATTATTCAGATTTATTTTCAGCCCATTTATCTTTTACAGTAAAAGTGGTTTTCCAAAACTCGCACACGTGAAAACTTCACATTTAATTTAGAATTACATATGGTTTTGTTATGAAACTAGTTAGTGAAACAGAATTGCTGGAAAGATGGGAATTTTACACCAATGCTTTATGACAATTATGTTTTATGATGACTGTGAGGATCACTTGGAATAGGTACCAGTTTTGAAGAAGTATTTGTAACATGATCAAAATTTTAAATATAATCAAGTACAGTACACAGTAATCTCTAGGGAATACTTAGCAATAAATTGGAACACTGTTTGAACCCAACTATTTCTCATTCTGACAGTCTTTTTTATATTTTCAGTAGTGGCTTTTTTTCCTTCTTTGCTACCCCAGTGTTTATATACTTTTTTCCATTAGTAATGATAAAAACAGTTATACTACAAAAACTACAGTAGAAAAAATATCATACAAAATTAGATCTTTGCATTCCATGCAAAATTGGGTTTGAGGGCTTTTGTTTTTGTCAAAATGAAAAGGAAAAAAAAAAAAAAAAAAAACAAGAAAAAGAAAAAACACCAAATCAGTTCTCTTTTTACAACCAAAAAGTAATTGGAATAACAATGTGGTATGGCATATCCATCACCTCTCTCAAATTTAAGTCTTAGAAGAATCTGTAGTATACAATTCTTTGAAAAGGAGTATGATACCTATAAAAAAAAAATCAACGTTTCCTGGGGAAGTGCCTTAATATTTATTGCACCTCTTTGTACGAGCACTATTCCATTGTTCCAGCAACAGTAGATAATGATTTTGGCTGGCCTCATGCTGACCTATAATATTTATATGCCACGGCATTTATAAAAACCCAGCAGACATATTAGTATGTAAAAGGAAGTAGATTTCCTTATTACAAGTTGTTTCTTCCTGATATTGCTTCTTATCTGAAGGAAGAGAAAGGGTACCACAGCATACCCAGACATTTAAAAAAAAATCTTCCTTAGTATCCACTATGAATATTCATAGAAGTGTTTTTTTTGGGGGGGAAGACACGGGGAATGGACAGAAGGACTGCATTTAATTTTGTCTTTTTTTTTGGGGGGGGGGGGGGGGGGGGGGGGGTACATTAGGATTCACATTTAACCATTTGCATTGGATTAAAAAGAAAATACTGATTAAAGGCAGTGAAGTGAATGCCAGCATAATGTCATCCAAAAATCACAAGTACTGGTAAAAACTTGTGTTTCTGGTGCTTGTACAAAGAACCTACACCAGCCAGAAGTTACACACTGGCACAAAACAGCCACCAACTCCATGCCTTTCTTGACGTAGGTACAAACAACATTATGTGTTGCCATTAAAATGATAACTTTTATACATTTTTCACTTTTATGAAATATCAGGACAAACTTGCAGCAACATTATAAAATAAAAAAAAAAAATCAGAAATCTATCCATCTCTTATGTGATATCAGTATGTTAGTATTGCAATATTGGTATATGTAAATTATTTCTAGAAAGCTTCTTATTCTTTATACAAGTTAAAATTCTTACCATAAAAGTTTCTGTTCTGCTGGGATACGGAATGTAACACATTTTCAGCTTTTTTGGTTGACAAGTTCTGCTCACTGTAAAATAAACACACACATAATTTGAAAGGTTCAACTACTGCCATGTGATCACAAACATTACTTCCTTGAATGCATACAAGCATAAAAATTTTGCCTGTGTGTAATTTTGGCGCTTGTTATCTTTACTGCCACATTTCTGACTAAAACACTTTACAGAAGATACATAAAATAGTGAAGGTAATAGTGAAGGTGGCACTTGAATACTTTTAACACACCTAACATGCATGACAGGCCGCAGTGACGCAGATGAATTTAGGATGAACTGCATCCTTTAACGTGGACAGTTGAAAAACATACAGTTCATGGGGCTGGTGTATCCCAGTTTGTTCTGGAGATTGCACATGCCCACTCATCCCAGCCCCACTGTAGAGGAGCAGGATGTCCACTGCACAACACAGAAATAATCAAGACAATTTGTTGTGTAGTATCACCGTGGTCTGCTTAATAAAGACAGTTGATTTCCAAAGCTATCAACAACTTAACAGAGATGTGTCACTAGTGAGAAAGGAATACAAACTGCACTTTTTCCTCACTATAAACAAAAAAAGCTTCATAAAATTTTTAAAGAGTGCATACTAACAGAGATCACAACTGAGAAAACACAACTGTTTTGAATATCATTTTTCTAGAGTGATTTTCAAGCAGAACAGATGACACACAATTCCATTTATTTGATTTTTTTTCCCCCCAGTAATTACCACTTAGTGCAGCAAAAGAAAACTACCAGTGTGGTAGTCTATTCCAATTTATCATCACTATCACCCATGTCCAAAACAGATTTTCAGTGCTAGTAGGTTACACTTTGATTATTTCAAAGTGAAAACACCTATGCAGCAGCATTTATGAGAAGCTTGAATCAGTGCAGAAATCCCTCAACATTTTAAACACGTGAAACTTGTTAGCTAACATTCCATCTCGTCCGTTTTCCTAGTTTCACATTTTGCTATGCATTATTTTTGCTATTTATTGCTTTTATATTCATACTTTGTTGCAGCAATAAAATTGATATCGCTACTTGGTCTCTCACTTTTTCCTCAAACTGGAAAGAAAACCAGAAGATTACAGTTGCAGATGCAAGAGGAAAATTCAGGAGAGTTATTAACTTTTGCTGTTCTAGTTAAGCAAAAAGTGTGCCTTACCAACCCTGACAGGGAGCTGACAAACACCCTGCTATTTCCTTCCTTCTTCCAAAGTAAAGCAGAGAAGATACATGGTGGCAACTTTGCTATAAAAGACTCTTGTTATTGAAAGGACAGGAAAGTAAGAAAAACAGTGAAAGAAAAAGGCAGAAAGAACCTAAAAACGCAGGAAAACAGAAGTCATTTTTTTCCACCTTGTCAAGTAATTCAAGTAATTCCTTTGGATTCTGGTACTGGTACTGCCAGTCATTTCTATACACCAATCACATAAATCTTTCGGAAGATTTTATTGGTCTAAAGTTTTACTGGTCACCCAATAAAATTGGAAAGTCACAAGAAATCATGTGTATTTAGATAAAGTATATTTTTTCTTTGACAAAAGGTTAAACAGCAGTGTAAGCAGATTCCTAATGAATCAAGTTATTTACATTTACAAAAGTCTCTCAAAAAAGATACAAGGAGTATTTGGTCATCTCATTAAGTTACCTATTGAAGGGCTTTTAAAAAAAAAACATGGTTAAACTGTAGAAATCACTGTTCAAGGCAACTATAGACACCACAATTCTAAACATGGTTTAAAGGGAGTGTACGTGCATTTATTTGTATCATTATTCAAATATTCATATTTATTCATATCATTATTCAAATAAAGCCCATAAGGGTTTTGCATGGTGCAGTTTTGCTTAGTTGGTTGGGAGGTACAGGAGCAGAGAGAGGAACAGAGAAAGGAAAGATAAAGGCATGGAATAAAAGTGTTTTAATTGGAACTGGATACCGTAGTCTCAGTCTCCTGTTTGGAAAGTCCATAAAAACAGCCAAGTACACTAGGGTCAGAAGAATACAGCTCCAAAATACAACCATTATTATCCTCTTTACTCTTTCCATAAGCACCTGCTGCTGGCTACCAGTGCAGACTGAAAGAACTCTAGATGAACCTTTGGTCCTGTCTTGGTATGTCCATTTCTTTGGGCCTTTTTTATAACTTCTGTATGCCAAATAAAATAATTCCTTGGGAAACTGAGAACTAAGCAAATGATTGTTTTTGCTTTCTTGAAGTGCCAAAATAATCAGAGACATTTTATTTCACCCAGAAGGTGAATTCTGAATGTTTTAAATCAAAATTTTGCTTTGATATCTTTCTACATGCTTTATGAAATACATTTTAAATTTTGCATCTCTACTTAGAGAGGTCAGAGCAGTTTTGTTCTTTGTACCTGCCACTCCCTTCCCCAGTAAGAAAAGAAAAGTCAGATGAAAACACGTGTCCAAATCATGCTCAAATCTAGCAATCATTTGTGAATATGTTTGGTCTAATAACTGCGCTTTTCCATTTTATGGATATAAACAAAATTTAGAATAAGAATATATAGATTCTAGTAGGAATTAATTTCCACATACAGTTTAAGACACACAGTGCAGAAAACTGTATGCAGAAGGTTGACAACTTTATCTCACAGCACCATAGAATCATTTAAGTTGGAAGGGAGCTCAGGAGATCATCTAGTCCAACCCCCTGCTTGAGCAGGGTCAGCCAGAACAGGCACTGCTCAGGACCACATTCAGCTGGGTTAGGAGCTTCTCTGCAGATGGGAGACTCCAAAACCTCTTTGGACAGCATACTTGTTACTGCGATTCTTAGAAAGTTCACTAAAATTTGGCTGCTAACCATTCTTTTTTTTAAGCCAGTTTTAGTAATTTTACACTTCTCAAAGATTTCAAACATCTCAACCAATTATCAAGTGACCAATATATACCCTAGGTGTTCTAAAAAATCTCAATTTCAGAACAATGACTAGAAACAATACACAAGCATCATGTACTGCCATTCCAATCTTTTCACTAAGGGGCCTGTCCATACAACTATTACAGATATGATTTGTATAGACAGTTGTATTCCACTGCAGGTGGCAAGTTACCTGCAGCTTGAAACCCCTGTAGTTAAAGAATTGTAGCAATTATTTGAAATTAACACACCCTGCCCCTCAGCAGGGCTTCAAAGCTCTGGCTCAGCACCTTCCAAACAGAACTGAATACTGTTGCTGCCTCAGAGTTAAGATAAGACAAGACTCACAACTGCACTCATATTTCTAGATATATTGCTAGTTTCCACATACATAGCATAAAAGTATGAAGTTCCAAAAGTATACTTACTTGACTGTATATGAAACACTCATGAACATAATTTATTTTTCTGTACAATCTATGTAAGTTCTTACGAGAACTAGCATTACCTGCAGGAAGTGCTGTCTTTAACATTCTTGACCTCAGCTGGATTGATTCCTTCAGTAACAGGAGAGTCTGGATTTGCAGATCCATTGCTGATATGATCACTGCTTTCATAACCAGATTCTGTCCTCTGGATCTGCCAGTTATCACCATGGATTTTCTCTCTGCAAAGCCTTTGATTTTTTTCAGCGTTGCCTTTCCCCTCTGAATCCAAAGAGCTTCTACTTCCTGTATCCTGTTTTGTTTCATCTTCGTATATAGTCATTAAACATTTCTGGATTTGGTTCTCTTTTGGCCAATGGTTAAAGCTCCGTTCTTTTTCATGTTTAGACTTACTGTTCGCAGTTGCCTTGTGCTTCGGGCTATGCTGTTTCTTCTCAGTCTCACTGAAAATGCTGTCTACATTTAGCGTCTCCCGCATGGGTTTCCAGCCTTTACTTCTGCTTCTGCTGCTGATGATACTTCCTTTGTCTCTAGAGTCTTGACTGCAGTCTGTGTCATAGCCAGTGACACCATCAGTCCGGGTCCTAACCACTGGTTTCTCCCCAGCTGTAAAAGCTTCCGTTTTATTTGTTCCAAGCACCGGTACAGAAAGCTTTGCTTGGTGAGGTGCGCTGTCATGCTTATACGGTCCTCTCCCCTGACTGCTGTATATGCGCTGATCAGTGCATTGTCTAAGTCCATTCCCACCGGAGAGATCCTGACTTAAAATAGGAACGATCTTCCCCGGTTAAATCTGGTAAGAAGAAAGAGGGAGAAAAAAAAAAAGCTGCATTAAAGTTCTCACAAATAATTTTACTTACAAAAATAACATAACAAATATTAATTACAGTATATATTTTTTCTTCTATTATCTCAACAAATTCACTGCATGTTTCAGAACAATGCAAACTGAAGAATGACGGAAAAAAAATCTTGGTGCTAAAACCTGTCTAAACCATTGATTCTCTGGTCATATTTTTAAAGTGTACCTCTTTGTCTCCCAGACTCTTTTCTTGGTCCTCTGTCAGCATCTTTTCGTAAAGATGAGAAGTTTTTCATATCAGCAGCTTTCTGAGCACACTCTCTGGATATGTCCTTTATGCCTGTCCTTTTTGATCATTGTTAACTAACTTAGCTGCAAAAAATATATATATTTTTGTCAATTATCATTAATAAAAACTTATTCATGATCAAAATACACAATTGTATTTGCATGTATGATCATAACATTTATATTTTATAATTAGCACTAGTTAAAAGATTAATGAATTATAAACCACAGATTCTTAGGAAAACAGAAGATGTATAGCACAGGTATGAGCATACAGGTATCTCCAAGCAGTCCACTAAACAGAGCTAATGAAAGCAACCAAAGCAGCATTACCCTCAGGCATGTCTTAAAGGCATGTCTTATAGGAATGTCTTATTAAGACTGAATACTCAAGCCATTTTCAAAGCATGTACTGTTTACCTCAACTTTTATGAACTATACTACAAAATTAATCCAAGTTTAATCTTGTCTAAATGGGAAGTTCTATTCTTAAGAAACAGTAGTCACTGCTTAAGGACAACAAATTCCTCCCCTTTTGGGTCATCGCCTCATCAAAAAAAGAGTTATCGAGATGTGCATTCTCAAGTTTGAAAAGGTTTAGCATTCAACATTGAAAGAAAAGACAGAGGGAAACATCTCTCAAGTAAGAGGAGCCAACATCTCTCCCAGTATGGGAAGTTTGTAGCAAATGCACAGACACATGAGACAGCAGTCACTCCCCAGTATTGCTACTTAAAGCTTTTTTGGTTGGTTGGTTTTGGAAGTCTGGTTTACTGACAGAATAGATCATAAATTAACGTTAAATGTGCCTTTTAAAAATAATAATAAATAAGTATTTCCCCCCCCCAGTATAACCATCAGTTAATATACAGGATTAAAAATAATACTGCACATCACAATACTGTTGGGAAACAGTGTTCCCCCAAACAGCCAATGATTTGCAGAGCCACATGCTCCACCAGATCAAATCAGTTTAAACTTTCTAATGGGCTTTTAACTGACAATATGACTGGAAAGTATGAAGTTGTTTGAGAAAAGGATGCAGGCCTCAAGCAGCACTTTAGTACAGGAAGAATGAGGGGGTAGTTTATGGCACCAGCATAAATATTTCATAATAACCCACGTATTGGGGTTGGGGGAGGGGAGGGAAGGTACATACCTGGACCTCTACCACCACTAGCCTGAATGTGGCTTCTGCTGAAGGCTGAATTATCTGGCTGAAGTTTTTTATTACTCCTTTGACTAGCAGAGTCTCCAATTCCATTCTCTTTCAAGTGGTCTGACTTAGGAGCAGAATGCTTCTCAAACCCTAACAAACAACATATCTGTCTTTAGAATTACAGGCTTCCTAATTTAAATCTTCCAATCTGTAAATTCAAAACTGAATTCTTAACTTAGGATTAAGAAAACAAAAAGAAACAAGCAACCCACCACAGTTCAATATGCTAGGCAGTAAGGTTTTGTAATATCTTGTATCCTGCCATATTTATAATGGCAGGCTGCAGTAGAATAGGCTCCACTCCTTCCCTGAAGCAGTGCATGTCCTATTGCGACTTATTATGTAAAGAGGATACATGTCAAATTCAATTGGCCTTTTATATTACTTGTATGTTATATTTAAAGTTTAGAAAAAGTGCATGTGCATACACATATGGTAACACACAACTCCAAATATCTCTCTGTATTTGCATTAAGCTCTGGTAAAATGCTATAAAAAGCATTTTTTAAGCAGTATTTTAAAAAGATGATGGATGAGTTTTAAATAATAATATTTTAAGCAGTATTTAAATGTACCAATACATGCTTAAGAACAATTTGCATATACAAATATACTAGATTTTCTTCTGAAAGAACTATTTTACACATAACTTTAGTAATGACTTATCTTCAATAAAAAATCCACTCCTTATCCATGTGTCTCAATTTGTATTCCCATAACAGACAAAACAGACAGTTTCCAGTATTAAGTATGTATACTAGTATTTTTTCTTTGAGACCCTTTAGATAATTACTGATAAAAGTGTTTAAGAACAAAATCAGCTAATCCATTACCCCCTCCCTTATAATCCTCATTTCATAATTCCTCTTAGTTTATATCATTATTAAAAAAACGAATTACCTAAGTCTTCCCATTTCCTCCTACTAACTTTGTTTGGAGACCAGTGAATAATCTGCTTCGGAGCATCTTCTGGAGATACAGCTGTGCCATCAGGGTTAGCATAAAATAGCAACAATGGCTGAAAGTGACATCGAATGCACCTGGAGACCACATCTTTCCATTTGTTCCGATCTAAGAAAAAATATCTTTTTGTATCAAAAGCCATCAAAGAGAATTATAGAAAGAATATTCAATCAACAGCAAGTAACCATGTCCTAATTTTAAAGGTACGTTAAGATTCAACACTGTAGCATAAGTTTATGTAAATTGTGGCAAGGAATCTAGAACCAGTATTACACTGGCTAACAGCCAGAACATCAATTACTGATGACTATATTTGCAGTGTTAAGTCTTTCATAAAAAGAATGAAAAGTTCAAAAGTAGACAGGATGTGCATTAACATCATGAAGTATCTCGCATTTTTAAGTGGTGAAGTTAATTCTATAATTCATTTGTGAAACTGATTTAGTAAACTAAAGGTTCAAAAACAGTTTGTTTTTTTTTTTAAAAAAAAAAAAAAAAGACATTCATTTGACTTGTTTAAGTGTTGTGACAGAAGAATGCATTCCTAGAAAACTGAAGATCACTAATTTGGTAGCAGTAAAAACAGCATATTTACCTCTTTACATTAGCATCGTCGAACAGCACCCATTTGCAACTCTTGGTGTGAAAGGCAAAGGCACAGTAATGTCGGCTTGTGTAGCAAATCATTCCCACAAGAAAAGTTCGCTATTTTTGGCATTTTCATCTGTAACCCTATAGAAGAGCTGTAAAAATATTAAATATTTTAAAAGCATGTAACACACTTACACTTGATTTCAGGTCAACTACTGGCACTCCACCAAGACAATTAGAATTAAATATCCTGTTGCATTATTCAGTTTTTCATTAATAATGATCTTTGCTCCTAATAGGTCTATTTTAACTTTTTTTTTTTTTACATAGCTGTTAGGGCAAAATGGTAATTCTGGATTAATTCTACAAATTTCAAATTGAGTATGATATTCGTAAATTTTTCAACTAGGAATTTATCTGTATTCCTCTTCACACGTAGGTGTAAGGCCAACACTTCTGACAAGGCTTTTTCCTCTCCACGAAAAACTACATTAGGCCGCACATTATACAGAATGTTAGCCATAAATTTTGAAGTTAAAATTGTGCTGATTTTGATTTTTAAATACATATATTACTTACACATATGGCATATATGCCATATATTTGTATTTACATAGATTTATATAAAATTAAATTCTAGAATAAAAAAAAATAGTTTTAGGTCAGATACCCCCAGGAAGATGAAGTTGTGTTTGCCAGATTCCGCATAACCTCTTCTGTCAGGTCAGAGTGCTCTGATCCCAGACTAAACCAATTGTCACAATTTCAGGGCAATTCAGTAAGAACACGACGAATTTTTATTTTTTGACCACAGTTACTCTAGAAGAAGGGAAAAAAAAAAAGCGTGGTGACAAGGAAAACAAATATGTTAAAAGAAACCTCTAGGTTTCCTTGTTGAGTTACTAGGCAAAACAAAAAAAACAACTTATTCGAATTCCTCAAATTGAATTACTGATTTTTGTTTTCTAACAATTTACAGGTAAAAAATTCTTCATCATCACTTTTTTTTATGCTTTTAAAGTAAATAACATAAACACTGATGAAGGCTACAATTAAACTTCTACATCCAGTCATCAACCCTAAAATAGAAGTTTCTAAACATGCAAGTCACCATCATGATTTTGTTACTCATACCCAGGAATTTAAGGTTATTTCTATACTTTCTTATTCCCTTCTTGATGATTCCCAGATTAATAGTATTGAATAAAGCATCATTTGAAGAGAGAAGGATGAAGCAGAATAAGCTAATGGAGACTTTTTTTGGTGATAAAAGTACAAACATTATTCCAATTAAAGACAAGTTTCTCAAGCTCTCAGTATATATGAACGAAAGGTGCTTCATTCAAACAATACACCCATTCAGACTAATCAGAAGTACCTAGCTGTATATTTAACACAGAGTGAAGTATAGGCCTAATAACTCAACTTTCTAACCAGCTACTTACACATCCAGTACAAAGTTTATCTGTAACTGCAGCAATAGAATTAAACTTAAAGGCAATCTTTCCCTAAGCTAGATGGCACTAAAGTGGCCAGAAGGAATCCGGCTTTTAGAGGAATACTTCAGCCTGATTTAACATCCTAAAGAGTTCTCCATTATATATTAACGAACGTCACGGAACATCTTTGTTTACTTACAGGACACTTTCTGTAGTCATCAGCAGTATTTGCTGCCTGCAGCAATTCTGCAAACATTTTCTGGCTTGAGACGCTCATGCCTCTCCATCATTCTTTCTACTTCATTACTGTAAAAAAAAAAAAAAAATATATATATATATATACATATAAAAAGAAAGGAGTTCCACAGTTATTTTTCCATTTAAGAATAAACGATTCTGCCAAGTCTCACTGATCTTTTGCATAACAGGAAAAGATTCATAGGTACAAACAGTAGCAATGTATACTTTTGTCAAACTCGCCCTACATCTTGTTTTTGAAATCCAAATGTTACTTTGGGACACTATCTCAAAGAATTCACTTTTAACTTACAGCATTTTTCTAGCATATTACTGGGAGTGTATTAGACAAATTAGACAAATACACAGAATAAAACCCCTTACCACAGGGCCGTTGTAGAAATATAACGCACAAATTCCGTAAAAGGCAATGGGTCTGATGATGCTCCACAACTGCGGCATACACACTACAAAAATAAAAATCCTTTTGTTTTTACTTACTCCTTGACAGCAGAAACAAAGTATTTGTTAAAGCAAAACAAGTATTACTCTGACCTGTTCATACAGTGTCATAGGCAAACTTCTGATGAGAAATACAGGATTTTGAAGTGCACATATCTGTGTCACTGTTTGGCACTAGGTGAAAATGAATCCTCTCAAGGATATTTTCCTAAAAAGAAACAACAAAAACAAACTGATGAAGTCAGAATATATAAGCAATATTCCAGTCAATACTCCAGCAACTACTCCTCTTGGCTCCAACAGGCAACCTACAAGTTTAACATGTACTTAATTCCATCCTATTCACACTGAAGATCCAAAAAACTTCTGGGAATAATTGAGAGTTCCTTATCCCTCACTCACCCCTTGTAGTATTTCACACACCCCTCTGTCGAGGCACAGAGTTAGGAAAGAAAGTATGGAACAAATGCAAGATTACTCCAGCTCACATTACTACTTACTGTGGGTGTCTCCATAAATTGACATAAACAGATCAGCAGTATTATGCTACTTGTATCCTATCTTGAGTCTAAATTTTACCAAAACAATAAGCCAGGTTGGCATCCTTTCTATAAAGCTAACATAATCCTACTTGGCTATTGTAAAGAATACTCACAAAACATTCTGCTGCTCATCCTGAATCCAAGCCTGGAAACGCTGTTCATCTTTAAAACTTTCCGCCAGGGCATGTCTCATATTATCCGATGGGAGTGCTTTTCTCTCGACTGTGTTGAAATTGTGAAAATATTGCCTAGGAAGAAATATGGATTACTCAGCTTAATTAGCCACTTAACTATGCACTGCAGTTCTATTCAAACAGATCAGTTCTTAAGCAGCATGCTAACAGCAAATATAAAAAACATAAATACATTAAAATTTTACAAATGACTACTTTCCCTTAAAGTTACTCCAAGTTCCATGTTCCTCACCATTACTTGTTCAATTATAAAAAGTTAAGCTACCAAACGGAACTCTGATCAGTAGGAAGAAAACACAAAGCATATAAAAATGCAAAAAGCAAGCCCTTCCGCTCCCAACGCATCACAAAACTTTGGTCTGTAATTATGCAGCTTTTTTAATTTTGCCACTGGAATAGTGGTTCACGCTTAAGTATCTCATCTTTATAGATGGAATGTATTTCTTAGGGGCACAATATAATTTTAGTTTAACATATATCACTTATTAAATAACACATTTACATTACTACTTCAGACAGGATCGTATCTTTATTAAAATGATGGATATGCAAAAAAAACTCCCATTATACAGAATGCTGAAAATCCTTGCTATTAAATCAGCTATCTACTCAACCAGTGTATATGGTAAGACAAGAAAATGGGTCAATATTTGTAGTTCAAAAACATGAAAATAAACTGCATTTGATTTTTTCTTTGTTTCCCAGAAGAGACAGTTGGCTATTACTTTTCTTTTGGGCAGATATGCACGTAAGTGACCTCATTATTTAGCAAGTAAGGAAGGTTGATTTTAAAAGAACTGGAAGTTAAAAGCCACTAAGTGGATGAGAAAACATTTGCAGACATTTAAGGGTGTATTCCACTCTCAAAATTCTCTGAAGTCAAACTTCTGAGAAAAAAAGAAGAGAAACAAAGCACATTGGGAGAAGTCACGTAAAATATAAATAAGGATATTCATTCTTCACATCAGCCTCCTAGGTTAAAACATAAATCTGTCGTACAGAAGGCAAAGAAGCAACAGACATACAAAGTTTCAGTGCTAATAAAGTAGCATTTTAAACATGATGCATTCCAGTATAAGTGCCTGTCAAATACTTAAAACTTCCTTCTCATGCCTAAAAACATTATAGCAGCCTCCATGTTCTAAAACCCACTCCAGCAGTCCCCAGGAAAAAAAAAATATTATCATATTTAACACACAGAACACCAATATTTTTAAAAAAGAGTTGAACAGAGTAAAACAGAACTTACTGGCTTAGCTAGTAAACTTACTAGTTTACACCATAGGCTCAGAAAAAGCCATCAAACCATAGAATGCACTTATATGGGGAGGAAGTGTCAAATTCCTTTTGGAAAGGGTAAAAAAATACAACAGACAAAACACTTTCTTATTTTTGAATAAGAAGGGTTAAAATAGCCCCGAACCATTAAAAAAAACACAGACAGGTTGCTGAAATGCATCCTCATCCAGCACATACACCACATGAATATAAAAATGCCCCAGGTTCAGAACGCAGAACAAACAGAATCACTCAGCCAGTATCTTTAATAAGCCAAGAAAGCAAAACCAGTAGTGCACATAATGACTGAGGACAGATACTTCCAAATGAGTTAACCACAGTGGTGTTTCTGGTTCAATACCTAGGCTACTGGCCATACAGCTATAAAGAATGCAATTATGTCATTAAAACAATGACCAATTCAATTCTAACCAATTACAGAACGGGCAGCAATATGGCTTATCATTGTTGTTGGGAACTTATCAAAATAGAAAGACATGACAGTCAAACCAATGCAAAATATTCAGGTTTTGAAAGCCATTTAGAAAAACGGCACAAGAAGATGCATTATGGGAGTAATCAAACCTTCAAGAGCAGATACTTGAAAGAATAAAGAAAATCACGTCCTAAATTGCAGTAGCCTTACAGAGGAGCTAAAGCTAGGGTGTTGTTTTGGGAGGTAACTTAAAGTGATGCAAAACCTATTTCACTTTGTACTGGAGCCCCAGTAATTACAAAGAAAAAGGGTATTAAGGTACAGCAAATGGCAAGTTTAGCTTAGAAAAAAACAGCTGGTCTTCACAAATTCACCATTGGCACATTCCAACTCATTACTTATGTTCATTCGCAACTTGACATTAAGTGGTATCTTCATGTTTATGAGCAACTTAAAACTGCTACAATATTTTTACTATGATTTTAGCAATGTGATTACATTGTAGTATACATACATTCCAGAAATTGCCACCATTCAATCCCTCTGAGTTTCTGAAAGGTAGTTCCAATGCATCATTGAACAAGACAATATATGACCAGCACTTAATGTGTAATATGGGTCAAATCAAAAGGGATAGGACACAAATCTTACTGTAGATTATCACATCAGATGTTCTTGCACACACAACACTAAAAGACTATATCTAAAGATTTTATCTAAAAAGAGAGATGTGCCGAGTTATGGTTTGGACTTCATGTAGTAATAAGACCAAGTGTCCAGCACACAGAAGAACATATAATATGCACGAAAACCCTGGTAAAACAGAAAGCCCCATTAAGTTCTGTGGAGTTAAAAGCTTGTAAAAAGGTTGGGAAAAAGCCTCAGGAAGCTGGTCTGAATATGGGTAGTTGCATCTAAACCTACTTCATCTTGTTTGCTTTTTAAAATGAAACATTTTAAACAAAGAAGTAAAACGACACTTCTAGGAAAGCTATATTTGGGAAAAGAGAGAACAGTGGAGAGATCAGCTGTGCTATATCACAATCATGATAAACACTAAAATGGTTTGAAAAAAAAAAAATACACAGAATACATAGATTATACACCTCCTGAAAGACTAAATGTCACTGCAAATACTTCTTGCCTCAAAATGTTTATTCAGGACCAAAGTTTGGTCTGTAAAACGCCCTGTGAATAAACTCTAACTGGAAACACCTGACAAATACTTGGCTTATCCCTGCCTACAATTTAGTATAGCCAAAAACCACTTCCTTGATTAATTTCATTTTTAAATAGTGTTGACCCTTTCAGCTCTCTCCATACAAGTGATTCTTGGTTCTGTATATAACTATACAGAAACCCAAACCATCTTTTTTGTCTGTAAAAGTAGAAAGTACATATTACTAAAAGAACGAGCAAACAAAAACTCCTATGCATTTTTCATTGGGAATTTTATCCCAATGGAACATGAGATACAATGTTTACAGTTCTTCCCTGGTAACTGAAGGCAGCCAAATACCATTGCAGCAGAAATAGCAAGAACCTAACAGAACTCATTTGTTTCTGGACTTCAGATGACTTACAAAACTGAAGTACAAGTTTTGTGTGCTGGTTAAGACTTGCAGATCTGACATACTTTTACAATTCTAAAATGTTACCAGCATTCTTTAAAGTTCTAGTACCTCTGCCTACCTTTCACTACCTACAAGCTAAACAATTAAGTCCTGTACAGTTACCATCAACTACTCAGTAGAAAAAAATCCTGAGACGTTATCAGTCAATGTTATTGTATTCAAACACTGAATTAAAGAACAAAAGCATTTGTACGTAGACAGAAAAATAACAGATCTCTACAAGGTTTGCTAGAAATTTTCAATTAGGTTATACTGTCTTAAAACAGACAATAGTTGTATGCTTAATCAGACTGCAAATTTGTGTACTGTAATATTTCTCCTATAATATAAAATATGTTACAAACATTTGTTACAAATGTCCTTAAAAGGACATACAAGTATGATTCAATCACAAAAACGAGACATTCTTATTAGACATAAAAACGATAAGGACATTAAATTATCATCTCAGTAGAATTGTCTCCCTCATTTAAGACGTATAGGGAGAAATGCATAATGCTTTGTTCTAAAATTTTTATTCATCATTTACCTTTAAAGCACAAAATATGCACGCATCTCCCTGGCACACATGTCCAGTTAAACCTCTCAAACTTCGTCGAAATATGTCAAGTTGCCATAAAACCTATAAAAGATGCACAGAAAATAAGTAACTCATTTTGAAAGCTCTACATCTAATACAATAACATGCACTAGATTTCCTTTTTTTCCTCCTGATTTTACATAACATTTACAACATGAGCACCAAGACTGATAAATTATGATCCTTTTCCATTAGCTTAGTAAATTGTGGAGGGTTTGCATTCACAACTCTTGTATAAAATGTAGATCTCATTTTTAAACTTTCGAAACAACTGCAGTATACTTGGTGTTGGAAATGCTCTTTAGGAAACGAGAAGTAAGCTTAATTGTGTACAGAGATTGCAGTAGTGTATCTTATGGCTTTACATAAGAGGAAGAAAGCTATGGGGTCTCATTTTTCCTCTCTCCCTCTTCTGTGATTTCTTTAAAACAAAAGAGATGAATACACAGAAACTGAATTGCTAGGTAAAATGTGAACAGCATTTCATTTTGCTCTCTTACTAAAACTAACACTGAAATACATTTGTTTCTCCACAGATCAAGATAATCCACTGGTGCTTTATCAGTTGCAAGTTTCTACCTTTTATTTGTGTAGCTACTGTATACAAAGGTAATGTCAATTTAGTCACACTATACTGCTTTCAGTATCTAGTGTCTTAGTTGCACAATCACTGCAGTAGTTCACAAAGTTGCCATAAAAAAATAAATGCATAAAAATGAGTTCTTGAGAGACACTGTAACACAACAGTTACAAATCCAGAAGAAAAATATCTATCTATAAATATAAATGCTAAAATGAATTAGGATATTTTTGAAAAGGAATGTTAGAACCTCAGTTCTGAAGGTTGAACAAAGGAGAGGAAAGAAAGGAACACATTCCTCCTTTTAAAAGGGCAGTCACCAATCATCACCCACCATGTGATAAACAGCAGTATGATGTAAAATACTAGGACTGTCTGAAAGCATAACTAAAAATGACTTAGGGTTTAATTTCAGGGCACCCTTGGGGAAACTACCAAAACTAAAGAAGAATATAGGTCATGCTGTTCTCATTAAATCCAATGCAGCAAACTCATTCTACAGAGCCTATTGTACGTTTTTGTTTTAAACCTATTTAGATACCATATTTGTATGGCATGTGCATATCTCACCTCCTGTGTTCATATCCAGACCATTTTTAAGATTTATTTTTGTTGTTGGATGTTTTTTTCGCCTTTTTTTTTTTTTTAAGGGAAGTCTATGCATCTATTAAGGCCTCTGCCAGTTTGGCAAATAATTCTGTACAATTTGCAAACAACGAGGGCCAAAATCTAAGCATTACAACAAAATATACTCTTATACCCTCTATTTGCACATCTTTAAAAAAAAACTTTTATTTTTTTGATTTAAAAAGTCCTAAAACTAAACTACTGCTAGTATTCTAACTTGAAGAAAAACTGGAAAGGAAAGCACTGTTTTGTCACAGAATTAATTATATCCCCATATTCTCTGTCACAAATAGGCTTGTAAAAGACCAACTTTTATAATGCTAATATCACTGTACTATTAAACTATACTTAAGATCTAAACAGGCAATGCTTTTTTCAATTATTCACAGAACAGTACATAGGCAATACTTGCAAGAATTTGACCTGTAATAGATATGCATATAGAGTAAAAAGATACTTAAGTCATATTTCTTTGGTATCAGTTGTATCTCCTGCTCTACTAATTCCATAAGGCTTTCCTAAAATTAGAAACAAAGCTTTCAACTGCATGTGCATCTTCTGATATGCCCCAGTAACACAATTTCATGTACTAATTCTGAGAAAACAGGATTTCAATAAAAATAGTACCCTATTCAACACATGTAGTAGGACTGACTGCTGTACTTTTAAAAAAAAATGTAAATTTGGTAGGTTATAAAAACACTACATTTAACAAATGTTGGTTTTAGAATTCAAACACTAAGTTTTAAAGTTATGAGTATTAAGCCGTCAAATATGAAAAGAAAGTTTTACTGTTATTCTTAATGTATGCAAACAATATAACATGCTGTCATTTTTGGCAGAATTACATATTTAACATTCACATTCAATTTCTTGAAATCAAATTCTAAATAAAAGTTATTTCCACCATTGTCTTTTTTCTGTGATAGCCACCTTTTACAGGAAAGTCAATTCCAGAAAGCCATAACATTCTGTCTCAATTAGCATCATTAAAATGTTTAATAAATTGAGAACTGAATTTAACACCACTGAAAAACATGGTGTATTTTTCTGTAGAATGCACATACTGCAATACAAGTAATAAAAACAGCATTTCCAAGAGAACCCTTTCCCTGCTATGATCATCTAAGCTGCAACAAAATGAGAACTACTTAATAAATCAAAAAATTTTCTTACCTGAACAGCACTATTTAGAAAGCAGCTGTTTTGTCCTGGTTCATTTAATAAACCTTTTGTCGGGGCCAGGGACAATATACTTCCAGGCTGATAAACTTTTCCAAGGTTACCCCCAGGTTTCCTTAAAAATTTCACCCATGCCATTATTTTCCAGAGTTTATAATTGCACTATTTACACTTAAATATTTAAGGATATGATGGGTGCAAGGCAAAGAAGAAGGTCCTAAGAGAATCGCTGTAAAGTCATGACATTCCATTCAACCCTGTGTAACAGTAACCACTGAGGGGTTTAAGTCCTTATTCCAGGAGCAGCTGTCAGCAATCTATCAGGATCAGTCTGTCAGTTAAAATATAACCACACAAAAGTTTTCAAATGAAACTTTCAAAAAAAAAAAAAGAAAAAAACATATGTTATCCAGGTAAGGTTAAAATACATAAAAGTTAATAGAATAAAAGTTCTTATTAAGCAAGTTGCACAGTAATTGACTTCTTCTTCCAGGGATATCAATGAAGTATTACTATAAATCATGAGTTGTGTTATATCATGAGTTTATACATATCACAGAAATGGAAAACTCTTGACAGGCGTTATACTCCTGTTTTCTGACTTGACAGGCATTATATTCCTCTTCGCTGACTTCCGTCCATCTTTTTACTTTTAACTGTGATCCACAAAATATATTCCAGTTTAGAAGACTCCATGTTTATCTCATCCTCTTTCAAGTGAATCTGAAATAGGAAAAAAAATAATTAAAACCGGATTTTTCAAAAACGTTAAAAATCTAAATAAATAAAGATGGCTGTAACAACTGCTTAATATACAGGCAGATGCAATAATCAGGGAAGAAGAAAATTTCCACCCCATAGTTTTCTCAAGACAGAAAAATTATTTTGTCTGTCATAATCAGTTATTTTCTAGTTTACTGTACACCTCCAGAGACCGTGATAAAGTTTGGATTCTGCTAACAATATGTTGCACTGCTTGTAAAAGAACACATGACATGTGTTATTCTAACTTTGAATCTCAAAGCCTAATTAAAAGATTACCAAGAAATAAATATTTTTATTCTACACTTGAAAACCTAAGATGATTTTGATTTCAGTATCCCAACAAATCACATGAACTTAAGCCTATGTTTTAAGATTCTGAAGATGTTACAGATGGACTCTCAGCTTTTAAAGTTTTGTACTACTTAGTAAACACTACAAAACAATGTCATCAATCTAGTTGCTTCTTAAAGCATCTAGAGAAACACAGCTAGAAGCAGAGCAAGAATGTTTCAATAGCAGTCCTAGACCAGTGACTGTCCCAATAACCAACTCCAAGATTCTACAGTTCCAACAATAAGTCTCTCCTTGCTGAAGGCATGTATTTCCAGTTAAATGACTCATCGGCCAGAACACCATCAAAGGCACATTTAAAGCCCATACAGTGATCCTCTCAGAACAATGGGTTATCCAATCAGTTTGGCATTATTACAACATCTGCAGACATACTTAAAGTAATAGCACAGAACAGAATAAACTTGAATGAACCAAAGCAATTATGACTACGTATTTGGGAAAGGGGAAACAACAAAAAAAAAGGTGAAATATGGGCGTTCCACATCATAGACAATCTACCTTAAATTTTACAAGCATGTGAGATACTAAGGATGCGTCAGGATACACCAAAACTTGCAGCTTTCTCACTATAATTTTTTTCCACTATGAAAGCTTTTTCAGAATGGTGAGCAATTAAAAAAAAAAAAAAAAAAAAAAAAAAAACAGTAGCCCAACTACAACAGATAAGCTGGAAGATAATTTTACCCAGCTCAGAGCTACCACCAGCACATTCACATCAAGCAATTCTACTGCTCTCAAATATTGTATAGCTGGAACACCACAGAAACATACCACATGACTTTCAAACATAACTGCAGGAAGACTTGCACCCCTAAAGCCCCTTAGTAAAAAGAAACATTTATACTTGCTTGTATTGTTAAAAATCAATAACTGGAACATAACCAAAAGTCCCTTTTGCCCAGTGCATAATCAGATGTTTTCTGTTTGTTTACTGATGTTACTGCATCTCACCCGTAAGTAATTTGATCTAATAATACTGGAAATAGTAAGTGTGATTTGTGACAGCACTGAGCAAAGAATCTGAAATCTAACTGGAAACTGACCTTGACAGACTATCATGTGATTATTTTGTGTTCTTTATGTTCACTTCAATAAACCCAGAAAGGGAAAAAAAAAGAAAAAAGATGCAGTGGGTAACTGTAAACAAATATTAGTTTAAGATCTTATTAGAACCTTAAATTAAAGGGAGTATCAACTTCAAAATTTATTTCCACATGAAACCCAAAGTTAAAGCGCTCAATAGCATAACAACTAGTCTTCTGCAAAGGAGCAAACTCATAGAAAACAGGGGCAGAGGTGAAGGTAAGAAAGGGCAAAATGAAGCTTAATACAGAAGATTAAAGATTGTCTCAAGTCAGGTATGCAGAGGTGGTAACAGATTCACACAGTGCAAGTGAAAAATATTTTTAACAAATATTTTCATTAAAGTTTCACTACAGTATATAAATGGAAAATAAGGATGAATAAAGAGGAGCCAAGAAAAAAAACAAAGTATATAACTGATATATATATATATATATGCCCCCACCCCACACACATATATAATACATATATATACACACATACTAGGAGCCAGTATCTTTTATCAGAAACACCTAGTAATAGAAAGCATCATTTTGATCAAAGTCTCCTGCTATCACGTGGAACTATAACTTCAAATCTATAAAAATAATCATCTAGATATAACTATGATTTTTTAAAAAAATCAGAAAAATCTTACATATTCAACTGCTTCAACTGTTAAAATATTTTCTGCTGATTTCTGAATTAGTACTACTATATCTATGCTGAAAAACTGACATACTACATTTTTCTCACAGAGAAGCTTCTTGAGCCCCCATTTTCCTGGCAATACAGAGTTCTCAATTTCACTTTACATTATTTCCCATATGGAGAAGATTGTACAGTTTTCTCCACCTTCCTGCTGTTGCACCAGAAGACAAAGCTAAATGTAAGATGGACAATTTTTGGTAACCAGCAGTATCAAAACAGGTACACTGAAGAGAAAAAAAATTGGAAAGAGTGGATCAGGAACAGCCTGGATGGCCTGCAGCAGCCACGAAGGAACTGAGCATTTGCACTCCACCGCATACCTGAAACATCCCTCACTGAGTTGCTACCTTTGACACATGGGTGCAACACGATCAATACGGGTCTAACCCAGAAGCACCAGACTTGCTGTCAGGGTCACCCAACCTAAAGTGCCCTACTTAATACATCATACCTCACGTCTCCAGAGCTGCTCCAACAGTGGGACTCCACCACCACTGCTGATTCAGCTAGCCTGTCCTGCTGTCTGCATTTCTGTGTAAATAGCACTCAGCCTAGAGCAACTGAGTAATATGGGAAGGACTAGATGGAAAGTAAGGTAAGCTATACATTACTGCTAGAACACACAAGTTATATGCAAAAATGAATGATTCTAGTATCTAAATTACAGGTGAAAACAAGTCTTATGTATTCAACTATGAATGCATTAAGGAGGGGTCTGTGAAGTTGGACTACAGTTGGTTATTTAAAGAAAACCAAGAACAGACAAGAATTGCAGGATTCATCCTCAGGAAAAAAAAAAAAAAAAAAAAGAGTGAATGCTTGCTCCATTAGTAAGTTGTTTTCTCATCTGAAGAAAAGCCTAATGATATACCCAAAGTCACCTTAGGTTTGGGAAACATACATGTTTTTCTTTTTAAATGCAAAAGTGAGATAAGGCTCTGTTTCACCTATGTAATAGCTAAAACAGACAGATAAAAAATGTAACATACTTAAAGAAATGTCAATTTCTCTGTCAATTTCATTTTCAGCCCTGGAACTCACTTATATGGAGTGATAAGGGCAGAAGAGCTTCCATCAATGTCTGTTTCTTAGCATATTTCAAAAACAATTTCACCATGCTTCTGAAAAAGAGATTTATGCGTCAATATGGAACAGGGGCAAAGGAACACAACTCTGAATTTAAACTACTCTATACTTTAACTGATAAGAAATACACACATTGTTTGGAAACAAAGTTATTTCAGAACAATTCAGATAAGAAGCGTTCATTCACCAATACTTTCAGGAAACTCATTTTGTTTTACATCTCAGGAGTCACAGAATTTCTAGGTTGGAAGAGACTTCAAACAGTGCATGCACTGAGTGAGCATTTAGGTGTTGGGATGGGTTTCAGAAAAGTTGTGATTCACTGCAGGAATTTCATAAAAATAGTTCTCTGCCAGCTCTCTGTTAATATCGTATCACATTAAGATGCTTCCTGTTTAATTTCACATCCACAGAGCTGTAAATACAAAGTATTTCACCTATCACACCAGGTAAGTGCACACAAACCTATTTATTTATCATAAAATGATATGTTGCAGAATATATTCATTGCATGGTTTTCATATGCAGGCCAGATATCCATTTAACAGAGCACTGTGGTATTACAGTCATATGGCCTCTATTAAGAGCCCACAACATCAGTACACCTTTTCTAGAAAATTTCAATACAACACAAGAAGAATCAGAAGCGACTGCTTAGAAGTTGTCCTTATGCAACCTTCTAAAATAACTCTCTATAAACACATTCTTTAAGCTGCATATGTCAAACTAAACATCCCCCAGCAACTCAAGCATGAATCAATTTTAAAAGAAGAAAAAAAAAAAAGTAAGAACGGTATATCAAATAGCTATTCATTTTAAAAAATTCTCTGCAATTCCACCAGGTCTTTGCACTGAAGTCCCTTTGTTTTATTAACTGCTGTCCTTCTCCCCAGAAGTAGTCACATAAAAAAAGGAGCAGAAAGTAGGTGTGAAATAATCCTATCTCAACCCAGTTCTCTGGTCAATATGACCAACCAGTCCTGCTCTGGGGTTGGAAATCCCAGCCTCTCTTCCTCCACTACCACCCTGTATTAAGTACACCATGTCACTTATTCACTAGCAAGGGGGGCCACTGTAGAAAAGCCTTCCAACTGTGCCGTGAGCAATGTGATTAACATCTGGCACGTATTGGCTGTTGCAGCCTCTCCCTAAGGAGAGGAAAGTTTATAGTAGCATCTTGTTTTGAAATTTATTCTGTACAAATGTCTCTTAGCTTCTTTAACAGAAGAAAAAAAAGCCAGGATCAAACAAAGCTATTGTAGAGGATGTTGGCAAGGACACGTGCTCTTCAGTCACAGCAAACTTAGCTTGATTTGGATCATCCACCAGGAACATTATTCCTCTACCAACAAGCCTGCTCTTGCTGGAAACTGTTCCATAAAACAGAGAAGTGATGCTACTGATCAGCCATGGCTCCTTCCCTAACCCACGAGGTTTGGATAAGCATTTTGGTGACTGGGACACAGACCACTGACTCCTTTCATTTAAATTCAATATTCTCCAGGACTGTAATTAGGAGTTGAAGACGGTCCTTACACATGTGTGGTAAGCCAGTGTCACCAGGAGCACCAAAGCATTTATTAGCCACTGGGGTTTTGAAGTTCTTCGTTAAGCTCGTGGCTTGACAAAGGTGTGGGTGACTGATGACTGATCATAATTTGTTCAAACCACACAGAGTCTTCAAGAGCAGATACTTCATGCAGGGTTGAATGACATGCTATGGAAGAATTTTATCACCTGGGAATTAAAGAAATATTCTTGCCTTTCAGACTAAAGGGATCAGTTTCGGATGACTGTTCTCTACCAAAGCTTTGCTAAACAAAGGCTATGAACTCTTAAAACAACAGCTATTTATCAGCTTATATTCTTCTACCTTACCTAATTTTAGCAACTGTTCTTTGGTCATCAGTGATCCCACCAGGCTACCCTTAGCCATGCAGTCATACAGGAGAAATTACATATATGCCTGTCACAAATTTTGCATACTTACCTTTATAGCTTCCAGAACAACAAATGCACTGCCCTGCAAACAGCATGTTATCACCAGTTTGGTAGGTATACCCTAGGAATTCAGTAACTGTGGCTTGCACAGTCTTCTCAATGGAGGGAATAATACTACTAAATTAGCTTAGAAAATGGTACAATTACTATTTTACATAAACCACTTTCTACAAGTACATTTGGGTTTAGACATCATTGGTATGCATTCAGTTAAAACCAGCGAGATAAACAGTTGGGTCCGTGAACACTGGAGCTACCAGCCTGGCTCCTGGCAGCTGTCTCATAGCTGAACAAGCTCCCAGTTTTCTCCCTAGCCATGCAGCAGAGTTGGTATATACCCAACATCTCCATACAATGTCCCTCTCTTCCAGCCAGCAGCCTATTACTCTGGAAGTACATCATCATCATTAAGACTTTATCCCTTCCGTCAAACTGGGTGGAAACCTGCCAACGGGTTCAAAAGTTGTTGACTGTGTCTGAAATTTGGCTGAAGAATAGTTATTTGCATCATCTCAGCCTCATTTTACAATGCATCCCAGCGCGTTGCATAGATGAGTAATGACAAACCTTCCTGGTGCCCAGCACTAAGGTTACTTTCAAGTAACTCAGCTTTCTGCTTCTGCTGGCAGCTCACACCTCTGTGCTGAGCTTGGCAACCCACCCAATGGTCTGAGAACTCTGGTAGATCAATTTCTAAACTGATGTATGTCACAACTTCGGAATTTAGATAACAAAAATTTGGACTGAAGAGTGACTAAATGTATTGAAAAGAAGCAAACTTATGATGGGAAACCATCAGTTTTCTGTAGTGAGAACAGCAATGGTAGGAGTGTGGTTGCCTTTTTTCTCCCACCAGAATGAAATCCATCAAAAATCTAACAACTTACAATAGCAGAAAAATGAGTACTTGGAAGAGCGTTTCCTGCAGTTTTAAAGTTTGTCATTTAAAATTGCCAACAGACCAAAAATCTTGATTTGTATTGTGATGATACTGGAGGACACCATCTGTTTTCCACACACACACGCAGACTTTTGGAAAAAAAAAAAATCAGTGATGTTGCTTAAGAAAAAGAGTAGAAAAAGACAGAAATTTGGAGTGAATAAACTCCTATATCCCTTCAAATGTGACTAATTTTTTTGGCCACTACACCAATCCTGTCCCATTTCACCTTTAATACTACGCTGAATTATGGTATGTGTTATGGCAAAGGAGATCTGTTGATATAACATACAGCTAATGCTGTTAGAAGTCCTCAGCCTGTTTTCAAAGGACACTATTTGTAAGAACTGAAGTTTTCAGTATCTGAAACATCAGACAGGGCAAAAACCCTTCATTAACAGCACATATTTGCAACACAACAATTCGGTCAAACTCATATCTCCAGCTGTAGCCACTAGCCCTGATTTTGTGTGCCATCTGCAAGTATAGCAGCCATGGGTATTGGTTTGACACATTCTTTCTACCTTCCATCATTGACTCAAGAAGTCCTCCAGAGACAAAAATGGTATTTGACAGCCATTTCTCTAGAAATCCTTCTAACCAACCTCTAAAGATATTAAAACCAGACTTTTTTTTTTTTTTTTTTACTATTTTAAGAGATCTCTACTGTCTATTTTCCAGTCCATTTAACTATCCCTCACATGCCACATCACTGCTCCTGCATGTCATACTTCTTTGTATCCTTTCAGGATGGGAAAAGCAGAAGTATAGATGCTATCACAGATGGCTTCTCTAAAAGGATACAGTTTTTTCTTTAAGCTGTTCCAATGAAAACTTTCCTGTTTGCATCTAGAAGAAAACAACAGGTTCACAGTTCAGCATTTCTGGGCTGTTACAACTAGGAACCATCTTTACTCAGAGTTCCCATTGTGGCTGTAGAAACATCTGAAAGAATACAGATTCCCAACATATGACACAAGCCAACATTTACAGTGAATCATCATGCACAGAAACTCTTAGTTAAACCGATGAATTCAGATGAAGCAGCAGAATAGAAGCAGTAGGAAAGAGAAGGCAGCAAAAAGTCTCAGCTGTAAGAAGTTTGGAACCCAAATGCCCTAAAGCAGCAAGTTACCTCTGAGTTCTCACATGAGCCCTTCTCCCTACTGAATTCAAGTATCAGCATATATTAAATACATGTACAAGACCAGTCAAAACGATCTCAAATCGATCTGAATGTGATGAAATCTCAGGAAAACTATTCCTGACTGTCCTCATAAACACTGTGAGACATACTATTAAACAAAACTACATATGTTTTTGTTTCTCCATCTTCCCAATCCTTTATGACGTGTTTTCCGCAAAGATTACCATATACTCCCTGAACCTCAGAAAGATAGAAAGTATCTTTACAAGGTATCTTGGAAACATTTGTTACCCTTACAGGGCTACAAACTGTAACTTTGCCTCTTAGATTTTGGAGTAATTGCTTGATAATTAATAGAAATGCAAGACACCAGGTTTTAGTTCCTTCTCCAAAAACTTTCCAATTTCTTAAACCACTAGGAAAAACTAAGTAACTGAATTACAAGGAAAGGTAATGTGAGTATTATCTTTAACCCCACACATAGAAGAAAAGAGAAAGTTCAAAACATTTACATTTCACACACATGAGTCTACACAAACCTATCTAAAACCCTTTTTCACATGTGCAACTCCAATCCAGTCCATCTCCTTGCTACACCCTCAGCACATCATCATTTAACCTGGCCCTGCCAAAATCCAACTTGTTTCTGCTGACGCCTAAAAAAACACTTCTGAAGAACTCCTTGGAAGTGTTCCACTCTTATCCCTATGCCCCTCAAGTGACTGTTTTACTGCACACAGAGCCATCAGCTGAGGAACAGCAACAAGCATCACAACCAGGATCGTGGAAAGTAACGTAACTGAATGGCGATAGCACTGATGCTGTCCCTGAAGTCTCGTGGGTCTCACACCCAAACAATTCTGCCAGTAGTACATCATGCACTGTGCGACTGGAAAATATTCTGCACTATCAAGTTTTGATATGAAAATCAAGCACAATTTAGGTGTATTTATCGTCAGCATCCCCCTGTTCCAGAAGAACTTTTTACCGAAGTAATTTGATCTTTAAAGGAAAAAAAAACTGTAAAGACATCTTACACTGCAACAATGCTAAGGAAAGAGAACATCGTTTGTTATTTATTTAGACTAATTTCTATTCAGATTGTAACATGAGCTCTCCCTGCTTTGAGAGCCAAAGTCACCGCTCAGGACGGGATAACCACGGCGGCCGCAGGTGCGAGGGGGAAGGAGACACGCACACACCATCAGTTAGGTAAAACACTCCTCACATGACTAAGTTTCTGCTCTTAAAATAATCCTAGCAACTTCAAAGTCAAGCAGGAGGGAATTTTTTTGTGTGTGCTCGCAGAATAAAGGATTAAGCAGAGACATGCAAAAGCCGCACTTATTTCGGGAAGGGAAAGAACGAGACGCGTTTCCTCAACAGCTTCTTCGCAAATATTTGCATCGAGAAATCACAGCGAGGGGCAGGCTCCGGCTCGGACGGGCTCCGGAGCGCTTTGCACGGGGTACCTGCCGGCTGGGACCCGACCCCCCCCCGGCGCAGCCCCACACCACCTGCGCTGGCATTTCCTGCTCCCTACAGCCTCCGAAAACACTCCCCAGAACCCCGCCGACGGGCAGCGTGACTCCGGCGTTAAACATTAACCCCGCGCCCCGGCTCTGCCCGACCCAGCAGCCCGGCGCGGAGCCCCCCCGGCTCCCCCAGCCCACCCCAGCCCACCCCACGAGCACCCGACCTCGCTCAGCCCCAGCTCCCAGCCGCTGAGGGGGGCGCGCGGCTCCCTGAGGCGCGGCGTTACCCCCCAACGGCCGGCGCGCGCCACGGCCCCAAAGGCAGCGCCGGGGAACGCGGGGGGGGGGCAGGGGGGGTCGTGCCTCTGCCCCCCGTCCCCCAGCCCCAAGCCGCGGCGCCCCCGCCTCACCTCACCTCAGCGCCCAGCCCGGCCCCGCAGCTTCCTCTCTCGCCCCCTTCCCGGCGGGCGACTCCGGGCGCGGCCCCGCCCTCGCGGTAACTTTGTCCTCCCTCCTCCTCCTCCTCCGGCTACGCCGGGTCTCGCGCTCGCTCCTCCTCCTGCTCCTCCGCGCCTGCGCGCTGCGCGCCAGCCGCCGTTGTCACTCCCCCCCCCACCCTCCCTTCACGGGGGCGCGAGGCCGGCCGTTGGGCGGGTGCCGCGGCCGGTTACCGCCCCTCAGGCGGGCGGCTGAGGGCTCCGTTACCCCCCCGCCCCTTCCCCGGGAGGAGCCCCGAGGTAACCGGCTGGGTGGCAGGCAGGAGGCCGCTGTTGGGCTGCTCCAAACCGCTGGGCTGGGGAGTTAATGGGCTGGTAAAAGCGGACGGGGCAGCGGGTGTTTTTCCAGCAATGGTTTTGCCAGGGCTGGCTGCTGGGCGTCTGTCAGAAGTGGCCCAGGCACGGGAGTGCCGCTGGGATGAGGGCGGCTTTGGTGACAGACCCCAAGCCAGTGTACACATACCCCAAAGCTGCCTTGCGTTTCAGTTCCACGCAGCCCAGAAAGGTCCTACTTGGTATCACCTAAAGATCTGCCCTGGGGTCATCGCCCCACAGTCATGTTCCCTATTATTTTTATCTGGTCTATTATTTTGGAGAGGGAGGAGTGTTTCCTTTTGTTACTTGCAAAAGGAACTGTATGTTGATGAATACTCGTGTTTCTAGTTGCTCAAGTACCTGAAGTAGTTTGCTGTTATTTTCTTGGATAAACATGTAGATTTCATTAACACATTTCACTTCTAGGCTAGTAATGAAAATACAAGTGTTACCACACCCAGTACCAGTCCTTAGCACATGACTTTTTACGTTCCCATATTTCCAATTGCCTTTTTATGGTCTTTCAAGATTGGACAGCTGTTTATGTGTATGAATGCACGTTCACTTTTGCCACACAACCTTCTGCAATAATAAAGTCCTTTCCTTGTAAAGCTCACTTCCCTCATCTCCATTAGATCATCCAGACTGCAGTAATGTTTTGCTCCAGAAGATACTGTGTGAAGCACAAGGCACTGTATCAAATGAGTTCACTGCCTCATGTAAATGCTACAGTTTTGTTCATCATTTATCCATTTTCATCAAAAAATCAATTTTAATCCATTTTGATCAGATTGTTTTTGCTAGTGTTTCTTCCATTATATTGCTAGTGTAAGAAGCTTGCTGGCAAAGGCAATTTTCTCAGTTTCACTGCCCAGCGTTTATTATCAAGTGGCCAACTTTTTACTTCAAAAAATTATATATTTGGGGGAGAATTACTATTAAATTGTCCAAACTTTATATAGTTATATGTATAAACATACTTTTCAGTGACTTGCATAGTCATTTTCATAAATTGGAGATCTTTAATACAAGATTAGTTGTGTTTTTTTTTTCTTGAAACTTTCAGATGTTATGGCCACTACTGTATATACTTTATGATTGCTTAACAGATACTTTTTACATTGCTCACAGTAACAGGTACAGTATATGTTTCCCAAATTTTGTGATTTTTGAAGGGAATATAATATTTGCTTCTCCTGTTGTCCTAAGATTCATACAGCATTTTGGCACAACAACCATGTTCTGATGCTTATGTAGAACTTTCTTAGCTGTGTATTGTTTGAATCTCTAATTTTCAGCAGAAATTTTAAAGTGAAGGCACATTAGAAGTCAGCATGTTAATATTACCATTAAAAAGTCCACTTTCGTGTTAGTACACTTTGTTATGGTGTATTTAAAAAAAAACATTGTGCGTATCATTTTGGTTAGTATCTGTTTAGTCCTTGATCCCTGCATTACTTCTTTGCAAAGCCAGTCATGCAAAGGCGTTTGTGAATCCCAAACTAGCATTATGACTTCACTGCAACTATGACCTTATTTTGATATTTTTGCTTCTCCGTGTACTCTGCTTTCTCATTTGCCTTTGCCCTTTTCCTCAGCACAGATTTGTTTTTCATTGCTAATCTTTTAGAAGTCCCTTAGGACGTATACCGGTTTCTTCTGTTCTTTTTTTTCTCAGAGGAAATGTAGTCTGTGAGCTTTAATTATGGTATATTTTAAGATTTTCTACAAGGGGATCTTAATAGAGTCTTCCACACAGTACAGACTGAGAATGACACAGGTGTGGCACAGGAAGCCCCAAATGAACTAAAAGAAGAACTTTAAAATTAGAATAAATGGTGCAAGTGCAAAACAATGCCACAAGGGCAAGTGATTTCCTCTTGTAGTAGTCAGTACAGGATATGTGCTATGCATGATGCAGGGATGCGGAAAAATGTTTACATGTTTCTAGTATTGATGTTTATGTAAAGTTTGATAGTATTAATAACATATGTTGTTAAACAGGGGAGTTGACTGGGCAGTTGAAAAGGTCTTAAACTTGGAGGAAAGGGATCCAGAGTAAACTAAAACAGGTATTCATAGTTCTACTCAGTAATCCAACCACTCAGTTTGGCTCCAGGCTAACTGACCAATATTAAGACTTTCAAAAGGCAGAAAGAATGATGTGGCAGAGTGGTTGATTGTGGGGAGGGGCACAAGGGTGGCACAAAACACACGGCTGGAAGAGAGTGGGAGAAAGACCATAACCAGATCCTTCAGCACATCCAGGAGGTTGGCTTTTGGCACACGTCCAATCCAGGGCAAAACATATTTATGTAAAGTTAGGTACTAAAGCAAGAATCTTATTTTTAGGAGACATTCAAAGGTTTAAAATTAATTACGTTAAATATTTTTCCTGAAAACTGCAGACATTATACTTCTTTTTCAGTGATGAATGAGCTGGAAATCTGTGTTTCAGAGCTGCACGCAACATGGTATATTTTTGTGTTAGAATGCTTTTGTTCCAGGGTGATCCATACTGTTGTTGATGTTGTCTGATCAGATTTCTTCCTCTGAAATAATTTTATTGTCATGCATTTTGTATACATAGTGTTTCTGTGACCACGTTCATACCTTTAGCTGTGCTGGAACACCTGTTCTCCATTTTCTTTTATATTTCTTAACACTTGGGACATCTTTACAACAGTCTTTTCAAACAGTTACTACCCTCCTCATGTTCCTATGATTTATGAAGACATTATGGCTGTCTCTAATTTTCTCAGGGGGATAGAAAACTAAATTTTGTTTTTAAAAAACTGATTTAAGTCATGTTTTGTTGGGTAGCTAATAGATTTTGTCATGGTGCTCTTCTGCACCCATCTTTTTTCCTGTTTATAAGCTGATAATCACGTGAAATCAACTTTATGTACTTACTGAGAACTGTGTCTGTACTTACCGGGGGCTTTTGCAAAAACTGAATTAGCAACAATATTAACATGTAGGATCTAAGGCAGAAGGTTCCATGAGATGCTATGTTGCTTAACTAATTATGAATACTCGATTTTCCATGTTCTCAAAGCCTTTAGGGAATTGTCAGATCACTTTTTGCCCAGGGAAGAGAAAAAACTTTCAAATTCCAAGACACTCACACAATTACTTGTCTTCAGGAGCAGTGGTTTTCACTGAACACAGGTTAGCACAGTGCACTTTATAATACTGCAAGGGTTAGCTATTAGAAGGAAAACAGGCTGGTAGGAAGGAGGGCCATATGGGAGTAAAGCAAACAAAAAATAAACTATTCTTGTTACTTAAAACATAAAATAATAATCATATGCATTTGCTAGGGAGGCTGAAAGGAAGTCTTAACAACATTTTAGTCCAACATCTGTTCTCTAGGTTGTTTTGGTCATCTGTATTATCACTAAAAGATGCAAAACAAAGCACAACAAGTAAAAAAAAAAAAAAAAAATCTCAAGCTTTCAGTAAGCTAAGTGAGGACACATTGCTTTGTGGGCAGTTTACCTAGCTATGTTCCAGTCCTCATGTTTCCCCTACCATGAGGACATACACCCACCACCTTTTCTTTTAAACATACTCTAGCAAAGTTTTCCTCTATGTAGCTTGTAGCAAGCAGTCACATGAAGCTTAGTCATCTGATTGCTCTCTCGTTCCCACATCCTGTATAGAGGCTAAAATTTACAGACATATCCACATCCAAACAGGCTAGCGGAGCATTTCTTTAAAGACTCCTTTGGGCAGGCACATGATTTTCAGTGAACTGGTTTCCCACTCCTTTTTTCATCCTACCTGGAATGCTATGTTTAAAAGGTATTTTGCTCTTAGTAACCTTTCTGGCTATGTTTCTGCTTATGGACATGCTGCAGCCCTGCTTCATTCATATAGCATCTGTGAGGAAGGGCTACATAAGAGCAAAACATGCAGAGCTGAGCTCAGAATGAGCAGAAATACTATTTGGGGGAAAAAAAAATAGAGAAGGAAGGTATGGAATAGTGATGACAAAATTAAAGGTGAAAAAGAAGAATGAAATAATGAAACAATGGTTACTATTGACAGTAAGAAGAGAAGGATGGGGAAAAATTAGGACATTAGAAGCCATAAATGAAAGACAAATATTGATCTCATCTGAAGAAGCATCACTTGGTTTTAGTCCTCAAAGCTCTAAATAAAGCTTCAGAAGCAATGAGAGTGTTAAGAAGGGTTGATTTATTTTAGCTAGGTTAAAAATACAGAACGCAGGAGACTGCAGAAGAGCTGAAATAGGCAAGCATCACAGACTTACAGGGAGGAGCCTGCTGCATGCCATCTCATGAACATGCAACAGCATCTCATGATTCTAAACCTCTAGTCGTTTGTTTCTCTCTTCTCCAGTGAAGTAGCTGTAGACAAGCTTTCATAGAGCAAAAACACACTATTTTTTAAGTTTTCTGACCATAGGTGCAGGAGCAAACACAATATGTTTTGCTCTTACTGACTGTGCACTATCCTATAAATGGATAGGATTTATAGACTATAAATTCTTTCCCAGTAGTTTTTCAAGCACTAAGATATTCAATAGGGTGCCAGAAGCAATTTCACTGAAGTCATCTAGAATTTCACCCTGAGAGTAAGAAACATTGGTTTCTGTTCTTCTCCAGACATACTGAAGGTAATAGTCCTGGAACAAGACTTGAGTGTGCATGGCTGTGTTCATTCTTTAGGAAGGAGGGAAATAAGGGGGGGGGAATATATCTTGCAAATGAAATAGATAATCCAGTTTCCAGTCCAACAATCTACCTCTGCGGGCCAACAATGCAAAAATCCTCTCCTATTTTACGCTGTTACATTTTTAAAGTTAGTTCTTGAATTCCTGGAAAAGTATGAGAACCTTCTATGCATGCTGTACATGCCAGGCCCTTTTCTGAAACTGTGTCGTCATCTGGGTGCTTTAGCAAACAAAGTTTTAATGATGATCTTTGTTTGTCTTGCATGTGTCTTGCACAATCCTTTCAAATTTGTGTGTCTAGTTCATTGCTTTTAGGGTATAAGCCAATGGTGATGGATGTCTGCAACAGGAAAAGAGAAGAATGAGAGAGATGATTCCTTAAAAAGTTCATTCCTAGGATTCACATAAACCATCTCTGACTAACTTGAGCTTTGTGGGTGAAAACCAACATAAAGCAAATTTAGGGAAAAAAAAAAAAAAAAGAAAAAAAAAAAGAAAAAAAAAGGAATTATCAATAGATACAGAATTGAGTAATTCAGTGGTTGAAGTTACATTATATAATATGTAGTGTTTTAGTAACAGTTTAAAATACATGTGATACCTCAGATAATAGAATGCAAAAGTGTTAGCAAGTATTTCAAACAGTGGTTTTGTCCTCTATGAGAAACTGAACACTGAATTAAAATATATGACTTGAATCCTTGAGTCCCCACCTCAGTCTATACTTAAAGCAAATTTGACAGGATTGTGTTATAGAACAGGCTGATTTAAAGGGAAAAAAGAAAAAAAAAAAAGAAAAAAAAAAAGCAGTTGATTTGTTAAATGTTCTTTGTGATCATTGTATCTCTGGATTTAGCTTGCTGGTTTTCTTTTCTTTCTTTTTTTTAATCCTTTCTGAAGTTTCCATAAAAGCTCTCAAAATAAAAATAGAGTCTCCAGTACAACATTAAAATGGTTAGCCCTGCTTCTATGCACAGAATGAGCTGGTTTTCATTTGCAAACCAGTAAGTTACTTACCAGGTGTAAATTGAGCGTATGTTACTTTAGTTTGAACAAAAAAGAAATCCTGGTATTTGAAACGTATGGTGAGTTTGTACTGTTTGTACTGTGCTGAGACATCCATTCTTACTTCCCTTCCCAGAGCTAGGAACTGTCCAGGACTATGTTCTGCTGTTCTGGGAGTGTTGTCAGATAAATTAAAAGCCAGGCCAATACTAACTTCTCCTGAAAGACTTGGCCCTTGTTTATTGATTCTGTTGTAACAGCATGTCACTACTCCTTTCTGGGCGACTGAAGGAGGCATAGGAACTACTAGGTCCTGTAGTCAAGGGGAAGGGTTTTCTGTGTGAGGCTCAGTGCTGAAATGAACATCTTGACTGCGAATAGTTTTCTGTAACATGGGCATTACGTAGACAGGATGCTATCTACATAACTTCTTTATAGAGGACAGACATTTTTTATCTTCTGCTTGTAAAGATTTTTTTAAAAAACAAACAAACAAACAAAAAAAAAAAACAGATTTTGGAGGATTAAAGAAAAAAGGCTAAGGACACACAAGTAAATAGGTGAAAACGTCTTTTCTCTAGATGTATCATGCCTGCTTTCTTTCTGTAATGCAATAACTGCTTTTTGAGATGAATGAACTTGTTAAACTGAAGAAGAGGGGAAATAATAAATGAGTTGTCAGATGGGCAAAGAAATGCCCGAAAGGAAAGGTGGTGTGTTACACTGAATGGCAGGGAGGAGTTGTTAGAGCTCAGTCAAAAGATTGATATTGAAACTGGTGTTGTTTAATATTTTCATGAGTGGTCTTGGCACAAAGAATAGAACTTGCTAATGAAATTTGTTGACATCAAACTTGGGAAACATTCCCTGTGGGGTGGTGTACTACCAGAATAATTGGATGACCTTGAGGAGTAGAGAAATACAATGGGATAAAAAACAGTTACAAAGCACAAGGTCATATGCTCAGGGAGTAATAGCAAAGGCTCTCTGATATAAACTTAGAGCTTGTCAAATGGAAGATGGAATTTGAAAGCATGATCTGTAAACCACTGAGAGGGTGGTTGTGCACCACTGATTTGATGTTCCTGTGGAAAAGATGAACTCAGTCATAGGTAAATTCAGCCTTGTATTTCTTGTACAGATAAGGAGGTACTAATGCCACGTGTGGTACATGTGACTGGTGAAACTTTAGCTCTAAAACTGTGCACAGATTTGAAGTGCACAATAATTTAATTGGACTTAGGAGAATTGTAAAGAAAAAAAAAAAAAGGACTATTAGAGAAGTGAACAATAGTCTAAAGGAACTTGGGTTGTTTAGTTTAGCCACATCATGTGGCTAAAAGACCTGACAGGTTGCAATAAATGTGGAAGGAAAGAAGGAAAGGAGGCTTGTTTAAAAAAAAAAAAAAAAAGTATAAAAAAAAAAAACATGTTTTGTTAAGAAAATAACACCAACAGAGCATGAATTAGAATTTAGTGTATTTTTTTTGTTGTTGTTGTTTTGTTGTTTTGTTTTTAACTGCTCAAGCCTCTAAAGCCTTGCAAGCTGAGAGAAAATATCCTCATTACATGATACAATGAACTGTAATGTGCAAGGAACACACATAAGAGCATGGAATTTGTTTTGTCCTGTGTTTCATCACGCTGGAGTTAGAGCGTGCTCAGGTCTGAAGTGTTCCATGTATTAGCTGGAAGTAACCATAGTCTAAAACAGACTGACAGAGGAGGTGGAGAGAATTGTTAGATTTCTTCACTGTGTTAAAGGTGATGGATATGAGTGCTGTGCTGAACAGAGTGTGCTGCTAGTGGCTTTCCTTGCCTCTTAGAAGAGCAAGGCTCCTGTGTCCATCTTAGAGAACCGTAGTGCTGCAGAGCTGCTTCACTGCTTCCTTCCCACTGATGGCTTTTGAATTCCCCATTGTCTGTTCCTGTGCCTATTTTGTAAGCTGTAGCCATGTGAATGATAAAATCATGAAATGAAATATATGGAGACTTCTTTGTTTTTATTTTGAGTTCTGTGTAGTATCACTTTCTCTTCAGCAACTGTGCATTAATGAAATGTATTTGTATCACACAAAACCCTGCCAGAAATTAAGTACATTCCATTATAGTTCAGTAACGCTTGATGTAGCTGGTCAGCTTGCTCTTCTTCCTATTTGAACAGCATGTTCTTACTTTTTTCCTTGCCAGCAAATAGTCAAAATGTTCTCATTAAGAACTTGAGGAATGACATATTGCTAGAATTTAAGTGCCAGGATTAAGCCTTGTTTGGGTTCTTGACGTACAATAGGTCGGCCTAGGAAGAGTCTGTCATGTCTCAAATGTTTGTTTATAGTCATTTGTAGTTATCTTGTGTAGTCATCGTTCAGTAATCTTGAGTGTAATGACTACAGTAACTACTGTTTAAAGTTAATATTTTGCCTAGCTTGAGTAACTTGGCTCAACAGGGGAACTTCACAATGGAAAAGGAAGTGGAGTGATACTCCCTAGATTACTGCATGACTGCAAGCCTTCCTCCTGTGGGAATTGCTAACCTGCTGCTCTGTGTGCCATGTGAGATCTCCTTGCTCCTTACGCTGTCCTTTTAAGCCCTTCTCCATTCTTTTCCCTCTTCTGCTTCAGAGGAATTGGATGTATTTTCTTGAAAAAGGGTACCGTCCTTTTGAGAATGGGAAAGGGATTTGAAGCTTTTTTGTTTTTATCCTTGTCTTTTTTTTTTTCAGTGTGTGTGTGTTTATGTTGAAGATGACTGTCCACGTGTCCCTCAGAACTCCAGAGAAATCCAGTTCTAAGTTATACCTTCCGCACAAAGCAGCCTGAGGGCATTCCTGCATTAATGAGTACAGCCAGCTCTGAACTGGCAAAGTTCAGGCTGTTCTTTGCACAAACTCCGTTGAATATTTTAATCTCAATTTGCTTTTGAAAGAATAGCTGGCTCGCAATATTCAGGCTTAATTTTACTCTTACGGTGATTTAAAAATCCTGTGCCTCTTAAAAGCATTGCTGAAATTTGTCTCACAATGTCTCTGTCAAGTCGGAAAGTATTGCAAATGCTGCACCAGGTGTTTTGGATGAATAGTTTGTTCACAGGAAATACAATTTCCATCTGAAATGAATTTGTATTGAATTTAGTTGATGGTTTGGGCCAAACAGAACTGTAAGAAAGAAGTTATTTGGACTTCTTAAGAACTACAGTTAACATAATTTTATTTAAAAACATACCAAATACTAATTTGTTAATACTTACTTAAATCAGTTAAAACCTGTTCACTGTAGTATTATATATTTTATTTCCAGTAAAATGAAAGCAATATGTTTTTCTACCCGTAATGGTTGTGGTATTTGTTATGCACTTGGAATATTATGTGCATATTTGCATAAACCTGTTTACTTCTTTTTTTTTTTTAATCATAACATTTCTTGTTTTAGATGAAAAAAAAAAAAAAAAAAAAGTTATATAGCCTGCATTAGTATTTCTGTTTAATTGGAAAGCTGAGGAATAAATTATATGTTCTGCCCAAAACCAGTCCATGACAAACCCCATACAAAGTTTGGATTTTCCAGACTATTTTTACCTGAGGCTCTTCTTGTGTTTTAATCAGTAAAGTGAATATTTCCTTTCACTTTTATTCATTTTTGTTGAACTTTGTATCATAATCACCACTTACTAAAACTGCCTTTGATATTCTGTGGGCTGATGTGTACTTAACATGTGGAAGGAACATGATGAGCGTGGATGCAGGAGGGTGAGGTCTCACTGCACAGGATCAGGAGTCTTGCCAAAGGCGTAGCTGAGGTCAGGCTCTTGTGTTCCCTGTGGCGCCCATACTCTGCGTGGGAGGTTTTAAGTTAACTCTGGCTCTCTCTGATTCTAACTTTTAAGAGTTGTTTTAATTTTAAGTGTTCTCGTTCACATGTGGAACTTGGCTTTCCTCTAGCTGCTCCCATAGTGGATATTTTTATGTAAATGAATAAACCTGTGTGCTAACAACACTTGCTAGTACTGTTGTAGTACCTATGATTTGTCACAGTACTTATGATATTTGTAGTACACATGATTTTCATGAGCCTGCCAGACAGTATTTCACAGGGCTCCCTGATCCTTCTTCCATATTACTGAGCTTTAACAGTGCCTAGTAGAAGATATTTATAGAAATAAACTGGCTAAATGTGAGGTGATCTTTCTAACAAAGCCTTCCACTTTCCAACAATAAGCCCCAAATTCTTATCACATTGGAGCCATTATCTGTAGCAGGCATTTGTTTAATCCTGTTTTGAAGTTATTAATACTTTTTGATCCACAGCATCCTGTAGCATCAAGTTCCACGACTAATACTTGAAGAAGTATTCATTTGTTTAATTCTAAAGTTTGTTCCTTATCATTTTAAGAGTCAGTTTGTTCCTTAGTTATTGTCCCCTCCTCATCTTCTCCATACCATTTGTGGAGACCTCTGTCATAGCTTCCTTTATTTGTTTGTAGACAGTGTAATTACTGTTTCCTTGCAGAGAAGTTTTCTTTGTCTCTTTCTTTGCTGAGGCTCCTCTCCTGACTTTTTTGGAGGGAAGGGTTAGAACTCTGTAGTGGTTTATACTTAGCCTGAACAGCCTGCAGCCTGTTTAAAATAATTTTCTTGGGGAAAAAAAAAAACAAAAAAACACCACCACCAAAAAAAACTTTCAGCTGCTTTTTAATTTCCTTTTAGTTAGAGTATTTTATGTTCAGTTTCATTTCTTAAACTATATCAATATGCTGGCTGTATTTTATAACTGTTTAATTTATTATCATCTCTCTTCTCCATTCCAGTTACGTAAGAGCTCTGTGACTGCCATATTATGTATGAATAATTTAGAGTACTTTATTTGTTTTTGAACAGTATGTAGCCTCTGGGAATAATGAAGGGAACAGCACTACATGACTGTCAGCCATATGGGGATCTTCTGGTATTTCTGTCTAGACTGCTAACAATTTATGGACCACGGATTAAGAAATTATAACCCAATATGTGTAGTATTTTATGCTTCACTTTCTTACAGTATTTCAAGAAGTGTATTTTTTCCTCCTGTCAGAGATGGTCTGGAATATTTTGTGCTGGTTAGTAATGCCATCTAAGAACTGAATTAGATGGTTGTAGGTTCCAGGTTATTAGTGCCTGCTCTGAAAATAAAAACAAAACTTGTAGATACAGGCTCATATTTTTCTCCACAGTTCTGTACAGTTTCCCGGAGTATTTCTGAGGCTTGATGAGTGTTGTTTGTACTTCATCATATGTACCATGCACAAACAACTGTATATGTGGTCAGCCCCAGCTCTGTAATCTAAAACATCCATTTGGATGCTGAACACATAGTAGCTTAAGGTAATGGCATAAATTTAAATTACAAATACAGATTTGAGATGCAGTAAATGTAATGAATGGTGAAATTCTGCCTCCACAGAAGTCAGAGCCAAAACCCTTGTTTGATTTCACTGGGATCAGAAATCCAGCTCCAATGTGTTTTTCCTGGCTATGATTGAAGCAAAGCCTATTAAGCTAATGAAAACACTGCAGTGCTTTGAGACAATAGACTACTAATTCATTTCCACAGTTGTTGGTTGTGCAGAATATACAGGAGGGCGTGCTGACATATTTAAAGCACCTAAGAAGTGTGAACGCATTTAAGAAATTTCCAAAGTACATCCAAAGTTCAAGATTAGGTATAAGCAAATAGTTTGGAGGCAGACAGTAATAAAGTGACTTAATGTGAAGTGTTTGTTTCTTGGTACTGATGGTCTCTGTAGCAGAAATCAGCATCAGAGAGTCTCTGGCCTGCTGGATTCAAGCAAGGATCTCCGATCACTTACTGTGTGTAGTACTTCTGAATTTATTTCAGTGCTGCCAGCGTAGAATTTACATTTAGGCATAATTTGGCCTAATAACTTCATCTAAGTAAAGTGAAATATGAATATATAATTTTTTTGAGTCTGAACAAAGTATGTAGAGTAGGGATGTCATTCTATCAGTAAGCATACTTTCAGGCCATAACTGTATAGGATTAAAATACAGACTCCTGATTACTGTTATGGCTGATAACAATTTATTATCAATGCTTCATGCAGTAACAACCATTAACTTGGGCTTTTCATACCATAAAGTTATTTAAGGTGCGTATGTGTTTGGTATTTTTTTAAATAATAAAAAAATGTTGCTACTACATTTTTACACACTGTGATCAGTGAGTGTTTTGTGTAGATTGGGAAATGGCAGATCTGTTTCCTCAGTTCACCACATTGTTGATAAGAACATTGAAATGAATTTTAAAGTCCCTTTTATGCTGCTGTAATGGTTACCTTAATGTAAATAAAAATGAGGCCAAAAAAAGCTTTGGGAACAAAGACCTTTTAAGCTATATATTTACCCCTACTGCATTTCTGCCTGTTCACCACACCATTCAGTTCCCTTCTCTTTTGGAAGCAAATATGAGTGTTGTGCGATAAAGTATATGTGCTGTTATAAGCATATTTTCTAAAATATTTATATACTTGTTATTGTTACATTTGTATAAAGCTGTTGCTCGTGTTTTTCCATTTAATTTTATCTTTTTAGCTGTACTTCTTAGCTGCAGGAGCTTTTAGAAACACCAATGAAAATTTAAATATGTCAGTTGTTTTGTATATATCTTTCCAGATCTATAACTAAAAAGACCCTTTATTTTATCACTTCAGAGCCATATCTTTGTCTAAAAAAATAATACAAATCTTGATATTTGAACTCCTTCATTATTTCTACCCAAAGCTAGTCTCCTGTTGTTGTAGGATACGTTTCAATTGCCATATAAGTTTCTCACAAAGTAAATGCCTGTGCTGAAACTCACTGAAGTCATTAGAAAATCTTTGAATCCCCAACCTTAACAAAAATCTTCCTCTGTGGCAAAGAAATTGCTTTTTTTTGGCAGAGAGATTTGTTTGTTGCAGTGGGACTTGCACAATAAGGCTGCATCTAGAGTGATGCAGCCAGGGAACATTCCTGGACACTGGCAGTTGATCCTCTGTGCTGCTGAATGCTTAGCACGTTGCACAGTCCTCGCTTCTGCTAATTAACACTCTTCTAAACACTTCCCAGACATGGTTCAAGAGGTTAGCGTGGTCCAAGGCCTATTCCCAAAAGGTGGTTCATCAAAAGCCACCCAATATTGGAAGATTAAATAGAATGGTTGCACACTTCTGTGTCAGTTGGCCTCAGTTTTAAAAATAGTAGTTCTGGGCACATTTGGTTTACTGGTATGTAGATAGCTCTATGGTAGTCAAGCTAGTAAAGCAGGAGGAACAGGGTTCTGCTGCAATTGATAACAGTAGATGACTTTAATTAGAGGAACCAGATCAGAGATTATTCCTGAAGTCTCGGTTAGAATTTGAGGATGTAAGGACTGTCAGTAATTTCTAGCCTCATCTAACACAGTTATTTGGACCATCAAATGAACACATGCATAGCAGACTCAGTGCTTCCAAAAAATCTTAAGCTTCCTGAGCCCATTCTACTCCACTGGATCCTTGGATATATAGACAACGAAAGTTACCATCATGTGTATTGCAAGCAAGGTGGCTTGATCCACACATATAAGTTATCTTTACAGAGTAGACAATAAATATGCTCTGTCCTTTGTTCATAGTCCTTGCTGTGTATATGCTATGCACCAATGTTCTCATATTTCTATTCAAGCAGGCTTATAATACCTTATTGCAGCTTATAAAAAACAAGCTCCAGAACTTGTTTGCATTGCTCTTCACTATATTTTTTTTTCTTTAGCTTTTGCATTTTTAGGCTTGAAGAATTCATAATTTTTATCATTTTCCATATAATTATTGTACATTGTGCACAGTTAAGGTCCCAAAATTAATCCCCTGCTAGGAAAGTGTTCTGTCGGTGAAGTTGTTGGGTTTTTTTCCTTCACAAATTTGCTTATGACCTGTACATTTGGCTGTGCAGTTTGCAGCCAAAAATATTTTACTTTAAAGTAATTTAAAGATAATAGATGTCAATTTTCTGTGCCAACTACCTGCCTTGAAACCAGAATTGAAACATGGGAACCATTTTTACAGACACACATTTTAGCCACAAGAATGTAGGCAGAATTTTCTGTTGGTCTTTCCATTTTAAATCCATTCCAACATTCTTTTTTTTTCAGTTGTCAAGATTCTTGCTGAAATACTCACTTTTGTAGGTCAACGCCACCAAACTTTTAGTAAGAAAAATACCTAGAAAAAGCATTGTTTTACTTGCTTACCATCATCATCGTCTGTGGGTTTCATTTAGAGCTAAAATTTGATAAACATGTCACTATAGAGCTTGCAAAAATTTATGAATATTCTGATTTAAAGAAAAAATAGGTAGCTGAGTTACCCAGAAAGCTCTTGTTTGTTGTGTGCATGCTTAGAGACAATTATGCCCTGGAGAAGCATCTGGGATATAAGAAAGGGGAGCGGCCTCTTGGTTGAAGCTATTTCCTATTTCAAAACATACAAATTAAACTGTATGTTAGAATATCCAACCTACAGATGTTGGATACTTATCAAACATAAAGTATTTAGAAACAAGCAATTATTAAACTATATTTTCCTCTTACTAGTATGTAGTTGTAACCTGAAAAATGACACTGAAGAACAGCATCTTTTTACTGATTTTGCCTGCCTTCTTTGAAGTTATGGATCTAGTAAGAGTACATCCATATTGATACTTGTATTTCTAAAATGTCAGAGTTTGCCAGCATATCAAGAACAAGAAAACTCACATGCTTTTAAGTCCTAAAAGATATTATGGCTGTAGGGGGAAAGGTGTTATGAAATTTCTTTCTATTAGCAAATGCATTTGTGGTAACATAGCTCAATGAGACTAATTTGGTATGTTTGACATGACCGGTCATTGGTAGGTTTTTTAGTTGTGATTAACAAACATTCTAGACTCATCCAGGAAATACCTTTGTACTTTTTCATACCAGTATGTAGTCTTTGTCATAGCCAAATTTACTGCATTTTCCGTAAACAAATCCATATGACAAGGACATTGATGTCCATCATTAAAGCTGAGTTAGAGACGGAAAAGAAGAAAATGGTTTAACTTGCTGTCACCGAAATAATGAATGATGAACATAACTTTGGCTGAAATGGGATTGGGGAAAAAGAGGTTGGTTTCTCAGAGCTCTTCTCAAGCAGGCAGTACTAGGAGTGCTCTGAGTGCATTGTCATGGCATTTTTCAGTTGTTCTACCAGAATCAGCATATCTATCAAATCAAATTTGTTGATATTAGTGTTGCTTTTTTTTTTTCTTTAAATCTTAATGCACATGTTCTGAAATGACTAACAAAGATTTACCAAAGTTGTCATTTTCAGTGAAGTAAAAGAATATATAAACACAAGTACAAAATATTGCAGCCAATACTTGCCAGAATACTTTATTTATGTTATGTTAACAGATGAAATTAAATGCCAGAGAAGAGACATTACATCAGACATTATGACTTATATGCCAGCTGCCTGGGAAAGATTTTATCAGTAGACTTTAGTAGTATTTGGACCAAAAACACATGGATGTGCAGCTTTCAGCATTTTTTATGATATAGAGTGCAGCTTCTCTCACAGGTCCTCTGTTTCTGGAACAGTGTTGGAATCTGTAGGCTGAATGAATACCACAGGAATATTCTCAGACGTCCATCCTTTAGGAGTCCTATTGAAGGATCTTCTGGTAGCAAGAGGGTTTGCAAGGATCATGAATCTCGGATCATTTAGCATCAGCATATTAAAATCTGGTACCTTGAATTTAACCAGCTTTGATGCTCTCTCAAAACCACCAAAGGGAGTGGCAACTCTGTAGATATTAGAGAAATGAAATTAAAATGTGATTTAAAAAATATTTTTCTCCGAGGCATCAAAAGTATAGAAGCTATTTTAATGATAAAGATGTAATGTAATTTCTTGTTTACATTTTAACACCTTTGGGAAAAGTATGCTAATTGCTTTTCTGGCAAATTGTCTTTAATATCTGATATATTTTCCCATAGATAAAGACTTCTTCAGAGTTACCAATGGACAGAAAATCCGAGGGGAAAATAGATGTTGCAAGAAAAACTTTTAATTGGTGAGTCACAGTTACTAAATTTATTTTGTTGGTGGTGAATTTCTAAGTCTGAAAATCATAATTCAGCACGCTCTCCCTAGCAGGTAACTAGTTCAGGAAGTTCTCACCCCATTTTCTCCTATCCCCAGCAGCCTGTTCCTCCCACTAGACTATATTTCAGCATCACATTGTTGTACCAGCAAGAACAAGAACGTATGTAGGATATGTGATACAATTGGGTCATTTATGTGATCTGCATTAAAACAAACAAACAAACAAACAAAACACATATACACACACACACACAAACACTTCAGAAGAGAATTATTGCAGCAATCTGTTTTTTATCATTATGTTGAAACAATTGTAACAATACAAGTGAGACAAGTGAGGAGGCAATGAAGTGTAATGTGAAGCAGAAAGGAACAGCCAAAGACAACAGCCGTGGAAAGGAGGGGAATGAGTGAGGACTTCTTACTCTAGCTTTGTTCCTGAAGAAAATGTTTATGTAACTAAACCTTGAAACACTTGCTGAAGTTGGCCCTAATTTGCAGCCAGTATTTTTCATGTTATTTAAAAGTACGTGTTCCCTCATTCGGTAAGTCTGAGAAACTAAAAGATAAGAAGTACTAAGCAGGAACTAACTGCTACATGCATTTGCAGATATTTTTAAGCAATAGTATTAACAAATACCTCCCTTCATCCTTTTTTTTTTTTTATTATTATTATTTTCAGATTTCTAGGCTGTAAAAAATTGAGGGGATGAGGGGGGAAGGAGAGGTCTCTCACTTTTTCCAGAATCCTTTTTATAAGCTAACAGACTTGTGCTTTGCATTTTGATTAGATGCATAACTTTGTTGGGATATCGTCTGGCCAGTTAAGAGATTTAAGATTTTAAAATTACACATAAACACTGATTTCTGCAAAGATACATATATAGTGGTGCGTGAAAATTATTTTTTTTAAAACAGATTTCCTCTAGCCCTTGTAGGTTTTGTGTGTTTGATACCAAACAGATCTGCTGGTATATATTCCTAGTGGCTCCAAGTATTATAGTAGAAGGCCAGAGAAATAATTACCAACAGAAACTAAAAGAGAAAAATTGAAGATCTGACTAGATCTGACTAGAATTTTCAACAAGGTAACTATGGATAAAACAAAACCTTTTTTGAATTAAGCGCACAAAAATAAAGAGATTAATCCAGGAAAAAAATGAATCTGTGACCTAAAAGAAATGGCATTTCTCTGTCATTACACAAATGATTCACTGATTCAGATTCACATGCAGATTTTGGCAAAAGGACTAGTGGACAATTCCAAAGGTCAATCTTGCAAGATACAAAAATCATGAAATTTCTGGGCATGCATATTTAGGGAGAGAAGAGGACAGCTTTGAATTAAGCTCTAAAACTCTTTCTCAATTGACGATATGATTTTGCAGCAGTAACCAGTCCAGGCATTTAACTCTCTTGAGGTCAAAAGTGAGTTCTTTGTATAAAGTGCCTGTGGTATCAAGCTTTTCTTGTCTTCTAGGTCACAGTGCCAAATTGGATACTGTATGATACTGATTAAAAATAATTGCTTGGTAATTGGCACAGAGTGAATGTAGTGATCTGCGTCTTACAGGATAATAAAGATTGTTTTAATTGCTGCTCTAATTAAGATACACAGTCTCACATTGTCGTAATATTTAATTCTCATCAATATGTAAATCAAAGGAATATCAAGATGAATGGAACAGCAATAGCTGTATAAAATTCCACACAATTCTATAGTGTTAAAATTCCTTCTTGTAGTACCTTTTGCTTTTAAGTGCAGCAATTTTCTGTAGGTAACAGAAACAAGAGTGTTTTAGAGAAATTTAAATGTATTTTGTGGGGAAAAAAAAAAATCATGTTGTTCCTATATAAAATCTGGCCTCAGAGAGGCCATTCTTGCATGCTAGGCAGAAGCACATGGTAATCAACATAAAGGAGAGTATAGTAATTGGCTACTAGATGTTAATTTTCCTTTATAGCAGCAGTATATTTTTGTGAGCAATAACTCGTCTGACAACATGCTGTCATAATGACCTCTGTTGTGTGGACATCAATTGTATCACTTGACCTCTGATTCATTGTATAGAAGCCTAAAACTCGTGTAAAAATTCCAGTAGTCACTGTTCATAGTAAGGGCGGAAATGCTGGTTCAGAGCCATAGGAAGTGGCACAAGGAAATATAAGAGACTGTTTAGTAATTACTTCACATATTCCTAAAAAGTAGATGTGTGATTTAATGTTATGAGGCATAACCATGTTTATTTTTAACTGTTGACTTAGTAGGGCTTCTTCTTTTTGTTCTCAGTCTGTCTCATTGAACATTGAATTGTCTCAGTATAGGACACTAGTTGTTGATTTTGAAAGTTTGAAGCAATGTTTTAACTGTATCAGATTAACACCTTCTACTGCATCACCTTATGAAAAATGTGAGTTTCACTGTTAAAAATGGGACTGTCATTCTCTGAACATTCTTCTTATTGTTAATTCTGTGCAAAAAGAAGACACAGGAACAGGGAACTTGACCCTGCAAAATACTCAGAGCTTCAGGGTAGCTTAATGCAAGATTTAGTGCCAATTTCACAAAGATTCTAAGGAACTGGCTAAGCACTGAGTTTCCACTAATCTCTCACATCATTTGGAGTTAGGCTCCCAAAATTCCTTTGAGGATCTGGTTCTCAGCATTTTTACAACAGAGCTCAGAATCCATTAATCAATACAAGCAGAGCCCAGTCCAGATGGACCAGATTCCTGTAGTGTTTTTGAAACAGTAGTCTTTGGGAATTGAGAAAGCTGAGCAATAATTCTTCTGGTAGGAGAGGCAGAACCAGTCAGACTTGCTTGTCTTATGTGAGCAAGACGTAGTGCTTTGTGTGTCATTCATAGTCCTACCTTTGACATTTTATCCAGCTTCAGGAAAGCAGATGGAATAAAGGTACTAAATGAAGTGGTATTACAAACTTCTCAGCAAATGTTAATTTTCTAGTAAGAAATAAACTGACAAGAGAAATCAGATGACATGTCTCTGTTCTGCAGCATTTCTCTGCTAGCAGATTCAGTGTCATCTAGGAGAGAAAGGGTAGCCTTGTCTGAAGAGTCTGTTACAGAAACCCTCTGAACCCAGTTTCTCTGATCATGTACCCTGCCTACTACTATCTGCAATTCAGCCATTACTGGCTGTCTTACAGAAAGCCCTGCCTCAGAAGGCAAATGTGCTTATTGGTTGCTTCCAATGCTTCTTCCTTCATTGACCTGCCAGAATTGCAAGATCCCTGCAGTGTAAAATGCCTACTAGACCTCAACTAATAATTCTGTGAATTCCATAGTTCTGATTCTGCTACTGTTAAAGCCAATGATTTAAAAAAAAAAAAAAAAAAAAAAAAAGTATTGGTACTTGGTCCAGAGCTGCCATGTTGCTGGCAGTGGAGAAAAACAAACAAACAACAACAACAACAACAACAACAACTGAGTGCTCTTGAGTACTGAGTAAACTTTTAAGCCATGTTTGTGTGAGGCTGTTCGGACACAGCTGAGGTCCCTAGCTGCTAAAGTCATGTTGCTAGTTTGTCCTGGAACAAAGAAGACTGAAAGGAACCTGAATATGTCCAGGAAAGTCCGCATGCCATTTTAGCAGATACAAATGAATGAACTGTGTAGAATCTGAGGCCCGTTTCCTTTGGGAAGTCCTATGCATCACACTTACTGTTAACCACACCCCGTTCTGACTAACAATGACTGTATTAGTGTTTTGCAGGAGAAGAGACATAATGGCACTTTGTTGAATGATGAATCATGATAGAAAGCCTTGATTGATACCCTCAATGATAAAAAGAAAAAAAGGCATCATTATATCACATTTTGATTGTTTAATACACTATCATTTGCTTTCTCTCCAAGACTGCAATTAAAGAAATCAAGGATGCTGTGACCTAGATGCACAGAATAGCTTACTTAGTATGATACAGACATAAAAGTCCAAGAGATACGTCACTCTATGCCCAAAACCCATAGGCTGCTAAGTTCCTGAGGTGCCTGAAAGTTTTCCTTCTGCAAATGCTCAGATCTTACTTAGCTGTATTGGCAGCTGCACCTATCTTATACTAAAACTCATCTGTGATTCTCTAATGAATAAAATCTTGCTTGAACTTCCACTCCTGAAAACACACACAGTATACTACTGCAGCAAGCTTTCAGTAAAAGCATTTTCATTCTACAACCATGGCTAGTACTGTTGAATCCCTGTCAAATAATAGCATGAATGTGACCAGAGCTGTTTTGCAAGAGATGTCTTTGTAAGAATGGACCTAACTGTTCACATAGAGTATTCCAGAGGGGATGAAGCACTTCATATTGAAGCACAAATGCTGCCCAAAAATATAAGTTTAAGTGGATTAGACAGAGTATGAATCTTAGCCTAGATATCAGGCTGAACAACTAATAGCAGAGAGGTGTAGGTCTTGTTTTCTGCTTCTAAATATTTATTTCCTTTACTGTAAGGAATAACTAAAGAAAGTACATGAAAAGATCTGGGAACTCAGATATAGACCCTGGTTTCTCTTTCTCCATGTGAACTACTTAATTGTTCAGCTAGAGAAAAAGGATTGTTCAGCTGGAGAAAAAAAAAAAAGACGTCCCTCTGGCCCAAGTAAATTTACTCTTTTCTGTATTGTGGTACAAGTCTTAACAAGGGAAGTGAAAAATGTTCCCACCTCTTCCTTGGAAGAGCCTGGAGCCATGCTGTTATACTTCTCAGGGTTTGACATTCCTTTAGAAATAAACCCAGGCTGGCCACATCCTAGGAAAATGCTCTTTCCAAAGAAATTAACCTTATTCCTGAGTATGCATTTTTAAAGAATACATGTGACCTCTGCTCTTTTTTTTGGAAAGGAAGCCCCTAATCTAGCCCTGACCTGAAGATAGGCAGCAATAATTAGGTGCTGATGGCCTTGACAAAGAGGAATTTAAATCACATGAAGCATTCTCTGTAATGTTTTCTTTTGGCTAGCTTGATAGGTAGAGTGTGCTGGCTGTATTGAATCCCATAACCAGTCATCCCACTCTCCTATGCATTTTTAGGAGTATAGACACGTAACTCATGGCTCTGAGATCGTCTCCAATAGGCTAGCATCTTGAATTGCAATTTTGCAAGTTCTTAAGTTCTTTTGGATCTAGTTTTTCTTGCTATAAAACATAAGTCTGAGTGCCTTGTATGTATCAAACAGCTTTTTTAGGTTCACTGGGTATCTTTTTATTTTGACGTGGATGCAGATTTTTTTTTTACCAGTGAGGAGAGTGGTTGCTTTATTTAAATATCATGGATTATATCTCCTGCATTTTCAATTTACCAGTTTCATAATCTGGATCTAGAATTACATGCCAGGTTTTATTTTTTTTTATGGCAGTTCCAAGGATGAATATTGACCTTTCCCTTAAATGAATGCATGAATGTTCAACAAATTTGGACTGTGGTGAACTATGGTTCTGCTATATCATACACAGAGCAAGTCTTCATAGAAAGAAATCTGAACAGTTAGTGTTGTATAGAGGACAACTAACAGATTATGGGACAACAAATCAGCTAGAAATTCACAAAGAAGCCATGAGATACTGTCTCAAGACACATATCCCTATTAATGGAGCTTCTGTGCCCTGTCTGATTCTGTCTTTCAACAGTGATGACTTGTATGCTGGACTCAAAATCTCATTTGTGTGAGGAACTACTGATTCTGGCTCTGTTTCTATATATATACATATATGTTTGGCTTTTTTTTTCTTTTTCCCAGTTACAATAACCATAGTACATAAACTGTGCAGCTACTGTTCCAATATTGGCAGCTGTGGCTCATCTCTCTGATTTGTATTATTATTTTGTTTGCTGACAAGATTGTGCTACACACTTGTGATGTGTATTGCTGTTAGGATGTAAAAATTAATGTAGTGTCAGCAGTGCCAATTTTGATGCTGCATTGTGGAGTATTTTCTCCTTGAGTTCATAGTTGAGGCCTGCCTCTATGGCAGGAATGCAAGTGATGTTTGTGGTGTTTATATTGCCATGCCTTTTTTTTTAAATTAATTAATTTATTATTATTATTAATTTGTCATCTATTTGGTGTTTTGACAAAGAGGTTTTGGTTTGCCTCAGGTGTCAGTAGCTTACCAGGGATCATTTAGTGAAAAATTGTCCATGACTTTGATATACAAAGATACTGTGAATGGCATGAATTAAAGCAAAGGACTTAAGTAAGAATGTGTTTTAAAACTTTCAAAGTATTTCCAAACTCAGTATTGTCAATATATAAAGAAGTTCCACTGAAAGCCTCAGTATTCAGTATGCTACCTACTATGCAAATAACTTCAGTCTCAGATCCCCTTTTACTTCAAATGTTTTTTCAAGTCTGCTTGTAATGTTCCATCTGTTGATTTGTTACCAAAAGTTACTGAAGATACAAAAAAAGTTAAATGTGGTAAAAAAAAAAAAAAAAACAAGCTGCTAACTGACTGGTCTGAGGGATTGGTAGAGGATAGATTTCATTGTAGTATCATTGCCTAAAATATAAGCCTGTAGAGTGTGAGTTGCAAAATAAATAAGTAAATAAATAAAATTAAAAAATAGAAAGGAAAAATATATGTGGTTTGCATTACAGTGTTTACAAGCCAAGTGTTTACTGAGAGTTTCCCTGGTAGGTCTTACGAGGTCATGATCCCATACCTGCCAAAGTCAACAGAAATACTGTAGGCATTGCTATATCCCATTTTTTCACATTTATCAGTACACTGGATTCTGATACTTCTATTTCCGTGATTGTTTTGTTCTTTCTCTCTTTCAGTCAATATTTTCAGCAATTAATCTTACATTCTTGGTTCTAGAATTTAATTTGGGGTCCACACTTTGAGATGAACTATTTACCTTCTTAAAGCTCTTGTTTGCTACCTGTAATCTGTTTGTTCATGCTTATGGGTATACTTGCAAAAACAGGTGATGGGTCTTTTTACAACCAATGGATACATTTCATTTCAGAGTAATTTTTCACTGCTCTATAAAGCCAGTGTTCACTCAAAATTACTGTTAAAGCTCCTGTAGTCGGGCAGTTTCTGGCTTTGCTTCAGGTTTAAAAAGTTTAGGATATAAAGCCTCTAGCAGCTCTGGATCATCCCTAATGGCTTCTATCCAAGGAGACTGATAATACTTTGGCACAGAAGTAGTGTTGAACTTTCAGGAGAATTTCTTTTAGTGGTCCAGAATATCCTGCAAGGAGATCCAGGTAAACAGTATAACAGTATATTGATTTTCTGTTTCCTTACCATCATCCTATGTAAATAGGAAGTAATACCATTATTTCACAGTTAGTTAAAGTGAACAATTGAATCAAGTGAGTTTAACCAAAGCAACAGGAATACCAGACAAGCTCACAGGAGGTATTTGTAGCCTTTTAGATAACTGATCTGAAGTATTCTACTCTTCTTTTGAGGGTAAGTTTATTTTAGTTTTATTTAAGTTGTTTCTATCATTATAAGCATCTATTTGAAAAAGGAGCACATCTACGCAGACCTTGGGCTGAATTAACAATTAAATGTTAAAAACAGCCTTTTGGTTAAAAGTAAGATAATTCTACAGTCTCTTGGATGAGATTTCCAAAAGCATTAAAAGGAGTAAGGTCCCAGCCATTCTATCAGATTTTTTTTGCCTCCATTTGATGCTTTAAAATGTCATACTTACATGTCTCTTTGATCATTTTCATCTTTTTGTTTGTTTGTTTGTTTTGTTTTCTTTTAGTTTTTATTTTCCCCTCTCTATAATCATCTGAGGATCAGGCTCTGATCAGAATTTTACTAAACAAGTGGATTTCTTATTCAGAGTGTGATTTCTTCTAAAGCCAAATACGATATGGCACAAATAAACGTAAGGGGAAAAAAGCCCAGACCTTACTGTGCAATTTGAAGAATTAGAATCAGCTGAAGAATTAGAACCAGCAAGGGATTATTCTAATATATGAGTTTATAGTATTTGTTTGAAAAACAAGGGAAATTTGTTTTCCTGTTTACCCTCACATGACATCTAGCTCTTTAAATTAATGCTGTTGCCTTTTGTAAGCTAAAAAAAACAAACCACCCTGTGGTTTAATAAATACTCCTTTCACCAAAAATAAATATTTCTTGCCTAAAGAAAACTTTAAGATTTGTATCATGTTTTAGCAATGGAAATTACCTCAATTTGCATTGTATTTGGCCCATGGATGCAGAGAGCCTTAGCTGTCACTAACAGAGTAGCATTGACCTAGTTTACATAGACTGGAAAAGGTCTGCACAAAACATGCATTGAGTAATTCTGAACAAAGAATGAATTTGTAAAAACCAGTCTGCTCATGGATAATTCATAAACAGGAAGAAGGGCTATATCACTGAATAAATTAATTAAAACAAATTAGCCTTCTCTAGTCTTCAAAGAATACAAAATAAGGCCTTCCTGTAGCTCACTGCCTTTAAATAAAGCCAACAGTACCCTCACAGTTAAGGACTTAAATAAAGCAGAACAGTGTATACAGCCAGGGGCAAATTCCTCTTTTAAGTTACTTATCTGTAAAGGGTTCCAGCAAAACTTGCAATGACTTCAGATGTCCATTTACAGGTAATTAAACTACAGTGGATAACTTTCAGACTGTTAAGCAGTGTGTTGTATCTTAGAAAATAGGGCATTGAAAAGTCAGTATATTAATCTGGTTTTAAATCTGAAGATCTGTTTCTCAATGGTTTATAAGATCAATAAATATATGAGCAGTCTCACTGGAAAATAATGCATGCCTTCAGTTTGAGGGAGAGGTAGTACAATGGACATATCAAATCGTTAAGAACGAACAGAAGCAACTGGTTTAAATTTCCATGGGTGATTCTGATTAGTTATCTGACTCAATTTATGTATATCTAATAGTAACTCCATTAATAACTTATTGTTAATGACATTGTTTTAGAAAGAGCTCCTTCGTCTGCTGTGAGATGGGTAATAAATGCATTCCATGTCTATAAATTCATCTATTACCTGGGGCAATGTTGTCAGGATGCGGTGGGCTCCGGGGATCAGGTGTGTTAGGAGGTGTCATTGGGGCATGCTGGGGAATTCCTTCAACACTGAGGCCATCCATTTTAACACCCTGCATGGGCTCTCCACGCTGCATTCAAAGAGAAATAAATATCATTGATAGCACAGGCAAAAAATGAGTCCCTCTGATTCTCTGTCGAGGGATGGAATATTACTTCAGCTTACAGGCCAGATCTGAGACCTAGGATATATTATCCAAAGGTACACTGTCCTGCTGTTAGGTACCCTTTTTGCTAGACAGCATTCCTCTGGATTTTCTGGCTGTTACCCAGAAGATGAAACAGTTTCACAACTCTCTTACAACGGCTATGTAAGCAAAAGAATAATTTATCAGTGTTAAGAATGTTATCACAGCACAATTTTAAATGTCTATATTTCAAGTGTGTGATTGTGATGGATTTATTCAAAGGATTGGGGGTGTTGGGAGCTAGAACAAGACTCCTGAAGCATCATACCATCCAATTAAATTTTCTGACCATTTCCAAAATTGGGGATATTTGAATATTAATAGGTAGTCTAAGAAGAGATTTTCATCCCATCTGCTGCTCATACCAGTCACCACTATATCTACCTGTGCCTGTGGGCTGTATAGTTCACAGCAAAGAGTAAAGCTGGTCACTTTGGCAGGGGGCCCATGGCTCACTAGATGCTAGAAGTTGTGATGTGCAGACAGGGCCCCCTTGCTGCCCCAAAGATTCAAGAAATCCGGCAGGTTTAAGGCATATGGGTTTCAAAATCACTGATTCATCAAAGCTTCTCATCCTTATCAGTTGAAAATCCACTGTATTTGTTGAATTGCTTTTTATTTGGGCTTTTCTTTTCTGTATTTATAATAGAAATAACAACTTCAGTGCAGGCCACTCTTCTGGCGATTAATGATATGCTGTTATTTTCCACCCTCCTATTGGGTCATCAGCTTCTAAGGAAACATCTAAAGGCTTAATCATTGTTGCATAAATATAGACGGGAGTCTTATAAGAAGTCAGTACTCTTATTTTAGCTATGACACATAGGCTAAAAGTAATTTAAATATAGACAGTTCCAGGAGTATGAGTTTCTTAAAGAAGGAAAGCAAGAAACTATACTGTTTTAACCTGAAACATACAAGCAAACAAAAAAATATCAAGGCGTATGTTTGGAGCCATCCTAAAATATGTTAGAAATATTAATTTTTTGGCAGCCAAAATCATAACGTTGGTGAAGATACCACCAGTGGTGGCTAAACAGGCGTTTAAGGGAGGGGAACAGAAACCAAAGAGGCATAATTTCTTCCCATATCAGAATGTCATAATGACTGTGCAGTATGCATGTGTTTTTGGGGGAAATTCCAGGGAAGAAGTAGAGAGATCCTTCAGCATTTGGATTAGCAAGACAGTAGTAAATTACAAATGCATCTTACTTTTCTGCTCCCAAAATCTCCTTATGAGATGCCATAAGGCAAAAAATAATTCAATAGACTCAAAAAACTGCATTCATTTTATTGTTTCTTATTTAATTGCACATGTGTGTTTGTGTGTTTTCATTAATAAAACTGAACATAGTTTGAGCAAAGCCATTGATGCTTTACTGTTTGGTTCATCAATTATTCATTCCCTGTTTGTACCAATACAAACTTCGGGTTTTATCACAACAATACATTACATATAGTCACTATCTTTTTTATTCCAAGTGAAGGTTTTGATTAAAGAATTCAGTCAAAGTCTTTCTATGGATTCTCTAGGGTTCGGATGCTAATATAATCATAGCATCACATATGTGGGATTTAAAACAATAAAGACATGAAATTACAATGGAAGTAGAGGGGCTGCTTGCATACTTTATTAGACTGGGCATAGACTATTCATTGTTAAATGAATAAACCATTATTACATTGGAGAACCAGACAAAATTTATGAATGTTTTTCTCCCTCTTTGCAGAGATCAAACAAAAAGGTTTAAGTATTTCACAAAGGCAATAAATGAGACGTACATCAGGTGCATTTAGTTCCTGCCATGAGGATTCCCAGGGTATCACTAATGCTTTAACCCAGTTCCTGAGGGCCTAGTTCAGAGAATAATTGTCTTTCAGTGACAAACTTCATCGTTTGTTCCTTTGCTGAGACATGGAAGGCAAGAAGTCTCAAAAATTTCTGTCATTTGAGAGAGTCACATAGCTGGTTGGCAACTATGTTGAGACCACCAACCTATTTTAATAGGAATACTTCCTGGCCATGTAAAACAGACTGTTACTTCTTCCAACCTTTTGAATATCATTACCTAGTTAACTTTCAGTAGTCAATGTGCCCATTATTACAGGACAAGAACTCCAGTCACTAGTAACCTGAATCTGAATTTGCATGAAAATTATTTGAATCTGATGTCCTGAAGTATTAAGGTCTTCAGATTTTTTATTTTTATTTTTCTACAGGAGCCCAATAGATACAAATAGCTCACTTCATATTAACATTGTTCTAGTACAGTATTTTACTCTTATTCTTCCTGAAGCTACAAATAAATCAGGTACATAATGTATCATGAGCATCAAGGGAACCCCAGGCTAGTCTCACTGTGTTTCATTAATAAGTTATTACAAATACTCACATTTCTTGGCTTGTTTGTTACATAATGATAATTTTCGTACGTGTATTTGTCAGATCTCCGCTGACGTCTCTTGAAGAGTCTTGCCCCTCTGTTGCTGAGTGTCGATAGTTCCTCTACCATGATATCTCTTGGGGTGCTGACCTTTTTTCCAAGGTTTAAGCTGGGTGAGACTGAAATACAAGGGATAAATACATACCTCTGTTTTTCATAAATGCCTGATGTCACGTACCCTACACCTGAAACCTGATGACACATCAGTGCATACTTATCTAATACATGAGGCAGCTTCATATGGTGTTAGTGAAATTAATCATTTTCTAAAATTTTGGAGCAGATTATAGAACACCACAAACCTGTTTTTCAAAGATGCTAAGCACCCCAAGCTCCAAATTTATTTCAGTTCAATGACATTCAGCTGTTCTGAAAATCAAGTCTATATTGTCCTGCACACAGACTAGTGAAAACTGGCTTCTGCTGAAACTTGGAACAAAATTCTATCTGACCTCAGCATTCCCAAATCAAACATTAAGTTAACTTTTTGCCCTGCACTGGATAGATGAGCAGATTGCTCCTTTTAAGCACAGCTACCAGTTTCTTATTGCTTAAAGCATTTTGTTATGAATTTCTCTTTAAAACCCCAATTCTTCTGAAATCTAGGCCATTTTCTACTTTAAGAAGAATTTGTATTAGAAAGTCTGTATTAAGTTGTATTTTTTGTTATTTTTAAAGAAAGCTTCAAAATAAAGCTTAAGGTGTTGAAATGAGAGACAGAACAAATTACAACATGCTTTTAGGAAACGATAGATTTAGAATGTTTTATTTTTTACTCTGTCTAGGGGGAAAGTTACAAGCAAGTCTTCTCAAAATGACACAATCAGATACTGAATTATTAGGTGCAGTATTAGTTTATTCACCATTGAAGAAAAAAAAAAAAAAATGTATTTTTTTGGTGAGCTCCTAGGGGTTTTGAAAATGAAGGTGCATAAGCAGGGAAGAGGAGATCAACTGAGACTGTAAATAGAGAACATGGAATATCAGAAAGTACCGGTTATCTCTGTGGTGATGTTCTGGAGTTTGGGGTGCTGGTGGCAATGAGCAAGCCGAGTGACTGAAGTCTCTCACTAGGTGTCCTCAACCTATAGACAAGGCTTGGACCTTAGAATACAGTAACTTCAACACTGAGCAAACTATTTTTGTATTAATTTATTTCTGCTTAGAACTTTGTAGGATTGAACAAATGCAACAATAATTAGATCATATAGTAGAAGCTGAATTTTCAAGAAAATCATTTCCTATTGCCACTTACATTAATATTTGCCATTTTATTAGTTAAAACTATTCTCCTCAGTTGTTCATAAACTTCAGGAAGAAAAATGGGAAGGTGCAATATGCTTTGAGGATTATATCAAATAGGTGCAGTGTGTTTCTTTGATCCACTTTTCAGTATCACATTCTGTTATTTCTTTAATAATAAATCCTCCTATTGTTTACATATTCTAATTATCTACAGGTCTTGAAAGTATGAACTTCAACGTATGTTTTAATGCATTAAAACAAAGAGAAAGCAAATTAGATGTAAAACACTGTATCTTGCTTCCATGGCAAGCAGACAGGAATCCCAGTTTAATTAGCTGGATAGGTCCCTAATGTCAAAATTAATTTTGCATATGCTGGGGGAAAAAAAATAAAAAGGGTTTTATTTTTAGTTTCAGACTTTCATTTGGAGTGCATGGCGTATGTCTCCTACTAACTTCATGATGGAAAAGCAATGTGGATTGTTGACATTTAGGAAAATGTAACTGGGATCAGTGCTCTGTTTAGCCCAAGCTGTACAGGATGAGTTTTCTGTGTACTACATCAAACAGGTTTGTGGCCGTGGAGTTCATCACTGTTGATCCTCTTTTGTTCGTACTTATTTCAATCAAATGCTTGCAGTAGATTTAACTGGAGAAAGAGCAAGCTAACTGTGTCATGAACTGGAGCATGGACTTCTGCTTTAAAAATAGTATGCATAAAGAATCCTAACACCCTTCTGATATTTAAGGGGTAGCTACAAAACAGGGAGTTCTTAACATGGAAGAAAATGACTCAGCTTGTCCAATAAGCCATATCAGTGACAGATAATGGTGGAGTTTTGGCTCTGTGGTTGAGATAAGCGCACTAGTTATTGGCCTGCAGCCTGAAATGTTGACCAACAACTCATATTTTGATGTTCTTATTTTTCAAGATTACTTCAGGGGCATGGACTGTTGAATGGTTTTATATTAGAAAGGGAAGTTTACCTTTCAGATCAGCAATGTTTTCCTGTAGAAAAAGCTTTTCTTCATTATCTGTGGAGTGGGTAATATGTAAGTCCTAAGAGACTGGGGCGCCAAGATGATTGCAGTTCTCTGTCCAAACCACTCAATATTCTTCTGGGACATGCTGGATGTTAACTATTTTGGGCCTTGCTGTTCCCTTACATACGTGCTGTTCTTGTTAATGTTTACTGTAGGCTCCAAGGTACTTTGTAACCTACAGTTGTGTACTATTGTGTATCTAGGCAGCATCCCAGAAGCATAGGTGTGAAGTTCATTTGAATCCCCTGCCAACTAAAATCTAATCTGCTGTCTGGTTTTATAATGTGTCTAGGGATTGTTTCAGTGTCACTGCAGGAAAGGTGATGAAGAATGAGAAAAGGGGGACATTTAGAGGATGATAGGAAGAAAACATCTCCAAGTCCACTTCATAAATGGGCATTCATACTGGAAGTTTAATTTGTAGTTCAATCCTCATCTTAACTTTCTAGTTTAATGTTTTTATTTGTTCCTGCCAAGCCCTCCCTATCCTGCCCTTAAAATCTTAACAGATTTCATTTGAATATGATTTATCTATTTTCTCCTGCATTCCCCCAATCCCTTTTAATCTTCCAGTAAACAATCTTCTAAATACCTTCATCTGGATTATAAATTTTAATAATGAGTGTCATAGTATATGATACAGTTTTTCATAGTATCAGAAATAAGAATTTGTAACTCCATCATAAAAGATCATATAGCTACTGAAGAATGAATTTAAGAAATAGGACAGAACTAAACATGAGATTTAAGTGTAATTGAATGCTAACGGCTTCCTCAAATATACATATATACATGTATACCTCTGCCAATCACACTTAGGAAATTTAACATTAAGCAAAGTCAGCCAGAGAAAAAACAGTTAGGAAGGTGACCACGTTCCTCTCTCTTCTAACACTGTAAGAGGGTTTACAGGTAGTGTCTATTACTGCAACATGTAGTGACATGTAGGATTTCACTAGAACACAAAGTCATGTACCACAGGGAGATGTGGGCTTTCAGTCGTTACTAACCTAGCCCAGAACTTAGACACTGGTAAAAACTTGGATGACTTTGTATCTTACTCACAACTGTTTCTGCTTTTTTTTTTTTTTTTTTTTTTTCTTCTTTTACAAGCAGTTTAACTGTTTACCTGAAAGCATTATAATAAAAGGGGTTAAAATGAGAACATATCGGGTATACTTTCTGAGTGTCGTTACAAGCCACAGGGACTTGCACTACAGAATCTTCTATTACTGTTTACCTCTGTTAACACTGGGGAGTTTTATAGGTCTGCAAAACAAGGTAGATTCTTTTCTGGATGAAATTTAGTTTTCCTGCAATTTCCAGATACAGAATCTTCATTACTAATACTGATGCAAAACCCAGAAAGACAGCAGCTTGTCTCAGGTTAAACTTGCTCAATTAACAATTAGGGGAAAAATAAATTCTCAAAATTAAAAGAGCTGAATTTAGTCATTTAAAAAACAGATTTATCCCTGATTTTTCCAACATTTGGTCCCAAAGGACTAGTGTATGCTTTGTCTCATTATGGCTTTGGTTATCCTCTGTTTCTAAATTGGTTTCACTGAGCTTTTACAGTTATAAATTTCAGACTCTTATCACACACATTTCATGTAATTTCATATTTTTTTAACGTTAAGTGTCCCAGACATCCAAGATATAGAACTAGAACATACACTTAAAGAGTCTGTATTGCCTTCAGTGGCCATGTATCATACCATATCTTGTAGAATAAACTGTAGTATCTATGTGTATAAATCTAAACTTGACAGCAAATCTGATAATACATAAATAATGAAAACAAAGATAACGTGAAGTAAATGCAAGCATCAGCACAGATTATCCAGTAATTCCAATGATTTCCAGAACTGTATGGTACATTTATTAGTATTACTATGAACAGTATCATTTACCACATGAATTGCCTGGATCTAAACAAACATATGACAGACAGATTTTCTGCCCCGAAGAGCTTACAGGCAATTTCAGGCAAGTATAGTACTTGGGTTTTCAGTGGAAAAAAATAATAGAATTCTAATGAAATCTGTAAGGGCAGGCTGGGTTTCAGACTTGTGTGTTCAGTGGAGAATGGAAGGAGGGAAGAGGTATTTGCTTAGAAATAGAAAGTATAGAAAAAAAATATGGAAATGTCAGGACTAGGACCAGGCACTGAAACTTGTAGCTTCTTTTTTTCTGAATTCATTAGGTCTCTGGTCCTACTCTTCCTGCAATCAGACAGGTCAATTAGTGAGCACAAAAACCATCCCCAAATTCTTTGGAGCAAAAGACCACAAGAAAGATTTTCAGTACTGGAATGTAATGTCCAGTATTTTTCTGATGTAGGCAGTATGATTTTCATAAAATCTAAATATTAACAGAGCTCCCTGCTGGTTGTTTTTGTTTGTTTTGTTTTCTTTTTCTTCAGTGAGACTTGTGGGGTGTTTATCACTTTTTTAAAACTGGTATTTTTTATAGATGATAAAAAACGTTCATAGGGAGGATTGAAAGGATCTCCAAAAACATCCAGTATGTACCAAGTGAAAGCCAGGAAGACTTGTATTCCCAGATGAGTTAATTGCTTCTGAAGGTGTCACACTAGAAGCCTACTTTTTTTTAAGAACTTGTTTTTGCAAATCAAGCTACCTTCTTATAAGTGTCTGCATTTTCATCAGTGCAACAACAGAAGAGTGGTGGCTATGCACTAGAGAAAATTGCCACATTGCTAGTAAATTTTGTTAGTTACAAAGATTAATTATGCATGGGAGGAACAGAGCTGTAAACAGTTGTTTCAAAAATTTCTATCATTCATATGAAAAAGCAAAGTGAAAAAGAGCAAAAGAAGAGGATACAGACAGATCAGCATGTTTCTCAAATGATAGCCTTTTAAAATGGAATGAAGTCATGTTATTAACCCCAAATAATATTCTGAAAGGCTATCCTAGCAGAATGTACATCAGCTGTTAGATTACTTCATTCCTTCACAGCAGTTGTTCATCTGAAAATAGCTTTCAAATGAAAAGAGGCAACTACAAAAGGATTAGTTACCATAGGCAGCATGATACTCCCCCAAGATTATTTATGGCAAAACACCCAGAGACAAAGCTGTAAGAGAGTTAAACTCTGTGATTAAAAATATTTCAGGGAGGGCTAGAGGACAGTGCATATAGAGTAAGTTGGGTTCAGCGCTATACCATTTCTCTGTATTTCATCCATAATGGCTGATGCTTGTTGTTTCCTCTCTTTGACCATGGCAGAATGTGATAACATTGTGATTTTCTGATATGATTTTTCCTTGCTGAAAGAAAACACACATTTTTATATTGTTGAGCCAGCTTGCAGTAGTAAGCCAACTTTAATTTCTGATAGCATGTTTAGAACAGCTGAATATTGAATTTAGTTATTCCTGATCTAGAAATACAGTGGTTTTAACTATGCAAAATGCACTGCAGTTTTTGCCTGCAGACAGATGCTAGGATGTATTCTGATGGATAGAAAGTTCCAAGGAATGAACTTTGAGTTGGATATATACATTTTGTAGCAAAATCAGTGTCGGTGATCTAGGCCTTCTCACATCTACACATTATATTAAAAAAAATAAATTCATAATTAATATTTTAATTATAACTTGCTATATGTTTTCAGAAATGTTATTCTGTTGGTTTTTTTTTTTTTTGCTTTTTTTTAAATCTAATAAAGAATTTGAGCAACTAAATAAGATGCTCTGGCATCTTTAAAGGAAGTGCAAATTTGACTAGGTAAAAAAATAAACATCTTTTCAATTGCAGAGTCAAGAGGTTACATAAATGTCTTTTATCTGACAGTTTGTAGGACAGACAATGTCAAAATATTTCAGGAAACAATACACTTACCCTACTGTTATGTTGTGCAGATAAAAGCGTTCTCAACCCTTTAGTTGAAGCTTCAGGAGTTAGTTATGAATGGGGATGACCTGCCTGGTCCAGGATGGTTTCTACCCTTGTGCTTGGATCTGCATGGTACCTAGTACTGAGACAAACTGGGGGCTGATCCTCTTCAAAGGAATTGGCATCCAGCTGACATCAACTAGTTATATATAGCATCAAACACTCCAGCCACTCATATCTTCCTGGCAAAAGAAGAGAACAGAAAAGATTCAGCTGCACCCACAACAAAGAGAGTTTATATCCCTTTCAGAGCTTATTGGAAGATTTAATGGAATGCTCCTCTCATACCCGTACAGATCATCTCCTCATCACCTCTGAGAATAATAATCTCTGTGTTATAACCAGGAAAGAGACATTTAAAAATAAGGTGTTAAATATATGGATGGGCAAGACTATCAGATGAGAATGGCATGGGCTAATCCTTAGTGAAAGATGAAACCATGCTTCAATAGTAGCTGATAGCTAAAGTCAGTAGCAGATGGCCGATACACAAAGTCTGTTCTGATAAAGAAATGAGAATTTTTTCAGTATTATAAGTGGTAGGGAGTAATTGTCAGTATTATAAATGTCTGGGAGTAATTTTTCAACAAGCACACACCTCTCAAACTCTTATTCAAAATCTTGTAATTTTCTTTGTGCATTAGGAGCAGAAATCTGCAGTAATTTGAAACTTGGTCATATTCAACATTCCAGGATACTGTTGTATCAGCTTGTCAAAGAAATGTGTGATATGTGGAGTACAAATATTACGTGACAGCAAACAACTTTGGACAGAAAGAAACAGGCAGAAAGAAACATTCCCCCCACAACCTGTTGTCTGAACACTGATAATTGAATTATGGGCAGTAACAGCAAGATGAAGAAGCTTTTGTATTTCTTATTAGGATTTGGCTTTGCTCTGTGAAGTTTCTATTTCTTCTGGAAAATTATGGTCTTTTTTGGCTTGGAGTATTGAAAAAGAAAATTGCTTGGATCCTGACAGGATCCTGACAATATGACAGGAGAAGGGAATTCTGCCTGTAAATTGAATCTGGAGAGTAATAAAATACATCAACACAGTGTGCATAACTTTACAAACAGCAAGCACTCTGAGACAGATGCGATGTATGTGCCTGATTTAATGTCCTGAAAGTATTTGTGTTCAACCAAAAAATTACTTTTTTTTTTTCCCCCCTCTAGATTTCTGTTCCTAGACTTAGCTTTGCAAAACATTTTTCTGAGATCCTAGACATCTCTGCCCCAAAGAGATGTTCATTCTAATCCTCACTATCACAATCTACCTGCTCTTGTTACCTGTCAGTAATTATTTTCTCAGTTTATTGTGCTTGGATCAGCTACCAGCAAACATGATCAAAGTCTTGGTTGAATCTTATCAATTTCACTAATGGGCAAGATTGCTGTCCATCTGTTTGTCAGGAGGCCTTCAATGATTTCTCCAGCAAAGTGAAGGGAAAATTAGGGTGGATCTCTAGATACTCTTGAAATAAAAAATTAAGCCCCCCTTCTCTCTCCCACAAAATAAGTGAATTAAAGAAGCACACAATGAACCTTTCAGTTCCTGCTACGTATTTGAGAAGTTGCAGAATATGAACAGGAAGGATAATGAAACCAAAGGGAAGACAGAACAATTTAATGTGAAGTATGTTACCGCATCCTGTTTTAATTCAACCCAAATAGTTCCTTTTTGTGTCTCCTGAAAACCTGACTGGCCAAAGCCATGTGCAAACGTAGTAGGCCCCACATTAAACAGGGAACTGAGCCCCCAGAAGTCTCATCCAATGTTAGTCACTCTGTAATTCCGGGCACATTTTTCCAAGACTTTCAGAAACTAGGCTGAGGTGACAAGAGCTACAAAGATGCATGTCATCACAGAACATTTACTGAATTTTTACTTTCCATACATACAAGAAAGATGAGTGTTGCTTTAACTTACATTTTTCTTTTGGTATCAAAAGAGGAAAGTGTTGTAGAGGAAACAGATTTACATCTCTTTTATTCACCCCAAATATAAATGACTGAATCATCAGTTTCTAAGCACTAGCAGGATAATAAGCTGGTAGGAAACTACCAATACAAATTTATGAAACCAATTCATTTTCTTTATTTGACAGTAGTTGTTGGCCTATGATAGAAGGGGGTAAGCAGTCGGCATAAATATTTTGACTTTTGTAAGGTTTTTGATAATATGCCACATTTTCTTAAGCAAATGAAAGAACAAATGTTCTTTAAACTCCTACACAACTCATTGGAAACTTGTACTCTAGGAATTAGTGATTCGCCACCAAGCTGTCAAATGAAATTGAAAGAGTCTGTCAAGGGTTCATGCTCATCAATGTTTTCATTAATAACTTCAGTGATGAAGCCAAGAATCTCAGTGAAGTGCCAACCTAGGAAAATTACAAGCAGTCTGCAGGAAAGAATTTAAACATTTAATTAGCTTGATGAATGGGGAAAAAGTCAATGCAATTCAGAAGACCATATCCAAATGAAATTTTGAAATGGAGATACAACTGATTGACACTTGTCTTTAAGCTTGAATTTTTGATCTAGGAAGATATATGAAGAGGCATCCCAAAGACGGGGATTGCTATTGCCAATCCCCAATAGTCCAGGGTTTAGTCTATTACGATTTCCATTTACTAGTTTTTAGATAGAATAAAAAATACATGAGCAAGATGAATCATGCTTTTAGAGTATTGTACAAGCATATACAATTATGCCATCTGTTACTTCTGGATAACTGCAAACTCTTGAATATGGTAGGATTCCCACTCAAAATTGCACTGAAAAATAGATTAAATTATTCAAAATCAATAAAATTTACCTAAGAAATAAAATGCAATTAGTTGCATATAAGAAAGAAAAATCAATTTCAGAGAAAGAAACTAAGGAATAACTACACAAATAATGTGGCAGAGTATTTACATTGAATTACAAAATAAATATTAGTTACTAGGGCAGTACAAAAAAAGGCAGATATTTTGAGCTATGTGAACAGAATACAAAAAGGAAGATAGTCTCATTTTTCTGCCACTGAGGAGCTGGAACATTTTGATTGTCATTAAATAAGATGTAAAGATGTCAAGAACTGAATAAAATCCAGGCAACACATGCTAAGGATTATTACCTGTGAGGACAGAAGAAAAGGATTTAGTTATTTTGGCTTAGAGGACAAGAAGGAGAGGGGTCATAATAGCAGTATCTTAACATGTGAAATATTTCTGTAATCTGGACTCTGATCTCGTTCACAGAATGTGAATTAAGAAATAATCAATTTATTTTATAACAGAAGCATAAACAAAATATTAAGAACTTTCTTTCTGGGAGGATAGCTGGCATTGGACCAATGTTATGGAAATACATTTTTTGGCAATTTTTAATAGCACATAATTTAGACATACTGATTCCCACCTGAGGACATAGGTATGAACTTGATGAGTTTAGATTTGTCTTTCAATCTTATTTTTTTGTGTAATTTGTTTGAAAATAGATAACCCCTAGAAAGAAGTAACCATTATTTAACAATCCCACCAGTTAGCCTTTTAGATTCATGTTTTGCTTTTTGTTGTAATTGATACTGGAATTAGTTTCTACTCTTTCAGCTTTGTTTCCAGCACTTAGAAAATCCAGGAGCTCCTGTTTGGCCTTCACAAAGACACAGTATTCGCGTATTTCAGTTACACACATATATTTCATTTGTGATTTTCACAAGCTTTCAGTTATGCATCCAGAAGCCATTTCTGATTTTGCTTGCAATATTTTAGTATCTTGGTAATGGAAATAGTGTAAGAGTATCACATGTCACATTTGGTGGCCACGAGGAAAAAAACGTGGGCAAAAACACTGAAATGTTTGGAAGTTCATCCTATTGATTTCTTTGTGCATTCATCCTACTTATTCATGTAGAAGTACAAATGTTTATGGCAAAGTGCTTCTGATTAGAGTCTTAAGAATGTTTTTACTACTTTTATTTATTTTAAAACTTTTTTTTTGTTTTATATGTTGCTGATTATTGCTGTTTATATGCATTGTTGAACTTCAACAGCATATTTTGTTCCACAATAAAAGCAGCGACATCAACTTGCAGATGACTGAACATGTAACTTTACTGACAGATACTTTTATCTGTTAACTTTATGATTCAGAAATTGAACTTTAAAAGATATTTTATGATAATTATCCTAGAATTTAATTTACTACCACTGTCTCAAGATTTTGTCATTAACAAATAAAATAAGCATCTGTCACTGCATTTGGAATAAAGAATGTTTAACTCTCATAGCTGCAAAACAAGAACTGATGCTGCTAAATGCCACTTTCTTTTATAATGCTCAAACAAATTCAGGTCCCATAAAATATACCAAGTTGCTAAAACATTATTCATATGTATATGTGACTAACTGAATGTCATAATAATGAATAAAGCAAAATAATTACAGTAGCATGTTACATCATAACAAAATCAAACCATGTATTTCAATGAGAGGAAGTATTATTTAGCAAGTGGCAAACAGGGATGATTATGTCAGCCTGTGAACAAGGACATTTACCTGTCTTCTACCATTAAGTCATTTTTGTTTAACTGAGTAAGTCTTTTAGTATTGTCTTTTCCAGCTGTTGTGGGATCTTTCTCATCATACTGCTTCCTCTAAATTGCGTAATTGTCCTTAAAAGGAAGCCCAGGCTGGCAAGTGGAAAAGGTTTGAACTACATAGTCATCCACTTCTTTAACCCTCCCCTCCTCTATCCTCCCCTCTGTATTGGTTTATCTACTTTGAAGTCCACTTTACAATTTTTTATTTTTTTTTTTAACTTCAGTCTATGTTTAGAAGAAAATAGAGAAGTGGAGGTCAATAAAGCAGTGCAAAAATAAGGGATTTCCATATATGTATGGAGCATGCTCTGTTCATGCTAAAGTCAGATAATGGGTGTGTAATAAATAAATTATTGTAAATAAAGACTGACATTAGGGAAAAGCTTCTTCCATTTGTCAAGCAACAAGTTACTAAAGAAAGCCTATATTTTATTATGTTTGCTGAAACAAAATCCTGTAGAGGCTTGTCACATTTTCTGTCACAGATCTTCCTAACTTGTATTTTCACCTTGAATGCATGGAATAATCTTCTTTGTCAGTTTTGTCAACTTCAGGAAAATCTGCAGACTTGTTTTTCACAACCTTAGCGTGATCTAACTGATTGACATTTTTACTATTATTCCTTTTTTTTTTTTCAATAGTAGGAAGCTTTGTTATGTTTTTGTACAAGTCAAATACTGAAGAAGATAGACCTACAATCCTATTACCTAAATTCTAAAGTTGAGGTAACCTAAACCTCAGACATGTTATAAATGAAAGTAAGACCTATTTTTGCTACAATTCTTATGAAGTATTTCTTGCATTCTGACAGAGGCACTACAGGGTTCTCTACTTTCACTTCTGAATCCAAATTCATTTGAATGAATTTGTAAAGTTATCTGGAACATACCTCCCCACATATGAGAAGTATGGAAAAAAGACATAATATATGCAGGTTTAAGTTTAGCTTGGGAAAAAAAAAAAAAAGTCATTATTTTTGCATCTGAACAATGAAGTATTTTTATTTTGTAGCCTTAAAATACACCTTTTTAGGTGAAAATGAAAATATCTACATTTCACTTTTTTGTTTTTAATTGCTAGCTAGCCGGTTTTATGGATATGTCTTTATGTCAATCTGTATCAGTAAAAATCTCTATTTCACCCAAATCCATTTTTCTATTGAAAAAAAAAAAAATATTTAAATACTTTTCAGTCACTTCTATGTCTGTATGTTGATACTTAATATTGAAATAATTAATAATATTGAATAATATAATAATACTTTAATAAGGAGTTTCAGTAAACTCTAATATGTATCTAATAAAGTGGTTAGCAAGTATGTGCTGCATTGGTAGTTTTTCTATAGATGCATTGAACAGACTGGGAAGACATCAGTATGTTTAAGGTATTGATATAAAGCATTCGATAGTGTAAAATGTATTTGATCAACTTCTCGAAGTACTGGGAGCATTGCCTTTGTTTTTAAGATCGAAAGACTGTCATCGTTTTTCTGGATCCATAGGTAGACATTTCATGATTGAGTATTCTCATGGTGAACCTCAAGTTTCTTAAAAGGAAACATAATGGTATATTTTGTATTATTTACCTTTGCTACATCGTATCTAGTAACAATTTACATTAAAAGCTTGGAAAATAAAATAAAAAAGAAACCCTCCTGTTTTAATTGTTGTCTGTAAGATAAAATGACCTTAAGGAAGAAGACAGGTAAATACTGTCCGTGTTCATCAGCTTGCTTAATCATCATATTTTCCACTTGCTAAATAGTTCCCTTCATTGAAATGAATGGTTGGATGGTTATAATTCATTTGGAGACTGTGGTCTGTATTTGGTGAAAGGAAAACAATCTATAACAGAATGTACATGGAGCAAGGAACTTTTCTTCAACGGCATTTTTTTTCCATGCAGTGGGACACTTCTCTATTTAGGACATGCATATTCGAAATATATTTTCCATTCGGGGTAGTGATGGGGCAGAGCTTGCTTTCTTCCTGGAGGCACAGCATTGCCTCTACTTCTCGCTGAGAACGTTATAATTGCTGCAGCAGCCCCTGGGATGCTGTGTTACTGCTGAGATGGTTCTAGTTTCATGGACAACGGATTTGGGGGTAACTGCTCCAGATTTATTGCTTATATTTGACTCACACTTTCATGCTTTACTTCCAGTCTTTGAGAGTTAAAAGATTGGCATTTAGAAACAAAGAAAATAAACAAACAAACAAAACCAACCAACCAAACAAACAACAAACACAGAAAGCTAAGAGTCTAATTTAATCCCAAGAGCTAAGACAACAAACACAGGCCTGTACTGTCAAAGACTTAATCAGAGCCAGCAGCTGGCCAGGAAACTTTAATTTAGAACATGCATTTTCTGATGATTGGTAGTTGAAAACCCACTCATTTCTATGGGTGGTCCTTTGCACTGTGAAGCTGACATATTGCTTGCTTTTTGTTGTTTGTTTATTTTTTTCTTTAATCCAAGTGATGCAAGTCTTCACACTGCTTATAACAACATTGCAGTTTGACACAGTGTCACAAGCACATATTAGGTCTGTGTGAGAAGCCCTTAAAGGGTGAAGCCTTGCCTCTTAAATGTTGCATAGCAAACAAAATATGTGTGTCTTTGGCAGGTTGATATTTGTTTGGAAACAAGTCTTTTCTATATTGCATTTAATTCTAGCTTCCTTTCTCCATATCCAGTGAATATATTTAGATGCCCTCACTACAGTATTCATATGTCTGATTGTTTTTATTTTGTGAGCTTTAGATACCTGTACTGTCCTTTTTAATGAAAGCAATAATAATTTGACTGCATATTACTTGTACAGTATTACATTCCCACTCCAAAAGGGAGTTCAAAATGGGGTGAGGAGGGGGGGGTGTATATGCAGACTTTTTTACGGTATGCACTGCAGTCATGTTATCAGTTTTCTGTGAGTAGAAACTTTCCTTTTTAAGGAAAGGTGGGATTCTAATGAATGCAGGAGTTAGAAACTGAAAAGAATACTTTGAAACTTGGTATTAAATCCTGATATCTTAGTAACATTGCTGCTCTGGCTTTTCTTTGCTGCTCTTCCTCAGTCCTGACTTAGAGAAAATATATATACCTTCTTCATAACCATTTAATTTTTTCTATCTTTTCAGACAACCACAAGCTTGTTAATTTTACTCAGTGATGCTGGTGGTGTTCATTTTGCAAGTATCTTTTCAATAGGAATTTCAGTTACTGAAATGCCATCAGATGACAAAAACTTTGGATGTGGCTTCTTTCTCACCTAAACTGCTGTGAGTTGGAGGAATCTCCATAAAGGATAGCTGAGAGCAGCTCCTTTTTGTGAGAGCAGAAATAGGTCCATAGTCGAGCATGGCTACCCCATGCATGATAGGCATATAATCAGGATACCCAAACTAGTGTAGCCATAGAGGGGTTCAAACCCAATGTTTCTCCAGTTTCACGGGCTAACTTTCAAGTGACTCCACTGATTAAGCAGTCCTATAACTCTTAAGGATTCCTCAACCTGTTTCTGGTAAATTTAATCTGAAAAGTTGTTTTAAAGCTTCTCTCAACAACCACCTCTGAACATAGTCATCATGCTTAAAATGTCACTCTGATTAGCTTCTGTAAGTTTGGTGGTTTGAAACTAACTCAGAGAGGACAACATCTTCTGCTATGAGCAGGGAAAGTTTCTTAATATTCGTTTTAAACTTCATCTGTCTTTAAGTCAGGATGGTGTGAAACCTTAAAAATAAACAAGAGTATAATATTCCACCACTTTAAAATCAACCTTAAAATGGTAAGTACTGGTAAACAAAGCTGAGAATAATCATCTGGGAAAATAATTTGTGGCTTAAACAAACATAACCCCATGATACTATCAATAAATACCTGTTTGATTTTATACTTTCTTGGATTTTTATGGGGTTATTATTCCAAGGACAAGATGGAGCACAAGTTTCAGACTGCTTCAACTTGTAAGGTGATCTTAAGGAATAAAAGCTTCCAGAGCTAGAAACAAACTTGAACAGTTAGGAAGAGCATTTGAACTGGTTTTCTGTCCAATTGATATGTCAAAGCATGAGCAGTATCAAGCCTGTGTTTATTAAGTATGGCTTATATAGCTTTTCATGCTGAAATTATTTCAAAACTAAACATAAAAACTGCCAAACTGAGAATATCACCTGTGTGTAAAAGCAGAGAAGTTGGAATTATGGCTAAGTAAGAACACTGTGGCATGCACTCACAAGGATTGTGTTGGCAGGAAATAGTCAATCAGAAAAAAAAAAAAATCAGGTGGCCAAATATTTTCTTAGGAAGAAGTTGGCAGGAAATCTCTGCTGTATAAAAAAAAAAGCAGTACAAATAAGGTGGAAAAGCTTACTTTAGTGCTTCCTTTTTTTTTTTTTCCACCCTTGAGAAAGAGAAGAGTTATCAACATTTTGATTTACTTCAAAAACAGGCAGCCTGGCTGGCAGCCATAGCTAGCCCTGCTGTGAAAACATTTCTGTGGCTGATACTAATACTTCATGGTAACCATCACCATCCGGCAAGAAGCTCTCCACAGAAGGTTAACACAGTAACTGTTTTATTACTGGCATTTCAGTTATTTTAAACACTTTTTTTCTTCCTGAAACAAATATATAAAGCAAGCATGTTTTTTGTAACATAAAATAAACAAATGAATATAGACGATAAAAATAAAAGAAACAAGACATATTGCAAAGCCTTGGAATAAAGAAAAACAAATAATGTAAAACAGCTTCACGAAGACTAATCATGAGAAACAAGTCATCAGTAGCCTTCTAGGTTTCTCTGTTTTTCTGTACTGTTTTGCTAAAACCAGGTGTTCAGTATTGTTTCAGTTTGCTCCTCCATTGTTTGGTGCCCTGCACAGTTCATCATCTTGCCTTGGAGCTCTGCATAGTATTTCAGTGGAGTTCTGGTTCCATGACCAATGTCAACGTTCCTTTAGAGTCTCGGGTTTCATTAGTCACTTGTTCTAATTCTTTCCCCCAACTGGTAAATGTATTGGGGTGTAAAACCTATTGGGCTATATGTTTATTCATATGTATATTTTTAAGCCAACTGAATTCTTCCTGGAAGAGCACTGCCCTCTTCTATAACTACAAACTGTATTCAGAGGTCATCACCTTTCAAATTAGAATTTTCTTCTTTTGTTTTCAGATTTCTTTGCCTTCATGAAAAATGTAATCTAACATAACTTCTAATTACTACTCTCACAAGACTTTAGAAGGGATCAGCATCCACTTGATTGTAACCATTAACTGAAAAGTGTTTGCCTTAGCTTCCTTAAGGAAAGCAGCTAGGTTTTGTGTTTTGTTTTTGTTTGTTTGTTTGTTTGTTTGTTTGTTTTTTCCTAATAAAAAATGTCTCCATCACTTTTACGAAATCCTTGGCACAGTTCTTCTCAGCACTGGAAATACAGAGACCAGATCATAGTACAGCCTTGCAGCTTCACAACCACATGGTATGCCATATCATAAGTACTCAGGTTAAATATAAATTGCATTTATGTTGGCAAATATTTTATGAGAATAAATTATGATAATTAAAGTAGCAGCTAATGGAAGTTAGTCTTGGTTTGTTTGGTTGTTATCTTTTTTCATCAGATATTCCTTAATTTCCCTTTAAACATGTGCAAGTACAGTAGGACAAACTGGGTTAAATGAACTTAATGAATTCATAAATTTCATAAATTATTCTCATATCTGATATATTTTCCAAATATTTTTTCTAAGTGTATTTTTTATTTTCTATATGTTTTCTACTGTTATATTTGTTCATGGTCTGATATAAAAAATACTTGCTAACAAATTTACTTCGAATGTATCAAATTTCCTTCTTGGCTACGATAACAAGCACTGTTATACCATTGGTGGATAATGCAAGTTATGTGCGGGTAAACTTGTGAGACGCACAAGATTAAGCTATAGGTTTAAATATAAAGTTAAGATATAAAGTTAAGGTAGGTTCAAATTTTGCCTCCTCTGGCCCAGGAGGTAACTTGTGTGTGGTGATGTAAGGGAGCATCCAGCACATCTACCAGGGTCTGGTTTCATTGGAGATACTCAGCCTCTCTCCAAGCACATGACACTGTCTGCATACCCAGAATGGGCTTTGGACTGCAAGTTTGCAACAGGCTTCAGGACAAGCAATAGCTGTGCAGCTCCTGAGCCCTGTGTCTCTGGTTCCCTCTGTCACGCAGCAGTGAAACTGTCTGCAGCAGCTGTGTCACTGAGAGAGGAGCTTTCTCCAAGCCACCCTGCCTGCACTCCCATAGCACCTCACTGGAGTCGCAGTATTGAAGCATCTCTCTCCACAACCCCATGGCAGAGGGAGGGTGAAGAATATCACCCCTCAGGAGGCTGCTCTCCTGGCTAAGTTGCAACCTGAAGTAGAAGAGACCCAGATAATTTGGTATCCCCTTTCTAAGTCACTGTGTAGGCTGTAATATAATTTCAGAAGGTGACCCATTGACTTAGTAGACCTGATCTAAAAATGCAAATCAAAGTTTCTTGTTGCAGACATGCATGAGTACCTATGACCAGGCACCTAGTCCTGTTTTACAGGAAAAATGGAAAAATTATGTGATATCCCTGCTGCCCTGAGGAAAAAATGTTACAGACGTTATAAGCCCTTGACTTGAGATGAGGCTATCCTGGAAACTTCAGCACAGTTCCAAAAGAAGTGTCATCTTAGGTAACAGTGGTTTCTTTCCAGACACTTGTTCATCTGGGTAGAGTTGCTTTTTGTAAGTGATTCAGATTAGCGTCTCCAAGTATGGAAGAACTTGCAGTCCTGACAAAGGGCAAACATGTTAATGTTGCTTTACCCCCCGTTGTTTTGGGCTAGGCAGCTCTCGTTCTCACTGGTATCACCAAGTTTTAGTTCTAAGTGTCACAGGGATGATACTGTTCTTTATTAAGTAGGAATAGAAATTATGTCATGCATGGGGTGTTCTGCTGTTGGGTGTAGTATTTTTTCATTCTTCTTCCTTAATATGTTCCTGATACTATCCTCACAAGAATATTTTGCTGTAAATTAGAATAAATTAAGGGAAATTTATTTGTGATTTAAAGCAACTGAGGTCTACCTCAGTGGCATGGGTCCTGTTAACTTCAGAGACATCAGGATCAAATCTCCTTTCGGAAACATGCGGCATATTTCAGTAAGTACATATTACATAACTTGTCCCATATTTCTTTCTCTTTTTAGTATCCCAGTGTTATGAAAATTATGTTCCCATTAATCAGTATAGCTGCTCATCTTTTTATGTGAAAATAAATTATCCTCTGCTGCCCTTCCTGCACAGGAATATATTTAAATGAAAACAAGTATATACACGATTGGTTGAGGGAAGGGAGTGTCAGCTAATGGGGTCTTTGTTAGTGCAAAAGTATGAAACCAGGATTTGCGTCTGTACTCAGTAGATTGCAATGCTGTGTGGTAGTGTCACTTGCCAAATAAGATTTGCACTTTAGCACATGCATAGCTTCTTTGAATGTCAATGGAAACTGCATGCATTCATGGTAGGAAGACCTGCAGTTGAGTCTCAAGTAATATTGTATCCTACAGCCTATCCTATCATACTCGCTTCTGAAAATACTTTGGCTGGAAAAACACTACTTTCTAGAAAGCAGCTATACAACTGGCAAAACCATCAGGCCTCTAAAATCCTATTTAAGATTGTCACTGACTTTGCAGAGACTTTTCAGAAAACATTTGAAATCTAAATGTCTGAAATTATGTATGCAGCACCATATTCAGGCTACAAAGCAGTGGGGCTGCTTTTAAGACATGATGTACATTTATGCATTTTATTGTTTTGGGGCTTCAGCATTTCCAAAAAGTAAGCCATTTTTATTTATAAGCTTTGAACATTGATTTAGTGACTTAACTTATCCAAGACTGTGAATATAGAGGCTAAGTTATTTTTAGACTTCATAATGCAATACTGGGCAAAAGGACTTTCGAAGCAGAGATTACTGGTTACAAAACCACAAACATAGACTAGCATTTTTCAGTAACTGTCAATTCACCTTTCTTTTTATTCAGGATGTGACATTAATTGGCTAGACTGAAATAACAAGTTAAAGGCTGGTTAAAAGCTGGTAGTAGATGATCCTCAGGGAACTAAATTTATATGCAGAGGTCAGTTTCCTCCAGTGGACAGATCTGAGGAAGAATCACCCTCAGGACAGAGTGAATTTTCCTTTAAAGTAAGAAATGAGTTTGGGATTAATTGTACATGGAAAATGAGTTTCTTATCTGACCTCCAAAGAGAAATGAGTTTCTATGAATTTACATTGTTCTTGTGGAAGAGCACATTTACATTTTGGAACATACATATACAATACAAAAAAGACCAGAAGTTTTAGAGCAAACTAGGTTAATTTCATTCAGACAACAAAGGACTTAAGAACAAATCTTTTCTGCTAACCTCTTGAGTTTTACAGTGAAAATTCATTATTTAGTGGAGGTAGCAGAAACTAAGAATCATCTAAATAAACTTTCTGGTCATCTTCAGCTGACAGTCACTTGACTGGAGCAAGTTGCGCTCCTTTTACAACCATGCAAAATCTGCTGACGTTATAGGTATTAAATGTCAGTTAGCATCCAAGCTTGTGAAGTGGGCACACCTGGATGTGTTTTAAACACATTTTAGCTTTTAAAAAGTGGAGACTTCTTGTTTAATAGACGCTATTTGTTTAATAGAAGAATGACTACTTGCTGGTAAAGTGGCACTTTTAAAGCTCTAAGCCTACCCCTGATGTTTGTTAGGGTTCTTCCCAAGGTGTTTTTGTAATTAGGCAGAATCAGTATTAGCAGAGAAGAAGGAGGGTGCAGTATTTGGTATTTTTTTCAGAACCAGAAATGAGATGTAGACCCCATTTTTGGAGTTACAAGTCTGTCTGAACTTGTTTTCCATATGGTGTTCTCACTATCAAAGAAGCTTAAGAATTTCTGGCTTGTTGCAGTTAATTTTGCTGAGGAAAAAGGTATGCCCTTGCTCACACCAAAGCTGCCTCTGTATGAAGATGGAGACTCTTCTTTCAGAAAAGTCCAACTTGAAAAAAAGAAATCTCCTTTTTTTTTTATCCCCTATTTAGGGAAACAGCTTCTGCACTGAGTGATGCAAATCCTTATCCTTAACAACTATCTGGTGAATTTTCACAAAAAGTCAAAAAGTTGATGATGTTGCTCGTCTACTTTGTGACATTTCCATAGTTTGGATATTTTCTGGTAATCCATTTGACTTTGAAGTTAATTGGAATACTTCATGGCTGAAATGTAGAAAGCATATAATCGACCAGATGTTTCTTTTGTAAAGTTAGCGTGAAAGAACTGCAATAGAAATACCATTTCTTTGTTGCTGTGTCGTCAAGACGTGTCATTACCTTATCTTTCAAAAGTTTTAATATTGTTCCCAAACAACTTTAAGAGACTCTTCTTGTCATGTATAACCTCATTACATGAGAACAAATACCATATAATTTGCGTAAGCAAGTATGAGCTTTAAAACTTTAACACATCACAACTGAGGAAGTGTTACTGTATTATACCCTACAAACTTACCTTTCAAGTTGACCCCTATGAAGTGTGAAATATTACAATAGTTTTCATTTCACATCTACTGTGCAGTTGTTTTGGGGAAAATTTCTAGATTATCTTCTCAGTATTTTTTCCTTTTTTTTTTTCCCTTTAGCTGTTAGTAGAGTCATAGACAAAAGGCTCCACAGAGAGCATTTTGCCATACTAAGTCCATATTTTAGAGTATTTATGAAAGGTGTACAGTAGCTTGGACACTATTTTTTTACCAAGAATGAACAACAGCCTGGAAAGTAATATTTTCTGGATTAATGCATTCAGGTTGCAGCCTAGTCAGTCTGACCCTTTCTTTTTATTTTTTTACAAAAATTAATTTACTCAGTCCAAATAATTGTGAATTCAAGTACATAACTGTTAAGCATGGAGAATCAAAAATTAAGTATTGCTCCATATTTTGCTGTGCAAAGTTCCATCTATACATATGTCGTGGTTTAACCCGACCGGCAGCTAAACACCACGCAGCCGTTCGCTCACCCTCCCCCCTCCCTCTCTGGGACGGGGGAGAGAAATGGAAAGTGAAGCCCGTGAGTTGAGATAAAGACAGTTTAATAAGACAGGAAAAGGAAAAAAAAAATAACAAAAATAATAATAACAATAATAATAATGATGATACAATGGTGATAATACGAAAGTAATAATAGTATATACAAACAAGTGATGCACAATGCAATTGCTCACCACCCGCTGACCGATGCCCAGCCTAACCCCGAGCAGTCCGGCCCCCTCCCCCCGGCTAGCCACCCCTATATATTGTTTAGCATGACGTCAGATGGTATGGAATACCCCTTTGGCTAGTTTGGGTCACCTGTCCTGGGTCTGTCCCCTCCCAGCTCTTACTGCACCCCCCAGCCTGCCCGTTGGCAGGACAGAGCAAAGGCTGAGATGTCCTTGGCTTAGTATAAGCACTGCTCTGCAACAATTAAAGCATCGGGGTGTTATCAGCACTCTTCTCATTCTAAGCCAAAACACAGCATTCCACCAGCTACTAGGAAGAAAATTAATTCTGTGCTAACTGAAACCAGGACAACATAGTTGACCACAAGAAGAAATAGTTTAAAATAGGACAAGGAATATTTAACTCTTAAAACATGCTTTATTCACTCTTAATGCTGTTGCTCTTACTTATTTTTTCACAGATTCACTTAGCTTAGAAACATTCTGTGATTAATGGACTTGTTAGTTGATTAATAGAAAGTGAAACTCCTAGCATCTCATATTTTCCACTTTACAAGAGTCCAACCGTGCCATAGATACTTTCCATTCTCAGTCTTGAGATCCTACAGATGTGGAATTAAAACTCCTTACACTATATTGGAATACATCAAGGAATTGTACATGTGTGTTTCACTTTACTGAGTAATTTCTCCATTACTTTAGCCACACTGAATGTGGGCATTGTGCCCAGAGGAATAACACTTGCTGTACCAATGCTTTTGTGTGCCTGAATTCAGATAAAGCTTATCTGTAAAATCAAATAGAAGCTGTTAGCGCTTGCAGATTATTTACTTTTCCAAATTCCTCTTCTGCTTAGGACAGTGAACAGAACTAAAAGGAACAAGAAATTATTGAATGCAAAAGCGGTAATGCTTGTGTTGGAAAAGGTCTGGAACTTCAAGTTGTCTTTTCAGTTTCAACCCCCTTGAAAAATATACTGCAAGAATCGAAGTCCTTGGTGCAGGACTTGGAGCTTTCTGGATGGAGAACCAGAAGTGTAATGTTTATTTCCCCAGAAATTAAGGACTCCATTTCATCTGAACCCTCACAGAGGCTATTCTTAAATGCCATTTCACTAGGAAAAACAATGTATATAATGTAGAGAATACAAAGGTACAAAGTTTGTTTGTTTGTTTGTTTTTTCCCCAAGGAAATATTTATCTTGATGCTCTGTTATTTGATTCAGGACAAAACACCATGATCTGCAGTTATGGGACAGAAGGGGTGTGGATGACTGATATGTTTGAGAGGAGGGGGGACAGGTACAGTGTCTTTGCTTTTTTCCCCTGTTGGAAATTAAAATAAACAGGTATGTAATATTATCATTATCCTATTTGGAAGTGGAAGATAGCTGGGCATGCATGTCAAAGAAACTGGAAACACCAGTCTGCATGACTTTTGACATTTCACATGATGCATTTTAATTATGCCAACTTCCTTTTCTTTGTCCCATCTAATTTGTGTCACTTACTCTTAGTATCTTGAGTAGAAATGGCTGATAGTTTATATTGTGTCTGCAGTGGCTGCAGCTTGTGAACATACATTTACGTAAACTTACTATGGGTTTGCTAGTTACAGTAAATCTGTTCCTCACTACTTTGCTTTTAAGGGAGATTCATTTGCAATGGGTGTGTTGTTTTCCATTTGTGTTCTTTCTGTCACTTTTTTACAGAAGATTTCTGTCTCCAGGAATTGGCATTGCTAACTAATTAGAAAAGATATTTTCTCTAAGGTTTTAGTTTACAGAAATACTCTACCATCACATAGATGTTACCTGCATTTATTATTATGCCACCTGTTTAGAAGCAGAGGTTAACTGTTAACTCAGCTTTGTTAGAAAGAAGTGGCAAGTTTGACAAGTTCTGCCACTCATTTTCAAATTAATCATACAGCTTACTAAAGCAGTTTTCAAGGAGTTACAAAAGAAATCCTTATGCCATTTGCAGTGACATAATTTTTTATGTACGTCACCTTCTCCCCAGGCTAATGTAAGAAACCCCTAGCATAAACATGCCCTGTGTTGATTAACTGCCTTCATTTGGTGCTTCTGAATATGACTGTATTGTTCTTTTCCTTTTAGTGGCACTGTTGAGCACCATGGCAACAACTGATTGTGTATTTTACAGTACTGTTATGATAGATACCAAAAAACATGTGCTCCTTAGTAACAGACATCAAGATCGTCAGAGTCTTAAGGCTGAAGACATTGCCAGTGATGACTGGGCACACTGGCTCATGGGGAATTTCACAGAATCTGATCGTTTGGGTAGTTCTGGTTTACTATATAGAGATTTTAGGTGAGACTAGAGTTGTGGCATGGGAGAGGACAGTTGCTTCCATTATGATAACACAAATGGCAGACTCATCTTGTTTTACTTCTGATTTTTTTTGACTAATCCTTCTACTGCCCTTTGAGGTTAATCCCTATTTGCCCTGCTATGATTACTGTCAGTAAACAACTCCAAAGCCTTACATTCTCTGTCACAGAAATTGGTGAATTCTGCCTGGCAGACTGGACCATAACTTTGTTGGTCTGTTGAATTATTGGATCGTTTCTTCAAAGTGTTTGGAGCTTCCCTGACATTTCTTTTCTGAGCTGTAAGGATATAATTGTACTGGCTGTTAAGCATGTGCTACTACTATAAATAGTTAGTGGATTATAGGTGAAGGTAAGAGCCGGGTATGCCTGTGCTGAAGTCCATTGTCTCAACAGCCTTGGGCAATTCACGTGACCTTTCATTGTCTCATTTTCTTCCATTTGTAAAATGAGACAATGACATCAGTCCACACCATGGCATTGAGGTCAGGCGTAATTAGCTAGTATCTGTATGGTATTTATTAAGTAGTGCAGCGTGAATACCTCACGTCTTTCTTATTTATCTCAGACTAAAGTTTGGCATTTGAGTTCCAATTCTGCTGCAACATATATGTGGGTCAGCTAGAAATTACATCATTTGGCATTTGGTGTCCAGACTGAACTCCTCAAACTCTAATATCTTCTCTATTGAAATAGAGGCCTTGTCAGGGAGAGCATAGGGTATATTAGCTTTATGTGGATTGTGTACCATTGCCCTCTGTTGGACAGCACCAGACTTTGTGCAAGTGCTTATCTTGCTGTTTGGGGCTTGAAAGTTGGACAGTGAAAGAATACACAATACATTTGTTCAGGATTTTCAATGATTTTTGAGAAAGGTAATTGCTTTGTCAGTGCTTGTGAATGTTAGCATCTTCCACTTCCACAGTCATTAACAAAGATTGGATTTCACTGTAAATAAAGATTTGCAAATAACTTTACATATCACTGTTCATGGATACCGATTTAGCAATTGTCCCTGCCTGATTTTTGTGTCAGACTCATCTGTGTCTTCATCAGCTAAAGAAACAGAAACAGCTGTAGACAGTCCCAACCAAACAGCACAGCTCAAGTTTTGGAAAGCTTTAGAGATGAAAAATGTGACAATATTTTAAAAGTAATGTTGAAGTACTTAGTGACAGAATAACTGTATTTTAGCAGAAAATAAATGAAATTCACTTGCCAGTTTATGTATTGCAGCTAAGTACAGATGTATATAGGATCTTCACATTCGTGAATGTCTACAACATGCTAGTCTACTTATCTGTTTTATAAAAGAGGATAAAAAATAAATGCAATCTATTGGATTTTATTTTCCTATTGTCATGGATTGGTCAGGCCATGAAGTCTCCAGTGGCACAAGAAGACACCATGAAATAGCAAGTCTCTTTAGCATACTGCTTAGCATTATTGCCTGCTAACCCATCACAGCTCTGTTTTCTTGTACTCCCCCAGCTGTCTTTCTGTTTGGGCTAGACATTAGATGATGTCTTTTGCTAAGGGCTTGTACAGGGCCGTGTGTTTGCACAGGAACCAGTGAGGTGTCATAGATTGCACCAATCCCTAAGAATGCAGAGGTGAAATGCAAGCATAGGAAGCTACCACATCCTACAGTCCAGTAACATAGAATCTTTCTGCTTCTCTGTAATCCATGATTTCTTGCATTTTCCCCCTCTTGGTCTCTGCTTGTCTCAGACCTTCCGTGCTGTGAGGATTCTGTGTAGTTATAGGTGAGTGTATGTTACAGTGCACCACCTTTTTTAGCTTAAATGCACTTTATCAGGAAGTATATATGCTTTGTCAAAAAATATAATGCATCTTCTGCACGCTATAGTGTCTGAAAGAGAGATCGTGGATAATGTCAAAGATTAAAAATAGGATAAAGTAATAAATGCCAAAGTAAGACAAACAGTCAAATTAATATCTGGGGAAAATAAGTAACATTGTGCCTTGGAAATGCCCTTAATCCTCCCTTACTGTAGTTGTGAACTTAGTCCTAAATCACTTTCATGATCTCCACCCTCTGGTGCAGTTTATGGCAGAGCAGTCAGAGAAGAACTAGAAATTATTATAAAGGTCACAAGGAAAAATAAAGCTATTTTGCTACTCTTTGAATGTTATCCATCCAAACATCTACCAGCCACCATCCAAGCCTATATTTATATTGCCATTCATTTAAAGTTAAATACAGAGGAGTCATATCTAACTCCAGTAATATACATCCAAAATACAGCGATCTGTATATAATTCTGCCAGGGCAAATAGCAGCTTATTTAAACTCAGAAAGGGGTGACTTTTTAATGATCCCTTCCTCTGAGAAACCTTCATGTCAATTTTTAAAAAGTGCAAGATCTTTCTGGCTACCAAAACAACAGCAAACGTCTCTTCACTGTCCTTGGGTGAGTTATCTGTTCTGTTGCTTGTTCTCAGCACGGAGAACTATCCGACCTGACCTCTGCAAACCTAGATAAGTTTGGAGTGGCATAACTGTGTGTCCAGGGTCCTGGGGCTTTGTTACTCATGCTAGATCAAGTCTGGCTAGATGAGGAGCATATTCAGGTTTTGGCCTTTGGTAAAAATCATTTACATGCCAAATATATCACAGTATTTGTACTGAAGAGGTACCTGTACATGTAAAGAGAGATTTATAATCACCTATCTTCCTGCACTCTCTACACCATCAAAAGCTCTTTGATTCTCGTCTGTCCAAATAGCCTGTAGAATTAGCATCCAGTCCGCCTATTTTATACATGTATTTGTGGATGAATTTAAATGCTTTTTAGGAATTCCTCTCCACATTGATCACACAGGGGACCAAGACAATTCAGTCTTTAGCCTGAACAGAGACCCAGCTAAGGTAACTATCCATATTTCTGTACATTGAAAGTAGAGCAAGTTGCTAACCTGATATTAGAAAAGCTGGTTAATGCCCCTTACTATTTTGTCAGTCACATTTTTTGAAACAACAGGCTTCAAAATACTGCAGAGCTGCTGACATCAGTTACTGGTAATGGATCGATGACTTGTTTTACTTTGTAGTCCTGCACATTTCTCTGTGAAGTAAAATTCTCACGCTGCTGACATCAATGGTAAAGTGGTAAAGGTCCCATAGTCTTAGCTGGGATCAGTCGTCTTCCATGTGGTTGAAGGATTTTTTATTGCCTTATGTCCTGTTTTTGATGTTTCTTTCAACTGCATTCTTTCTCAGGGCATACTTATTCAGTAGGTAGATTTATCCACCTCTACACTGATCTTATTTTATTTGGCTATCACATGGATAGTGTCTTGGAGTTTTAAGTTGTTAGAGGAAGTAAAGAATGATGGAGATGCCACAGAAATAGTGGAGGATTTTTTTAATTTTCACCTAAGATGTGAAATGATGTGGAACCATAGAGGAGAATTTCTTGGAAGCTAGGAAGGTTGCCTATTTGTTTCTCACTGAAAAACAAAACAACACATCAGAGACTATTCACTTTTGCACACAAGTAACTCACTGAGCTTCAATTTTAGCTCCGCATTCCAATATGCAAATTATTTGATAGCCCACAGATTGTGTTTAACTGTATATATTAACTGTCATGAGCAGGTCTGGAAATCAGAGTAGCTGATGAGCACCTGAGCAAACAGACCTCCTCAACCCCTGCAATTCCTTTCTTTACCCATGATCTATATTGCTGCTGATTCTCTTTTGTTAAAGGTGTGCGGATGAATGGAGACAGGGAGGCTGATTTCCTCTGCCTGGCTGCTACTGCGCAGGCAGTGTAGAGCCCTCAGAAGGGAAGAGGAGTTTCTTTCCTCCACCCATCACTGGAGGAGCAGCCAGATGGAGAGTGAGGCTAAGCCACTCTAACAGCTGGTAGCAACTGGAAGGAACATAAGCTAACATAGAGCATGAACCTTGTCTTAATTTAGGGACACTTTTCCTCTAGCTCAGCTCTCTATGGCCAGACCAGGCCAATGCCAAAGCCAGTGGTAGTGTCAGAAATAGGGGAGTATACGGATAGTGACATGAGCAGAGCAGCAGTATTTTTCTTTCTGAGACTGGTTGCTATTTGCTGAATGTAGCTCTAAAATCAAACAACACTCCAAAAGGCAAAGCAAGAACAGAGACTGCTGCTTCAGCACAGAGCAGAGGACTACTGAGAAGCTAAAAAGGGAAAGAACCAAAAGTAACTAAAGGAAAGACATTCTTGTGGACTGAGAGCCCACCTAAAGAAAAGGAGGGATTCTGCAATGGGATTTATTTATGCACTTTTTAGGGTTAATCTGTCTCAAACTGACTTTCCCTGTGCAAAATATTAGGCCTAATATGTGAAATTCATATTTCTGTAAATGTTCATAGCTCTTCCAAAATCTTTGGTCTTTTGCTAGGGGAAAGATGCTAGCAGATACAGCTCACATGCTTCTATCCCTAGTTGCTACACAAGTGATACACGGCATCACTTTCTTTTTTTTTTTTTTTTTTTAGCTATTGCAAATTGCTGAAGTCAAGGGAGTTGCATTAAACGTTGAAAACCCTTTGTACAGCTAAGCTATTAAAATGCTACATTCAAGCTTTATTAGTTTCCCAAATTTTACATGCATCAATCATTTTTCTTGGCACAATGCTGCTTGTTTTACCAATGCAAAAACTGATTTGTGATTCTTCAGGGCTATCCACATAAATAGTGGAAATCTGATCTGACTTTTCACAGCTAGATGGTAAGTGTTTATATCCTGCAGAACTGTTCACTGAATAGTCTGAACAGTGTCAAGACTGGGTTCATAATTTATTTTCAATATTTATTTGTTTTTAAATAGCATGTTTCAATTAAGAATAAACAACAAGAGAATGCAGCAATACAGACATTCTGAGCAAACCTAGAAAAAAACAGAGGTTTAGATGTGTGTAAGGTGGACAAATAATTATAGTGAACAGATGTTAGTTACAGTTTTTTACTGTGGGGATAAAAACATTCAAACAATAAAAACTGCTCTGACCATATTATTTCACCTGGGTAGTCTGTGCTTCACTCCATTTCCTTCCTCTGCTTACTTAGTATGAAAATGAAATTCTACTGAATGTGACATGCTGCCATTTGACCTGATGTTGATTTAAGCTTCTAGAAGCTCGTAACAGCACGAGGTCACAGACAGGCAAAGTCAGTGAGTCTAAAAATGGTGCAGAATAAAAGATATTAGGCTTTGCTTGGGTTCAGATTATTTAAAACAAACAGACAAGAATTTAGAGAAAATAAAATCGTGTCTCTCATCTGGTTGGTCAAATCACTTTATTAAATGATACAATTTACATCTCTGGCATGCACTCTCAAATAAAGTGTCCTTTGCAGTGAACAAAAAGCCTTTAGAAGTGAAAAGATAATACAGTCTTTTGCTACTAGGCAGAAATGCAATGTGAATAGGTATTTGGTTGTGTTAAAGCAAACCAAACTGAAAACAAACTATGAACAAGAGTTGTGAACATCATCATCTAGCATAACTAAGGAAACTAAATTTTCAGTTATATTGAGTATTCAAATCCTTTGCATTTTGACAGAGACACCTCTGAGGGTGAACAGGAAAACTGCATTTAGAATATCAAGACTTTTTTTCCTCATTCATTGAGCAGATCTGTGTATTCAAAACCAAATGTAGGAAATACTTGTATTAATATATTCAGAACTCACACACAACAGTCACAACTATATGATAGAAAGATGCTCTGCTAGCGGAGGAGTGGGGTGAAGAACAGAGTGAAAGATGCTGTGTGATTCTTCATAAAGCTGTGTATGCATTAACATTTCATTTAGTAGTCTGGGCCTGCTGCTTCCATTGAAATCAGTTCATTGTCTCAATCTGGTTTTAGCCTGATTTCCTTTGTAAACAAGGCTACGTGATCTGTCTGCATGCTTGTATTCAAGTCTGCCCTCCAATTAACACTTTTGAAAATGTTTGTTTTGTTTCCATGTTGCAGTGGAATAGATCTCGGAGGCAAAACATTGCCCCCAGTCTTTGTAAAACTAGACAGCTGAGTGGAGGATACGTACACTTATCAGTCTTACTCTTGAGGGAAATTCTGCAGGGTGAACTCATCCCATATTAGACATGAGTGAATCCATATGGGAAAGAGAACTAGTAATTCCTCAGCAGTAGGAAACAAAATCTGTAGTAGATCATGTTAAACACACAAGTTAATCTATGATAAGATACAAATCCATAGGAAACTCAGCATTGTTAATTCTCATGTTCACAGAAGTACTTACTGATGAATCCCTTCTTATCAAGAGAAGAAAATTATCAGGCTACATTTTCTTTTTTTCTTGGGACATTGAAAGAAAGTCGGTGATTTTGTCTAAAGCTCTCTGATTCTGCTGTTCTTACATGTTTAGTGCATATTTGGGAATTTTTTTAGAGCTTGCTTCTAAAGTATGATTTCCCACATTGATTGCTGTGTGATCACAGCATTAAATACTTCTTAATATCACTTTATATCATTTTTCTTGAAATATCAAAATTTAGAAATACTTATCAGAATTTTTAATTGCATGTACCTTAAAATTAAGCATACCTTACCTTCTATTAGACATAGGATCTTAGAATTCATAACATGAGTTTCAATGAGAATTCAACGGCTATGCACTTGATTCTGAGAATTAAAATAATTGGATTTGGTAAACATATGTCTCACTGCAAACTCCTTAATCTGTTTTCTAGTTTAACAGTGTAAAGGATGAAGTTCAAAACAGAAACCTAAACTTGACTTCGATACAGGGAATCATTTTATTATTTCAATACAGACCACAGTTCAGCAAAATATGTAAGCATTATATAGTTTTCAGAATGTAGTCCTTCTGTGAAATACATGTACAATAGCATTTATTAACTACTTAAGGCTTTGATGACTTAGAATTATAAAGTATTACTGCTAAATCACAGTTATACTGAAATCAGGTGTAAACTTGACATGTATTTCCAGGGAAGAAGGCCTGGATCCGAACATAGGCCCTTAAGGCTAATGGGACTACCACAGGCCCATAGGTTTCAGTGGAAATATTCCCAGTGGTGTCAGAAAAGGACATTATGGGGCCTTGCAGAGAAAAATGTATTTTTTTTTTCTTTTTCAGGAAAATTTAACCTGATTATGCGAGTGTATGACTCTAAGGTGCAAAGCTCATTTTCAGACATACAGTGGCAGCCTTGTTTGTATATTTTATCTAAATCATCTTTTCTTTACAAATTCAGAATTTGTGAAAGAAATTTGTAAGGTGCTATAGCAATATAATCCTAATTTAAAGGTTTATAACTACCATGCCTTCATTCCCTCAGTGGTAGAAAGGACTGATTGATTACAAGGAGATTTGTGTTTGACTGGAGAATTACTGCCAACGTAAACTCATTAAAGGTATATTTTGTGTGATTAGTTGCTCCTATAGGAAGTTCCAGCTCAGCTGAACTTGGTCTACTTTTCTTGTTCCTTTTATACCAATTATATCTTATAATTGGTATAACTGAAAACTGTTTGCAGTTGGGAATGTTTCGTAATGCGTTTTTTCTTATATACGTGTTTCAGTTCTTTCTAATCTGACCACTTTATGCAGAGTTGACAACCTTAATGAAAATAGGGATGCTTAGCAGTGTTTCTAGTGTTTCTGCAGTAATTTTAGTTTGCGGTGTTTGACAAATCCTTAAAGAATGCCCCACAAAACGAGGAGGATGCAGAGCACTTTGTAAAGCTTGGGGTATTCATTTAATGCCTTAACAATATCTAAACTACCCAATAAGCTTGCAATATGTATATTTTAGACACATTTCTATTGTTTCAATAAGCTAAAAATGCAAGATATGTATCACCAGCAATGATTATTTAGCATCTCTTCAGATCCATCAAGATAATTCAATTGTAACCAACTGTCCAAATATTTGCTACTCATACTAGACTCATACCATGTAACACATATCATAAACCCTCCTTCACATACCACCTTCTACATAGAACAGGTATTATGCTTGATGAACAACTTATGTCTTCTGAACTGAGAATACAAATCAAAAGCCCTCTAAACATTGAGCTACCTACATACTAGGAACAACTGCCCAGCCAGTCAAAGTACTAGAGACTGTAGCAGTAAATGTTCAGCAAGTAGTGCATTTCACAGAGAAATAAAGGCTGTTCCAGCCTCTGTCTTGTTTGATAATTTATTACAAAATTAACTTTCACTCCAGTTTAAATACAATCTAAATACTTTCTTCATCCCTTTTGTTGTTCAAATATCATGGTACTGGTCTCTATTAACAACACCATTCTTCCTGTTGTGTTCAGATTATGCAATTAGCTATAATATGCAAACCTTCATTGAAACTGTCATGAAATCCATCTGAAATGTATGCCTGCATGAGATTAGAGTATATCTATTTGTTGTAGAGATTCAAGTACCATGACCACAGAACCACAGATATATTTTATATGTTGTTACCATGGTATAATTATTCACTGATTTCCTTTCCTAGCTTTTTTTTTTTTTTTTTTTTTTTTTTCTTTTTTAAATGCAGTAAAGAAAACATAGGGCCAATAAGCCAGTGCTTCCCAGTCTTCCATTTTCACTGGAACTTTCTCAAGTCTGGTTATATCTAGTACCCTGGAACTCAGGTGTCTAGCATATCCAGAAAACCTACAAGACGTTGTCAAATACTACTAACCTTTAAAATGCCCTTATTTTCCTTTTTTTTTTTTTTTCACATTATCTTAACCGCAAACACTTGTGCTGTCTCCATCTAAATCCTTTCTAGATTTTTATATTGAGCACATGGTTGCCCACCTTCATACTCACCCCCAAGAAATGTGTAATTTTGCCCTTTTACAAACAAAACTATCTTAGGTTAGGTGTAAAACTGAGTCTATTCTAGCAGCTGCTAGCCTTGCAGTCATATGAAAACTGTGCTCCATTCAATTTTGCCTCCTCGTTTCTTTAGTTCAGATATGGTGAGGCCGGCAAGAAACTTTCCTTCTCCAACTCAGATCTAAGGCTTGTAAAGCTGGAAGAAGGGAGAATATGCCAGGGCCTTCTCCTGTTCATGTTGGACGCCTCCATCCCCTTGGCTGTGGATTGTAGTTTGAATCAGCTGTTGATACGCCATAGTCAGACCTGGAATCCATGGACATTATATCAGGATCTGTTCGGGACCGTTGGCTGCAGTAAGCATACTGCAACTGAGAGCCCCCCTGCATGGTGGCATTCGGGACAGACAGGGAGCTTTTTCGGGGTGATAAAATACCCGACTGCTTCCCTCCTAATAAGGCTACGCTACCACTTGGGGCTGGAGGCTCATAAGAAACTTTTTGTTTCCATTCATCTGGTGGCTCAGGAAGTGTTTTCCTGCGAGCAGCTGATACTATGTTAGCCGCAATGTATTCCTGCATACTTTGGGGCCCAAAAGCTTCATCCACTAGGCCAAGAGGGGATTTTGCTGCTGCTTCCCAGGGAGTCGGTCTCTTGCCAGGCCTGTCAGCTGCTGTATCTGGCTTGCTGAAGTAGTCAGGGGCAGGCTGAAATATAAGAGGAGAAGTAGGAGACATGGCTCGAGAAACGAATGCAGAAGGTCTCCCAGGAAGTGATAATGAGCGTCCACTGCTTCTTTCCTAGGAAAACAAAACACCAAATATAGCTGCAGTCATTAAACAATAAAAACAGAGGCCTCTTCACTTCCAAACTGGAACAACAAACCCTGAAAGCACATGATATTCTGGCAATCCCGTTATATATACATGGGTACTTTTTAATAATTAAGTGGAAAGAGATGAGGTATTAAAAAGGGTGCAGAGGAAGAAGCAGGAAGAGAGAGCAAACTGATTTTTTTGAGGAAAGTCAATAAACCAAAGGCAGGATTTTGTAACTGAAAAGGTACAATTACATTAAGAACTGTACAGCTTTTCTTCCATCTCCACTACTTAGCTAGTATGTCTTGTTCAGAAAAGACCATTCTTAATAACGAGAAAGGAAGTCATGTTGCAACAGCTCTCTCTGTGTTTACAAGATTGTCTTGAACATGCAGGCACAGTCTAATTTATTTGATTACAGGCTCTGTTTGGGACATCTGTCCAAGAACATATCTTTGGCAATCTCCTTTTAAGAAAGGAATTTCTTATTCTAAAATTATTGGATTTAATCTGAATGAGAAGGGGTCAAAAATTAACATGCAAAATTAAAAACATTAATACAATCATTGCCTTAATACCCTTGCAGGACACTACTTAACCTGGCTTCTTTAGATGGCAGTGCCCTCAAAATTTCAGAACATTCTGACCCATTTATAGGAGCAATCCATTCATATTTGACAAATCCTAATCTTCTTAGTAATGCAGCACTTTGAAACAGAAACTCTGTTCATGAGAAGGTTCTGCCCACAACAGTCTTCATTTGGCATACAAAACACATACAGTCTTTTCCCCAAACCAGACATGTTCCTTGTATTAGACAAATCACATTGTTCTTACTGAGAAGTGTCCATACATGTGGTTCATAAACTAACTGATTTACACCCACTGATTCATATCCTGCGGTTTGAATGCCTTCAGCTCTGAAATCCTGTGTGAAATTCCGGGCTCTGTTGCCAAAGGCTGTGCTAAGATTTCATTCAAATGACATTGGCCTGTGTTACTTTTCCTAATTAGCTTCCAAAACTTTGAATACTGTGAACATGATCGAGATACCAGTCAATAACTATATGATTACACAGGCAATAGCTAATCCTGCAAAGATTCACACAGAAACATCATGTTTTATAGTTTTTTCCATCTCAAGATCTTGACACACTTAAGAAACTCAAATGACCTTTACTTCACACAGGCTTTTATGTTATGTTTTAATATCAGCCTTGTAAATGAGAGATGAAAACTGAGAAAAAGCCTAGTGATTGCATTATTATCAGTTAGCCTGGTGGTGCACAGTCTGAATCTGTTGAGTGTGCAGAGACACAAAGAGGTTTTGTAATGAGAGATCTGACAAGTGATCTGATGAGTGATGCTTTACAACAGAACCATCGTTTCACCACTTAGCTACAACTAGCTATTCCCAGTTTGCAGTTCCAGAGAGGAAATTCTCCAACATTACTAATCCTACCCCCCACATACTTCTATCAAATTTGACAAATGACCACAATTAATTTTTAAGTTTTCACTTATACCATGAGATTGTCAAGCATTAAAGACGTGGCTTACCAGATCGCCACATATAGAAAGGTCCCATCAGGGTTCTTTAAGCTGGTAGCATTTAAAAAACAAAAGCAGTCCATTTGGATGGTAAATGAATGTGAGAGTATAAAGAACTTTCTTTTTCCACATAGATGAAGTGATACACCATCAAGAATGGATTAAACCTTCTCCACGTCTTCACCTAACAAGAGTGTTTCTTCTCACCTGGAAAATAAGAGTCCAGATAACAGATCATACCTGGGGACCAGGAGTGGCAGACCCAGATAGGCCTGTCAGAAAAATTCTTTCCTCTCATATATTTCAGTTTATTTCTTCAATGAATCCACAGAAACCAGTTTCTTCAGCATGTCTAATTACTGTATTTTGTTTAAATTGTCAGCAACAATAATTTTTTCACATGTGTGAACTCAAAGCAAGTATGCAAAATGAGATGCAGTTTCCATTAGAATGTAATGAAGTAGTTTCTTCTAATGAAACTTAGAAGACGGGATGTGTAGAGGGATGAAAAAGTTGATCAAACAGGTTCAGCTAGGTAGCCTACCTGTGCTAACTGCTCTCAGGATGTTTCAAGATCCTGGGCTGTGCTGAATAGAAAAACCTCCTTTTAATGGAGATTCCAGTTCTGAGCCCTGTCAGTAATTTGTAGGATTACAGAGATGCAGAGGGAAATGATACTGTTGAAGGAACTGTTGCATACAATGGCTGATATTTCAAGACAGTCAGATGAAACACTCTGTTTAGTCCGTCACGTTTAGAGAAAACCTCCAGAGTCTATCAAGTTGCAGAGGTATCTTTTTGGCCTAACCATCAGTAATAAAGCAGGAGCTGATTTTCTTTGACAGAATTTGATCAGAGAGCAATGAGTTAGGAAAAGTATTACAGTACTATGTCAAACAAAACATGCTGTTCTATTATGTTACGAAGACAGGAGCTTGTAAAAGCAGCAATACAGTATAGCCAAATAAAATGTTCACATTGTGGTGAGCTCTAGTTACTTAGTACGCGTGATACATCAGATTCAACAGAAAATCAAGATAATTAATGGAAAATAAGATACTATTCTGTGATGCTGGAAACTATTCCAGGGAGATCTTTGTTATTATATAAGGCAAAGAAAGGGAACTTGCAGGGGAGAATTAAAATGACCTCCTAGCAAAACCCTCTGCATGAATCAGTCAATACAGTATAAAGGAGTTGGCACAATTTTGACAGCTAGATTCAGGGAAGAGTGTTTTACTGTCTTGATAATCTCTTTTGTCCTTAATTTGTAAGATGTCGATGAACAAGTGTTTGTACTTCAAGTCATATCTATCCATAGTTCCTGTAATGTCATGCAGATAATAAGTTGAGTATGTAAGGGTTGTTGCAGAAAAAGCAGAATCTTGAATACTGATAATCTGGAGGATATTATTTTGTCTTTTGAGTTGGTCCATATTGAAAAATAAATAAATAAGTAAATCAAGTAATGTGAAATACTTCAGACATGGAAGATTTTAGTCTCATAGGAAATACAAATCTTTTCTCCTTTTAGTTCTGAGATTCTTCTCAGCTTTTGTGCAGTATGGGTCTGCATTTGACTAGAATGCTGGAAAGATGCAGTCAGTAAACTGGAACATCAGTGGTGTTTTGAGAATGAGGTTGGCTATACTAAAATTACTTGAACTCATTTTTTATTTCATTATTAACCTTAGTTAGGCTCTCAGGGATAAATGACTACGTAAGAATCCAAGTAGTTCACACCCTCTCAAGAGATGAAGAACATTTCATTACGTAAGGATGGCTTTCCTTAGCTACAAAAGGGTTTTACCCAGTGATCACTCTATAAGATGAAATTGTCTGTGATAGATTTTTCCAATGAAATTCAATTTAGACTTCCAGGTAATTTGGAGCAACTGTTACAATCTACCTGTCCAGTGAGATATTGTACCAATTTATCTGGAAAAATGTATTTCCTTAAAAGTTGACAAGTATTCTCTTTTTCTACTCAGAACCCAAGAATAGTTATTTCAGGTCTTGTCCATTTTGCCAAATGAGTATTTGCGTTTGTCACTGCTGTCAATTTGCCAGAGTAACCTATGCATTTTTTTTCATTGGTCTCCTGGATTTCACATAATCCTGTTAATTTCTGGACTTCATCTTCATAACTATCATCAGAGAGATTTAATTCTGATAGAAAAACAGAGCAAGTTATCCAAAGACTTGTTTCTCTTGCCCCAGTGGACAGCTTTGTTAGGTGCCAAGTATCTTGTATGGAGACTAGAAACATCGGATACAGTGAACACATTCAGTAAGATCTTTATCACTGAAGATAATCAGTGATTACTTCATTCTGGATGGTTGTTCAACCTATATCTAAATCACAGCAATAAAGTTTGTGCTGCAAGATCAAACTGATGACCTATGGTACTGTCAGATGAATGATTCTCATCTGTAGACAGTCCTTTAGCATACTTGGTCCTGCTTTGGTATTCCTGAAACAGTCAAATTGTTCTCCTTTCCCACTTGGTAGCTTGTACTTAGATACAGTTCTGATATTAGTCTGCTTTTTATCTCTAAAAGAGCTGTGAAATTGGATATCCATTTCTTCTACATTTTGTATATGGGTTTCTAACAGTTGTTTTTCAGATAGTGAAAGAACGAAATCTGTAAGAGAAAATAGTGTTCCAGATGATTTACCTGGAAAATGTCTGAAGTAAGTGAGAAGACTTTGTCCATTCTGTAATGGTCAGAAGGAATTTGAAGAAAAATTTGAGAGAGACACCTGCTTTCTGAGATAATACCAACCTACAGTTGTAGTGTTGTGTCTGACTTTTGATGGGGAGGAAAAGTAGACCAATAATTTTTGAAGGAAGAGGGTCTTGTTGGAAGGAGCTGGCTAAATTCTTTACCTTTCCCAAATGGAAGAAATCATAACTGTGCTGAAGATGGGCAGAAGAGGGTTTGAAGACCCTGGGGTCCCAAGAAGATGAAAATTTATTTGGCTAGAATGAGCCTAGTTATTTTAAATTACAACATTCCTAAAATACATAACAATCATCATTATCTCCATTCCAGTAAGCTCAGGGTGAGCAAAACATTTTATATGAATTTTATCTTTAATAAATCTAGAAAAATTAAATATCAGTTTGGGCCCAAAACAATTCTGTTGAGCTTTGTAAAGTGGCTGCAGCTTGAAGCAGTTATAACCCTTTGGATTCAGGAGGATATATTTCTAATTTTCTTGTCTCTTTTACAGAAAATTACAGAATTTGTTTCATCTCCCTTGAAAGAAATATAGCAAATGCATCAGTTAAGTGCACTGTGCCATAATGCCTCAGTATTTACCTTAAGAGGGAGGAATTTAGTCTCTAAGTCTGCTCACTACTAAGATTCTTATGGTAGTATCTATTGTAATACAAGTAGTCTAATAGCAGCCTGTGCAGCAGATTCTTGTGCACTTAGCTAAATAATTATATAGGCATTATATAGTGGCATACTATTGGAATAGTTTAGTTCAAAATTAGAATATTTCTACCTGCTTCAACTTTATTCTAAAACTGAATAATCTTTGGCTTCAGAATATTAATCTCCACATTTTTTCAGACTTTGTGGTAAATAGGGTTTATGCATTTGTAGAAAAGCATGTTTTTCTAAAATACAAGTATGTCTCAAATGTAAGAACTGAGATATGATTAATATTGCCTTGTTTTCATTGTGCTTAATTTTCATTATCGGTAGTGGTGTTCCTAGACTGAAAGCCTAGGTCTGAACATTTCTAAACACATAGCAGATCTGCTCTTGAGACTAGTTTTTATCAGAACTGTGGTGTTTAGCCCTTTTGAAATAACAAACAAAATGTGGAATTAAGGCAACATTTAATCACTACAATTCTTCATTCATTTAGTGGACAAGAGCAGCCAGGCATATTGATACTTTCAATTACTTTCCCTTCCTATTTAATTCTTGTAGATAGATCCTTTGACACGCACTAAAAGGAGTGCACAAACCCCTGATCATAAGTAAGACAGTGGGAAATATAAAGTGCAAATGGAGAATGATTATTCTACCCCCGTCTCCATTAAGCTATAAGAAAATCTCAGAGTGTTAGAGATCTTCCATTCTTCTGCCCAGTGATCAGAATTGGGAAGGAAATTTCCCCAGAGAAGGGAAGGAAAAGTGATGTGCTACCAGAATTAATAAATTGTCACATATTGTATTACTGTACTGTTTTTTGTAAAACATTCATTACGGTACTGTACCAGCATTCAAAGTGCTGCAAAACAAAACAGAACCCTACACAGTGATTGATTTATGTTTTTCCATTGCCTGATGTGAACCTTTTCAGAAGGAAAGGTCTCTTCTAAAATAGCTGTAAAAGGGGAAGTGATTCTTAGATGTCAAGAAAAGGAAAGGCCGTTCAGAGTTGTCCATTGCAATCACAGAACCCTAACAACACCTAATGACTGCCCAGGTGTCTATGCAAACAGATTAAACTTCAGTTTTAGGTTAACATTGATTTTAAAAATACAAACTGTTTATAAACTGGTCGGTGAAGCACACATTTATTGTACCACAAGTGCCTTTAGTACTTACGATCCGTGTATTAATAACTAGAACTAAAACAAATATATTACTCCCCAAAGTAACTTTTTCAGTATAAATAAATGAAAGTAAACACAGTACTTATGAAAATTCTGTGTACACATACATGTTTTCTTTTTCATTGTAAGTGGAAAGAGTGAGAATGTATACCTCTGATTCAGTAATACTCAAATCAAAAACCTGTCATTTGGAACTTAATGATTTTTCGAATTTCTTGGTAATTATGAAATGCTGAAAGACAAAAATGCAATAATTGATTTCATAACACAGCGCAAATATAAATGTCAAAAGTTAGTAAGATCTTTTTCATTTTACAGGCCAAATGGGAATGCAAAATGCTACTTAGTGAAATGATTTCACAATAACCTTTTCTGTCTCAGGTGGCGCATCTCCTTAGTAAGGGAAAACTGTTCATATGTTTACCTGCTGAAACTGCCTTTTCAGCAGTTAAGGGACATAGATTAAAAAGCTTTATTTATAGCTCATATATTATAAAGTTCATATATTAAAAAGCTCTAGAAGTAGCTTGGGCTCTTAATATTCCATGTCTCAGTGAAACTCCCAGCAACACAGACTCTCATCTGGTTGAGTTGCTTTAAAAAAATGATTTAGGTTTCTAAGTCATTATGGCATTTTTATCTTTGTCTTTTCATTTTAGTCATAGGCCTTAATCCCATATCAAAGCAGGTTCAAATCAGAGTTAACATTAGCATCTGGCTAATGTTTATACCAAAAGGGAACAAAGGAAAAGGAAGCGGTTAAAACAATTGGACTATTGCAAAGTATGACTCTGTCTTTATAAAAAGTTCGGTGATGCATTTGTCATTTTGCTTTCTATCAGCTTGTAATTGCTACTTCAGTTAGATATCAAACTATTGAGAAGATGGTAGGACAAAATAAATAATACCTGATTTTTATATATTTTTATGTTTATATCTCTTTCAAATCTTTCTTTCCATTTATTTTAAACAGAAAATAATCATTTCAGATTTTTAATCTGACTCGTAGAAAGAAGACATTGATTATCTTATTGTAGCTTTTTGTTATCTGAAACCACTTACAATTTAAGCATATAATGAAAACATTTTCTCTCCAAAATGCTGCCAGCTCTAGAATAAATACTGCAGCTACTTTACAATATAACTACCAAAAATTTGGAAGTAAAATTTAAAATCCTGGAAATAATTTATAGCAGGTAAAAGGAAACTTGTAAAATTGGACTGCATCATTTTTGTCTGTGGGGGTATTAATGGCTGGAGAGACAGGGAGTCTTACCTGTCTGTAACAATTAAAGCTTTCTCAGTAGCTATACTAGGAATTGTAATAGATTAGAATCACATGGTGAAAAATTCTGGATTTGACAATAAATTCCTTTTAGTTGTCAAGTAATGGTTGAACATAAAGATATAAAATTGTCCCTTCACTAATGCAGAACACCTACAGCACACATGGAACAGAAGCGAGAAGAGTGCTACTAACCTCTCACTTGTTATTGCTCAGTTTGCATCTGTGTAAATGAACGAAAATTGGTTCTATTAATATTTAATATTTATCAATATATGATTATAAAAATAAATACAATTATGTCTATAACAAGCAAATAGCTGAAACATTTTTGGCAAAAGGCATCTTAGTTTTCCTTGGAAGGGACAGTCTATTTCTGGTAAGGAAGAATATTTGCTGCCACCTTCTGGACTTTAATATTACAGTTTTGAAGAAGGTCTTAGAACATGAAGCCTGTCTTACTTGTGAATAAAAGTTTGAAAAACAAGACTCGATGACCTTGAGGTCTCTTCCAACCTAGAAAATTCTGTGATTCTGTGAAGTGCAAAGTTGGTCCTAGTTTCCGACCTTTCTATTTTGTATTGTCAGTGAAAGAGTTTAAAATTAGTATTAAATGAAGACTGTGTTTTGTTTTGTTTTGTTTTTCTTCTAAAATCAAATCAAATCAAAACTCTATTGAATGTATTGTGATTCTTGAAGGTCATGGCACTATTGTTTCTGAACATTTCCAAATTATCCAATTCCATATAATTTTCTTATCAAATATTCCAAAACAAAGTCTTCAGCCTTGTGTGTTGTTTTTTGTTTTTGTTTTGTTTTGTTTTGGTTTTGGTTTTGTTTTGTTTTTGTTTTTGTTTTTGTTTTTGTTTTTTTTTTTTGTTTTGTTTTGTTTTTGTTTTGTTTTGTTTTGTTTTTTCCTATTTACTTCATCCCAGATGATTCAACCATCTGACATACATTTTAACCAGGTGAACCCATATGGCTCAACAATTTGAAGGAGTGAGAGTAGGGAAATGACAAAAAACGCTAGCCTCCTTTTCCTTGAAAAGCAGTACTGCTACTTCATGCTTTAGAATTGTTCTGAGACTAATCCTCTTTGTGTCTGAATTGCATTCAGACTTGCCTATTTACATCCAAGCTGAGAATCTTTCTGTAATTTTAGTTAATACTGGCTCATCAGGAAAGTCAGGCTCAGTAGGAACACTTTATCTGTTGCTCAGATGGTTCCTGAGAGCTCAGGACAGCACTGATATTCTGTTAGGCAGTGGGATTCTATTCATTATTACAACTCTAAGCTGCTGTATGTTGTGAAATGTCTGGGCACACACAGAAGAACAAGAAGACAGATCTTCTGCTTTCTCTGCCTGTCTAAACTGCAGGCTTTGTCTATCTCCACAGGCTGGAGAAGTCACTGAGATGTACTACAGCTCCTGCACTTGCTGCACAGCTCAGTTTTCATTCACAAAAAAGTACTGCATGTGGGAGTATGGTGCATACCCACATGTCACAACACTGGGGCTGAACACAAGGTTGCACGCTGACTGATCAGGACTGAGGTGCACTGCAGAGCATGTTGCCTCTTGGCAAAGCTCCAGAGCTCCTGTTTGGCCCAAGCAGCTTCAAAGGGGAAAGCACCTGATTTAAATACAGAGCAGCAAGAAGCAGAATTTCAACAGGGTGGAAGAAACAGGCAAGGGAAGGACAGAGAAGAGGCTGGACAAAACAAAACCAGGATATAGGAATACTTGATGCAGAAGGAAAAACTGTATTCAGCACTGGCTTGGAGAGTGATAAGACTAGGTATTGATGGCCAAGATTCCCAAGTTTGGATGAGAAGATAAAGGAATAGAAAATTGATCTGTGTAGCTCGCAACGAGGCTACGATTTGGAGACCAGGACAAGAAAGAGATAAGATGAAGAAATGGGGCCATGAAGGCACACTGGGGGAAAAGAACCTGTGCTGATTACTGTGTACATTCCTCTAGAGCTCCAGAGAAATTTAATCCCTGGAAGAATGGAGTTTGTCCTTCCTGGATCTCGCTGATGTCAGAAAAGACTGCAGAGCCACACCAGAAAGCTGTGCCATCCTCCCAGTGATGGCTCACAGCCAGATGTCAACATGCACTTGCTGCCAGTTACTGTAGTAGCATGATGGCAATTGTTTGGGGTGGTTCAGGCTATGCTGGAGGACCTTGTTGGTTACAGTGTGCTATATGATAGTTTCTGGGGTTTGGTTTGTTTCAAAAAAAACCCTTGGGACTTTAACACAAAAAGTTACCTTGAAACAATGCAAGTAAAGTTGGAAGGTCAAATATTCAAAAGCATCATTGGCCAGTGCATATGCATTTTTATTACATTTCAGGGCTTCTGCCCCATCCAGTGCAATTTCAGGGTTTCCTTTAGCAAATACTATGTTTATATGGTAAAGGAGTATATTCTGTGAAAGATGCTTTCACTGGGTGGATTTCAGTGCTGGTCACTCAGCATTCCCTTCTCTGGGCTTCCACCTGGAGACCTGTAACCTGTGAATACTCATGGACTGATGTTAAGGAGAACCATGCTTTCGATATATTGACTAATTCTTATATGATCTGAAGATGCTGAATGTCTTGAACTGGACACCCAAGGCTACTGAGTTTCCTAATATCAATGCTTCCATCTTCATTTACTCATTTGTAAAATGCAGTGGTGAAAAAATATATTACAGCTTCTGAATCAGTCGGATACTAACAAAAAAATCTATGAGGAAATAAATAATTCTGTATGAAGAGCATACTTTCAAGAGCGTACATTAGATAAGAAACAGTGCTAAGCACAGAACAGTGTCATTACAAATCAGTGAAGAGCTATTCATCAGTTGAGCAGTACCATTCTGTGCCCCGAATTGAGTTAGGAGTTCTATGGGGAAAAAAATAAATAAGCAAGTGATGATGTGATTACAGGTGGTTTTGTCACACAAATGCTTGAGAGGGCTGAAATTAGGTGACACATTCGTTTCAAGTGCCTCATTTTGCAATCTAAACAGTAGTGTTTAAGATTGTGTTTTTTAATAATTGTATATACATAAGGGTCAGGCCCTGGCTTTGGTAGCTTTCCTTTAGCAGGACCAGGTTGGTCTAGTTTCCCTACAAACCATCACTCTGAAAGTAATCTTAGGATGAGGAAATATATCTGAAATGCTTACAGCTGTGCAGCAGAGTACAGCACAACTGCAGATGTATATCAACATAACAAGTCATGTTGCTCCTTCTATTTTGTGGAATCATTTGAATTTTTAATGGAAAGCCATCATGAAAAAAAATAAATAAATAAAAAATCTCATTTGTCATACTTCTGCACTTTCTGATATCCGCCAAAGAAGAAGAAAGAAATTATGTGCCAGTGTTTTCTGAAGAAATTCACAGCCCACTTTTCAGTTCACAGAAGATTCTTAGGTAGCAAAGCTAGGACTGGCAGAAATACCCATATATATCTAAATGTGGTTATTTAACCAAAGAAAACAAAACTGCAGACAGATACTGAGGTTTTCTTGTCACCACGTCTTCAACTATTTAGGGCTGCTTAAGCTCCACTTTTAAGCTATAGACCTGATGAGGGAAAATTACCAAAATTCCAGGAAGAAATCTAAGTGTACCTAGATGCCCATCCTTTAGTTTTGCTCCCAGTAGTAAAGCCATATACCAACAACAACCTGCACAGTGAGACTGTGAGAAGTAGCATTCTCACAGATCAAAGAAAAAATCAGTGGCAGTTATTGATGTTTTTCTCAATTGGAAAAAAAAAAAAAAAAGTATATTTTCGCAAGAACTTTCTTTAAAATTTGAAAATATTTGTCTATAGGTTGTTTCTGTACAGAAACCATTGATTCTGATATAAGTATACTGAATTCTTGGCTTTGAAAACAAGTAAAGCTCATAGTAAAATGAATGAGAGTGGTGCTCCCTGGCAGCCTTTGTAACCCAATATGTGTTACGGTGTTTTGGTGGGTATTTTATTTCCATAATGTTCCTTCTTTTCTTCTGTATGCTCTGCATTTCTTAAAATAGTCAAAGCCTCTTGTTTTGGGTTTATGTGGAAACATCAAGAGTAGAGCTCCATCTGTTCAACAATTTAGTCTTTATGCCTAATTAGAAATGGCCTGTTTACTTTTGTAGCAACATATCTTTCCGTTGTCAGAGTTATGTTTTTAAGATATCTGTCTCAAACCGTACAATATAATCAAGGATTCTTGCTTAAAAACACTGCTGATATATTGATTGCCCTGCACACAAGCCTTCATCTACTTAGTCCATCTGTAAGCATGGTTTGGTAAGTTATTTTTCTCATAGCGGCGTTTCCTCAGCCTAAGAGAGTGAACAGTTACTGTTACAGTATACTTCCATGTAACTTTGTGAAAATTTCACATGCATTGTAATTAAAAACATTTTGTCAAGATCATTACAAACAAGAATAGATTTTTTTCCTCTGAAAACCACAGAGTAATGGGAGACTTGATTAGCATGGTATAAAAAAATAAATAAAAAAGTTTTTGCTGGCCTTACTTAAGGAAGCCTCTGTTTAAACCATGGAAATATCATTATGTGGTTAGTCTCAGTTTATAAAGGAAGAGGAGAATCTGTCTCCGTAAAGATCCTTCCAACACATACCACTAAGCTTCAGGATTACTGTTTTAATCATTTGATAAGAAACCTAAAGTGCTTCCTGTAGTAAGCATCCAACCTGAAAAGCACTTGCCAAACATTACCCTTCCCTTTTATAATTACATGCAAAAGTAAAGTTTAGGATAAAATAAGAGCAGTCATTGTCATGGGTACTATGAAGTTGTAAAGGTAGCACCAAGTGTGTCATGTAAATACCAGGTCACGTGTTTTCCCAAGAAATCTACCAGCAGTAAGTTCAGAGCTTCTGAATCCACAGTTTTTTAAATATCTTGTCATCAAGTTTCTTCTTTGCATAACATTTCTCTTTCAAGCTGAGTAGATTCATTAAAAAATAACATTATGCCAAGCTGTGAAATTAAGGCTTGCACTTGCCATGCCGAATTCACAAAGCGATCAGTGGAATCTCCTGGACGTTTAACTTCAGGCAAAGTTGTATCATGGTTGGTTAAAAAAAAAATATATATATATATTGACAAGGCAGATCTTTTTATAACCACTTGCTTTGTGCTCTGAAAGCTAGGAAATCTGGATAAGGATCCTGGAAAAAGAGAGGAGAAAGATTTTGCAAATTGTTAGTTGCAAAGAGTGGTGTTGTTTCACTGGTATTTCCCTACCTCGTGGTGTACAGAGGATTCCCACAGAAAGGCTGGAGCAACGGGACGTGCTGGAAAAGCTGGTCTTGTGTTGGGGTGTTGGCCCGGCTACATGGTAAGCAGTGCTCCTCCCAGATCACCTCATCTGGTATCCAGTTCTCTTTACATTTGCATCCCACCGCTGATGGGCATTTCTCTCTGCTATCTTACATCGGAGTTCACTTCAGCACTTTCAAAAACTGTCATGTATAGGAGCTATCTGGGATAATATGTTTGTATATCTTTTGCCTCTCAGAGCAAATGTCTATTGACAGGGTCGGCTTTTTTTTTTTTTCTCTTTTTTTTAAACCTCTCTTTTCTCTTTTTCCTGGCCATTAGCATTTCCATTTTTACGCAATATCTTTTTGTAAGTAGTTGAAAAAAATCATGCCCAGTGATATGAGCACTCTGTCATCCAAGAACAATCTAGCAAATTTCAACAAAAAGCTTGAAGTTGTCAGTGCAAAATAATTAAGCCCTTCTTTCTGATTGTTTTCTTCTCTTGTACCTTCAGTATTTCATACATGTAAACCCGTGACAGATATTTTATCCTTTGCAGTCTCTGCTCTGGAGTTTTCTCCCCATTGCTTGGCTCCTTCTAACCCTAGCAGTTTTTTCTCTCAAAATTGCTGCTCTGCCACTTAGCAGTAACTTTCCTATATGAACCATGTGCCAGCCTCTCACTTCCTAATTGCTGGAGCCTGGTGATACCTCAACCTCATAGTATCCATTTACTTCAAATACGAATTTGCATGAATTCTAGACATTCATTTTAGGATGAATAGTAACAGCACTCTGCCAAAAGGAAAACTCATTGATGCATGATTGCTGTGGTGACAGCAAAATGGGTCACAACACTTTTAGGGCTGATTTTATGTTTTGATTCTGTCTCAGATAAAGTTAGGTATATTTTGGGTCAGTGCAGGAAGACTTTGGATAAAAAATGAACTGAAACTTTTTGGTGGCTGATATTTTAATGGCATTGGCTTAATCTCAGTGAATTGTCTGTGCATCTAGGAGAGAAATGAGCGTTCCCTACTGCACACCTTGCTGTGAGTGTATTATAAAGTCCCAGTCCATCAGCCAGGTGCTTTTGGAATCAAGTGGCTTATTGTCACTGGATATTGTCACGTCCTAGGACACTGACAACATTATTTCTTCCATAAGAGAGCAGAAAGCAAAAGGATGAGACATACTTTTAAGAGATGGTATTGTTTACTCTGTAAATGTTTCTACAGAAAATAATATTTGAAATATCTTTCTGTTTGTTTCAAAATATGTTATCTTTTGCCAATCAGGAACTTGGTAAGAGTAGTTTCCCTGGAGAAAGGGAGAGAAGCTAAGCAGTTGTGTTTTTTTTTTTTTTTTTCAATAAATAAATGTTGTTTCTTATTTTTGCTACAAAAAAAAAAAAAACTTCTTATTTAAAAGCTATGCCTCTCCCAAGACAAAACTTTTAAATTCAGGTTTTATAAAGAGCAGTTTATAACTGAATTATGGAAAAGCTGTCTTGAATGTGAGATCTAAGTTGTGCAGTGTATGGGCTTTAGTATGGGCTATAATCAAATCTGATAAATGCAACATAAAGAACAAATAGATCCTTTAATGTGAAGATATTAGAAGTATTGTTATTGGGGGTGGCCTAAAATTCTATGGTATATATGCGTACAGAGTAAGAACAACAATTGTATTTTGGAGCTTTGTCGTATTATATTATAATTTCTAAAAACTTTTTGGAAAAAAAAATATAAAGGTTCATTTTTCTCTCATAGAGAAATTTCAGATGGCTTCTCTCTGTGCAAACAGTCAGTTTTCTTGCCATTTCATCTACGCTTAATGTCATTTTTACCTTTTAATTAGGACTCAAGGCAGTGAACAGCTTAACTTTCCTATAAATATCTGCTTCATGAGAGATTACACCTTGGATAAAACTGTTAATTTAAGTAGGCCAGTCTTCTGAAATATTAATAAGAATTACAGACTTACCTGATTTGTAAAAATCTTGAAGGCAAGTTGGATCCAAGCACTATGCATGTAGAATGGTGTATATATAGGGTATTGAATTCAGACTTGGTCTTTGAATGGGATTTTCAAAAGATCTTGGTTGAATTAAGAGAACTACTGTCACTAGGGCTTTTGCTTTTAACTCATACTGATGCCTTAAAAAGCCCTTCTGTCATTGCTATAGGCCATACAAACACCTGTATTTGAGTAACAGCAAAAAATCCAAATCTGATCAAGATCCAAAATTTTTAACATAATTTCCTTTTCTTCTGGACAAGGTAAAGAGAAGATAATAGCTAATAGCTTCATTCTATACTGCGATTACAGAAGCTGGCTTTATGTTTATAGTTGTCAGCATGAATATTGTTTAGACAACATTCTAAGTAAAATTGTGGTTTGTGCTGTTAATGAAAGAAATAGCTAAATGATTTTCAAGTTGATAATTAGGATAATAATGCGTATTATTTCTTACATGGAAAGTGGCATGTAGGCACATACACATTAGATTTCAGTAATCCACACATTTCATACAGGAGATGGTGACAACCTCCAAAAAGTTACTGACCTGAGTGTGATAGAACCTGGTCACCACGCCAGGTAAGGCATACATTTTATCTTTGTGTTAACAAGATGTATCTTGTTAGTAGCCATGTGCATCAACCTCAACACTTGTGTGAAAGTACAAAACTGCTAAAAACTTCCACACTAGGGAAATATTCTTGAGGTGGTAAGGTGAACAAGTACAGAAGTGTGATTATAATTTGCAGGTGTCTTTTACAAGAGGAGACTCTAGGCAAACACATGTAAGGCAACATGAGGCTGTCTGAAAGGGATTACATTTCTATGTATATCTCTAGTAGCACAACTCTTATCTTTGGCAGGGTATCTTTATTCCAAGGAAGGAAGGAAGGGAGAAAAGGGAAGGGAAGGGAAGGGAAGGGAAGGGAAGGGAAGGGAAGGGAAGGGAAGGGAAGGGAAGGGAAGGGAAGGGAAGGGAAGGGAAGGGAAGGGAAGGGAAGGGAAGGGAAGGGAAGGGAAGGGAAGGGGAAGGAGAAAGGGTGAAAAGGGAAAGGGAAGGGGTGAAAAGGGAAAGGGAAGGGGGGGAAATGGAAGGAGAAAGGAGATTTCATATTAACAGAATTACATAGAAAACAGATTTCCCTAAAAAGATACTGTCAGTCTGTATATATACTGTATATATAAGTGAAACAAAGCAAAACATAACAGGAAAAAACAACAACCAAACCAAAGAAAAGAAACACAAACAGGCAGAGAAGAAAGGGACAAATTTAATGGTAGAAGAAAAATATAGATACTGACAGTGAAAAACAGATTGAAGGGAGATCTCCAGAGGATTAAAATATTGCTACTCTGTTTCCAGGCAAATGTAGTGTAATTCTTTGTTGAGTTTTCCAAACTATTTTCTTCAAAATTTCCCATCCGTGTCCTGAATTTTAAGAGAGAGGTGGATCACATGGTCATTTTCTTCTAATGCAGTCAGTATCCCAGTCCAAATATTAACGGAGAGAATGAGATTTTGGAGGTCCAAAATTCAAAGTGATTTTTGTTGAGTTGATTCCAATCTGCATTTTATATGTCCAACCAAATTACTATTTTTTCAAACTTAACTGCTGTTTGAGTTACCTTCATGGGACCAAACTAAGATTTTTTTTCATACTGGAGAATGCTTTCTTCATTGAGACAGATAGTTCTACTAAATCTTTGTGCACCACTATGATATAAAAGATCCATATTTGGGCCTGTAGCTTGCTGGATCATAACTTAAACAAATATGCCAACAGATTCTGCTGCCTTTACTCACAGAGTGATGTTCTAATCTTATTGCACATCTCTAATCAGGTTGCACATGGGATGGATTTTGATAGCCTTACTTGTGTCAAACAATGTTTTGTTTCAGACCCAGCACTACTGATGTAAACAAGACTCTTTACAGAATAACATGATAAACTGTTCAAATATAGGCCCTTGATTTCAGCAAGATGTATTCATTGCAGTATTATACAGTAGGTTTCAAGACTACAGACTTTTAAGAATTTTCTACAGTAGCAGTATTTCAATCCTTTGTACTGAATACAAGAAGTAAAAGGGGAAAGTATAAGACCAGAGTAAAAAGATTTAAAGTGGGAAGAAGAACTGTAAATCCCAAAGTGAAATTAAAAAAAATGTGTATGACAGACCAATAGGAAGACATGGCACTATTTATGATTTACTGTTAAGTGCTGATTTTTGTGGCATACACTACTCTGGTTGTAAGAATCTTGAATATATGTATCCCTTCAGTTCTCAGTCATTGTGCTTTCACAAGAAACTATTGCATTACATTGCAGCTGCAAAACCCATCTCACCTCTCTGACCTATATTTTTAATTTAGTAGTTTCTATGTTAAATGCTGGATTCAACGCAAACTTCAGCTCAAAATATGTCTGCGCTTGGGATGTCAGATTTCCCCAAAATGGGAAATCTTAGCGATTTTTCCAGCTGTCTTTCCACCTCCTTTAAATTATTCTTCTGCAGAACACTCTAGCATCTCTTATAGCACATTCTCTGTGAAATCACAGAGGCAATTCATGATTTTGGATCACAGCTGATCCACATAACTTACAAACTAAGCCCCTGACTGATCAATCAGATTCTTGTGGAAGGACCTTTGAGCCAGGACAGATTCTGACTGAATTCAGTGGGGCTCTGTGCATACCCAAAGGTCTATCCAGCTCTATTCTGTAAGTGATCAGTCAGAGTCTAATACTTTACCTATTTTATACTATGTATGTTAGTAATACATGTTACTATTAATATCATTTAATAAGGCACTTTAGAAAAAAAAAAAAAAAAAGTCCTCAAATCCTTAGGTCATTAGGACATAATTGGTGCAGGGGTCTGCTCCAATTGGTGCAGAAAGAAAGCTCTTTTCTATTAGTTTGACATGCCAGGAATACTGCTTACTGTTGTTTGTGTTGTAGTCATCTTAAAGCAAAAACCTAGTGTCCTGCTTACTTAACACAATGGTGTGAATTTATTGCAGGATGTTATGTGTATAAAGCACCTGATATTATGCTTAAATATCCTAAAATTGTTTATCTATTTTGATTCCTTAAAAAAGTTCAAGTATTTTGGACCCAGATTTGAGGTGATACATCTGAAGTTATTAAGTAAGCTAAGGAATACTACTGGCACTCTTTGTGTGCCCAGTTACCACTGCAAACAATTAATGCATGGCAAGCAAAGTGGACACTAAGTTTCAGCTGTAAGGTTTACTCTTCAATAATTGATGGCTTCCACACCTGTGCAGTGACGCCAACTTTCTTTGCTGAAAATTTTGGCCTCGGAGCAGTAAACAAAGAGGAAGTGGTTGTTTCCGGCTTAGAAAATGCCGAGTAGCCTGTAGATGAATAGGACTCATTTACTGGGGTAGAGGCGTTTGACTGGTATGAAGGCTGTGTGCTGTAGGCTGGCACGGAGTACACTGAAGATGCCCGGGCGTTAGTAGGAGAGCTAGCACCAGGTGGTCGTAAAGACAGAGCTTGCTTTGAAGTAGGCAGCTTTGACGTCTGCTTAATAGCTAGGCCTTCCTTAGTACTTGGAGGTTGAAAAGTAAATAAAGACGCATCAAGCTGATAAGGCTGATGTTTCATAATATCCAAAGCATTGAGACCTTTCTTGGGTTTTCTTTTGGTATTTTTGGTAGCAGCAGCAGACTTAGAGGAAGGTTTGGTAGCAGCAAGAGGATAAGATGGGCTGTGGATGGGATTGTAAGCTACAGGTGGAGGTGCTCGGACATTAGATGAATATTTCCAAGAAGCTGGTAAAGATGGAGTTGGAGATGAGGCTCGTGCCATGTTTGCTTGCACAGTCTCTGAATCGACCACATACTTCTCCATTCGAGAGTGCCTTCTGGCAAATAATTGTGCTCCTTTTCCACTCATAGCTGGTGGCATCTCAAAGGGTGTCTTTGTTTCTCCAGCACTTGGTGTGACTGGTGTCTTGGGTGTGTGGTTTGGACTCGCTAGCGTTGCCTGAGGCCCTTTGAAAGGACCAGCTAGGTTGAGAGTATTTGGGGGATTGGCAGAAGGAGAATGAGGATACTGTGGGGATTTGAGTGGTGCAGGGTACGCTGCCTGAGGTGATGCTGGAGCTGGGAAAGAAGGAGCCTTGTTAGCAGCCGCAGCTGGAGGTGACCAAACGGGTGAAACTGGGGTACCAGCAGTAGGAGAAACCTTGACTGAAGGCTTTGGAGCAATAGGAGGAGGGGTCTTTTGTTTAGATGCTTGACTCTGCATGAAATTGCAAGCTTCTGCTCCCAAACTGAGGTAGTCTTCTTCAGGTCCTGACTCAAAACCAGTTCCAGTACCCTTTTTGCCTTCTGTGTTGTGTACGAGGGACAACAGGGCAGGATTAGGATTTACTTTGGGTGCTTCTTTGAAAGAGAACATAGGTTTTGATGTGCTTCTTCTCTTTGCCTCTTGCAATATCCCAGTTCTTTTGGCTGGCACAGCAATCCTTTCATCTCTGGATGCAATGCGTTCAGTTGGCTCTGTTAGTGACCACACGGTTGGCGCAGCTTTGCTTGTTGCGGGAGCTGATACAGGTCTGTAAAAATTCTCAGGCGGTGGGCTAATAGAGCAGTAGGGTGGGGGTGCTGGTATATCTGAAAGAGGACTAATGACATTTCTTGTGGGTGAAAATGGTGCCGCTGCTCGGTTTTGAACCCCAGAAGGGAAGGGTTTAGCTGTTCTATTCAAAGATGCTGCTTTTTGAGCATCAGAGGATTGAAAAGAGAGGTTTGTGTCTGGTGCTAAGCCAAACCCATTTTGTTGTACAATTTTACCATGATTCTGGCTCACGTCTGTGTAACTTTTGCTTATGCAGGTCTGCTGTCTTGACATTTCTTCCTCTTTTGTTTGGTAGGCTGAAGAGCTTACTTTCTGGAAGTTCTCTGACATGGTGACTTCCCTTTGCTCCTCTGCATGCACTGTGCGTGCCTTCATCTCCTCTTGCTCAGCTGTGATCTGATCCATTCTCTGCCGTCTCTTGGCAAACATGAGGGCCCCTTTACCTGTGCTCTCTGGAAGCGTCTGCATCTCGTCTCCACTTTTTGTCTTCTTTTCCACCTCAGGTAGACTGCTGTCCCAGTCAAATGTCACAATCTTGCCGTCGTTGTCAATGTCAGAGAAGAAATCTTCATCTATTTCTGACTCACTCGTTGCAAGCAAACTCACTTCAAAAGTATTTTCTTTGTCCCCCTCTTCACCTTCACCTTCTTCACCCTCGTCTTCGTCACGTTCTAGCTCCCCAGTACCGTAGCTCACTAAAGTATATTTCCTTGCCCTTTGACGACGCTTCTTGAACATCAACACCCCCTTGGAATTGGGATTGGGAGCTGCTGTCAGCAGCAATGCAATACTTTTACATTTAGATTTGGCTTCTTTGACCTGCTTCTCTGACAGGCTCTCACTTCGCCGGAGTCCTGTGGAAAGAATCGAAGTGCACATTTAATTGCATGCAGCCCACAAAAATGCAAGGATTATATTAGCAAATAGTTACGCATCTGTCTATAGTGAAATTTACCTACTGTCCCTCTTCCCCGTATTAAAACATTTATTTTCTTGTGCATGGAGAGATTGTTATGCTGAAGCTTTGCCCACAGTAGCAACTGTGGTATAAATTCCCCACCCAGCATTCCTTAGTTAGAGGCACATCCATACAAATTCAAAGGCTACATCTCTTTCTTTGCTTCAACAGGAACATCACGTGTGTCCATTTCTAATTTCTTTTATTCCTGTAAGTCATCTCAGCAGGAACAGCTGGACAGTATTTTCTTATTTCTTCAATTCAAGTGTTTTACCACAGTTCTAGGCTTACAAAAGAGATTCACAGCCAGCCAGGCCCATGTCTGCTTAACATCTGAGAAAAAATGAAATTATGTGTTGTGTCTGACAGCAGTAGCAGCTTCTGCCATTTATGAGTTTATTTTACTTTTCAGAATGTGTATGATTGATAAAAGTAGGTACCTTTATATGCATTGGCTATTTAAAAGCAAGTATATATCCACAGAGTCATGCAAAGAAACCATTAGCATTAACTTTCAGCCCCCTGGAAGACAGTGGGAGTTTGGCCCCACAGTACACAGTTGTAAAAATGTAAAGCGGGTTTCAGTCCTTTAACAAACTTAACTTCTCTGAAACATAATCCAAAATTGTGTTGGATATAACATCTCCAGAATATTTATTTTTAAAATGTGGCAAGAATGAATACACATTTAAAAACTGATTGGAGGAGACGCATCTAACTTGTCAAGAGTATTCACTACCATGCATCAGTAATGTGTATTTCTTAAAGCATAAACTATTGGTTTTCATCAAGTCATGTGGAGCAAGAATATACACAGTTGTAAAGCTGATAGGTGCACTGTATGTCAGCATGACTCTCCCTTTTAAAAAGAAATAATTTAAAGTTGTTCCTGCCTAAATCAATGGTCCCCTTCCAGTTAAATTCAAAAGGAAAAAGTGTGCCTCTGATATATGAAAACAGAACAGCACATTATTTAATATCTTCTGCTCTCATAAATAAAGCAAACTGGTTAAAGAAAGCCCTGTGCTGTATTTTCTATTAATGATCCTTTTAGCTATGTCAGAGGATGGAGCCTGATACTTCTCCTATTAAAGAAACTTGGAGTTTTGCCATCATGCCAGATGACAGCATGACTAGACCAATGGTTCTCACAAGAACCTATAAAAGAGAAAAGAGCGCGGTGTCTGTACCAGCAATTTGTAGTATTTTATTTCAAGGGGGCCAAATCACGAAATCCTTGGCTCACTGCTTTGACAAGCCAAATGCTTACAATAGTTGCTGGAGACATTTTCCAAAAGTATGGCCTGTAGCATTAGAGTGACTCTGCAAACAGAAACGGTCACCCTTCAGCATGCAAGTTCCATGCTTTCAAATAAGCTACTTGCATCAGCAGTGACTGTTTTGCTAGGAGGGGGATTCAGGAGATACTTGCAGTTTTGTGGAAAGCAAAAACTGAGACTCTTAATTTTAATTAATAGTGTATCTTTTCCTAACTCATCTCTGTAATTATTTAATCAATAGATTGGCAGAAGAAATATTAATCAGATAAATATAATCTGATAACTATTTACAGATAAAATTTCTGCTGAGATAAAACACCTGTAATAAATATTCTTCTGTAGTTTAAACTTAGATGTTGTGTTATAGCTTTTAATTTTACAGAAACATCTTATATGTGTGGTATTTGCTGCATGCAGACTATTACCTTGTGAAGGCTTTAATGTGTAGATTGTATTTTACAAATAATTATAAAAACAAATATTTTTATGGGTAAAATTGATGGTTCCTAATCATAATGTCTGCAACTAGGTTAGCAATAGTTGAGAATGACGTAGTTGAAATGGGAAAAAGGCAGAATATGTCTGATTTGAAAGAAGAATATATCATGTAATATGTAGTTTGTTCTGTATATTTTTGCCTCATTGGAAAAGCAGTGCAAGTAATTCACTGAGAAAGACAGGCACAGTCCCACAGCTGGTTCTAGCTACACAACCAAAATGTGAAGTATGTGCACTCTTTTTATATGGTCCATTTAATATGCCAAAAATATGTGGATTCGATACAGACACTTAGGCATAAGTAACTGCTTAATCCACTTGCCAATAAGATACAAATGGTTATCATGCTAAAAATATGCTTACAGAGGAATTAGCAATGGGTTAGCAGGCTAATTCCAACGCTGCATATAAAATAGCTTGTTGCTACAGTATATCATTGCATGCATTCAAGCAGCTTTGCCATACTGTTACTAAATCCCTGGACAGGATTCTTAACATTGTTGGGAAACACAAACAAACAACAAAAACAATAGAAAGGTCCCAAATTAATAAAATAATAAATGATTTTTACATATCTACACTCAACTGATACTGGATTCAGTTTCAAGTGTACTTTCATGTAAATTTCTTGGACAGATTTTGGAGTTGACCTCTGGGTTTGGAGTCAGAAGAAATAGTTCACTTTACAGTCTAGAGAAGACTGACAAAACTGAAAGGATCATGTAACAGTTATACATATGCTAGTGTCTGTCAAAATCTCTTCTGCAGACAACATCAAGCTTTTCTAATAGCCTTTTTTATTATCAACTTTTTATTATCAAGAGCAGAAGCATGGCTTTGATTTTAGATGATGGAAATGACGACAAAGTTTTTGCTGTAAAAGGAGAAATCCACAGGATTCATTTAGATGTGTGTCAGCAACTTTTTTTTTTTTTTTTTTTTAATATTCTACAGATTTCCTTTTAACGTACATGAGAAGCCCAGCAGAATTCATCCTATTTTGGAGATATAAGTCTATTTAGTTGGACACAGTCATGAGGTAATTTCAAAGTGGAAGTCTACCAAGCAAAATTATTCAGCACAGTTAAGACATGGGTATACACTTGGCTCATCAACAGGAGCCTTGCATTACCTTGGAAAAAAATACATAAAGCAAGAATACAAACACTGTTTAGAAGACAAAGAGAGAGGGAAGTTAGAAAACTGCAGAAAAAAGTCTAAACATTTTTTTTCCTAATGCGATCTGAATTCTGAAAAGATGTTTCAAGTTACAAAAGATACCCTTAGGCAGTGTGAATGATTAGATGGGATATACTTACTTGCGTGCCTCGCCCTGTGCTTGAGAGGTCTGTGATCCCTTTCCGAGTGCTGGTTGTCTTCTCCCTGCTCTGTGCCTTCTGGTGAGATTGCAAAGGAGAGGAGGGAAGGAGGTGCTTCTGACTGCCCTCCTTCCACTTGAGAATCAACACACCCCCTTTCAGCTAGAGACCTGGGTGCTTCCTTCTCCCTGTCTGAACAGTCTAGGATCACCTCCACCCTGGGGATAGATGGAGCTGCACCTTGGATCCTCTTGACCTCTTTGCCACTAGAAAATTGGACTACTTTGCTTGACCACTGGATGTTGCCCTCTTTCACACCCAGGGGAATTGCGATTACGGGGTTAGTTCCATCTTCTTGTACAGTGGGTCCTTTCCCTGAAGGGGCGCGTTTTTCTGCCCCTAGGAGAGTCACAGCAGGAGCATTGGTGCTCTTGTGACTGTCATTTGAGAGGGACAACTGCAACTCAACCATAGTGCCTGGCCTTCTTTCTTCTCTCTTCCCTTTGAGAGCAGACTCATCTGTCACAAGCACTTTGGAGGTGCCTATTACTTTAGGAGCAATTCTGTGGCTTTGTGTGGTCTGTTGTTTCATTTCAGAAAAGTGTATGTTGCTTTCTCCTGCTGCCTGGTGAGTCTCACTGTATATCTCTGTGATGCATAAGTCTCCATGGGGTATTTCTTTGGCTGTATTAATCTGCAGTGTAGCGCTCTCCCTATAGTCCTCATTTTTTATGTTATCATGCTTTCCATTTTCTCTTTCAGCACTCAAAGCTTCATTTATTCCACTGGAGGATCTGCACATACATAAACAAGTAATTCAAGAAATTAAGCTGCTGTAAGTACAGTAATTGTAAGTACAGTTACAAAAGAAACTTTTGTATACTATTTTTCCCCTAACTTAATTGTGGTACCTGCAAGCAGGTCCATTTAAGTAGAAGAATTTTCCCAGTATGTAGAGGTCTTAAATTCAAACATATTTGTATATTCCAAAATTCTTCAAGTTAACAGTTCGGTAAGAGGGAAATTACATTATTGCTGTAGGATATGATCCTACTACCATCCTTCTGCAGTATTGAATCATATCATTTCTAACATCAGTTTGCTTTCACAGACGCATTTCTGTTATAGTGATGCTACTGAGACTTCTAGGACAATACCTCTTCATCTTTCATATGTGCATGAGAAAATTTGCATGACACCAGAACTGTGCTTTTTTTTTTTTTTTTTTTTTTTGGTTCTGTGGCTACTACCACAACTGCTTTAGGCACCTTCCTCACACACAGTTGCTGTCTCAAGTAGTTTACTCTCTAAGGAACAGATAAGAACTGGATGAGGATAAGAGGGAGGGAGGAAAGGAGAGGGAGGGGATTGAATACTTAAAATACACATTCAAAGAATTCCTGTGAGAATCACCATCCATATATACATCACAGAATAATTTAAACATTCTGGGCCTGTTCTGGTGATCCGATGAGACAGGTTACTGAAGCCAGACAGTATTTCCTAATTATGAAAAAAAAACATATTTCTGATTGGCAAATATGACTGACTTCCTGAAGCCTACTGCGTACCTCACTAACTCCCTTTTTTGAACTATTCATTCCCCTGGTCCAGTTGGGCTGTGTCATTGTTTTTATGTCTCTTCGTGTAGCTTCCTCTTTCAGCACTCTGAAAAGTAGTGACCATACTGACTATTTAGTAATTTAAGAAGAAACCTTTTTCTGCACAAGACTGCAACATGCTATTAAGGCTTTCTGTAGACTAGAAGGTAGCAAAGCACTTTTTCAAATGAGGGGAGAGGTAGGTACCCTCAGTAAAGTATTCACATTAAGTACTATAGTGTTTTCTGAAATCAAAAGCAGGTCCCAACTATTCTGAAACTTTGGAACCCCCTACAAAGAAAGGCTGGAAGAAGCGACAGAAGAAATAAATCTGTCAGTATACTGAAGAAGCTTCAATAACACTTGCATTTCTAGCCATGTGGCATACTGTTTGTAGTAGTGTGTGTCTGCCTCAAATAGCATAAAATGTATAACATCCATTAAACCACATACGGAGCTACATAAAGGTCAGACAGATTTTGATTTAGGGAGCTCCTTGTGGGGGCTGCTGGATTCCATCACATTATGCTATTTGGGTGATCAGTTGCACTGCTCTTAAGTACAGATAAATTATAGAAATCCATAAACATTTCCATGTTGGATATGAGACTGGGGGTGGGTCAGCTAAATGTTAGCCTTTATTGGTAGCTGAGTGATTGTGTGTATGTATGAGAGAGAAAGATTTCCACCTTAAAAGGCCTTTGCTACTTATGGATATATTTCTACTCTATATAGACATAAATGTGTATCCATGTGTCAAGAAGCAGAATACATGGTCAGATCTCTTTTTTGTTATTTATGATTCTGTTTTGTCAAATTATTATTTTTGTTTCAGGTCTTTCCAGCTCTCTGCAGGAACAACATCCCTGGTATAATTCCAGGAAGGAAGCAGAACTCATGGAGTCAGCACAGCAGGGTTTGTCTCAGAGTCATGTTTTACTCCCTACATGGTGCATTTCATTTTGGTATGCATTGAGCACACTCCCTGCCTACCCCTAGAAATTTTGTTTCTAGACTCAGCAGTAGCCCAGGAGTTGCTAACACTGATGTGAAAAGGGCAGGCTAGCTTTTCTGTCCCCACTCTCAATGTTTCCTGGATACATCTGTTCATCATTTGTTGGGAAGGTCAGTAATATGCTTCCCCACATGGCATCTGGAGGGTGCTTGCCCTGCAGGATGTCTCTTTCCTCTGATCCTGAAAACCAAAGATTTTGTGGGCATTGCTGGTCAGGAACTGACTGTGGTTTACAGGAGATCAGGAAAACATTTCTAGACATCAAAGCCCCAGTAGCATTTCAAAAACTACTTTAAAATCTAATTTTTCTACCAGTGAGTTCAGTAAGAGCCAAATTAGGTCAACAATAAATGCTTTTGAAAGTCTCATCCTTTGTGTAAATAGTTCAGGAACGGTCAAAAGCCTTCCAAGAAGAAATACTCTTCCATACTAGCGAAATAAGTTTGGATGCAAAGATTACCATTGGAATACCACTTTAATTAGGCATTATTCCTTCCTTATGATTTCTAGCCTTTTCATGAGATGGCTACTCAGGAAAGGAATGACTTGCTTCTCATTGTTCTCTAAGAGTGTGATAAGACACTTCCTGAAAAATCCTTCTGGTGGTGGTGTTGATGGGCTATTACCCATAAAGAGTGTGACAAGGGAGGAGAAGCATTTCCGTTCATTCTCCCTGCCAGGGAAGATACTGACAGGAGGTACTGGGAGTTGGGGGTGATGAGCTGATGAGAAGAAATTCACAGATTCTTGTAGTTAATACCTTTAGAACATTTTAGTCACTTTCAGGGCAGGTCAACTGTTGAGCAACAGCAATTTTCTTAAAATTTATCAGAAACACAGTTTCATTCCATGAAATGCTGAATTACAGGTTATAAACACTCTGGTTTGAGTCTGATTTTCAGAACACATATCACTGTTCACCATACATTCAAGCAGAAGCAGTGGAGTGAATAGAAGTTGTGCAGGCACTTTCAGCTAGAGCATAATGTGGTTCATACCAACTGAAATGTCAGTTAAAGAGCAGCAGCAAACTAGGAGTCAAAGCATATGGAATTATTTGTATGGCTGCAAAGCAGGCAGCCAGTCAGCCACAAATATAATTTTCACAAGTGCATTTCCAGTTGTCATGCTATGAATTAAAAACATTGGAATGTAGATATCACATGAGGAGCATTCAGATGATACACTGCTGAACCAGAAACAAGAGGTATGCACTATGTAGAAGGTAAGCTGTAATGTTCAGCTATCACTGTTCCCCTGATCTCATCACATTGATCCACTGCTTAGCTTAAAACAAGATGCACACAGGCCATGCAAAATGTCTGTTATAAACAAAATGGGTATTCTTTCAGAGCATTTTGTTTTGAAGGCAGATTGTGACTTCAAACTCTGAGACACTAGGAAAAGTTCCCCTTACACAGGTTGCAGAAAACACAGAGGAATGTCACTTGCTTTTTTCGACATTTCTGGCAATGACAGGCAAGCGCCTTTTTTCAGCAGAGTCCTTTCAGCCTTTCCAGTGACACTGCTCTGTTAGCTGTTGTGATGAATCCTGGCCCTGTCTGTCCTCCTCCTTCTGCATGTGTGAGAACAGATACAGGGAACTGCAGCAGTTCAGCAGGGAGCCATAATTCCTTACAAGGAATGGGAAAGTCTAAGGTCTTTTCTTCCTCTTTTAGCACACGCTGAAGGCAGTTCAGACTTCATATTATCTGAATGCACAAAGTTTGGGAAGAATGTGCTCACTGTTGGTGGTTCCCAACTCAGGACATCATATGTTAAACTGATGACCATTACAGAACCCCCTAGGAGTAGACCAATATTCAGTGAGCAGTAATGCTTGCTTGCTCATAAATTCACATGAAGGTTCTCTACTCTAAGAAGCTCAAAAAAAAAAAAAAAAAGTAAAATTCACTATCACCAATTTATAAATGGAGAAGCTGAGATCCAGAGAGCTGTAAGTGTCTTGCCCCACCTCATCTAGTGAAGCGATAACGGTTACAAAAATAGAATTCATGATTTCCAGACCCTCTCACCCTCCTGACTACTCACACATTTTGCCGCCCAAGACGACCATTTGCTATGTCATCATCAAGGCATATCTATGTAACACACTTTCTCCATCTGTACAGCCTTTGCTTTTTGTAAGCCTCACTTCCCTATCTATGGGGAATAACAACACTTCACTACTTCAAAGGGGTGGAGAGAATATTGAACTCAAGACTCTGCAGTATGCAGATACAGTAGTGGACACCTTGTAAGAAGCAAGGACGGTTAATAAGAAATAAAATTGTTATATTTGGAGACTGGATTCTTAATTCTGTGCCTGAACTGTGCTGTTTGAATTATATACTTAATTCCTTCAGATAAAATACTCTGTCTTCCCTCGCTTTTCCATACCAACAGATTTACAGACACAAATAAGAATGCTATCAGAAGCTCACAGTAGAAGTCTGCAAAATGAGTGCATTCAGCACCAGCATTTTCCACATGGTTCACCAAACAGAATCGCACCAAAGCATTCTGAGCATTCCTGTACCTCTTGATAAGCATCTGCAGGACGTCAGTCAAGCTTTCCATCAGAACGATAACTTCAGCATAGGTTAAGTCTCCACAGGGTTTGCCATTGATAGACACCACCTCATCCCCCTCACAAAGGCCAGCTTTAGCTGCTTTGCTTTTGCTGCGAACCTACAACAAGTCAAAAACAAAATTCCAAATTGCACAATTAGTGTTTATTTGAAAACAGCAGCAATTATGTCCCCAACTTAATTTTATCGGTACGAAATGAAAAAGATCAGTGTTACTGATCAAATACAAATTTCTGGTAACACAAAGCAATAACTTGTCCCATTTGAAGTTAATACTGCTCTGGCCAGTAATAACAAATACAAAAACTTCTGCTTTATTGAGCTTGTGAGTTTGATGTCAAGAAGGATGGACTTTTTTTTTTTTTTTGGAGAAAAGGGAGACATGGAAGTTTGGGTTTGGGACACCAATCAATCAGAGTCTAGCAGAAAAGCAAAAAAATCTCAGTAACTTCAAAATAGAAGACTACAAGAGCTGAAATCCAGGATAAGGTTTCAAAAGAAGAATGTATAACATCAGGCTACTCTAGGCAGAATATCAACACCTGCATGCTATTAGGGCTGTACATGTGCGGATTTCTGATATACTGGACACTTTTCCTTAGGTGCCCAGCCATAGGTTTAGTTGCCAAATTATAAACTTCTGAATCACTGAAGTCCTAAATCCATGTTTAGTGATCTGAATAAGTTCCTTGATTTATTAAAAATTAAGACACGACTGTTAGGGTTCAGTCTTCCCCATTAAGTACTCATTCAATAATCTGTGCAGCTTGGTTTTTGCTGTTTCACTCCTTTTTCCATTGGCAGCATGTTATAACTTATCATAGTTTGTGTATAACAAAGCCTAGACAGCTTTAACACCACTCAAGGTATGCCATACAGTAGACTGCTATTTTTAAAATACATATTTGGCAAACAGTACATTATTATTAACCAGGATACTTGCAGGAGTATTTTAGAATGACACATACACATAAAAGGGTTGTCCTTGGGTTCATTTCTCTGTATCTTTTATCTGTTTGTGTGAGTACTTTGGCCTTAGACGATACTCAATTGATAGGTCAGTACATCATCCAATGTGTTACAATGATTAATAAAATCTTCAGAGTACTTTCTTGAAAATTTTATAGAAGTAGCATAGCTCTATCACACTCACAACAGCAGTCAGTCCCCACTGACTCTAGGAGAGTTACTTCTGATATATACTGGTCCTGAGCAACTAGTAGTCCCAGAGACCTATGGAATTATCCCCAATATGCTGATAGGCTAGGGTCTAGGAGTCATTTCTGGAGGCTATTTTGAAGTTTCTTGAAGTCAGAATAATGTGTAGAATGAAGAGTGAGATTGAACATATTTTTCTGTGGTGGGGCCACAGATCTTTGTTGTTTCGATTTATGCATACCTGTATGTCATATTATGGCTTTTTGAGCAGTGAAGAAACAGATGGCCGGTGCATACAGAAGCTGGTTACTACCTTGCAGGGGAGTTAACATTTACAAATATGGAGTGGTATGCTGCTGTGTTTATCTTCCCTTAGGCAAGAACATAAACATCCTTGTACTTTGGGAAGAAATGAGTTTAGACAGTCATTATTGTTGTGCTACATATATGAACTAGGATTTAGGTTAATTTTTTGTTATTGTTTTTTGAAATTGGAAGTTATGCTGTTAAAATTTTACAGGGCACCCCAAGCCTAAATATAAATATTTAATGTGGATGCTAGGAAGAATGTAGAGTGACCCTTTTTCTAAAGACATGTGAACAGTAATTATAGTAACATGTGAATACAGAAATAGTGTAAGGTGATACCTATGAAAAAAGAAAGCTTGTTTCTGATTCTTTATTAAGTGTCTGAGAAGATGGGGTCAGTTCTGCCATAGATCACTATTCCAGCTGTCTAAGGAGAGAAATTGTTACCCATTCCATAACTTCAGTGATTTATGTCAAAAAGTACATATGTGCAATGTTAGTACATCTATATAAATTATATACAGCTCAAACAATTTCATTATTTTTTAACAGACTCCTTGGTAGCATTCAAAGAAAATAGACCAGGACATTAAACTTCTTTTTACTGTTCTTGAAAGGGCCCTTCAGTCCCTTTTTCTCCCTCATGAATTGTTGAAAGATCACTAGTTGTGAGATACTTGGACCTTTGTAAGAAAATTCAACCCCTTCTTTGACTGGACATGCAGGAAAGAAATTTCTGTAAGTCACTATACATCACTGTCTGGTTCCATTGCAGTTCATATGCGCATTAGAGCAAATTTCCTATCCATATTATATTTCCAGGTTTATCTACATAAATCAAGTCTTCAACATTATTTTACCATCACAAGATCACACTGTGCATGCTGTACCTATTGATGGTTCTCCTGACTGTGTCAGCCTTTTTCTCAGCCCCTCCCCAAGGCACCTGTGCCTCCTGAATTTGAACAACGTTAATGTAAGGTAACCTCAGTATTACCCTGTTTTTGGTGTTTCTTTGGGGGGAATAAAAGGGAGGAGAGAGCACTCACAAAAAACAAGCGAGGGATTGTATAGCATATTATAATAGTAAGTTCTAGCAGGTTGCTGCTAGGGTAGAAATACACCATCATCATTTGTACTGCTTTAGTCTCGGGATATGACCAGGTTACTCAGCAACATGTAGACTGTCTTACCAGACAAGCTGTAATCATTTTGGATGTTATTTATTTGTCTTCACTGGAAACCCACAAAAATGACAAAAATAATTTATTTGTATAAACTTTTTTTTTTTTTTTTCAGATTTCTGGAAAAAAAAAAAAAAAAAGATTTGTGGAAACTAGGATCTTCCTGGTAAAGGAGTTGCTTAATGAATGGTTTTCTCTCAAAGGAAGTTTTGGCAGGAAGCCTTTGGCCAGCTCACTGGGAAATGGAAGCTGCCTTTGTTACCAGAAATACAGTTTGGCCACAAAGGGAACAGTAAGACACCTTTACCAGGTTCTTGGGACCTTAAAGTAAGGCATATATGATGATGAAGCAGAAGACATTCTTCCAAAAGCAGTGATTTCTGTTGCCTTATACTGCAGCACAAGCTTCCCCAGTTACTTGTTGCCTGTCTGCTTTGGGATGGAATTTTCCTTGGGAAGGACAGATGTGGTTTTTCTCCCCATAATTTATGAATGGGATCTCACTACTAGAAAAATATGTTTGTAAAAAAAATTCATAGTTTTTCAGTACTTGCAGTACAGGCATAACACAGCAAAGCTGAGCCTGTACCAATATACTAATATTGTATCAATATTATTATTATTTATTACTCAAGCTGCATATCATGCTTTTATTAGACTGTCTTTTCTTCTAATCACAAAATTTCCAATGAAGTGGCAAAGGAACTGTCTACTCCCAATTCCAGAATTTTTGAGGAAATTATTTTAGAGGGTGTATGTGCACTGCAGTAGTACTGATCTTTCTTGGTCAATGCTGCACATGTTTTGCCTGTAATGAATTGTACATTTCTGATTTCTTAAGTCTTAAAGTGGTTGAATATATTTAAAAATAAATAAATAAATAAATAATAAAATAAACCTTTGTCATTAGCCTTGAGATTATTCTGAGTCAATTGTTATAATATTTTCTGATTTCAGGTTTCTAGATTGCTGCGCTGCTAGAAGGTTTGAAGAGCAGTGCTGGATTACTTGGACAGTTTACCTGAAGTACGTCATTTCTATTTGTTCCCAAATAACTCCCAAGTCCAGAATTTCTCACTAGCAGGAATTCTACTAGCTCCTTAAAATGTCTAGTGATGGGCAATTCTTCATATCCGCAGAGAAGGAAAAAACTTCTTTTGTGAAGAACTTAGCCTACATTCTTGTTATCTGAGCACCGCAAAGGGGCCAGAACACCACTGTGCAACGTGAGCCATCTGAAGAAGCAGTAGCACTCCTCACCAGGGCAGAAGGCCCTGGGGGAAGAGGGGTGGATGGCTCCTCCCTCCCTTCACCTGGTACCTCATCACATGCAGCTGCTGCAACAGGGGACTAGGGCTCTCCAAAGGATTTTCAGGAGTCTCTAAAGACTTAGGCTAGAAACTGAGTAAGGCATCAGGAAGATCAGATCTTGGTTGTCAGCAGTTTGATTTAACGGGAGATTATTGGTGTGAAAGGCTGATAAAAGAGAATGTGTTTCTCTCTATTTCTTTCCCTTGTGGAGGAAAAAGTAAGTGGCCTGGCAGCACCAGGAAGAAGCAAGGAACTGAGCCTGGGGACTGCTGAGGTGGGGCTGTGGGTCTAGGTATAGTGATGCACTGATGAGAGGTAACATCCCAGAGGCACAGGTATGTGGGGGGAGAAGCATGGTGTAGTAACTTACTGTGGGTTGGTGGTAGCTGCAGCCTGATGCTGGTATTGGGGCAATCGTGGGTGCTTGCAGCAAGTGGCAATTTGCAGCAAGTCAGATTCTTAACCAGCAAAAGATGGATAAATTGGGGGGAATATGCTGTAGCTGTTCTCACACTAGTACATGGCACAAGAGAGGTTTTGTAGAAAAAGCCAATGCTGAGTGCCCAGCCTTCACGCTGCGTTCACTGCAGTGGTTTTACTTTAGATGAGCTCTAGCCCAATTATGTGACCTGAAGACCCCTTGCCAAGTACCACGTGTTAGATGTTCTCCTTTGACTTCATTTGAAAGCAGTGCAGTTTATACAACCCAAACCTCTTCTGTGATACCAATCAACATGTGGTAAGAAGGGGTAGCAAGGAAACTTACTGCTGCAAAATGTAGCCCTGGTGAAGATAAAAAGCTAAATTAGATGCACCTGTTATTTGTTGTGGGCTGCAAGTGAATGCATAGACAGCAACTGGGGCTCAGCTTACCAGCTGATGATCTAGGTTGTGCATCTGAGCCCTATAATATGAAGATCAGAATGCTGATGTATGTTGAACCTGATAACGAGGTCACTGTAGTTTAATGCAAGGCAGTTGCACTCGTAGATGCTCAGTAGTCCTGGTACTCCAATTGCCCAACTAAGACATGTATTGGAATACTTCATAGTGTTGTTTGTACCAGTGACTTCTTGGAATGATATCTAATCTTATTTTGGTCTGCTGCTAGGACCACAAACCTCTATGTAGGAAAAGTGTCTAAGTCATGTGCTTGAGACATAGCCCAACTGCGCATTTGCTCTGAATGAGAAGCGATGTCAGCATGAGCATAAGCCATTTAGCCTATTCCTTTATCTGTTAAAAGTACGACTTTTGCAGCTCTAAAACATACGTATATTGGCACAGATATATTCTGAATTCAAAGAAAGCTTTCCAAAACTTATTATTCTCACAATTATTTATTGATCCTTTTCCAGTTTAACAGCAGCAAACAAATAGCAGAAAATATTTCCATTGGATAGAGTAGAAGTACACTTCCCCACAATTTTTGTTCCTTTCTCATACATATGGCGTTGTTTCTTTAATCAAAGGGTCAACTCTGTAAGACTGTCTTCAATTGAATATCCTGTCTAATTCCTGAAGCTTTTTCTGAACTGTTGTGTGGCTCTCAGGCTTGAAGCCAGTGTCATTGGGCCTTATTTAGGCGTGTAAGTCCTCAGTGAAGCCACAGTTCACAGTGTTGATCTTGAGCCTTTGATGGCTCAACATGTTTCATTATGATGAGACAAACATATGTTGCCCACAATAGCAGAGCTTACCAGGCAAATGAGATTTCTGTAGGTCAGCTGCTCGTTTTCACTGTTGTTCGCTGCTTTAGTTACATCAGCTGCAAACTTTACTAGCAGTGACTTTGTGGTTTCTTTTAGACTGATGACTGAACATCAGTAGCAAAGTGGGGTTAATAGGGATTTGTCCTTGGACTACTGTTTTGCCCCTGTTGAACAATGATTTCCAATTTAAGGTTACTTGTTCAGATCTGATAACTAGCCAGCTTTCAAAGCAGTATTTTTTGCTGCAGTAGTAATCAGTGCCCTTAGATGTCTTGCCAGCATCAGTAATGCATAACTGTGTTTATAAACTATCTGTTAAATAGGTTGTTTTTAATGAAAATAATGATTAACCTTAATCTGGGGATTACAAACAACCCTAACGTTGTATAGTCTCTTCAATCTCGCTATTACCTAACAGAGTAGCTTTGTTTAAATGTGCCTGGACTTGAGATCTTTAAATTTTTTCTCCCACTGAAGTGGTGACCTATTTTTTGTTTAGGAAAAAAAATATCAATTTAGGCCTTTCCATTATATAGAAATTGCATAATAAGTGTTCTATTTTATAAGTAGTTTCTATCTACCTGCAACGTTGCAGGATTTTCTGCATGTAACAATAAAATTTTGGCATCTTAACTAAGGGCAACATAGTACTGCCACAATCAAATGCTTATTGGCTAGTTGCTATAATAAATTTAGCTAACTAACATGTTTCTCTTATTTATGCTGGCCTTGGAGATATTTAAGTTAATGTAATCAATACTTAGTTTAATTTTATTGGGCATTAGCTCATAGTTTCCAGCAGTTACATTTCTCATTAATTGATTAGCTAGATGTTAGTCATGAAGTTCAAGATCAGGGATCAAAGATCAGTGTTTCCTGTATACAGCCTTTAAAAAACAGGGAAAAAAACAAACAAACAAAAAATACTTTGTCTCTTCTATTAACAACCCTACAGCAAAAGCAGAGGCTAGTAAATTTATTTAAGTAGAATTAATGATTTGCAGTGGTTTATTATGAACAGGAAGCAGAAGCACCGACTGCTGTAATTGCTAGTGTTTCTAACAATATGAAATTAAGGAATTAAAAATAAAGTTACAAATGAATTCAGGTATGCTTTATCATAAATTGTAGACCTAGGGCTTTGCTGTATGACATCTATGCACACAGAAGTCTTTTAGACAAAAAAAAAAAAAAAAAAAAAAAAAAAAAAGTAACTTTTAGTTAGAAAGCTTTTCATTTTTTAGACAAACAGAAACATCTCTACAGTAAGTTAGGCCTACCTGATAATAGGTTTGGATTTTGGGGAATCTCTCTAGATCTTTTAAGTACATTTCCCAACCTGACAGACTTCAGGCTGGTAAGCATTGATCTTGTTAAGACAAAATCTTGGGTCTCAGCTCATAAACAACTTAATGCAAAGCAGCATTTACTGGTACTCCTCAGTCCAGAGCACCAGCCCTTCCAGTGGCAGTGTTCTGACCCTTCCCAGGTGGGTGGTGGGATATGTTTGAGATACTCTGTAATCACTCAATCAGTAGAGGAGATGCAGTGACAAGCTCACCTCAACTCTTTTTTTTTTTTTTTTAACCCAGGCTCACAATGAGAACAACCAAATGGAATTCCTCCATCTTAATATATTCTTTCCCATCCCCAAGCTTTGCCTTCAAGCAGTAGTTTTCATTAATAAGAGCTATGCATATGGCAAATTATAAGATTATGGACTGTGTCAACTCAAGTCTTTAGAAAAAGGGGCCCTGTTTCTCCTTTGCTTCTAATACCTATTAGTACCCACACAAAAATTCAAATATGAGTTCTCTGTTCCCAAACAATGAGGGGGAATTTGGGGGAATGTATGTAGAATTTGCACCCTAAGACTAGTGAAAGCATGCAGAAGTGTGTTAAATGATTAAATTGAGCAAAGATAGTTCTAAGCTATCTCCTGAATGGTTTTCCTGGGAGCAAGCATTGAATAATGAAATACCTTTGGCTTGCAAGTTAAGCACTGAAATATTTCCTTAACCAAATTTTTTCCAATAGCAGGACAATGATATTGGGAATTTGGCAGGTCTGCATATGCTTTTTTGTTTCTGGTCTTAAGGAGAAGCTTTCTAAATTATTTTTTTAATGGGAAAATACAGCATTAGTGAGGTCAAAGAAGAAAAGAGTTAGTGCATTCAGGTACGTTTTTGTTAGTTACTGTTCTTTAGTGTCTGATACAATTCTTCAAGTGTCAGATTAAATCTAAAAAGTCCTTCCAGAAGATGAGGTAGGATATTGCTCTTTGAGTTCATGGGAGTGCTGCCATTGATTATCACCAAGATCATCATTAGAAAAGTTGAACAATGATATAATGTTATGCTAGTTTATGGCAAAAAATATGTGCTATAGGATGTTAAACTTCATAAAGTCAAGGCTCTTTTTAACTTTAAAACCCATTGATCTACTTTCCTGGAAGGTTTTGGGTTCTCTTACCAACCCACAGCTAAAGCAAAATTTTAATCATGGTGTATTCATGTAAAAATTCATGGGATATTCTTGCAGAGGGGTGATGGTATCATCTGATTATTAGTTATTGTATAACTCTGTCTCCAGTCAGTCCTCCTGTTGGTGAAATTACACTTCTTGAGTGCACTGGTTCAGTCTGCTAACTATTGTGTCCTCCTTGCCATAATGTGAGAAGTACATATATAAAGGTACAGTTCTCTTGATGGTATTTTTGACAAATGCAGAAGAATCAATTTATTTGGTACAGCTTATACATGCTGTTGTGGGAGGGTTAAACATGTTTGACCCGTTGTGTATTGACGGAGAACTTACTTCATTTGGAACCAGAAAGCAGACTGATCTTGGTGAAAAGAAAAGCTTGCTCAAATTCCCTAAAGCTATGCCTAATGTGCTAGTGTATCGTCTTGCTAGTGGTTGCCCTTCTCTGGCAGAAATCCAAAGCTAGCAGCTGAAGAAGGGGTGAGATAATGACCTCTGAAATACTGATCTGCTATGCTGGCAACACAGCGAATTTCCCAATAGCGAGCTTGGGTACAGCACTTGAAGTCTGTTATTTGTTTTGTGCAACACTTCTGGTGGATAGCCTAGCTGTGGATTATCCTTTTCTTGGGACATACTACTGTGTGCTTAGTAGCTGATGAGTCAAAACTAAAACGTTATGCTGATTTTCACTAGTGCTGTTTGTGACTTGGCTCACATATAACAAGGAGAGGAATGATTCTGCTACCTCTCAATAGTGTGTCTGTGCCTTGTCTTGCTCTGTTTCTATTCTGCCTTTCTTTTTGTCCTGCTTGAATTGTGACTGGCTGTATGCTTTTTGAAATCCTACCCAACTTTTATTTCTTTGTGAACATTGTACTTATGCTCTCCTTTTTTTCTTCCTTGTTTTCCCTCTGTGCAGAGAGGTAATTCAATTGCCAGTGCTTCTTTAGCTAGTGCTTTAGTACATTGGTAGCATCAAAAGTCTTTTCACTCCAGTGTAGCTTATAGCCTGGAGAAAATAATTTCTGTGATGATAAAAGTTAAGAGAAGATATTATGGCCCAATACAGATGAAAAACAAAAATGTCTGTATCAACTATTATGGAGCAGTTAGGTGGTAACAATGCAAGTAGTACAATAGACAGTGCTTATGGTAAGCATGCCCACTGCCTAATCTGGTCTGAGCTCTTGTCATTGATACAGCAGTGGAAGCTGCACACGCGCACCGTTAGTATGGTCTTAAAACCATGCAGTACGTGTTTCCAGCAGAAAAAGCAGCACACTTCTTATATCAAAATTGCAATCAAAAAACAGGTAAACGAAAGGTGAAAAGCAAAATCTGCCACCTGAAAGTAGGTATTTATGGTGGTACTAAGATAATACTAGGATACATGTACACTGTTTCAAAGAGAACCGCTTTTCTAGCGTGAGTTTTGAGAACTACTGGTAGAAGAAGTAAAAGGTGCGTGAGAAGTAACTGAAAACTTGTGCACTTCCAGACGTGATGTTCCTTTTCTTTAAAAGGTCAGCAACTTTCTAGGGAGAGAGAGAGAGAGAGAGAGAGAGAGGAGAGAAAAAAAAAAAAAAAAAAGAGTGGATTCTTCTTCTGTTGTTCTCTATGGCTGTGAGGGAGTGGGAAAAACTGGCCATATGCTTCCTATTTGTTTGATTGGGAGATACTTGATAAGAGGTATTTTTTAGTCCATTCTATGGACATTATGCAGTACTGTAACAAAGATGCATGAGCTAGCTGCAGAACTAGAGAGTGAGATAACTGTACGAGGAAGATACTGAACAGGCATGTCTGAACCATGCCAGCAGCTGCCAGCCTCTAGGAAGAGTTGTTCCAGGTCCTTGGAGACAAATGGAGGGAAACAAAGAGTATACAGAAACTGAGGGTGGGGTGCTGGAGTCAGAAGCTGTTCTTGGTGCTAAAATACATTCATATGGCTTTAACTGTCAACTAGAACAAATACATACAAAGTGGTTTAGGAATGGGCTGTTTTAAATTTCTCAAACAAAATTGTGGTGCCAAGGCAAGTTCCTTAGAAAAAGGATGTCACATCAACACAATTATAATTTTCCTTGATGGAGTAAATCTTGTTGGGAGAGAGCTCAAATATGCAGTCCTGTATTGAGCAATCTTCCATAGTCATTAATTGCATTTTTGTGATTCTACGAGTCACTGCACTGACTACTCCATTAATGCTGTCAGAGCCGATACCAGAACATTTAATTACTTGTGTCTATCCTTTTAAAACACTGAAATAACACCCAGTTTTTCTAGGCCTCTGGCACTGAGTGCCATGTTCTGACAAAGAAAACCAACATTAGCTGTCCAGAGGCCTGCTGAGACAGCTTTCAAAAATTCTGTATGTAAATTAAAGAGCAAAAGCTGCTACTGCTTTTGCAGCAGCATCACGTGTGAAATGTGCTGATGTGGACACTGCCTTTTTTTCAGTCATAAGTGACAGTGGGAACTGGGGTTCCAGACTCAGATCGGGATTAGAGGAACGGCAGAAACTGGTGTTTTTGCTGTGATGAGCAGCTCATGAAGAACACCAGGTGACCACCATTCCTGGATTGGATTACTGCAGGCAGAGCCTCAGGGCCTAACACGGTTTTAATAAACTGGGTTACTGATTGCCATAGTCAAATATTGGAGAGCATGTTCATGGGAGAATGAGTGTGTGGATCCAGGTTGTACTATTTTGGCTAATAATTGGTCATTTTAAGCTGCAAAGTCAATTAGGATAAAATTTGCTCACATTTATCTATGGTGGAGGTTGGATGGGCTATAATACATTGTGACTGAAATTGGGATAGGTTTGCCTCAGGAGAACTGAGGCTGGTTTGTGAGTTTCAGCTGCAGCTAGTTTTCCTGTATCTCAGACCTATAAAACTGCATAATCTAGGATTAACTAATTTCTGAAAGTATGTTTATGAATGAGATTTCAGGCAGATTTGCAAGTCCAAGCTGTATCTGGTTACAGAGCATACACAGCTATAGATCTATACAGAACCTGATAATTTGCAGTTTTCTGCTTGGACAACATTTGGCTGACCTTGGGCACAGACCTGCGCAACAGTAAAGTGTGCATTATCCCAAGAACATCTCTGGGAGAGTCAGACCACTCTCAGCATCTTCCTTGCTGTGGGTCAGGGACAGCAAGGAAGAGAAAAGACTCACTTTGAAAAAGAGAATAGACCATTACCCACTGGAATGTTATTGAGCATTGCAGTAAAAATGGTGCTGAGAAGTATGGAAAAACCTTCCTGTCTTGAAGGGAGAATGGGGAGGTTGGAGGGAGCTTCCTGGAGCTCTTTGCATTTTCCTGAGTTTAATCCAAAGCATGTCTGTGTAATTTGATGTTTTGTCCTGTGACCTGCCTTTCAGACTATGCAATGTTGGGAGAGGGGAGACTACTTGGAGGGGCAGGGAGAACTGGCTTATTAATTAGTGACATACAGGCCATAAATCCATCTTACTAGCAGGTAAATGAGCCACTCAGCTACTAGCATGCATTTTGTCAAACCCACTCATTCCTAGCTTCATATCCTGTATCAATTACACTGTCCTATGTGGCTGCACCATCTCATTTTCTCTCCTTTGGTCATCTGCCCAAATTCTCTTGGGGGGTGGGGAGGACGACAGGCAGAAAGATGGAGGGAGGGAGGATTCTCATTACTAATCTGGATAAGAGACAACACGTTTAATCCTTGGAGCAAAACTAGTCCAGTTGACAGTTAAAATGAAATCATTATTCACTCTGCTCAGTACATTCCCAGAAATGGTATTGTTTATGACAATCCCTTACCATTATGTCATGAGTTTGCAAATATACAAGCATGGCATATGATCATCCACCCAAAAGGAATAGCAAAGGCAGCAAGAAGAAACAAATGCCGTCTTGCAGGTTTCTGTTTCAGTGAGGGCTGTAGCTATCACTGTCAATGATGTCAAGGTTATACTGAAATGTGTGCCCAATGATGTATTTCTTGCTACTTGCCTCACTGCCTAGGCAGCAATTCAGTCAGCACCAGAAGGATTGTGAAGAGGTAACCAGAAGCTTTGCCTCACTTCCAGTGGAGCAAGTAGTGTTTATTAAGAGAGCTTTCTGTTTGTACGATGTTTGGTACAATTGGGCCTGATCTCAAATTGCATGGTATGGTGGCTTTGGGGACTTCCTAAGTACAAATGAATCAGAATGTTCAAAGAAACCTAATAGCAGGAGCAGCTGGGAAATGCAGCATCCAGATAATATACTTTAAACAGTTATTGTATTATGCACATATAAAGAGGCCAGTGCCTACTCTTAAAGCACAAAGCTCCAAGTTACAGAAGTGTGAATCAAACAGTGGCTCAAAGTCAGCTGAGAGCTCAATACAGGGATTGAGTTCCAGCTGCCATTACTTGAGGTCATCTTTAGCTGCACTGTTCAGCTAAATAAAACATAGAGTCAGACTGAAGAAAATGGTCCTCAGTGCAAGCTGTTAGCTTTATTTACCAGGATTTCACATTAAACACCACCATTTTACTCTCTTGAACTATTTATTTTTCTTTCACTTTTCAAAATACCTTGACTAGACTTGAGCTTCTCTACTTCCTGAAAAGTTCTCTACTGAACAAATTTCACAATTTCTTATTTCACTGGTTTACTCAAATTTCATTGACGTTTCTCTGTTTCTTTGGTTCTTCATATTTTAGACAGTTCATGGAAATGAAGTGGTATTGGCCATGGAGTAGTCTCAGATGGATTTCCCAGAACTCACTAATTAAAACAAAACAAACAAAGAAACAAAATCATGCAAACTTAGTTACCAGTCTTCTAGTGTCCCTCACACTTAATGGATGATGTTTTGAAACAACCTTTCAAAACTGAGAGCAACAACAGGCCTAGCCATGGTATTATTTAAGCAGGGAAGCTCTGCAAAACCAGGTTAATGTTTTGTGAATGTCAGTACATTCACAAAAAATACTTTCACATAGATGCCTCCCAGTGTCTTCTGCCTGCTGTCGTGGACAACCCCTTTTTGGTGACTTGTTGGGGAATTCAGATGTTCAACAGCCTCACCTCTCCCTGATGGCTCAAATAAAGCTGGCCAGGAAAGCATTAGTGGTGGCTCAGGGGGTTGCTGTACACCATGCTGATGCATACCTACCAGAGGAGGTCAGTGGTCTTCTTCTGGATTCGTTTTTACAACAGATGAAGCACAGTTCCTGTGCTTGTGCTTGAGACCCTAATAAGGGGGAAAATAGTGGGTGGAGATTCTCAAGTGTTGTTTCCAGATCTTCCAGGGAACTAGGAGATGGGATTATTCCCTGTGGACTTTGCCACTAGTTATTTAGCCCTGCGCTTTCAATTAAACAATTAAAGTCCATAATCTGACATAGAGATTTCCTTATCTGAGTTTCTTTTCTTTTTTTTTTTTTTTTTTTCAAAATTTCTCTTACTTTAATTTGATTAAGCTTTAGAACAGTCATAGTTGAATTGATGCAACCCCTCAAATAAAATTCATCCTTCTTTTTCAGTGGCTTGTTCTAATATGGCTTTAACCCCAAACAATTATAAGAAAGTAGGAATAAGTAGGTCTATTGCAAAGATTTCCTTTGGCACACCCTTGATACTTTCTTGCATAGGCAGTCCTTGAACCCATTTGTCAGCTTGTGCATGTTTCATAAAATTGACATGGAGATCAGTATTCATCAGCTGCCTTTCAGCTCTCAAATAAAATACAGTGTAAGGCTATCTACCAGAATTGCAGTGTGGGGCCAACCTGAGCAAAAAATGAGGTGTCTTATAAGTAGAGCATGAGACTTGCAGTGGAACTAAAGACTGAAAGATCCTAGCACAGTCGTGTCTGAGCAAGTTTGACAGAGGTGCTGAGCTCTGTTTAGTGCTCCTGCACTTAGAGTGCTGCAGAATCAGGCCTATCCTTACAGTCTCCAGTTCAGGCATGCTGACAGAGTTGATGGCTTTTTCTTTCTCTGACTTTAGTTACGAGAAAGTTGTCGGCATCTTCAAAAGCTGGACCAAGAGGATTTGTGTTCCCTTTGCATTTTCTTTTCTGTGTATTCCCAAGAGGAATGTCTGCCTGAGAACTGGAAAAACTGCTACACTGACATGTGAGATTTCTGTTTGCTTGTTTTCGTCTGCCCTTCTGTCCTCAGTGCAAGTGTTGGGCTTAACTCAGGGTAATCTTGCCCAGTCAGGCAGTCTGGGAAAGGCTGGCAGTTGTGTACGAAGGCAGGGGGAGGGGGAAAGAAAGGGTGTTACTTTGCAGAGCTGTAAATCCAGCACCTTTTGCCAGTGCTGCATTCTTTTTTTATTGCTTGTTTCTAAGAAGCTATTGCTGCAACAGCACTGACTACAAACAAAATCTCATTTACTCAGTTCATGACAGGTCATGCATTTTGCACATTTGTGGGACACTTGCAGAAGAACTGCAGAGCGCACTTTCCAAAACTTCAGTTTGAAATGCAACAGTTTCCATGTTGCCTGGCACTTCAATGTCAAAGAGATTTCTATTTTTAGAGAGAGATTCTACTCAAAGAGCTATATAAGGCTGTGCTGAGGAGATCATTACTTTTTTATATAATATAGGAGAAAACTTGTTACTTAGTGAGGAAGAAAAAGGACCTGATTCTTCTGTGTAAAACTGGAAAACAAAACAAACAAACAAAAAAAGATACTCTGACTTGGATGTCTTTTGTGAGGAGAGGGAAGAGAAATCAGAACTGAAGACCCAGTATTTGTTTTTAATGTTATTCTAATTTATCACAAGTTCTTGAAAATATTGTTTTAGCCATTAAAAATGGTTAAGAAGGCTCTTTATTACAACTGATGATGCAAGAGAGAAGGAATGGTTCCAAGCACGGTCTGGTGCCAAAAGACAACTTACTGTGCAAACAGGTGACAGCACTGGGAAAACCCTGCAAGTTATCATCGTGTCCCGCATGAGAAACTAGGTAAAATTTGATAGTACAGATTCGGTACTTCCAGCTATGTTTTTGTTGTTGTTGTTATCCAGAACACAAAGTGCACTCAAGCTGACTGAATGCTGCAGGAGGAAAAAAAAAAAAAAAAAGAAAAAAAGAAAAGAAAAAAAAAAAAAAGTCTGGTGGCCTAAGAGTAGCTGTCACAGTCAACAGCAGAAGAAAGCAGCAGTGTCTAAAATTCTGGCTTTCAGCATGGTTTGCTAGGGAGCCTTATTCTGAAGCCTATTTTTTCCTGATGTAGAATCATTCAGCAAACATGTAACTCTGTGTTACCCTTAGTATCTAATTTTGTATGAATAGATAGGAAAAAGGTCTGAACAGAACTGGGTAAAACTGTTCTCAATTAACTTTCTCAATGTCATTTCTGCCACTGTTTTAAGAGGACCATTTGGCTTCCAGGGAATAATATGTCAGTGAAGCAAGGGAGACTCTCAGGTCTGGCCAAGCTTTCGGAGGCAGCCCAGGTAACACTGGTTTTAGCAGCTGTTGGAAATGTTAGCACAGCAGTTAGGGCCAATATGGTTTTGCTTGAGTGAGGAGTAGATGAGGTAGTAGTGCTAAATTAAGGACACTCCTCCATTTCTGCTGCAGTCTGACATGGCTCCTAAAATGAATTCTAAATGGAGTCAGAACTGAACTGATTCTGTTCTTAATTTGCCTTGGTTTTATATTTCTGTTTTTGTATTATCTAGCTAGCTGTGATATAACCTGTTTGACTTCAGGTGAATAAAATTATGTAGAACCAGTCTATTTGAACTAGGGGTGAAAAAAAAAATGGAATTGCTGTCTGCATTTCAGTAACATAAGAAAAGACAGCAAGCAGTCTTGTGTCATGCAGAAGGCAACACAAGGCAGATTAGTTGGTGGCAAGGCAGAAGCACAGGCATCAATTTCCAAATAGTCTGCACTAGGGAAATTTCTTATCCATCCAATGTATTGAACCAGGAACAGCAGGAGAAACAACACGCTCTGTTTTGACACTTGCTCTTCAGAAGTACCACTATCAATATTGAAATGTATCTTTAAAATTATTTTGAATATGTTGACGTGCTAGTCCTGGCATATTGTTAAAAGTACCAGAAGCAGTTTGAGTATATTGGGGAACCGCTGCTCTGGCCAAACTATTGTGCACACAGGTACCTTCTTAGATTTATTGGTGAAATCTGTCTTATGTACTGTCTATCTTGGTTTTGAATATTGGGCAGGAACAGAACAATTGGATGACACTATTGGTATTGCAGGCATTTGTTATGTTGTGAATATAGGGACTGCACTTAAAGGAAATAAATTAGAAAGAGATCAGTAAACTGGAGAGGAGGTAAATTTTAACAGGTCTCTGCACGTTTCAACAGAGCAACACTGCCCCTAAGTGGCCGAGTTACCGGCCACAACAACAACAAAAAAAGTCATCCACATAATTTGAGTGCTCACTTTACTGCAAATGTGCCAGAGCAGTACACTATTACTTTTTATGACCAGAACATCTAGGAGCCACACGTGAGCTATTAAAAAAAAAAAAAAATGCAGGTAACTGGAGTAATTGTAAGGGATTAATCATGATAAACCTAATGAACTTGGTGATAATTTTACTGTGTGGTTCTAAAAAAGGTCTTTTACAATGTCTCATTCATTCCCAGAGTACCACAACAGAAACCAGCTCCTCATCCTTCCCTACCTGTGCAAAGAACTTAATTCTGCTTTGAGCTGAATTTTTCTCCTTCCTCTTTCCTAGGAAGTGCCTCTATACCTTCCCTTGCCTCACCGAGAAAGCACACAAGAAATATTCCCATGGCAGTCCTCTCTTCCTTCCTAAATGTCATCAGCACTGCTGGCTTACCCTGCAGCAAAGACACATTCCTAATTTGATCCACTTCGCAGCTGTCTCAAACAGGAATCCCAGGCTGCCTCTTCCCAGTTCCTGAACAGTCTCCTTCTGGGCATAAACAAACCTCTACACTGTCTCCTGAACAAGTAGCTGGTTAAGGCTGTAGAGGTTAATTCAGACCACTGTCTACTATGCATTCCCATGGCAGTGGACTTTATACTTTCCTTTTTATTAATAAACATAGCAATTGTATGATATTGAGTAGATATTTTTTTAAATGCTGTACATCTGGTCAGTCGGTTGTTTTAATATATTCTCAATTAACTTTTTCAGTGTCATTTCCACCACAGGTTTCATGAAGTAATTGTAAGATACTGTTTTCTACACTCATATTAGTTTTCATTTTCTTATCTGTTGTACAGAGGAAGACTAGAACTGGTGACTACTAAATAAATGCAAATTTCCGTTTCATGGACACTAACTCTTTAATAACAGCATAAATCTATTACAGTGTTACCATTTGTAAAATGTAATATGGGTGCATTAATATCATATAGATGCCTAATCAAAATAAATAAATAAATGCCTAGAAGCTCAAAGGTTAAATTCTGAGCTAGAGAAAGACAAGTTTTAATTGAGCTATCTTTTTGTTTGTTTACAGTGAAGTATATAAACTTTCATCAGTCAAGCTTCTTATCCTACATCGGATGGGTATGTTGGAAAGAAAGTTGAAAGGGCTGAAAACAAAGGAGATGACTTCAGACCTGAAATTTTCATCCTCATTGACTGATCATCTAAAATGGTGAGTACAAGCTTCACAGGATGCATATTTATTCATTCAAATTGGCTTTCTGTTTATTTGCAAATACTTATTTGATACTAACTTCAAAATTTGATTGAATACCATTAGAAAATTTGCAAAATGTTTCTTGAACGTTAATGTTCATCTTGTATGTGTCTCTAAATAAATATGCTTCTGTTTTCAGTGCATAATATTCTAATGTTGTTAATGTATTCTGAAAAATAAAAGGAAAAAAGTACTTAAAGGATGCAATGAGGAAGGTGGGAAGCTCAAACTGTTCTTTAGAACTCTGAAAAAAGCAGTATTTTCCTTCTGAAATACTGTTGTAAAAGACAAATAAAATTGAGCAATGGCATTATGCTGTGTACAAACACCATCAGTCTGTAAGTCATGATTGTACAAAGTTTTGATCATCAGGCCTCCTCTAAATAGCTGAAGGTTAGATCAGCAGCACAAAATGCATAGTTACAGAAAACATCTGTATTTTGTTTGTGTATGTAAGCCTGAATTTAGTTAAGCACAAAGATTTGCTTGAAAAGCCACTAACTTCCAAAATATTTATAAACACATTACTAATCTTGGAGTCCTTTTGTGTTTATATGTTTTAGAAAAGTATTTGCCATAATAATTATTCTGAGAGTCCAAAACAAGAGGTGAAACAAACTAGGTTAAAGAAATCAGACAGAGAAAATGTTAAATCATTTTTCTATTACAGTATGTCTACGTTTGGGAAAACTAATTGACCAGGTAAAGTCTGAAATTATTTTATTTATTCATTCATTTAATATTATAATACTTAAGATATTATAATGGTAGGAACAATTTAATGGGGAAGGATGAATGTTTATAAAAAAAAAAAAAAAATAGGAGGGAGGTCGATATATAGTCCCCAGCAGGAGTTGTGTATATCCTGTTGCCAGGAAGGTGAAGCTCAGAACTTTTTACAATCCTGTTAAATTGGCTAGCCACAGTATCAAGGAAAACTGCACCGTTTTTGTAAGGCCAGGTTTATGCAAGTATTACTCAAGCTCTTTATGCTTGATTGTCTCGCTGTGACCAGACTGCAACACCTTTCACTTCTCAAGTATTCACCCTTTCAAAATTCTTGTCTCAGACTAAATAAAGATTTCTGAGCATTTGTTGGACGGTATGAATGTTTCTTTCAAGAAGAGCAGAAGAGTCTTTTTGGTTTTGGATCCTAGATATTTTTTTCCATATCACTCTCGCAGATTTCACTGATTCTCTGTCTGACTTCAAAACAATGTTTAATGACTTCTTTTTGGCAGTGTGTGTTTGTCTGTAATCTTATGTGTTTGTCATTAAAACTATATATATAAAAATCTTATATAATAAACACGAAGTAAATGTGGGAGATTGTTTGCCTTTCATCCCACTGTTCTTGCTTTCCTGTGATATGGAAAGAAATATAATACAAATTATACTGCATTATCATAAAGTATATGTATAAAACCACAGCTGACACTATTAAAATTGTACTTTAACTACTACCTCCATCTCTAGTTTTATGAACTTTTATAAAGTATGGTAACTGACTACCATATGGTAGTTATAAAGAAAAAACATACGTCAGAACTATACACAGTTGGTATATGTTGTTCTGAGATTGTACTGAAGAGTTGACTTTCATGTTAATCCATGTAAATACTAAATGTTTGGACAGGGCATCATGATTTTCTTACATGAAGAAAGATGTTTGTTTTTTTTTTTTTTAATTCTGAGAACCATGTTATATCTTTGAGAGCACCGCGATAAAAATGGTCATCAATCATAGTCATGATGGTTTCAGCCACAGCGAGGTCACTCTGGAAGATAATATTTAAAAAAAAAAAAAAAAAGTATCAATATATAAACTTCCATACTGGGGGGTGGATGCAAACTGTATGTATGCTGTAGCTAAAGGGAGGACAATAACTGATCTTGACAGGACTCCTTTAGGAGGTCTTCTGTCAAAATAGATAGTTGGAATAACTGATAGTGAGTATGGGCATAGCTGAAACTGTCATTCACCAGTCACGTGAACAGCTGAGACAGAGAGGAAAGTTGACAGAAGTCACCATGAATTTTATTAAGACAGTAAGAACAGTATTTGAGAAGAACAGAAAGTGGCAAAAGACTGTTAACTACCAAGCAGGGAATGGACAGTGTTCAATATAGGTGAGTAAAGAGGATTTTCCAAACTATGGTCTGAATGTGGCTGCTTAAGCAGACTGGCAACATCAGTGAGGACTTTCACAGAACACCACATATGGTAGTTGCTTAGAGTGACATCTATGGTTTGTTGTGTTTTTGTTGTTGTTGTTGTTGTTTTAATGCACAAAAACAGCCCTCAGTGTAGAGCACTTCTTGAGGATTACTGGTTGTTTGGTGTTAGCTGCCTCTTTTCCTCTTCAGCGTCTCTTGGCAAGTTACTGTGAACCCCAGAACATATGATGTGGCGGTGTGACATTCTTTGTATATATTTGAACAGAGTGGGAAGTGCTCAACGAACTGTTGAATTGGAATTTGTATATTTGCAATGTGAAATTATGCTATTGGAATAGGTGTGATTATACTATCTCCAACTGCTACATGTATATTGAGATAAAAATATACTCGTCATTTTCACCTTGTTACTGCCCCTGTTGCTGTTGTTGAACTTCTTATGAGCTCAGTGACCTAAGTACCACTACATTATGTCATTACACCTTAAATACATCAAATATATTTAGATATAAAGCATACAATTTTTTAGTAGAGTCTATGCTGTACTGAAAATCCCCCTGTATACTAAATGTAGTTCAAAAAGCTGCTTGCGCTTTTAAAATCTGAAACTATATATCATGCTGATTAGCACTGGAAGGCCCAAATATCACTCTGAGCAAGCTTGCTTAGATATTAAAGGTAGAATGGTGAAATTCAATATTGCCATTCAACCTCAAGTTTTATTACCTTATAGTAAGGTGCTATGTTGCACTATTCTAGTGGGTTTTGAAGAGCCTGTCCAGAATGCGTACTTTCCATTGCACTATATAGACACACCTGATGTCTTGGTTTCAGACATCAGCATCTCATTAGTTGTGTAGATAAATTTGTAGTCAAAAAAGACTAAATCTCTGTTTATTCTCAAGTAAACACCATCAAATGAATGACTGACTAGATTCTCATTTACTCTAAGGTCTGAAATCTGGGTGGAGTTTTAAATATTAAATGTTACTGAAGATCCAAGACCCTACATGTCTGAACTTCTTGACTGTTAATTATTTTTTGTATTACTTTTGCTTTGGTGAACACATAACAGTACCCTTTGTACAAAGCAGTATAATATAGATCAAATATTTTACTTTAATGAAATAATAACAAAGACCTTTACTCTAATTGCATGACATTTTAATGGAAAGCTTTACTGCTAGTACAAAGCTTAATTCTTTTTAAGAAACAGGTGAGACTATTGTTTTATTATTGTAGGTTTTCCCAGTCAGTTTACATTACTGTTTGTCAAGAGAAGTTAAATTGTTCCCTAGTGGCTTTGCTCTCATCTAAGACAGTAGAGGGCAGTGAATCCACTACACAGAAAAACAAAAGTGCCATAATAGGATCATTTTTCTCTTTCCTAACAATCACATTTCCTAGACATTTCCTATCAGAAATGGCCATTGTTGGGCACGTACAAAGTAAATTGCAAATCTGTGTAGATATCATGATGGTTTTTGTTTTCTTTTTGTTTTCTTTTTCTTTGTTTGTTTGTTTGTTTTTACTTAATAGGCCAAATACAGGCACAATTAGATGAACTATGTTTATTTTTTTGTGCAACTGTTACTTGCAGACCAGAGTACTGTTTGCTACCCTGCATACATATTGTTAAACTATAAGTTTTCAGTAGTTGTCATTTTATGTTGCAAAAGAGAAATATGTCAGAGAAAAAGAAAGGGAGATATGGCCAAAATTAAAACTCAAAGTAGTACTGAAGACACAAAAATTCTCTGCAGCTACAGTTCTGGGTGGTGCAATTTTCCATATCTGAATATTTTTTGACAAAAGTGAAGTATGAAAAGTTGTTCAGTTAGGTGGGGTAAAAAAAAAAATCAAAACCAAAACAAATCAAACAAAACACAAATAATAAAAAAGAACGCTTGAGAATTTTCCTCATGAAATACAGACATTTTCTCCAAAATATTAAGTACAAATCTCAGTCTTTCAAAGAACAATATTTAGATGTGAAATATTCCAACAGCTATACTAAAAGCCATCCTAAAATAAGTTATGATAGAGGTATAACCTTATTCTAAAACATTCTTCATATTGTCCATTAAAAGTATTGCTACATCTCAGTCCGTACCATTTTCATATATCTTAATATGTTTTTTAGAGTCCCATTAGACTAACAATAAGAACCAGAAGCTTGATATTTATTTACAAACATGAAAATCTAGCTGAGATTGGAACTTTTTTTTTTTTTTTTTTTTAATTCATTCTCACTAAATCGATTGATACAGCAGTTTTTGTGCTGCTGTGCCAACTGAAATGTTATTTGGTGTGGGGTCATAAGGACTTTCACTAGAGCTCATTAGGTATGAAATTCAATTCCCCTTGGCATTGAAAATTGGCTGTTATCATTAATGACAGATTTCCTGTGAGTTTCTCTATCTGTTGTACAAAGCATACCACACTTTATTGCTACAGGACTCCATCTTTGGTAAGAAAACTATTAATGCTGTGCTCAGAGAAACCAGTGAAGAGTTTTTGTTACAACCTTTCAAGTCATTTATCATTGTATTGGCAGTACTTTGTAAGGCTAGATCGTTAAGAAAGTGATATGGTTTTTAAAAAGTAACATTCTACTTTGAGGCTAGAGGGCTATTTCAAGCAGCGTTGTAGGCTTATGCCATGAATCCACTCCTAACACTTTTTCTGTTAATTGTTTAGTGAAGAAATAGTATACACTAATTTTCTGATGATATCCCACTGGCTGTGACTGTTGGTGTTACAAAGAGCTATGTTTGGAATGATCTGGAAAATGGCAGATTAAAAAGTGAAGTTATAAAGTTTGTTACAGTAAAACAAACTCCTCTACTTGGGAAAGAGAAAATGAATTTATAAAAACAAGAAGAGAAGTATTTTGCTGGCACTAGTTCTTTAGCAGAGGTTCTGGGGGTCATTTAGTGTGTTTATAAACTAAATAAGGGAAGACTGTGGGTTCAGGAGGTAGGGATTTTAAGGGTTGTTGGTTTTTTTTTTGTTGTTGTTTTTGTTCCGAAAGGAAACAGGGAAACACGATACTGGGCTTCATTAATAGCACAACTCAATCTGTAGAACATAGAAGGTAATTATTCATCTTCATTTGGCACGGTGAGTGCTCTTTCAAGTTCAGAAAGATTTGGGCAAATTGGAGATGGTCCAAAGTAGGCCAGCAAGGATGCTAAAAGAGTTAGAAAGCATGACCTATGAGGAAGCTGTGGAGGAATTTACTGTATTCAGTCATTCTTTTTGGGGAGAGAGAGGGGAAAAAAAAAAAAAGAAAGAAACAGCTATAGAGTTGGGTGGGAAGACTTAACCTCTTTACAACAGAAAACTTATCAAGAAGGCAGAACATGTGTTTGATCTTCTGTATAGGGTAAGAAGTAGCAAGAAAACTTTACAGAAAATAAAATTTAGGTTTACATCTTAAATATTTCTAAGAACAATGAAAGAGTTAGTTAACCTAGGAGTCCTGGAATTTCCTTCACTGGAGGGTTTTAGAAGAGTTAAACTTCTGTCAGGAATGGACTTAAATCATTACGGCAAGAAGCAGTTTTTCTGTGATTTTTTTAAGTGAATTTTTAATCTGATTACAAGTCGTAGTTCTTGATGACTGCAGTTTGACAGTGAAATTGCAAGAGGTTATATGCATAGTTGGTAGATATGGGGTGATTTCACAGGAAATCAGTGCAGTATATAATCTTTTGAGGAGCAAGCAGCCCTTTATATCTATAACAAATGCTAGCAACTACTTAAATAACTTTATGGGAAAGAAGAAAAACTAGCCTGGAGGCAAGTCTGGAGGACCTTATCAAATCTGTAGTTGCCACAGTGACAGGAAAGGCCATACAGAGAAACATGTCTTGAATTGTACTCTAAACATAGCCATAGCGTTTCATCTTTGACATTCTTTGAGAGAAAGAGTGCCTGTAACATGAATCTTTGAAAATAATAGCCAAAGCAGGACTACTTTACCTCTATGTCTGAGAAAATAGCATGAAAGAAGATTAATGCAATCCTCTCTGTAATAAATTAGCATGGAACTCTTTGGACTCCATAAGGTCTGCACTGATTTTACAAAAGAAGGCAGCAGCCAAAGACGAGTGTATAATATGATCTCTCCCATCCTGTTTGGGGCGATGTAGGAAGCTGTTCTGTGCTAGTGGGGATCCAATAGTCATCTTACAAAGATGACTTCACTTGATTTAACAAACCTATTGGTGACTGTGACAAGGTCTGGTTATGAAAGATAAGAATCATACAGCCCCCAGCGTCTGTATCAGAACCTTTCATCTAGGCTCATCTGGCAAAATTGATCTCAGAACACTCCTTGCTATTGGGAATGTAATTACCTTTTGAAGTATGGCTAATATCAGCTATGTGGCAGAATGATTTAATGAACTAGTGCTTCATTTCTCTTCTGACCCAAATTTATACCTAACATAGACAGTCTGGAGTGAATTTTGACCTCAGCCTAATCCCCTGCAAATGCTTGTTCGCCTTGCTTTTGGAGAATGCTTCAGCGTTATGAGTCACCTCTACTGTGGAGGCCCTACACTAAAAGAGCAGATCAGGACTGAAATATCGAGGGGAAGACAGGCACACACCCCAAAAAAAAAAACTTTTGGTAGTCTCTTGTTTTTACTACAGTTACACAGGGAGATGTAAGAAAAAAACAAAATTTTTCCTGGCATGGGTAACACGAGGTCAATAACTGTTTGGTTAGCTCAGCTTTCTATTTGCTTGATCTGCATCTAGACTTGCTCTGAGAAGCCTTGTGTCACAACAGTAGTGCTGGCATCCTATTTGGACTGTCTAGTACCAAAATGTCATGACATTTTCTAAAAAAACTAATGATACATGTAGGTAGTCTTTGCATATGTATAAACTATAGCTTGAGCTCCGTAGAATAAGTTTGGGAATGTTATGTTCCTGCCCCTGAGGTATACACAACAAATATCCCTACAAATAAATAAGACAAGTGTAGAGATTTATATTTAATCCATCTCTATACTCTGGGTTTTCCTTAAACTTCTCATATGAAAAGGTAACAGGATCTGTGTACTTAGAAGTATAGCATACAATAATAAGGGAGAATTTGTAACAATTCAACAGAGGAATTAGAACTTCCCAACAAGAGAATTTCCTGTTAATTATGTCCATCAGATTCAAGGCATTTAGTCTTCTTTCTTCTATACTTTACCTCCATATTTTTTCTGTAATTCTCAAAATGCATGATGACCCATGCCAGCCACCAGACTTTCTCCAAATATCTTTGTTTTCTGCCAAGTCTCCCCTTATGCAAAAATGGCAATTACTTGGTCATTTTTCGGTACCTATTTTAATTCAGAAACTTGGGGGGTGAGGGTCACAAAAAATGTCTGCTTTGCTTTTAACTTAAATTCTAGGCAGTGATTCAGTTGAGATTTGTGAGCTCCTCTCTATCCACTCTGTTGTTCAATTCAGAAAGTTGTTCTGGTCTCAAACACTGTGGATCACCAAAAATGAATACTATCTAAACAATTGCTTGTGCTCTGTAATATCATAGCTTAGCGCTTTCTGGAGTTCCTCCTAGGGTTGATTTTCCACTGCAAAAGAGGATTTTAAAGATGTAGGAAAGGGTGCTAGCTTTGTTCTTTATTTCTGTGGACAATGTGGGAGGGCATGAGGATAATAACAGCTCTTTTTTTTTTGCATCCAAACATAAGCTTGTCCCTACATTCAACACACATGTCCTGGCCTTGCAGAAACAAATGACTAAGATAAGGAAAGAAAAGTCATGCCGACAGTCTCCCTATCATCAAACGTAAGCTGGTATGCAAAAACCTTTCCATCCAAAGTTAAAAGGGTTTTTAATTATAAATTATTTAATTAACATTCAAAGGAAATATTAAAAGTTCAAGCCAATTTTGACTATTCTGCAATATTGTGCTGAGAAGAACTGAGACTGAGTCCTTCAGGTTGTGAACTGAAAAATTATTCTACTTTCTTCTGGAACAACATTTGCTCTCTGCACCTCATTCTAGCCTGCTGTCACAATCAAATGAGATGAAGTGAGAAATCTTGAACGCATATACTAGGAAGCATTTTTACAATTAATCGTTCTAAAAAAGAAACTTCTGATTCTGAGTGAACTGAAGTTATGGGAGAAATCAAAAAAGAGATGACATCTGAGATCAGGGCTATATCTTAACATAAACAAATCACTCTCCTATTTCTTTTGGAACTCTGCTGTCCCAAGCCAGCTATGAGAACAAACAAGACATTAGTTATATTTCCCAGTATAAAAGTCCCTTAAGGCAGCCTACTGGGAAAAGTGGGTCTGAAAACCATTGGCATTGTCTCAGCCTAAGCTATTGGTTTTGCGATGAATTAAAAAGGACAACATTCTAATTTTAGTAAGTTTTAAGTAGAATTGTGAGAATTCAGAAGAGATTAAGTTTTCTCACTCATAGAGAAATGACTGTTAGTTTTATTTTATTTTTTTTTTCCTTAGAGGAAGCTTATTAGGTGAATATTGATTAGGGCATTGGCACACATTCTATAGTCTGTTTGGCAGAGAAGGAGATCATCAAAGAAGGGCAAACAGCAGGTGTGATTCCTTTCCATCTCTTAGTAGAGCCTGAGAAAGAGGAGTTGCAAGTAGATTCAGATCTGGCATGAAGCTCAGCAGCCTTCAGAGGCTATGAAATGGCAACCATAGTAAGCCATCTATTGGAAAATATCCCTTTACTAAGATTTTGCTTGCAGCATAAACATTTCTATTACTTTAAGTGTCTCTAGTTATTTCTGTTGAATCAGCAGTATTTTTTTGTTAAAAAGAAATGAGTCAACCCTGTAATAAAACAGTCCTCACTGTTTCTCCTTCTTCTGTTTAGCTGAAATTTGCAGGCTTGTTCTGCAAACACAGACTTCAGTATTTCCAAAAGCTAAAGGTCAGCCTGAAATCTCACAGCACACTTACTGTATAACAGCCAAGCAAGGAAATGTTCAAAAAGTCTTTGGAGAACATCATCCTAAAAGATGAAGTTACAGTAACTTCAGTCCCGTGAGATTCATGGCCTTTTTTGTGTCTTGGGATCTCCAAATAAAGCAGATTAACAGATCATTTTTGTGCTTCTTCCTTTTTCCACAAAAATGGAAATAAGTGAACCTATAGCATCTAATTGGATGTTTTGAACAGGTTGGATTGTAATTTAATTTAATGTTGTAGGTAATTTTTTCCTCAGACTATTTTAACCTCAAATGCCTTATTTTGTGATAAACAAGAAAATTTGTAAAGAGATTATGTATTGAACACATATTTTAATATTCTACAGTTAAAGTGGCTGGTTTTTGCAGCACTACCTGTCCTGTGCAATTCTGTTATTAGAGAACACACCACAACCTCCCAGGTTCCAAATAAGTGATTTACCCTGATGATAAAGAAATTTACTAACTCTTTTTTTTTTTTTTTTTTTACTGCTTATGACTGCTTAAACCTATCAGGGAGAGTTTCTTGCTCAAGTAAGTATAGAAAAATATGTGTGAGGGCACCCACACACCATTTCCAATCACTACAATTGTTGAAGAAAAGCAAATGCTTCCAACAAATCTGCTTAGAATTGGACCTGACTCAATGCTGATTCTTCCAAAGCTGCCTATAAAAATATATTCTAATTCCAATCAAAGTTACTCATATTCTGAGTTTCAAGAAAGTGGGATTTAATATTTACTCTACATAATATTCTCAAAAAAGGGAAGGGGAAAGGGAAGGGGAAGGGAAAATGGAAGGAGAAGGGTTCTTCAAATTGATGTAAGACATTCCTTCACTAGGAAATTGTATTGAATGTATCTCAGTATTACTTGGACAATGTTTAGTGAAGTGGGAAGATGAACCGCAGAAAGCAGGTCTCTGTAAAACTATTGTCTGTTTCCCAAACAAGTGGGATTTGGTTTGTTGAGGGCCTGGTTCCTCTTGGTGCACTAAAGCTCAACAGTAGATGAATAAGTAAATCACGTCAAGGAGTAAAGCATGTTGGAAAACTTTAATGATATTATATACAAAAGTCCTCCTTACTTCACTGGTGTGTTTCTGTGTTTGTTTTTCTCTCCAGATAAATCAGAGATAAACAGATTGCAATATGGGAAAAAGCATGCAATGGCTACAATGGGAACAGAATCCACCCTGTGTAGCGTAGTTTCACATTCTAATTAGAGATGTGTAAACAATTTTTTCCAAACTTTTGTATAAGCTTCCATTCTGATAATTTTAAGTGCTCAAACAATTGTAGTTAACGTTACTTGCTGCCCATGTTTTCATATGTAACTGTGCTATCCTGGCACTCAGCTTTAGAAATAGCAGTGCCATAAGTTTCTCTGAAAGGATTGTCCAGCTTTATATCCTCAGGTGTGGTTGCCAGTTAATGTGTGCAGGGGTCTTCAGAAACTTCAGCTGGAGCTCTAGACCTTTGAGTTTCTATCATCACAGCTGTAAAAGATAAACTTATGATTGGCAACAGAACGTGCCAGCCCAGATCTAAGATGTAGCACTTGTGTAAATCCACAGGTAGCTAAGACAGCCATATGCCAGGATGCTGGACAGCAGGCATGATTCTAGATCTCTCTGATGTAAAATTTTTAGCTGGACTCTACAGAAAGTGATAGATATATAAGATTAAGGCAGTCATGTTTAATGTTTTACATCTGTGTTACACTTTGAAAGTTTAACACAACTCAGTTCTTGGTATCTCTCTTTTTTTTTTTTTTTTTTTTTTTTTTCTGGCAGTGGACTACAGTTCCCTGTGTAAGGCTAAGGTAATTAACTGTTACCATTTTAGCATCATTATATCATTTTTGTCTACTCATTAGAGCCTTCTGCTTCTAGGAATTCCTTCACACAGCAATATTTCATCTTTTACCATGTCTATCTTTTATGTGGCCATATTCATGTCCAAGATATCGTTAGCATATTCAACATTGTATTACGATAAAGATCTTTTGTTGTTGTTGTTGTTAATTTTAACCAATGTCTCCTAGAAACAAAAAAGAAAACAGTCACATCTTAATGTGGTCTAGAAGATGAAAGAAAATGGCTGACTGCCAGGACTCTGAGCGCAGAGTGTCTAGGTAGTTGATTTGTTCTAGCTTGGACTAAGTCCGCGCAACAAAACGTTGTTGGCAGGACTATTTTGGCTAGAATTATTAAAAAAGAAAAAAAAAAAAAAAAAAAAAAAACACCTTTCCTCCCTGAGGTAAGTGCACTAGGAAACATCAATATAGATGTCACTATACTGTCCTAAAATTTCTTTCAGTGGCATAGTTTGAGCAGCTCACAGAAGGTGCCACTATGCCACAGAAAAACTTGGAGAAATCCACTGGCACATTTACTCTGAAATATCTGTGGGAGCTGAGCTCTTCTGCTTTAGAGAGACCCAAAATTTAATGGCTGTTTACTGTGCTACCCATGGTAAAAGTAGGGCTTTTTTTGAGGTTCCCAGTCCAGAGAGGTCAGCAACGTCACTGCCCCTTTGCTGAAGATATGGAGCTGGTTGAACATGTTCTTCGGCAACTGATGGCCCATGTGAGCTGCACAAGACAGAGGATGCTTATGTGGCTTATAGCTTACACCTTACCCATTTGAGTTGGAGAGGATTTCAGTATCCAGGACTGGTAGCATGACACTATAGTTAACACAAAGAGTAGGAAAGAAGCCAACATAGAATGAGGGGTAGGAGGGACTAAGGTGACCCAGGCCTTAATTCTATATTATATGGAGAAAAGAAAGATTGTTGTTCCCACACAGAAAGTAGTAATGCAAGTGCAATCAGCTGCTTCAGTGCTTATGCACTGGTGGATGAAAGGGCTAAGTGCAGCCCCTATTATAAGTTTCCGTTCTGAAGCCCAAGTAGCTCCCAGAGAAGAACAGTTTTGGATTTTTGCATTTTCATTCACCTCTGGCCTTCTCAAAACTTCCTTTCTAAGTCACTGATTTCTCCCTAGGTTCTTACACGCTGAGAGGGACCTGACAGGACCTGGTGTTTAGGACCTGTTTGTGTGAATGTCAATCCAGAACAAGAAGTTCTGAGAGACATACAAAATAAAGAATTAGTACATTAAGCTGACCAGTTCAGACTTCAGGACTGGGCCTAGGAGGAAGGTAGAAAGTAAACTTAAGTTTATGGTTTTTTAAAGAAACCATAAACTGAAAATGGAATAGAAAATATGTTGAGGTTATTCTAAGCTGCACGCTCTGCTAAAGAAGTGTTATTTTTGTGCCATGGGGTTCTGTACATGAACCCATCTCTGAACATTGAGGAACAATGATACGGCCTTCCTGCTACTGCTCTAATGAACAGTCTGTAGGAAATAGCCATTGTGTTTCCTTTGAGTTTTCTTTTTCCACACCTCCATTTCTAAATCCTGTGAAGAAGTTGGAGGAATAAATCCTCTAAATCCTCATGGCAATGGTAACAAAGCACCTCTGTACCTGAGTGGCTCCAAATTTTAACTGTAGAAACCTACATTTTTGGTGTTATCATCTCTGGTACAGCATTTCTGCAGTGGCCTCTGAGAGGCTGTTTTGTGCTTTCTATTCTGTCCTGATCCTTCTCTAGTATGTACAGAAGTTTAACACTTGAAATCAATTTAGCAAATTAAATTTAGAACTCAAGTTGTGATTCTCTTGCAAAAGGAAAAAAAAAAATAGACTTCTGTTTCAGATACTGAGATGTGCTCATTGGACTGGTATAACAAATACCACCAGCATTAAGTTGTATGGTCTCATATGGTCGTATGAAAATGCTCTCTTTTGTGGCAATTGAATCCATATAAAGAAATTTTGGCTTCCTTTGGCTCTATTTTATGTTTCACTGTTTCACAGGAATGTAATTATGTACTGGCTGACAGTTATATATGCTGTGGTTCAGCCAAGTATTTCAGCATGAATCTAATTCTAAGCAGATAGTCTTTGCATTAATTAATCTATTAATCTATTTATACAAATTATGTGCTTGAGCACTCTGCTGGGTTATTGCATGTCATATGCCACTTCTGGCTGAGAAGGTAGATAGGAATCAGTGTGTATGAATTGTAGAGTCAGCCCCAAAAGATCTGGGGAAAAAAAAAATTCTCACAGTTTTTACGAAAAATACTCTTTCTTACATGTGAACAGCACAACTGTCCAGGTCCTGTTGATCACTTATTTATATCTTTACAGTTAATGCACATACATGTACATTATTGAATGTATATGCTATAATTGCTGCTGTATAGTGTGTTGAAAGATACTTGTACTATAAAATTGACTAATCATAGAATAGAATATCCCGAGTCGGAAGGGACCCATAAGGATCATCGTAATGCTAATGTTCAAGAACTCAAATATGTGGTATTATACCTTAATACTAGCAGTTTTATCTTGTGTACATGCTCTGAAGAGGCAGGTAGATATTATAATTGTCCTTCCTTTAAATATGAACTCTTTAATTTGTAGCTTTTATAGCTTCACATTTGAAAGTCACAAGCATGTCAGTGAAAACTTAAGTTTTGCCTTCTGTGTACACATCCATGTAAACAATTTATATGCTTAGAAATTCACATTGAATTTGAACGAATTAAAAGAAATATCCTGCCAAAATTAAATTAAAATTGCTCTGTTTCACTTGGTTGCACATGAAAACTGAAGAAACAACAAAGCCATTTCAGGCTCATTTGAAACTGAGTTCTCCTTGTTTGCTTATTTGTGGAAAGTTTGGGGCTACTATATGCTGTGCAGTCTACTATGGATATTTGGCATTCCTTCAGGTGATCCCCACAGGAACATTTGTTTCCCACAGAAAGCGAAACCACAATTTTAAAACAGTATTAAATTACTTTTCTGTTTTTAAAGTGGTTTTTACATTTTTTTTTAATCCAGAATTCAATGTTCAGACAAGGTTACCAGCTGTTTACACTGACAGAAAATTAGTAAGATTGAATTGCTCTCCAGGACTCATAATGGGTTCCTGTCTCATAATTCAATGAAAGAAAGTATTTTTGCAGCTAGAATTTGAACTACTAGAGGATCAACTGATTTTATACACTGTATTGTAATTGTAGTGGCAGCACTATGCTTAGGACTTCTTGTATGAGGAATTTGCTTTGAGCCTTGGGGATAATTTGCACTTCACAACCTTAAGGAACCACACATATGGACAGATGACAAATCAGAAAATCTCTGTTTTGGTTAGTGTTTTATCAATTAAATTTTCTGCCAGCATCTTCTTCTTTAAAGAAAAGGATTCTGTGTCTGATGACTTTTTGTGTTCAAGATAATTTCTGTGCCTGTTCTTAATATACTTTGATTTTATTCTGAGATTTTATTCTGTATGCTGCAATTAGTCTACACTGGTTTGGAAGTGGATTTTTATTGAAAGTTATCACCAATGGATATCCACTTTGAAAGTCAGAAAAGCATAGAACAGTATCTGGTGCTCTCAAGTAAGAAAATGGCATTCAGCATGTTTCATAACTTGGAGTTAGAAATACCAACTATAATAAATTAGGTATGATCATATTGAAGGATCACTTGCACATTATTTGATATGTTTTATAGTTACTCTGGATCCTTATTGAAAGGACTGAATATTCAACAATGATGATTCTGTGGTGGGCTAGGGATTTCTGGAGACCTTAACCTTTGGAAATGCTTGGTTACTTTATCAGTATTTGATCAGAGCGACTCCTCTAGAAGTAAGGAAGAGGGGATTGGGAATTTAAATGGAATCAAAAAACTATGAACGTTAAGGATTCACTAACTTCTCATAAAGCGTGTATGAAAGCCTGAGAGAGAAAGACAAGAACCAAAACAAGATTTCTTTTGATCTCTAAAAAAAGAAAACTGTAATGGTAAAGGTAGTGATCACCCACAGGGAAAGAGAATCCACAAAAGGTGGTCTGTTCTATGGGTTTAAGCATCTCTATGATAATGTGGCTAGGCTATAGTTTGTCTTGTGTTGAACAGCCCTGTATCAAACTCATGGATCTAGGCTTAAAATGGGCACTAAATCCAGAAAAGTTCCTCACAATTCCACTGAAATGATCTGAAATGATTGTACAGTTACTTGGGGTGGCAGTTGTGTGTTGCCTTCTTTCTTCTTCATTCTTGATCTTGTCTTGTTGTTTTTTTTTTTTCCTCCTCTCCCTTCTATGGCAGCTACTTGGGGGAAACAGGAATAGCCACTGATTTGAAGTATATGATTTCATCTCCTTATAACCCCAAGACAGATAAAAGGCCATTTACTTCCAAAGAAGAAGAGAGTGGGAGAGCTCAGCTTATAGGAAGAGATGGTTTTGTTCTTGGTTTTAAAAGGAAAATTACTTTGCTCCTCATTCAGGAGGAATGCTTGTGTTTGCAATAATTGTTCTTGTTGACAGCACATACACCTGATGTTGTGGGAGAGCACAGAGGAAAATCTCTGCTTTTACAAAGAAAATACTGAATATTTCCTTCTTGCCTAACTCAAGTCACTAGTCAGGCAAAGCTTTGCACAGACTCCATGCTTTCTCTGTATGTCTTACATGTATATATGAAGCAAACTAAGAAGGAGCAAAATGGACTATCTTTACTCCTTTCTGATACTGAAATTCTCACTATATATGCTAGGATTTTTCTGTTCTACTTAAAAAGATATATAGACAGAAAACATATAAGTTATATATAGAATAAATGTTCCACAAAAGGGCTCTTCCTTACAGGAATAAATGTGGCACTTTATATGTCATTCTTGATCTTGTTTTTGATCTAGCTCCCAGTATATTTCTCAGTTCTGTACCTGGTTTGTGGCTTAAATTCTGACAGAGACAATGTTCAAGAAAATGTGACCAACATAAAGATGAGTTAGTGTAGTCTTAGTAAAGGCTTTTTGTGTGTTTGAGGAGAGTAGGCAATGTACCAGTGCAGGGTTACAAAGATGAACTTGTTTCATGTGGCTTTAATCAAATCTGGGATGCCTGGAATTAAGGGTCATCACCCTGCGAGGCACCTTGAGAAGAATTGCTGTTTCAAATAAGGCCATTGCTGACATGAATGTGGACTGAAAGTTATGCTTTGTTAGAAACCAGGCATAACAACCAAACCAAACAAAACCATAAAAAAAAAAAGAAAAGAAACAAAACCCACATATCAACAGAATATCTCAATTTATATTGTCAAGTAATTTATAGTACGTTAAAGAAAGAAGATCATGTCATTGTCCAAAAAAACAAGTAATTTAACTTGTACAAGCACATCTAATATATTACACAGTAATGATTCCCAACAGTTCTCCAGCTAAGCCATACTTGAAAAAATGGGCAAGATTTATTCTCTGTTGTATCCACTTCATCCTGCTCCCAAAGTCTGCTGCAGCATCCTCCCACCTCATGCTTCCTGCAGAGGCTGCCCTGCTGCCTGCAGCAATAGCACTGATCTTAGGCTAATCAATGTTTAATCAATGTTTCAACCAACTCTTATATCCCTCCATTGTGCTCCCCAGTACTCCCAGTTCCAGGACTGTGATTCAAGAGCATGTGAAGCAACCTTGCACTAAACTGCATGGCATGACAACCTTCACACCATGGGGCTCCATGGTGTGTCTGGCACTGCAACATGCTAGACCCCCTGTGCAGAGCCACAGCTCATTAAGCACCACAAATATCTTCCAGGAAATAGCTCATTTTAGGTAGCTGATAGATCATGGTGCATTGTTCTCACTGTATTCTAATGGGGAGTAGATAAGGATTAGTCAAAACTAATTTGATCCAGATTTTGCATTCAATTTTGCCTTCTGAAATAATAATAATAACAAAACAAAACAAAAAACTTGGACATGTACTGCTTAAAACAATGCAGTTTTGCTGCGTCATGGGTAATTATTGTTCACTTGTTGCCTAGCTATCCTGAGTACAAACAAACAATCCATTGAAGGTAGGCATCACTCTGGATGGTGGGAAGGGCTAAAGTATTGTTCATGAGGACTGTAATAAGCAGATGAAAATAGGTTCTGACACATTATCCTCGACTGTTCTGGGACAAAGCTAGCCTTGTTTTTTTTGGTGAAAAAGTGTATCACTTTTTGTAGGATTGAAAAAATAAGCTCATCCAAGGAAAAAAGCTCAAAGATAAGACTGCAATAACACATGACAGCCCTCTGTAGAGCTTCTACCAAGCTCTACAGAGTCTGGTTGCTTGTGAAAGAGGTTGGTTGTTCTGCAAGGCCAGGAGCAGACTCTCTCACAGTGACCACAGGAGAGCTAACAGCATGGCTACTAAATATGTTTTTAATAAAGAAATTTCTGTATGCTTTCCCTACTACATCCTTGTGAGATTTAAAATCAGTTTCACAGAGAACTGGAACCCTGAAGTTTTCAGTTAGCTCTCTTAATATGAAAGATTTGATGATGAAGAACGGAGATCAGAAAAAGGGCAGAGGGGAAGCAAAGGATCTAGGTGAGGCCAAATGAGTTGCACATCTAGGTTCATTGGGATCCGAATCTCTAATAGTTCAAAGTGGAATATTTAAATTTACCTTTACATAATGTAGAACAGAGAGAAAATAGAAGGAAATTGACAAACATCTTCCCAGTATTTTCACTTATTTACCATTTTAAGGAAACTATCATGCACACTGTGTTGAGAAAGCCTCAGCCATGCCTGAGTGTTTGCTCTTTGCTAGGAATAACACTGCTAGTGCTGGTGTCAGTCAGCTTGTCCAAACTATTTTCTCTGTGCACTACGAATGCTCTGGGCATATGAAAGCCAGTGGCTTATGTCATGGGATGTCATAGGCCTGACTTGTGCTGGGTAGCATAATGTTCTAAGTACAAGCACATAAAATACTCCAGAGCACATCTGGGGGCTCTTACTTTCCAAATTTAGTTGCGTAGGAGGAATTGTAACTTTTTTTTTTTTCCCCAGAGCACCGAATACAATCCAGCCCTTTGAAATTGCATGCTTAGAACATTTATGCTGTATGAGAAATTAATACACTGACTTTAAATTTATATAGCTTACTATTTTATGTACAAGTGTACACAGTCAGTAGTACTAGCAAATTCTGTCTGAAAGGTAGCTGCAAACAGACGGCTCTTTTTAAGAGTCTAATGGACCTTTTACAATCATCATGGACAGGCAGCGAGACTGCATTCTAATACTGCACAGGGAAAGAAGATTTTTGTCATTTTGAATCAGCTTGCAGTTACATTATCAAACCCAAACAAAACAATCTAAACAAAAAAAATTTCCTAAATAGGACAAGACGGTTACATTGGTTAACACTGTAGTATTCTATGTGCTGTAGATTGCCAGGGTATATTTTTGCTTTTACTTCTCCCTGCCAAGCCTAGTCAAATACTGAAGCATACCGTAATTGGATATTTCTATTTGTAAAGAGCTATAGGTAATGTTTGCTTGGAACTGGCAACATTAATTCTGTTTTTCACATCAATCCTTTTCAAAGATGAGTTTAGCTGATGGTTGTTTGAATGCATAATCTGTAAACTAATCCCATTCCATTTTTATGTGCATACTATATTATTCTGTGAAGAGACTGGTTAAGTAGTTTATGTATTGGGACATAAAAGTGCTTACATGACTGTTTCTAAAGCTGTTTTATTTTCTGTGTGTGTGTGTGAGGGGGAGAAGTGATATTAAGATTCCTTTAGAAAAGCATTTAGCTTATTAAAAAAAAAAAAAGGGCATATCTTCAAAGCTATCTCAACTGTACAGATGTGTTCTTGTTATGCAGTCCAAATAGTTTTCTTAGACCCCCCACTTGCTGGCTGAAGTAAACTTGCTCAGCTGCATAAATGAAAAAGAATGTCAAACTGAGTATCTTTGAAGGTTTGTGAACCAAATTTAATCTACTGTCATTATCATTTATATCTTCTCATGCACACGGTATGTGTAGCAAAGTAGTTAAAATATTTAAATTGTTCTTCCATGTTTGATAAATTTCACAATCTCAAAATTGTCTTCTTCATCATGTAACATGGCTTCCCACTACCTTTATGCAGAACAATTTATTTGAAATATGCCTGAATAGCTCATTTCCTTAAAACACCTAAGAGAAAGGCATGGGAAATGTCAAAAAAGATGTGTATATTCCAGTAAGAATTAAAGAGGGAGGAAGCACAATAGAGCTGTTCACATGGTAGGAATTTCACCCCTAATATCACAGATATTTGATATTTATGGAAGGACAGAGGAAAAGGACCAAAAAGACAAGGGGAGACTAGAATAAAGTGGGGGACTGATTGGAAGATGTGTTCAGAGCTGATCCACTTAATATTTCAGATGTGATGAAAGACAGGTTTGCAGATAAAGAATGGTAGTGAGAAACCCAACGTCATGCATATTAAAAAATAAAAATAAAAAGTTTAAAAAAGACCTATCTGACATTTAAGCTTAGATTCTGGCCTGTAATGCTAAACAAGACTATCCTGTGTGGACCCTTAACTCATCCCTACCCTTCAACAGTTCTTTCTCTCCCCTGCAATCAATGATCTTTGGAACCAGGTCTTCCACTGGAGCTTTTTGGCATAATTCATTGACAGTAATCGCTTCTACTGATCACATTAATAGAGAAGCTAAACATATTTCTAAAATGAGTTTAATCCTGGGCCCATGTTAAAGTCCCAATATCCAAAACCCTCAAAATCCATGGGTGCAAAATTTTACAGAAATCTTATTCATATTGCCAAAGTCACAAATGCGTCAAGATAGGAATTTTGAATATTATTTCTGACTTTTTGGTTTGGACTCCATTTTTAGTTCTTTACTCACACAATTGGTCAGACACTGTGATTATTAATACCTATGGTAACTCTTGTTCTGTGTGTCAGGCTGTTTTGTGTCCGAAGTAATTACTGAAGATAGACAAGGTTTGAAACTAGCCATGCAGTCTGTTGCAATTTTAATTTTAGCCATATCTTATCTTGGCCATATCTTGCATTTGTACTATCAAAAATGGACTAGCTTGCCATTTGGCATTTTGGCTGCTGGCAAGACTTAGATATTTGTCAGTACCATTGGTCCATAACCCAAAAAGGCATTACTATAGACAACAACAACAACAAAAATCTTGCAACCATTTTCAATTTCTGCATACGATTGCAAAAAAGCAAAGAAGTGAACATTTTAGATTATGAGCATGAAAATTTTCCTCTAGAATAATTAGCTGTTAGGTTTTCTTCCAGAATTAATTGCTTATATCCTAGTGCTCAGAATGTTAACCTTTGTTGTAGGAATTCACGTTTGAGAGTGGAACCCATTTAAGAGCACATTTATATTTATTAGTTTGAACTAACAGAAGTATTCTCACCAGTACTTCATTCTCATGAATCATGAAGTTCATACAGGACTGTTTTTTACTGGTTGTTGTTGTTGTTGTTGTTTTAAATAGGAGTGTTTAGGCCTCCAAAATTTAACAAGTTGGAGTTTTGTTGGTGCTGTGTGTAATTTTATATTGCTAGGAGCTGAGGATGCTAAATAATGCACAGGACAGTTCAGAAACCTGTAGAATGGAGTACTAAGAGGAAGCAGCACTGGGAAAGGGAATAGGACTTCACTTTCAAATTGCAAGTTTGTCCAGTGTGCTTTTTCATTCAAACATAACTACTTACAAAACGTGCCGTCAAATGAAAGAAATCCAGGCTGTAGGTAAGTATACGCTTATGTGCTCACAAAAAAGATGGTCTCAGTTATGAGTGATGCTGTGTCACTTGCACCCAGTTTCCTCCTAAGTCTCTGGCTTTTGTATGAAGTTCAATGCCTGTTATAAACTAAAATCAGATATTTGCTTGCTGATGGATACCTAAAAACTAATGCTGATGAATACCTAAAAATACCTAAACACTGCTGAACAAATTAAATCTACAGTCTTCAGGAAATGCTCAGGATGCTTCCTTTTAAATATGAAAATATCTCTCATTAAATCAATTAGTTACCACTCAGAGGAAAAATAATCTGGAGTATCTGAAGGTATTATAGACTATTTGGTTATATCTACTTGATTATTTCCTGCCCAGTAGTTCAGACAGGATATTTTGAAAGTCCAAAGTCATTCTTCTAGAGCAACTGCCGCCCTCTCTGCAGGGGTTCAGCAGGAGTCCTCAGCAGAAGAGGGAAACAAGGGTTTGCTCACAGTCCTGTATTCTCCTGCTGTTGCTTCTGTTTTCCTTTCATCCACAAACTAAGGCAGCACTTCCTCAGTCTGTAGGAAATCAGTGTCTTGTTGCATCACCACCTGCTATGGGTCCTGAAAAATTACCAGTGTCAAATAAATCAAGATGGGCCAATGCCACACACGCAGTCCTAGATGTAATCAAGTCCTGAAGATGTAACTGTGCAATGTAACAGCTTGTGTTAGACACCAGTGATAAGTCAATATACTGTTACGCAAATCTGTGAAGACTCATTTCTGTGGTTGTAGCCATTTCTGATTTAGGGGGCCTGTTTATTGTACTTGTTTGCTTAATTCTGCTGATGTAATCAAATTCAATTTAACTGAATTATTTCCTTCTTTCCTGTCTGCTGCCAGCCTTCTCCCTACCTCAGCTCCCTGGCAGCCAGGTCCAGGATAGGCTTTTAAAGGAGCACAGACTGGTTTGCAGTCTTTTGTGATACCAATCCTGTTGCTATCAGGTAGAGCACTGGCTCAGCAGCAGGGAACCTCCTTTTTCTCTTGGCCTCCCACCCCCAGCAGCAGAGCCCTTGCTCTCCCCTACCAGATACCAACCAGGAGGCCCTCACGCAGAACAACACTGTAGTACACTAGCAGTAGCAACAACAGTTTCACACTTTTTCCTCACATCTTTTCACCTCACATCTTTTTAAAATGTGAGGTCTGCAAAACAAGTTTTCAAAAAATCCATTAAAATTACTTAAATTCTAAAATTCTGTCTGCTCACAATCTACTGCATGAGTAAATCACGGCTGCAACTTTAGGTCTCTCATCACAAAGGTACCTCATAAAACAACAGCAATGCTTGAAGTGCTCTGTACAGCCTAGAACAATCTGAAGACATGCAAGATTATTGGGTTCTCCCAAAAATGAATGTTTGTGATACATACATGAACCATGTTTGGCCAGGATATTCTCAGTTGATCAGACATTAGCAAGGTAGAAGGGAGTGATGAGGGTTTTGAAGCAATTTTTCTTTTAAAATCCAGCTTTGAAGACTACAAAATATTTTACATGTATTTAGAAGAAGATTCAATTTCAATTAGTCTCATGGGAGTTTGAAATGTTCAGCATTTTCCTGTAAACTTCCTAGGAATAGGAATTCACATGCATAGACCATCTTGCCAAAATAGTGTTCTGTTTTTACTTTTGAGATGTGAAACTCCCATTGAAATCACTCGGTTGCTTTCTATTAACTTCAGCCTCACTTGGCGCAGTCTTAGAGAAACGCTGAGGAAAAAGTTTATAGCACTAAAAGTGAGAGAAATAAAAAAAAAAAAAATCTTAAAACACAATTTAAAAAAAATCAGCTCTTTTGCAAACATTAATTTATACAAATGGACACACACTATCACACGCACTTTTGTGCATGCACTTTCACATCAAAATATGAACCTATAACAGTTGTTTGATATTTAAGTGAGCACAGAAATATATGTGCATTAAGGACAAAGTAATTAAAAATCTTAAAATATATTAACACCTTTCTGTTGTGACTGATGAATTATTGTCTTTGTTTAGAGTGGAAAAACCATAAACTATTGATGCAGAATATTCTTTGGACTACACAGTAAGAAGTGTCTTGATATGAAGCAACTGACTTACTCCATGAAGTTTTATTCATTTACGATGTCCTATAACTTTAAGGCAAAATGGTGTTTTTCGGTATATTGTGTTGGTTTCTCCAGATGGTTTCTACAGAATTTTGGCAACCACATGCAAAGACTATTGTGGTCGTCCTTCTAATCTCACACACTTTAAATAGACAAGCCATATCCTTACAAAAATATTACAGACTGTTCAGCAGATCTTTAACTATCAAACTGTGTTTGACTATCACATTAAATAGAATATCCTGACCTTATTGCCTGAGGTTTAGATACAAACATTGAAACACTTAGCTATTTAAAGAGTGGCCTATATACCAGATTTTTCTAGCAGTTCACTGTGCTGCGTACCTACTTCTCTTGCTAGAGCAGCAATAGCTAAACAGTTAGAACAGAACTTAAAAAAAAAAAAAAAAAAAAAAAAAAAAAAAAAGCTTCTCTCCATATCTTGCATGAAACACTTGCTAAATGCTCAGCATCCCTCACCCAGCCATCACATTTTTAAAATACCTACATCAGCTAGCATGTACTTTTTCTATGCGTATTCCTACTGTTGACAGTCACAAGCACTATGAAAACTTACTTTTGAGGCATAACACCAGTTTCTCTCCCATTTGTAAATAAAAATAGGATACTTGAATGTTGCAGCACACAGAATAGCAGAACTTTAAGTGGCATGTTGGAGACATGACTTCATGCATCAAATTGTAAAATCTAAGATGGAGTGTAATGAAAGGATACAATGATCACTTGAGTACTACCATGTGCTTTCTGATCAGCCCCCCCCCCCCCCCCCCCCTTTGAATGGCATGGTAAGCAAAAGCTACAAGGTATAAGACTGCCTCTTTCACATCTTTGTGCTATGCCAAAAGTTTCAGTTGCTGAATCATAAACAGTAACAGAAGTTTAGGGTGAAAAGGGCTTTTTTCTGTCCTAACTTTACTATTGTATTCTTTAAGCTGTCAGGGGAGAGAACAATAAAATGAATAAAACAATAATATTTACTTGTAGCATTTATAGTCTCAAATGTCCACAGCATAGCCATTTATGTAATTAAAGTAGTTTCATGTCAAATAATTTCATTACTGTGAACAGTTGGACTTACAGTGTTGGGGTTTTGAGGAAGTTCCAAGAAGCTGAAGTATGTGGGGCACAGTGGAAGAGCTGCACTATCTGTGCATAGCTGAGTGAGTGATGATTCCCGAGTTTGCTGCATGTTTTTGGCAGTCAGTGATTTGCACCAGTGGGTGTAGGAGCTCACTTTAAGGCCAGACCAGAATAAAGTAAATGTAAAGTTTGCATCTGAAGGGAGAATTCTGTCTCATCTGTAGAACAGAGAGTAGGGGTAAATGCTTTGTTTTTCCTGACCTTTTTCCCCTTCCCTTTAAAACATTACTGTATTACGTTGATTTACAACAGTCTGAAAAATGTGATATTTTCCACTTTAAATCTATCCTTACTGTGCCCCAAACAGAAGATAATTGGGTTTGCTTTTATTAAAATCCTTTCTGAACTTTTTACACTGTAGCTATTCCTCTCAAATGAGTCATACAATAACCATTCCCAGTTTGTAGCCAGTTCTCCAAAGAAGCAGAAGAAAAAAGAAACAACTTCCTTTTAAGGGAATGAGACCTGTTTGTAATGATAAACCTCTTTCCATTTCTATTTGAAGACATTCTCCTTAACCCAAGAATTGATAGTTATAAAAACACTACCTACTTTATTTGGATTACAAAAACACTCATAGCTATAGAACATTGTTTAATGTTAGCCTAAAGCATCTGTATATACAGTCACACATAGCAGTATTGTTGAAATTACATGTGATAAGTCAAAGGAGCATCTAGTTTACCAGAAATCTGTAAGAAACAGCCTGGAAATTGTTTAATTTCATTTTACTTAATGTTTAAATGAGTGAGTTTAAACAAAGAACTATTTAATATTTATGTGTAAAGAAAACAGTTCAAGTGTATGTAATTGTATAAGCAAGCTAACAGCAATTTCTGTTCAAGTATGGTGTGATTCCCAAAAATCATCATACTATGTGAATGCTGGAGCATTCACCTGTTCCTAGAATTTGGGAAGACAACTATACGGCATTGCAACAATTTCTAAAACCTCTGAAAACCTCTGCATTTTAAAAGCAGCTATTTGTACATCTACTCAATTTCCATTTTTAGGAACTGCTGTTTAGGTGCCCTCAATATGGATTTCATTTTCAAACTGACTGTGGTCCTTCCAAGGTTATTCTATTAGCCTTGCAACTAGAAAGTAAAAGTTCCTCTGATATGATATGAAAAAAGATAGAAACATTAAAACATGGGGATTGCTTGTTTTTTTTCCTCTTCTGGGTGGAATAATTTTGCAATTGAGAACATGCAGAAATGTATTCTACTTGTAATGTAGGCTGTAACTCAGGTAGGAACCAGTCTTCAGAATCTAGTACTGTAAGAAAAAGAGCACATGCCATGAGACTTGCAGGAATTTTTTAAAAGTTGGCAAGAAAGCCATGATTATTTTATTTTTTTAAGATATCTGATCGTGGGTATTTTTTTCAGGACATTAATTTTAATTGTGTAAAAAGGGTGTTATTGCATACAAATTAAAATATTTCATTAGACGTACTATTTAGATGGGAAATTAGAATAGAAATACAAACTAGCTAAGGCTTGAAGGGAAAAAAAAAGATATTAAATTCAGATGCAAGAGCAGAGATGAATTAAGTTGTATTGCCATCCATTTAGCTCTGAACCCCTGACACTATAGTTTATTAGAGAGGTGGAGACAACAGAATTCTTTGTGACACAGATTTGTATTACCAGAGGAGCTACAGCAGACTTCTTCTGTGTTGTTAAAATAAATTAATCAAAACCAGCAGGGGAGAGTTCTTGAATTACAATGGTTGCATTATTAAGAAACTGTAAAGACTGAATTTTTAAGGAAATCCAAGAGGCATGTAGCTTGGGAAAGAGACAGTTGGTTTTTAATGCTGCCATTTTTAACAATTCTGGAGTAATAAAAGAAACTGAGTATTGTTTCAAGCAGATCTTTGGCATATATTTTCTATTCATTTAATTATATTTCTGAAATATTATTATGATGTACTAACCCAAGCATAATATGGCAGCTCTCATCCCACTCTAAAGTGCTTTAGTGACATTTGGCCAAAATCTGTGCCAGCTTGAAGACATGTCAGCTATCTTGCAGATGCAGCCATACACACAGAAGTCTGCAGTCCACACATTCATGAAATGCAGCCATCCTATGCCAGAACACCACTATGTGTGTCTTTTAGGAGGTAAAGTAATATTTTCCAAATAAAACTGTCAAAACAGGAAGGGACACAGGGTAACTAATGTAATCAGATCCAAGGCACAAGTTGGGATTTGATTGAAACACTGTAAATATTCTCTCTCCTACAAATAGACTTTAAAAAGTAAAATGATTGCAGGTGGTCAGAACCGCCAGGCACACATTTCCTGCTAGGGTCACTCAGGGGCTGGCCTAGCAGGGAAACTGCTGTGTACCGAATGCACAGCAGTAACTTTCTGCAACGCTCTGGTTTTGTCAGGAAGGAAGGGTCTTGAAAAAGGAGATTGCAATTTGAAGTGGTATTATTTCACTTTGAAGCACAGTTATTTGTTGCAGCATAGGTGTACTTTGTATAAAAGCATTTAGCTAAGTATGAAAGACAACAATCACTGCTGGTGCTCGTATTCCTATTAAGTGATGTCTGGCTTACAAAATACCAGTCAACTGTGGTCTACCAATGAGACAGTCACACACAGGAGTTGTATGGCTACATCTCCATTTCCTGAAGACAAGGAACCGAAGTGTGAAAGTGTTTCTGCATTACCTATTATTATCTAATGGAAGAGCACAAGTAAAAAGCTTAGTGTTTTTTAAAGACATCATAGTTTCTGTGCATTATAACTTTACTAAGCTTCCAGAAGCATTAAATCCAATTAATGGGGACAAAGCCTAGGACAAAATCCTACTTGTTTAATTAATTTCAATTGACTCTGGATTTTGCTGCTAATGATCCTTCCCATTTTGAGACCTTAAAGATCTAAAATCTGCTAAAAGAGTATGAACATTCTGAAGACTACTGTGTTACCCCAAAGTACAAATATGTTCTCGCCTGTGACCTTCCTTTATCCCTCCTGGACTCTGTTGAAAATGCACTACAGTTCTTCTAGCGCAGCTCCATCACCTTCTCTATTGTTATGCTGCAGAGTAATGTCCTATTCTGTAGAGTGTTACTGAAATAAAAGTTAGAACTTGAAGTCATGATAGGCTTCTGTTCTTTTCCTCATCTTCCAAAGCAATAAATTGTAGAAATAATGATTAAGGAAGATAATTGAAAAATGATCTGGACTAAAAACTTACTCAGATGTTAGAATAATAGTGAGTTTAAAGGAATTTTCTGAAAATAATAACAAAAGAAACAAGCATATGCAAATGAGCAGGATAGTCTTGTCTCTATCAAACATCTGGAAAACATAAGCACACATAGAACTACCCTTTCCAAGGATTTAATTTAATAACTCATCCTGTTTGAGAAGATTAACATGTGGCTATAAAATACCTACTTGTCATTCAGAATATTTCATCCCAACCTAGATAGTTTTTTGACAGCTCTACAGTTATACGACTTTAGGACAAAAACATTCCTTTTTATTTTGTGAGGTTTCTGTTATTCCAACTCTGTTGCAATCTAACTCAGTTGCATTGTTACAGCCATATGGGACCTCCGAGTAACCTTCCATTGGATAAATCTGGAACTGTGCCACATCTTCATGACTTGGTCTTGAGACTGAACACAGCCTTTGCTACAGAAGCAAACAACAAAAAAAAAAATGCATTTTGTACTGAGTTAAGAGGCACTTTTTGTAAATACATATGAAATTAAGGGATTGGCAGCTGCTAAAACAAAATCCTCCGTGTAGTATTTCCCTTTAAATCTGTGGAAAGTGCTCTAAGTCCCAACAAAGGTCAAATACTAGCTTAAAAAGATGAGACACATGCAGAACAGGAAATGGAAATCATTCTATCTTCTCCCCTCATAGGCATTCTCCTGCTTCCAGCATTTAGTAGTGAAAGAAGAAATAATCTGAAGGAATATCTGACAATACGACAGTATCTTGTTCATGAAGGGTTGTTAGGAGTTTCAGGAAACCTGCGGTAATGGCAGCCAGCCCTGATCTACAGCACTCTTCCAAATGCCAGACACCAAAGAAAAAGAATAGAGGCTAGGAGGAACCTGTGAAGACATGGCTAGAAACCAAAAAGTTATTTACATGGTTCGGTTCTGTATTTTGGATTTGTTTCTTGAGCAAGTACTTCCCTATGATTCACATTACCTTGTGCATTGGAAATTGATGGGTGATGTAATTACTTAACTCATGGCACTGTTTCTAGCTCTCTTCAAGAAACCTTTATAGTCAGATGCAAATTTCAGCATATTGTTGATTAAAGAAGTCATTTAAAGATCAACTGAAAAGTGGCATTTTAAGCAATTGAAGAGGAATGTAGAAATGTGCAGTGCTCTCTTTCACATGAAAGAAATAATCTGACTCAGATTGCCTCAGAAAAGTTATAACTTTGCTGACACTGCTCTTATTAATACAGTTTTGAGGGACAGGGCCTTCTATATGAATTGCTGGTATCTTCTCAAGTTTCTCTGGGAAACATACTTTTTAAGGATTGCATAGTCTTTAATCAGATGTCATAGGTCAGTGACTTCATAAATTGAATTTGGTGTCAGAATAAGTGTTCAGTTTCCTCTTCTCTTTATTATTTTGCCCTGAAACTTACCTTTTTCATATTAACTTAAGCCTAATAAGTAATTCAAAGAAAACACTTCAGCAAGAGCATATTCACGTCACTGTATCAGAGGGAACTGTTTTCCAGTTCTTTTCTTTTTGCATGGAAGAAACCAGAAAGCTGCATGTTGAAGTAAACTTTATCCCTAGCCTGAGAGCATGTTGCAAATGTAAAATCAGAGAAATCAAGAAAGTTCAGGGAAGGTTTTAAATGAAACTAATTCAGTTGGACCAACATGTAGGTTTTGCTTTAAGTGTTGTACAGATATAATGTGAGGTTGTGCAAATTCTTAAGGGATTGTTGCTTTCTTTAGTGCTATAAGAGTATAAAAACAGGGAATTTTTTGTTGTACACCTTACTGTATACAGTAATGCTACAATACAAAAGGGAGTAGATGTCACTAAGAAACGTATTGGCACAGTATTTCCACCATGTTGCAGACTGAAGAACTTCTCCAGATAGTAAACTCAGTCCCACAATCTGTGGATTACTAAAAATCCTAATATCATAAGAAGCTGTTGATGACAGAGAGCTCAGGTCTCATCTGAAGGCACACTCATCATGATTTGGTGGATACCTATGAGAAGAAGCTTTTTAGTTGGGTAACAGACAAGTGAGAGACATTGCATAGAATTGGAGCAATAGGTAGCTGCCTCTGCAGCTTGTAGAGGTAAAGCTCTGACTGCCAGCATGATTCATCCAGTCATTGAAATAAATGTTGTTCCTTGTTTTAGATGCAGCACACAAAAATTGAAATTATGAACATTTTACAGCCTTGAAAAAATGCCTGGGTCTAGAGCAGTAAAAGGTTTTGGGGAGACATTTAGGTGGTTCTCATTTTAGGTGAGTTTGATTGCCATGGTGTAGCCTAGAACACTTGAAAATAAAATATTTTTAATAAGAGAAAGGGATCCTTCCCACCCTGTTCAGTTTCAGCTGAGATTGTGCTAAAACATGGTCCACTCACGGCCTATTTTTATCCCAGGACCCAGCAGCTGGTGAACTGTGCCAGGGATTAATTCTTCAGAGCTGGCTGATGCAGGAACCCAGAAGGCCTGAATTCAAGCCTGATTTGAACAGGCCAATGCATCTTTAGTTTTCTCTTGAGTCAATTAGCACCCAATATCAATTTGTGCTAATTTGCAGTCTCTGCAACTTTTCCAGGCCTCTTATGCAAATCAGGACTGGAAGCAAACAACAACTGAATGACCCAGGAGGGTGGTACGGGGCTCAGCACCATTGTTCTCAGGCAGAGCATTTCAGTGCTCCATTTGTTCATGTAGTAACACTAAAAAAAATGTCAGGCCACAAAGATGACCATCTCATTGGGCTTAATTATCATACCCTTTGTACTGTTCTTGCCTGTAGAGAAAGAGAGGCATGCAAGGTCCTCTCACTAGATTTAGATTCACTCGATTGTTTTTCACTGTTGCTGTAAATATAAATAAGAAAGCTGTAAATCTGAGAGTTTGGAAAATATTTGCTTCTGTGGATTGACAAGAGGTTTTAAAGTCAAATCATTTTGCAGTCACAGATTGTGGAACTTAATTCAGAAATCTTTTGGTAGCATTATGTTGGGAATCCAGGAAGTGACTTAAAAATGTAGTGCATGTAGGAGCTGAACGAGGGCTTTTCAAAGAAAGATGCAGTCATGGAAAAATATGTTTGATCAGACTTAGAGTGATCTCCTAATTTCAAAATATTCAAGTAAAAATGGGCAGAAGCTGAAAAACTCAGATAGATTTCCAACATTCCTAGCTGTTCAAAGATGCATCTTTAGAAGGGCTAGTATTGCAGGTTAAAGTCATGGCAAAAATGAAGTGAGGGAAAAGGAAAAACAAGATCATGAAAAAAAGAAAGAAAGAAAGAAAGAAAAGATACTTCAAAGTTCAGTTTAAATTGTATGCAGGACCTGGGAGACTTCTTAAATCTTCCATTGCTCCCAGCCTTGGCCCTTCTCATATCAGGCTGGAAGAAACTTAGGTTTGATATAAAGCATTTTTATATTTTTTTTTTTAACTTTTTGTTTACATATTTATCTTGAATGAATTAATTCTACATCTTGAAATTACTCAGTCTGAGAGCTGTTGAACTGAACAATACTCAACAGCTTCAGTAAGAAAATACTAAAGCTAACGACCAAAATTTGTCAAAGGTGTATCTGTCTTTACATTCACTTACCTGTGATTTTGGGGACTGTGAATAATAGCACCATCTAGTGATAATCAGTAATATGTCAGTATCATGAAAAGGTCATTATTCAGCCTGGGTGTAATCGCACGCTGCTAATTCACTTAGCAATGGATTTGGGCACTTGAAAAGGAAAAGTGCTCTAGATGTGATTTCTGTGATGTGATTTAATGACTAGTATCTTCCTCAGGATACCCCTAAACATGCACAGCACATCTAAATGCAAACCACCTGACAGCATGGATCCCATGAAATAAAACTTTAAAAATAACATTTTGCTTCGTAAACAAATGGCACAATTTTATTAGGCATTATTGTAACAAACCTTCCCACAAGTTTATGAATGACTTTTTTTGTATTGATCAGCATAATAGATTCATTCCTATGAATGAGAATTTAAGTGAAACCATGCTAATTAGCTAGGTATCTTCTTTTTTTTTTTTTTTTTTCATACAAGTCAACAATTCTAAAACCTTGGGTTTTCCACAGTGAGGGATGTGGAACAGCTGCTTCTCTGTAAGGGTCTTAGACATTAAACAATGCTGTATTTTAGACTTTGCTTAAAATATCTTTGATTAATGATAGCTTTTTCTAATTTGAAGAGTTTTATAAGCAGGTCTTACACTATGCATTCTGGGAGTATTATTTCCAGTGTGCAGGGAGATAATTATGAATATATGATAATATATAAAGCTATTTATCCCTTTCAGATTATTTCCATATGCATCCTCTGTAATTAAATCAGTGGCTTATGGCAGCTAGTCTTTGAAGTTCTCTCTGCAGAATAGGAAAATGTAATTTGTGGAACAAAATGCTGATCAGTGTATTCCAGCCACATCTGTTATACTCTAGTAGTTCAGAGATTTCAGCGATGAGAGAATTCTTGCAAAGCAGAAGGTTTCTTTTATTTATGTCAGTCCAGAGGTCTGGAAGTGACAGGCACTATTCTAACCAAGTAACAAGGTTTAAATTCTTAGGCATTGTTAGGCCTCAATTTTCAGTGAGTTCACTGAAAGTGATGCTTAAATAAGTAGCTGTATTTCTATATTCAAATAAAAGTACTTCTGAGAGAATGGTAAGAGAAAGCGGAGAAAGAATTTCTTGCAGAGAAGAAGGATTTAAGTTTGTGTAGACAGATAAATAGAGATTTGTCTTCAGGAGCACTAGTGTTAGTGGTTGAGTAAAGCTAATAAAACTCATGACAGTGAATCACCTTGAATACAGTAGATCCAGGAAACACCTGGTATTATACAGGCATAGGCAGCCACTATAATTACCATTGCACAATTCTCCATTTGGATGCTTTTCTTCTGGAAGAAAAGCAGGTTTTTGCAGGACATGCCCATCAGTAAGTGGCCTCGAGTATCTGGTAATGTCAGTCTAATACCTATTATTAGCAATCATTTCACTTATAAATTGGCAAACTGAAATGCCTTCAACTCAAAAGTGTATCTTGGTGCTTACAAAGACTTCCAAGACAGTTTGGAAGTAAAATATACAATTACAAAATAGATTTAAAAAAAAATTACATTATTCAACAGTGTTATTGGAATACCCTGAAGTCTGTTTTTATTAAATTTCTTTTTTTTTTCCTTTGAAGGGAATTACTTCTGCTAGACAAAGAATACTGTAGGAAGTAGATCTCTAGCAAAAGCTGCTACACCCTTCCCAATGAGGATTTTTATTCATAATATCTGCTTCTAATTAAATATCTACACTATATAATACATCTTAACACTCAGTCCTTTGCCCTTTAAGGTCAATGGCAATTCGCCCATTGAGTTCATGGGAAAAAATGCAACTGCTTTGTTAAGGAGTCCTTTATAGTAATTTCAGCTGTTTGGTTTTTAAAACAAAGATTCTTCTCTTCCACCTTTCCCTACAGACAACAAGCAGTTCCTGGTACTCCTTGTATAAGAGTACTAGGAAAGCAGAATTTGGTGTTACAAAATTATGCTTTCTTGTCATTCAGTTTGTTTTTCTTTGTTACCACCAAGTGCTGCAATGGGCATATGATTGTCTTGCTTTTTTTTTTTTTTTAGAAACTTGCTTGAAATTCTGTATTGTAGCAAATCATGACATACGTGACATGTTTATGTATATAGAGAGCATACCAAATGAAACCATCAAGACAGATGATCCATATAGAAAACCATAACTTATCTACTTTGCTCAGAGTTTTGACCCACCAACAGTTCATCTGCTAATGAACTGTAATAAAAAACATGTTTACAAAAAACAAAGCATCCAGCTTCCTAAATGGTACCATATTTCTGAAATTTACTTACAAAAAGGCAAGTTTATAAAATAACGATTCTACAACTGCACTGTCCAGGATGACATAACTCTCTTGAAGGAAAAGGTTACCCATGCTTTAGTTGCCCCAACCCAGATGTAGCAAGGAGATGCCAAACACAGAAGGAAATTTAAAGGATTCAAAATATGTTTCTGTGGAAGTAGAAAGATTTGTAGGCAGTGTTTCCCTGCTAAACAAAAGAAGAAGATCCTGTGCTGTTCCCAGAACTGCAGCACATGGAGAGCTCAGGGTATGAGTCTATCAATTCTGGAGAGCTTAAAACCAGTTTTTCATTGCAATTTTCCTTCCACATAAGCAACAAATAAAGCAGCCACTTCACTCTTCTTAGCACCCCACTGGGAGTAAGGTGCTGAGGTGTTCTGAAGATTTTTGGCTTTCATGCTCAACACCATGTTATATTGGCAGGTAACCAAAGGATAACACTTTTTTTTTTTTTTTTTTTTTTTTTTTTTTTTGGTGCATGCTAAAGTGTTTCAGTCTAAGCGTGTGTTAGCCTCTTCCTAACATCCACACTGCTTATGGACTGCAGATTCTAATGAAATGGGACAGATGGGAAAAATTACAGAAAAGGAAAAAGAAATCCACTGTGTAACTTGTGTACATTAGGTCTGAAATTTAAAACCTTCAAGCTGATATCCAGGGCTTTTCTTTAATGCCTGTTCTGTTCCAGCTAACAAACAGTACTGGTTGCAATCTAAATGTTATCATTTTTGTCCACAGTTAATTCCCTGCACAGAATTGTTCCTTTTAAAGTAGAAGCTATCTCTGTGAATCAGTCTCACTTTATAGAGTGCTAAGCATTTAACCCATGAAATATGGTCCCTAACACAGATTTCTGCTCTAGAAAGTAAATCTGAAGCATGCTGAGCTTGGAAGAAAGCCCTTCCATGATTTGCATAAATTGCTTGCAGTATCCTCTCCATCAATCTGACACAATCCTAAAGGGTTTTGTAAACAGCATTTCCTGTTGTGATATTTTACTGTGAACTTGGCCAAAAGTCTTACTATTACATTCACATTCACAATAAGAATGCAATGGCAGAAAATACAGAACAATGAAATATAATAATGTCATGCAGTGTACTTTAAATGTTTCCAGCAAAGAACCTAAACAATGGGGCAAAGCTCTGTACAAAGCAACTAATCTGATTTAGTAGGAATACACTGTTTGTTTTTTTTTAACTTGTTCAGTTTAAATCAGTGTGAATTGTGTCGTTCATTCTATTCCATTGAAAACTCTCCTAGCATGAGAGTTGGGAACGTATCTGTTAGAAACAAACACAGAATACTTCCATGTATCCAAAGCATGCTTGTATTTGTCTAAATACTGTGGAAAGCATGCCAAAACCAGCTTGGTATGTAGTTCTGTATATCTAAAACAGGGTGTACAATCATGTGCTGCTTCAGCCTGCAGCTTTTAAACAACTAGATGGGACTTCAGTACTAAACATTTCCACTGGCACAATAGCTGGAACGCAAAAGTTTGGAGCTAGAAAATGCAGAGCCCTAACCTTGGGAAATGAATATAAGCCTTTGCTGGTAAAGTTGTATGAAGTTTTCTTTCATAATTATTTTTGTTTCTAACTAGCAATGAGAGCTTTTCAGGAACAGTTACTCAGCAGTGGTGTATTTTAGTTAGATTTTGTGAAACTTAATTTGTGCCTTCATTTTGCAAAATAAATTCACCTAACCTCTGTAAAGTCCAACATTTTCCCTACCTTTCAATGGAAGTTTTGTCATTTACTTAGATAGAAGCTGAACTGTGTCATCTGAACACATGCAAAAAATGTTATTGGTTGTTAAACTGGGTCAGGGCCCATAAAGGATTCAAAATCCTCTCAGGAAAAGATAGAGAAGAAAAAAAAAGAAAAGAAAAAAAAAACACCACAGCTTTCCACATAACTCTTCATGTGAAAGAATATGTAAATATGCCTTACAGGGTTTCCTGAATATCAGCAAATACAGGCTGTGTCAGATGGTCTGAAGAGTGAATTTGAGAATAAGAGCTTGTCCAGGCTGCGAAAACAAACTATGTTTGGAAATGTATTAGCTAGCAAATTTAAACAAACAGTTTTAAATGCAGTCCAAGTAAGGCAAGTGTGTTTAAAATCTTGTAGGTTAACTCTGAACTCCCCTCCTTTGCTGTCAAAGTTCAGCTAGCATGTTTTAAACATGGCTTGCTCTGTCTGCGTTAGCATAAAGTTGTATTCAAATTCTATTTAAAATGTCCATTGATACAAATGATACAAAAACATCAGCAGGGTCACGTTAGTACACTACTGAGCCTTTACACTGCATTTATGCATCTTCTTTTCTAACACACTAACATACAGTAAGATCTTACTTGACTATGCATTAACTAGTATATTTTCAGAATCAAATGGCACCAAAGTACCAACTCCAACTCACAGATGATTTCTAATGTCATCTGATGGCCCAAAACAAAGTGGTTATTTCCTGCGTCTCCTGCATCTTGGGAGGAGGATGGTGCTCCTAGGTCATCCGTGCAGAGGCAAGCAGGCAAACAAAAAAACTGCTTCAGCAACTGATGCTTTGTACTCATCTGTATTTAAATGAGTATTTGAATGAGCTGGAAGCACCAAGTGTATTTGCCGTGTCTCAGCTAGGATGTAGCAAGCAGAACCTCAGCTTCTGCTAACCCCATGTTTTTACTTGGCATTTGGGGCACACGTCAGTGATGAAAATGTAGGAGAATGACAGTGACTTAAAAGTGTTTCCTTAAATCTAGTAGCGCTGATGTACTTTGTGGGTGGGCCAACTGTGCACTGACATACCTCTCATACGAGTGCCAGTGGCATGCTTTGCCTTACCTCAGGATCAAAAGCATAACTGTGCTAACATATCCTATACTGTATTTTTTCTCTACTAGAATTAAATGTAAAGGTCAACTTGATGAAAGTCTCTAGGGCTTGTTCTGCATGTGTCAAGTTTTTCAGATAAACGCAGGAAGAAAGCCAAACAACCACACTAAAACCCACCTCTGTATACATCCAACATTAACTGATCAAATTCAGACATCAACATTTCACACCGATGGTTCAGATTGTTGCCAAGTCTTTGAGTTTCTCTTTCAGTTTCAGGTTCCATTGAATCCAAAATGATGAAACTGAGACTTGATTTGAAATCAGAGAGCTCTCATGGACAAGTGACAAGTTCAAAATGACAAGGCAGCCAGTTGTCACATGTCATTACTAAGGCAAAGGTATTTGAGTAGCAGTAGCAGTCCATTTAAGAAATTGGCAAAATAGACACAAACTGTAAATGTTTTGCATGAAGCCTAGTTGAAGCCATTGGATTTGAACCATGAATTATCAAAGTATTTCAAAGAATTAATTTGGACTATAGTTAACATTTACAGAACAGTGGAAATAGTGTGATATTTTACATGTTCCGACATAAAAGAACATCCATCAAAGTAGAGCAAAGGTTTTCAGGGTGCAAAACCACACTGAGTTTCAAAATAGTTTCAAAAAACAAAAACAAATTAGTTTCAAAGTGTCCATTAAGTTCTTTGAAATAACTTGAAATTTTTAGAGGATAGGCATTATAATTGTAATTATGCACTGGCAATGGTAGAAATTAAAGGAGGGGAAATGTTACCATTTTGTTTTTCTAAAAATTTAGTTGAAAAAGTTGCTGAAAAATTACATGAAGTTTATCAGCACTTAAAAAAAAAAAATCAAAACATATTATGTGTTTCTCCATATACAATTAGACAATGTTCTACCATTGATGAATCAGGGAGAGATGCGGATGCTCTCAAAGATATAAAGTAGGACAACATGATTCCCTTTGAAGATGTGTTTTTTGCTGACGTATGTAGAAATATAGCTGTGTTGATCAGAATATAGACATATTTACCAGAGTACTTCTAGACCTGACATGATTTGAAATCACTAACAAGTGAGGCACCACTTTGAGTAGCATCAGTTTCTTCAGTGTCTTAAGTATAACTGATCATAAGGATTTGTAAGCATCTGCTCATTTTTACTTCTAGGATACCAATATAAGAACGAGGACTGAATTTCCTTTGAAGTAGTTAGAGGTCTAAGTGACGGAACTTATCACCCTTGAATATTAGAAATATTCAGTTAATTTCCCAAACTTAAGTTAGCAAGACTTTGACAGATATAAACAATGAGTTCATCAAATTGCTGCTTGGTGTAGGTAATGAATATGCTGAACATAGCATACCTCTGTTGCAACCAGGTAATTTAATGGAGTTACACTATGGTTGAACTATAAATCAGTCATCCATAGACAACTACATTAAATTACTTGTTGCCAGAGAGGTGCTTCTTAAAGGATATAGCTACGCTATATGTAACAGCTGGCATTGTTAAGTGTTAGTAGGAACATTAACAGGACTTTATTTCAAATGCTAGTCCAGAAAATCATCCATCGTTTTGTAAATACAGTTTTTATATATTTTATAAATTAAAAACTGCAGAGATATTTACATGGAAGAAGTCCATGATATTGAGAAAAATAAGCATTCTTTCATGTATGTTATAGTGGAAACAGAAGGGACATCACGTGTCACTTTGCTCTTATATATCTGGAATTCTTAACCATCTAGGGTCACTGTTATATTTTGATTTCCAAACCGTCTCATGCTTTGGAAAAGGTACTCTATAGTGCTATACTGATATGTTTTATTGTTGTTGTACATGCACAGCACAACTGATACAACCACTCTTTTCCTTCGTTTAGTACTACCGATTATCTTTTTTATTTCTAGAACATTAATTTATTAGATAGCTTTCTTTAGCACAGTGTTGCCTTTGACAGTGCATTTAAAACAGATATTTTTTAGTTCATTTTGATGTATTTGGACATACAAAGATTATGCAAACTATTTTTAATGGACAATATTTTTTGTGAAGTGTTTACAATAGCAGACTTAACAAAATGAGTTGATCTAAGGATCCAGGGTTTGAGCTGGGGGGTGGGTAAATATTTTGTATGCTTCTATGGAAAAAGAGTCAAATGTTTTTAATAAGTGTTATAAATGGACAAAGCAATGTGATACTTCATGATAGTTCAAAAAAATCTCCATTTGTTGTAATCTCACAATTAACAAATTATTGAGATGTCTTGAATCTAATGTAATGGTTTGAAAATTCTTTGCAGATGAAAATTTCCTATTTTATGTGCTGGTGGGAAAATACACCACAAGATAATTATTGGGAAGGCAAAAGGCTTCTGTCTCTCTGTTAACACTTATGGTAGATGATACTTCATACTACACTCTCATTGATTTTAGTGGGAATGCTACTTGCCTATACAGTGTAAGAGTTGGGCAAGAAACAATTTTTCTACACTTTTCTTGTTAAAAGTGACAAAACAATATTTTCAAAAAGCAGTCATAAGTCAAACTGGTAAAAGTTGCTTCTGGTAGTGAACTACAATGACTTATTTCATTAGCTTTAAGAATAGTGTATTTCCTTTCCCAAGTGTAGATAAGTGTGAATTTGGGATTTTTGTATCCTGCTAAAATTTCATGGATTATCTCACTTCCCTCCGTGTTACTTCCCTCTCCCCTTTAGATCCATATCACAGCCCCTGCTCTGCTTATGACTGGGGCCTGAGTGCAGTTCAGCAGCTGTGCAGAGGTATATTGCACTCAGGTTGTGTTCAACAACAATGACAGCAACCCCTCACAGCTTTCCTGCCGAGCTGAGATACCAAAAGAGAAATACATGCTTCTGACAAAATCTGCGTTGGTGTAAATTGGCAATGACCCACCGGTTCCATGGAGCTGCATTAATATGCACTACTGCAGAAGTTGAACCTTACACTTTTAAAAAAATGTGTTTGGAAAACAATACCTTTAGATCTTGGAGCCAGCAGGAAAATCACTATGCAATAGCTGTGTAATTGTTTAATCTTTCATGTGTTATTAGTTTCAGTTTTCATGGACAATGGAAGAAAAGCTGCAAACATTGCCTCTCCCCAAAACGGGCCACACAGTGCCTAGCTGCAACCAATCCACCATGCTTATAACACATACATGCTGATAGACATGTATTCTTACAAAGTATTGTATCAACCTGTTGATTAGTTTCATTTTCAAGAAAACAAACTCATGCTTTGTTCTTTTTCTAAAAATAGATATACTTGTTTCCTAAATTTTGATGTTGCCATTAGAAAAAGGGAAAAGTCATAACTGTTACCATGTCTCTAGTTCTCAAGCTCCAAATTTTGGTGGTAAAAGGGAAATGTAACTTAAGTGCTGCTGTCTAGGATGTGAATATGAAAAAAAAAAAAGTATCTGGTGTGGACTGTAGTTGTCAGAAAAACTAAAGTTTATTCATAATCTTGTGTTCAAATTACTGTGATTTTTTGATTTTAGTTTTACATAATCAAGGGCAGTTGCCTTTCACTATTTCTTACAATTTTTGAAGTTCTAGCTATAAATTTTCACTAGATGGCAGGACTCCACTGTTATCTATTATCAGTGGCTTTACTTGTGAAGCAACAGTTGCCTATCAGTAGGAAAAAAATTTAAACATGTTCAAGTTTTGCAAAACATTGAAACAAGCCTAAAACCTTAATAATAGAAAAATGATACATAAACTCAATAAAAATAATTCTCTTACTGAATATGATTAATACTATGGACTTAACTGAAAATAATAGTGAAAGATGTTCTTTTCTTGACGGAGGAACTACAAGGACCTTCTTTTATAAGATGAGGTAGATTTACACACACTGTTCTGATATGTGTAGAAAAAATTTAACTGATCCAGTAAATTAGATGTAACTAGTTAATAAGTATATTGACAGCTTAAAAAGTTAGAGCTTCAACAGCTGAACTTCTGATCTAAAATTATATATTAAAATCCAAAAAACTTAACACTCAGTGTACTGAAACTACCAAGATACTAAAAGGTGATCTGCAAATCCCTAGACATCTTGTCTCTCTGCCTATTTTTCTGGCCTAAGGTATATTTTAATCTCTCTCAGTTTAAAAAGGGAGAATTGTATGGTGAGCAGTCCCAGCACTGTTTCAGCCAATGGCATTTTGCTGATCCCAAAGCTCTGGACAAAATTTGTCCCCCTTGTATAGGAAAACAGAACACAGCTCCATACAGTTACATAAGCCTCAATAACCATGACAAATATTCATTATTGCAGTGGCATGAGCAGTGATTTTTAACAGCGCTACTTTTTAAAGTATTATTTTTTAACTTGGGGTTACCAATTCTCCAGGGACTTACTTCAGTTTATTCTAAACTTGTGCTATCTATTTTGCTTTCTTTTTATCCATGAAGGTAATTTATGAAGCATTCAGTAATTTTCAGTGTTGTTCATGAAATATAAAAGGAAATGTTTGGCTTCTGTTAAAGCTGCTCCTAAGACTGGCTAACTTTCCAAAAACAGAGATAACTCAGTGTAATGCTTTCCAGGATTCCCAAAATAGTAAGAACATTTTCTCATGATAAAGCTGTATTTATTCTATGCTTAGAGAAGAGAAGTATCGTAAATAGATGACTGAAACAGCATTTCCTAATATGAGATTCAGTGTTGCGATATGCTGAGACCATTCAAAAGCATATAGTGAGTTGAACAGGAGCTGAAAGGCATACATCACCTCACAGTTTCAAAACTTTTACATTCAAGATAATGTTTGCAATACTTAACTATCTAAACGTAATCATCCCTTATATTGAAACAAACACAATCAGCACCTGTAGAATATCTGCAAAATGTGTTATCGCATTCAAACAAGCATCACAATACAACCCACACCAACAATTTCACCCGAGGCAGTATATATTTAACAAACTGTTTTCTTCACTCGTGTTCACAAAACACTGACATCTTTCTCTCATGATCCTACCTTGGCGATTTGCAAAGGCTGCTTTTGCTCCTTGCCACCTTGCAATCTAAAGCCCCAAGGCGCCCCTCCAGTCATAGCAATGCAGATGTAATCCCCTGTGCCCATTTTCCTGGTGCAGTTAGGCAGCATTCATTTACAAAAGAACATGAAAAATTTGTCTTGCAGATGTTCAGCGAGCCTGAGGTTTGTCTGCCAGGCAGAGCTGGAGACCCAGAGCACCACACTGTTGCTGCTGCTGCGTACTGCACTAGCAAATGTAGTCATTCAGAAGAATGTAAGAGCTCTCTCAGACCAAGGGCACAGCCCACTCTTTCGTCAGATTCCTACGCTCAGCCCACCTTCAAAGTAAAGTAAGTAACACTGAGGAAACGCACACAAAGAGGCTCGGCCATGAAGCAGAAAAGGCTGTATTTAAACTTGAGTCTCTCGTGACAGCTAAATCAAAACAACAGCAGAAAGAAGTGTACATTTCCCAGTGATGATTTAGCACATAAGTTTACTTTAATAAATGGTGCCAGACATTTTAAACTCTAATTTACCCACTTCTTGCATTCATACTCCAAACAAAGAAGAAAGCAGAATCTGAAGTGAAACATCATGTACATCATCTGAATTAATGATACACTTAGATTGAAAGCTCTTTTTAGTGTTTTTATCTTTACCCTGCACGCACTTTCTGCAGCACTGTAGGTATGCCCCAAAAAAATAAATAAAGCTTTTTAATGTCCCAGTCCTGGAATTGCTTCTTTACTCTCTAGCCCCAGCATATTTAAGCATGCACTGCTATTTAGCAATGACCTGAAGCATTATTGGACCGTAATAATGCCTGTTCTTATGCTTTTCCCACCATGGAAGGGAAGGGGATTAGTGAAATGAGGTATCAATTCACTCTAATGATGCTATCACAAGATTATTTGCATTGTAAGGTAGCCTTATCATAAGCATGAATAAAAATGATTCAGTGAGAAATTCATTAGCCACTGCATTACAAGACCTGGGTGCAATTCTGTTCCCGGTTCCTGACTTAAGGTAGTCTAACTGTAGACAGCTGAGCTCCTGCAGATCTAGGTCTTCAGAGATGCCAGGGCAACGGGAAACATTTGACATTTAAGTTACATGACTTTGCATCTAAGTAGCTGGTAACTGTTGAGGGTTTAAACCTAAGCCTGTACACTTCATCAGGAATCGTCAGAGAAACCATACTCAGAAAGGGAATGGTCTTTGAAGGAGCTTTGCTAGACAACATCTGAGTGAAAAAAACTGACTTAGAATAACTCAGTTCAAGAGGGCTAGCTGCTCCTCACTATCTCATGCAATGTTGATCTGTTGCTTTAGCAGACACTTTTTAGTTTTTCCCTAAGCAAAATCTTGCTATAGACAGAATAGTCTCCTTTTGCTTACTAATGAAACCTTATAGATAATTTTGTGACAGTAAAATTCTTAAGCATGTAGCTGCAAAAAATGCTCTATAGCACTCTGGTAAGTACAAAAATACTCTTGCTTTATTTTGTTTTGCTCTTTACAGAAAATGAACCTTATAATGCATCAACCCTTCAAATGTTATAAATTTAAGGGCAAAATTATGTTTTTAATTACTACTAGGGTGCTTTGGTATTTAGTTTGTATTAGGCTCTTTTTTATCATTTTGGTAAAAAAAAAAAAAAAAAAAAAAAAAAAAAGGATAATCAAATCTGATCCCTGTTTACAAACACTTCTGAATACTTGTAGAAAAAGCTAAAGAAAAAGCTACCCAAAGCTTCCTGTGTCCTAATCTCTAACAAATAATGCTCCATAGGCATTAACAACTCCCATTTGCCATATATGCCTTCCTTAAATACTTATGCCTCAGCATATCTTGCTCTGTAGTAGTAGTCTTATCTTCTTGTACATTCTCTGCATCCTTTGGGATTTCTATATGCTGGTCAGAAATTGAACACATCATCATTAAAATCGGAGTCATTCATGGAGTTGATGACATTTTGGTTTCTATTTGGTCTCTATAGTACAAATAAATAGCATCAATTCAGAGATAATTTTGAAGACCACTGAAAAATTTCAAGTTAACAGCAAACACAGCCACTTAACCATTGCCCTCATCTCCATCGTTTTCTCTAAAACCAAAAGATCGGAGTGTAGGCAACAACTGATAAAAATTCTGTGCGACAAAACTCAAATTTATCAACTCAGCAAATTACAAATGCCAACATTCATCTGTGCCAAAATACAGGCAATGCTCTGGCTTGAATCTGATCATCTATGATAAGATCTTTATGAAAAAAAAATCTAGGTCAACCCCCCAGCTGCCCATCTGCTTTCAAGAACTGCCAGTACAAAATTCTAGCACGTTAGCACTGATGAGCTCTGGTAAACTTAAAGTAGCTAAGTAACAGTACTTAGACTTCAGTCAGGCCATATATCCTGAAATGTTGTCTCTGATAGGGGGTGAAAAATGATTGCTTAGGAAAAAGAACAAGAACATGGAAAATGTATACTAGTTTCCTCAGGCGGCCTGCAGTGACTACCACTCAAGAAATTCCTCAGCCAGATGCAGTTCCTTCGTATTTAGTAACGGTTATAAATTTCTTTTCTATGAACTTTTCCAGTCTCCTCTTGAGCCCACATAACTTCTAGCACTTATAGCTGATTGTAGGAAGTCATCCCTAACTATATTGTGTCGTTTAAAAAAATCACCTCTTCTTGTTTGAATCTGGATCCTACGGATTTGTCTGACATCCCCTGCTTCTTGTGTCAGAGACTGAACAAGCAATCCGCAGCTATACTTACCAAGTGTATTTGTAATGGTTTCCACTTACTTTATAGATATCTGTCATATCCACCTCAGTCATCTACTTTCAAGGGAAGACAAATAGGAAAATTAGTCATTCTTTATACAGAAGCTGTCTCATACCTTTCATTATCCTTGCTGTCTTTCTCTATACCCTTATTGAGGCAGGGTCTGGAACACCAAACAGTCATCTGACTGCGGAAAAAGTTGAGATTTATACAGTAACATGATGACATTATCTGTTTTGTTTTCTTATTTCTAACCCTGGCATTGCTAACACCTGATCTGCTTTTTCAGCTGCCAATGAGTTGATGCTTTCATGGAACTATCTTTTAAAATCTTAAAATCTTGTCTGATACTAATCAGTTCAAAGCTCATTGTTTTATATGCGAATTAATTTTTTGTTCCCCAACATGCATCACCTTATACTTATAAGCCATGTTACAGTATGGCTGCTTAGTTTTCTTACAAGCCTTTGGTGAAGGAATTTGTTGAAAGCCTTTTGTAAATCCAAGATCAATCAGATCACCCTTATCCACATGTTTTTTGATCCCCTCAAAGGATAGCCTTATGTCGGCGAGGCAGGACTTCCTTTTATGAAAACTGTTTTAACTCTTCCCAGATAAGTCATATTTATCCAGATGTCCACTGTTCTTTATTATAGTTTCCACCTATTTGTTTTGTGTAGATATTGGACTGACAGGCTTGTTTTCTGAACGTCTCTTGTAACATTTTTGTTAAAAAATGATGCTCTGTAGTCTCAGGTAACAAGGCACTTTTAAGTAAGAGTCATCTGTTGCAGCTTCAAATTCCTTTAAAACTCTGTGTGATCTCAGTGACTATTTCAATTTTTTTGCTTACAATCACCTACAGACACTGGTCCATATAGATTCTCATGATAATAATCATGTAAGATTCTGAACAGTTTTACTATCAGTGGATTTACCTAAAATCTAATGTATATCAACCAGTTCTGTCTTCTGGCTTCAGAAGACATTCCAGCAACATGAAAAGAAATAAGACGTATGCTACGTTTCCTTCCGCAATAAAAGAAAAGCCATCATTTCAGCTACAGTTTCCTACAAAAGTACCCTAGGTCTGTGGATTCTTTAAAAATGCAAACCTTTCCACCCATTCCTTAGTAATGAGAAATAGAGAGAGGGAAAGAGGATATCATGATCTCTAATTTATAGGCAGCATTTTAGTGCTGTAAATACCTGAATGGTAAGGTTTTCTCCTTTTTAACTTTTCATTCTTTTCTTATCTGATTTTTTTTCCACATAAAATCAATACAGGCTAGTTCCCTAAAAATGTCCATTTGAACAACTTACGAGATTCTAACTGTATCATCTGTAAACAATTTAATAAACTACACAATTTATTGTAGTATGTGATTTTAGCCAAATGAGAGAAACAGCAGGGGAAAGGAAAGGAAAGGAAAGGAAAGGAAAGGAAAGGAAAGGAAAGGAAAGGAAAGGAAAGGAAAGGAAAGGAAAGGAAAGGAAAGGAAAGGAAAGGAAAGGAAAGGAAAGGAAGGAGAGGAGAGGAGAGGAGAGGAGAGGAGAGGAGAGGAGAGGAGAGGAGAGGAGAGGAGAGGAGAGGAGAGGAGAGGAGAGGAGAGGAGAGGAGAGGAGAGGAGAGGAGAGGAGAGGAGAGGAGAGGAGAGGAGAGGAGAGGAGAGGAGAGGAGAGGAGAGGAGAGGAGAGGAGAGGAGAGGAGAGGAGAGGAGAGGAGAGGAGAGGAGAGGAGAGGAGAGGAGAGGAGAGGAGAGGAAAACATTGTCAGTGCTTTTTGTTTTGTTTGTTTCTTAATTACACAGGGAAAAAAATACACTTGTAAATACATAGTTTAATGGAACAAAAAAAGATAAAATCACAGTCATACCACTTGAGAAAACAGTCTCTTCCAAAATTAATTGAAAATGGCCTCATCTAACAGATCCCTTCAAATGAGATTTTAAAATAAAGTGGTTTCTGCAAACTAAGCGTAGTGTAAGGCAATGCAGTCTACGTTATTATCCTGAATCACTGCCTAATAACATTTCTTGTTTAGTAGTAATACAATTAAGTAGTTGTGTAAAATAAAAGCAAATTTTGAATGCAAAGATAAATTCCATTTTCCCCAAACTTTGTAGAAGTAGAAAAAATATTCTTCTTAATTCCTGGGCTTAATTTTTATTCTCCTGACTTCAGAAGCAACAAGAAACAGAGCCACATGGAAAGGATTTAATTTTTAGAAAAAGATTTAAATGATGGACAAAGTGAATGAAATATGTTGACGGAAGGTTTAAGCTGCACAGTGCCAGCAAACTTTCATTAAAGCTGATTGCTCCTCATTTTCCCCCCATCAAGTTTCTCTTGTCCTACAAGAAAATATAATAGAATCCAGATGTTTGATGGCATGAGGAACTTAGCTGTGCACTGCAAGCTAAACAGGCTTTGCTGACTGAAAGTACAGACGTGTAAAGGTACAGTAAAACAGCAATACCAAGTTCTCTTAGTGAGGAGAAAAGAAATAAAAGCTAAAACAATGACATACTTATTGGATACCTTTAAGGCCAGACTGGAAAGCCATGCCCATGTTCATAAGAGGCCTGAGCATTTTCTCATTGATAAAGGTAAAGGCTTCAAATTTTAATCCCTAATGTGGATTATTAGGCTAGATATTGTGTAGGGTTGGAATTTCACAACTATTCCTTTTTTTGTTTGTTTGTTTGTTTGTTTGTTTGTTTGTTTCCCCAACTTCAAGAATGGCAAATGAACTACAGTGCAAGAAGCAGAGAAATGTCCTGAATCTGACTCTCATGTGAAAAAACACTTTCTCAGAAACATCAAATAAATGTGACGATGATTTAAAACCTGAGATAATTCTTCTTCTAAACTGAAGTGCACAGGGTTGCACTGTCACTTTCTGAAAAGCTGTAAGTCTGCAATCTGCCAAGTGTAAGGAGCAATGCTGAAAAGTTCTTAGCCACACTTTCCTCAAAGGCAGAGAAGTAATTTGTTATTGTTCTGTGCTGGAAACAAATTACCTCAACTCCACACCAGCTCAGCTAAGGTTAACAAAGTTTTAGATACTGAGGAAGGGTCAAACCTTTGCCTGTTTATCTTTCCAATACTTCTTTGTTCCCTGTCTTGTTCTTAGTGGAATGACTAATAGTAACTCTAGCCACAAGCAAAAGTTTATTAATGCAGGTAGCACATGCAGAAGAGTAAGAACTCTGTTCCTCTTGGTGGTAGACTTCACCATAGTCACAATCATGCCTTTTGTTATTAAGTTAATGTAAAACTCTGTGAACTGATTGCATATGCAGTTAATGCCAGACATTGTTGAGAGGTATGTTAGATCACACTCGGAGCATTTATACATGGTTTGCTAAGAAGACAATGTAAGTCAACTGAGTTTAGCTGCAGATAGAAAGTTGTCTGTGCAACTACTAGAACGATTTTCTCTAAGCAATTATGTTAGTGGTAGTCATTCTTGTTTGCAATAGTATTATCATTATGGTTTTAGGAGCAATTGTAAAAAATATAAATAAGAATAAATAAACAAATAAATAAAAGCAGCTTGGTCCTCCAAACTAGAAACTAAGGTAATATCCTTGAGTGTTACTGATTGATAACAATTAATAGAAATTCATAGAGAGAGAGCTCCCTTATAACTCTGCATTTCACCATGCCAGGGCGCAGATCAGTGAAGATCTGCTTTCTAAGTTTATGTGTAAGTGGCAATATGTCACAAACTCTCTACAGCCTAAGACTGGTCACCATTAAATACAGTGAATAAAAATGTATTGATAGCTTGAGTTTTGAGAACATACCTCTGATGTTTCTTTGGTCTTTGTCCTACCTGTTCCTACCCCAAGCCACTTCCAGATATGCAGAAAGTACATTCCTGAACTGCTGATGGAAGAGAAGCACCAATTCTTGGTTTTATTTTTTCTGGCCTACTAAAGTCTTTTTAGAAGACTTTGGGGCCTCCAGGTGTGTGCACAGGGCCTCACCATGTCCCAGCAGCATGCTAAAATAGGAGCCAGATTTCCTTCCCTACTTTCTCCCACTCACTTGTATTGCCCAGACAATTTGGAAGTACAGGTGGTCTTGAGGCACCCAAAGGGCCTTGGGAAAGGAGCTGTTTAGAAATATATAGAAAGACAAGGATTTCTGAATATACAGAAAAATCATCAAGCAAAATAGCTACAAAGGCCCCTCAAGAGGGAGGGGCCTTTCATTGTGAGGAAAAAGTAAAACACGTTCACTGCAAGACTTATGAACATGCACAAAATTTCTGCCACCTGAATTCGGCCCTAGTGGTGTATTTGAAATGACGGTTTAACATGGCACTGAAGATTGAAAAGATCTTGAAGATTTAACATCAATCCGATGAATACTCACCTGCATTAAATTTCATTTTCTTTTGAAATTTGTTTCATGTTAGCCTGCATAAAAGTGATTAATTCCCTTTGATTAGTTGCTTCAAAAAAGCACAGTGAATGATTACATGTATTGGTCACGTCTAGCATAAAAACCAACAATTCTTGCATCGCAGTGTAAAGCAGGCATTGTTTTCCACTTGAAAGGCTCACCAGAATGAATTTATCAGTACTAAAAATAAGAATAGGAGAAGCAGAGGAATGATTGTGTTATAACACAGTATGGGCCTCAGGAAATATGGGTTCCATTTTTACACTTGTAAATTTACATTTAAGTATTGGTCTGGACCTTTAAAATGGGGAAAATACCTAATCCACGGTATAAATTTGAGTAATCTGTTTGAACTTCTGAACATCTCAGTGGGTGATTCGATAACTTGTGTCCTTCTGTAGTACCACATTCTTCCTTCCTTCCTCTGCACAAACTAGGCTGTAAGCCTTGTAAGGCAGTTTCTAACAGGACTTTATAAATACCTTGAAGTATTTTGTTTGGTGTCTGCCCCAGAGAGTCTGATGTTTGTGGTTCAAACTACAGCCTCTAGCAAGAGGACAGTTCATAAAGAGTTGTCACGGCATCAAGTTCCATCTGCATAAGGCTACCAGCATTTCTTTCTCTGTCTCTGGATGGTTCTGGTAAGATTTTTCCCAGAGAAACAATAACAACAAAGAGGATACAACAAGGACCCTCATGCATGAAATCTTACCCCCATGCAAATAACTGCAATAGATAAAAAGCAATCCTTCATTCCTGGCTATAGGAACAAGAATTCCAGCTCTCTGCTTTGATAACTAACTCCTTGCCTAATGGAGAACATTAGAAAAAAAAATGTCCTCCAAAAACACCTTGATGTTTAACTCCTGCTGATCCTTTCCTGTTGTGCTGCGTCTTCTTGCCAGAAACCAGTTTCCAGACTTCTCAGCTCCGTCTGTCTTTACAAAGGCTTCTGCTTTTGGTGCTAATCTACTGCTTAACTGGTATTGGCATGGATTTGCTGGCTTTCCAGACAACTGCCAACATCTGCAAGTCCTGGACAACTGTTTTTTGTGTACCCACAGAGCAAATCTGGTATGCACGCTGTGAGACCAAGTGTAATGTAGAATGTTGGTCCTGTCCTTTCTTATTTTATACCAGCTGCATCTCCTATCCCTTTGTTGGATCTATCGTATACAGATAATGTGACAGATTTATTTTATTCTGATTTTCTTTTATTTAATTCTGAAGTGGGTTTGTTGGTTTATTTTTGGTGACGGGAAAAGAATCAAATAGTTGATATGAGAGGTATCTAAATGTCCCCCAAACAGTATTTTGAAAAATAAATACTCTTGTAAGAAATACTGATACTTATTACAAATGACAGATCATTTTCCTTTACTGCTGCCTAGTACCTATATTTTTTTTCCAATGCTCAGGTAGATGATTTTTTGCTCCTATATTAATATAGGAGAAAAATATAGTGTAAAGCAGAAAGATGGTGAATGTTAGTGTGAATAAACACAAAAGCATTGGCATCTTAGGTGCTTTCCTAGTGATTTTGAAAAGCTGTCTTTCTTATACAGTATATTCATTCAACAGTTATGAAGGTGTCAGTACTAACAAACAGAAATAAACTTAACACAGTTGGTGATACCAACTGAGCAGACAAAGGGAATTACCTAAATTTCTGTAGGCAGTCGATTATATGTAACAAATATGACTTGCTAATAACAGTAGAAATATACCCAGTTTCCTTTTTATGACAGTACACTTATTAGAGTATTCTTTCTAGCAAGACTCCACTAACACATCAGAAATTTTATACGTGGGCAGGAAACAAAATGAAAGCCGATGAAAGTAAAGCTAATTCAGATGCTTTTGAATGTAGAAGTGAAATGTATCTAAGTTTGAGAAATTCCATACATTCATCAGGCAAGCAGGGAGAGGATCACATAACTTTCTGCTGTCCTTTCTCAGGCTGTCACTGATGGCTTAATGTTTATTCACAGTTCTTTATATATCATACATTATTCATTGGATTTTAATGAGAAGTTCTCTGTTTTTATGTTACAGTTCGTTATGTAGCAATTACAGCAGGGTAATCAAGTTTTGAGTTCTTTTCTTTAAGATCTAGTACTGCGATCTTCCTCTTTCATGCATCTTAGACAGCACTAAATTAATTAAAAATTATAATTGAAATTCCCCAACTGAAACATCACAGCAGTTTTCTCAGAACACTGAATCTATCTCCTGTAAATGTTCCAGATCAAGTTGCAAGAATGCTGATTTCATTAGAAAACCGAAATAGCAACAGCCAGGGAAAGGAAGGAGAGGAGCCTTGCAGGTTTCAGATACTGAAAAATCAAGAGGCCTGAACTAGCCAGAAAATTCTTCTTGAAGAAGCAGCCACAGTGAGTTTTCTAAAGCACATGCACTTTTGTAATGTTTAACTTGAACAGAACTGGTGGACCTTAGAGCATTTTATAATCATTTCTGTCTTACTGATTTTCACAGAAAAAGCGGTTTTAGGTCCTAGAGACCAAGCTAACAAGAAATCACAAGCTTGGCTTTAAGGCTAGTGCCCTATTCAAAAGACCCAGAGAGAGTCTCCTAGGTAAATAATAGCATTAAATACTTGCATATTGTGTTTTGCCTGTAAGCATAATTTTATGTTTTACAAATATGCCAGTAAACTTTATCAACACTCTTTGAGGTAGGCAAGAATTGGATTGTCTTCTGTAATGGTTGGTTTTTGTCGTCTGTTGGGGGGAGCTAGGGATCGTGAAGACAAAAGGGTCTGTCACTGGGGATTGACCAGTTGCCAGTGACATTTAAAGAGGGTTGGGACTGGGAGGGAATGACACACTCCCAGTCCTTCCTTTCCTCTGCCAATGCAGAGTATAACAAAATGCAACCATTTCTAGGGTGGAACAATGCAACTGCACAAAGGCAACCAGCAATTGTACAAGAGCAACAAAATTGCACAGTTTACAATAGGGAACAGAGAGTAATATTCAGTTTAAATGAATTTGCAGAAGAATTCAAATAGACAGACTATAATTTTATCACTTGGAATTTCAGCAGGGTGCTGGGATTTACGCTTTTATTCATCTAAAATATTTGGGAAACTATAATGAGGGTCAGGACCTCTTATTCTGAAAGCAACCTGAGGTAGAACAGCCTTGACCACTGTGGAGCAGTAGGTCCATACTTAGCAAGAAGGAAAAGGGAGAATTGTTTGTACGATTCATGTGCTCAGCAATTCTTAACTGTGTCTCAGTGGCCCCTCTGGCCAGACCTGATTTTGGTTTTGGGTACTCTGACCAGCTGCTTCTTTGGTTTTGATATTGCAAAAAAAGGGGTAAGGAATTAATTCTTCCTTTAATGTGGCCCCATGAAATAGGACTAGTGGACAGTGGATAGTCACTGTAGGAAGTACCTAACTAACACCAGTTATTTAGGAGAAAATTATGTAGTAACAAATATATGCCCAGCATTTTAACATTACTGAATTATTTTCCCTATATAACAGCAGCTAGATCAGTGTAATATTCTAAAAACCCTTTGCTGTCTGTGTTTTTATTTTATATAGGGCAGTGTTTAAAGGGCGTACTCCAATAATATTTTCTGACTGCCACTGAGATTATTTAACAAAGAGATCAGTATTCACTTCTGTTGTAACCCTATATATGTTTTCAGTGTGCTTAGCTTTTTATATTAGAAATGCAACTGAGTCACAACACTGATCCGTTTCTTCTTTCAGTAGGGTGCTGTTTCCTGAAATATTACATCTTTCCTTTTTCTCACATTTTTTTAGGCTGACCTCATCATCACACTTTTTTTCTTTCCTGAAAAAAAAAAGAAAAGAAAAAGAAAAAAGAAAAAATGTCCCTTCCATATTTGATTGCTTTTTTAAAGTTTTCTTTTGTTTTAAACAAAAATGCAACCTTTGTAAATATGCATTTTCATTTGCTTGCGAAGTGCTTTACAGCAAACCATAAATTGTTCTCCATAGATCTTAACAATACAGAAGACAAAACGTTAGAGAATATTTTTGTGAGTATATGTAAGCAACACAGGAAAAAGAAAGGCAACTTTATATATAAATAGCTTTAGGACCCTTCTGATGTTATCACAACCAAACCTGTTGTTATGTCTACTGGACATACAAATGAAATTAAGTGGAGAAAAAAAAAATACAGTATCAAAAACAACAAAAAGTCTTCTAGTATGTAGAACCTTTGGAGTTTTATGAACTATTCCTTGTGATGAAATAGTCTTTTATTTAAAGAACATACCCAATATTGTCTACATCTTCCCTTACAGAATAGTTCAGAATATATTTGATAGATAATATTTCATATAGCACTGAACTGCAGACACTTGTCTTGTCACAACTATATGTTAACACAATCAATGTTAACTGTTGCAAAAGTTGTAGTATAGCTATCCAGGAGAGATAACATGTTCATATCTCATGCATCACAGTGCTGTTCTCATTATTCCTGGCAGCTTGTGCTAAGGCTATATTCTAAAGATGTTCTCTAAATGAAAAGGTTAGGTAAGGATTTAGCTTTCCCTGAAACATGCATTATCTTAATGCAGTGTCCTATGACATAGAGATATGGAGTTCTGCACAGTTTGTCTGTGAGTGGCTGTGTAGGCCACTGGTAGTTATTTCAGGGAACAGATCAATCCCAAATAATTATTAATCCCAAATAATTCTCCTATGAAGAAAGGCTGAGAGAGCCAGGGCTGTTCAGCCTAAAGAAGAGAAGGCTCCAGTGTGACCTTATGGCAGCTTTTCAGTACTTTCAGGGGGCTTATAAAGAAGATGTGGAGTGATTTTTTGCTTAGCCAGATAATGACAGGACAAGGGGGAATAGTTTTAAACTAAAAGAGAGGAGATTTAGATTAGATGTTAGGAGGAAATTCTTCACTTACAGGGTGGTGAGGCACTGGCACAAGTTGCCCAGAGAAGCTGTGGATGCCCCATCCTTAGAGGTGTTCAAGGCCAGGCTGGACGAGGCCTTGGGCAACCTGATCTACTGGGTGGTATCCCTGCCTTCGGCAGGGGGTTTGGAACTAGATGGTCTCTGAGGTCCCTTCCAACCCGGGCTGTTCTATGGTTCTGTGAATTAAAGTCATTAATCCACTTCCCCCTCCCCACCCCACAAAAAAAAAAAAAAAAAAAAAAAAAAAAAAAAAAAAAAAAAAAAGTTTTGAGTTACTCTTCTTTGGGTTCTGAGTTAGTTTGTTTGGGTTCTGTAACCAGTATCTCCCAAGATGATGGATGACTATTTGTTTTCTTTGTTTCAGAACTAATTAAAAAAAATCTGAAAACTTTAGAGATTTTGGTGGCAGAGGATTTGCTATTTTTTTAATTGGGATGAAGAAAAGCATCTATATTTAGACAAATTCCTCTACTGACTTCACCAATACTAACTCCAAATTAGGCCTTAAGTAAATCACGTTGGTTCTCAGTAGTGTTGTATAGGCACAACTTCAGGATGAACTGACTTTTTAACCTACAAGATCTTCATTACTGGTGATGTTAGAGAAGAAATTAGTCTGACTCATAGATTTCATGGTAAAGTTTAATTTAAACAATTTAACTAAAATGAAGTGACAACAGTTCAGTGATACTGCAATGCCATTTTTATGAAATTACTTTCCAGATCAGTAATGCACTTAAATCTTTAATGATGTTTCCACATTTCTAAAATTGAAGACATTAAATTACTTTTAATGTTTATAGGTGGAAACTGCAGATAAATATTACTTGTAGTTTCAAAACATCAGGACCATGACATGCTGGGTACATTTTGTCTCAGCATTCCACGCTAATGGCAGATGGAAGCCAAGCTGTGGCCTCCAAAAAAGAGGTGTTTTGATCCATTTCCAGAACTGGCCTGAAATGGGGGAAGAACTGGCAATGGCATAGCTTCTCTATGCGATCTCTTGCTGATCTCTTTCAGCTTCATTAGAGCTGATTTCAGGGAGGAGAAATCTGATAGTAAGTATTCAGTGGCCAAGTTAGCGCAAGGCTCTTCTGTGCTGAATTATCCACAGCTGCTTACTGTTAATAGCTGCAAGCTAGACACAACAGGGCTGGCGGGACAAGCGACTTGCTAGGCTCCACAGCAAAATAGGGGATGTCCAAACTTAGCGTCGTTATTTTCCCCTCAGTGGCATGGTATTTCAGAACAATTCTGTGTAACTGAAGGTAACTGTATGCATCCATATAACCAGCAAAGAGTGAGGGACAACGGGTGAAAAGGCAGCGCGGCGATGATGACAGGCATTGTTTTGCATCTTACTTATGAAACAGTCACTGATACTCTGCAGCCAAAACCACATGCAGCTGATGCAGTTGAACTGATGCTTGTCACCTTCTTGACCAAGTTTTCCATTCTGGTTAGACAAGAGTGAGAAGTTGGAAAAGTTTGAGCAGAATATCCAACAGCATTAATTCCAATAACATCCAGAAAGTCAGCTTATGCCGTTCAGTGGTGAGTCCAGCCCTGGAGAGCAGGTACAAAGCCTCATCAGGACTCGTTCTTGCCTCTTTGTGTTGCCCTCAGAGGCTTCTTCCATGTCTGTCATGTAAAGGATGCCCCGCCATTTCTGACATCTATTTCAAAGGCATTGTTAGTTTTACAGAATTATTTTGTATAGGAATGAATGTTTTGGATAATCTTGTCTGATATATCCACTACTGAGATTTAGCTCCATGTTTAGCTCCATTCAGCCCCAAAAGCTTAATGCGGTTGTAGAACAGACGCACAAAGGATGAGGCCTATGAAGTCTGAACTCCACGTACACTTGAATTCTGAAGCTGTCTTTAATTGAATGACTTTTTGTTTTTCTTTTGCTAATTGTCTGCCTTTTTTTTTTTTTTTTTTTTTTTTTAACCTCAACACTACAAAGCTCATTTTTTGACAGGCAAACTTGACCAGTACATCTTCCTTGTGTTACTCCCATGTTTCTACTTTGTTAATTAGGAAACCATTGGTTCTGTGCTGTAACCCAGGCGGTGTTTGTAATCGTGCTGGGTCAGTGACCCAAAGCAGAGCAGGCAGACAGGTGCAGCACCTGGGCAGTGCTTCACTCTGGATATTCGGGGGCATAGTTCTGCGTCTATAAACACGTGCATACGTATTGCCGCAGACAGGCGCTTTAAACGCACACGAGAGGAAAACTGCCTGCATTTTTAGTGCTTGTCTGCGTTTGGAGAGGAACCGTGTCCCCGCACAGCGGGACAAAGCCGAACCAGAGCCCTGGCCCCGCCGCTGCAGCCCCTCACAGCTCCCCCCCCCCCCCGCCCGCTGCGGGCTGGGCTCCGCGGCGCGCACTGCGCAGGCGCAGCCGGCGGGGCCGGGCGCGCTCCCGGCGGTGTGTGGGGGGGGAGCGGCGGCGGCGCGCGCGCGGGTTCGGACGTGGCACTCGGCTGAGCGGCGGCGCGCGCGGCCAGGGGTAACGGCCAGGTAACGGTCCTAACGGTTCTAACGGTCCTAACGGCCGCGCGGGGGGGGCAGCGGGAGGGAGGGGGCTGCGGCGGCGCGCAGGTGCCGGGTGGGTCCCGATTGGGGCTCGGGGAAGTTGAGGCCGCGCCTTCCGAGCTGCCCCCAGGTGTGTGCGGTAGCAATAAAGAGCGGGGGGGGGGGGGGGGCGGCCGAGGTGTTTGTGTCGCTGCTGGTCCTCAGGCCACGGGGCGTAAGGTCACCGGGCATTAAGAAAGGGAGACAGAACCTTATTTTGTCCTTTTGTGTAATGGCATGGTGGTAAACAAACCCCGGGGAAGCCCTCGGTTTAGTTGATCCTCTGATCTTTCTCGTGCCGTTTCCAGAATGAATCTGTATGTCTCATCAGAACCTGATCACTGAAATCTTAAGGGATCTGTGATATTGGTACCTTAGGTGTTGTCTCCAAACCAGTGTCATTGCGTGTTTCTCTATGTATGTATCTGAGGTGGGATTAAACATGCTCAGTGTTAAGTGAAATCTGGAACTGTGTTGGATAAGCTTGCGTTGCCCTCCCTCTGTGTGGTTCGGAGTTCCTGTCTCTGTCCAGCACAACCTCTGCGTGTTCATACCGCCTGTGGGAAGTTCGATGTGGCAAGGCTTTGCATGGCTGTGTGCGAGGAAGCTGTGGGGGAAGTCATTTCCCATGGATGCTGTCACAGTGTCACAGGTGTTGGCTATTGCAGCTGTCTTGAAGTGCAAATCGCTGACTTTTTATATATTTAAAATATTTATACGTTTGTGATGAGCCATAGCTTTTCTCTACTGACATGTGTCAGTGCAGTGTGACTTTGTCTATTTCGTGGTCTTGTAGGTGTATCTGATTTAGATGACGCCTTCATGCGTGCTACTGGATTGCAATTCTTGATCCAGCCTGCATACTCAAAAGATCACCTCATGCTGCAATCCAAGGAATGTGAAATACAGGTGGCTGGCAAAGCTATTTCAAAGGAATATTTCACGTATGGAATACTGGTTTAGGTAATGGATCTCTAGTTCTTTGAGGATGCCCTAGTTGGGGCTTCACAGAAGCACTAAGTGCACACTCAGATCCTCATCATTTCTGAAAACACTTTTAATCTGGGTTTAAAGAAAGTTAGTGGTATTCTATTTTTGTTAAATTCAACATGCAATCAAAAGTGAGGAATCTTACAAAAGTGAAAGTTGGCGATCAAGGCTGCAGAGTGTACGTCAGTAACTTTTCAGATCACTTGGTGGAAAGTGCTCTGTATTTGGAAACTTCATGTAAAATACGGTCATCTGATTTAGTAGTGTAGCATTCATCGGATTTTTTTGGTTTCTGAAAGCTTCTTAGAAGTATCTTGCAGGAAAAATCACTGTGGGAAAGAGATTAAATGTCTTGTGAATGTCCTCATCATCAGAAAACTTCTTTTGATTGCTTTCAGTCAAATTCTGGTGTTTTCTTGTTGTTTTTCTCCTTTCTCTGAAAACAACAGAATCAAGATTTGAAAGCTTAGGTAAAAGATGCCTGGTAACAGTTTGGACAGTGTACGGTACTGTTGAGGGTAATACTGCCCTCAGAGAACAGCCTCTCACTTGTGGAGTGCCTTGTGCTCTATTTCATCACACTACAGAGTCCTTTAGTAAAAAAGCCTGCTCAGGTCTGGGCCAGTAATGTGGAAGACAGCTAGAAATAGGATCTCTGTCCATCCTATAATTTATTCACAGTTTCACCAGCATTGAAAGCAAGCTTTTACTCACTTGCTGGGAGTGGGGATGATGTAGAAGGTTTGATGAAGAGCTGGTACTATGTTCCATACCCCATCCAAAACAAGTCTGCTAGCATTGGAGAAGGATTTGTTAGTAGTTCTGTTCTCTCTGCTTTTCCTGATTTTTCAAAGTACCTGGTATCTGGCGTGTGGGACTCACTGTCTATTTTGCAGGTATAGCAGAAGTCTGTTTTTTCCTTGTGAAGAGAATAATTTGAGATGTTTTCTTCCACCTATACATCCTTTAGTTACAGTTTTTCTCTTGTCTCGGAGAGGTGAATCCTGTTCAGATAAATTCAGTGAATTGTTCGAATTCATGCAGTGATAAGGAAAGCAGCCAACCAGTTGCAGTCAAATAAAAGCATCGTTTTCCCCTGACCTCCAAATCCATTTTTGCCTCCAGGTTTGTCTTAGTTTTTTTTTTGGAAGTGTAATTCTCGGCCTTTTAAAATGTCCAAAGAGTGCAGAGTAGTAACAGCTGTCACTTTCTCTTTTGCAGTTCATTAAGGAGAACCCCATACATGGAGTAAGAATATTGCCAGCATGAGTGAACAAGGTTATGTTGTGGCTCCTCCGTATTCCCAGTCCCAGCCAAGAATGGGAGGCTTTTCTAAAAGTTTTGGACCACCTAATTCTTCACTTTGTTATGGGCATTATGACGATCCCAATTCCTCATACGCAGCGCCTCAACCAGGTACGAAATTGGCTTAAAATATGTTTTCGATCTGTTTTTATCTGATGTCTTTTTGTATCTCTTTTGGTGTTTTGCATCTCTTCATCACACTTATGTCAACACATGGTGCTCAGCTTTACACTGCTGACGCAATAGGATCCTGCCCCAGCTTTGCCTGTGTTACTGTTTGTGCCCAGGTGTTGATGTAAGATGCCTGGTAGTGGGATTCTGATCTCTGCGTGTGAATTCCAATATCCGGGAAGCAGTAGGCACCAGTGCCCAGTGCTGTGCTGTGATTAACCTAATACAGGTGTTAATGCAGACAACAACAACAAAATTCTGTGAATAAAGAAATGTTTCTCAACTCCTATGTCTTAATGGCAAGAAGGCTCTCAGAGACAGGTTGTATTCTTTGCAGTAGGACCTGTGTCCAACCAGATTCCTGAGCACAAATGTGCCTATAAATACAGGTTGATGTTTTACTACTTAAGCTTGCTTGCTGAGTGACGTGTTTGGATAATGCTCAGTAAGTGGAGCCTATCTGCTTTCTGACCACAGTTATCTTCCATGAGGAAAGGGAACTTGGGTAGCTTTTATATGCAGATGGCTTGTTTGCTGTTTACAAATGAAATCATGCTACAGATGATGTAATTTGACATCCAAAAGATAAACCAGACTGTTACTGTCTCTCCTTTCTGTTTCATTCATTTTAACTTGGTATGTGGCTTCAAATTTTTCAAGAAGTATAGTAAGTGAGAATGTAGTGGCTGAGATCTTAAAAAACAAAACATCAACAAAATAAATTTAAGAGCATAGAAATGAGGTCTTTAAAAGACGTTTAGATGTAGAGCTTAGTGATGTGGTTTAGTGGAGCACTTGTTAATCAGAGGTTGGACTGGGTGATCTTGGAGGTCTCTTCCAACCTAGATGACTCTGTGATTCTGTGAAGCCTGTTTTGCTGGTCTAATTTAAGTGAACTGGTCTAATTTCAGCAAACTTTAGGCATACTAAACTTGTGAATTGGGACTGTGGGAAATATCCCAGAAGTAAGATTCCCTCTTTCTTCATTAAGTCTATTAACACACCTAGGCAAAATAGGGAGGAAAGAGAGGGATCGTCTCAGCATGACTTCACAGAGGAAAATGACAGTTAAAGTAGTAAAGATGTCTGAATTATTTTTTAATACCAGTCAGATTATGGTAATTTACATTAAACTCAGTATTTGTGATTGGGTGGGGTAATAACAGAACCAAATATCAAACTGCTTGCTTGTTTGTTTTATATATAAAATATTCTTTTTAAAGATGGCAGGAGTTGTGTTACTTTAACCCAATGCTAAATGTAAGCAGAATTGTTTCTGGTAATTGGCTTATTAGAATGTTATGTCTGTTTCTCCATTCTTGATTCTTTCTCATGGTCCTTCTTGGGTTCTTTTGCTGGAAAGTTACCAACTACTGGTTGGTTCCTTTTTTGCTGTCTTTTTCATACCTGCTTTTATAGCTGACCAAAAATCTCTCCTTTCTTACAGACAGGCTGTGGTTAGAAGGGACCTCTGGGGGTCATCTTGTCCACCCCCCCCTAATCAAATAGGGACACCTGGAGCTGCTATTTTTATTTTTAGAGCAGGGCAGTACACTTGTAGTTTTTGATGATGTTGTGCTTTTTTTTTCTTTTTTTCTTTTTTTTTAAGGTTTCTTAAATAAAAGTGCTTCTTGTTTGGCAGGTATGTCAAAATCAACTCTGCCTCTTGAATCTTCAGCCACTGTTGGGCCTCCACCACCTGGTACACATCAGTTCAACCAGACCAACTTCCAGAACGGGCCCAATGCAGCGGCACGGCCAGCGCACAGGTGACTTTTAAGAATTAATACATGAGATCTAAGTTATTTGACCTCTCTTTGGCTGTTTCATTGGCATTTAAGTATGGCATCCCTTTTATCTTCAGCAGTTCTGACTTACTCCAGTTCTGAACTGGATTTTCTAGTTCAGTTCTCTGTGATGTTAAGCTGCTAGATCATACGGTATAATCTATAATCTCATTAATTCAATTTTTAGAACAAGTCAGGTTTTTATCATGAATTGTTTATTTTTAACTATTATTTCTGCCTGAACCTTAGACTCATTGCTTAAAAGCAGAAGGTGTTAGAAGTGCTTTCTGAAGAGCACTTACATATAAGTTGCTTTTTTTTTTTTTTAGTTATTTTCTGATGTATTAATTCTCCTTTGTGAGGTACCGAGGAGTTGTAATTTAAAAAATTAATAGTTGCTGGTGAGTTTTGACTAGAAGCTGGTACATGCCTATATAACTGTAGGTTTTTTCCCCTCTCTTGCCTTTGCTTCGTTGCTGTGGTATCACAGCCAAGGATCTGTAGGGTACTTTAAAGACATTTTAGAATGCAGGTTTGATATAATTTTTCAGATGGATGACTGCTGCTCTCTTGCTCAGTCAGTTAGTCTGAGATTAATTATGAAGAATTTAAGTGTTGTTTTCCTGCCTCCAGAACTTACAGGAAACAATGAAGGAGATAGGAGTGGGTAAGGGAGAAAACTAGGGACAGGTTGAAGCTGTAAAAATGAATCTTGGAAAAATTATGGTATGAGGGAATGAAAAGAAAGGGTGGACAAGCTTGATTACAGAGTGATTGTATTGCAGGGTGGGTTGTAAGTGGGTAGATGCACTTAACTCTTAATTCTGTCAATTGTTAATTATTTTGCTGACCTCCCATGAGTGACAAAATTAGAGTTCATGTGCCTATAGCTATTTTAGCTTTAGTGAATTTAATTTCATGTAAAAACATACTTGTTTCAGTTGATTGAAGCCTTACTCTGCTTCTGTGCTTCTTTAGTTGTGGTGAAGTTATTTGTGTCCAAGTAAAGCCATGCATATGTTTTATGAAGCACTGGAATAGGAAGCCTGTTGTCTGTGTGTTACAACTGTGTAAAATGGACCCACAGAGACTGGTCATCTGTTCTTTTAAAAAAAAAAAAAAAAAGTGTACAAACGGACAGGGAGAAGCAGTGGTTGTCCTGAAAACAAGGAAAATGAAAGTCAAGGTGATATGACCAGCCCAGCAAAATACTGATTCTCTTCCCTAAGTTTTAGCCAGCTGTCAGGACAGTGACCATATCTGCTTTTTCTGAGTATTTCCTGGTCAAATTTACCATTTGACTGGAAAGCAGTGGAATTTAGTTAGCATCTTGTTCCTCTGTGGCCAGGGCATTCATAAGGATGAGTTTACTAAACTAAGATCACTTTAGTGGCTGTATCATAAGATATGTGTAAAGATGAACTTTTCAGTTGGAGCTGCACTGATGTTATATCAGTGTTCATTCTCTGACTTGACAGATTACTAAATTGAGTTTAATGAAAGTTGTGTAACTGCCAGGGGTCTGACCCTCCATTTGCACAATGGCTTGTGAAAACTTGCTTCTTCACCTTAAAAAATAATTTTGACTTGAATTCAGCCTTGGTATACAGAACTGCAAGTGCATGATTAAGTCAGATAGTTCTATACAGGATGAAGCTTGGCCCAGCACTTCTACAGTAGCACTTCATATGCAGCGACTGGTATTATTTAGAGCAAAAAGAACTGTTTTTCTTCCTGCCTTGTTATATTGCCACCAGCAACAATTATGTAACATTCTTGCTGATCTTGTTACATGTGGGAATGTTGAGATACCCTTCAGACCACTGAAGACCTGGGATCTTTATAGTTATGCCACTGTGTTGGGTTTTATTCTTCTGATTTTTGCTTAGAGGTAAGGCTAAGTTGGTGTAACTTGACTGAGCACTGAAATTCATGGCTTGTGATGCTGCTGGAGCAATGTTTATGTGTACCAGTAGAGAACCTGAGCATGACTTGCATGTGACACTTTTTTCAGTTCACAAGTCTGACAGAAGATAAATTTTAATATTTGTTTACTAACATTAGTCTTTTTCCTCCAAACCTAATTTGCTACTTTTTAGCATTTTTGAAGATTAATTTGCCATAGGTCTTTTGGGGGATGTTTGACTAAAAATGCATGTTTTGTAAAGTAAAGAACATTTACAGATTTTAAGTCTCAAAAAGAAAACCACTTGCAGGGTCCTCTTAATTCTATTGGAATCTGGATCTTACAAGCATCAAACTATTCCTCACCAGTGGATGCAAAATAATTTCCACATTTCATCTTTTAACATCAAAACTGGAAGATGGTTGTAAAACAGATTGAGTGGGTTTAAATTCCATTTAGTTTGTCATGGTGAAATGGGAAGATCAAACTAACAAAACAAAACAAAAAAAAAACTACGTAAGAGAAATTGATTATTAAGCCAAAAGGAATGTTGTTTCACATTAAGAATTTAAATAAAATTTACATTTAAATCAAAAGCCAATAGTGATTTATGTGTATTCCAACCAAGAATTGTTGAAGACTGACCTCCTTCTCCCTTTCCCCACCCACCCCAGCTGTAGGGTTTTATTGAAAATAAAGCTGAAGGAAATAAAACCGAACATCTGAATCAGTTCATACTTCAGCTGTGAGGTCTGATTTGTTTTATGAACAGACATTCAGAATCTGCTTAATGAAGCATGTCAGTATGTAACTCAATATTCCCTGTATGTTACAAATATATGGAGTAAAAATAGAATGTCTTTCACACAGAGTTAGTAGGTTGTCGTTTTTGACTCATTTGATAAATAATTTCTTGCTCAGGTCCTGGCACTACTCCGAGCTCTCACATATCTTCCGGGCATCCAGCATCTTTTCAGGGTCCACAGCCAACACCTCTGACACAGCAGCAAATGGCTTTGCCACCTGGTTCCTCCACCAGCAAATAATTTCAGTGGCCTTAGTGATTAACCTTCATTGCCTACTATGGCCAGACAAGATGGGATCCCTGGATCTGACCCCCTGAATCCTAATTTGCAACAGCTTCCAGGACAGCCTCTAGGGCCTGGATATCATCCTCAGCAAGGTAAAGAATGATGTTTGGCATCTAATTGAAAACAAACAAACGAATGTATTGAGAATCACTAGTGGAACGGTGACCACTCACAGCTGATGTTCTGCTGTCTTGGAAAAATGAAAACTTAATTGCCTTTGTGTAGATGGAAGTTGTTATTGCCTGTCAGTGCATTCAAGGCAGGATATAGTTTTGCTCAAAAGTTCATCACTCTATTGAGAACTTAACAAGAAAAAGGAGATTAATTTGTGTCAGAAACAATGTTTGTTCAGTATCGGGTAAAGGCACAAGACGCAGAAAGGAATCATATACTCCTTTTAGATACTCCTCTTTACTATAGTAAAAAAACAATAGCAATAAAGATTTGTAATTGAATACAAAGAATGTGCTTTCTTACCTGTCACAAGTGAGTAAAACAGCTGGCTTTTTAATTGTCAAACTAGGCTGGTTTGCATTGACTGATTCTCACTGATGCAGCTGGAACACTGGAATCAGGGGCTACAATCTTTACAGAAGAGACAGGCGGGGAAAGAGGGGCAGGGATGTTGAGAAATGGATAGATTGCACAGGGCTGGCTCTGGGAAACAGACAGGCTGAGAGCATGTGGGTAAAGGTTAAGGACCAGACCCATAAAGGACACCTTGTGGTTGGGGTCTCCTGCAGGCTGCCTGATCAACGGGAGCCTGTTGATGAGGCCTTCCTGCTTTAGCTGCAAGAAGCATCATGCACACAGGCACCCATCCTGATGGGTAGCTGGTTCAACCACACAAATTTCTGCTGGGAAGGCCACACAGCAGGCTGTAAGTGATCCAGAAGATTCTTGGAGTGCATTGAGGATAACTTCCTCATCCAGGTATTAGGCAACCCAACCTGTTACTGGACCTGGTGCTCACCAATGAACCTGTTAAAGGGGTTATTAATAAACTAATATAGATATTAAGGGATTCTGGAGGTACACTGGCCAGAAAAGAAAGGCCAAGAAGAGTGTAACATCCTCTGATAAATGAGAAGGGAGAATTGATAACAAGGGACATGGAGAAGGCTGATGTATTCAACAACCTTGCTTCAGTCTTTGCTGCCAGTCAGGTTTCCCACACACATCTCTTGAATTCCTGAACCTCTAGGCAGGGGCTGGGGGAGCAGAGTCCCTCCCACAGTAAGCAAAGAACATGTTCAAGACCTGGTGGAACTGAAGATGTACAAGTCTATGGGGCTCGATGCTGTGCATCCCAGGGTCCTGGGGGAACTTGCTGATGTCATTGCCCAGCCACTCTCCATCATGTGTGAAAAGTCCTGGCAGTCAGGTGAAGTTCCTGGTAACTGGAAAAAGGGAAGAATCACTCTCCTTTTTAAAAAAGGATAGAAAGGAGGACCCAGGGAACTACAGGCCTCACCTATGGAGTCTCAAGTCTGTGTTTGGGAAGTTCATGGAACAGATCCTCCTGGAAGCAGTGTCAAGGCACATGGAAGACAAGGAGCTGTCTGAGACTGCCAGCACAGCTTCACCAAGGGCAAATCCTGCCTGACCAATCTGGTGGCCTTCTGTGGTGGTGTGATTTCATGAGTCAACAAGGGAAGACTGACCGATGTCATCTAACTGGACTTTTGCAAGGCCTTTGACACATGACATCCTGATCTCTGAATTGGAGAGAGATGCATTTGAAGGGTGGACCATTCAGTGGATAAGGAGTTGGCTTGAAGGTCACACCCAGAGAGTGGTGGTCAATGGCTTCATGTCCAGGTGGAGGTCAGTGACAAGTGGTGTCCCTCAGGGGTCCGTCTTGGGACCGGTGCTATTTATTGTGTTTATCAGTGACATAGTGGAATTGAGTGCACCCACAGCAAGTTTGCAGATGACACCAAGCTGAGTGGTACAGTTGATACAGCAGAAGGAAGGGATGCCATCCAAACGGATCTAGACCAACTTGAGAAGTTGGCCCATATGACCCTAATGAGGTTCAACAAGTCCAAGTGCAAGTTGCTGTACCTGGGTCGGGGAAGTCCCAGACATGAGCACAGACTTGGGGAAGAACTCACTGAGAGCAGCCCTGTGGAGGACTTGGGGTTTCTGGTGGATGAGAAGTTCAACATGAACCTTCGGTATGCACTTGCAACCCAGAAAGCCAACTACGTCGTGGGCCACATCAACAGAGGTGAGGCCAGCAGGTCAAGGGAGGGAATTGTCCTCCTCTGCTCTGCCTTCATGAGGCCCAACTTGGAGTGCTGCATCCAGGTCTGGGCCCCCAGCACAAGAACGATGTGGATCTGTTAGAGCTGGTCCAGAGGAGGGCCATGAGGATGATCAGAGGGCTGGAGCACCCCTGCTGTGAAGAAAGGCTGAGAAAGCCGGGACTGTTGAGTGTGGAGAAGAGAAGGCTCCAGGGAGACCTCATTGCAGCTTTTCAGTACTTAAAGGGGGCTTATAAAAAAGGCGGAGAGTGACTTTTTATAAAGGAAGATAATGGTAGGACAAAGAGGAATGATTTTGAACTAAAAGAGTGAAGATTTAGATTAAAAGGAAATTCTTCACTCTGAAGGTGGTGAGGCACTGGAACAAGTGGAGTCCCTGCCTGTGGCAGAGGGGTTGGAACTGGATGGTCTTTAAGGTCCATTCCAATAAAAGCCATTCTATGAAAGGTCTGGATTGAGTAGCTGTAATAACCTCTACTGGTAATCCTACTTTGCTATATAATAGCAAAAACTTTAATAATACTCAAAAAATATAACTGAAAAGTTTTGGAACTAGAGTTGTCACACCTAGTTTTATGTTTACCTTTAAATACCTTACTTGCATGAGCTAAAATAACCCATTTCTTGTACTTACTGAAAACAGAAAGGAAGGAGAAGTTGCATTTAGCAGAAGTAAGAATGATTTGTATGGCAAAAACTGATGCTAAATTGGTAACAGAACTTAAATACTTTATATTAATGATCGTTTGTAACTGTACAGTGAATGATGGCCCTCAGATGGCAGGATCTCATCTGTCTTACCCTGGTGCCTTTCCTGGAGGTCCAGCACAGCTCTCAGGTCCACAGCAGATGAAGCTTGATCCTGACTTTATTCCAAGCCCAGTAAGTAATGTGGCACTGATGTTTTATGAAAGTAAATTTGTGCTCCATTTAATGCCATTGCATTTACATGGCTTGGTTTACAGGTTATGTTGCAATTTTTGTATAGTCTTAACTACATCGACTGTTTACTTTGTGTTGTCAGTTTGGAATAACTGAGTAGTACAGAGTGCTAGGTTTATAACTGATGAGGCTTTATAACTTTAGCTGGCATGGGACATACCCACAACTCAGTATGTTAATAGGAATTCTCAACAAGGTTCTCCTTATGACAGTAAGGAGTACTGAAGGATTACTTGCATTCTCTGCAGCTGGTCACCTTTCCTTTCCACTCCAGAAAGATCCAAGACTTAAACTTAGTAACAGGTAGACACCTAAAGTAGGACTGGTGCAGAGCACAGGTATGTGAACTCTAAAATTGCAAGCATGGAAAAGCTGAGAAGTCCCATGCTCAAAAGCCGCGTCACTGTTTGCAGGAGTTCCTCGGGCAACCAGAACTATTTGCTTGAGCATCTCTCCACCCTTGAAAGGATTTCAGTAGTTCAGGGTATACGTAATGCTTAAGCTTCCTACAGGTTCAGAAGGCTCAGTTGTTGAAGCCTGCCTGAATGTGCACTGGTGGGACAAAGCCTTTTCTTTTTAGAATTGTGTTAGAGGAAAAATAAAACAAGATATGGATTGTCAATCTTTCTTGAATAAAGTAGTCTAATTATTACCCAAAGGAATAACTTGTCAGATGCAGGCTCTATTTACCTTATTTTTTTTATTGGAAACAGCTGATCAAAGTAGGAGGAGAAATGTGCTGAGCTCATGGGGAAAGCACACTGATGCATGCACTTACACAGGTTTTGATGATCAGCCGAACGCATTAAAAGGTCCTTGGAGAGTCAGGATTCTTGAAGCAGGCTATCTTGTAGCTTTGATGCAGGACTTTCTACTTAGATGCATTAACCACCACACTGTAAGCTCGTCTGGGTGGAGGAATTTTCAATTCCTCTGAAGCAGTATTACTGTACGGGAAAGGGTTTGTGTTTTACCGGCAGGGGGGAAAATCACTTGTATAAAATCCTGATCCTGTTTAGTAGGGTGTAGCTTTGCTTCCTTATATTGGGATTTTCCTTTGTTTTATGCAGTGATGGCTTAACTGAAAATATCTTGGAAAAATATTTTTTTTTGGTAGGTAATCATTTAGAGGTTAATGTAATAGTGCCCTGAATAGGCTGACCATTCTTAGTGTTTCAGTATGGTGCTTTTACTTAAGAAGTACAAAATCATCTTGTGTAATACATTTAAGAAAAAAAAAAGTCATCAGGGAAACGGGAGGTCTGGCACGAAAGTGTGGACTGATGTCTTGTTTCAATTACACATGTAGAATAAACAGCCTTGACTATGACAGTGATGTTAAAATAAGTTAAAAGGTTTGTTTTAGCAGCACAGAGAGGATCAAAATGACATGTTTAAAAGAAACACGATCTGGGTCAATGTCTGCAGAGGGCAAAAAGCTAACTCAGAATGAGGAGTAAGTATGACCATGTGTATTTCTCTTGTTATATTTACATTATACAATTACAGTAGTGTTGCCAGATAAATTTACTTCTTATCTGTAGCCATTGTTGATTTATATTTTCTTACATATGTTAGAGGTTGATATGTTCTCTGACAACATCTATGAAAACTAGCATCTGGGCTTTGTCAACAATTATTTCCAAGAACAATGATGTATTTAGGTCAGTTAACTGCAGAATACCGTGGTGCATTGATCCTTTGCAGAGCTAAGTCTTGAAAGTGGTTTGCTTCCTTCAGCCAGCAGACCTTTTTAGAACAAAGCTTTTATCCCTTCTAATGCAAGAGTTAGTGATAAGTATACAAGCCAAGCAGGCAGGGAAAAGTAATCAAGCAGAAGATATAACAAGCTCCGAGGAATGTACTGTGTATTTAAATTGCAATAAAAAAAACTTTAAGGAGAATGAAAATGTTACAGGCTGTAGATTAATTCCAGTATGTTAGGAAATACCTCTTGGACAATGATCAATAGACTCCATGCTGACTAATTGTGTTTTTCTTCTGTTTGCTTTCCAGCAGAGGCTTCTGAAGTTCCCCAGCTATTATTAGAAATTCATGTGCAGTGTAAAGATACAATTGCATGGCATACTAGCAGCAGTGGCAAAGGCAGCTTCAGAAATTCCCTGCCTCCTTCCTCTTTCTCACAGCTGTTAGGCTATACACTAAAATGGATTGCTGAAAAGATAACTCCTTTGAGGATGAGAAGGAATAGTGGTATCATCTCAGTGATCCAGTTTATGGTGTGGACCAATATATCCGTTTATGTAACTTCAGTTGTACCTGAAAAGTATCAGACTTAAGCATGAGGGACTGCAGAAGTGATAGTATAGAAAGTGTACACAAAGAGAATTTGTTAAGTAGTAAAGCCAGCTTCATGAGCATTTCATGAAAATAATTCACTAGTGTTCAACCAGAATAAACCTGCACTTGATTAGAGCTGCTTCACCAGAAGTTTTCTGTGATTGCTCTCCTTTACTTTTTTTCCAGGAGAGAGCTCACAACATGGTAGTACAACTCAGGGAATGAAAACACAGTTGCAGAGTTGACGTACTACCTTATGGCCAGACAGGCTTTTCTTGAGGATTGAGTACTACCTTCTAAATTGCAGTGCTGACAAGCTAGGAAGATGGTACTCTCTGTAGCTTATCAATCACTTTTTTAAACCATCCTGTGCACAGAGCCTAGTGGGGAGGAATTGATGGCCAACCCCTCCAACTATTCCAATCAAATGAATTACCCACACATTCATTTATTAAGAACAGCATCTGGCACAATTATGGCCATACAAAAGATAACCTGGTATATGTGACATCTGAGTAAGGTGATGCACTCAAGTTTGATCTTGGAGCTTGGAAGGCCAGATTCAGTAACAAGGCTTATTTCCACAGCCACTCTATTCCGTTTGCTGGCTAGACTCGCCTGAAAATGTCTGACTCCAGCATTCAACATGCTTTGAACAACTCCGTTGTTCACTGTATATAGGTCTGGTCAGCCCCTATGTGTAGTGTTACCTCTGCAGGGTTCCAACAGGCAACTGTAGCTGTGAGTTACACTGCTCAGCTGTGTCTATATAGTTTCCTAGTTCTTAGCTATCCTAGAAGTTTGTATGTGATGGGTTTATGGCATCTCTATATAAGACAATAGTTTTACTTAGTCTAACTCTTAATGGATGTAACTGAATGCACGGCCAACCTTTCTCATACTGTTCTTGCTTCTTATCCATCAGATTCAAGTAAATGAAAATGACAAAGCTTCTAGGTGAGGGCAGATCTATGCTACAAACACAAGCGGACAGGTTTCTCCTCTTGTCACTACAGACTGCGTAATCCAAGATCAAGGTAACTGTCCTTGTTACCGCTTTGGGGGAAATGAAGTAAATATATGTATATATAACTACATTCTCACATTTGTCACCTAAAAATGGTGCTTCTTACTCTAAATTGGACATAAAATGGGAAAATTGCTCCCAGGTATGTGTGAGAGGGGGAGTAGAGGGGGGAGAACTGAATTTTTAAACTTCTGGTTAATTCCAGTGAAAGCCATGAGATTGCCTTGCCCTCACCTTTTCTATCCTTATTGAAATTTAAAGTAATATGCATAATTGACACAACTTCTCTTAACATAAATTTTTTCAAGGTTTTCAAGTAAAAAGCCCTCTTCAGATTCTTCTGAAAATTTAAAAGATAGACACTATAAAAAGCACTGACTCTATTATCGTTGTGTTTTAAGATAAGAATTTTGGAAGATTCTATTCAAACCGTAGGGACATAGTGTGAGCCTGTCTAGTTGGCTTAATGTTTTCATTTGGCTAGTGTACCTCCATTTGCTTCAGCCTAGACCCTGTAAGTACCATATTCCGTGCTCTTGACAGCAGACTTGATACTTTAATATAGATAAAACCGATGGTATCGTTTAGTCCAGCATTAACTGATCAGTGCTTGGGTAAGCTTGGTAAGCTATACAAAACATACCAACGCATCAAGATTTTTGGACATTGTCTGAGAACAGGATAATGCAGTTCTAATGAACAAAGAAATGCCTCTCAAGAAACTGAGCAGATCTGCAGACTGATGGTTTTAAAAAAAAAAAAAAAAAAAGGTAATATAAGGCAGTTTCTGAACTGCCTTGGACTTCCAGTGCTTGTCTGCCTTGCAGAATGCCATTTCTCATTGAGGGAACTGAGCTAAGTGTGCTACAAGAAATGGAGTAGTGAGTTAGCACGCTGTATCTTGCAGGATATATGAGCCTGGTCATGTTAACACTAGTACCCTACCTTCTGACTTAGAGCTAGCTCATTAGTGTGGTCTTGACAGTAAGTATCAGTTTGTTGCATTTTGTTATATGCAGTGTTGACATTCACACTGGGTATTTCATCCATATCATATTATTTCCTTTTAACATCTCAGATATGGATATTTTCAAATCAATCTCCATTGAGATTCTCATTAAACTCTTCTAAAAAGATTTTCATAAATCTCTTCATTAAACTTGAACAGCAAGAAAATATTTGCCTACAGGGGGAGGCAGTGGGCTGATGCATGAGATGGGCAGAAGCTTCCATGGGAGAACAAAAACTATGTATTTAACTTAGGATATGCTCTTGTTGTTTTGTTGTTGTTTTTCTGGTTTGTGTTTAGGACAGGCAGATTCCTTTTATCAGTCTTTCACTGTGCATGCTTTGGTGGGTGTTCTAGGTCATGCCAGCCCTTGTTATTATATCCAATGTTCTACCTACTGCTTCCTGTCATGTTCAGACATGGCCAAACAGACTTGCATTCCACTGGCAGCTGTCATCCAGCCTTTTGCTATTGTTCTGCAAAATGAGGTGAGGACTAACAGAGTATTAGTCCTGTGTGGTTTTGTCTCCTAAACGTTAATGACTTCTTCTCTGGTTGGGTGGGGTGGGAGGGTGTCTTATCTATGACTGTGAAGGACTTAGAGAGAGTAGAGAGGTAGCTGCAAAAGGCTATAAGTTGCACTTGGGTCATGATGCAACTTCAGGGGATAAAAATCTTTGAAAAGGTACAAGAGTGGTAACTGTAATCTGAACTAGCAGGTTCCTGGTGTTGCCCCAACTATCACTACTTTATGCAGTGACTGGCGGCTGCTAGAATTACATAGCTATAGGCAAAGACATTAAAAGAAGATAGCCTTGGACGGTATCAACAGAGACTAAATTTATTTTACTACATGAATAGTTACATTCAAAAAATCTTATTTTTCCATTTTGTTCTTTACAATATAAAGAAGATAAAGGTAATTTCTACTTGAGCGAACTGAGTCATAGAAAGCAGACAAATGTAACTACCCATTTTTAGCAGTCATTTGGAGACACTAACCTAATCAATTTTTTTTCTCACATTTCCATCTACAACAGCCCCTCCTATTCCAAGTATAGCCCTAGTTCATCTGCAAAATAATTCTGCTGATTGGCAGAGTCCTGTGACCTCAGGATAGCTGTTACATGGGTACACGGTTTCCTGGCGTCCCTAATGGGTTGCATCAGTAGCAGGGATACAACCAGTTTTCAAGTGCAGCTTGTAACTGCATCATCTGTAGGGTTGTCATTTCTTGTCCATAACTGCCTGCCTTCTTCATTGTGCAGCTTCTAAATTCTGCAACAAAGGTCCATAGATGGCATTTCCTTTTCACGTGCAATGCTAACTAACTTTCAGAGCATTGTTTGCTGCAAAAAAAAAAAAATGGGGATCTCATATAAGTTATGTGATTGTGTCTTCAGAAACTCCCTCATAAAACATGCACAGAAAAGCCTAATTAAAATTGCGCAGACTTTCAGTGTTGTTTTTTTGCAGTCTTTGATTTTCTTTAACTTTGCTTTATTGCTTGTAAATTCTTTGGTTTTTGTTCGTGTTGTGTTTTTTTGTTTTGTTTTGTTTTTAAATAAGTTGGAAAAAAGCAGATGTTGTTCTTTATCTGGATGGATAACTTCCAATCCAACAGACTTCTGTAGTTTGAGTTAAGATTTTTATTTTAGCAGGGAAGATAACTACATAGTTATCTTCTCTGGGGCCCACAGGGAAATAGGGTGTATTACTTCTAGCTCTGCAGATAGCAGGTCTCACCATTTGTCTGCTAGACAGCAATTTTGGGTTTCATTCCAGTTCTTGAGAGGAATGTGTGGACTTGGCTTGCTGCCCCCTGCATTTTCTCCTAGATGAAACTCCTGCTGTTGCTTCCCCACTCCTTCACCTTACCAGACAGCCTTTGCTATTTAGTCCCTTTACCCCTCTTCTATGCCCATGTGGTTCTGCTGTCACGTTGGCTCTTCATTTGCATGTCTTTCAATCTGCTTCTAGTCACTTAATGCTTCCCATACACGGCTTCCCTGTCTCCTGTACAGTGTTTGGACGAGTGATCAAGTTGCTTAAATTGAAATCTCTTCTGCATACATAAATTAGCAGTATGTACAAACACTTGGCCAAGTTCAGGAGGATTTTTCCTGTGTTGGCAAAAAAAAAAAAAATAAATGTATGCAGTGACCCCCTGCTTCTAAAGAGTTAGTGCTCTCAAGCTGTTGGAAAGGTCAGCAGAATTCATTAATCTGTAAAGAGCAGTGTTTTTTCCCTAGCTTCTTTATCGGAAGAGGCTAAAAAACTTAAGTCTGAAAAATGTGTCTCAAAATTGGCTGAAGTCCAGTGTGGAAAAATTCAGTCTAAACAGTTGTAGCTTGGTAAAGTTTTAAGAGCTGAAGAGATGGTGTTACAGTAGGAAGTGCTGGGGAGTCTTAGCTGAGGCAGTTTTTCCAAGGCTTGCCTATGACCTGTCTTCATTGCTGCTGCCAAAATAAGATCTTACTCTTAAGATTTTCTTAAAAAAAATGAATTAAAAAGTGGCCTTCCATATGGGATTTATAACAACTTCAATTCTGAAAAGCTACTTAATTTAAAGGAACTGGGCTTTTTATGGAGGTAAAATATATTCACGTGCTTATTTGTGTGTCTGAATTTCCTACTATGGTGCTTTCTGCCTGGAACTAGTGACTGCAAGGCACAGGAAGATTTTCCCTTCAGGATGTCTATCCTATCTTGTGGATGCCTTTAAGTGCCTTTTAACAAGGTTAGCAGGTGATGCTCATCACATGTTACAGGGCTCTGTACAGTGGGAATCTGTCTAATCTCTTGATAAACAGCATGTTATATATAGTAACATCACAATTTTTTTCTTGCCTTGTAATGAATAATATCAATTCATTCATCTTCATTGCAGCTTCAGCTGCAGACGTGCCTCCACTGTTAGTATACAGAGCACTAGCACCCAGTGAGTTTCAATTCTGTTCCTTTTCAAAGGAGTTTAAAAAAAAAAAAACAATGGCTACAAGGGTTTAGTGGACCATGGCTGTGAAATGCCCACAAATGCTTTGTGCAGCTGGTAATATGATGAGGAACAGCTGAGAAACAGACACATCTCAATTGAGCTGTACGGACTTGAGCAAACCCACACACTATACAAAATCCATTATGATGCACGTCTTTCTGCGTTAGTAAAGCTGTATTTGAAAAGCCACGGGCTTCCATGGTCACCAAGTGACTTACGAGTATTCCATAAATATAACTCTTCCTTGACTGGCATTTTGCTCTCATTACCGCTTATAGTTGAGGATGAATTTGAAATAGTTCAAAGATATATTTGCATGTTCAGTGGTCTGTTGCCATATGTGACTCTCTTTCTATGCCATTTCTGTACTAGGTCAGTTAGAAACAATGGGAAAAACTTAATGTGCTTCCATATAATTTGAGGATACAGCGTGGTCTTCAGATGTCTTGTTCTTCCGTTCTCCAATCCTGAGCGTGGGTTTTGATTTACTGAGGGCTGTTGTTTGCTTGTTTAGTTATTTTCTTTCTTAATTGAATACATTCACTGTTCTGGTGGATGACTTGTAAGCAGTGGTGTTACGTGTTGGTACACACTGGTGGGTTGTGCACTTGCGTTAGACTCACCTGCTGGCTTTACATTGTAACCAACAGAGGGATTTGTTGAACTGTTCTTGCCTGTGCAAGCAGCAGGAGCGAATGCCTGAGAGATTCTTCATTTCCAGTAAATGAACACGAGGGTGTAGGAGAAGGTAACTGGGGTCCTACAAATGTATGTGTAGTCAAGATTATAGTCATCACTTTGAGTCAACTGGAATTTGATCTTTGAGGATTTGTTTCCTTTGACTTAAGGGGTGGAGTTAAAAGATCCTGGGATCATTTCCAAATAAAAAGTTTAATTAAGTTCAGTAGTATTTCTCAGAAATATTCCTTCCAGCCTGGAGCTCCAGACTGGACAAAGATAATTCAGTGTTTCATCATGTCTGAAAGGTAGACTTAAGTTTTTCAGTCACTGTGGGTTCTTTTGGGGAAAGTGGAGCATCTACACATACAGGACGGTGTTCTGTCTCCAGAAGTCATTTGGAAATGCTAGCTAGCATACAATGGGAATAAGTGTGGGTTTTTTCCTTCCCAAAATAGGGTCTGTGGGAAAAAAAAAAAAAAAAAGGACACAAGAAATACACAAACTTGAACATTTGGGCATTTTTGGAAGATGTGTGCAAAAGATATCCCTGTGTCCAGTAAAGAATGGGATACAAGTTACCCCTGTGGGAGAAAATAAGAACACAAAGGAAAATCAACACAGTGCTAGGTAAGGGTGTTAAATGAAAACAACCTACGCATGCATTTAAATCAGTGCAGTGTTTCAGGAAAAAAAAAAAAAGAATACAGGATTTTTTCCTTCAAAGAAAAGGAATCTTGAAAAAATACAGGAATGTAATGGAATGAGAAGACAAAGATGCTGTGGCTTTATGGCCTGTTAAAAAAGCCCCATGCAATTGAGACTCTGTGGAGTGGTGGTGTGTCTGAGAAGTTCCATAATACCTAGAAATTTGGAAATTCTGAGTAGGGAGGACACAAGACCAACATAAATGAATACAAAGAAGGGCATAAAAATACACCAGTAGGCTGCAATATCAGTCCTCAGATCAAGGGAGGAAAGCTGAATTCCTCAACAATTGATAGTTGAGATTAAGGAAAGAACTAGTACAGCTAAGATGCCAGATAGCAAGTGCTCACTTGTAACCTGGTGTAGCTGTACCATGAGAACATTCTCATTTATGGCAGCCATTTATGGAAAACTTAAATAGATGTCATACTGGTCTTGCTGAAAAAAAGCTCGAGAAGGTGTGTTTGTGTCAGTGGTGTTAAATAACAAGTGAGAACTAATTTAAGACACAAGTAAAGACTGTTCAGTAGAGATCACTGACTGCTTGTGTTTGATATCCTAAGAACAGCCAGATAAGTAACACTTAGCACATGGACACTGAGCTTCAGAAGAGCAGAGCAAGTGAAGTGAGAGAATTCAGAAAGGCCCTCGAGTTGAAAGAGAGGCAACCTCCGTGGAGGGCGTGCAGTCTCTCATAGATTACAAATGACAAAAAGCCTTCCACAGCCGATCTAGAAAACTGTAGACTAGTGAACCTTACATGCATACTATATATCATTAGAAACTAAGGTCGTTAGAACATTCATGCCTCCTCACCCCAGCCAGTGTCTTAACAGCTCTAGATGTCTCTGAATCTTTATCTATATTAAGTCTTCATTTATTATTTCTCAAAAATAAGAGTTCATTTTCACTCCCCTGATTTGGATGATCTATGAAAAGTATTTGTTTGTTATAGATTTTGACAATACAGTATCATTGTTTGACAGAACTTATTTTTAGTCCACCAGTGCTTTAGCAACAGTCTGTAAAAATAAACCAGCTCTCACAGTTATCATCATGGACAAAGCTCTACGTGAATTTGTTTTGGAGATGCGCAAATGTTTCCAGAGCCTGAATAAACCATGTGATCTTGGTTTAACATTTAATACCACCTACTTAAAAAGTTAGTTAAAAGAGTATTTCAAGTTTTAAAATCAAATATAAAAAATTCCAAAAATATATATATAGCTTTAAATATTAAAATATCTAGAGTGACTTTCTTTTTTGTTCTTTAGTAGTTTTGTGTTGTCACTCGCTACAATGTTATTTCTTATTTATTTGTTATTTCTTCATAGAAATATTCTGTGGTGGGAAATTATTATTTCACGTTTCTCCTCAGTAGATTAACAAGTTAAAAAGATAAAACTGGAATGGAATTATTTCTCAGAAATTCTGGTGTTCGTGAGCTGAAAGCCATTTAACCTTTTCAGAAGAATACTGAGATATGCTGGTGGCCAGTGCAGCTGAGCTGCTTGGAAAGCCATGTGTTTTTTACAGGGATGATAGTGCATTTCCTAGGTAGAGCCCTGTCAGTACTACAAGGTTAGCAGAAACTACAAACTGGGTGAGGTGAGTAACTAGCAGGTGATGCAGTGTTACAAAATCTCTTTTCTGTTTCAAGAACAAAGTAACAGTGTGAATTTTCATTTAGACCCCAAGACTGTTGAGTGGGTTTGAAAGAAGTCATTCAAATGTTGAATAAATTTGAAGAATTCAGGGAAATCCCTACACTCTTGTGATCTACTATGGGATCGGTGGGGACTCAGATTCTATAGTTAGTATTTGGTGGCCAGTAAGAATGGCAAGCAGGCTGTACCTTCAGTTTGAAACACATTTTTATATAGGCTCATATTTATTAATGGTTCTGTGCTTGTGCAGAGCTTTGGTTTCAGGGAACTGAGGAACACTTACATTGCAGGCAGTACAAAATGATTTAATGGAAATACCTTACTGATTCTTCCTTTCCATTAGGGATGCGTTAAAAAGCACATTGCAGAACAGAAGTGCTCACTGATAGCATCTACCCACCATAAAAAGCCATCATTTTATTTTACCCTTTGATTTTTTTAGTTAGTTACTTGCAGGAGGATGTTCCCCAATACTGTGTGAAAGACTAGCTAATTTAAGGGCTTTCGATGAGGGATTCTATCAAAAGACTTTTAAAAAGCAAAGAGCAAAATACATTATGTCAACTAGGTCATGCTTGCCTGCATGCTGGCTGACTCTTGGCGGAACTCAATAGATCATGTCATGACATCCCTCTGCAAGAGCCACATCAAATCTTCCTCTGTACGTCCTGTTTATTGGCATGTCTTTCTATGTTCTCCTCCACTGTAATATCTACTAATTTGCTTTCTGTGGAAGTAAGACTTGCTGGTCTGTAGCTCTAGGATCGCCCAGAAGTTCTTTGTAAAGTTTCTTTTTATATTGGTACCTTCTTTACTTTTGAGCGCTGAAGCTCACGTAAGCAATTAGTTTTAAGCAGTTCAGCAATTTTGCACTGTGAGTCTTTTTAGGTAAGAATCCCATGATTAGGCAGTAAATTATCCTTACTACTGGAAATATCTTTTTAAATAGCAAAAGATGATAGTAAAAAAAAAAAAATCTGAAGGAAAGGCTCTGAAAGAGCTGGGCATTTGTTTTGCTCTGCTGTCTCTTTTGAAATATCGTTTTCAGTGTTGGCTTGTAAATTTGTAATCCTCATATGGGACTTGACATAACTGAGATTCCACTTCATATTCACCTCTAGTGGAAATGAAATGTCAGGGCTTATCGGATGTTTCATGACCTTTTTCCTTTGTGTAAACTGTATATGACTCTTTATATTGAAATTATTCAAAATTGTCGTGTGTTTGTAGACAATACTGAACTTTTCTTCTCCATTGTGGGTAACAAAGCCTTCCTCCTCTCAAATGAGTACTCCATGGCAGAAAGAGCAGCTGTTGACCAGTGAAGAGATAGCAAAACGTTATCTCTGAATAGTAACTAGGGCATATTGCATTGTGTGCTGTGCTGTGCAGTTTTCTGAATTGTCAAAGATCCATCAGTGTCTGAGTTTTGTCAATGTGTTTTGGGCATACTTTCAAAGTAATCTGTGCCTGTTGTCATGTTCTTCTAAAATGCGGTGAGTGTGTGATGTAACTTAATAGTTAGGACGCAGTCTATGTTGAAATGCTTCTTCACCCTCCAGGAATGGGGAGCTATTGAGCATTCTGTACAGCAGAGTTCATTGCCTCTGTTTAAACTTCCAGAGATGGAAGTCAGTGGACCAGAAAGAAAGCACATGCACCAGTACTGCCTTGTAGATTCCAACTAGGCCAGTTATCTTAGACACAGGGCCATGCTACAGGACATTCCACCATGTTCTTAAGACTGCCTTAGTGTTTTTACAACCAATCCATTGTTGAGCTATTTGGAACAGTCAGTCCATGTAGAAACTGTCCAGGTAGCATTAGCTTGTATCCTGAACTCATCACTGTCTATCTGCTCTGTTAAATGTGAGCCTAAACGTTACTATTTCAGATGTTAAAACGTGTTCCAAAGCACACCTGTTAACACCTTCATTTGAGAAGGAAATGTGAAACTCTGGTCTTGTGGTCCTGAGTCCACCTGGAATCTAGAAATGAGTTGTTGAGCCGTGTTGCTCTTACAGTGCTTTTTTTTTTTTTTTTTTTTCCTCCTTCCTCCTACTGACTAGCTCCAGGTTAATGTTGTGGTTTTTTGTATAGCTCTCTGGGGTGCCTGACTGCCCCATGCATGGTATAGAGAGCCCAGAACTTGTATGCATTTCCAGGTGCCTTACCTCGACAGCTTTATATCACTCAGGAGGCCAGTGCCTGCGAGCTAGGTTTTGCAGTGCCTAATTTAGAGATGCATAAATCCTGTATTAGATAAGGCTTTCTTTATGGAGTATGCCCAGCGCTAGTCTGCATTTGGTAGTAAAGCATGTGGAATTGGATTGCTTCCCAAGGCTTCATCTTCTAGGAGAAAGTTTTTGTTAGCCTATTGGGCTGTCACTACATGGTGTAACAAGAATGTAGAGCCAAAGTTAGCAAAGGTTTTGACAGCACAGCTTTTCCTAATTCAAGTAAATTTCCTTATTTATTTTTTCCCATTTTTGTTTTCAGTGTACACTTTAAAATACTCTTCATACTTCCATAGTGTGTTGCTCCATGCATCACTGTTGTTACAGTAAGAACTTAATTCTGAAAGAGATGGGGACAGTGACTTGGAAAATTGACATTCGTATATACCTTATTCATATTTTAATCAGAATCTCTGATTAATTTGCGCAGTCTTGAAAGGTTAGACTGGGAAAAGTGCATTTCTAAAGATTTAGGTTACGATGATGTAATTAGTTTCTGATAAGTTGGAAACCATCTATTCTCCAGGATGGTCGTGGCTGAAGAAGAACCTGACTAAGCACCAGTAAATATCAAGGGGAAAGAGGGAATTAAAAAATAATAATCATAGCCACTTATTTGTTTCACCAACAAAAATTACACTCATTAAAAAAAAAAATTACATTGGCTATTGCTAGATACATCTGTAACTCAGAATAGCTCTTCGAATGCCACTTGACATTCTGTGGGTGCATTTTCCTCTACAGGCTGCATGTTGCTCTCCTGAAATGGTGTTTGTCTCCATTTATGCACTGGCCAAAGTTGACCATAGCAACAGCAGCAAATTAAACATTGTAAGGCTGCGAGCTCTAACATTAAGGCTGCAGGGATGTTACTCAGTTACCTTGGAAACTTCACAGGGTCAGCACACCCTGCTATTTAGTTAGTTCAGGATGAAAAGCTTTATTTTTTTTATACTGAAGCTATTCTTGCATGTTCAGTTTATGCATATTTTATTTATCTGTCCAGTAGTGCAGAATCATATTGTGAATAGAGCAATGTAATGTATGTAATTTCAAAGGGAAAAAAAGTTTTTATTAAACTGAATAAGAAGCTGATGTTGTTTGATCTTATTTATTTGTATTATTTTAATGTTTAGATATATTCTTAGTATCAAAGTGTTATTTGGATGTGTGGACATGCTGCATCTCAAGTGAAGGTCAGCAGCATGAGGCTATATCTAGGGCTTAATCATAGCAGGCTCTAATGCTGTCCTGTAGGAAAACAGGGGAGACTAAGCCTTCTACATATGTCCCTTTACTCTGTGAGAAGGGATCCTTCTCTTCTTGTAGCACAGGTAATAAATGTGATGGAGGGGCTGCTTTTCTATTTAGTGTTTGACAGAATCAGGTAATCTGTGCTTGCTAAATAGATGCAGAGATGATGTCCTCAGCCCTAGAGTAGAGGAGCAATAGTACAGGTTTTTGTCCTTCCCAGGACTGCTTAGCTCCTAGCTCTTTGCACAGCCCCTTACTTGTGATATTCAGCAGCAGCTTAATCTTCAAATAAAAGAGAGGAGTGTAGCTGCATACAAACACTCTTACTGTTGGGAGATCCTGGAGTCTGCCTGAAGCATCCAGCTATCATAGCAGTGAAAGTATTCATGGAAGGGAGACTCAGAATATAAACACTCCTACCTGATGTTATACTTTTAAAATAACAGCTAGTTTTGCTACTGACCTTCAAAGCTAAGCTTCTGTGTCATGGAAAGGACTTAAAAAGGATATTAAACTCACCCCAAATATCCTTGCTTCAGAGATTAAGATATCCTGTGCTGCTTTTTGTTCACATAATAACAATTCTCCTTATTCTTTCTAAGTATTCCTCTAACAGAGGCAAGTGACCAGTTAGAGTTGGCTTGTGATTGTAGCATGACACTTCAGGTATTCTTACTTCTTTCCGATTTCAATGGAAGTAAATTAACTAGGCCTAGAGGCATGTTTACTACTTACCTGCTTGCCTTCTTGAACAATGTTAAGCAGAACTATTTAATACACCTTGAATTAAAACACATGTAAGCTTGGCTTAAAAAGTCACAGCAATACCTTCTAACAAAAAAAAGGAACAGCTCCAGGTTTTTGAGAAGGAAAGAAACCCTCCATTCAACAGGCCTTTCATGCTGTAAATCTGAAATCAGTAAGATACTTTTCTCTCAAATGCTGACAAAAATTATATGTATACATTGTCTACCTACCTCTGTGTGTGTGTGCGCGTCTGTACAAAATAACAGAAGAACCCCATCTGTTTGGCCACTGAAGCTGACAGTAGCCACAATGATCCTGAAATCCATGAAGGTTTTGGTTTTGTTCTTTCTGCAAAGGTTTGAATAACACTGGCAATGCTCTCCTGTGGCAGAAATTCATCCAGAATTGTTGCTTAAGAGATTACAACACAACACTATACTTAGATTTATTTACTAACTTAAATATTTGCTCCCTAAACCTAGAGCTGCGTGTTCCCTGAGCCCTGTTTGGTGAGTTGCCTGACCGGCTATCCTGAGGATATTCTAGAGTGTGTTAGAAACAGTCACAGCTGTGTTTGTGAAAAGTGGTCGCTGGCTACTCTAAAACAGATTTGATCTGCCAGTTTATCCATTATGTTTGCAGGTAATAGGTTGTGCCTGTATTTTAAACTGGTGTTGGATTTATTGTGTATTTAGCAATCCTGAAAATTTTTATGTGTGTCAACTAACACTGATGTGACCATACAAAACATGCAGAGACTAGACCTGTCAAGAAGTCAGTAGTAATAGTATTTAGAGCCCAAAGTCTGTCTGCTGTTTTGAAGATACTTCAGGGCTTTCCTGCAGTGATTTGCAAAAAATAAAAATAAAATGCGTTGCTAATTTCATTTGCTTCTGTAAACTATGTCGCTATCTTTTATTTCATTTTCTGCTGAGTGAATGTCAAGCCAGACATCTTAAATCAGAATGCCTTCTTATGGAAAATCAAACTCCCGATTTTATTGTGAAACTTCTGTTATCAATAAAGCTAGACTACCTCCTCTTGTAACTTAACATTTCTGTAGAAAAGGTACCTTAAACTTGTCTATTTTTCTATGGTTTTACAAGTAATGTGACAATGCCAAAAAATCTCAGACAAGGACTGCAGTGCTGGACCATCTGTGATACTGATGTGTGGGAAATGGAGCTGTGGATTAGTCCAGGCATGAACCAGTATCCTCTAACGTGACTTAACATGTGCGTGTCACCCTCAGCAGCCCTAAGAGGGGGCTGAGCTGCCCTAGGGTAGCTTTGTCTCCTTCTTCAGTTGTTCTCACCTTGTGTGCGTGGCTCTGCACCAGCTTGCAGCACCAGCTTGCACTTTTGCTGCTGAGTATAGGTGTATCTCTCTCGACTGAGAGATGTCCTGCTTGAGATCTGATTCTTTAAAGTGTTAACATTTTGAAAGTCTGTTGTTCAGCACAGTTTCTTGATTATCCAATTTCATGCTCCTGCTTATATCATCAGTTAATCCTGGCTGCTGACCTTCACTTGAGATGCAGCATGTCCGTACATCCAAATAACAGTCACCACTTCAAAGCTGAGAAGTGCTGGAGAGAGCTGCCTTGTTAACAGTTGGTATTCCCAACCTGGCATCATGACCAGAAGCAATTGTGTCTCTATTAATCCTGGATATTAAATTTTTTTTTCCCTTCTTCTGCCACCAGTAGGATATGGAAGTTCTAAAGAAGTAAGCTACCTACTTCTGGGCTTTCTTTGTGTCAAAATTTTATCAGTATTTCATGTATTTCCCCCATCCCCAAACTTCTTCAAATCCTTCTACTTTTGATTAGAGCAGCCTGCATTTGCACTCTTCATGCTGCTAGCTCTATTCAGTAAGTTGCAGCATTCCCCTTAAGAAGGGAATGCTGACTGAATATATATTTTGTGGACAGTCTGACCTATGATGCACTGATATCATTGATTAGCTTTCTGTTGATTTTGGTACATGCTGGTTCTTATCCCTGTGCAGTGCCACCTTGAAGCTCACCTACCATGCATGCCCCAGTATTTTTCCTGCTACCATGTATGCAGGTGAATGTTTGGCCTGGGTGCGAAGGATTTTTGAACAAGAAGGTTTGAACATACTCCTTGCATTTCACTGAGATCTATAAAAATTGGGTTAGAGCTAAGAGAGATTGCATCACAGGGTTGACGCTTCGGCCATGCTGCATTATGCAAACAAATAAAATAGATGAAAAAGCGTTATTACAGAATATACGTGAACCTGCCGTGACCTTTTTAGAGGATGCAGTACAGACTGGCTCAAGTCATATCAGCTGAGGAGGCTCATAGTGTTCAACATCCAGAAATCAAGAATCAGCAAAGTTGCTTCTGACTTCAGAGGGAATGGCTTCTGATAAAAGACAGTAGGAACATCACAAAGGGAAATGCTTTCATGACATTTTAATGTGAACCAGTAAAGCAACTCAAAACCCGGGGATTGTTTGTTGACTGGTTAATCATTCTCAAAAGCAATCTGTGATGGTATAATAAAAGAGAACAAAATGCTTCAACAGTCCTAGAAAACACAGGCAGTTTGGTTCATGACCTAGGGTTCTTTTTTGTTGTTGTTGTTGTCCCCGTCCCCCCCCCCCCCCCAAAAAAAAAAAAAAGCGCTACGTTTCAAAATTTTCTGATTATCCTGTGGACTTTATCTTTCTACTGTACAAATGAAGCTCAAGATTTGCAGATTTGCATGGGGCAGCGGTACTAACCTTGGACAACAATCATCTCCCCCGATCATTAAAAAGTTACATTGTGTAGCCTCTCTTAAAATGCTTGTATAAATATTTTAATAATCAGACTTACATGAATGTCAATGTAAATAGCTCTAGAAACACTTTCTGGATTTTGTTGCCCCACACAGCTTGTCTGTGGGATGAATTGTCTGAATTGAGTAACTGGCAGTTGTGTCTTTATTTCAGGTAATCAGTTGTGCAAACACAGTGTGTTTAATGGTTGCTGTAGTGAAGTATAAAATGTTTTATATGCTAGAGTACTGTAGAATGTAAGTTTAAGGAACTATCATATTATAAGTCATCAAGAGATATGTATCTGTGCAGCTTTCCAAACCCGTGAGATAATCTTCCTTTAGAAACAAATAGCCCTCATCTAAACACATCAATTAACTAGTCTCCTGAAATCTCAGATACTAAATATGGTTCTTTCATGGGATGTGCTTTCAAAATCATTAGTACTGAGATAATTTGCAGTTGAACAGGCAATTTGTCATGTATAGCATACGGTGTAACATTGCATAGAGCAGCTATCTCTGTAAACCAGTGAAGTTCTTCAAAAGTATATGCCAAAACAGCTCGCAAATTCCTCATCTGGTGGGGAAGAGGAGGAAGGGATTGTGATAGAGGTACTGATGTAACTGAAAATTGCACTCCTGGTACGAGTTTTCGCGTTCCCCTTGGATGTAGCCAGATTTGCAAGTTGTGTGGGTCTCATTTCAATACACACTCCTGTCATTTTAGTGCTGGGGTGTTAAACGTATTCAAATGATCATGGAGTCAAAATCTAGGCAAAAATATTGTTCCTAATGCAGATTCATCAGGTACTAATAGGGTGAATGTTGTGGGGGGCTAGGAGTCCACACTGGCTATGAGGCAAAGGCATTTTGTACACTGCATGTGGAGATTTGACTTGCAGCACAGCTATGAAAGGTTTTCTTGTAGCCCAGTATGTGAGTCTGGCAATGAAAACAGATGGTGTCTATTTTTCAGTTTGTTGCATGATAAATAGTTAGTTCTCGTCACTGTTTGCATATACCTTTTTTATTCTCCAGAGACTCTCTTCTGATTTTCTCTTTAGAATGCTTTTCCAGAGATGTGCCATGATGAACTTGAGCTTCATCGCAGTCCTTGTTCCTACACTTATAATTTCCAGCTGTGGCCCTGATCCTGCAATATGAAAAGAGTGATACTCTGCAGGCATCACAGGGAACCCTCAGGAGTAGGTCAGGTCTTCACTTTTATAGCAAGCAATAGTAATTCAGCTCTCTGAGACTTTAAAGCACAGGTTATAGTCCCTCTGGAAATTTTTATGGATGTATTTCATCTTGGAGCAGTGCCACCAATGCCTATCTTTTGCTCTCTGATACAGCGCTGACTCCAGAGAGATGTTCTGGCTGAAATATTTCCAAAATAACTCTTGCTATCCCAGCTATATTTGGACTAATAGTGAGATAAGTTATAGTTTATCAGATCAGCTTTCAGGGCTTGCACTGTAGTGGGGCCCTGAGGCTTCAGAGAAGGGAAAGTTTATGCAGGTCTTCCACAGCGTTTTCCATCTCTTCTGCCCAATCCCCTTTAACAGAAAACCATACTGTTCTGCCTCCCAGTGCAGCTGATTCTTTCTGCTTCTCCAGTCCTCCAGCTTACATAAAAGGAATCTATTTACGAGGTCAGATTTATCCTACTGAGTAGTAGTTTTAGTCATCGGTTTTGATAAATATTTATAATTTGATAGTGCTGGAAAGCTGACAGTCAATGCTTACATGTCCAGTTTTGTGAGGACTGTCTCTGTGCTCAGTCAGGTGATCCAAACAGGTAAATTGGAGAAAGGATTTTGAGGAGATAAAGGAGTAGGAGAGGTGCAAGAACAAAACACACAAATACAGCAAATGTTCAAATAGTTATGATAGATACCTAAATTGATTCATTTATTATTTGTAGAAAATTAGAGGAGGAGAGAAGGAAAATGCTGGTAGTTTATAGCTGGAGAAGCAAAAGAAAAAGGAATATTGCACTGGTTTAAAAAAAAAAAAAAAAAAAAAAGGAATCTGAGGTTTTTTGATTTTATCTTAATCCCCTCCTTCTGTGAAAGTTTGCCAGTGAGTTCCATGGGACCGTAAACAGATCCCTTTATCTTCTGGTGTACAGTGACATCTACAGAGAGTGAAGTACAGGCTGTGGAGCCTAGAAAGCAGGGCTTTCCCATTTAGCACCATTTCTTTTGGGCTGTGGATGGCAACAGTTTTTGTTTTATGTATTCATTAGTGTAGACTTGTTTGTTTATTGTTTTTTTTTTTTTTTTTTTTTTTTCTTTTTAAATGCTTGTACATCATTTATCTTTGTAAATTCCTATAAGATTTAGGTATTAAAAAGAAAAAAAAAGTTTTTTGACTCCAATGGAAGTTGACAGTTAGAAATGTAATAGCAGTTTACACACCCAAACAGAAATGAATTTGTGTAACAATTGTGTTGTGAAGAAGTGGGTCTGGATGATTTCAGTCTGAGTCTTTATTCAGAAATTATCATGTAAAATGATAAATTACATGTAATGTTCATGTAATGAACATTAGATATGTTCATTAGTGATGTAGTGGTTTAAATTACTTTAAGAAAATACTGAAAGGTAAATGAACATTTCACGTTAAGAAATCAAAAAAACAGGTATTTTTTTCAAGATTTTTCTGTTAGACAAAATCCTTTAGTCTATTGCATGCATTTCTTAGTTAGGCTTAATTCCATTGATTTGGGGTTTTGTTTTGTTTGGTTTTATAGTTTTTGCAAGTTTTTTGGAAACTAAAAATAGCCAGCCTCTGCAGTATGATTTTATTGGTATTTTATCTTTTATTTCTCTACATAAGATTGGAATACTGTTTTTGTAAAACTTGACAGCGTATTTTAACTTCATGCACTGCACATAGTCTCGTTGACTTCAAGAAGAACATTTGATGCAGAAAGTTAAACATACGTACAGATCTTAGTAACCCGTAGGCTATTAGGGCTCTAAAACCACATTACAAAAAAACTTTGTAATAAGTAAATTTTTTAATGAAGCTAAAGGGAGATGAAAGATAAATATTTCCACTCCAGAAATGGAAAGACAAGGAAAAAAAATAATATTTTGTTTCTGCTGTCATTAAAAAGGTAATTTATTAAGTATGTAGAAGGATGTTGCTACCTAGGCTCTGAACTTTATGGCATTTATTTTTATGATTTTTCTTATTCATGCTTTATAGGTAAAGATCTTAATTTTAATAAGGTATTTCAAAATATGATCATTTGAGAGTAATTTTTCTCTGCTCTTGAATAACAGTAAGTGTATTAGAAGAGGGCTTAAAATCACTAAAAAAATGTGTATAAATGCATGGGGTGTTGTGTAAGGGCGTCTTTTTTCCCTACCTGTTCAGATACTGTATTATTAATGGCAAGCCAGATCCAGGCCTCATTAAATTAATACAGCAGAATGATAATCAGAAAATTGCCAAGTAATGAACAAAACCCAGAAGTTCTAAAACTTAAGTTATTGTGGCTAGTGAGCAGGTTTTATAGCCAAGGCTCTCATGTCTGAAAAATGACCCTGATAGTTTGCCAACTGACATTATGTGTCAATTTGTGTTAAACTCAGTTTTCGTAGAAGAAAGAACATGAAGCAATGTATTATCTTAGTGGAGCAGGAGGGATCACTTAAAACCCATGTAGTAAAATCTACCCGTATGTACTATGTAGTAAGTTCTTGGCAAAAAGCATCAAATCATTTGGAGAAATAAATAAGTAAAACAATTGTGTCTGTAAAATATAAACAAACAATAAAATACATGTAAGCAGTGAATGCTAGAAGAACATGTATGATTCTCTAGGTATTCAAAGACTCTTATGCTCCAATAAAAGATAAAAGTGTATAATAGATTAAATATGTCCATTCCATAAGAGACAATAATTTTAAATAAGTGAATATGCTAGTGGAAAAGTTCTAGCATTCGAGGGTTGTCAGCATTCTTCCTCTTGTAGAGATCTATCATGGGGCCCAACTCTGGATTTATTTTCTTACTCTTACAGTCAGAGATTTTAGTTAGGGTTGAAGGGAGTAAGAAAAAAAAAAAAAAAGAAAAAAGAAAAACCACGTTTGTTTATGCTCCATAGAGTTTCACAAATAATTGAACAAACTTCCATTTGTGCAGTGGTTTCAAGTATGACTTTTCTAACATAAATTACAATTACAGGAATCTTTCAATTGCTGCACAGTTATTACTGCAAGAGGCATCTGGAAAATGTCTTCCATTAGCTGTGGTTTTTGGCAGAGGCTATAAGCAAGCATGGTCAGTGTAATTAAGCTGACAAGTGTTTGAGATACTGTATTTGTTTACTGTATGTTCTTTCCTTCAGTAAATATTAGTACTTCTAAATCTTCTACTCTAGCTGGTGACCCTGGCAGCATTAAACCTTAGTATAGCATGTAACACAGCAGCATTAGGGGGAAGGGCATTTAATTGAAAATATTAGAAGCTTTCTTAGTAACTACCTGTTTGCAATAGCTAGCTGCATGCAATCAGTGAGTATCAACAAATTTATTTGAGAAAAGCTCAATCTGATAGAGAAGGCGAAATACCTGACCCCAGCAGATTTCTCCCTTTTGAGGTATAAAAATCCTTTGCTGGAGAAAGTCAGCCTAGAGCCCTGAACTTCCAATGCTTTCAAAGTTTTGTAGGCTCTTTGTATGGATCCTTTATTGCTTTCTGATAAATACCAAAATAGGGAGCTTGCGACCTTGAAAATTAAGTTCTTTAGGGGACCTATGAGGTTGAACCAGCTGTAGAATTTGAATAAATGCTGAACAACAATTTCTTGGTCAGCTGAAATCTAACAAGTGTTAAGGCTGAGCAGCAGCTTTCTAGCTCACTTTATTTGGTTTCAAGTTTGCAGTGCTTTTTATAACTTCATGTACCCCTTCATTTAGACACCTCTTTATGTTGCAAACCATGGTGAGACTGGACCAATCTGATGTAACAGGTGCAAAGCTTACATGTGTCCCTTCATGCAGTTTATTGAAGATGGAAGAAGGTATCAGTGTGGATTTTGCAATTGCATAAATGATGGTAAGTGATATTTCTCTGATCTGTGATCCATACAAATTCCATAAAACTAAAAAGGAACTGTATCCCTGAAGTGATTTTCCTGACTAGATGACTTGAAAATAGTATAGTGAGATGCAGTAGCAAGGGCTATTTCACAAATTAAAACAACAACACAAAATACTACTTGGTAAAAATACTTAAAACACTTCCTCTTCAGTTCGATTTTTAAAAATAAATGTAAGAAAAAATAATGCTAAACCATGAATTCCAAGTCCAGTCTGTTATGGTCAAAAGTTTATTTTAAAATATTACGTCAGCATAGGATATAAAGTTGCTTGTATTACTAACCAAAAGCAACTTTTTTGTAGAGAAATTAATTTCTTCAAGAAATCTAAATGTTCAGCAACGAATTATTTAGAACCATGTTAGACTAGTCCTGGCCACGACTGTGGATACAGTGGTTAAATAGCCTATTAATCTTCCTGTGACAAGTGTTGGTTTTCACAGAAGATACCATGCCATATTTGTTCAAGTGTGCTGCATGTGACTCATAACTGTTCTTGTGCTCTTGGCTAAATCCCAGATCTTTGCCAGAAGTAGCCTTTCTAGACATTTGTATCAAGTTGGATTTCCTCAGCTGGATCACAGTGGTATAGTGCTTTCCCTAATACAGTAATCTTTTCAACTCTGAAACGTGAACCTTGACAGGCTCATTCCAACTTCTTTTCTGCCTGAGGCTCTGATGTTTGTGCAAGCATAGCAGATAGTAAATTTCCTAGTTTGTTAGCAATTTAAACTCTCATAAAGAGAAATTTGAATGTGTTATGAACATTTTAAGACATTTCAGTTGCAGTATCATTTTCAATCATGCTTTGTACATGTATTAGTAGTGTCTTTTATCCACATTGGAAAACACTTAAAAACATTAATGAGACCTTAAAATGCCCCAAAAACTAGGTAGATATTCTGCATACCCTGCTTTGAACAGACAGAAATGTGAAAAATAACATTCTAAATGTGTACAGATTGAGGAAAAAAGAGCTAAAATCCAGAGGTGACTCTTCCCAGTGTGACTAGCCATTAGACAAGCTATGGACTGAAGGCAGCTTGCTGTACAGTAGGCCAGGTTTGTGAACGTTGCAGAGCTATTTCCAGTGAAGTGGTAATGTTGCACAAAGTAGCACAGGCTTTAGGAAAAGTTCTGTTTTTAACTCCAGTGATGTGAATTAAGCTTTGAGTAGATGGTATCTTTCTAACAAAATAGCCATCATTTAATCTGTAGCCTGAGGATTGCAGACCCCTGCCTGTGGAAATAACCTGGGTCAGTTTTACCTACTCAGGCTTAACAGGGTAGAGATAGGAGAAAATTGACATTCATGGGGGGATATGCTGTATTCTCCAAATACAAGATGAGCTTGCATTACTAGAATGTTGTGAGCTTTGTTTGTTTTCTTAAATCAGCGTGAAGAAAAAAATATTATAACCTGGTGATGTGTTTACACACCTCCTTGATCAATAAAGAGGAGCCTGTGTTACCACATGGTAACTTTTGAAAGGAGTTGTTGGGTTTTTCCTCTCCACACTGTAAACATTTTTTTTCCTGCTCTTGTATTGGTTTTTAGTCCCGCTGTTCTTCTTTCAACATCTGGACCACATTGTCTGACGGGTAGACCATTATGAAAGACCTGAGCTATCTGTGGGATCATATGAATACGTTGCTACTTTGGATTATTGCTGAGTATTTCCAATGCACAAAATAATTTATGATTTTATGTCAACACAAACAAAATCCTTTAAATACCTATGTTGGAGTAAATGCATTTATAAGCTGAATATCAGAGTCCAAGAACATTTTAGGAAATTCTCAGATGTGGATGATTTAAGCTTACAATAATGTTTTGCTCTTTCGTGTTGGAGACTAGCAACTAACAGTAATCAAAAGTTTCTCAAAGTCATGGATCACAAATCTTCAACTGAGGTGCTGGTTTGGTCCTTGGAAAGATGTAGAGGATGTTCAGAGGTTATAGTTCAAATTCTGTGATGCAGTTTTGTTTTTTAGCTGCATGACTTACTAATTTTGCAGACAGACATGCACCTGAATTGCCTTCTCAGCTTTTCAAACCTTAGCATGGGAATCTGAATCTTTTCTTGGCATGAGTAGTTTTAGTGTTCTGACCAGTAAGTTATAATGGAATGGGTTCTCTGTCCTAATACTAAATTAGTTAAGAACTTGTTCCAAAGTCTACTCAAGCCACTGGAAGTATTTGTAGTTGATTTCATTAGATAAATGTATTTTGTACTGCCCAAAGCACAAATTATTTAAGCTTTTCAAACTTTACAAAATTTTTCAAAATTCCTAGCGTGACCTCATCTGCCCACAGCATGGACATATTTTTTGGTCGTTTCTGAAAGAAGGTGAAATTTTCTTTCCATCAGTGGAATGTGGGTATGATAAAATTATGAAAGGCAGTTCAATCCAACAAAGCCTTGAAGTATGTACAAGTAACTTCCTCAGACCATCAGATTATTGCTGGTGTACAAAGAAATGAACAGGTTGTTTAATTCTGGTCTCTCACAAAGTCCAGTGAAATCCCAGAGACTGCCTTTAGAGATTCCATTGACATCTGCATTAAACCTCAGGACAGGAGAGAACTCAGTGGCTGTAGTGGGGCATTATAGAAATAGTGTGGGATCCTCAGTGTAGCTTTGCTGCTTTCTGCAGCTAAGCTTTTGAAAATGTGTATACTGAACAGCTCCATGCCATTTTCACAGTTCTTTTTCTCTAATGTGTAACCCTGTGTTCATCATCACAGTGTTGCTTTCAGTGCAGTGAATTTGCCATACAGTTTGAATGAGGGAGCTTCTGTGATAAGCCATCTAGCATGGTTTGTCTCCATGTTGCAAAGACCTCTTCCACAGACACAGCAGAATGTTACAGAAAATAAATCTCTGATAAAATCAACACACACACTGGAAACGTTAAGTCACTGAATTTTAGAGAAGTTAACATTATTTTATAAAAATTTTCTCATTTTGCTCCAAGTTAGAAAAGTTTAGTTCTTTTATAAATCAGTTTAAGACCAGAACTGAAAAGCCATTTCCTTTTGTGTTTATCAAATGACAAGGATGAACAGCTACAAAAAATGTTAACAAATAACAGCTGTTCTGCATTATTGTGCTCCTGCTAAGCGGATGTGGCAAGAGCACTAGTTCTCATTTCTGCCATATATTTGTCAGAAATTATGCAGGAATTCTTTATAAATAGCAATGTGCTACGAGAGTTCAGAAAGTAATGTTTGATATGTCTTTTGAAACTAGTATACAAATACAGAAAACAGAACAATACTGTCTGGTTTTAGTTGACGAGTTGATCTTGATTTACATGATTCAAATGAAGTGAGATCAAGGGTATAATGTTTAATTTTATGTGTTCTGAGGATATGACTATGGATAAGTCATAATTCAAGGATTAGATGATTTTTTCTTAGATGGAGTTTTCTGTGGTTTCTTTGTTATGAGTATAATTTGGTAAGTGGTCAGAAGCCTTTATATGAAGGCAGTGAAATAGCGTAAATAACTATAATGGAAAAGTTGTCCTGAATTTGACACCAGGTAACGACCACGACTCATCTTAATCAGAATTAGAAAAACTGAACTTAGGTGTATGGCTGGGCCCATCATGATTTCTGTTGCTATGTGCACTCTATATGATCTTCCTGGGTACATCTGTAAGCATTACATTGCTTTTTTTATAAACAAAAATAAACAATCATCATCTTGATAGTCACAGAAGCTTGGTCAGTAGTGTATATCACAATGTGTATGCTACTTACATGTCTCTTATGTACGACTGTGGCTAAGAAGCTGTGCAGTCAACATTAACATGACACTGTCTAATTTTCCCTGTTAATATTTTTTCCATAGGATAACAAGCCTCCAAATCCACCAGCTGATATCTTTGTGATTGATGTATCATACAGAAATATAAACAGTGGCCTAGTTGAACTCTTCAGTGAGGAACAGGAAGACTCTGCTAGATAAGCTTCCAAGGTAAAGAAACATAAGTGTATTTTGCTCAATGTACCATACTACAGTTTTCAAGAAGCTATGCATGTTGAGAGATAAAACCAAGGAAGTGCAAAAAATGACAGAATTTCCAGTACAGGCATTTTGAGGTGATAGTGACTAAATGGTAATTTTAAAATTGCTGGCAGTTTTTGAAAAACTCAGTTTGATATCTGGGTTTATTATATGAACAGAAGAAACATGTTGCACTGATTGAACATGCAGCATCCTTTCTTTTCTTTTCCTGTACTGAACTCTAGTGGTGTTATCAGCTAAGTCCCAGCTTGTGGTTTTGACTTTACTTTCTGTAGTTCTGTTTACTGTAGTACCGCTTTTCTCATTAGATTAAGCAGAGAAATACCACAAACCAGAATCTCAAGAGAGTAAAGTCTCTCTAAAGCCAGTGTTGGTGGGTCGTATCTTTAGCTCTTTTCTGTTAATCAGCAGAACTCTTAGCTTGCTTTGTTGTGAGATTTTTCTGCCCTGGTATGTATCTGAGAGGGGAGCAAATCTTGAAGGCAACTGACATTCTGTTAAATATGGCATGTTTGCGATGTCAGCATTAAACGTGTAGTAGCACTATTAATACTGATCTGTATTAATCATAGTATATTACTTTAGTGTGGTTTTGTGTAGTTTTTAGTATGATATGTTATGGGCAGTTTTCATTAACATTTAAATAATGCCAACAGTTAAATGAAAGCAGTGGAAGTGAGAATGAAAAAATGAAGTAGACAAGGTGTTACTTAGTTGAGGCATACAAAAGGATCAAAGAGCATACAGAAAGAAAACACATTCCAAATAACAGTGTTTGTAGACGAGAACAGGCTTAAGAAACGGAGCAAAGTGAGGAAGAGTGGGAGACAAGATCCTTGAGATAATCTGGGATATGTTAAAAATCTTTTTATCCTATGTGCTTGTTGGATCTCTGTGCATGAAAGAAATTCCAGTTCAGGGTGGGGAGTTAGTTTGTTAGATGCCCATGTAAGACCATCCCTTGAGCACTTTGTCATTGAAGATTACACTGGAGACACGAGTGTTTGATATTGTCCTGAACATATCTCAGAGCTTTCTATCAGGATTGGTCATGACTCTGAAGATAATAAAAGGCTGCAAGCATAGTAGCAAAAAACAATTGGCAGTTTAGGAACACCTAGTCTTGAATAGAGAAAGTAAAGGAAAAATGAAAGCAAGTGTATCTACATCACAAGAAATAGCATACTCTTTTCCTCACAAGCACTCTGCAGATATCTACTGCTAAATACCCTGTTTGCATGGACAAAGTTTTCATGTCCACTGAAAAAAGCAAGATAAATAAATAAATAAAGGGCAGGCCTGTGGGTTGCTTCAGAGTTGTCTGTTGCCTTTAAACAATATGAATTAAAAATAATCAGGCACTCACTCCACCAGCATTTGTGGTGAAGCTTTCATTTTGGTGCCAAGACATGAACTTCACTGTGTGTTCATTTTCTGTTGCTGAAAAAAGACACCTGCAAAAATATTCTGCTGTTATCACATGAGGTGAAAACATCATGCTGGGAATTCACCCTGTGCTCAGATTTCCGGGAGCCCAAATTCTTTAAGAGGAAAGACTTCTGGTTAATAGAGCAATGTGTAACAAAAAGGCCACTGGTGTAGCGGCTTGTGGCAGGTAAGCCTGTGAGAATGGCTGAGAAGTGAGAAGTTAAAGCTAGCAAATAATGAACTAAGTTAGGTGTCTAGAGACTTCGTGTTAAAAGGGCCTTATGCTTCTGCAGATTTGCAGCATAGCAGAAAACACGTTATTTGCTTGCTAGAAGTTTTAGGGCAGACACTTTCAAATTTAGATGTTCTAAACCAGAACACTGATTCTCTATTTAGAGAAATACAGAGAAATGTGTTTACAGAAATTCTGTAAATTCTCTGATTCTCTGACCTCAGAGAATCAGGCTATTTGTACCAGTATGATTTTTAGCCATATAACTTAAAAACATTTGAGTACATTTGATTCAGGCATCTCCTTCTGAGACGTTAAAAAGAACCAAGTGCGTTAGCTGCACAGGAAATCAACTGCTGTGTTTGACAAATGATCTTTAAAACAATGTATAAAGTGTACAGACTGCCACACTGTAATTGTCTGATGAAATTGTCCAAATACCTGCTATATAAAAGTGTTGGAACCAGTAGGATGATGTGACTATTTCTTCTTGAAGTAGAAGAATGCTATATGTGCCTAAAGTTAGTAATAACTTGTCCTGAATGCTCCCTGTTAATCATGTTACTTGGAAAATAGTAGTGTCTGATTGCTAGGAATGATTAGAGACTTGCATTCAGAAAGGATGCATCTAGTTGAGTTAGAGGATCTCGGAGAGATTGTTTAAAATGCTTCTTTATGGAATGTGTTCATACATAATACTGGTTTGTTTTAAATTAAAGGTAGCCCCTTTCTCATCCAGCTGTTTCCACAGAGCAGGAATGGTAGATTAGCATTTTTCACTGACATGGATGTTAAAGATCGTAGACATGAAAAATTGTTTCCCTCCCAAGCTCAAGGTTTTAGATGAAGCTTGTAAAACTAAGAGTATGTGCTATATTAGAAGTAATTAAGACTGATTTTTGGAATACAGTTGCCTTCTACTAAATTTAGGGCTGCAAACCTGGTCTCATTAGTCTTATTAATGATACTGCTACTAATGACACAGTAACTAGTGCTTAGGGGAGTTACCTCCTGAAAAACAGCTCCTGAGCTCGCTGCTTGCAGTGTTCTTGCAGGTGTAGCTCATGGCAGCGGTTTGTGAGCTTTAGTTGGCCTGGGAACACACTAGGAATAATGAGAAATTTCTACAGTACATTTTCTGCATGATGCACAGCTGAGGGATCCAAAACCTTTTGCTGCTTAAAAGCAGTCCTGCCAAAGCAGAAGATCGAGCCACCGAACTCTGAAAGTCACCAGACATTCATTATTCAAGCCTAGTAACTGTTCTCTCCAGGCATTGATCATTAGTGTCACTGAATTACAGTGTATTCTAAATAAAGCTGATTTTCTGATTGTGTCTTGTAAAGGATTGTCCTGTTCCCTCTTTTCCATGTTTTGAAGACAGGGTCTATTCTTTATCTTAGATACTCTTGCCTGCTTGAATGGGATGCACAGTTGATAGGGTTGACTTTAATATATATTATAAAATAAATTTACAACGGTTGATTTAATACGGTTGTTTTAATTTGACCTGAGGCAAAGACTAGGGCAGTGGCATCTGGTTGGTTGTTTGCTTTGTTGCTCCCAGTACAGATAATGAAAGCAGCCCTGTATTTCAAATGAATGCTTTTATTGCAAGGCCAGAGTTTCAAAATTATAACCACTTGTTTGTTTTTCTCACAGACAAGAGCAAGAAGAATCCTCAGCAATTCGAGTTGGTTTTGTCACTTATAACAAGGTCATCCACTTCTTTAAAGTAAAAAGCAACTTAGCTCAGCCTCAGATGATGGTGGTCTCAGATGTTGGAGAAGTTTTTGTTCCTTTGCTGGATGGTTTCCTTGTTAGCTTTCAGAAATCATGATCTGTTGTTAACAAGTACAATAATTCCATATCTGAATAAGAGCTGAACGCTTAGAGTAGACTTTTTCCCTTTTAGTCAATTGTGTTACGGGGTTTTGGAGGATGCATGAATTTGTTGAAATGCTTTACAAGTCAGCAGATGCATCAAGTCTTGTATTTCCACCTCTGAGGGGAAGCAAATGTAGCGGCAACTCGCAATGCTGAATTTGAAAGCCTGTTTAGACCAGCTGTGAGCCAAGCATCTTCAGCTCTGCTTCGTCAGAAGTGGGAGGGCGGCTTGCGGCTTTCTGCTATGTTGCATGTTTTTCCTGGATTTTCTCCCATATATGTGATGCATGCCTAGGTATGATCTAAAGATTGTTAAGTCTTTATCCATACCTGAACTCCTTTATTTTTAGCTATTTTTTATTTAATGCATGTTCCTTTATGTTACCAGCTTTGAAATAATGCATTTCAATAGAATTCTAAAATTCATGTTTAATTTTATTCCGGCTGGAATCCTAAGAAATCAAAATTTTTAAGTATAAACTTGCATGGAAAAGAAATTCCTCTATGAAGACTTGGTATGTCACATTTTTGGGGATTATCCCAAATACACTAACCAGTTGAGACACTGAACCTTTCTTCTTTCATAGCTTGTTGGACCAGATTCCAGAGATGTTTGCAGACACTAATGAGAGTATATGCATTTTAGACACGTTGTCAAAAGCAGTGTCAGTAATTCCTGATGCATATGGTGGTAAGTCAATCTTGCATTCTTTAGAGACTACTTTTTAAGAGTAATTTAGCGTCCCATGTAGGAATTACTGTACCGGTGCATGATCCAAAGGATCTATGTTAGATTAAGTTATTTACTGACACAAAATTCCCAGTTTGCTTTGGGACTTCTCTTCTATCAAGAGTAAGGACTAACTGAATGGTTTGGCTCCGAAGAACTTTTGCAGAAAGTTTACACTGTTCTCAGAGACACCACAGCATATGAATGAAAATTAGGCTTGTTTATCTGAGAAATAGAATAATTGTCAATATGATGTCTTTGCAACAGGCTGCAGAATGTGCTGGAAATTTGTTTATCTTCCATTCTTCATTGCCAACTGCGGAAACACCGGGGAAGCTGAGAAACAGAGATGACAAAAAACTACTCAATACAGATAAAGAAAAGGTATTTTCTACTTGGAGTTCACAGGGGACTGCTATTACACTGAACTTCTCTAGTACAGCCTTGGTCTTTTTCACTTCTTTTCTTTTACAAAGAATTGTTGTTTAAATATATAATATTCCCATATTATACAGTGCCCTGACGATTTAGATATAGAGAATGAATATATAGGTATTGGCCCTACAAGAATTCTGAGGCTAAAGTATGGCCGAGCAGCAACACCCATCAGTAAAGGAAATCGACCAGCTGCAAATAATTCCACCCACCCAGAGCCTTTGCTACCTGCAAGGTGTGATTTAGTTCTACAAGAACGTACTGAGTTTTCAATGCATGTAAGTGGTGATAGAATGTGTGAGCAGGGGCAACACAATTGCAATCAAATCCATGTCTCATTTTTATTTTTCATTTGGGTATTTGGATTGATTGGCTACCAACAGTATCTAATGTCATCACATTTGTATTTTTTGAATTCTGTGCAGACACTCTTCCAGCCTCAAGTAAATTATTACAAGACTTTAGCCAGGGATAGCGTGGCTAACGGCTGCTGCGTGAATTTGTTCCTTTTCCTGAAGCAGTACGTGGACATAGCCTCCCTGGGTCTTGTCACAATGTACACTGGAGGAACATTGTACAAGTACAACAATTTCCAGGTAAGTGGTGCAAGTTTCCTACCTGTCAGATAGTAACACCTGGGGATTGGTTGTTTTTATTTCAAAGCATGCTTTGACAGTGTAACAGTAGAGTGACTCTAGAAAAATTATTTATAAACCCCATGGGGTAAAATTAAAATGTATAAACAGCAGATCAGGCTCAAAGAGGTATCCTGAGACCATAAATTTACTTCTACATAAGCTGGTTGATATCTAAAATTAAACCCACTTACCTACATATGGTGACATCTGAGCAGGGTAGTCAATTACTCCTGCATTTACAGTTAAAAATGCTTATGATAAAGACACTCCTCCCCAAAAGAAAAGCCATAACAACACTCCTTTGTTTAAAATTTCATGGGAATCTTTATGAGGAATAGGGGGCTTTCTCCGTGTCATCAGCTGATCTGCAAAACCAGTTTTTGCTAAGTGATCAAGGCTACTCTTTTTCTTTTAAGGCAGGGCAGGGGCAGAGTTCACAGCGGGCTGGGGGAGTGTTGGATTTCTGCTGTTTTGCTGCCACCCCGTGGTGAACTGCACCTTGTGCTTTGTGCTTTCAGCGCGATTCTGATAGCCCCCAGTTCCTCACCGACCTCAGGAAGGACATAGAAAAAAAGACCAGCTTAGATGCAATAATGAGGGTTCGGACAAGTACAGGTAACGGTACCCGTTGGGAATGAAAATAAATATGAATGCACATGAGAATATATGACTATAAATAATACAGTGCTAGAAGTGCTCTACAGAACACGCGTAACATCAGGCTTCCTGTTTTAACTTCATTATGTACCTTTTGAACAGTATAGACTGGTAAAATGAGTGTGCCCCTACTGTATATACCTACTTAAATCTGCAATACAATTAAGATTTCTGATCACTATGCATGCATCCAGAAATGCAAATAAGTTGTACAAAAGAGGAAGTTGTTGCTGTACACTTACATGTTCTTTCATTACTTCAAATTAAATTAATGTTCCTACTTTTCAATATTCTTGCCTCAAATGCAAATATTTGAGAAATACAAACACACAAAACGGCCAAGTGAACAGTGGAAAAGGTTGTGGGGCATCTCTGAGCTGCAGCACCCCTTCATGGCCCATCAGAGCAGCTTCACTTTGTCCTCACAGAGGCCGTTGACTGAGGCTGCACACCCTGAGGGGAAATGGTTCCCATTTTAGTAAGCACAATTGAATGACCAAAAAAGAAGTCACAAAATAATGTCACTTGTACTTGTGTTTTTTAAATAAAACAATATGTTTTTAAATAGAATAATATTGTTTGTTTGTTTTAATCTGGCTACAGGCTTTAGGGCTACTGGCTTCTTTGGTGCCATTTACATGAACAACACCACAGATGTAAAAATGGCAGCAGTTGACTGCGACAAGGCAGTGACGGTAGAGTTCAAACATGATGACAAACTGAATGAAGACAGCAGCACCTTAATTCAGGTAAAAAAAAAAAAAAAAAAAAAAACTTAATGACATACTATGTCTTGAAATTGTAAGAACTTCTGCAGCCATAATAATAAAAAAAGAAAAATGTTATGCCGTAGCACCGAGGGGAGGACGGTACAGCTTGCACAGACTCTAGTGTCATAGTACCACTAATAAAATAAGGTTTTAATTAACGAGCCAAAGATTGCTACCTTGCAATGCCAGGCTGTTCCAAAACTAAAGAAATCTGTTCTTCCCTTCTTACTCTTATTCCTTCAGTAATAATTCCTGGAAATGCAGATTAGGCAATACTTAAAACTGGCATTTCTCTGCCTAAATGCCAACACGTGTGATACACCTGTGCCTAACAAAAGATGTGCCCCAACCAACAGCAGATAATGCGAGGTTGCCATTTACTGTTCTAGGTATTTTGTTATGACATTTTTCTTTTATTAATGGCAGAAAATGTTACAGCGTGCAAGGTCTTGAACTTAAGCCATGGAATTACCTGAACTTTCATTTCTGCTCCACTTAGCTTTTATCTTGCCCCTATAAATACACTTTATAGTCTAGCAGTTAATCCTTGTACAAACACAGTACAGTGGAACATCCAGTTTGGTATGTCTGCCGTCACCTCCTGGAGCAGTGCTGCAGCAGTGACAGGAACAGTGCGTGCCATGTAGATGTTGTGTTTACCTGGCTTCCCTGTGACAGAGACATGCAGCAGATCCAATGCATGGCTGACTGCAGTCACCTGCTGTTGGTGTTTGCCCTGCAGACTTGGGTTTGTAGCTGTAGACAAGATGAGATTCTTTTTTGATCGTGGTGGTAGGAAACAAGTGTGTACCAGCAAAATGTCAGCAGTCAGGAAAGCCTGAGCTCTGTTCCTTTACTTTCCATACTTGGAAAAGGGTTTTCCCAAATGCTAACATTATATTGAAGCACAACTGGAGTCACAAGCAAATTTTCAAATTATCCCTCCAATTTTAATATCTAAGTCAATGGAAGGGATGAGATACAGGGGTGGGGTTAGAAGGACTTCATGTCACTTCGTAATCAATTTATCCGTATCAGAAGACCCACTTCATTTTTCAAGATTACTAAGTTTTTCTGTTGCTGTTGCTGACAACATGATGAACAGATACTTGTCAGCAAGCTTCTGATGTCTGGTATGGTGTCTTTTCAGTTATGTTCCTTTGGGGCACTCTTCTTAATAGCGCATTCAAATATTACACAATTACAAGGGATGCTTTACAGATTTCCAGTCAGTGGTCTCTTGTTTCAGATGATACCATCAGTATGTAGCAAATGAGAGAGTAATAAGCCTTTCAATCAGTCATATATTTATATACTTTTATATACTTGCATACTTTTGACATTTATATACTTTTAAGGCTAATAATCTTTGTAATGCATGTAAAAGTCTAATCTACTTCCACAAAATGTACAGGTATGGTGTTCCTCTAGTTCATTAATGCTGAAGCAGCACTACTAGGCTGGGCTGTCCTTGGGTGTAGTTATATGCCTTTTATGCACTAAGTAGTGGCTCTCACTCAGTGGAAGCTTTGAGAATTGACTTTTTGTTTTAAACTCAGAATGAATGGTAATTGGCTCATCTGTGTTGCAGTGTGCTCTACACATCAATAAGTGGACAAGAAGACTGGGCGTACACAATATCAGTTTAAACTGTAGCTCCCAGTTAGCTGATGTCTACAAGCCTTGCGAGACTGACGCACTTATCAACTTCTTTGCTAAGTCAGGTAAAATTATAACAGATGGATTTTGTTTCCTTTTTGCTTTCTCTAGGGGTGGAGGAAGAGAAAGGTAGGAGATGAAGTGATTGCCTAGTGGGAAATCGTGTTTTGTAACTTGCTATTCCAAGCCCAAGCAATTTGCCACTCTGTTACAAAATAGGAAAGAGAACTAGATCATGTATGTAGATACACATGCCATAAAAATAATGCCAGGGAAGGTAGCTAAAAACAGGTAATGCACAAAAGTGTATAGGCATTTTTTTTGAAGATTAATAAGCATCCTCTAAAATGATACAGGAAAGACTGAAAAAGTACTCACAGAGGTGAGTTTTACTACGTTAAAAACTACTTAAAAACTAGCAAAATGTAGATACTTTAAGTGTGTCTGCTATTAACATACTCTTGTTCTTCTGTATTTGTAGCTTTTAAAGCTGTTCTAAGCCAAGCCCTGAAGACGGTCAGAGAGATCCTGGTCAATCAGGCGGCTCACATGCTGGCACGTTGCCACAAGAACTGTGCCAGCCCATCGGCAGTAAGCCAAGTAAGGACCAACCTGCGTAAGTCAGGCTGTTGCAGCAGAGGAACAACCACCCCTGTAATGTCAGCAGTGACAGAAAGGGAAATTTGAGGACATGCTTCTCATTTTTTCATCTTCTTTCAAGTCTAATTAATGGCAGGTTTGATTCAATGGTAGCAATTGCAGCACGTGGAGGCTGTTGTTCTGGGACAAATAGCAGTGCCGTTGAGGAAGCTGATTATCATGCTCATACCAGACCAATAAGACAGCTGGTTTTCTTCCTGCTGAAATTATGTACTAATTCACAAAAGTTGTCACTTTTTTTCTTCTTACATTGTTTAAAAAGTTAGTATTTTGATTTTTGACAACAGTCTTAATTGTCAAAGCTGAAAATGTGAGAAACACTCTGCAGCCAGTAACATAGGCTCAGGTGAGGATCTCAGTTGAGAGAGGGCTGAAAGAATTTTAGTAGATAAGATAGGCTAATGAGCATGTGAAAGGAAGCCAAAAGAATTTTAGTAAATAAGACAGGTAAGGGATGTGTATTATATCTTTCCGCTACCTGTTGTGCAAAGAAACTGAGGCAAAAAACTCTGGGATTCCTCACGAGAAACAGTCTCTGATAGAAAACAGGAAACTGAAACCAAATCTGCAGTTTAAGCAGAAGCTGAGAAGCTTATGAGTCTATGCTGAGATGAGAAGTCAACCAGCAGTGAGGAGGAAGACTCGGTAATCTTCATCTCCACAACCCCCAGCAACCACTACCAGAAAACACTGCACAAGCGTGGATAGGAGGAATCTATGAAAATGACTCCCTGGAATTAATTTTAATACAAAGTGGGGATAGGTCATGCATATGTATAGGCAGCTCGAGAAACTTCATGCATATGTAACTCTTCACCACCTATAACCAAGGCACGTGTCACGCTGGGGTGCACACGACTTTGGTGGGACTACCCACCGTGCAGCCCAGCGCTGAATAAACACACCTGCTTTACTGATTGTGGAGTTTGCTTTCTGCACGTCACAGACACTTTTTAATTTTTCCTTAAGCAAAATCTTGCTGTAGACAAAATTGTCTCCTTTTGCTTACTAATGACAATTCTTAAAATTATTTTATGACAGTAAAATTCTTAAGCATGTAGCTGCAAAAAATGCTCTACAGCACCCTGGTAAATACAAAAACACTCTTGTTTTGTTTTGTTTTACAGAAAATTAACCTTATAATGCATCAACCCTTCAAATGTTATAAATTTATGGGCAAATTTATGTTTTTAATTACTACTAGGGTGCTTTGGTATTCAGTTTGTATTAAGCTCTTTTTATCATTTTGGTAAAAACAAAAGGATAATCAAATCTGATCCCTGTTTACAAACACCTCCGAATACTTGTAGAAAAAGCTAAAGAAAAAGCTACCCAAAGCTTCCTGTGTCCTAATCTCTAACAAATAATGCTCCATAGGCATTAACAACTCCCATTTGCCATATACGACTTTCTTGCTTATGCCTCAGCACATCTTGCTTTTAATAGTAGTCTTACCTTCTTGTACAGTCTCTGCAGCCTTTGGGATTGCTAAATGCTGGTCAGAAATTGGACACATCATCATTAAAACTGGAGTCATTCATGGGGTTCATGACATTTTGGTTTCTGTTTGCTCTCCATAGCAGAAAAAATAGCATCAATTCAGAGATCTGAAGACCACTGAAAAATTTAAAGTTAACAGCAAACACTGTTGCCCAGTCTTGGCTCTTGATCCCGGAGGTCATTCTACTTACTCGTTATTAGGTAATGTTTTGTGAGCATTTGAGGGAACTGGAACCATGATCCATTTATGCATGGAGAAGCAAACACAGCGCTGACTTCTGCCTATTCATTGCACCTGATGTGGCTGGGTGCAGTCAGGTCTGAACAGCCTCTTCCTGCACAGGAGTGGCCATACAGTTGTCATCTTTCAAGCAGGTGTACATACACCATGAACAGATAAGCCTGCAGCAGCACATACTAGCTCTCCAAAAGCACCGCTGGGGTTTTCCCTTCCCTCTGATACGTTACCTAACGAGGACAGAGAACAATCCAACAAGCTGTGCGCTCTCCAAGGAGGAGTCACAGGAGTTCTGGGAGCCACACTTCCCCAGATGTGACTCCTTCCTATCCAGCATTCACTATTGTAGTGACTCCAAAAGGTGCCCATAGACGCACACCAGAAGAGAGTTTGCAAGCAACGCCCCCTTATCAGACTACCAGAACACAGCATGTCCCTGGCAGATACTGTTCCAAAATGTTCAGACATGTGAACATTAGGCAGGTGGTACTTCAGCTGATGAACTAATACATGCCTATAGGTTAAAAAAAGATGTTTCTACCTAAAGCAAAGAGCAGTAGGCTTCAAGACCACCAAACGTCGTCAGTCTGACAGTCAATCTTCCTTTTGTGATATATGGAGTAATAATTTGTGTCAAGAAGATGGTTGATATTAATAAAGAAGGGGGAGACATGGGAGTGTGGCCATGGGGGTCGGCAAGCCCCAAGGTTAGTGATAACATCAGACTCTTTTCATTGGTCAAACAACTTTGCCTGGCAACAGCAAACACCCAGAAACTTCCATGCCTTAAGGGCTGGAGAACAAGCAACCCAAGACAGCATGGCATCTCCTGAATCGCCCTTCCCTGTTCCTTCTAAACTCTTTACATTCCTGATGGGCTCATCGTTAAGAGTCTGACGTTATCACCAGCCATGGGGCTTTCCAACCCCCATGGCCACACTCCCTCATCTCCCCCTTCTTTATTAATATCAACCATCTTCTTGACACAAATTACTACTCCATATGTCACAATGCTTTATCTCTGCCTATCAACAGAACAATTATGACAACAGTAAAGAAATACGTTTAAGCACTGTATGAATCGTTAGGATGATTGTAACACTTTTGTCTCTGACCACACAAGCATAATTGTTTCCACCAAAGGCAAATTCAGCCATTAGAGAACCTTATTCATCGTACCCTGCAGCTTAGGCAGGGCTGCATCTTGGTATCCCTGGAGCAAGGAGCCCTCCGCATGTTCTGGCTGCATTTGTTTGCTTTGGTGGTGCACAGATACCTGTCAGATGGGCATTGCGTTACTCTCAGCATGCATCTCGCATGCTGTCAGTATAGATCTTGCACAGTTTGCACACCACCAGTGCTGATAACAGCAGAACAACGTGTCAGTACCCCACGTTCATCACACTGATTAAATGCATTAAATGTCCTCACTGTCCTTGTGTAGCATGAACTGTACATCTCAGTGCAGGGAAGGGAACTGCTGCACAGTTCCTGGAAGACACCAGCATTCATGGCCACTTCCACCCTTTTCTCCACAAATGGCCATGTAACTGGTCACATCCCTCCATTCTTGTTGCCACCACCACAGCAACATGATCCATCAGAGGGCTGTTTGTTGCAATACGTCACTTCAGTTGTATTGTATTTGTTACCCACTCATTGAATGCCCCGCGGCCTGTGTTGCACGCAATGCCTAATATAATAGTTGTTTCCTGTTAATCTCAGTCATTCTGCATCACCTGGACACTTTGTCATCCCTCTGCTCATTTATGTAGGTGGTGGTGGTGGGGGGAAAAAGTCTTAGCCTGTCCATCTGTCTACTGTGAGAATGAGTAAGAAATTCAACAATTTTCTTCTTTTAAATACTTTAAATATTCAAACTGTTTACAGATATATAATGTATAGTTAAATCATTAAGCGTGCCAGAGCTAGCCACTCTTCTTCTAAATCCTGCTGCCAAGTTAAAGGGACAAGAAATTGTACTGAAAGCGTTAACCTCCTACGCATGGTAAACACACACAAAAATGCATGGATAACAGCCCAAATTGATGGAAAAAGCCCTTGAGAGACTGCAAGTGCATTCATCTTATTTAAAAACCCAGGAAACGAATGTCTAGGACTAAGCAAATGCTTATAGGGTGCTTACCTACCGTCGAGATGAGCAGTGAAACCAAACATCGCCTTTCCCGAAGCGCAGAATCCGCGGTGGCCTTGGCACCGGCTGCCCGCTCCCACTGCTAAGAGCAGGCGGGGGGAGCTCCCGGCCCTGCCCGGCCCTGCCCGGCCCTGCCCTGCCGCCGCCGGCCGCTGGGGGCTCCGTGCGGCGCGGCGGGGCCGCCATTGTGGGGCATGGAGGGCGAGAGCACCTCGGCCCTGCTCTCGGGCTTCGTCTTCGGCGCGCTGGCCTTCCAGCACCTCAGCACCGCCTCGGACACGGTGCGTGCCGCGGGGCCGCGACGGGAGGGGAAGGGAGGGGAGGGCCGGGGAGGGGAGGGCCGCGGGCGGCCATGGCGCAGCGCAGCAACGCCTGCCCCGGGCCGCCTCAGGCACCGCGGCCGGGACCGGGCGCTGGGAGGCCGGGGATGGGGGATTGTCGGGGGGGAAGGCGCCGGGAGGCGGCCCGGGGCGGGGAGCAGCCCCAGCGCTGCCCCGCTGCGCCGGCAGCGGCTGGGAAAAGTTGCGGGGCCAGCACATGCCCGACCCCACGCTTTCGGCTTTGAATAAAAACACACGGGAGGGAAAAGGCTCGAGCGCACCTTAACTCCTGTCCCTTACCTACTGATCCGTTTACAAATGAACGAGAACCTGCTTCGTTTAAAAAAAAATAAAAATCAACAGCTTTTTTCTTCCTCCACCCAACACGTGTGTTTACTATCAGAGCAGCCCGGCTAACACGAACTTACCTTTCTTCCCCTCAAAAGGAAGGATTTCTCCTGGGAGATGTGAAAGGCGAGGCCAAGAACAGCATCACGGACTCGCAGATGGACGATGTGGAAGTGGTTTATACCATCGGTCAGTGCACCCCGCCCCTGACAGCGCCCTGCTGCCAGGGCATGCATGGCCACATGCAGCTGCTAGGGCAGGGGCCACAACACCAGAATACACGTACCAGGCTCATTTTACAACACTATAATTACTGAAAAAAAATTGATCTAAAAGAGTTTAAATCTTAAACAGAAATAGAAGTTCTTAGCTCCTGGAATAGTTGTTCTTTGCCAAACATCTTCTCACATTACCGGTAAGGCAGGGCTTAGACTTCCTCTTTGTCTTAGCTCTGGCACTTCACCCCTGCTCAACAACAGCTGCCTGGCAGAAACCTGGCATATTTCAGTGAGAGGTACTAATGAATTAGAGTTCACATTTCAAAATTTGCAGCTTATAAAATATTTCATGTGAATGATGCAAATTATACATTTCATTGAGCAGATGAAATACTATTTTGCCTTAAAATGGTCGTGGCAGTGGGAGTGGATGCATGTATTACAGTAGCCCTTGAAACAACGTATGCATACACAAATTTACACAAATTTAACGTGCTTCTTTCAAAATACCGTCAATAGATCAAGAAAAAGAACCATCTAATACAGCGTGTTTTCTTTCCAACTTTACTGAAAGCACTGCAGAGAGAATTCATGCCTCATTTCCCAGTTTTACCCTGGGACACAGTTAAGGAAGGTGTGACACTTTACTCAGTTTCACTGCTGAACAAAAAGTAGGGGGATTTTTTTTTTGTGGTGCCCCTAATCATATTACAGATTTTCACACAGTTAGTTGCTTCATATTTAGTAGTTTTATTTATTTTGCTAACTTGTGAAAATGAATATTGTGGAATTGGTGTAAAGGTTTTTCAAATGACATCACCTACCCTTTTTATTTTTTTTTCCTGGTAGTCGATTTCCCAGTTACCCTTTTTCCAGCCTCATTTTCAAGGCCTACATAAAAGGGTATATGATCAGAACTGGGAATTGACTACCAGAAAAAAAAAAAAAGAGGGTAGGTGATTTTCCCAGCATCTGTGCTTTGTTGCAAAGTAACTTAAGTGAACTGTTTCATATTGCATTCTATTTGTGTACTCAACAGGAAAGGGAGGGAAAAACAAAATAGCAAATGCGATTTTGCACTTGACAAAACCAAAATGTATCAAAATGCGTAACTTATGTAAGTGGTTCCCCCTTCCCATTTGAAGAAACTTTGTTACACTTCTTTCCTTTCTTAAGATTAAGGTAATTTGAGATTAAGTAGATAATTGGAAATGCAGGAAGAGTTCTTCCTTGTTCCTTTCCACAGTTCACATGACAGCATACGTAAGAATGCACAGCTTGAGCTGACAAACCCAAAGTAATATTGCCTTCTCATTTCAGATATACAGAAGCATATACCATGCTACCAGTTGTTCAGGTGAGAATTTTAAGTAAAAAGATATGGAAACAGTTTATATTAACCCTAATTTTAGCTCTGCAAAAAGTTGTACTTGTGTTACATGACAGAAAAATCACGGAGCTGTAACAATGAATGCAGGGTCGGGGCCGTGGAATTACAGATGCACAATGCCTTATGTTACCCCTGTATTGGATCTACGAGCTTTCTTTGTGTTTGCCTCTAGGTAAAATACAGGTATGGTGCACCGCATTCTAGTGAGCGCTGCAGAACTATAAGCTACAGAACGATGTCAAACTGCTGCACAAAAAGCAATGATTGCTTTTCTAAAAGAACACATCCTGACCCCTCGGCCTCTAAGAAGAGAAGCATAGAAACAGAATTCTAAGTAGGGCAGGAGAAGAAACATGCGAGTCCCACATCAGGAGTCCTTTCACAGACCAGTAGTATTTTGAATTCTTTGAGTTCTATCATAAATAGGAACACAGCTGTGCAGGTTTACTCCCTGTAAGAGGAAAATTACGACATGATTCCCCTCTCAAATCTTCCTAAAAATTAAGAACTTACCAAGATACTGCTAGAGAGGCACTTCGTGTCAGATGGAAGGCATTTTTTGTAGTTGTAACTCAGGTAATAGATGTTACTTTTGTGTCCCAGTAGCACTGATGCCAGAAGAGCATCTGTGCTGTACCACCTCAACAGCTATCTGAGCTAACGGCAATGAAACTAAGTGTGGTCCTACCACAGAGGCTGTGTCAGCACAACCTTGACAGCTTTTTTCCCTCCAGTACACCTAGGGCAAGATGACTGCCAAACCACTTGGAAATAATTACTTCCTACAGTAGTGTTTTGTCCTAATTGTCATAATTTTCTTCTAGCTTTTATAATTCTGCAGGAGAACTGAACAAACCAGCCCTGAAGAAAATACTATCCGGCTGTAAGAAGGTATTTTATTTTCAAATCTAACACATACCACAGGGCACCTCAGATTTTGAGGCTTGTTCTGACCAGTGGCATTAAACTATTCCATCTTGTACCTAATCCCTCATACTGCTCGTCGAGGCCCCTGCATTATTTATCCCCCTAAATACTACCCATTCAGGTTATCTTCGACTAAAGTTTGCCTCTCTGTATTATCTCAACTTGATTTTTTCTTATTAATTTCTCAAGTGAATTCTTTAAACCTTCCAAAGGAATTCCACCCATTTCTAGGTTGAGACCAGTTGAGGTCAGCTCACTCCACTGGTTAGGCACCACGTGAACAAGATCATGTACTGTTTTCTCTGTAGAACTTTTTACAAGGGGAAAAAGTAGAAGCTGGAAAGCAGCAAACAGCTGAATAGTCAAACCAAGTTCGCAGACTTACAGGATTTAGCCAAACCTCAGTAAACGAGCCAATTCAGGAGATTTCACAAGGATAGAAACTGGCATGCCTAGAAAATAGTCTTGGATGGTTTAAGAATTGAAAGCATCTCCTTATGCGTACAGAAGAGTTCGCACTCATTAATCTTACTGGACCCTCCGATTTGCTTTGTTATGGCACACAAGGACATTGCAGAACGGTACTGATGAGTTCTCTTCTGTCTGCAGAACGTAATAGGATGGTACAAATTCAGACGCAACACAGACCAGGTGATGACATTCCGAGAAAGACTTCTGCATAAGAACTTACAGTCCCACCTATCGAACCCGGGCCTTGTGTTCCTTCTGCTAACTTCTAGCGTGATGACAGAAAGTTGTTCAACGTACAGACTGGAACACGCCTTACACCGGCCACAAGAAGGGTAATCAGTCTGTTCTCTAGTTATGACAAAGCTGTTAAATATTATATACACTATGATTCGACCTCTTTTATTTGACCATCTCTTTAGCTGCAACTGGATTACTATTAATAATAGTTTTTTACTCTTGAAAGCATTAAAAGTTAAATATTTTTTACACTGGTAAAGCCCTTACAGGCACAGCTAAAGCCTCACCCTCAAGTTCTGTTCAAGAACTTACTGATTAGCAAGCAATAGGACAAGAGGAAATTGCTTCAACGTGTACCAGAGGAGGTTTAGGTTAAAAGCAGAAAATCAAGAAAACCTTTGACTGTTGGTTGTGAAGCACTGAAACAAGCAGCCAAGGCAAGTGCTTGGCTCGCCATCCTCAGAGGTATTTAAAAGATCCATACAGTGCTTAGGGTCACAGTTTAGTGGTAGACTTGGCAGTACTACATTAACGGCTGTGGTCTTTCCCAACCAATGATTCAAGGAATCCAAAGACTTGCAATTATAATCATGTGCAGTGCCAGTACTGGACTGCCAGCTCATTTACACAATAACAGCTATTGGTGAAATTGTTATTTTACCAAACAGGTAACTGTTTAGTTCTCATCTTTATGTGTGAGTGAAGCTGTTTGAAACAATTGAACTATTCCAAGCTGCTGGTAGCTTTTAATCAGCTTTAGAGGTGTCACCACTCACTGCCAACATGCTACATTTAACGAAGTACTGCATTACTACACAACTCACACTCAAAAGCAGGAAAAAAAAATCTCCACAGGCATTGCTTTAAGTCTCCTCTCCTGCAGTTGGGTTTGGACTCAGTGATCTGTGACACGACTCTTTCAGCAACAGTTACTGCCGCATGCCTCTGGCTGTGATGCTTACTGTGGGGAAATTCACCTACTCAAAAGGCGTTGAAACATTTTTTCATAATTATGCTTTTTAAGTCTTTTTCAGAAAGTCCCCTTGGTGGTTACCAACTTGGGCATGGCAGAACAGCAAGGCTACAGAACGGTGTCTGGTTCCTGCGTGTCTTCTGGCTTTGTGAGAGCAGTGAGACAACACAGGTACAGCACCCAGCTTACGTACCCGTATCGGTCGCTTTCCAGTAGGGCTGGGATAACTGCTTGCGTTAGTTCTTCTCAAGTGCCCCTACTGATGCACCCTGCTCACTTTGCGTCCTGCAATTACCAGCCTTGACAAGCAACTCGGGAATTAGTTGAGCCACGTGCTCTGCTGAGAGAACAGCCTCAAACTTGGCACCGAGTGCTGAGCTAACCCATGTAAGGTAACTGGAACTGATACTTATGATGCTTATCACTTCACATGCTCTGTCACTAGGATGTAACAATCCCGTTAACAGGAGAGCCCATCCAGACGTTTGGCCTGGAAAGAGCAGTTCATACCTAACTTTTAACTGAAGCTAAAGCTCCAGGTTTCTTCTTGAGCCTCCTAGTTTTATGGATTCGCCAGTAGTCGGCGCCATCTTCAGTTAATTGGCATCTTGTGAGTAAAGCCTTTAACAAGCCCACCTTAGGAACTGCTAATTCTAAATCAAACTAATGAATGAAGACTTAACGCATCTTTCTGGATTGAAGCTCCTTGGAAGTGAACACTAGTACCCATTTCAATCATTAGTTTTGAATTATACAATTTGTTCTCTGCCTGCAGGTCAGACTTCTTTTACGAAGATGGATCCTTACAAGAGGTTCATAAGATAAACGAGATGTATGCCACCTTGCAGGAGGAGCTGAAGGTCAGTCCAGTGTATCTGCTGGTACAGGGATTTTCACTACCACTACAAAATAAAGCAAAAGCCATAGCATCCTGCAATAAGTCAAACAAAGCTAATTCATCAAACATAAGATCCTCAAGTTCTTGGCTGTACATTACCTTCTCAGAGACAAGTTTCTATTCAATCAACCTAATCAATAAATCCTTAGGGACACTAAAAGTTCCTCAAAATATGATAGTTCCTGGAGTGTGGTCTGTGCTTTGCTCCCCTTTACCCAAAAGTTCTGTAGCAAGTAAGACACGTGGCATCTGCTACAAACAAGGTTTCAGCTCTTATCTTCAAAACAGCCTCAAGCTTCTCATTTCAGCTTTCCAATGCTCTGTGTCTAACATGAGCAACAGTAGCTTTAAGGGGTTTGCTACAACACTTAATTCAATGTATGGGCATGCAGTTAATCTCAAAATGCAATTCTCCTTGCAGAATATATGCTCTACAGTAGAAGTCAGCGAACGATCTGTAGAGAAACTCCTAGCAGAGGTGAGCCAACTGAAAGAAGAAATAAAGAGAAAAAAGCAACAGGAAAATTCAGGTAAGCTATATCCAGTGCTAATATTCGTAAGACTGCCAAGTTTAATTTCATTGGCATCAGCAGAGAACACTCAGGCTTGAAGCCACCAGAACAAAACTGGTACAAGTTTGAGAGGTCTTCAACTCTAACCTTTGTTTTTTTCAGGGGAGAAAAAAGATTGCCCAGAAGAGCCCAAGGAAAATGTTTTGCTTTGTCAGGCTCTGCAAACCTATTTCCCCAATTCTGGGCTTCAGACATGTATTGTTTCCTTCAAAGGAAGGAGGATATCCAAGAATTGCTGTAAGACAGACCATAAAATTAATATCATGGACAAACTGACTCTCATGGTGGAGGAAAAGGACTTCCCTGAACCTGAAACACGACAACTAACCAAGCGCAAAGTCAAAGGGACCACCGCAGGACCAAAGGCTTTTAAGAAATCCAGATCACTGCAGCTTCACCAGAAGTTACTTCAAGATCAAGAGGACAGCGACCAGGAAAAGAAACTTACTCTGAGTAGCACTGAAACAGATGAGGAGGTGCTGGAGAAACTGAAAGATACGAACGAATACCCACACTCTCCTACCTTCTGATGGCTTAACAGCTTCCCAAACGTATTTGCACAAAAAGCTACTGCCAGCATATTAAAGTAACATATCAATCTACAGCACTGCAGGGATGGAAATAGCGTACTGAATCTTTGTCAAGTACAAAGATTTATTTTAATGCATTAATTCTGTTTGGCGTAAGTTGAACGGAGTCCAAATCACATTCCCTCGTTTGGCCTTCCAGAGTTCAGCCTGCATTTTCTCTCTCTCAGGGTTTTAAGAATACACTAGCAGGGCGTGGGCAGCCAAGTCACGTCACGCACTGCCTCAGCGATACAACCTCAAGGTGCTGCAGAAGAACCAAGGCCACCCCCTCAGTGAGCCTCAGCTCAGCAGAAGCTGATGCCAAGAACATCAGATCCAAGGCAACATCCTTAGAAACAGCCGTTTACACGTGTAGCCAAAGTCTTAATATTTCGCCCTACCATTAGCTCTCCAGCATTCTGTTTTCCCCTTCCTATTGAAGGAAGGAAAAAGGAGCAAGCTTCAGCAAGACTTTTGATAACTTCAGTGGTCCAAACAGCGGGATTTGTGCGACCCCTCCGGGCATTCCTTATTCCTTCCAACAAGTTCAGAGACTTGACGCTGCAGCTGACCACCCTCGGTCAGCGATGCAGCACAGCAACCGGTGACATTCCCAATAAAGAATTACATAAGCAGTAATTTAGTTTTATTGTTTATTTCTTTACAGTATATAACTCTCAATACTTAATATTACAGATTTTGGGGTCTGTAAGAAATGCTGTGTTCTTAAACATAACTGGCATAAATCCTGTAAGAAAATCAGAGGAGTATTTTTTTTCTTAAGTCAATGGTAAGCTTGACTTACCAAACACCCAAGAAAGTGTAACGATACTTACCAAGTACCTGAGCTCTTTTAATGGTTTTTGAAATTTCCTTCTGCTTCTTGTTACACAAGCCTAAAGAAAAAACATTTTTAGGCTCCTGACTTGAACAGTAACTCAGTAATAAGTAAAGGGGCTAAATCATTTAGTTGCAAATCCTTCTAGTTTTGTCAGTCTTCCTATAAAAATTCATGTGTGCCTATATACACTGCTAAAATACAGAAAAGAATCAGTTAACAATTGAATTTCAAGTCTGCTCATGAAGATGAAGGCTTCAAAAATGTGTATTATCAGTAGTAATGACTTGCATAACCAGATCTAATAAAATCTGACCTCAGCTCTAAAAGACCTTAACGTGAGAGAGTAAATAGGATTTAATTTCACCTACCTGTTATATGCCTGCCATAAATGCGGCCAGTGTACGGAGATACAAACTGGGACAGAAGCTATTAAAAAAGAGGAATATCAGTTTGTGTTATTCATAGTTCAGAGGAACTTCAGCATATTTGATTCCTCGCATTATATTTTTAATATTTGGGACTGTTTCTTACAGAGCTTAGTTTTCCCAGACAGGGGAACAAGGACAGCTTGGACGCCCATAGCATTCTGCATGCCACAGTGAGGCAGAATTTGTAGAGCAAAGTGCTCCTTTTCAAGGACACCACATCCCATATATGTACATACAGGCCCAGGGGGCTGGAGAGGTTCCATTGCAGGACTTCACCCTTTCCTGTGAACTTCCTCACCCAGTTAGCCTTGGGCTGCTGCCTCCCACCCTTTGAGTACAAGCCAGTTACCTTTATTATATCTAAGCACACATTTGCAAAGCACTCACCTGAACGTTCTTGTAGTCCACCCTTATCCCACATAAGACACACTTCTTAGGAGGTTCTTTATAGGGATTCTCCATTTCTACGGGCTGTAAATAGACAATTATTAACAGGCTGCAATGTTGCAGGTAGATCAGTTTGCACTTATTTTAATTTATGCCGTACAGAAAAGCAAAAAGCGCCTTAACAACAGCGAGGACATTCAGCACAAGTGACGCTTCTCAAACATTGCTATGCACGCAGCTGCCTTTACCTACAGTTGTCAAATGCACCGAGCGGTCGGTACCGAACAGTCTAAAAAGCCACATTCCACAGAGCTGCACGACCTATCTCAGCTGTCAGCGCGCCCAATCAGTTACAATTACCGTTAAGACGATCAATTATATTCAGACGTGGGGTGCCCCTCCGCGCGCGGCCCTCACCTGCTCGGTGCCGGGCAGCGGCTGCTGCTGCAGGAGGCGGCGGGGCGCTGCCCCCCACGGTGCTGCGGGACAGAGACCGGGTCGTGAGCAGCGCAAAGGCCGGGGCCGGGCTCCCCGCGGCGCCCCCCGGGCCCTCCTCCCCCCCCCTCACCCCGCGCCCAGCTCCGCCGCGCCGCAGCGGCCGCCACCCCCAGCGCCGCCATCTTGTGTCCCACAACCGCCGCTGCTACGTCACTTCCTGCCCGCCGCGGCTCCCGCCCGAATCGCTCTGGCCAATGGAAGCGTGGCCTGCCCCGGCTGGGGGAGGCGATTGGTCGCTGTCGCATCACGTGGTCGTATTTCCCTCGCCGCGCCCCCGGAAGTGGCGGCAGATGGGCGCGGTGTGCGCTGCGCGGTGCTGCCGGCCGGGCCCCTCCGATGGCCGAGCCGCCGCTCGCCGTGCGGAGGAGGAGCCGCCTCGGCGCCGCTCGCAAACGGAGCCGGCCCCCGGCGGGGCCCAGCGCCGCCTGCTCGCCGCTGCCTGTCAAGAGAGCGAGTGTCGGGGGCGAGGGGACCCCAGCGCAGAGCCCGGTACGGGAACGGGAAAGGGAACGGGGCGCGGCGGCGCTGTGCAGGGGGCGTGTTGTGCCGCGTTGTCACCGCGCGGTGCTAACGCCTGCCGGTCCCTTTCCCCAGCAGTGCGATGACAGCGAGGAGGACATGTTCGGGGACTACAGCGGCTTCGGTGAGGATGACTCGCTGCTGGCCCAAGCTCTCGCCGCGGAGCCCGCGCACCCGCAGGATGCCGAGGCAGCTGCAGGGGTCGAGCCCGAGAGTCTTCGGTCGGGAACCGACCAGAGAGAGCACGAGAATGATTCCGCTTCAGAAACGGGGGGCACACGTGCAGGGGATACGGAGCGGGGCGTCCAAACGCCTGCGAGTGACCCGCCGGGTGCCAGCGAGGAGCTGGCTGATTCTCTTTTCGATGAACTGCCTTCATCGCAACTCTTGTATTTCGCAGAAATGCGCCAGCCTTCTGCTGGTTCTGACATATCCGCAGGCACAGAAAAGGTGGACGTGAGCAAGAGCTCCTCCTCAGACAAAATCAGGAGCACATCATCTCCTTGTCCTGGCTCTGAGCACAAGAACAGAAGCACAGGATTTTCTAGTGATTTAAAGTCTGATTCCTGTAAAAATACAAGCCTTAAAGATCATCTGAAAAATGCTTTGACTGAAAATGCCAAAGCTCAGACTGTGAAGGTCTCAAAAACCAAGCAGCTTAAAGAAGCAATCTTATCTGAAGAGATTTGTGTAGCTAGGAAAGCTATCGGATCATCGTCTGTCGATATAGGCCCTTTTTATGGATTACCCAGTAAAGTTAAAGATCTCCTCCGGCAGCTTCGGGGCATCGAAACGCTTTATGGTAATAGAACAAATGGTTTCTTCAAAACCAACATGTGTACTGTGAGTGAAGTGTTTCCCGATCTCATTCCTTATGGCGTACAATTATTTCTTTAGGCCTCTCTTTCTGCCCGTTCCTGGCACAGATATTTAAGTTACAATATTTTCAGGTGTACCAGTAAGATGGTTTAATACCACCCGCTGCGTGGGAAAAGCCTAAGTGATGTTATCTCTCCAGAGGCATAAAGATAAGGAAGTTAAGGCAGTAGCTAGACCATTTCAGAAGGAGGTTCTTGGTCATTAGGTAAGAGGAGGTTGATGTGGCTTATGGAAGTACTTCTTGTGAGAGATTTGAGAAGATGAGGGATTCGCAGGCTGGATCTCTGAAAGTTTGTCACGTTTCAGTGAAGTTCTCAAGTGCAAAATTAGTGTTTTTTTATAGAGCGTAGGCAAAGAGCCGTAGGGGATCAATATCCCCTTAACAGTTGGCAATGATTCTTTTTTAATTTTGCAGAATGGCAGCACGATTGCTTAACATTAGAATGTCTACAGCAGAGGAAGAATTTGATATACTCATTGCCAACCAGTGGTGGAAAAACGCTTGTTGCTGAAATTTTAATTCTCCAAGAATTACTCTGCATGCAGAAGGATGTTCTGATGATCCTGCCGTATGTTGCCATTGTCCAAGAAAAGGTCTGGAAACAGTGTTCTTGGTATTGTTTGTCTTGTGCAATGCGCCTTGTTAACGTGGCTGACTTTAATAATAATTTAATAATGATGGTTGGAAAATGTGTTGTGCGTGAACGCCTCTACAGAAGTGACTGGCTTCTCTTTTAAGTGCTGCTCTGAGACGGTTATTTTCTGATAAAACACATTGTGGTTATCACTTCCAGATGCTGAGTGATACGGTAAGAAATGTGCTGATTCTTTAAGTAACAGTGTGCTACTGTGTTGCCTGATTTATTTATTTTTTTTGGTCTTCTATCAGTGTTTTCTGCTGTCTACCCTGCCAGAGAAATCACTTTGTAATAAAAACAGATCTAAAGAAACCAAGTTAGAGAATGGTTTTAACTCAAGCTTGATCAAATTTGCAGACAGTTTAAGTTTTCAACTTTCAAGGGAAAGTTCTTATGGCTAATATTTTCATTTCCTTAAACAGTTCATTTGGATGTGGGTAGGTTAAATGCACACTGAATTCTTGAAACAGGTCTAAATTTCAAACTGAGTGTGAGTTTGGTTTCTAACTGACATTGTTGGTTTTGTTTTGTTTTTTAATAGGTTTGGGGTTTATCAAGCTTTGGGATAGAATTAGGTTTCCTGGTTGAAGAATACGCGGGAAGTAAAGGACGATTTCCACCCATCAAGAGAAGATGTAAAAAGTCCCTTTATATTGCTACAATAGAAAAAGGGCATATGCTAGTGAATTCCTTGATTGAAACAGATCAAATCGGTGACCTTGGTCTTGTTGTGGTGGATGAGGTAGGTTACAGGACTTGGCTTAATTAGCAAGGAGCGTTGTTTGAATTGATTGGTTTAGTTTTAAGTGCTTATTGTGTCATAAGTTGTGTCACTTTGTTACTGCATGGGTACTTAGGAAAGTTGAACTGTAACCAATGCCTGTTGTGCTGAATGTTACTTTTCATTAACAGAAGCATTTGTTGCTACATCAGAGCAATAGACCACGCTCATGACCTACGGCATTAGTGGTTGACTGTGAAATTAACTTTTTCTCAGCGTGGATCTATGCAATAACAGAACAGAGAGGAGAAGAAAAAGCCATTTTGAGTTGTTTGCTTTATGTTTTACCCTTTTTTGTGTTCTTTGTAGAAAATCTTGCGGCACACTAATCCTCATCCCTTTTTGCTTTCCTTTCTGTCTGCAGTTGCATATGCTTGGTGAGGGAAGTCGTGGGGCAACACTGGAAATGACTCTTGCAAAAATACTCTACACAAGTAGTAAGTCATGTCTGCAGTCAGTGTCACTAAAACGTTGTTGTGCTGTCATCTCTAGGGTCAAGTCTTGGCTTTGTTTTCTAGTTGGTCTTGGCTGCTTTTGAAAAATGTGGCGTGTCCACGCTTTAACATTGTTGACTGGTTTGAATAATAGAGATGTCTTACCCTGTAGTGATGGGCTGAGTGTTCTTGAAACTTTTTTGATACTTCTCTGAGAAATCCTGAGTTTTGTCAAATGTCTCCATTTCTTCATAGGAGCCCCTTAGCCATTGCAATTAAATGCCTCTATAGAGAAGGATTCCTTTTTTATGTTTACTTCTCAGGTAATATAGCTATATTATTATTATTATTATTATTATTATTATATATATTATTATTATAGCTAAATTATTATATTATATATAATAGCTATAACCCTATGAAACCTGCCACTTTGGCATTTAAAAACAAATACTAACAATAAATAAGCAGGCTTGTGAGTTAAATATTGAGTAGAAGTGTTTAACATTGTGAGCACAGCAATGAACTCATCTCAACTTCTGTTTTACAGAAAGCACACACATTGTTGGAATGAGTGCGACTTTAAATAATGTTGGAGACCTCCAAAAGTTCCTGCGAGCGGAGTACTACACTAAAAATTTTAGACCGGTCAGTACATGAGATACTGTGAAGTAGTGTATGTTTTTAGCTTTAAAATGGTGGCAGTTCTGTGTTCTCAAAAATCAAGTAATACACCTGCTAATGCTTGTACTTGTCCTAACAGAAAACCTTTTTGTTTTTCTGTTTTGCAATATGCTTAGTGTATTGTATATACAAATGTAAGTACCTTTATAAAGTTGTGACAAAAAATTTCTCATTTTAAGCCAACTTCTAAAATAGAGGGTTAAATCATTGCAGTTCCCTTGATATGCATGCAGTCTGGTGTGTGTGAGTGCTGATGCTGAGAACTGTTTATGACTACATGTGATACATGTCATATTCATAGCTATAATTAGATACTTGTTTTGTCAGGGCAGGTAATTAAAACTATTTATTTCAAAAAACTTTGTGGGGTGGAGTGCACACTTGTATGCATGCAAGTATTTGGTGTATGAATTGTGATGCTTACGAAAAAAACACATCAGCTGCACATTAGCAATAGCTTAATCTTTAGAGGTGGATTGATAATTCAATGTTTCTGTTTCTGGCTTAAATCTACCTAGGTAGAATTAAAGGAATACATAAAGATCAGAGACACAATTTATGAAGTAGACAGCAAAGCAGAAAATGGCTTTACTTTTTCACGTCTCCTGAATTTCAAGGTAAAATCTCAGTTCCTTAGAACTATGGTTAGAAAAGACATTAATTGACTTGTTTACAGTGCTTTCATAAAAGAAACTACAAATGAACTATCACATCAGAGCAATGGCTATTACAAAGAAAATGGTAGGCTTGTGGGAGGAAGAAGTCCTTTAAAATGCTTAACCCTATTTTAGCTGTTTTTTTTACTGCTCTTAAGGTAGATGGTAGGGGTTTCTTCAGTATTTTCACATGTGAGGAGCAATGGACTTGAGAATTCCAGATCAATAAATGTTGTAGATTTTCTCAGCAGCGTAACACTTTTAAATAAGTAAAAGCTATGTATAAGCTTATTACTGCCTTACGGGGATTCATTCTAACCTTAAGAGTGGTAGGTGAGGGTAAACTGCCACTAGCACAAGCAGTGTGGTTAATGTCAATAAAAGTTGTGGTATTAAGGAGAAAAATGATGAGCATTTGATTCTTGCATTGCTGTATCCCCCCCAGTTCAAGCTGGATCTTTTGATACACTGTAAATTAACAAACTGGGAGAACTTAATCCTACAGAATCTTCTATTTAACTCCCCTTAAAGCAAATGGAAATATCCTAGTGAAGGCAAGGAGATACTGAGTAGTTGCTGAATTTAGGACTTGAATTCTAAGTTAAACAGATTGACATATGTTTATTTTTTAATGATAGTATTCTAGTAATCTGAAGAAAGCAGATCCTGACCACATCATTGCACTGGTCACTGAAGTTATTCCAAAATATTCCTGCCTAATCTTTTGTCCGACTAAAAAGAACTGTGAAAATGTGGCTTCAATGGTGTGCAAGTACCTGAACAAGTACGTTCCTCTTTCTTTTTTTTTTTTTTATTATATGTGGGATAATTCACCAGAACTTGGGATTTATCTTCACTAGTATGAAAGTGTCTTTCCCTGGTGATGGCAAGTAAATACTTAAGTGAATATAGAATCATGTTAAGTTAGTAACTGGGTAAATGATAGGGAACTAATCATTACAGAAATAATGTTGTAAAGAAACAATTCTTCAACAAATTATTTGATCAAGGAATAAATAGAGGACAAATAATTACAAATACTGAAACCATCTAACCTTGTGTCCTATTGGCAGTGGTCTTATCTGCAAGCTGCTTAGCAAACACCAATGAAATCTCCAACCTTGACTAGCTACAGGAATACATAAGGAACAGAATTACAGTAAACCTGCCTGCCTTAATAACTTAAGTGGTTATTGATTGATCAAAGTCTAAAATATATGTATATATAAATAATGCTTTTCTTTCTCAAAGAGAATTTAGATCTCACAGGGAGAAAGAGAAACAAGACCTTATTAAAGACCTAAAGAACATTGGGAATGGAAGTATCTGTCCTGTTTTGAAGCAGACAATACCTTTTGGTGTTGCCTATCACCATAGTGGACTTACAAATGATGAAAGAAAGAGCATAGAGGAAGCATATTCTAGAGGTGTCCTGTGTCTTCTTGCTTGCACAGCTACATTAGCTGCTGGAGTCAACTTGCCAGCTAGAAGGTTAGTCACCCCAAAACATTACTCGTTTTCATTAATTCTTGTTTTAAAAAATATATATATAAAATTTGAAATATCAATGCTGCGTTAAGTATGTTCAAGGTATTATCAGGAAACTTCAGGAGGAACTAATTCCATATGTTCAGCTTGAGACATAAGTGAAAAATTTGTATTTCTAGTTAGGAGATATGAATCAATAGTAAGTCCCTTAGAACGCGTAGTTAAAGAACACTTTCTTAAACAGATGAAGTACTGAGAAATTTCTTCAGTAAACAGTAACTTTACCCAGAAGAATAACCAAGTCATAGCACTTCTTAAATGCTTTCCTAAGAACAATGCTTAAATCCTAAAGTAAGTCTTTCCTAAGGGGATAACTGTTACATGTTTTACCGTTTGTGTGCATGTGTATTTGAATAACACACCTGAGGGGGGAGAACCTAATGTTCATACAGAGAACTGTGGTTTGTTTTCAGCATTGCTGACTCTAGGGTGTTGCACAGGTTTTCATAGGGGTTACTTTCCATCTCAGTGGTTTTCAGTCTTCCGCTCAAACCTTGCACTAGATACAAAGGCTCTGCAGCAAGTAACTGAAATGAGTTATGGTTCCAACTTCAAGTTGTTAGACATTGCTCATTTGCACGTGCACTGAAACAATCACACTTAATTTTGCTTAGCTTAGCTGCCAAGAATGAAACATATCCAGAGAATGTATTTGTAAGATACTGATTTCAGCTTTAGTAATTTAAATAAGAAGTATGACTTATCAAGGTGGTTTTTGGTTTTGTTTTAATACAGGGTTATTTTGAGAGCCCCTTATGTTGCTAGTGATTTCCTGAAGAAGAACCAATACCAACAAATGATTGGCAGAGCTGGTCGAGCTGGTATTGACAATGCTGGTGAAAGTATTCTCATAGTGCAGGAAAAAGACAAGCATTTGGTAACTTTAACAAAGCTGGTGGTGATTTAAGTCCTTGGATTAAGCTAGTGGGATAAACAGGTGGAGCTGCACTCTTCAGCCTAATTTCTGTGGACTAACTGTTCTAAGTGTTTGACTTATGTAATGATAACTTTCAATTGCCTGGGTCCATACATGGTTTGTTTTCAGGCATTAGCTGAAATGTTAGATGTCTACAGTTACTTTCTTTATAAGCAGAATTGTGAGTATCAGTGCTTGAAAAGGATGGTTTATAACTATTGCATGAATATTTCTTATCTACTAATATATCTCTCGGGACTTTTTTAGGTTCAAGATTTAGTTACCAGTCCTTTGGAGAACTGTTACAGCAATCTTCTACCGGAGTTCACCAAGGGAATGCAGAACCTGTTGTTATCTTTGGTTGGATTGAAGGTATCAGTGAACTCTCCTGAGCAGTTTAAATTCTTGGGGAATGTGATTAAACACAATATCTGATTATACAGGAAACCAGACATTTTCAACAGTTAAACTTAACAGAATTTCAGCACAGCTTCTCTTCAGACGACAGGCATTAAAGCTGGGATTAGTATTTTTTTTTTAGCCTAAATTAAAAAAAAAATCGTGATGCAAAGTGACATTTGCCCAATGTGGACAAGGCCAAAATTACAGGATTTTTTTTAAAACTTCATTTCTGGTACTAGATTCTAAAAAAAGAAATTGGCAACAGTGAAAACAAATGAATATAGTGGGGTATGTAGAATAATAAACAGCTGACTGTAAGGTCCTGTCAGATCAGTGATAGACTGTCTCTCTTATTTGTCATATAGTTGCATACAAACATTTTATTAATATGATAACTAGATGTCCCTTAGCGAGTAAATTGTTCTGAATAGCTTATGTTTTGTGCCACATAATGACACGTTTACACATGCTAATAGCTTGTAAAATTTATACAGATTGCAGTTACCCAAGAGGAAGTGTACGATTTTTTGTGCCATACACTGCTGGGTGTTCAGCAGCAGCTGCTGTCTAAGGAGAAGAGCCTCGCAGAGCTGGTTAAAGACGGGCTAGAAAGTCTAATAGAAAAAGGACTCCTAAGAGTAAAAATAATGGAGAAGGACCAAAATTCCAAAATAACATTAGCAATCACACAGTTGGGTAAAGCTGCATATAAAGGTAAGATGTCTTCTATCTTTCATCAAACTTGTAATCTCAGACTTATCTGCATTTAATATAGCATCCTGTCTTCTCTTTGAAAAGGCAGTGGAAAAAAAAAATGCTCTTACCATGCTAGCTCAGTTACTACATAATGTAGTGGACTGAAAATGGGTATTAGCAAGTGTTACGTGTCTGAATTTTACACGATTGAATTCCAACAACATCCTTCACAAGGAGAATCAAACCAGAACTGTATCAAAATTAATGGTTTAATTTTATTTAGTGTTTGGAATAAAAATGATTGCCTTTCTGATTTTATAATTAATTCTTACAAGTAGATATTGTGAGGCATGTTATTTTTTTTTTTTTTTTAGCCTAGAAGGGAATAAGAAGCAAAGGAATTATATGGCTTCTACTTCAAATGTAATGCAAAAATTATACCAGGAAGTTTGGTTTTCCATCTCATAGTGCAAAGATGTAGGGCAAGGAAAACAACTGTAATAGGATGAAACTCATATTTCTTGAATCTACAAGACTTGGGGGAGTTAGTTAAAGCCAAGAGAATTCAAATGTTCTAAGAACATACAAAATGGGCGTATGTGGAAATCAGCGACTTGCTTTCCTCGGTTCCACTTCATGAATAATGATAAATGACAACAAATATTTAGTCTACTTTTTTTTTTTTTTTTTTTTTTTTTAATTTAGATGGTGGAAAGCAATTTATTTATTGTTTTTTTGTGTTTTTTTTTTTTTTAAACAAAGAAGTGACTCTGAGTGAAACCCTATTGTGCTTTACTCTGTATGCCTGCCTGCAATTGCCATACATTGTGTGCTTATTCTAGGGTCTATAGACTTGTCGTACTGCAATCTTCTTTACAAAGAATTGAAGAAAGGTTTGGAAGGGCTGGTTCTTGAGAGCAGTCTTCATCTTCTCTACCTGGCAACTCCATATGATATGGTTTCTAACTGTAGCCCAGATTGGATGATATACTTGAGACAGGTGAGAATTAACTTTCAGACGTGGATCAGGGCATGTATTAATGCAGCATAGTGAATTTTGAAAGTGTCTACACATATAGAACGTAATCAGTAGGGTAATGCTTTCAAACGGTAAAAACATTACTGTGTTTTCAGTCACAGTACAGAACTGCTTTCCTTTTTCTCAGAAATGTAATTTACTTTATGAATCACCGTTTTGTCCTTTTTGTGAGAAACAGTATCATGAAACATCTTTTTCTGACATCTCAAATCTTGACTCTAACTTCAATGCTAGCCTTACCATAACCAGAAGGATTAATCTTGAACAGGAATTTCCTATAAACTAGTTATCCTTGTCCTGCAAGGAAAACGCAGTTAAATGAGCCATTTTTACCTTCTGATGCTCTACCATTGCATCCTTAGTTTTGGAAGCAAAAGCTGCTAGTGAATGTGAAGACTTAATCCTTATGGTTTCTATATCTGAGTCTACTGCTCAACTCCAGTCATAACTGCAAGGATTATCTCCATGAGCAGTATCTACCTACGAACTACTGTGCTTACATGCGCTGTAAAAATACAGATCTTACTCTAGTCCAGTGTGCTCTGCAAGATCCACCCATAATCCAAATACCTAGTTCCTTGAAGTATACTGTGCTGGGGATATCATTAAAATCTGCATAACTAAGTTTCTTAAGATGTGGTACTCAAGAGTTTTATAGTTAAAGGCAAAAAATTTGCTGTTTTGACTGAAGAGAAGTCTACCTAGTGTTCAATTATATATATGCTGAAAAGCATTGTTTTACTTGAAGTAATAGACATCTGATCTGTGTAACGTGCTGCATAAGGGAACTAAATATCTGTGAATTTGAAATGATATTATTCTGGAGTTTGCAGAGCAGCTGTTAAACCTGGAGAACAGGAAAAAAAATATGCTTTTTTTGTTATGGACGTAGTTGTTTCTGAAATATTTGGTGAGGCTGAAACTGATCTTCTGTTTCATAAGCTGTTATTAGCATTTTTAAAAATTTTGGGGCAGACATGAAATTCAGGTGATACTGATGTAGATGACATAACTTGAAAAATTGCCACTGTAAATAAAAGAGTGACTGTTAGTTCTCCAGTGCCTTTAACTTGTTTGTCTTGACTTTTATATAAATACAGAAGTAAATATCTGTACAAAAGGAGGAGAGGAACATGATGCTGTCTGCAGTTTATAATGAAGTAATGTATGCATTTAAACATACAGATTCTTTTTATGCATATCTACCTGCAGTTTATCAGCTGAACGCATCTGTGTATGTAGCTTTAAAACAGTGTAGTTAAAGGTGGATAAAGTATTAAAGTTTGTAATTCATGGAGGAAAAGGGAAAGCAAATTTACATATCTGCCTGTAGGTGGTATAAATTATAGACAAATTGGATGCAGAATACTTTTTAAAGCTAATTATAGCACTTATGCCTTGTCTGAAGCTGTTCTTATTTGTAACATTTAACTTCTAATGAGTTGTTACGAAGAAATGATTTTGACTGTAGTCAATCTTTCTTTAGTTCAATCAGCTAAGTGCAGCAGAGCAAACAGTAGCAGATATGGTGGGAGTTCCTGAAAGCTTTATTGCAAAAAAGGCTTCTGGTCAAGCCATCAGAAAGGTAGGCTGGATGTTTCTTACACCTAAGACAATAGTGTAGTCTTTTAATTTGACTGTTTAGAAATGTTAGATTACTTTTCTGAAAGTATTTGTTAATTACTAGTGTTCTTTTACACATTAACTTCCTTTTAACCTCATCAGTTTTTCTTCTTCTTCTTTAATGTACTAGGGTTTAGCATAAATACCCCTATTTTAGAGATGTGAAGGAACAGAGATGAAAGGACTTGATCCTTAAAGTCCTTATTAGTAGCAAGTCTTGAACTTGATATGGGTACTGAGTTCTAACTTGTTTTATTCCTAGAGTGTGGACAGTGCTTCTGTAAACAGGCTCTACCTGACATTTATCCTATATACCCTACTGAAAGAAACCAATATATGGAGCGTTTCAGAAAAATTTAATCTGTCCCGAGGGTATGTTCAGAATCTCCTTAACTCTGCTGCCTCGTTTGCTTCTTGTGTTCTACATTTCTGTGAGGTAATGTGTTATATATCACAATATTTTCTTTGGTATTCATTTTGCAAAATGTGTAATTTCCTTCTGTTACGCTAGAATGTAATGCAGGCATTGTATTTCACCTCTCTTGTGCAAAACTGTACATTTCCTGTCAAGAAAAGCATGCTAGTGCAATGACACATGTTTCTGGTATTAACAGTAGATTTTATGGACTGAAAAGGAAAATATAACTACTGTACAGGTCATTCATCGGAGTCATAAAGTGCTGTTGATTGGAGCTGATAAGCGTGCCTCTGAGAGATAAGGCCATCCGGTTGTAGAATGTCATTGTGGGAGAAGAGCTGCCTTGGCTGGTTCTTGTTTTCTTTCTCGTTTGAAATAATGCATTTATCATCCTTCAGAACTCTCCCAGCTTTAGCTGAGGAGTGCTAAATAAAACTTTGCAACTAGCTGGAAGGATAACAAACTAGAGCTTTCCTGCTGTCTAAAAAGGCCAGGTACATGCTCTAGCAGAGCTCTAACAGTTGTACCTGCAAGTATAGAACTTGGGATCAGTTTCTGCATGTAAGTACTTTTTTCTGTGTTTAAGTTAATTTTTATTTTTAACTGTTCTTGTCTCAGCAGGAACTGGAGGAATTTTGGGTTTACAAAGCCCTGCTGACAGAACTTATCAAGCACTTGACGTACTGTGTTAAGACAGAACTCATTCCGCTGATGGAGGTAGCAGGGGTTCTAGAGGTAAGGAAACCACATCTTGTACATCTTAAATGTTAACTTTGATGCTCATTGAGGTGTCTATGGAGGACCAGCTAGTATTTTATTCAGAATTGGCATCATGCAGATATCCCACAATAGTCCTGGAGGTCAGGGGAAAAAAGGTCAGACTGTTTGGGTAACGTGAGCGGGAGCCAGTCACGTTTTTTTTTTTTTTCTGGCTGCTACTGCAGCAAGTGTGAAAACTCTGTATTTGCTTAATAGTTTTGAAATGTCTGCTCAAGAGTAGGAAGGTGATAATAGAAATACGTCAAGTTCTATTGGAAACTTAAGCTTTTATGTTCACTAAAGCTTCTACATGTATTTTGGATAAGAAACATAACCAGTCTGACCTGAGGACTCCCATTCAAGTAGAAAAATATATTAGGGCCTCTGTGTGAGGCTGTGAGTCATTACTGGACATCTTTTCAAAAGGCTCTGTCTTTTCTATCCAGCATACTCTAGAAATTAGTTAGTCAGCAAACTACTGAATTTGGAGGCTGTGAATTCTTATGCTGAAAAGTCAAACAATGAAGACCTCAGGCTTGATGCTTCATATATGAAATTGACTGAATTTAATGCAAAGGGGAAAGAATGGCTTATTCCATAGCTTGAAGTCTGTAAGGGCTTGGACAGCGTGATTCTGCTGAAGTTGTATCATATAGGTTGTTCTGGGCGTTTATTATTCTCATCAAGTTACTTCTGTACTGGAATTTATACTGTACTGACAAATGATGTTTGTAGCAGACAGACTGTAACCTTGAGCAGGCATGATTTGCATAGGTTTCTGTGGAGGGAACTGATAAAATCAATGTTTTTCTTACCATAGCGAATGAGAAATTAATGATGATTTTCTTAGACAGTTCCCAAAGAACAGTCTGTAATCTTGCCATGAGATTACTCACTCACAGGGAGTGGTTCTAGGCCATCAGTCTATATATATATACAATATATATCTACAATACTGTTATTACTGTATTGTGTATATATCTACAATACTGTTTGTAGCTGCATTGCATCCTGATACCACAATGGGACCAAGGCAAGTAAAGAGATGCAGATCACAGACACTACCATGCTGATCATAGCCATCAAATTCAAGAGAATCTCTCCTGTGGAAGCTCAGAAAACTGTATTGCAAGTTGCAGAAAAATAGGGGCAAGATGTCTCAGACAAAATCAGCTTTTCTTTGGTTTTGATCTCCAAAGAGTGCAAGGAGAGTCATTCATGTCACTGACAGCAAATTCAGAAAACATGACCAAAATAGAGGCTGGCAGAAACAATGTTGACCAGGTGCAGAGGAAATGATGCTTGGGTTTACTCAGAACTGGGTAAGGTTAGCAGGGAGTAAATCCTATGTTTGGAGGCGGTGGGGGTGGATTAAGGATCCTTAGTGCCAGTTTTAGTGAGTTTTGGTGTTCATGCAAGATCGATCAAAGGGAACTGGCGTTATGTAAAAGATGAAATGTTTGAGGTGGATGCAGAGATTGGGACTCTGAGGATTCTTATCCGTTCTAATACTTAACGCTATTTTTCTCTTGCAGGCACGAGCTAATCAGCTTTATAACGCAGGGTACAAAACCTTAGCACACTTAGCAAATGCAAATCCAGAAACTCTAGTGAAGACGATCGAGCATTTGTCACGGCGTCAAGCCAAGCAAATCGTTTCATCTGCAAAGGTAAGCAAGTAGGTTCAAAGAAACTGCTTCAGGAATTCCACATTTCAGAAGTGGGTGTTTGACACGGGAAGAAAGTGTAGGATTTGGCTGAGCACTTGTGGACATTTGTGATGCCAACATTGATCAGTATTAGTACAGTGAAGTATTTTACTGACCGTATCATTTGTCTAAGATAGTTACAAGAGAGGAGTTAATTAGCAATCGCTGGCCCTCAAGCACATGAATGACAGGCAAATAGAAATTTCCTTAAACCAGTTCACTTTTATACAGGATAGTGAAGAGTTGTCTTCAGCAGGCAAGCAAAAACCAGAAATGTTTTGATAGGTGGTCTGAAACACTAAGTAGTGCAAAATCTTGATATTAGTACATGAGAAAACATGTTCCTGGAGGCAAAGATTCTGCAGTCTTGTTAGCAGCAGCATTTTTTGATTCATTTTTCAAGACCAGATACAAGCCTGGAAAGCAGTGTTGGTGTTCTACCCTCAAATTATAGCAAAAAATTGTATTCATTTCCTAATGATTTGATTGTTATTTCAGATGCTGCTGACTGAGAAAGCTGAGGCTTTACAAGAAGAAGTAGAACTCCTCTTAAAGGTGCCTACAGATATTCCAGGGACTTCCTGACCAATTCAGTCATTAAAAAAAAAATAAATCATGAATTCAAATATTTGAATGTTTTAGCTTTTAACTTTGTTCCATGTAAATGTACTGTAAATATAATAAATATTTAATGTCTTTTGTATACATCATATTTGTGTGTATTTTGAATTAAAAATATCTTTTGCAAAGTTGTATTCATTTGAAGTTTTTTTTTAAGCACCTCTTCAGCATTAGACCAAAATTTAAAAAAAAAAAAAAAAAAAAAAGTGCTATTAAAATCATTCTTAATACATGGTTCCTGAAACACTTGGGGGACTGCACTAAGTAGTGGCATGTACTTGGTCCTAGAGCTTAGGTTCATAGATGGCTTAAAAAGCAGAGTAGAAAATGCCTAAGTGTGGTAAAAGATTTGAACAGCCATGTATGAGTGAACTACTCCAAAATTCCTTCAGGTAGGAATCCCTGTGTTCCAGGAGTAGCTAAGGGAGTGAGAAGTAGAGCTGTAGTTTTAATGCAGAAGTGCCAGAGTCGCTCAGGGAATTGTAGCTACTATCTAGTCTAAGCATTTTTTAACAGTTTGGAACACCAAATCACTACTCAGTCTCTGCAAATGCCTGAAGAGACAATTTATTAAGGATGCTTCTGCAGAAGCCTTCTAAATAGTTTAAATTTGCTTTAAAGGTTTTTAAACTTCATTGTTGCATATGAAGACTGACTTCTTAAGTCAATCTCAGAAGCCACATAAACAGAAGTAGCTTGAAAAAACGCCTGAAACATGCAGCTGTGACAGTAACCTCCTTTTCAAAGCTGGTGTGTAGTGTGTGTGATAATGTTGAAGTGCTTCACATGAAGAGTAACTTGAAAGCTATGATGGATGGATTAGTTGAGCCATGGTAGCTTTTGTCAATATAAGCTCAAACTTAACCTATGGAGTGCCTCTGTGAAATGAGCCAGCCCTTCCAGCTAAAGGAAACCTGAGGTAAACCTTCAACAAAAAACATTAATCAACAAAAAACATTAAATAACTTGGTCTTGTAGTCAGCTCTACCCTAGTGTGCAATTGTGTTAGTATTCCAGAGGTAAATGGGAATGTTTTTAAATCCCAGTGGGGTTTGCAGTAAAGGACTGGATAAGGTGGAACTCTGCAGAAAGAAAGGTGTGAACAAATGATATAAGTGTTTCATTGCTGACTTGGTTGCTGGGTTACAGAAACAATGGTTTGACAGCAACTGGGTAACTGCTTTGTGTTAGCCTTTCTTTTAACAGAAACATGCCTCTAACACCAAAATTATGATAGTTTGTAATGGCTTAGGAGCTTTAATAAACAAAAGTGTATGCTTTGAGTATTAAAACAGGCTGAGAACTTCAGCTGCCCTCTTTAGGGGAACATGAGTTATTTCCACAGCTAGATGGGCAGTGCCTGATGCTTGAGGCTCCATGACACATGGTTTTGGGAACACCAGAACACGTTACGTTGGTTCTTACAATAAGATGGAACTGTCCCCCAGGTGCAGCAGTAATATTTGCCATGGTCTGAGGTTATCTAAGCATGTCTCTGCCTGCCTTGCCCGTCTCATTAGGTGAAATGTTAGAGAAATGTTGATAACAATTTAATCAATCAGTTTATGTGAAATACCTTTAAAAGAGGAGATGCTCATTCAAGCAGAATTCTGTTTGTTCTGAGCTGTGTGTTCTACTTCACAGACATCTGGAGAAATTTTAGTTATGCTTTTAAGACCTGGCCAGCTGCTCTAAAGGCTCATTGGTTTGCTTCACTGATTCTGAAACTTGAAACAGTCTTGCATGCAACTTCATAATGAAGGAATTAAAAAATAAAGGACTGTTACGTGTTTCTCTTCGTTAATGCAATAACAGATGTGGAAATAACCTGGTAAATCCTCACCCAAATGCTTAATGGGAAATGAGCCTCTGCCACAGTAATTGTTACATACCATGAAAGCACCAACATATACAAAATGAGCATGCCTTTTCAATTTTTATGCTAAAGGGGATCAGCCAGGGGCTTCACACCTACATGTGCCCCTTGGAGAATGGTGGTAGGAGTTTGTGGTGGGAGCAAGCAGGAGCCTTCAGGCCTTGGTTAATGCTAGCTGGGGAAATTAAAGGGCAGGTGTGGTCACCTCTGCTGCTCAGCTTCCGCAGGCTGGGCTGTGCCATCATGACTCCCACAGGATTTCTGTGACTAGTTGTTTAAGTGAATGGAACTGAAGTGCTTTGCACTAACCCTTGTGCAACGTGTAACTTATTTTTCTGAAATCACATCGTTAATCAAAGTGGAACACATTTCAGATTGCATTCTCTTTCTTCCGTACTTACAGAGTGTGAATGAAATGCTCTTCCAGAACAGCTTTCTTACCTGGGTGGGGAGAGGTGAGGAACAAACAGGTGCTGCTCATGGTGTTTGTGCGCTGCTGGATGCTGCCAAATGATTTTTCTGGGCCAAGTAGTGCACTGGTGCCTGAAATGGAGGATGATGTGCAGGCATAGGGAGAGGTCTGCATGGGGTGGATGGAGGCACGTCATCAGCAGCTGTGCCATGGGAAAGCCTGTGCCAGGATGGAGTCAGGATGATTTGGAAGGCAGGGGTTTCCCTTGGTTCAAAGAGATGGTTCCGTCCCAAGGCTTCTGTAAAAAGAGGAAGGAGCAAGGATGACGACCTTGTTTATGTGAAATCATGCTCGATGCTTCAGAGCTGAGGTAGGGCAGAAGCTGGGTGTCCCTGACAATTTCATCATACCCCCCTGTGGGGTGGAGTATTTCTTAAACTCGACATCCACCCACCCTACTGTTAAGGTGGCAGCACAGGGGTGGCAGCAGCTTGCATAAGCACCTCGATAGCTCTGTCCCTGCTCTTGATTCCAGGCTTTGTGTGCTCCAGCTTGGTCTTTGCTCATGTAGAGAAATTCTCCAGCTACTTAATTCAGGGATTTGTGGCACAAAACGGGGACAGCGAGGAGTGACATGAAAATAACGTGGGAGGTCTTTGAGATAGGTAGCATGTTTTCTCCATCGTTTAAGAAAGAGAGAGTTTTCAAGCGTGTAGTCTGCTCTTGCAACTTTGTTTTGTCTCACTGAGGTTTCTCAGGAAAAAAAAAAAAAAAAGAGATTAAACGCTAGTGTGATGCCACCAACACTGCTCACCTGCATAAAAGCTGCACTGCCCCCAGACTGTTTGCCTTCTGTACCGGGTATTCTTCCCTTCTGCATTCCCTTTGTGCGTACATACACGAGTGGAGGTGAGAGCCACACCAGCCCCATGGCAGGGCTGGCACGGAGCTGCTGTGAGCAGCAAGGAAGGGCGTAGGGCATGTCCTGGCTCACAGTGAAGTGCTCTGCCTGAACTTCCATGCGTGGCAAGTGCCTCTGTACCCACCTCCCTTAATTTCCAAGATTTAACAATGCGCATAACGCATATGTGGTGTGAGAAGTGTCCAAATCAGTGACAGAGCTTGCTGCTGAATCCTTGTGTAGTTGCACTTAGTATAGCTGTACTTAACAACCTATAGCTGCAGCTGTAGGATTTTGTACCCGCTCTATGCCCTCCGTGGATTGCACCCAAACCGCCTGAAACACCAGCCCTATCCCTACGTGGTGAGAAACACAGAGTGGCCCTGAAGCCTTGTCCTCGCGGCGGGGCCGGGCATCTGCTGCAACCCCAAGGTGCGGGGACTGATCCTCCAGCAGGAGCCGGCACTGTGACCCGACCCAGTGGCCAAGGCACGTCCCGGGCGGCATACCCCGAAATTGGTAGCGTTGCTGTGGCTGTGTTAGCGAGAGAGGAGTGTCGTGGGTGTTTCCGCCCTGGCCAAGCCGTGGGCGTGTTTATGAAAGCGCTGATGCGGGCTGGTTGCTCTTGTGCTGCTGGCAGCTCGCTTCACATCGTGGAAAACCAAAAGCAGGCGTCTGGGCTGTGTGCAGCCGTGTCCCAGCGCACGGCCGAGCTCCGGAACGGGGGAGCGCAGGAGGAAGAGGAGGGCGAGGAGGATGCTGGTGCCGCCACCACCGCTGCTGCTGCTGCTGCTGGCTGTGCCGCTGCGGCAGGCAGCAGAGCTGCGGCTGGGGCTGCGGGGCAGCCCCCGTGGGACGGTGAGCCCAGCCTTCCTCTCCCTCACCCTGGACGCCAGCCTGGCCCGCGAGCCGCGCTTCATCACCTTGCTCAGGTGAGCCCCGGCAGGGGCTGGGCACGAGCTGCTCGTGGGGGCGATGGTGGCAGGAGGTGATGGTGGCAGGAGGTGATGGTGGCAGGGGGGAGCGAGGAGGAGCAAGGCTGTGGCTGCTGCGTGCAGACAGCTCCATGGGATAGAAGCGATCTGAGCCTTCCAGCAGCTTCACAAACATCCGGCAGAGCATCACTGCAACACGTGCCGAGGAGGCTTTGTCAGCTGCCTTTTTTTTTCCACCTTAGAAACTCCTGGAGCAGTTCAGGACTGCCAAGTGATGCCTACTCCTTCAGCTCCAACTCTGCCTTTTCTTCCCTCCTCTCACTGCTTTTTTTTCATGCTCTCTTCCCTTTGATTCAACTTCTTGTTTTCTTTTTGGAAGCTATTTCATTTCTTCCCTTCTCGTCCTCTCCCCAGTCCCATTTTTCAGCTCTGCCTTATTCCCCCAGAGCAGGAAGGCACCCCCAGCTTTATCTGAACGCAGCTCTGGATGCCGTCTTGGCCGCGGCGGTGCCGCCCAGGGAGCAGGAAGTACTTGGTGGCCCCTTATCTGCTGGGTGTCCCCGCAGGGTGAGATAAGGCTGCTGCCAGCCCAGACAGCTCTGCCCTGCGTGGCTCCTCTGGCATGGGCGGTGCTGGAGCCGTACGTCCCATGCAGCTTTTGTTTCACTTGAACACTGGTTCTGGTACAAAACCCATTCATTTGGTGGTTGCTCAAGGGAATAGGGGGTGATGGGGCACAGCCAGCTTGAGGTCCGCTTTCCGATGGGCCAGACATCCCTCTGGGTGCTGGCGATGCTTCGCCTCCGTGTGGGGGCCACCCACACTGATAGCTTCTCAGTTAGCTTCTCGCTGCCCTGTCCACAGCAACCCCAAGCTGCGCACCCTGGCCAGAGGGCTCTCCCCAGGATTCCTGAGGTTCGGTGGCACCAGCACGGATTTCCTCATCTTCGATCCCCACAAGGATTCGACTTTGGAAGAGGAAATCCTCTCAGGACTCCAGGCTGAGGAAGGTAAGGGCTGGATGGGATGCGAGGCTGATTTCCACAGCCTGTGCGGGCTCCACCTCTTGGCATTGCTGCACCTTGGGCTCCTGTCTTCCGCTTGCCCTGCGCCTCATCCCTTCTTCACCTGCCAGGGTACAGCATGGGCTCGGAGGACACAAAATGCCTCTGCTGACTCGTGCTGGCGTCACCCCGGAGCCAGGCGAAGCAGTCAGCAGAGGAAGCAGCTCCGTATCTCCCGAGCACAGGACAGCTGCCAGCCCCGCTGCTTCTGGGGTTTCCACAGGGCGTTCTGGCAGAAATAGCTTGGGGTGCAGCCACCACGAAGCATGGCGCGGTCTTTATTCCTATCCATCGCCTTAAATTGGGCATAATATATGTATTTTGTATAGCTACAGTACATATATATATATGTAATACATATAGATAGACAGAGAGCCACCTTTTTCTACACGGTTGATGTACCAATGGTGGAGGCAGAGGCGTGTTGTGCAGACATGGATGCCCGCTGTTCAACCCCAACAAACCACTGCTGTTTCTGTGTGCTGGGCAAGGCTCTTCGCACCTTTTGCCCTCACCATGAAGGCGATGGCTTTGTTGCTCCCATCCTTCTCCTGCCCTGCAGGTGCCTGTGGAGCACAGCCTGGCTTTGCTGCGGTGCAGGAGCTGCTGCTCGCCCAGTGGCCCAGCCAGGAGAAGTTGCTCCTCACAGAGCATTCCCAGAAGAAGCACAAAAACACCACCATTACAGGTAAGGATTGACGGATTCACGCAGCGGGGCTCGTAACCGGGGGGGTGCAGGTCTCCGTGGTGAAAGGGTGGTGGCTGCCTGTGCCTCCTCCCCGCAGGGCACACGCTGGACATCCTCCATGGCTTCGCCAACTGCTCGGGCTTCCACCTGGTGTTCGGGCTCAACGCCCTGCTGCGGCGGCACGGCCGGGAGTGGGACAGCTCCAACGCCGGGCAGCTGCTGGGCTACTGCGCCCGGCGCGGCTACAACCTCTCCTGGGAGCTGGGCAACGGTGAGTGTGGCCACAAGCACTCCTTGGGCACGGCCGGGCCCTGAAGCCAGCCCGGGTGCTGATGGGCGCGTCCTCACCAGAGCCCAACAGCTTCAAGAAGAAGTCCGGCATCTACATCGACGGCTTCCAGCTGGGCCGGGATTTCATCCACCTGCGCCGGCTGCTGAGCCAGCACCCCCTGTACCGGCACGCCAAGCTCTACGGCCCTGACGTGGGGCAGCCCCGCAAGCACACCCAGCACCTGCTCAGGAGGTAGGGGGCACCCACTCACAACCCATAGTATAAGAGCCCATGCAGAAGTCACTGTGAGGGCAGGTGGTTATGGCCAGCCACCAGTACCAGCTATAACCCTCTTTTCTGCCCCAAACCCACCGGGGCTGCAGCTTCCTGAAATCCGGAGGGAAGGTGATCGACTCCGTCACCTGGCACCAGTAAGTACCCTCAGCTGCCGCTGCCACTCTGCTTGTTGTCTTTTTTTTTTTTTAAATAAAGCAGCAACCTGCACGTATGAATGGGACCGGCCGGCAGGTCCCGGGTGTCTCTGCAAGCTGCTGTGCAGTGTTTGAGGGAGTGCATTTCGGTGCGCAGACCCCAGAGCCGTGCCGGGGTTTGCAGCGTGGGTGGAGCAGCAGGGAATGCAGTGCGTGCAAGGTCATCCTGCTGCTAACCATGTTTTACTGATAAAAAGAGAAGTGGGACGGGGAAAAGTGACAGCACGGCAGCTTTGCTTCTCCATTCGGCAGGCGGAGCTGGCTCACAGCTCTCCCCCTCTCACAGAAAGTTCCTGCTGGCGTACGTCGCGTGTCAGCAGCTTCAAAGCGTGCTCCCAGTCTGCCGGGCACGCCACGGGGCAGCGTCACGTGTGGCTGGGGCGTGTGCTGAGAGCAGGTCCCGGTGTTTGTATTTCCCCTTTGTTTCAGCTGCCTTTTTCCCCCCCCTGCAGTTACTATGTGAACGGACGAAGCGCCACGAGGGAGGATTTCTTGAGCCCCGCAGTGCTGGACACCTTTGCCACAGCTGTGCGCAATGTCCTGGAGGTGCCCGCTCCTCTTACATCCTTCCCATCTTTGGCTTCCAGGGGCCGTGCACAGAAACTGCACTAACGTACCCAGATCCTCAGAGATCTGCTGCTGCTGTCAGCGCCGAGCAGAAACGCTGCTTCTAGCGAGAGCAACAGCAGCTGCAGCGAGCACAAGCAGGCACTCGGCCAAAGGGCAGCGGCGACCAGCTCAGCAGCCCAAACCTGATCTTTTTCACCTTTTACACCTTTTTCACCTTCTTCTCCTCCTTCCCCACGACACCATGCAGATCGTGGCCGTGACGGTGCCTGGCAAGAAGGTTTGGCTGGGCGAGACCAGCTCGGCGTATGGCGGGGGAGCCCCCCAGCTCTCCAACACCTACCTGGCCGGCTTCATGTGAGTGGTGGCGGGGCACCCACGAGGGCTGCTGCTGCTGCGCCAGCCTCCGGTGCCACCTGTGCCTGGTTTCTGGCAGGTGGCTGGACAAGCTGGGGCTGGCGGCCCGGCAGGGGATCGACGTGGTGATGAGGCAGGTTTTCTTCGGGGCCGGCAGCTATCACCTGGTGGACGCCAACTTCGAGCCCTTGCCGGTGCGTAGACGGTGAGGTGTGCACTGTAAATGTGATCAGGGGAGAAACAAGCAGCTTGCAGCCCAAAGTGATAGGAGCTAGGATGATAAATTATACCAGGAGTGACAGCCAAGGCAATGTGAAAAGCTTGGTAAAGAAAAAAAAAGAATGTGAGGGGAAAACACTGCTGGAAAAAGGGATGCTGGATGGAGAGGTGTGTGTGCGTGGTGTGTGTGCGTGGTGCAGGGCAGTGGGTGCCGATTTCTGTCCTGTTCCCGCAGGACTACTGGCTGTCACTGCTCTACAAGAGGCTGGTGGGCACCAGAGTGCTGGAGGTCAGCGTGGCGGGAGCAGACGCACGGCGCCTGCGGGTCTACCTGCACTGCACCAACCCCCAGCAGTAAGGACGGGTGAAATTGCCCCAAAACGGCATCCCAGGCCAGCGGCAAAGGGAAAACGTGCAGGTGCGTGTGGTTGCTCCAAAAGCTCTCCATCCTCTGACGGCCGCTGTGCTTGCCTCTCACCCTACAGCCCCAAGTACCAGGAAGGGGACGTGACGCTGTTCGCCTTGAACCTCTACAACGTGAGCCAGAGCCTGCAGCTCCCCAGGCAGTTGTGGAGCAAGCAGGTGGACCAGTACCTCCTGCTGCCCCACGGCAAGGAGAGCATCCTGTCCAGGTGAGCGGGCATCCTCCCTCGTGGCACAGGCCGAGCAGAGTGCAGGTGGGCTCTGAAACCTCCCCTTGTTTGGTGGGCAGGTGAAAACACATCAAAATGATGACACTAAAAGCAGTGTTAACTTTTCTTCCCCCAAGCTGTGACTTGCCTTATGTCAGGTCTCCTAAATCAGGCTCGCTAGGACGAGCTGGCAGTCCCCTGGTGTCAGTCCCCTGCTGCCCCTTAGCACACCAGCAGGTGCTCTGCTTTCCCAGCCGCCTGCTGCTGGGGCCTGGCAGGGAATCGGGTTGGCGGCGGGGGTCTTGGTGGCTTCTTGTGGAGCTGGCAGTGAGCCCTCAGCACAGGACCTGCTCTGTGGGCACAGGAGACAGCTCAGCAGCTGCCGGCAAGGAAAAGCAGCTTGGATTGGCTCTTTTCAACGCCTGCTCTGCTGTCACCCTTGCGATGGGAACAGGGAACGTTTAATTCCCTTGCTTGTGTGGGGGCTGCGAGCCACCCCTCCCGGAGGGAGCACGGCAGGCACGGTGTGGGAAGCAGAGTTTGCTCCTGGGCTCTTTGTCGCGTGGCTCCGGGCACCTCGGCTTGCATCCAGAGCCGGGGGTGCCGCTGGCGAGCCTGGCTGCAACGTTGCCTGGGTGCCTCGGCAGGAGGGTGCAGCTGAACGGCCGCCTGCTGCAGATGGTGGACAAGGAGACGCTGCCCACGCTCCACGAGGCCGCCCTGGCTCCCGGCAGCGCGCTTGGCCTGCCCGCCTTCTCCTACGGCTTCTACGTGATCAGAAGGGCCAAGGCAATCGCCTGCATCTGAGTGCGCCGGGGCACGGGACCTGTCGGGATGCTCAGTGCGGGGCCACACGTTTTCCCTCGGCTGGGAGGCCGCAGTCACAAGATGGAGCTGTGGCCCCACGTTCTCCAAAGCCTTCGCTTTGCTTTGTTCGCTCGCACACAGCGAGGTTTTGCTCAACGTCCTCAGCACCCTGCGAACCTGAGAGCTCAGCAGGCTGGAAACACACGCACTGTACTTCCCTTCTGAAGCTCGAAAAGGACGCGACCAGCTCCACGGGGTTTCAGAGTAAGGGGTTGGCTTGTGTCTCACGAGAAAGCTGCGCGCCTCCCAGCAGACGGGTGTGCTCTGGGAGGCGTGATTAAAAGTGCGCCATAAAAAGGTGATATTTAACCAGTTTGTGAAGGGAGTGTTTGCCTGTGCAGCGTGTGCGTGTTGTGTGAAGGCTTAGCCACCAGGAAGTGATACACAGCAAAAATATGAATGGGAACGGCTGGGCTTGCGTGCACTGTCTACGTTCGAAATGAGAGCATGGAGCACAAAACAAGGGGGAAAGTCTCACGCTGTCAGTATCCAGTTGTTAACGTACTGTTGTTACTGCTGCAGAAGCTACAATTTAGAAACAGAAGTTGATGGTTGCCTGGTAGCTTCTTTTTAAAACTTTCTAACAGGTTTGTTTCAATGCTCCTTACTTTTATATCTGAAGATTTTGAATAAACTCAATTTATATCAGCTTTTTGCAGTTCTCTGTTTTGTTTTGTTTAAGGTTACTGATACCACAAAACTCCCCACGTCTTTTGGTTGCAAATCAGCTGCTGCTTAGGCACCTTTCACCACACACATCCAAGTAAATAAAAATGTCAGAGATCCTGCCCAGCTGGGCTTTGCTGTAAGCCAGTTCCTGGAAGGTGGAGCCAGCTGAGTCATGTGAAAACAAGGAAACAGGCAAGCGCCTGAGAGTGAGGGGGGGTTTGGCTGTCAGCTCAGTCGTGAGGGAAGACAGCAGTGGGGCCTCATCGTCCTTTGGTGACTTCTTTAATGTTTGAAATGCTTTATCCCTTAGATTTGCCTTTGTTGGTCTGCTTGTTTTCTGGTGAGGGGCCAGGGCACTTTATAATGAATATAAGCCCATTGAATAAAGTCTTATTTTCTAACTCGCTGTCTCAAGTTCCATAAAAGTACCCTGCAGGTGCCTTGGGATTTGCTGCCTGTTTTAGAGGACATGAGCAGAAACTGTGAAATTTACACATAGGAGCATAGCCTGTTTGCACAGGATAGGGTTGGGTATATGATAGGGCTGTTCTCCAATGCAGCCCAACAGCGCTAAAGGTCATTTCCTGACCACACCACTTTGCCCTGTGCCAGCCCCAGCACAACCCCAAACCAGCAGAGGGGTGTTTTGGGGACGAAGGGGTTGCTGTGAGGGGTGGTGCAGGCTCAGACTGGACCCTTGTCTCTTGGTGACTTTCCCCAAGGTGACAAGGAGTGCACCGGGCTTCCTGTGGATGTGGCATTCCTGGGAAGCTTTGTGCTGTCCTGGATCCTTGATGCCGTGCTGATGCACCTCTGGCACTGCTCTGGATTTGAATGAAGCCTGTGGTGACTGACCTCATCATGGTCATACAGTCCTTTGGAAATGTATTTACTGCCGTGGAGTACTACTTGTTGGAAGGGTGAATGGAAAAGGGTGAAAATCACTTATACTGGTTTTCTACTTCCTCTTGGTAGTCAACAATTCAGGGAACTACCATGGGTTTTGTGCCTGTGTCAGTCCTGAAAACCAAAGGAAGCGCAGCATGTGGCAGCAGTGACGTGTCACACCGCCTTCCAAGAAAACTTCAGGCGTAATTCTGGGAAGCTTTTATCGCAGATACTCCACCACGCAGCACCAGCTTTTTATGGCTCCGTCCAAAGCTCCCGTGGCAGTTTCGGCATTCACTCTGATAAGGCGACGGAAGAAGCGGCGTGCACAAGGTCGCAGCGGCAGCGGCCTGTTACGAAACGCTGCAGAAGCCCTTTACGAAACCACGGGCACCTGTCGCAGGCAGCCTGGGGGCACATCCTGTGGCAGAGGACAGCGGACAGCCTCCCAGTGAGGCGCAGCCTCTAACGATTCAGGGCACGGTTGCTCTTTGCAGGCGCTGTTACCGTTATAACCGTTAGAGCCGTTAACGGCCGTTAGCCCCCCCACAACATGGCGGCGGCGGGGGGAGCGCACTGCGCATGCGCGGCCCCTCCGGAAGCGCTTCCGCCGGCGGCAAGATGGCGGCGCTGCTGTGGCGGCTCGGCCGGGCCCCGTGCCGCCTGCGCGCCGCCCGCACGGCCCTGCCGGCCGCCGCCGCCGCCGTTTGGCCGCCGCCCTTCCGCCCCGCCGCCGCCGCTGCCGTTCCTCCGGACCCACGGCGGCCGCTGAGCTTCTCGGCGGCCGAGCTGGTGCGCGCCGCGCCCGGGCGGCTGCAGCCCTACCTGCGCCTCATGCGCCTGCACCAGCCCGCCGGTGAGGGGCGGGGCGAGGGGCGGGGCGGGGGGGGGGGGGGCGGGGCGGTAACCATGGCGACACGTTGGCCAATGGGGTGATGCCGCGGTTGCCGTGGCGACGCGCTGGCCAATGGGGCGAGGCCGCGGTTGCCATGGCGACGCAGCATCCTCGGCGCTCGGCACGCAGGGACGTGGCTGCTGTACCTGCCCTGCACGTGGAGCATCGCGCTGGCCGCGCCGCCGGGGTCCCTGCCGCACTGGCCGACGCTGGCCCTCTTCGGCGCCGGGGCCGTGCTCATGCGTGGGGCCGGCTGCACCATCAACGACATGTGGGACCGCGACTACGACAAGAAGGTGGGCAGCCGCGCGGGGCCGATGTGGTGCTCGAGGAGGGGAGGTGCTGCGTGTTGTGTTGTGCACAGGGGGTGCGCTCTGATCTGCTCGCACAGATCAGATCTGATCAGGCAGGGCTGGTTTTCTCCAGCTTGAGACATTCCTGCCTGTCACCACCCAAAACACCCGCAAATCCTTTGTCTACGTTTCCTCCCCGGATAGTTAAAATCATTTTTATATAAGTCTTCTTAACAAGCCAGCTGGTGGCTAGGGCAGGAGCAGGACGTTTGGTTGTGCTGCTGGTTGCAGTTTGGGGGTGGTTTTTGACAATACTAGGTATTTGGTAATACTTTTATTTTTATTTTCAATTAAAATGGAAGATGCCATGTCAGGTAACGGTGTGCAGTAGAGTTGGTCACTGAAATGCTTTCTGCGACCAACTCTACTGCACATCATTAATTAAGAGTGTATTTAAACTGCATAAGGCATATTTGAAGTTTAGCTTAAATTATTTAGTAGTAGGGGGAGAACATACTCAGGGAGTATACTTAAGTTGACATTATTAAAGCATGTGCAGAATCCTTTATACACTTTTAGTATTCTATAAAACGCTGGTGTCCAAACCTCCCCAAACAGACTTTAAACCACGTCTAAATGCATTTTTTTTCCTTTTGTTATTGTGGGATGGGTTTTTTTATTTGTTTGTTCAGATTATGGTCACCTTCAGCAAGTAACTCATCACTGATTTAGGTTTAAAGTATTTTCCAGTATTTGTTCCTTCTTTCAGTTGGCTTTGCATGATTTCTCTACTCCTGACAGATATCCTAAACTCCACTGCATCCCACCTAGGGTTAAAATAATTGTCCTGTTGCATGCCAGTGGTGTGACTTGAACTTTTAGGATACATTTGAATGTGTTAGGTTGCACTTTGTGTTAACGCTGTTCCTTCCATGTTCAGGTTGCAAGGACAGCAAGCAGACCCCTGGCAGCTGGAGAAATCTCCACTTTTCAGTCCTTCGTTTTTCTCGGGGGACAGCTCAGCCTGGCTCTCTGTGTGCTTCTGTGTCTGAACTACTACAGGTGACGTACACGTTATCTTCTGTTTCTTAGAATTGCATTCCTGGTCCAGAGGTAAGCACAAAGATTTTGAACAGCAAACATGCTGGGGGCAGAGGAGTTTTAGCCATGGAAGCCAAGTAGTTTGGTGCTATTTACCAGCTCTTTAGACCTGTGATCTTTAGAGCAGCAAACAAATCTGGTACTTCTTACAGTATCGTTCTGGGAGCAGCCTCCTTGACTCTTGTGGTCTCCTACCCTCTGATGAAGAGAATCACGTATTGGCCACAGTTAGTTTTGGGTGAGTTGGAAATCTTTTTTGTTTTCTTCTTCTTCTGATCTAGCTTTTGGGAAGTTTCACGTACCGGTTAGTAACTGAACTTCAGCAGTCTGGTTTTATGTAGGTTTATATTAAAATAACAATACTGTGCAGGCAATATTCTGCCATGCCAGAAGCTTCTTAAACAGTAGTTTAACAAAATTAAGCGGGAGCTGGGTTGTAATGTTTTCGTTCATAAACAATCTCTTTTGTTGTAGTGTCGAGAGAGAGAATCAATGCTTGTAGCTTGAGAGTTGGCCGTATTTTAAGAGTTGTCTCAAAATCTGACTTAACTCTTGGCCTTCCCACTCCAACTGTCTTCAACCTTATCAGCCAGAACTGCCTTTTCCAGTGTGGAAGCTCCACGGTTGGCTGCTGTGAGCTCTTTTGCAGTCAGCTGCACCGACATCAGAGCATTTTAACTTCAGACACATTGTTGGAGTGCACTGCAATAGTTCTGTGCGAATGCTTCCTTAGGATAGTGGATAAACCATATTTAAATGGGGGAAAAATGTGTGGCACTGTGCATTTCTCCTTATATCTCCAGGGTATTTAATGTCAAATTTCTTGGGATTTGTTACCTGACTGAAACTCCGTGCTAGGAAATAGAGATTGTAGCAGATGTAACATACGCTTGAAGAAATGATACCGAGTTCTGTACATGTAATTTAGACTGGTCCTGGCATGTTGTTAACTATCTTTGTTCCACTCTCTCTGTTTTTAGGACTTACTTTTAACTGGGGAGCCCTTCTTGGGTGGTCTGCCATCCGAGGGTCCTGCGACTGGTCCGTGTGTTTGCCCTTGTACCTGGCTGGAGTCATGTGGACGCTGGTATACGACACCATCTACGCGCACCAGGTAGAGCAGCAGCGGGAAGCTTTACAGACCTGTGTATGTTTGCTTGCTTAATTTACAGCTTTGGTCTTGAGCAGCACTAACGTGCAGGTGAGCACCATGGAGCATCCACCCTTGGACCTTTCATTGCTCTGTAAAGACTTCATATATCGGGCAGAGGGCCGCAAGTGAAATGTGTTTTGTGTGCCCATGCGTCCGTGCTGTGTCAATAACTGCACAGCTGGTGTTAACTATTAGCTGCCAGCACAGCTCTGAGGACCAGCCTTTTAATTTATAGTTTAACCCAGGGACCTGCAAATACACTTAACTGAGGTTCCTGCTAACAACTGTGGGAAACCTGAGATGGGCCCCCCATTTTACTTTCCTTACCAAGTAACGGTTGGATTGCAGATCTTCTGCTAATTGTTCCTTTCCTTCTAGGACAAGAGGGATGACGTCCTTATCGGCGTGAAGTCCACAGCGCTACAGTTCAAGGAAGACACAAAGCGGTGGCTCAGTGGCTTCAGCATGGCAATGCTTGTGGGCTTGTGCGTGGCGGGGATGAACTGTAACCAGACCTTCCCTTACTACTCAGCCGTGGCTGCCGTGGGCGCTCACCTGGCACACCAGGTTTGATGGATTCATTTATATTTTCTCCACGTGGAAATTCTTGATAAGAAATCATAGTGCTTTTCATCCCCTGGCTGAAAATTCTCCCAGTACACTGGGAAAAAAAAGAAAGAATCCTGTATGTTTTTTTAAAGATCATTTAAAGGCTTCTGACAAAGGCTTGCTTCTCCCAAGCACCTTTTGCAGAGCTCTTTTGAGGAGACCTCTGGTGGTCCACAGGCTGTAGCGTTCAGTCTGTTTCTAACCCAAAGAACTGCCTTGCCTTTAGCTGTAATCTCAAGGCAAATATTTTCTTCCTGCTTCTGATAGCAGCTGCAGCTAGATCCACCTCCATACCAAGCACAATTTTGCAGTTTTTGCTGTTCTGACACAACTCCAGCTGTGTCTGGTGCACATGATGTGAGACTGCAGTCTGTGTGTTATGATTGTTCGCTGAATTTATGGGATGAAGTGGTCTGCTGTATCAAACACACTTACACTTGACAGAGATGTTGTTTTTTTGGTGCGTGGCATACTGTACAATAGCTACATGAAAATGAGCGTTGTCTGTTGCATCTCCCAGAGAGAGTTAATTTACCACAGGGTAATTACATTGTGCTGTGAGCTCTGGAGCTTCAGACTGGGTTCCAGCAGTGTAACAAAGGTTTCTGTGGCTTTCTCACTACCCTCTGTTGCAGATGGTAATGTTGTGACTTCATGATAGTTGATGGTTCTAATTCACAATTGCTTTTGTAGCAGAAAGCAGCCCCGTTCAGTGTTGTACTTGTGCAAGCTTACAGATTTGAATGCATATCAGGAAAAATAAAGAAAATGAGCTTTGCCCGTAAAGGGAGCAGAGAGGATTTTGTTACCCAAATGACTGCGTTCAGTCTGGTGGTGACGGTTAGTCTATGGGAGGAGTAATTGCTGGCCTTCGTAAGGCAGTGATAGCACTGCGAGCAGTAAAACCATCAGCAGTCTGAGGAGTTAAATGTGGGATTAACATGTAACCTGCCATGCAAGGGACAGCCTGATGGGTGTTTTACAGCCCCTCACATCTGAGCAGCACTTTAACGAGGGAGCTCCCACAGCTCGTAGACACTAAACATTAATCATGCCTGCAGGTTATAACATCTTCGCGGCGCTGTGCTCTGCTACTTGTCAGCCACTGCTTTTCACAGGGTTTGGTCTTGGAAATCTGTGGAGGACAGTGTGCTACGTTCCATTGACATCTGGAATTGCCAGAGTGGCCTTGCATGGCAGTTTTGGCACAAATGGAAATCATTGTCCTGCAGAGAGGATTTTTCTCGGTGAGGAGGCAGAATGTGAGGGGCAAGGAGTCACAGAATCACAGAATTTCTAGGTTGGAAGAGACCTCAAGATCACCGAGTCCAACCTCTGACCTAACACTAACCAGTCCTCCCCTAAACCATATCACTAAGTTCTACATCTAAACATCTTTTCAAGACCTTCAGGGATGGTGACTCCACCACTTCCCTGGGCAGCCCATTCCAATGCCTCACAACCCTTTCGGTAAAGAAATTCTTCCTCATACCCAACCTAAGCCTCCCGTGGCGCAACTTCAGTGTGTGACGATTCTCTAGATTCCCCAAGTTGTAAGAGCAGCCCTGTTCCATATACCACAGAGCAGCTTCTCCTTGAGTGTATGTTTTAATATTACTTCTGCCTAGGCATTTGCAGGCTTATCTTCATGTTCAAGACATCAGAGATCTGCTGACCGACTGAGTTTAGAAAGTTGAATAAGCCGTGTAAGGTGCCCCTTCCTCAATTTAACTAGTTTGTGCCTGAGGCAGAGAGGAATTTGGGTCATGAAGATGTCCAGTTCCTGTACTGCTGAAGAAGTTCCTGAACAGAAAACTAAGCTGCCTTACATGCTTCATGTCCGTGAAGGTACATCTCATGGCTCAGCTGCTGTTGGGTTTCACTCATCCATTTAGAGTTTTCACTTCCGTATGCCTGACGGGCAGGCAGGCTTTTAAGGGTGTGAAAAAAAACATCGTGTTTTAGAGGTTTGCAGGCCAGGTTTCAGATAGTTTAATCAGAACCCAGCCCCCTTATCTCTGTACAAGTGCAAACAGCAGAGGAATGTGTTTCCTAGGGAAGCTTTAATTTCTTTCAGTTCAAAGCATTCTCTTTCAACATCTTGAGGGGATGAACGGCAGGGTCAGAGTTTCTGGGAGGTGTCTCTCTCTGCCCTTGCACTGTGTGCTGTTGGTGCCTCGAGCTGTGAGTCGTGGTGGCTGCTCGCAGGTGTCGGGGTTCCTCTTTGCAGGGCAGATGCAGCTATGCGGCCAGCAGCACCTGGGCAGGACAGGGCAGCCTCTTGCTCTGCTGCTTTCCCTCCCCTGCCTTGTTTTCGGGGAAGCACGGGCGGTGTTAGTAGCAGACAAATGAAAGGTGCAGGCTGGTACTGGATTTTTTTTTTATTGAAGTTCCTGTTGACGAGTTAGCTGCCTTTCTGCCGAGGAAGGTCTCCAAAAGACTTTTTACACATTCAGACATTTTTACAGCTTTTATTACCCAACTGCACCCAGGAGTGTTTAGATTGTTCATACTGTGATTCACCGAGAGGTTCCAGGAATCAGGTCCATGCCCAGTCCTTTGCTCTTCTACCTCACGTTGAATAAATCTGTCAGGTAAACACGGTCATGAACCATCCATTGCAGCTACAGGGTATTCCGTTTCTTCAGGAGCTAACAATAGGTTTAGAACCTGAAGGTTTTGAAATTACAGCCCTTCTCACGTCTTCTTGAGATGTGTCAAGTATTTCCGTGTCCATAAATAGTAATACTGGAATGTTTATACTGTGCTTTTGCAGATTTACACTTTGGACATAGACAAGCCTGAAGACTGCTGGAAGAAATTTGCATCGAATCGTACTGTAGGAGTTCTGCTCTTCGTAGGGATTGTGCTTGGAAATCTCTGTAAAAGACAAGAGTCGAAAACTGTACAAGAGCCTTTAGAAAGCAGGTAGTCGAAATTGTTAATGATTCCAATGTTTTAGTCCGGCTCAAATGAATATGCTCCAAGAGGGGAAGACACTTTTAACGTGACTCTTTGTAGTTTATCCTATTTATTTATAAAAGTTGGTGAAAATGTTCTTTTTTTTCTTAAAAAAAAAAAAAAAAGCCAAGCAAATCATGTTTTTGACTGTCTTACAATGTAAGCTGGGATTACTCATGAATGAAGCAAGTGAAGCTCCTCTGGTGGTCCTATGTAGTACAAGGAAACTCCTGACTGGCTCTCAAGAAGCGAGTCCGGCATTTTATACAGAGCAAGACAGATGTCTCTTAGTGACAGGACTTGGGAAAATGTAAAAAGATTTCAGCATGTAAATAAAATTTGGTTGTACATGTTTGGCGTTGTGAGTTATTGCATGAAGAAGTTGCAGTTGGGGTTGGGGCTTGTTGTGTGAAGTAACTGTGATAGCGGCTTTTACCCTGAGATGTCTGGATGCGGCCTGGTCTCCATCCATGAGGTCCAGAATATGAACAAGTCGATGGAAAAGTTTTTAAGACCCCCTTTTGTTCTTGGTCTGACTGCTGGCACTGGTTCTTCCTCATGAGCAGGCTGCTGCAGAGCGGCCCATGGAGACCGAGGTGAGCTCCTTTATCAGGAACAATCTGCATGCATACTGCCAGCTTAACAAACCAGCACATTCCAGAACTGATGCCAAGTGTCTGCATGCTGGTGGTTGACTCTAAGGTAGGAACTCATCTTGCCAAGTGAATCTCATTTCCTCCTTCTAATTCTAACCCTTTAGCCTTCTGCTTCTTCTTTCTATTTCAGCTGATACAGGAGTAACTGGTTTGTTAGGAGGAGGACTGTAAGCAGTAACAATAGCAACTGCAGGCTAATTACAGATCTCTGTACCTTTCCCTGCCCTCTACCATTTTATGCTTGGTTGGTTATGCAATGTCTGCTGGTTACGCTTTTCCTTGCCTCCTGGTGTCCTCCGCTTTGTGGGATTATTTGCTGTGGGGGGAGTGACAGGCACGCCTGTTCCCAGAAAACAAAACTCAGCCGAGACCCAGAGAGGGGAGCTGCTCTAGCTCTGAAGCTGAGCCTCATGTACAGTTATTTAGGCTGCTGTGGCTAGGAGACATTTGAGTCCAGAGCTGTGTGTTCAGGGGTTGTCAAATTCAGCTTGACTGGTGCTGGTGGACGGGTGAAGAAGTTGCTGTTGCAGCCCAAGGAGACAGCTCACAGCGGGTCAGGGACTTTGGTCACAGGAGATCTTTCCTGGAGCTGTGGTGGGTTCTGCACACTTCTTCCTTATTGTGTGTGCTTTGTGACGCTTTGTTTATTGTCTTTTTGGCTTCTCTCACTATTTGGACACAACATTGGACACAAAATATTTTTTGAACAGGCCAGAAAGAAGACTGTTCAGGTTGACTGCATATGAAGTACAAATATGTGAAAAGGTTGGCAACCATAGCCCTTGAAAGCACTCAGAGGCCTCTTTGGTTCTTAAACGGAAGTTCTTAAGCAGGGTTTATAAATTTTCACTGGTACTAAGATAAAGGACAGCACTTTAAGAATGAAGTTTCTTAAGTTAAGAAACTTAGTTAAGTTTCTGAACAATTATGTGACAGAGCTGCACTCTGTAGAGGGAGAAACGAATGCATCCAGCTTCATGTTGAACCTGGGTTACAAGGCATTTATTAGTAATGCCCAAGTCTAATTAATATCTGTAAGCATCTTACAGACTTGTAGCAGTACCTTAGAACGAACATGACAAAAGTTACTTGTTTCTAACCTACTAATGTGTCTTCAAGTAGCTTGGATTTGAGAAGAGCTCCCATTTTGTAGCACCTGTGGACTGTCTCGTGTCCATCTTCATGTGGCAACTTGGCGCAAGCAAGCATTTGCCTTGTAATAAGAAGAAGAACAAGGTGTAACAACACAGGGTAAAGACTGAACTATCAAACCAGTCCTAAACCTAGAAATCATTGCATGTCTTCTGTCAGAGTTCTCCAAAATCATCTCCAACTGCATTTTGCTGGCTAAAATGCCATTTGTATCTGCTGGCAGTTATACGTGCATCTCTCTTCTGTTCTCAAGGTATTCTTTCCTGCGCTTCACAAACACAATCTCAGCTGTATTTAAATACAATTTGTTTAAAAAGTCTCCCCCACGCCCATCTCTAAGCAGCAGGGTTAGCTGTTATGGTTTCACGCAAATAAACACTGCTCCCTGGCAGTCTTCCCTCGGGTGTCAGGTGTTGCCTTTCTCCCCTTTCTTTTGCAAAGGTTCCTCTGCAGGGGCACAGACAAGGAACATCTCTGAGGGCAGGAAGCTCGGCTGTGCCTCCCAAGAGCCAGGGCTGGAGGTGGCTCAGCAAAGCAGCCAGGGCAGGGTGGCTGCCAACCCAAAGGTTGTCCCCGGCACGCTCCCTGTGTTGGAGAGCAGCACCGGCTCCTGCACGCCAGGGCAGACAGCGCCTGGACTTTGCTATTCACACGCTGCTTGCAAAAGAAGGCATCTCCCAGTCCAAGGAGGCCAGAATTTTCCCTGCCTCTGTCTGGGGCAAGCACGTGCCATGGGTGTGGAGCCAAGGAAGGCTGCAGAGGGCAGGGGGCAGGGGACAGACAGCGTGGTGGGGTCAGTCTTGGCACCAGCCCTGGGTGTTAGGATCTGGGGATGAGGAGAAGTGCCTCCTTGCCAGGGGTGTTGGAGCATCCCCAGGGGTGAGCTGGGGCTGAAGGCTGCTGGAGTACAGCAGGGTGAGGTGTTTTAGGTGCCTTTCCTGAGTTACACAGGAAAATGCAAGGGAAGAGTGGGCTGCGCAGCACCTCTGGTTTGCTGAGTGCTGCTGGTAAGGGAACACAATGCCTGTGCCCCCAGGCACAAGGTTGTGCTTGGGCCAAGCAAGAAGGAAGCTAGCAAAAGAAATAAAACAATAAAAAGTGTTCAAGTGCCACGGTCAAAGTGTAAAAACACAGCCCCAATGTTTCTGACACCCAGCTGAAATCGGGGCCACAGGGAACAACCAGGCGATGCCCGACCACAAACCTGTGTGAGGTGCTCCTCCAAACCGAGGGACCATCACTGAGCCATGCCCTGTGGCAAGTGCAGCTATCGCATGGCATCTTCCTGTTTTTGTTTGTTTGTTTTCATCCCAGGCTGCTCTCCAAGCTGCGGAGGTGGAGGAAGGGATGTGACGTTATCCGGGGATAATGCAGCACAGGGGCTGAGGCGGGGGGAGCCTGAGGGCAGCGCTGGGTGGCCACCTGTGGGGAGGACAGCACTGTGTCCCGCCCCAGCTGCCAAATATTTCACAGACGGGGAATTTCCCAGCTTCATCAGGCCTTGTTTGGCCCCAGAGGCTGCTGGTGGGCTTCACACAGCACAGCCCCCTCTGTGCACCCCATCAAACGAAGCCACTCCTCGTGACCACAGAGCCTGGGCTTGGCATAACCATTTGGACGTCGTGGGCACGGTGTGGTGACCCCGATGATGCCCGTGGGCCACGGTGGTTTGCAGGGAGAAGTTGGGGGAAGCCAGCCCAGGGTGCTCCTCACACCATCCTGAAGCGTGCCCTTGGGTTTTGAGGGAAGAGACGGGGAAAAAACCTCTCCCAGGGACGCGGACGAGGTCTGCGCAGCCGCCTCCGGTTTAACGAGCCGCAGGCTATGGTTTCACGCGGGGAGGGGAAAGAAGCACCCTGGGCTTGGCCCCCCCTGGCTCCCCGCCGCCGTTACCTCCCACCTCTCCCTGCTCGGCACCGCTGCCAATAAGAGCCTGCAGGAGACAGAGCCACACTCGCCGTTCGCCCAGCTGCTCCGCACGCACCGGGGACGCCCGCCGCAACTCAGGCTGCTCCGCAGAAGGTTGGTTCCCTGGTGGCATGGAAATATGAAAGGCTCCCTGCCCTAAAAGGATTGGATAACAAGGCAAAAATTACAGATATATGCTTTTATTTTGTTTTATTTTTATTATTTTTTTCTTTTTTTTTTCCCTGCTCAGTAATGCAGGGGGGATTAATCTTAATGGAAACTCTTTTGCTACATCCTACCTGGGGGAAAAGGGGATGCTTTTAACAAGCTATGTGCCAAATCTGCCTTATGGGCAGGTCACTTCTGGCTTGCCGCTTTCTCCTGTTTCTACGAGCGTATAAATGTACCAGGGGAATCTGTGCGACTCTTTGCTCTCTGATTAAACTGGGCTCCCTGCTTTTTCCTTAGCGCGTGCTGCAGGGCAAGCCCCTCTTGTGGGGGATGCTGAGGTTTGTAGCTGCAAGTGTTTTCGGGCAGACCCCACAGCGCGTGCGGGAGGAAGCTGCTCTCCTGTCCAAAGGCTGGCTGCTGCTGCTTGTTGCTTTATTTATTTATTTATTTATTTATTTATTATGTGTTTCTGCTCATTCTCGTTGTGCTCTTCCTTCCCTTTTTGGTTGGACATGGCTTTGGTGGCAAGAGCATCTTCCTGTGGCCATGTCTGCATTGCTCCTTCCAGCTCAGAGAGGAGAAGGCACACGAGGATCCCTGCTATGGGGAGTGATGTGGGGCTGTAAAAGTGCAAGGCTGCACAGGCACCTGCCTGTTGCTGGGCTCATTTCCGAGAGCTCACAGCTGCTCCGCCAGCCGCGCTGCCTGACGCATTTCGGTTTCTGTTCTGGATGCTGAGGTCAGTGGGGCTGCTCGCTGAAGCCGCACCCCTCTCCATGCCCAGTAGCCAAGGAAAGGAAAATGAATTTATAGCGAACAGCCTCAGGATGTGTGAGCCCAGTGCCTTTACGGTTCCTTCCCCTTGCTCTCCTTGTGCATGCTGAGATGAATTTTCCCTAGCAGCACGGCTTGTTTTCTGCGGTTATCCAAGCAAAACGCGTGCCGTGCAGCACAGTCCCAGACTGGTTTCTATCATATCTGAGGCTCATTTCCTCCGGGAGCTGCAGGAGAGCAAGGAGCAGGGTTCAGACCTAGGACACGGTGCCATGTTTCTGCATTTCTGGCTCTGCTGGGAACAAACGTGCGGCCACAGCTGCTCCCTACACGCTTCGTGTACCCCCCGAGCTGCTCTGCCGAGGGATCCCTGTCATGCAGCTGGGGGTCCCGCGGCCCTGACACCTTGAGGCCGTGCCGCTGACCGCTCTCTCGCCCTCCTTTTCCTCCCCAGCTCTCACCACTCCGTGCCCAGCCAGCGATGGCCGCTCCCACCGTGGTGACCCTGCAGCCCCAGTACGTGGTGGCTGGGCCCAACGTGTCCAGGGCCATGTGGCAGACGGGGCTGATGGACTGCTGCACCGACTGCGGCGTCTGTGAGTGCCGGCGGGGCCAGGGGCCGCTTGCTGGCAGGCTGGCAGGGGCTCACAGTGGTTCTCCCCCTTGCAGGCTGCTGTGGGACGTTCTGCTACCCCTGCCTGGGCTGCCAGGTGGCCGGGGACATGAACGAGTGCTGCCTCTGCGGGACCAGCGTGGCCATGAGGACCCTGTACCGCACCCGATACAACATCCCGGTCAGTGAGGGCGCGGGTGGTGGGCTCCCTTTTCGGCCCAATTTTCTCTCAATCCTCACGGCCAGCTGTGGCCCTATCTCGGCACCTTTCACCCAGGCTCGCAGCCTGCCTCTGGCAACAGCCAAGCTCAGAGAGCCACCGCTTGGCCACTGTGTCCCTGTCAGGGAGAGCCATGAAACCATCGGGGTGGTGCTGCACGGGACAACAGCTTGGTGTGGGTGGCAGGGAAACGTGGCCCACGGTAAACGTATCAGAGCATCTCTTCCTCTGGCAGTGAAAGGACTTGGTGTGTGATTTCCCCCCCTGCCTCATGCGGGGAAGCCAGCAGATAAGTCACTGAGTTCCGGGGTCAGCAGTTCCTTGTCCCTTCCTATCTTATCTCCCCCTAGCAAGCCGGCCCCGTCCTGCAGCCAACGCAGCCGTTGCTGCTGAACCATGCACTTTTGAAATGTCCTCTGCTCCGGGGTCAGAGCTGAACCCCGATGGAAAAGACATGCAGCGTGGAGTGCAACTGACCTCTTCTTTGCTGAAATGTGGTTTTGGGGAAGCCCTGGCTCCTAACGCATGCCTTTCCTGCAGGGCTCCATTTGTTCCGACTACTGCATCACCTTGTGGTGTCCTGTGTGCTCCGTGTGCCAGATCAAAAGGGACATCAACAAGCGGAGGGAGATGGGCATCTTCTGGTCAGCGCCCCTTTTCTCCCTGCAACACGGGGGCATCGTGCACGTCCTTGACCCGAGCGGGACGAATGTGTGGCCGCAGCAGGCCACCGGCAGCCCGTCCTCACCTCCCGTCCCTTCACTTACAGATGCTGTGGAGCCCGTGCCGCCCACGACCCGCAGGAAGGTGGCTGAGGATTGCCCATGACTGGCAGCCCTCAGCCCCTCTTGAGCAGCCCAATAAAGAGCGATGTGTGCCTTGCCTGCTGCGTGCTCGTTGTCCCCCTGCATTGTCCCTCTGTACTGCGTGGCTGCATTTCCACCCGGGTTCTGGTCCTTTTCCCTTTTATAGGCTATTTTAAATGCGTGTAGGGTGTCTGCTGAGATGTCAGACCTGGGCTGGCTTCTGGGTCTCTTTGTGGGGCTGGTGAGAAAAGTGAACATGCTGGGGTCCCAGCAGCTTCTTCCTTTTGGGAACCCATGGGACTCGCCCTCCGAAATGATGCTTCTGACCCAATGTCACCCGATGGGATACAGTGGAGAGGGGCCGTCCCCCTGCTCCCAGTACTTTCAGAGGGGGGGTTGCCCCGTGGGTCTCTCCAGACACTTGTTGGCTCGTGGAGCCCAAATGTGGCCTCCCCTTCTCCAAAGGCTGCTGCTGGGCACGAAGGGCGAGGGCCGGCAGTGGGGACATTGCGCAAGCGGGGAGTGTGCGGGTCGGCCTACAGCTGGGCCGGGAGGAGCAGGGGTTGGCAGCGCCCAGCGCATATAAGGGACGGGAGCGGGCAAAGGACACACGGCTCTGCGAGCAGGGTGGCTCTGCAGGTGTGTGTGGCTGGCGGGGCTTTGGGGTGAAACGGTGGGAAATCGGGGCGGAGGTGGTGGTGATGGAAACTGCGGTGATCCCATATTGGATGTGGAAAGGGGGTGGTGGTCCCTGGGATGCGCGTTCAGCGTGCCCGGTGCCCACCGGTGTTATAGCTGAGGGCATGGCCCTGCAATAGGGAGCAGCCCCAAGGGTGTGGAGGCTGTGGACCTCAGGTGGGTTCATTAGGCAGCTCGTTATGGGGGGCAGCTGGGTGTGGGGAGGAGAAGGAGGAGTAGTGGTGGTGGTGTGCTGTTGGGGAAGGGTGGGCACACAGGGGCTCCTGCAGTGCTGGGGAGCTGAGGAAGAGGAGGAGGCACCTGGTGAGGAAGGTGAGTGAGTAAGGAGGGGAGGGAGCTGGCGGCTAGGCCTGGAGCAGGGGAGGGGGAGATGGGAAAGGTGCTGGCTTCCAACCCCCCCAGGGAAGCAGGGTTAGATGGGGAGAGGCAGAGAGAGGCCCTGGTGGAGCAATGCCTGGAGACGTGGCCCCCGGGCTGGGGCCGTGAGGGCTGCAGCCTCCTCTCCTCCCTCCCGGGCAGCCTTCTCCGGACACTGCCTGCCCGTGCAGCCCTGCCGATGGCCTCCCGACATGTGGTCACCACCCAGCCCTGGGGCTCAGCGGCCGCCCCGCAGAGGAGCGAGTGGCAGACGGGGCTGATGGACTGCTGCTCCGACTGCGGCGTCTGTGAGTAGGCTCTGGGCGGGCTGCTGGAGGGTTTGGGGGGGCGTGGGGCGGGTGTTGAGCGTGGGGTGTCTCCGTGTCTCTCGCAGGCATCTGTGGATCCTGCTGCTACATCTGCCTGGGCTGCCAGGTGGCCGGGGACATGGACGAGTGCTGCCTCTGTGGGACCACTGTGGCCATGAGGACCCTGTACCGCACCCGATACAACATCCCGGTCAGTGTGGGCGCGGGTGCTGGGCTCCCTTTTCCCCCCTGTGTCCCTGGGGCAGTGGGGATGCACAAGGCCACGTCTCCATGGGTCAGGGTTGGTCATACCATGGGTCCTTCTCGGCAGGGCTCCATCATGGGCGACTTCATCTCGGTGCTGTGCTGCCCCTGGTGCTCTCTCTGCCAGCTGAAGCGGGACATAAACAGGAGGAAAGAACAAGGCACCTTCTGGTGAGTTGGCCTCTTCACCCAGCTCCGTACATGTTCCCTGAGCCCCCCTTCCTGCCACAACTGACCTAGCACATCCCATCCCGTCCCTCAGCCTCCTCTGCCCTCTCTTGCAGATGCTGCTGTCCTGGCCGTGGAGTTGCTGCTGCCCTCGTGTTCCTGGTCCGTGCAATGGGGGGCTCAGTGCTCTCACACAGCCTCCCCCTTCCCTTGGTAACGCGGTCAATAAAGATCAGTGCTTGCCCTCACTCGCATGTGTTCGCATTTATTTACTTTGTGGCTTTAGCTTTGTTGTTTCTCGGTGTCCTGCTGTGGCACCGGAGGACAGCGTGCTGCTTCGTGCTGTGTGTTCAGGGCAGCACCGAGCACGCCAGGTGAAGACCCCTTGCAGACCTGCACCAGCCCAAGAAACTCAGCAGGGGGGAAACTGAAGTGAAACAAAGCCCAAGCCAATGCTGCTGCGGCCATCCCAGCTTCTCCACGCACACCGCAGCGTGGCCGTGGGCAGGGCCTGTGACAGCATGGATGGGGAAGCGATGGTGGCGGGCTGGGGGGGCTGTGGTCCAGCCTGCCATCTTCTCCACGAACCTCCTGAGGAACCACGGTGCTGAGAGCCCATGGGGAGCTGCTGCTGCGTGGGGTGAGACATCCCAGTGTCTGGCGTCAGGCTGGGGGGCTGAGGAGTTTGGGGGAAAGCCTCGTGTAATTGGGGGCTGCCTCGCTACAGCGTGGCTCTGAGCAGGTGCTGGATTTACTCAGCAACCTGCCGTGGTTCAGAAAAGGGAACTCCAGGGCTGGGGTTTGCTCTGCAGAAGAGCGCTGGTGGCTCTGGTCCATTTCAGCATTGCTGCTTTTCAGAGAAATTGGCGTGTTTTTTGTGTTCTCCCAGAGCTCAAGCTGGCTGTGGTACCACCAGCTGCATAGCCTGGCGAGGCCACATCACTGCCCCAGTGAGCTGGCAGCACCCCTGTCCCATCTCACCGGCACCGAGGTCTCTTCGGGGCCCTTCTCCCCTCTGGGCCGTGCTTAGCTCTGCCTGTCTTTGCTGCAGGATGGGCGTCACGGCCCTGTGCTGTGAGGGTTTCCCCACCCATGGGTGGGAGAAGGTGGTGACTGCGGGCGTGGAGGTTTCTGTAATGTGCAAGGACACAAAGGCTTGGTTTCTGTGGTTTTATGAAGAATTGCCACTCCTCAGGTGAGCGCATACTTACCTTTATGGGTGCTTGTATATATACACCTCTCAAGATGCTACCAGTATGGCACAGATCAGACTGCTCCCAGGACTGGGACAGCTGAAGACAGAAAAGCTTCTCGTCACTGGATGATGTCTGTGACCGCATCCACCATCAGCAGGCGTCCCCCGAGAGGATCCTGCCTGTCCTGGAGATCCGCAGAGAAGCTCCTCTTGTGTAAATATTGAGTTATTTTTATACCACGTTGGTGCCTATACCTAAGGGGCTGTAGGAGAGTGTTGGATCAGTTAATCCTGATTGATGACAAACCGGGCTGCTGGGAAAATAGGCGTGTGTTTGGCTAGTGGGGATTCTCTGTTCTGTGCTCACCAAGGATGTCTCACTCCCTGAGCTGACCGGGCATGCCTGGGGCTCCTGCTGCAGCAGCTTTCTTCATAGAAATGAGACTGGAAGGGGCTGGGCGTCTGTCGGGCAGCGCTGTGCCCCCTGCACCTCTGACCGACTGCTTTTGTTCCTTCGCAGGCACGGAGGAGGTGTCACTGGCCCAGGACGCCGCTCTGTGGCCATGCCTGTGCTGCTCAGCCTCAGCCCCTGGGTTTTGGTGCCGTCCCAGCCCCAGCTAAGGGGTGCTCAGCGGAGCTGCAGCTCCAGCTAGTGGGCGTGCTGGATCAGAGGTGCCCTGCCTTGTACCTCCTGTGGTCAGCGGCAGCTCCAACCTATTTCAGCTGTGTTTCCACAGCTCAGGTTAGGTGCGCAATCCCACCCCCCTGAAGCTCCACAGTCTCCCTCACGGCTGATCTAGCCTCTTAAGCTTCCACAGCTGGACGCTCGACCTTGTTTCAAGTGTCAGATGACTGGTGCTGCTTACAAGGTAAGTGAAGGTTTGCTTCAATAAAAGCTCATCCTTGTTCTGAACTAATTCAATCTCCAGCTCACTTATTGCCAGGGCCCAACATGACCAGACCCCCAGCTCCAGTGAGGGTCTCCATGCCTACCCCCCCCCCCTTGCCTGCCTGCCCAAAACAGGCTGTGGAGCCAGTTTCTGAGGTCCACTAGCACAGGACTGAGCCTCTGCTTTCAGGCACTGAAAACACAGCACTGGGTCTTTGGCCAGGCTTCACCACCACTGCATGGGGCCTTGCTTTTGGAGCCCCCAAAAAACATCTCCCAGAGATGTTTTCAGGACACTGAGTACAGCACCAGATCTTGCTTTTCTCCTGTGAAAATGTAGTGCTTAGTCTCCATTTTCAAGCAGAAAAAAAGATAGGACTTTGTTACTTTTCCGAGTGCCAAACCACGGCACTTAAGCCTCCATTTTTCATCAGAGAATGGAGGGCTTAAGCTTTTGGGAAGTTTCAGCAGTTTCCCCTCCTCCACACCCCCCGGCTTGCAGCTCGCTCTCTGGCCCCAAAAGGCAGCGCTGGCTCTCCCTTTCCCTCCCGGTGCCCCAGACTCGCAGCAGGTTCGTACAAAAAGATTTATTAAAAAACCGGCCCGACACCACTACAGCAGGACACTGCCACACGGGGCTTCAACACAGGACTCGCGCTACGGTACAGGGGAGGGGCGTAAAACAAAGCGATCGGTAAGCATCGTGGTTAAGAAGTGAGACGGTGTGAAAGCCATTTTGCCTTAATGAGCACTCAATTAAACTTCAGGGGGACCCCACGGCTTACTTCCCATCATGGACTTGATACAAAAATTAGTCTGAACTGCTATTAGCAGGCAGCATGTGCCGCCCCAAATGACTCTTCCCATGAGAAAATACTGCTGCTGCACCTAGGAGAAAGAAAAGAGAGGAACAAGTCATTCTGTGCCAACAGACAGCGGGCAGAACAGCTTTTTCTTTTTTTTATTAACAGAAAACTGCTTTTTAGATACCCCTATGTCCCACTCTACGTAAATATGGTATATCGACATTAATCGTGTAAATATATGCTTTTTAAAATTAAAGCTGAACAGGAGAGTCCATGAGCTGGAAATCCACGTGTGCGCCAATGTTTAAGGCAAGCTTTTCATCGTAAGCTGTGAATTTACTGACAAAATGCTTCTGGTCTCAGATGTTGCGAGACATCTCAGATACCTGTAACCACCACCAGAAGCTACTCTGGTGGACGGACCTTTCTGGCCCAAAAGGTTGCGTTTAGGAATTGTGCCGACCCACTATAGAGTGTTATTAGCTTATCCGTTAAGAAAATACAACTAGAAGAAAAGGTTACATCAACTACTATAGTAGGATTGTGCTCAGAAGCTAAGGAGAAGTCGACACAACAGGAATTCAGCTCAAGAACTTCTTGCAATTACTGCTACCATGTCTATAAATGGGAAAAGCAAGCATTAAAATAGATTAATAAAATATAAAATTAAGACTGGAAAATCCAGAGACAAGCTGTATCCTTAGAAGAACAAAGTTAAAATTATTCAGTAAGCTGACGTATTTAACCATTACTGGGCCTGTAAAAAATGCATTAAAATTACATTACATATAGTTTTAAAAGCAAAGAAATAAGTGAAGGCAAAGCTTGAAGTATCCATTTTATTTTATAATGCTGATACAGGATGTTGGAAGAGACCATACCAAACGGCAGCATTCGAGAGCGTGAGCATCTCGTACCCTGTCCGCATTGAGCGGGCCTGTGAGAATCGTGAAGTCAGCGCGACACAGGGCCTGCAAGGAAGTTCCCGCTGGCGGGTACAAACAAGGTATAATGTCAGAGTTAGTAGGCAATATTGTTTCGCTGCAATTCCTTAATTTGTACCCATTAGCAGTACTTTACCTGTTAACTTTACTGACTTGTTAATTATAGGGCAAAAGGCAAAAGCTTAAGAGCACCTGTGTTACATATCTTCAAAGTCATTACGTTACATTACGGTAAGCACGTCTGGGTGCTGTGAAATCTTAAAGCATTAATCATTACAATAGCTTACGCAATAGATTTGAAAAATTACTATTAATTACAAAATCAGGTTGCGGGTACATAGTCAGGACATACCTGTTCAGGGTAAGTTGCGAACGGAATAATTTAGTATGGTTTGTAGCTATTTTGATGACCACCTCGCCGAGATACTTTCCCATAGCCACTCTGCTGATCTAAACACAACAGAAAGTGATCAGATGGAAAGCTCTAGGGGCAGTTGTGTTTCAGGAGGAAACATCAACGCCACCAGCTAGGGCAGCTTTTGGAGGCAGCGTCCCGCACCCCAACACCTCAGCAGCATCAAGCTGCTCCCAAGGGTTTTCATCCTACCCACAGCTCCAGCCTCCCCAGAACATAACAATTTTACACGCATCCCTTCAAAAGCAGGTGGGAGAAAACACGTTCACAAAAATGCTAGGCTATTCCCAAATTGTGGGTAGTTATTGGCACGCTGAGGCAGAATAAATTTACCAAGGGATCAGGAGGAAAACACACCCCCAAAAAAAGCTCCTCTCACTATTTTGCAGGAGTATGTAATTGTGCAGCTGCTGGTCCATCCCCAAATTCTGATTATGGCCATATCACCTCTGTGCTATGGCTCTGTGACTTGGTGTGACACAAAAGCTGGGGCCAGAGGTGCACTGGAAACCAGCACACCAAGCACCTCACGCATAAGAGGAATGCTGCTAAGCTAGCTGAAAACCTAAACCAATATTGTTTTAAAGACAGGTACCTCTTTTTTTGTTTTTGTTTTTTTTTTTCTAATTTGTGTCAGCAATTTTCTTTCCAAGAGCAGGGCTTTTCACAAGAAGTCGGGTACTTACTGCTATAGTCACCATATCCGTAGTAGTTGTTGTAACCAGTGTAGTCATAGCCTCCGTAACCTCCGTACCCTTGGCTGTTGTAGCCATAGTTCCCATACCCCTGATTCCAGTAGTTGCTGTATCCCTGGTTCCAGTTCTGACTGGGGCCTGCAACACAGCGTGCCAGATCTCAGAGCTGCAGGAGACTTGTTTCTGCTCAAGCAAGCCCCTCGACACCTTGTACCACACCAGTGCACACTTACCGCCGCCTCTCCCTCGAGCTCTCCCGACAAATCCTCCTCTGCTCCCCCACTGCTGCTGCTGCTGGTACTGTTCCTTTGACATGGCTACTTTGATTTCGCACTGGAAAAGGAAAGTTGACATCAGAGCCGATTCGCAGCGACAATCCTCGCCAAGAATTCCTAAGCTTACAGAACGTTAAGCGGAAAATAAAATTTGGTCACCCTGGTGCTCTTCCTGGGAACAAAATGCGGAGCTTACACTCTTCTACTTGAGCATTGCTGAAAGGCACTGACACTGGAAAGACTTTTCAAGCTCCCCACCTTCCTGTCAGAACCAATTCTGAAAAACAACACTTGTTTCATTGTATTTCTTTCTGTTTTAACTTTAGAACAGACCTCTGAGGTATTTATTTAGGAAAAGCAAACTCAGCTCTGAGCTACAGCAGTACCACTGCATTTTGCTCAGTTCTCAAAGCTTCCACTTCATCCAATGAGGAAGAGGCCAGCTACAACTTGAGTTTGGGTTACAAGGTTTAATTTTAAACACATTTCTGAAAGGAAGGTAACTTCCAACAGGAAAGCCTAGACTCCCATTTCAGTTCAGTTTCGGAAGCACTCTTAAGATAAATTGACATTTTGCCTAAACAACAGAGTACTTCCAAATTAAACACTCCAAGATCCAGTGACTTGGAAAGCGTGGTAAAGCCTCCTGGAGCAGACAAGCGAGGCAGCACACAGGGCACGCCGCCAGACAACCTGGGAGCATCAGAGCCAACAAGCACGCTGCTGCCAGCCCTCTCCCCACAGGGTGTGCGGAACAAAATGTCACGGGAAGACCCCTCAGCTCAGAGGCTTACTGTAACCAATTACTAGCACCTCTAGAACTGCTTCATAGGTTTAGCACAGCATGAGAGAAATAAAGCTTAGAGGTATTTTCAGGCTATTCTTCAAAACCAGGCAGAAATGATCATGTAATTCACTCTACTGTCAGTGTTCAGTTTCTCTAGGAAAAAAGTCACCTACTTTACTAAGCCCGACGTTGTGGTATTTCTTTTCCATGATTTTCTTCACTGGTTCCTCCTCCTTGAAAGTAATGAAGCAAAATCCACGCCTCTTGTTAGTTTTGTTGTCCATGGGGAGCTCTATAGACTCAACCTGGTAGAGAACAGTTGTGTTACATTTTATCCTGACATTTGCACGACTTGAAAACATTTCTAATAGCTTGTATTCAACAAATAAAATTGTTTCAAATAGAATATAATAGTCTGCCTCCATCGCAGGGCTTTACGTTAGTCAATGCAAATCAGCATCCCTATATCCATCATCGCTGACATTGCAAACACCATCATCATCACCAGAAATGATGTTCCTAACTGCATGAAAGCATAAATTTTACTCGTGCTGGATAAGTACTCTCGATCTGATTTAGTTATGTCAGTTAGGACTGGGTTAAACTAGGTGTTTCAACCCTTGAGCAGACCTAAATCTTCTAGCTTTGTATGAAAAACATCCACCTTTGCAAAAGACCATAGTTCTGCTCCTTCATCATGCTACTAAAATTGTTTGGTGACCAGGACAGACGATGCTGTTATTTCAACGCCTAACTGCAAACACAAAGTTCCCCTTGCAAGTGACACAAGAGGATTTGGCCTAAGGAATTAGTTGTTGCAGCCTGTGGTACAGACTACCAGGCAGGTATTGGAAAACCCAGCTCCCCGACAGCTGAACTGTCACAACCTGATGCTGGCAACCTCTTACAATCAGCAGAGAAGCTGCTGCCAACTCCCTTCACCCTGACCAAACTCCTCCAGGGCAGCTTTTAAGCTCCAAAGTGGTATTTTGTGACAGTCAGCCTGCACCACCAAAACGGGACAGAGAGAGAAACAGAATATAGAGTTGCAGAGAATTTCAGAGAACTGCCTGAACCCCTGCCGCAGCAGATGAGCATCTCAGGCAGCTAACCCACGCAGCATGCTCCGAAACCAGGCCTCCCACGCCTGCCCCACTCGAGCCATTCAGGCATCCCGCAGATCAGGTCCCAAGTCTCTGACGTGCCCCAGCTCCTCCTTCCAATAACCCCGTTCACATGACCAGCCCCTGCACATCCCAGCCTCCATGTGACACCCGTATCGTTAAGATTCTGAGAAGCAAAGCACGTGGAATTACACTGGCCATTAAGCTCACTGTAGCTTCAAACGAGACTGCGTTTGGGGGCTGTCCTTAATTACTGAATTTATGAAGACAGAGCAATTTATTTTGCCACGTACCTCACCAAAACCTCCGAAGTATTCCCTTATTTTCTCTTCGGGTGTGTCTGGAGATAAGCCCCCAACAAAAATCTTTTTGACGGGTTCTTTTGTTTTCATGGCTTTAGCTCTTTTAGGATCAATGACCTTCCCATTCAGCTTGTGTTCTTTCTGGTCCATGACCTGGGGAAAATTCAAACAAGACCTTATTCACAGTTCAAGCTAAACGTTTCACTGTGGTTTTGAGCAAGGCTCAGCTAATTCATACTTGAGCTTTGGTAATGCTAGCACTTCAGTTGCAATATTTTTATTCCAATGATTATCTGTTCCACAAACCCAAACAGTTCCTTGATTTTGATCACTGTCTGCTGACACAGATGGTTCTGCTAAAGCCTTTAAGGAATAACCTGCAGCCACTTATCGCCCAAGGAAATACGGATGTAACACTTCCTAGAAAGCACTGCACAATCCCCTCCTCCCCTCCTCACGCCTCATAAAGGAAAGAAGGGTTTCATCTGCTGCTCCCGGCCACTGCGGCACAACTAAGACGGTGTGGGAAAAGAACATCTCCATAAACAGCATCTTAAATAGGCTGCATCCCAAAATCACCCATAGCAGATCACGTGCAAACAGCTGTGTGTGCAGTCACCTGAGTGCTGCACCTTTGCAGACTCCAATTTAAGGTGCCGTTTGATTACATTAACTCTACCTTATCGACGCTCTCCGATTCTTTGAAGAGCACAAAGCCGAAGCCTCTCGATCGCCCAGTGATGGGGTCTAACTTCAGAGTGCAGTCTACCACTTCGCCGAATTTAGAGAAGTAGTCCTTCAGGTCTTTCTTTGTAGTGTCCCAGCTGAGGCCGCCAATGAACATCTTCCTGCAGAGACAAGAAGGTCAGCCCGTTAAGACACTTCACCTAAGATCCCAGGCCATCAAGCTTTACGAGCTCGGCTACCTCACGTGAGGAGTAGCAGGGCTTTATCAGTGACACCCCAGGCGGCCCTGCACTTTTCGACACGCTGCTGGAACGATCCTGGCCAGAACAGATAGAGGCTTGCAGGCTTGCAGCAGCTCTGCGCAACCTTCCGCTGCAGTTGTTTATGTCGCTGCCCCAAGAAGCCACAAGGAGCAATGCGAAGCTGTACTGCTACCTCCTTGCAACCCCATCGCTACTGGCCCACAGGCTTAACCCACAGGGGTCTCTGCGAAGCCCCCCACAGCTGTTTGTGAAGCAGATGCAGGACCGATACGTGTGTAAGGCAGCATGGGTACCCAGGAGCACTGACACACTCGCCTGGAATGCACACATGCCAGCACGAGTACACCAGAAAACAAATAAAAAAGTGTAATCGAGTCCGCTCCCCCAGAAAGGTGTAAAAAAAGCTAAGCATTGGATGCTCAAAGCTAACTTTTCCTCCCCAAAATGGGATATAAACAGCTGGCATAATCCAAACCAATCACCACAACAACTTCACTGCAGACTGTTTACAGGAGCAGCGCCGCTGGGCAAACGGGTGTGAAAGGTAGCTTTAGTCATGACTTGTGATTATACAAGCACGCTGGAAGCTTGGATCCAAACCATGACCGTCTGGAAACAGCCGTGTGGCACAAAAAGCTCAGGCACCGCTGAAGGAAATGCTTGACGACTTGCATCAACTGAAAATCAAGCCAACGAGCGCAGGAACGCAATGCCCCAGCCATCAGGCACGAGGCTGATGCTCTCATTCGGGGAGGATTCGTTCTGCAATGATCTCTTCTAATGCTGATAAAGATTTCGTGACAGGCTCAGAATCAAAAGGTACTATCCACTGAGATGTGTCAAAATGTTTTCTCCACAGCTCTGCCGACGTATTTCACAACGCCATGCACCGTTTTCGGCCGACCTGCACGAGCACCCAGGCACGCTTCCATCTCCTGCACGTGCCGCACGCACGCGGCCATCCCTGCTCCCACAGGTCCAGCCCTCCCAAACCCAGGCTGCTCGTCTGAACTCACCCCAAGCCTCGTTAACCGGCTGTGCTCTTATGAAACAAACAGGAAGGCTCAGCCTCTGACAATCGTCTCGAACCTCCAGACGCAGCAGGCTTCTGAAGCTTCATCTGTTTCCACGTAAAGTTTTTCCGTCTATCAACAGGAGCACCCACTCCCCTACCTTTATTCACCTCTCCCGTTAGCTCCAGCTCCCTTTCTCCAAAAAGCACTGGCTGCCCCACCTCGGTGACCTCTTCCTGTTTTGGGGAGTGACATGAACAAACGAACTGTGCTGGTAAAACAGCAGCCTCCGACCTGCAGGGTCCGGTCACCCAAAGAAAGCCTGGCATCATTACCAGTCGTCCTGTTTGTTGTCGTGTGTTTTTTCTAAGCAGCAAAGCACAACACACGCCGAGGGTGCAGCATCGTGTTTCTGACACATGGGAGACACTGACACTGGAGCAGTTCCTGCAGAACGTACACGGGCTACGTGCCATAGGAAACATCCCTCTTACAGCTGTCAGCAGAGCAATTCACACAAACTACAACACCCTGCGAGACCCAAACCAGGAGTTTGAAACTCACGCCCTTCTGAAGGATTTCCCCAGCACCGTGCAAAAACTGAATATGTGACTGCAGTCACGGAGCAGCAAAACCTAACTGCTTCAGCTTTCTGCTACAGCAAAAGTTTTTCAGCTCCACTGCAAAACTGAGGCCAAAGCCAGGCTACGACACCCACAGGACCACAAATGACGATTACGAGCCGTGCCACCGTACTGCCAAAAGCTAGCAAAACACGCGTCCTTCCCAAACCACGGCTTGGCTGGTCCAAGTCACATCAGCACATGTTTTCCCAAAACAGAAGGGCCAGGCTTCCAAGCTTCGGACGTAGCTAAACTGAGCATACACTGAAGCGGTGGCTGGCTGTGGCCCTTCTCCAGCTGCCTGATTGGGATGTTTCCCAGCAGCTGCCAACTCTGGGATAGCTGAAGTACAAGGACTGCACCTGGGAAAACTTGAGGGTGCACTCTGTTGCTGGAAATCCCGTCTCCAATTCCTAACGTAAAGGAATCATAAAATAAAGGGATCATACCTCCACCCAGCACCTGCTGAGGGCACGCTGTCCTCCCTCTGCCTCCCAGAGCTGTCAAGAACAGTTTCCCACACAGCGTTACCAACAAGTGGCAGGTCAGGCACTGCTCTCTCTCGGGCTGTTAGGCTGAACTCACCTACAGGCTGAGGCACCCCACAGCGTGCTCAGTGCCCCGCATCCCCACAGGGACAACTCCGGGGCTGCGCTGACTCAAAAACAAGCACACGTCCTCATGCAACCCTTGGATAGGCAAAGGCAGAACAAATACGAAAACGGTGACAGAATTAAAGTGAGGCACTTAGGGTAGGAAGCAGTGAGGGTAACATCCAGGCTCCCAGGAGCACCGGGAAGGCGCTCAACACACACCGCGTCCCCGCGCTGTCAGCAGCACCCGGGTTTATTACAAAAGGCAAGTCCTGACAGGACACACGCAGCTACTGCTCCTTTAGCCAGTTTTTTTCGTATTTTCTGCCTTGAAAAATCACTCTTGCCTCGCGAGCTCCCGCCTCAGATTGCGCCAGGAGCGCCGCACGCGGTGCAGCCCCCAAACCCACAGCCCCCAGCCCCACAGCCCCTGCCCCTCTTTTTCCAGGCGATGGCCGAGGCTGGCTCGCAGCCTGGCGCCCCCCCGGCGCCGCTCCCGCCCCGCTCACCCCTCGTCCTCCTCGTTCTTGCTGGCGTCGATCTTGGCTCCCTCCGACTCGCCCCCGCCGCCGCCTCCAGCCCCGTCGGCGCCCCCCGCGCCGGCCCCCGCCAGCCCCTCGGGCTGCTCCGCCTGCTCGGCCGGGCCGCCCCCGCCGCCGGCCGCGTCCAGGGCGAACTGCTGCTCCGACATGGCGCCCGCCCCGCTGGCGGCCCCCGGCCCGAGCCGTCCGCCCGCCGCCCTCTCGTCTTAATGGCGCCGCCGCCGACCCAGCCTAAAATGGCGGGCGGAAGGAGCCCCGCGCGGCGCCGCGCCACGTGACGCCATGGCGGCGGCGCCCGGCCCGCCTCAGGGAGCCCTGAGGGGAACGGGGAGAGGAGGACGGCTGGAAAAACGCTCACGGCGGGTGGAGGCTGGGTTCTAGAGGATACGGTGCCCTGCGAGGGCAGGGAAGCACCGCCTTCAGCCCTCAGTCCACTTCCCTCAGTCCCAAACAGGAGAAGTTTTCTGAGGGGGAACAGTTGGAGCTTCAGCTCCTGCCACCTCCTAAAGACAAAGCCTCCTCCAGTGCCACAACAGCCCAGAAGCAGCCTCCTCCTTTAAAACACGTGAGATGGGTACTACTCCCCTCCTCTAAACACTAATTAGGTCAACTCCTCTCCATCCTTACTTTTTCTTAAAACAGCAGCTGCAGTGCACTTGTGTGCACACCCACCTTTATCCACCTGTCCAGCACTGCTCCTGCCCCTCCACAGAAGGAAAAAAAAAAAAATCAGGTTATACATAACCACACGCACCTCACTCCACAGCCAACGTCAGGACCACGTTCACTTGGGGAAGCGTTTATTAGAGAATCCTCTAACATGAAATTATACAAATAAAAGTTTGTATAAACACACGTCCACGTTGTGTCATAACATGAATGGCAAAAAGAAAGTAAAAACCATAAAAGAAAACTAGCCGGCCGCTATATACAGTTGGACACAGTTGTGTCGTACACTAAAAGTCTTTTACAAAATAGTCATTTCCTCTCACGAAGACCACCTTCCGCTCGCACACAATGCTCTGCAAGATGGCTTTGCTGCAGCATCTCCACCTAAAAAACCAAGACAAAATGCATGTCAGAACTCCGCAAGGTACTACAAGAATCGTTAAAAGGTCCATTTTCATGAACTGCTTTAAGTCTTCTATATATTCCTTTCGTCACTGTTAAAGATCATATGCATATTTCCTAAGGTAACACAAGGTTTTGTTACCCGTCAAAAATTTGTCTTCCCAAATCTAGCCACTTGGCCTATTCAGGAAGCTGTTCCAGAACTACACATATCCCAATTTTATGGTCAATCAGGCTCTGAATCAGGTTTTCCAGTGGAAACACCGCCAAGAAGGGGTTTCCCAATCATATGTTTATCCGCCTCAGCAGCAGCTGCGCAAAGGCAAATCAGATCTCATTTTACTTCCAACAGTCCACGTGCATATGATCTTTAATGTCTTTCCAGATTTAAAAGTTCGTTTTGGTTTGCAGATTTCACTATTAGCTATAAAAAGAAAAAAGCAAGCATTAAATCTTAAACAATGCACACTTAAAATGAGGTTCCACAATTGAAATACAACACTAAACAGAAGACCAAATGATTAAGCTGTAAAGGCATTTATGTACTTTAACTCCTGTAAAAAACCATTTAAGTTAAGACACTTAAATCTCCAAAAAGATTAAAAAAAGAAGCCAAAGTCTGAAGTTTTCCACTTTAATCTTTACGCTGGTACATGAAGTTGGAAGAGACCATACCACAGGACAGCGTTTTCTGGTGTATGCCTTGCGCTCTGCCTGCAACGTGCGACCCCAGAGATAGACGTGGTCAGGGTGACACACGGCCTGCAATGAAGTTCCCGCTGGCGGGTACAAACAAGGTATAATGTCAGAGTTAGAAGACAACATTCTTGTTTTCCTTAAGTTGTACCCATTTCAGTACTTTACCTGTTAATACTTCTAATAAGTTTAATTATTCCTCTAGACCACCTGGTACACAACACAAAACAGAAAAACTCTTATGTTTTTCTGAAGTACTAAAGAAGATAAAGTCACATTTTTACAAAGTTAAAGATCTATAGACACGGTAGGCAAAGCTGGTTTTAAAAAAAAGTATTTTAAGTTAACAAAAAAGTTTAATTAAAGAAAAAGTCACGCTACGCAAGATTTTACTCTTCATTTGTCTATTGATCTTTAAATTAGATTAGGCATACTTAGAGTGGACCTCGCACTCATGTACACACCTGTTTCCTCAAGGACTAGGTACTGCTTTAGTATGGCTGGTAGTTGTTTTGGTGATTGCCGCCACCACGGGATGCTTTTCCATACGTGCTTTGCTGACCTGAACATGAAAACAAAGGGGGAAATGCCATGAAAATTAACATCCTCCTCATCCATCTCTCGTCCTCCCGTACAGGCCACCACCCCAGAGAGGTCTACTCTTTCTCAAGCCATCCTGCCTTTGGAGTAAGATCCATTTCAAGATCCATGCAATTGTTATCTTGAAGGAGATTTAAATTATTTACCACTGTAATCTGTGTATCCCGGCCCATATCCATAATTGGGATAGTTGTACCCGGAGTAGTCATATCCTCCATAGCCACTGTAGCTTTGATCACTGTAAGCGCTATTGTAGTTTCCATATCCTTGATCATAATAGTTATTAAATCCTTGATTCCAGTTTTGTCCCTGACCTGAAAACAAGCATACAATTTGTTAAGTTGGCTAACTTCTCACTCCTCTTGTAGGGCACTTTTACTTGCAATTTTTCAGTGCCAAAACTCTTACTTCCAAGAACCCTCTTGCCTACCAACACAGGAAAAATCATTTCCTAAAAAAAAAAAAAAAATTGATTGCTTTCAGATGGCTACCAGAGATGTGTTTTAAGACACCATCAGCCATGAAAACGTTAGGAGAAAGAGCACGCAAGCCCTGCTCATAAACAATCCAGCAGAAAACAAAGAAAACAAAACAAAGCCAAGGCATGTACAACAGCAGCGCATACCATAATCCTTCTCTTTTTACAACAATTAAATGAACCAAGTTTTAACACACGAAAGACTTTAATGCATTACTTGGGGCTGCTTGACTTTTGAAACCTGCCATGCAACAACCCACAACAACTGCTGGCTTGTCTCCTCTTTCCAAGGGATAGCAAATGACTGCCCCTTTAACCAGCATGATTTCTCACCCAGGAGAAGACCAACAGTGCATCTCTTCACACAAAAAGACAACTGCACATTGCATTGAGCTAGACCATGGAAAGTAGGTCTAAAAAATATCCTGCATCTCACTTGCTCTTTGACTGCTTCAATGCAAGCCAAGATTTGCTAGCTTCCAAAAACTATTACAACCACCAAAATTGAATCTACCAGATTTACTAAGAGATTTCTTCTTAAACACAAGTTCCACATACAACCCCAAAACTGTACATAGCTGCGAACACCTTGATCTTCAATACACGTACAAGAATTCCAGTATCCAAACTACTCACCCCGTCCACGCCCCCTTCCACCACCTCGTCCACCAGAAGCATTGCTTTTTCCTCCTTTCTGTTGCTGCTGCTGTTGCCTGTACACCTCTTTGGGCTGTGCTACTTTGATCTCACACTGTTAAGACAGAAATCCTTATGCTCAGAAAGGATATCAAGACTCTTCTGTCAGCTGCTTTCAGGGAAGCCAACAGAGTGCCTGTGTCACAAGCTTGCAAAGACAGCATCCCTACCTTGCCTGAACCAATTTGATGGTATCTGCTTTCTAGTAGCTTCTTGACTGGCTCTTCATCCGTGTATGTAATAAAGCAGAAACCCCTCCTTTCGTTCGTCTTGGTGTCCATGGGAAGCTCAATGTTCTCAATCTGAAATTACAAGTACATGTCAATTACGGGCCACCTGCAACCAACTTTTTGTGCTACCAGAACTATTTATCAGTCCAACACCCATGCTTAAAAAGAGCTTTCAGAGGTTATCTCACTAGTTTTAGCAGTGATAACTAGTTGCACTCATAATGGTGAGATTATCTGACCATGGTCAGGACCACCTGCTACAGACATTCAGCTGCAGCATCAGAAGGTTGCATCAGGGGAACTACCACAGCTACAGCTGTAACAGCTACTGACAGCTGCAGCTAGCCTATCACACCAGTGGGAGCTGTTGATGGATGCAAACTTTACACAACTGCAGAGGGATGCTTTCTTATTTTAAGGAGAGACCCTGTTCACTCTTAAGACAGGGACAGCGCTCACTTGAAAGCTTTTCGTCAGCACACTGCTCCCCCGTACCTCGCCAAAAGCACCGAAGTATTCCTTGATCTGTTCTTCCGACGTATCCGGGCTCAGCCCGCCAACAAACACCTTTTTGGGCGGCTCCTTCCCCTTGAGGGCTTTTGCTCTTTTAGGGTCTATCAGCTTCCCGTCCAGCTTGTGCTCCTTCAGCTCCAGCACCTAAGGGAAGAAGATCTCAGTGGGGTGGCAGCCACTGCGCCCCATCCCGCTGGGTACGGGGCAGATGAGCAGCCTGGGCGCCGTGCCTGCCCCACGCACCTTCTCCACACTGGCTGCGTCCTTGAAGAGCACGAAGCCGAAGCCGCGGGAGCGCCCGGTCACTGGGTCGGTCTTGATGGTGCAGTCCACGACCTCTCCAAAGCGCGACAGGTACTCGGTCAGGTCCTTCTTGCTGGTGTCCCAGCTCAGCCCGCCAATGAACATCTTCCTGCGAGAACCGAGGGGGCGGGCTTAATGCGGGCACCCCGCGCTCCCATTGGTTATCCCAGACGTCGCTCCGCCTGATTGACACCCGCCGCTCCGCCCCCTCCGATATAGCCCCGCCCCTCCCCGCCAGACCCCGCCCCCGTCCCCACAACGCCCCCCCCCCCCGCGTGAGGCGGGAGGGCCGTGAGGGGAGGAGGGGGGGGGGCGCTGCTACCGGCGGCCGCCGTCCCCCCGCCCGTACCCGTCGTCCTGCTGGTTCTTGCTGGCGTTGATCTTGGAGCCCTCGGCGAACTCCTCGGGGCCGCCGCTCATCTCGGGGGCGTCCTCCATGGCGGGGGGGCTGCAGCGAGGGGGGAGAGGCTCGGCGGAGACCCGCTCGGCGCGCAAAATGGCGGCGGAAGAGAGCCGGGCGCCGCCCGCCCCGCCCTTATATACCCGCGGCGCCAGCCAATCAGCGCCGCCCGCCGCCCGCCGCCCAACAGCGCCCCCCGGCGGCGGCCGCCCGCATCGCACCCCCCGCGCCCCGCTCCCCGCGCCCCGCTCCCCGCCGCCGCCATGGGCGTGCTGGCGGTGCCGGCCGGGGTGCGCGCCATCCTGCTGGACGTGGAGGGCACCACCACCCCCATCGCCTTCGTCAAGGTGCACCACGGGGCTGCGGGCTCCCAGGGGAATGGGAAGGGTGGAGAGGATTGGGGGGGTGCAGGGGGATGGGGGGGGGTTGGGGGGTTTGGGGGGGTTTGGGGTTTTTGGGGGGTTTTGGGGGGTTTGTGTGATTTAGGGGGTTTTAGGGGGGTTTTAGTGATTTAGAGGGTTTTGGGGGGGTTTAGTGATTTAGGGGGGTTTGTGGGGTTTTGGGGGTTTTGGGGGGTTAAGTGGTTTTGGGGGTTTTAGCGATTTGGGTGCGTTTGGGGGTTTTGGGCGGTTTTGGGGGTTTTAGCGGTTTGGGGGGTTTTGGGGATTTTAAGTGATTTTGGTGGGTTTGGGGGTTTGGGGGGTTTTAGGGGTTTGGCTGGGTTTTAGCAATGTTGGGGGGTTTGGGGGTTTTAGTGGTTGGGGTGGGTTTGGGGGGGTTTAGCAATGTGGGAACGGTTTGGGGGTTTTGGGGGCTTTAAGTGATTTTGGTGGGTTTTAGCGATGTGAGTGGGTTTGGGGGGTTTTAAGTGATTTTGCTGGTTTTTAGTGATTTGGGTGGGTTTGGGGGTTTTGGGGGTTTTAGTGGTTTGGGTGGGTTTTAGCAATGTGTGTGGGTTTGGGGGGTTTAAGTGGTTTTGGGGTGTTTTAGCCGTTTGGGGTGGTTTGTGGGTTTTGGGGGGTTAAGTGGTTTTGGGGGGTTTTAGCGATATGGGGAGGTTTGTGGGTTTTGGGGGGTTAAGTGGTTTTGGGGGGTTTCAGCGATATGGGGAGGTTTGGGGGATTTGGGGGGTTAAGTGATTTTGGTGGGTTTTAGCGGTTTGCGGAGGTTTGGGGGGGTTGTGGATTTGGGGGGTTTTAAGAGGATTTGGTAGGTTTTAGCAATATGGGTGGGTTTCGAGGGGTGTTAAGTGATTTCGGTGGGTTTTAGTGGTTTGGGCGGGTTTTAGCAATGTGGGTGGGTTTGGGGGGTTTTGGGTGGTTTTGGTGGGTTTGTGTGATTTTGGTGGGTTTTAGCAATGTGGATGGGTTTTTGGGGCTTGGGGGTTTTAAGTGGTTTTGGTGGGTTTGGGAGGTTTTAGGGGTTTTAAGTGATTAGGGTGGGTTTGGGGGGCTTTGGGGGTTTTAAGTGATTTGGGTGGGTTTTAAGTGATTTTGGTGGTTTTTAGTGGTTTGGGTGGGTTTGGGGGGGTTTAAGTGATTTTGGGGAGTTTTAGCGATATGGGGAGGTTTGGGGGGTTTTGGGGGGTTTAAGTGATTTTGGTGGGTTTTAGCAATGTGGGGGAGGGTTGGGTGCTTTTGGTGGGTTTTAGCGATGTGGGTGGGTTTGGGGGATTTGAAGTGATTTGGGTGGGTTTTAGGGATGTGGGTGGGTTTGGGGTTTTTAGTGGTTTGGGTGGGTTTTAGCAATTTGAGGGGGGTTTGGTTGATGGGGGGGTTGGTGATATGGGAGCTTTCTGGCTATTTGGAGCGGCTCAGCGGTTGTGGGCTTTAGCAGTTTGGGCAGATTTTGGTGCTCGGGGTGGTTTGGGGGGGGGTTTAAGTGTGGGTCTTATTGGTTTGGGTGGGTTTGGGAGGTTTTGAGAGATTTTGGAGGGTTTCAGCAGCGTGGGTGCGTTTGGGGGGATCTTAGCTTTGTGTCTGCCCGGGTGTATTTGCGGGCTGAGGGCGCGGTGTGCCGGCAGGAGACCTTGTTCCCCTACGTGAGGGACAACGTGGGGACCTACCTGCGCGCCCACTGGGAGGAGGAGGAGTGCCAGCGGGACGTGGGGCTGCTGAGGAAGCAGGTGGGGCCGCCACACGCCGCGCCGTGCCCCCGCCACACGTGGCGCGAGGCCGCGGGTCCCCCCCCACCCCAAAAACCCGTCCCCCCCCCCACCCTTCTGCTTCGCCTCCCCGCAGGCCCAGGAGGACGCCGGGCTGGAGGGGGCCGTGCCGATCCCGGTGGAGAGCGGGAACGGGGACGAGGAGCTGGAGAGGGTGATCCAGGCTGTGGTGGACAACGTGCTGTGGCAGATGGCCCTGGACAGGAAGAGCACGGCGCTCAAGCAGCTGCAGGGGCACATCTGGCGGGCGGCCTACACCACGGGGCAGGTGAAAGGAGAGTGAGTAGCCCCGAGGAACAGCTCTGCGGGCGCTGGGTGCCTGTGGGCGGTGAAACGCAGCCCTGCTGGGCTTAATCTGAGACCTGAGTTGCGATTGTGTCTTGGAGTGAGCCCACAACGAGGCGGGATGGCAGCGACCTTGGCTGCCTGGGGGTGAGGTCCCTCCAGCTGTTCCCTTCCTGCGTTGCCACTTCCCTGGGCATTTTCTGCCTTTCCACATCTTACTGACTTCGGGCTCTTCTTTACGGCTCAGCCACAACACCAGGGTGCAGAAGTAGGGACCACTGGAGTTAAGGCCAATCTCCTTGTTTATGCCCAGAGATACTACACATTAAAACTACACATTTCAAGTTCTTCAGGAAGCAAAATAAACCCTTATGTTCATGAAGTGTTTTCTCAAGGCGAGAATGAGGAAGAGTAGCTCAACCAAAAATGTAAACGTCCACCAGAGAAAGCAGCACAAAACAGAACAGTGAGTCAAGAGGCACAGCCATCCTGAGGTTTCTTTTATAAACAGGGAGAATTATCTCAAAGTGGCCCAAAATCTGTGGGTTTAGCTTTGCTGCCTGGCAGCATCCAAGGAGTGAGGTTTGCAGGTGCTGTACAGCAGCCTCGCAATATTTTCATCTGGTACCAGACAGCCCTAATAAGTAGCCATAAAAAAAGTGAACAAGTTGGGGTTTTTTATTTTATTTCTTGAATAGACAACACAGCAAGGCAGTGACCATATGGCTGAGAAATTGGAGAGGAAGGGGCCAGCTGGTTGCCACAAGGCTGCACAGCTCTCCATCCCGCACCTCCTTGTGCATCTGTTGGGAGTCCCAACTCCTCAGGCCCTTTAAAACAAAGTCCCTTTTGGGAACAGTGCTCAAGGTGTGTCCCCAGGTGTCTCTGGCTTTGTCCTCACCTCCCGCCCTGTTCTGCTTCAGAGTCTTTGAGGACGTGGTGCCAGCCATCAGGAAGTGGAGGGAAGCCGGCATGAAGGTCTACATCTACTCCTCGGGCAGCGTCGAAGCCCAGAAGCTTCTGTTCGGATACTCTACAGAAGGTGATATCCTAGAGGTAGATAACCTTATTGTCTTCCCTGCAGCTTCTCTGCCTGCAGAGCAGCCCCCTCCCAGGACTGCTCTTGCTGTAACGCTTTGTCAGCCAAGTTTCGGATGGAAAAAATCTGAAACCTGTGCCATACAAATCCCCTCTGCCTGGGGCAGTCCCTGCTGGGACAAGTCCTGCAGGAAAAAAAAAAAAAACAAAAAACAGGCTGAGCAGTGAGGCTGAATCTGCCGTCACTGCAGCAGGAAGGAGAGGAATCACCGCTCAGCAGCGAGCTGTAGCTCTGCTCTTTGCAGCGTCCAGCAACTGCCTCGGTTTTCCTCTCGTCTTCCAGCTCTTCGATGGCCACTTTGATACCAAAATAGGCCCCAAGGTAGAAAGCGAGAGCTACCGGAGGATCGCCGCGAGTATCGGATGCGCCACTAACAACATCCTCTTCCTGACCGACGTCCCTCGAGGTAGGTGGCCTGCCAGCCCCTCTGGCTCTCACGGGAGGGGGGCACCGGCTGGGCACACGCTGCCACCCTGTCACCAGCGCCCCATAAACCCTGCAGACCACCTCACGTCTGGGGCATCCACCTGGCCGCTGCCAGGCTCCTTCCTTCAGCTCAAACAGCAGCAGGATAGCACTGAGAGAAAATAGGTCAGGTAGGAAACCTGCCCTTGCCCCAGGAAGCAAGGAGAGAATCTTACAGCAGAGCCTTTGCTGAAGCTGTTGGCGTGCCCCATTTACCAACGGGGTCAGTAGTTCTCTTGGCCCTGCTTGGCTTCCCCTGGGAACAGACAATGTCTGCTGCCACGTGGCGTGCCCAGTGCTGGGTGCTGTCTGTCGCTCACGTTGCGCACAGCAGCAGGAAAATGTAGATCCCAGCTCCATCCCCTCGCCTTACGCCACAGCTGCAGTCGCCCACAGGAGGTCAGCCAGGAGCCGCTCAGTCTCCAGAGCCCTGCAGCGCCACGTGCAAACGCGGCTCTGTCAGGCTCAGCCTCTGAGAATACATTTTAGGGGCTCTCCATGCCTTAAGGGCCCTCGTGTGGAGAAGGCCCTGAGCACATCTCCACGCTCCCACTCTCTGTTTCAGAAGCCAACGCGGCCGAGGAAGCGGACACGCACGTGGCTGTGGTGATCAGGCCTGGCAACGCAGGACTGACGGACGATGAGAAATCCTATTACAGCCTCATCTCGTCCTTCACTGAACTTTTCCTGCCTTCCTCCACTTAGGGAGAGCAGCACGCGCAGAAAAGAAAAGGCCGTGCTCCAGCTGAATTGTCCTCGTGTAACTTTAGGTGATAACTGTCCTTAATCAGAATTTACTATCAAACCCACGTCATGTATCGGACCCACGGCTAGTGCAGGTATGGATGGGAAGTACGGTGTGGGGTTCCTTGTGCAGGACGTTTTGGCTGCCACGCAGGAAGCCAGCCCTTGGCGCAGGCAAGCTCTTTAGACCAGGAGCGACTTAAATCTTGGCTGCAGCCACCCACAGCAGGTCCTAGGTACAGAACAGCATGCCTGGCGTCGGGGTGCTGCTCAAACAGCCAGCCCGGGGACCAAAGCAGAACAAATAGTAAAAATCACATTCCTTAAAAACTAAATCCTGGAGCCACCCCACGCTGCTGCTGTGTGGTGCTGGGCTGCAGGATCTCACCAGCTGAGCCCAGACAGCCGCTTGGCTGCGGTTCTGAAGCCTCTCCCTTGGTGCTAACTGGGGGGCTCCTCCTCAGAGGTGGCACCACGTGGCATAGCATGGCTCAGCTGTGAGCGGCCCTTGGCAAACAGCTGCTGTCGAGGGCCATATCCTGCTGTATTTAAGGAGAATCAACCCCCAGATCTTTTCACCCACCCTACCTAAAATCGTGCCAATTTATAGCAGTGGTCATGGAGCTTTTCCTCACGTAGCCAATAAAAACACATCTTTGCTTTCTGTGTTTACTGTTCCAGTGTTTAGCCTTGCTATCTGTCATCAGTGAGCCCAGCACCTACAGGCAATTGTTTTAGTGCTTTATTTTTTTAAATACTTTGTTTTTTTCTTCTGCTTTCGCCACCCCTGGTCTGTTGATTTCAGCAGGGACTTGGTGAGAGCCACGACAAGGTTAAGCCGTGCAGTGGCAGAGGCACTTGCTGCTTACTCTGCGGCTGCGCTGGAGGTTGCCCTCGTGGCTCTGGCAACAAAATGGCCAGGGCAGACTAGCAAATAAGTGCGTGCCGCCTCCCCGAGCCCTGCTGCACATCCACAGCTGTCCCTGCTGAGGCTGCAGCATGGAGAACAAGCAAGAAAAGCGCTGGGGGAGGAAACCACCTCATCCCAGCACTGCCCTTCTGACGCTCGTGGTGGCAGCTCTGAGTCTGACTGCCTCTCTGGGCTGCGGGATCTTCCTCGTAGAGAGAGCCTGCTAATTAGCAGCCTTACAATCAGCGTGCCTGCATGGCTGAATAGTCCCTGGCTTTGTGGAGTGTTAATCTGCATCGTGATGGTGTGAACACGTTCTGTTTTGCCTTTGCCCTCATAAAGCTATGCATGGGATAGGGGACAAAAATAAAACTCACTTTCTCCATAAAAGCACTTTATTTAGTGGTTGTGTTTCGGTGTATATCGCTTGTCATCGAGTCGTACTGAAATGTGCTTTTAGAAATACGGTAAGAAATGTACAGAATTATCACCAAAAACCTGAAGTTCAGCTTGGATTGCATATAGGAAAAGGAAAAACGAATCACAAACATCATCTCATGTTTTCCTTGTTAAAATTATTACAAAATATAAAATGATAAACTGAAAGTAGTAATTGGTTTAGGAAAAAACCCCTACAGTGGACTATTTACAGTAAAACACACTTAAAGCACTGCTCTGTGCTCCCTCTGCATCCCGTGTGGCGGGGGACGACACGCAGCCTCAGCGCCTCCCTCCCTGAGCGTGGCTTTTGGCCCAAGGAAGATCAAGGAGGGGGCTGGCTGAACTCTTCCCTTTATGCTGGTTTAGACACAAGGTTTTTTTGGCCATTTCTCTGTGCCGTATCGGGCCCTGACCTCTGCAGAGCACTCTATGGCCTCGTGCCCTTCCCGTTTCTGCCCGAAACGCCATGGGATGGTCAGAGCTCACCTTCAGATGCCTCTCGTCACCATCTTTTCCTGCAGGGGCGATGAGATGCCCTGTGTCAGCTCAGACAGGAGAGACTGAGGGAAATGGAAAACATCTCCCATCCATCCCCTGCTTGGCCAACCCAGCAGCCTTCCCAGGCTCAGGGGTTTTCGGATACAGGCTTTGGGTTCCTGCTTTCTCTTTGCCCACAGACCATCTTGGTTGTAGGAAGTTTCTTGTTGTTATATTTCCCTCAGCCTTTGAATTCAAGCTCCACCTGGAGGGCACAGCAAAGCTGCTCTTGCTTTCGGTGACTCAGCTCTGAGAAAAGGTCCAGTTAGCTCCATGTCCCCAGGGAGGGAGAGGCTCGCGTGGTTGTGCGGGTTCCATCCAGCACCTGCCATCCTCAGGCCGAGGCCCCCAGCCCCCAGGACAGCACTGCCTCCAAGCACCTTGCAAGTCCTCTCAGGAAAACTGGCCACGTGGAGAGGTCTGGATCCCACGCAGGGCTGAAGTGTGTCTGAAGTTTGACTTCTAAGTGCATAAGGACCGAAAAAAAGCAAACAACCAGCCACCCTCTGCCCCATAAAATCCACCTGCAGTGATTCCCTTTGCACTGCAGGCAAGCTGAGTCTTGAACACAAGGTTTTTCCCCCTTTGCGAAGAACCCAAAAAAAAAAAAGCTTTTAAAACATGACACGATATGTAGTGGATACACTAAACACTTAAAAGAGCAGCCTCTTCTGGGTCATCTTCAGCGCGTACAGCCATTCCCGTTGTACTTCAGCACCTTGCTTCCATCGGTCCCCACCGTGGTGTCCACACACCGCACCTTGCACAGTGCCCTCGGGCCTGGGCACGCCTGATGGCAGCGTGGTGTCACCCAGCCCCGCTGTGCCCTCAGCTCCTTCCCAGGATGGAGGAAAGGCCCCACCTGCTCGCCAGCAGCACCAGTCCCTTTGGGTTGGATTTCCAGTCCAGAAGATACAGCCACTGTTCTTACGCTCCCAGGTCGCGCCTGTCAGCTCAGCAGCCGAGAAAACAACGCAGTAAGACATTAAAAGTGCAGCCACGTCTGAAGCCCCTGTGCCCAGAGAGGTTTGTTTCCTTCATCTCCTTTGCAGGAGCCGTGCCCACCTCAGAAGGGCATTGTGAGGACTGGCCTTGAACATCTTCAGCATCAAGAGCACGACAGAGCTGCTGGCAAAGTCCCTGGCAGCACGGATCAAACACCTCGTGCTCTCTGGCACTGCGGCTCAGAGAGAACCCTCTTTCCAGCAGGCAGCTGCTTTTGTGTGGCTCTTCATGAGGCAGCCACTCTCCGAGCCCTTTGGCAATACGATCATGATTGCACGTGGAAAACAAACTCATCAAAACAAGTGTAAATGAGGTCATGTCGAACCATGGGACCGCGCCTGCCTCCCTCCCCCCTGCCAGAGGACGGGCTACACCTGATCTGTCTGGTACTCGGAGGCTTCCGACAAGCTCTCAGAAAAGCTCAGAAAGTTTTCCTGGTACTCGGAGCAAACGATCTCGAATCTGTAGTGCCTGAACTCCACCGCAAACGTGCCGAAGTAGCACAGGAAACACATCACCAGGCCCCACTGGATCCTGGCAGCGTGCATGTGGATGCCCTGAGCCATCAGGATGAAATCTGGAAGAGGCAAGTCAAGGAAAACATCCTGGGAAAGCCTGTGGGAGCAGAGATACCAGCCAGGATGGGAGAAAGCCAACAGGAAGATAATAAAATGTTGACCATCAGAGCCACCAGGCTGACAGCTGAGAAGCAGCCCATCAGAGAAGCAGTGCATCCCTGTAAAACAGAGGTGGCAAAACCAACAAGGAGAGTCAGACACCCCCATACCCAGCTTGCCACAGAGCAGGCCCAAAGGATACAGAGCACCACGCAGAGGGTGATGCTGGCCGACAGGGCGACGCGCGGGATCCCCACTTTCCGTCCCTCGTTCTTCAGGTTGATCTTGAGGGTGAGGGCAGACTGGATCCAGCACGCCAGAGTCCCAAAGCCAAAGGTCAGTGATGTACCCACGTTGTGGATCTCCTCATCGTTGGAAAGCTGGGAGGAAACAGAACAGTGACTGCCTGGACCAAACAGGAGCCATCTGCTAGCTACCCTGGGTTGCTGCCGGGGTGGGACAGAGGAGATTGAGAACCACCAGGGTGTCAGACAGTGTGGGATAACCAACCTCTCCTCCCTACCCTGTTTGTTTTTTTCCCTCCAGAAAGGGCAGGTTCAAATGATGGTAGATGCAAAAATAGGATAGAGCTGTTTGTCCCAAGGCAGCCTGCACCACACGGGGCTTGTAGCCTTCACCTCCCTCCAAAACATCCCATCTGTAATTGTCTAGCAATGTGACTTAACGCCACATTCAGCTCTGCAGTCAGGCAGGGAAAAACACAGACTAAAATCTCATTACCATATGCTTTCATGGGTTGGCACAAGATCTAAGAAAGAACACAGCTAACAAGGAGTGGATTATTAGTCCAAAAATTTATAATCATGACTGACTCAAAATATCCACTCTTCAAGAACGAGCATTTGCTCTGAGGGGGAGAAAAAAGGAACAAGATGTTGGAACTGCTTCCTTGTGCCTAGTCCCCACAATAAAGATGTCCTTCTCACACCTAGGTGTGGTTCTTACGAAGGCCTCACAGCTCCTGCCTGGGGATCTCTCACAAAAAAAGCAAACCCATAAGTTTTTGGCTTGGGATGTGGAGTTAGAAAGAGGTCCAGAATCACCAAGTGAGCTCACACCTCATTCAAAAACAAAGACAAAAAAGAGAAAACTGTGTGGATGACACAACGTTCCAGCAATTGCTCCGCAACCCAAACAGCTGTTCACCCCTCACAGGACGGGCATTTTTCCCTGTATCAGCAGGAAAGCCAGCTCCCTTCTTACAGAGACAGTTGAAAATCTGCAGCCCTGACCATTCCCAGTTCCCGGCAGCTGGGGCCCTGTACCTGCCTCCTGGGAAGAGGCAGGGCATCAGGACAGTGGCAGGACAGGGACACCCACACATCCCACTGGCTGTACTGCCTTGATTTTCACTGCAGCCCTGACAGACACAGCCTGGTGATGCCTGTGGATGCCCCTCTGAGCAGGCTGTGGAGCTGACAGCTCGATTGTTTGTAATGATTGTGTTGCAGAACGGATGGGGAATTACAGGGACCTCAGCCAGGCCCCCATCACACCAGGGGGACAGGCAGAGTTTCTCTGCCACATCCCTCTTGTGGCCAGTCTGAGGAGAAGCAGGAGATGGATTTCACCAACATAGCTTGGGGTGAAGGACATTAAGCTGCCTGCCAGCTCTGCACAGGCAGCTGTGCATCTGCTAGCACAGATGCAGCTGCAAACTTCCAGCTCAGTCTGATTACCCGCGGCCATCTGCACCAAACCCCAGGGCTCAGGAGGTTCAGGAGGCTCCTTGCACCGGCTCTCAGCAGGTCAAGCGTGTGTGAAATACATGAAAAATCGTGTCCCTTCATCTCCACGCATCGCCGGAGCCCCTTTAGGGGCAGGCAGAGGGGGCAGAGCAGGTACCAGGAGGGCTGGGGTGCAGCCAGGCATGTGTAATTCAAGGAGCCGGGCAAATCCTGTCAGCCTGCAGGAGCTCACGACGCAGACCCATACCTGAAAGTTGCCCAGTAAGGTCATCCCAAACGAGGCCAAGCACAGTGCCACCAGGCCGCTGACGTTCAGCCACGGGTTCAGCACCTTCGGCTTCAGCTGGATGAAGCGCAGGACAGCGACGACAAGCGCTGAGGAAGGAAAAGAGGAGGCGAGGTGGCTCGCTCAGTGTGACCTCCCTGCACTGAGCAGGAGGTGCCACCAACATCTGTCCCATACAGGGAAAACCAAAGAAGTGTCCCATATAGGGAAAAGATAAGTGCAAGTGCTACTAAAGAACAGCAATTCCAAGTTAAAATAATGACTTATTGGCCCGTTTAAGTTTGGGATCATTTCTTCAAAATAAGTCAAAGTGTAGGTAATAAACAGTTTTAAGGGCCTAATGCAGGTATCTTTTGCCAGCGTTTGTACATTTCAGGTACTCCTTCTGCTCGTGATGCTTCACTCTGACATCTGCTGCTGGAAAAAGCCAGTCAGCTTGGATGGTTTCAGTGATGGATTTTGGGAAGAGGTGGGGTGGGGAGAGTCTGGCACAGGCAATATTTTGCACAGTCAGTTTCTGCACTTCCCAGCATCCCCATGCCATTATCTCACATGTGCAGCAAATACCAGAAATCCAACACACAGTGAAAAACAGTCACAATTGATTCAAGGCTGAGATAATTAAAAATATGAGGATAAATCAGAAACCAATACATCTCAAAGCATCCAGCCTCATGCTGTCTTTCTACAGCAGAAGACAAAACAATCCTGGCTTAATCAGTAGCAATCACGGCTTAAAAGATTTCACATCAGCCTACCCAAGAACAATACATCTCGGATACTACTTATGTCCCAGTGACTTCTCACAACCCATTTTGAGAGAGAAAGAAGCATTCTCCTTGCGGTTCCTACCTAGAAACGCTGCCATGTTCATGACTTGGCTAAACACGCAGCTCGCAGGAGGAGCGTCACCTGCAATACTTTGAAAACACAAAGCACGTTGTTGTAACTCCGGGGTGGCAGAGACGCACAAATAACAACTGTTAATCAGAGCAGGAATTGGGAGGAAATCACGCACTCACCTTATGTAAGGTGGTCTTTTGGAACCAGGCTGCCTACGAGACAGAAGTGCACAGGAACCAAGATTCAAGATTTTCTTTCCCATTTAGCTTTTATCGTTTAATTATCATGTAGAAACAACTAATTGAGAGTAAAACCCACAGCCACCTCTTACCTCTCCGGTACATTTAGTGCAATAATTTTGTTATCTTCCACTGCTATAAAGTACCTGTCGAAAACAAAGAAGATGAAAACCTCACTCTGGCTTCTATTCCCAATACCACCCCAATCACCCAGCGAGTGCCTCAGAGCACACTGGCACCAGGTCAGGCAAAATCAGGAGCTGCCAGAGGCAAACCCTTCCCTCTGCCTAAGCAGGCAGTTTTGTTCTCTCTTTTCCCAGCCCCGCTGTGTGCCTGTCTTTGTGCTACACCTGTTTTGCATGGCCGGGTGGAGAATCAGGGTCACTGAACTGAGCTGGATTAAAGATAACCACCCAGGGAAACGTTTTCATTTTTAATCTGAAGCCTTGGATTCATCACGTTCACTCTGCTCCCACACAAAAGCTGTTTTACCAGCAGTAGGGCTCAGACGAGCAGCTTAAGCTGCCCCTGCTGCTGAAAAACAACGTCCACCAACGTGTGGCCGAAGCCATCACCTACGATACAGCCCCCTCGGGCTGAGCACCACTGCTGATCCCACACTGCCCTCGGATTGATGCTGCACTTGTCTGCCTGCGTGCCCGGGGAGCGCCCAGCTTAGGGGGACGCACGCCTCGTGCCTTTTGTTAAGAAGGGCTGGCGAGAAAGCAAGGCATCAGCACGAAGCTGCCGATGGGCCATCCATATGGGGCCACATTTGGACTCTGCGCCCCAAAGTGGGGCCCGAGCGCCCCTCCCAGAGCCCTGCTGAGTCATTTACTGGAAAGGGAAGGGGAACAGCTCTGTTTGTGCCTCTTGGTTTTCAGGCGGCTCCCAGCAGCACATGCCAAGAGGAAGACAAGGTCAGGAGCTTGGCTCGGGGAGCACAAAACCTCAAAGAAACACATGTGCTCCTCCACACACTGGCCCCTGCCCCTACTGCGCGTCTTTCCTGCCCCCCAGCAACTCGAGGACAAAGAAACCTCAAAAGACTTCCTACTGGGACGCAGCCCACACCGCAGCAGCTCTTCAGGCTGCCCTGGGCTATCTCGCTATCTCAAATAACCAGGGAGGTAACTTACACTATCCATAATCCGGCCGATGTAAACAGGGTGAACACAAGAGGCAAAAACATCCACACGCTGCATTTCTTCCCGTCCATACCTGCTAGAAACAAAGCGCAAAGTAAAAACAAAGGGAAGAGGGCAGAGGCACCCTGCTCCTCCACCCCCCCCGTGCTGAAAGCAGCAAGAGCACCCAGCTGAAGGCACCACAGGTGCTGAAGCACCCCGAGATCAACCTCCTTAGGTTGAGCCTGGAGTGCGGCAGGGAGACTTTCGGACGCGCCTATGGAGCCGGGGTGGTTTTCCAGGTGTTTTCCTTCGGCAGCTCGCACAAGGTCACTCCAGCAGCCAAGCACAAACACCGGCACCACAGCGCTGCCGGAAGGAGGCACAAGAAACGGGACCAGGTCCTGGTGTGTCGGTGCTGTGCAGGGCAGATGCCATGCACACCGCCTGGGAGGAAGCACTCATCCCGCAGGCAAGGTCCCACTGGATGAGGATCTGAGACCACGGGGCTGTCCCTGCAGCACACGCGATCCAGGAACGCCGTGGTGCCCTCCGACACCCAGCCCGATACCTCCTCGTGCTCCACCGTCCTCTGCCAGCGCTCCTCCATGCACCAGGGACACAAACCGAAAGTGAAGGACACGAGGCTCCCTGCTCCGGCGCCTGCTTTCCCTCCCCTAGAGCAGCAGCAGCAGCAGCACGTCAGCGGTGCCGCCTTCCCTGCACCCTGCACATCGCCTGCTGGGGGCACAGAGCTGCACCGGGGGGCTTGCTGCACCCCGAGCCTCAAGCATGGATAAACCACACACCACGTAGATGGCAGGAAAGCTATCCAACGAGTTCCCCCCCAGCCCGGGAGCAGGAAGAACTGCACGCAGAGAGCACAAAGCCACGCAAGCACTTCGTACGTCAGTATAAAAGGCAGGCAGCCCCGGTGCACGCACAGATCCCGGTCACGGTGCAGCAGCCCAGAAGGAATCGGCTGTGCGGGTGGGCTGGGTTCCCCCACCCACCCCATCTCTGCTCCTCGCCCCCCCTGAAGGTTGCACAAAGCTCTGGGCAGGGCGGCTTCCCCCCGGCCCCTGCTGCAGCAGCCACGGCTGCTCTGCGAGCGGTGCCCTTGCCTTGTTCTCCTGCAGCCCATAAATCCGCAGCGGCATCCTGAGGCAGGTGGCAGCGTCCCTGCCACAGCCTGGCAGCACGGTTCTGAAATGCTGGTGCCCCGTAGGTGCAGCTGAGCTCCTCGATCCCGTCCTGGCCGCAGGGGAGCAGGCAGGCAGATGTTAGCTCCCATCACAGCCCTCATTTATTCTGAGGTAATTGCTGCTATCCGCTTTCTACTGCGGCGGTTGGACTACAGCGAGGTAATACAGCTCTTTCAGCTCGGAGACAGCAGGTCTTGTTACTCTTCCCCCTCAGGAAGGTACAAAGGATTCGTGTTCACAATAAAAGCAAACACCAGAAAGAGCACTTGTCTTCATTAACGGGTTACCACAGCTCCTCACGTGCCAGCGTGCCTCCCTGCCACGGCATCACAGCCTTCCTGAGCTACTCCAGCATTGTCCGCTGCGGGGAGAGGGAGGTGGCACGGGGCTGGGAGGCTGGGTGGCAGGGAGACTGCGCTTCACGACCGGGGGAGGACATCGCTGCCATCCAAGCCCTCCAGACAGGCTCCGTGTCGAGGCAGGGGCACGCATACCCTCTGCTGCACCCACCCAGGGAGCGCTCGCAGGCAGTGGGTGGAGCAGACACCTTCTGATGCCCTCCATCCTCATGTCCCACACGTGCCCGAAGTTCAGCCGTTCCCGCATGCACGGAGGATGGTTTAAACCCAGCACTCTGCACCTGGACACGGCTCCTCGGCTCCCCACCGCGTTATCGGGGTGCAGAAATGCCTACACACCCTACACACCACCTCACCTCCTTCCCTAGGCTGGCCCGCACCAACCCCGCCTAGGGATGCCAAATGTGAGCACCCCAAACCCAAGCATCACTCCAGCCATCTCCACAGGCCTGTATTTTCCCAAATAAACACATTTGGGAGGTGTCTGCGAACTGCACACACCCGCTGCTCTTCTGCTTTTTGAAGCCTGCAGAGAAGGAAAGCCTCCGGCAACCAACAGACCCCGTGGTGCCACGGACTCCCTCCCAGGGCTGCCACAGCCTCGTGCTGGCACCACAGCCGTGCTCAGGGCATCCCCTGACACACCTCGCCCGTCCTCAGGCTGCTTGTGCCCACAGCCGTGGATGAAGGACGAGGCAGGCGCGGCCACCGTGGCAGCAGCACGGTTCGGCTCTATGGAGCCGGTGCGTTTCGAGGGCCTGTCCACAAGTGGCACAGGGATATGATGATGATGATAATAGTGATGATGGTGATGATGATGATGATGGTGGTGGTGGTGATGATGGTGGTGATGATGATGATGATGACAAGCCGCAGCAGTTGCCTGCATGCCCCGGCACCAGGCCACGGCGCATTTCGGAGAGCGGCGGCGCAGCCAAAAGCAGGGGGATGAAGGCGGCGGCCGCCCGCACCCCGCACCCTTGCCAGGCAGAGCGGCGGCTCTCTGTCGCGGCACTGTCGCGATGGGAAGCAGCCCTGCCACTTTCTCGCCCATTTCACGAGCTGCCGACCCCATGCAGCGGGGGCCTGGGGGCCGGCCGAGCGCCGGTGCCCGCGGCGGGCAGAGGGGCGGACACCCGGCACCCCCCGACCCCTCAGCGCTGTCCCCTCGGGCTCCTACCTGGGGAGAGGGCGGCGGCGGCTCCGTCCCCGGCCCAGGCTGGGAGGGAGGCAGGGAAAGAGGCAGGGAAGAAGGCAGGGAGGGAAGCAGGGAGGGAAGGAGGGGGCCGGGCTGGTGCCGTCCCCGCCCCGGCCAGGCGGGGCCCCGCCATGAGGCGCGGCCGCAGCCCCGCAGCCCTCAGGCGGCAGCCACAGCACCCCAGTGGGGAGCGGAGCTGAAGGCACCAGCAGCGAGCCCACAACCAGCTCCAACGCACACAAATGTTGAAAATTACAGCTGTGCTTTGTCGTTAATTAATATTTCCTCCTCCCTGTGCCTTGCGGTGTATGGGCGTTCCCTGTCCACGCTCACCCACATCAGTGCTCCCACTGGGGACCAAACCCACTGGGGACCAAACCGCACGTCCACCTTCTTCCCACGGCAGAGGGGAGATGCTTTCCGTGTGAAACAGGATTTACACAGGGGGAATGCGTCCTGGCAGCTCGGCAAGAAGTGAGGGGAACCCCTCTCACCACAGTCCTCTCAGGGGCGATTCAGCCCTGGCGAGCTCGCCATGGTTTTGGTGGGCTGTTTCTGCAGGGTAAGCGGAGGGAAGGAAGAAACAGGAATTGCTCGGCATTTGTTTTCCTTCCTGGAAAACGCGTGTGCTCTGAAAATAGACGTACCAACTGGTTGTCCTGTCCTGCTCCGCTCCGTGCCAAAGCTGGCGCCGGGCCTGGCGAGAAACGTCGCCCACTCGGCACTGGGGGCGGCAGGCAGGGGCCGGGGAGCGCACAGAGCTGCGACACGGGCTAAATACAGAGCCTGGGCAACTGTTCCTCAGTTTCAGTGATAACCCGCGTTTCATTAGCCAGATCATCTCTCATCACAGCCATCTGTTCCTTCATCCAGCTTTTAAAATATTTTGATAGACTTCATTTCTGCACATGCCCCGCCACTAAACATACACCGTCTGAGCATGTGTCCCCTCTGCATGGTGGCAACAGGCGTGCCTGAGATTTGCCAGAGGGGCTGTTGCCTGCAAAACGCCCCCTCTCACATGTGAAATATCCCCAGATCCCAGCCCTCAGGCATTTGATAGAGGACCCTTTCAGTTTCTGAAAGATATTTCTTTGCATACTTCCAGTTTTTGTTTTGTTTCAAAATCATGGTTAACTTGCAAATGGTTTCAAAGTCTCAGATCCCTGAATCCCCCTGGAACTGGTGTTGCCACTGCACTCTTACACTTCCAAGAAAAACGTGTATTACCTTGGTATAATTTCAGGTAGTCAGACTGAAAACAGCCTGTGTCTCTTTGCAGGGCCAGTTACTCTTCTTACAGCACGTACTTGACAAGAATCAGCTTAGGGAAGTCCAAGCAATAGCAGCACAACATTAAAAAAACATCTAAAATGTGATAAGGATCAACAGGAAGATGTGTATGTAAGCTGCCATGAAGAGCATTCACTGCGGTTCTCCAGCCAGGAAGCTGCACAAACCACACGATGGAAGAACCATTAAGGTGAGGCATTTGCCTCTTCCCCACTTCGCTCCTACACTCACACATCATGTCCAAGCCCATCTCTGGCATCGGTCTGAAGGCTTTATGCTGCTCTCCACCAGATCCATAAGTAGGCACTGTAATGGGTGGTGGGGAGAAGCTTCCCCCCACGCTGTGTAATTCCACCAAACGGCCCAACTGCACTGGGATTTTCACACGTGAGAACTTGCCGTGGTCCCCTTTCAAGCTTAAGTCAGCTTTAAATTTCTGTTCCCCTCCTTATCAGCTTGGCAACGAAGCCAGAAGCAATCCAGTCTCATGGGGCCCTTCTGTGTGCTAACAGCCCTGCGAAGGAATGCACAAACATGGAGGGGGCAGGTACTCTGGAAATGCTGCACCGAGAGAATACCTGGAAATGCCAAGTGAAAAACACTGCTGTGCTTCTGACGTATGCTGCACAAAGCCCTTCGCTTCTGGAGACATTTCCGAACAAAGCACAGCAGCCCGTCTAATCATAACTGTTTATTGTAAATCACTCAAGAGTTTACACAACATTAATGGCAAAGTAACACTGTTAAAACACCTGCTGGATGAAATACAGAATAAAGACAACTCTTTAATATTATATGGCATCATTTGGAAAACAAGAAACGAGAAAAAAAGAATTGATTTTAAATTGCGTGGCTTTGTTTTTTAATTCTACATCTTTCCTGAAAATATCCGGGCCCGAGTCTCACTTAGCTCGAGATCACTGCCTTGCCCGGGGCGTGGGGCCGAGCGGCCCAGAAGTGAGCGCCCCTCTGCGAGGGACAAGGCAGTGACCTGCTTTATAAATGAAAATCATGCCCTTTATCTTCGAAAGTGCTCCAGTGCTGATGGTACAAAGCCTCTCTCCTGCACTGGCTAACATCTAACACAAAGGGCTCTATGTCCCATTCCACATGCTTTTTTTTTTTTTTTTTCCTTTTTTTTCCTTTTTTATTTTTTTTTTCCTTTTTAATCAAGGCAACTGTTAAATGTTAAATTCAGAAGCTACATAACTGTCTTTATATTTTGCTCAGAAACCAATGGATGTTGCATGCAGCTGAAACATGAGTAGAAACTGACTTCTATCAAGGTCGGTTTTCAAAGACCTGCTAGTCAAAGGCAGCAAAAGAAATTAAGAGGCCTCTTGTGCAAAAGGAGCTAAAATATGCATGCATCAATGGCCATGACTGATTAGAATATAACTCAGGTCTCCGAACATCGAAACCAAAGCTTTATTTGGCTTAAGACATTGTTGAGCTCTGTACCCTTACAAATTACAATGTATATGCGACAAGAAAGGAATCATCTCAACATAGCATCAGGTTGTATTTTGGCCTGTATAGAGACTAATCTTCAACACAAAAGCCTGCTCAGCAATAAATGGTTTTCGTACTTAGCAAAGACAGCAGCGCGTTGGTCTGGCTAACAGGGCTAACAAAAAGAAGAAAGCAGATTTTCAAACTAACATCAAACTGATCTTCGGCCCATTGCTCGCCTCGGACATCCTGTTTTCCATGGTGCCGTCAGTTTGTAGCTGACACAGCACACTGGGCCCTGCCCCGGCCTCTCCAAGCATTGTGTCTCAAAAGAATATTTGATTAAGAGTAGAAACAAATTCTCCCCTCACTGCACTTTAAAAGGATAGTTAGTCCCTCCAACCTGCCACATTTACCATGAACGAGCAAATTACAATGTATTTCAGACATGAACTACAGTGACTAAAATCAAATCTCTCTCCTGTTTTAACTCTAATATTAAATAATATAGAACATTTTTACACTTAATAGTCTGAAGTTTGGACATAAAACAACTAATAAAGACAAAAAAGCTGCAGCCGAACCTGTGGAACAAATTTGGCTCAACTGAAGGAACTAATATTTAACCAGAGGAGAAGAACCTCCAGCGAGCAGGGGGTGCCCACACGCGCACCCCAGCGCTGCTGCAGGGAGAAGCGCCGCTCGTCAAGCGCTGCCATCCCCAGTCCTTTCCTTGCGCGCCTGGATCATCTCCTTCGGAGCCTGCTTTCGGTCGGTGACCAACCCCAACCAGAACATGAAGTCAATGAACCAGGTGGTGGGGTTGAACTTCAGGCCCAGCTCGCTGGCGGAGTAGTCGAAGGGGAAGGTGTGGTGGTAGTTGTGGAAGCCCTCACCTGGGAAACAGAGAGGGAGTTACAGGAATGAATTCAGGACCGTGCTGGGGTGGGGCATCCCAACCCCATTTTCAAAGCCCTGACCCCTGACTGCCTCCATTTTAGAGCTCAGAGTTTGCAGATCTCTTTGGGGGGGCTACAGCACCTACCGATGGCTCCCAGAGTGACAAAGGTGTTCTGCCTGGGGTTGATGTACTTGTCGTAGGGGCGGTTGCCGTACATGTGCGCGGCGCTGTTGACCAGCCAGGTGACGTTGAGGGAGATGGTGTACCGGAGGATGGAGGCAAGGAAGTAGGCGTTCCACAGGCTCTCGCCCCAGAGGTACCACGGCACAAAGGTGGGGATCACAAAGCACATCAGCACCACCGAGCTCTTGTAATACCTGCGGGGAAACCAAAGGACACCGTTACCGTGGTGGGGACGATGGCAGGGGAGCGAGGAGAACTTGCAGAAGAACTTGAACAGAGCCAAGGAGCCCTGGAAGAGTCTGAACCCAAGACATCCACGTCTACAGAGTGGTATGTCCTTAGGGCAGGCATCCATTCCCCCAAGCCTGTGGGAAGCCCACACCGGATCAGTTCATCAAGGGCTGTATCCCGTGGGTGGGACCCCACAGCACAAGGGACGAGAGTGACCGAGAAGGAGCGGCAGAGAAGAAGTGCCATAACCCCCATTCCCCCATTCCCCTGCGCCACTCAGGGGGGAGGAGGTGGAAGAGGGTGGATGAGGGGAAGGTGCTTTTGGTTTCTTTCCTTTGTTTCTCACTTCTCTAGCTTGTTAGTAATAAGCAATAAATCTTACTGTCTCCCTATGCCAAGTCTGTTTTGCCCGTTACAATAATTACTGTGTGATCTGCTCGTCCTTATCTCAACCTTTGAGCCCTTTTCACATATTTTCTCCCTGTTCCTCTTTGAGGAGGGGGAGTGAGAGAGTGGCTGTGGTGGGGCTCAGCTGCCCACTCGAGCGGAACCACCACTCTGCTGCCACTCTTGTCCTCTCTAAAGCAGTGACACAAGTACCCACCTGCACTGAAAAGCACCAGGAGATGTGAAAGGAAAAAGTGCCAGGTAAGGAACAGCTATGGCTATTAGGATGTTATGGAAAGATGGCAGAAAAAGAATTGCTGCTAATTCAGGACCCACTCCAAAAATGGAGGAAAAAGCTCAACCCACAAGAACATTCTTGCATGTCTAACTGAAATGATGTCTCAGCAGATCGTAGCTGTATCCAAATCTTTGGAGCTTGAGGTGTTTGTTTTATTTGTTTGTTTTATGAGAGAAACTATGTTAATGTGTCAGGAGCAGTGTTGGGGAAAAAAATTGCTAGTGGTCCCTGTTGTGCATGCCACAGAGCATGCCCCAGCTCTGCCAGCTCTTGCCTGGGCTGCCAGAGGATGAGCTTGGTACTGCAGGGGAAGGAGCCACACAGCAGCAGGGAGATTTTCGACTCCCTGCTGTTGCATGACATCAGTTCACCATTCAGAACGCAAAGAGAGCCACAAACCCTGCAGCAGCAGGCAACGCTGGGGCTCCACAGCTGAGGCCCAGTCCCGGAGCAAAAACCTCAAGACCAGCACCTGAAGTCCCAGGGGAGCTCAGCGCTGGCTGCAAACCCGGCACCCAGGCACACCTCAGAGCCTGCAGCTGCCAACACACCACCCGCTGTTTGCTCTGTGCTGTCAAACAGACCACTTTGGCCTCCTAAAAGGAGGAACCTGAATTTTTCTTCAAAATGTTTTGCTTTTTTGCTTTTGAAAGAAGCTTTTCAGCTTCTTTCAAGCTGAACCCGCTCTGCGCTAATTCTCAGGGGAAATAACTAATGCTGTGCAGGATGCAGGATGACAGTCCTGCGAGAGGAAGCACTCAGTCTGGGGGAGAAAGAGGACAGACAGCAACGAGGAAGAAGCCACAATGAGGTGATCAGGACCCCTCCACCCCGTGCCACGCGATGGCCGTGCGCTCCCACTTACTTTCTCTGGAACCTGACGACGGGGTCATCCAGCAGGTCAGTGAAATCCAGTTTTCTCCCCTTCTCGATGACGTCCCGGTGCTTGCGCACGAACAGCCAGCCGATGTGGGAGAAGAAGAAGCCACGGCGGGCGTTGTGCGGGTCTGCGTCCGTCTCCGAGTACTTGTGGTGCACGCGGTGGTCTCGGCTCCACTCGTAGATGTCATTCTGCAGAGAGAGCACAGCGGGTGAGGGGAGAGAGGCCCCAGCTCCTCGCATGCACAGGAATAGCACCCAGTTCGGAGGGATGAGTCTTTCACAGGAAAACTTCCACTTAAATGACTGCTCTGTCTGCCGGGGTGTGGACGAGAGCACGAGACTGAGACGTGAATTCAGTTGCATCAAACAAAATAAAAAAAAAAAGCTATTTAATACCTGGATCTACAGCACTGTGAACTTCAACCACAGAATGCTTGGTGGAGTGCCCTTTTCTGTGTTTTTTTTTCCACCTTTGCACAGGCAGGGAGGGACCCACACAGCGATACCCAAAGAAAGAAGGCTTTGGGTTGGAACAGCAGCAGCACCCACAACCACCAACCACAGCAGCTTCACTCCCAGAGCAGAGGAAACCCTTTGTGGTGTCTGCGAGGAACCGCAGAGCGGCAGCCATCGAGGCAGGGGACGCTGCAGGACACGGCAAACCCAGGCTAACAACAGCCCTGCCTGTCTGTGTTTTGGGAGACCCAAGCCCTATGCTGAGAGCATAATGGAAATCGCTGCTCGTTCTCTCAGCTGCCAGCATTGAGAGAAAGCACCAGGGGTACCCGAGCTGCTGAACAACTCCAGAACAACCAAAAATAACCAAATAGTCTGTCTCAAATGCATCAGTTTGATGGCAGCATTGCAAAGGTGCTGTCTGCAAGAGACAGGTGGGGAACAAAAACCCACTGCCCAAGAAAGCGAATGGAGCTGAGCAAAACGACCTGAAGGAAGCCACCGAACTCCTCAATGAGAGCATGGGCAGATCTTCACCTTGCTGCCATTTCATTTTTTCCCTTGCAGAGAAATGAAAGGGGATGAAAGGCACTGCGTGGCTTCAAGGGGCAGATGTACACTTCAGAGGGGGCATCCAGAGGACTAGGAGATGCTAAGATCAAGGCATTTAAAACCAACTAGACTCATGCGAGAAGCACACACCTAGGAAAGGTCCTCTTTCTTAACCAGAAATGGTATTTCCAGTGAGACTATTGATCAGCTTGTCGTAAGAGCACTTGATAAAATTACTTGTGGCACAGCAGGTAACCAGGTCAAAGCACTGATACTGTAGGAAATTAACTTGGCTTCTCACACCACAGCAAACACCTGCAGGGCTGGCAAAAACAGGATTCCCCAGATGAAAGTGCAAGGAAGCTGTGAAACAACCGAATCACAAGTAATTAAAACCACAAAGGCTAAGAGCAAATAAAGGCCAGGGGCCAGAACCGTTGGCAATAAATGCACCGACAGCGGGAGCGCCACGCGTGTCCCTGCGAGCACATTAATAGCAACCAGTGTTCAGGAAGCTGGCGCTCTTGGTGAAGCTTCAGGTAAACTCAGGAGTGAAACCCCCTCTGAAACAGCACTGAGCAAAGGGTTTGCAAAGCTCTGCAAGGCACAGAGCAGCACGAAGCGGCTGGAATACAGCTCAGTGGCTGGAATACAGCTCTAAGCAGGGGGTTAGAGTCAAATGGGACCCTAGGAAGAAGATAAATCAATGATAAATGAGCAGTACAGAAGCGGATGAAGGGACTCCCTTCATCCTCTGTTGAGGCACATGAAATCATGCACACATATTGGAGAGAAAAAGGTAAAAACGTGGTGTGCAGTGCCACAGTGTAATGCTATCACAGATGCATGTAGCTGCTTTGAACAGCCAAAGGAACAACTACGTTCACACCACGGAAATCCTGGTTCTGGGCTACCTCCTACCACCAGCTGAATGTTACAAGAAGATTTTGAAGTCTGATATTGCCTATCAGGAAGTACAAAGCTAGTAACACACTTCTTTACAAATGCATTTAAATTCTACTGCCAAAAAAAAGCGGCATCAAACAGAGATAAATTCAGACTGCGTGAAAGGATGCCCGCTCTCCTTTCTGGGCATGTGGAGAACTCCAACTGCCTGGCTGGACAAAGAGACCTGATGATGCAGACGTATTTGCATGAGGCCGTCCCTTACGCAAGTTTCTACATTGTCCTCTGAAGCAAGGGGCCTGGCCTGGGTAAGAGAAGCTGCTGAGACCCTGATCTGGGCACATTCGACTTGGTCCTTCAATAACTGTTGCTCCTGGACTGTCTGTTACGTGTTGTGTGGGCAGTGAGAGGGGCTGCATGCCCCCTAAGCCAACACCATGCGTCAGCAGCAAACATCTTTGTGCTGCTGTGTACACATACAGTGCTTCTGATGTCTCTAAGCTGGAGGGATCCCTGCACGGGAGGTAAAGCTGCCAGGAGGCCAAGAACCGGGACAGGCAACCACGATCCCACCTGGAAAGCCATGGAGTTAGCTGCAGCCAGGAAGATGCGCAGAGGCAGCTTGGCCTTGTAGGAACGGTGGCTCCACAAGCGATGCGCCCCAGCCGTCACACCCAGGGCTGTCACCAGGAAACAGAAATAGGCTGAAAGACAAAAAGAAAAGGAAAGGTGAGCCAGGGGCCGGCCGGCCTTAGCATTGCATTCTTGGCTGTAAAGCTGCTCCTTGCCCTGCCTGCAGGGACACTCAGGAGAGGAGGGGAGGCTCTCAGCCCAGCCCTGGGATGCGGCACTTCTCCTCCCACCCCTTCCTGCTTCTCTGGTGTGATGCTCGGCGGAGTCTGGAGCACGTCAGCTGCTCCCAGTTAGGCCGCCCAGCTGCCAGGATAGTAGCCTCTTCTGCCTCCTTCCAAAAGCAGCACTGATTTCTCACCCTGGGACCCGTTCACACTACCCCCAGAAAAGGTTCAGCTGCGCAGGCCAGAGTGGCGCTGAAGCCTGTTGCCAAACCCAGGCTCGTGCCTGCTTCCCGAAGGGAGGGACCCAAAGGCACAACCGTTTCCTCTCGCTGCTCTGACACGTGCCCTGTCACGGCGAGGACACAGCCTTGTCTGGCACAATGCAGGGAAACCCATCCTGTCATTTTCTGTACGTGACACCGAGCCGCGCCGGGCTGGCGAAGCCACGATGTGTCAGGGACGTCACAAAATAGAGCCTCTCACACTGCTCAGATGACTGCAATGGTGGGAAGAGGTCTGTGACACACCGAGCACTGACATTATCCAGGCAACACAGAAATATTAAGGCTGGAGTCCTGAATCATCAGAAGAACATATTGTCTGTGGGTTTTTCACTTGTTAACCTCATGCTGGGCCTAGGGACTGAAATCCCCTGTCTTCACCCATCTCTTCTTTTCAGGGGATTTGGTATTTCAAGAGCATCCTCCTTGTGAATCCCATTTTCTGATGGAGACAGAGGTATCGCCAAAAAGAATAGCTTGCTGGCCCTTCCGCAGCACAAAGGGGAGCTGGAGTGGCTGGGCTTCGTACCCACGCAGCACGCCTCTTCTTTGGCTTTGCAGGGGAGGAATCGCAACAGCAGGAATTTTCCTAAAATAGATCCCAAGGGCTGAAGTGTCCCCAGGGAAAAAATAACAAGAAACCCACCTCAGGAGCTCAGTGACCGGAGCAGACACAAATCCTGTTGGACAAACACACCGAACAGTGAGACTGGATCGCCACGGTTCTGGCAGGAATTCGGGTGCCTGGCAATGTCACTTGGCCACCAATCCCTGCTGTGCCAGCACCAAGAAGTGGCCGGCACGGAGAGCAAGGAGAGGACAGGAGATGAAGAGGGAGCAGAGGTTCGAGCACAGGGAGCCGGCAGGTTGCTAGGCTCCACGCACGCGGTGCCTCTGCACAGATGCTATTTCTGGGAACGCGCCAGAATCAATAGGCAGCAGATTTTTATTCAACATGCTTATTAATGACCTGAAACAAAGGCAAACAGCATATTAATTACAACTGCAGAGGGTGCTAAATTCGGCGCAGCAGTGAGAGAGCAAAGAAACACAAAAGGATCCACGCAGAAAAGGCTCGAGAGAGAGAATCTGCCTGGGTAGGAAAAAGCAACGCGACGCAGCGCTGGGGCCACGAGCACAGACAGGGATCTGCAGCGAGGATGAGATGCTTGGGGAAGCAGGCACCTGCAAGGATGATCACCAGCAGCATGTAAAATATTCTGAGCTTGCCACAGATAGGGCAGCAAGACACCAGAGGGATGTTGCCCAACCTCCAGGAGGACTGGGAACATCTCAATGGTTTGTGGCACCCCCGGAGGCATCAGAAAACCACCCTCTGCTCTGCGTGGTGGCTTAAATCAGAGCAAATCTCTCCCCCTGAGAATTCCAAGTCTGTTGTGTGTTTAACGTCACTACTTGAACTTGTTTTCTTTCCCAAAGCACACTGGAGGTGGGATATGTATCTACAGGTAGCAAATCCAGAGGATTAATGAGGGCTTTGGACACTCACCTGGTTAAAAATAAATGAATAAATAAATAAAATGAACCTAAACAAGGAATGCAAGGGGCACTGGCTGAACTCTGAAAGAGGGGCAATGGCTGGCCCTCCTCAGACACAGCTCTCAAGGAGGCAGAGCACCGGAGAGCAGCCATCCACACGCGCCGATGTCCAACATCACCCAGTTACATGGAGCAAACTGCACTCATCTCCGAGGGGCAGAGCAGCAGATACAAAAATAGTAGCTGGGAGACAAAAATCAATAGTGTGTCCACCGCAGTGCTGCAGAAATGGGCTGCAGCACGCGGGACGTGGCTCGGCGACGGCTCCCGTGGGGTCCCGCAGCCTGACTTGGTAGCATCAGCAGCAACGTGAGGGTTAAAACCACGAGGGACGGGCACGCAGCCCTTGGGAATTTACACGCTGGCATTTACCTCAGCTTGCGGAGCCCGAGCAACACTGCTCACAAGGGAATTTTAATAATCAGCTGCATAGAAGTCAAGGTCTTCCATCAGGCTCCGAGAACTGGGTGAGAAACACAAACGGCAAGCTGCTCCAGCACAGGGCGAGCGCTGCAAAGCTGGCGGGTCGCTATAAATATGTAACAGTTCCACACCTTGCCGTTAGGATTTTTTCCCTTTCTAAGAATTACATCACATCTGCATATCCCCCACCCGCCTCCTGCTCCTCCCCTGTGGGTTTCTGCTGTTGTTGGCGGGCGGGTTTAGGACCGATGCACGAGTACTGCCCAAATGAGGGGAAGCACACGGACGCCCCTAGCTCACACTGGGGTCACCCAGCTCCTGCTGCCGTCCACTTCAGCATTCACCCGGAGCCGCCGGCTGTTTGCTGAGCCCTGCCAGCTGTCACAGGCTGGCATCAAAAGCACCGGGGGCTGGACTCGAAGCAGCAGCAGCCAAGAATTAAAAGGCAGCGATTCCCCGAGCCACCCGCTGGGAAGCGCCCGGCAGCTCTCGGGGGAGCCACGCGTTCGTGTGAAGAGCCAAGGTGTGAAATCTCAGGCCAGGAGCGGGTTCATCTAAAATTAGATGTGCACATTCTCTCAGCCGCTCTAAATCGAACCGAGAGAGAAAAAGAGAAGATGAAACGCATCGCAAGGAAGAGGGGAGGCAGTTTGGAGCTGCGAAGCAGGTGAGTTTGGCAGTGGCAGGCTGGAGGAGCTCCAGAAGCAGCTGTCGCGCCCTCGTGGCCCAAGACACCCAGCTTGCCTCCGTCTGGGTGCACACGCCTGCCTACACATTTTCAGGAAGGCTCCCCAGAGCCAGCCCTTTTGGCTGAGCACACAAAAGGCTTTATTCCGGTTGGAATAGCAGAAACGCTCGCATTGACAACTGCGGCCAAAGCGACATAAATAAAGCCAGGAGAGCAGCGGGATGGCAGCAAGTATTCCAGAGGACGCTGTAATTCCCCTCGGAAGCACACACACATCCCCTGAGCTCGCCAGCAACTGAAGATTGCCTCAAGATGCCGAGCGGTTCCCGTGTATTTTTAGATCAAAAGAGAAGGCTGGGAGATGCTTTGATTTCTGATTTCTCTGAAATCTGTGATGCTTCTGTGCAGCCTCTCTCGGCTCAGCTGGATCCCGCGCCATCACAAAACCGTCGGCAGATTTCACTTCTCCCCCAGTGACCTCACTGCTGTCCTCAATCCGCAGGCTGGCGAGGGCTCCGCTGGCTTGCAAGTACTCTAGAAACACTGACGAAGAACTAGCATTGATTTTGCTCAGTAAATCCCTCCTGCCAAGGCAGCCTTGGATACCTCCTCGCAGAATTTTAAGAGGAAAGCAGTCACTATCTGCTTCCTGACCCAAAATCTTGCCTGCAAGCAGTTGCCCGAGTATAACCACCGCAGAGCCCCCAGGGTGCTCCCGGCAGAGCAGCAGCAGGAGAGACAGCAGGAGTTTAAATCTGGCACCTTCACTCCACGCCTGAAACACAGGGAGCATCCCCACGTCCTGCTTCCAGGGAGGTCTCAGGGGTACAGAGAGCAACCCCTCCGGAGCCAGCATTTCTATTTCCAACCATCCGTGTGGTGCTTCTAGCACAGCGGGAGCTTCTCGAGGTGAGCACACCGCGCAGAGGTGCTGCCAACCAAAGCCGGTCCACACCCGACACGCCAGCAGATGGCATTCAAGAACACACACGGCTTCTGGATCCTGAAAGCCCAATCAAACTTGCATCTGCAGTGCACAGCAGCAACATGTGCCTCCTCGCGCCCATCGCCTGCCAGAAGGGCTGAGGAGGAGGAGGAGGTGATGATGGCAGAGCCCTGCAGGCACCACACTGAGCCCCGGGGTCCACTGGCTTGCAGCCCCTGAGCGATGGGATGTCCCGAACAAGACGAAAAGCAGTGGCAAACCTCTCCTCGCACATGGGCACGAGGCTGTAACTTCCTCCGTTGCAGGATGCCAAAGGGATTTTTGTGTTAACTAGCCCAAGCACCGGCTGGTCACTTAACCTGTCTCATGGAAGGGCTGCGACCTGCCACACGCGCTGTGGACCCCTCCGCACAAGTTCACATCCATGAACACACACGACAGTGCCCAGCAAGTGCTGCTGAAACCTCACCGATGGCTGAACACACTCCTGGGGGGCCCAGGAACTGCAGCCAAGGACAGGAAGGGGCTGGCAGAGCAGGGGCTGTATCCAAGGTGCGGCACAAGTTCCAGGGAAGCAGCAGGAAACCCAAAAGCCGGCGTTTTAAGTGGTGTAAGCATGCATCCTTGGAGAGAGAACCCGATTCCCAGTGCTCTCCAGGCAGCCTGGTGGTGTCACACAGAGCTGGTGGGGGTCCCGTCCACAGCCCCAGCGGTGTGTGGGGTTCGATGAGCTGCAACACCTGCCTCCACGTGCTCGTGCAGGAAGCAACGGGAACAGAGGAGCACAGATAATCCAGAGCAAACACCCAGCCAAGTCTTCTCCTGCCAGCTTTTTTCCGTTGTCTATTACGTGTGGCTGGACGAGTGTCAATAAATTACCAGTGGAAATGGGTCCTGCTGAGCGTGCACTTCGGGTGAGGACAGCTGTTTGTGAGGTGGCACAGCGGTGCTGCTGCAGCAGGGACAACCAGGTGGGTTCACTAAGGGAAAAGTGTGCCCTGCCTTGTGCAGGCAGCACCCACCCCGCCCAGCCGAGTGCTTCCTGAGCTACAGGCGTCCCCGGGGGAGGATAAATCAGAAGCCAGGCAGGCGCTGGTGAGCCACCGACCGCTGCCCGCATCCTGCCACGCACCACCGAGGCCAAGTTCATTAACCTGAGCAACAACAACGCCGCTGTTGTCTACCCCTGCCTCCAGGGTGATGGCACACGCTTCAGCCGTAGCTATGCTGCAGGAGGTGCTGTGTTTTACTTCGCCCGCTGCTCTGGGTGGCTGGACCCAGCCTGCTCGCTGCCTGCTGGAGAGCCCCTGTGCAAGTGCCCAGCCAGCTCCAGTGAAAACTTTCCAGCCTTTCCAGTAACAGTGTCGGGGAACAGGGAGAGAGAAAGGGATTCAGTCGCAAAGTCGTCGAGCTCTGTTTATTGCTCAGCATCTCTGCAAAGTCAACCAGAAGGAAAAATACCTTGACGGATGGATGGAGGGCTGAGGCTGGTCGCTCCATCCTTCGGCCCCTGCCTTTAGGAGCTCCATGGATCAGAAGCAGAGGAGATTTCGAGGCGTTTTCTCCTCCTCAGGAAGGCGACAGGGATAAGCGAAAAGCCCACCTGCCACACACGGGGCTGGGCTGGGGGGGGTTGAAACCAGCGTGGAGCCGGACCCACGGGAAACAAACAAATAAATAAATGGATAAATAAACGGATAAATAAATAAATAAATGCAATAAATGGGGAATCCTTCGAGCGGGCAGCCCATCCCCGGTGCCCCGCAGAGCCCCTCTCCTCTCCTCTCCTCTCCGCCCCCCCGGCTCGGCTCCCCCGGCCCCTCACGCCCCCCGCCGCCGCCGCCGCCGCCGCCGCCGCCCCCCTCGGCGGCTTTCGGCCGACAAAGGCGGCACAAAAAGGGGCCGGGAGGGGAAGGAGGGGAGGGAAGGAGGGTGGGGGACGGCGAAAGGGGCCCCGCCACGCTGCCCCCGGCCCCCGCACTCACCCCAGAGCAGGGTGAGGAGCTGCGCCCTCGGCACCAGGCTGAGCGCGTAGACGGCGCCCAGGTGCAGCAGCCCCATCAGCACCACGTTGCGCCACACGATGGCCTGCCCGCCGCCCGCCGCCATCTCGCAGCCGCACGGGGGGGGGAGACCGCGCAGCGCGGCCGGGGGGCGCCTCGGGGCGGCCGCCTCCTCCTCCTCCTCCTCCTCCTCCTCCTCTTCCTCCTCCTTCTTCTCTTCCTCCTCCTCCTCCTGCCCCGGCTCCGCCGCTCTCCCGCACCGCGCGGCGGGGGGCGGGCGGGCGGCGGGAGGAGCCGGCAGCCGGCCCCGCATAGCGACAGCCAATGGCCGCCGCCCCGCGCCGCGCTGAGGGGACAGACCCCGCGCGGCTCCCCTCAGGGCGCCCGCAGCCGCCCCCGAGGGTCCCAGGGGGAGCCCCTCAGGGTGGTGCCAGCGGTCACCCATGAAGGTCCCAACAGCCCCCACATGGAGCTCCAGCAGCTGCCCCTTGGGGTCCCAATGGCTGCCCCTCACAGTGGTCCCCTCACAGTGGTCCCAATGGGATCCCCTCAGTGTGGTCCCAGTGGGCTCCCCTCAGGGCTCTGACAGTCACCCCTGAAGGTCCCAACAGCCCCCACATGGAGCTTCACCAGCTGCCCCTCAGGGTCCCAATGGCTGTCCCTCACAGTGTCCCAACAGGTCCCCTCAGGGTGCCAACAGCTGCCCCTGAGGGTTCAGCAGTCACCCCTCACAGTGGTCCCAATAACTGCCCCTTGGGGTCCCAGCAGCCAGCCCTCACAGTGGTCCCAACGGGTCCCCTCAGGGTCCCACTGGTTGCCCCTCACAGTGGCCCCAATGGCTGCCCCTCAGGGTCCCAACAGCCACGGGTGTAACTCACAGCCCCAGGAGGGGCAGGGTGTCATGAGGGGGCACAAGCCCGCAGGGTGGTGACATTTATTGGGCTGTGAGGAGTGAGTTGGAGAGGAGATCCTCAGGCTTCCAAGGGTAAACAGCACCACTCGTCCTGCCCGTGCCACATGGGGACAGTGCCATCGTGCCATATGCTGGGGACAGTGCCATCCGTGTTTAACGGAGGAAGGTCAGGCTCAGGGCGAGCACAACGGGAGCGCTACCAGGCAGCAAGGGAGTACGTACAGCATGCAGGGAGCACAGCTCTAAGAGCCCAGGTGAAAGCCAAGAGGCAAACATGCCAGGAAACTCCTTGTGATGTGTGAGTGGGGCACGTCACTGCTCCCCTGACCCCAGGAATCACCACTCGAGCAGCAGAGCTTTGGTGTCAGCCCCTGATCACTGTGCTGACTGTGAGTGGCAGTACAATTTGGGAGCCCCTGGCTTTTAAAAAGTTACCAGGCTGCTTTGATCATGACATTAGGGCCATATGGAGCAGACAGAGACCTGCACTGCCAGGCTAAGCTGTAGCTCAGAGCAGGAGATGCAAATAAAAGACTTTGCAAATCTGACTGTTGTTTCTGTGAGCCAGGAGCGCCTAAAGAAGAAAACCAAATAGCTGCAAGCAAAGCAGCACACACGAAATGGGATTTTCTTTGTAAATGCCCCAGGGTTCATATTCTCAAAAGCAAAGGAAATACAAAACACAAAACAAAACAAAGTAGCCTGAGTGTGATTCAGAAATCTGTGATATGAATTGCCTGGTTTTATCAGCTGCACCTGGTGGAAAATATGTGGTGGCTGCACACGGGCTGGAAATGAGAACGGAGGCCAGCGTTCGGAGGGACATGTCAGAGCGCTCCCCTCCTTTGGGCATATTGCACTTGCTGGCAACCCAGCCAGATTTTCTGCTGGATGGTGCCCTGCTGACCTGAGCAAGACGCTGGCTCCTCTCTGTTAGCACCGGCACCTCCTGCCCTGTGCACACATCCTCCTCCAACCTCCCAGGCAAAAGAAACCCCTGTGTGTCGTGTTGGGCCCCACGGCAGCATGTGGGTGCCTGTCCTGCTGATGGGGTCACTGTGGGTCCCCACAGAAAGCCAGTGAAAGTGGCTTTCCTGAGCCATGGGCTCCTGTGGGGTGAAGGCTAGGGACACGGACCCTGGTGAGCGATACTGGTATGAAGCACATGAGCATGCTGTGCTAATTAATTACTAACTACACCTCCTGAGGCAACTGAATCAGCAGAGAGCATATAATTAAGCCCCAGATTGTTTCTGATATATTTTAAACATTCTTCTAGAATTCTCCGCCTGGAAAGAAGAAAGAGGACAGCAACAATGAAAGTTGGCAGATGATTTGTGGGGACACCGTGAGTGTCATGTTAATGCTACTGCTGCCTGCTACCAGCACATTTCTGCTATTTAAAACATTGACAAGATTGACCTCATTTTTTTTTCATTTTCTCTTGTGAAAAATTAAGCAGTGTCCACAAAGCATTTTTCAAATTAAGGGCTTAAGTGGTAGAGTAGGAAACAAAGCCTAGGACATTGGAGGGATGAGAAATATATGTTCGCTATGTACATGTCGAAATGCTTCCAGTGCCACATGGCAGCAGGTTCCTGAGAAGCCTCCTTCATACAGTACAGGGCAGTTGCAGACCTAGGGGCAAGGTCATCCGTCACTGCTGTCCTGGGGCACTCCTGGGGAAATGCTTGGAATGAGACACGCTTCCGTCTCTGAAGCTCATGGGAATTGTAATCAGGTCTGCCTCTGCTGAGTGGGGCTCGCGTTAAACATATTCCTGTCTCCTGCCTGCCCTGCTCTTCCTACTATTGGTGTAGGTGCCTCAGAGCACTCGCCAGGTGCCCTCGGCTCTCATTCAAGGCTGAGCAACTCAGCTCTGCCCCAGCAACTCCTGCAGGGGAGAGAGACAGCAGCCTGTTTGGCTCTGGCTGCAGACAAGCTGTCCTCCAAAAGGTGCTCCCACACCTCCTGGGTGCTGGGGGAAACAGCTAGGGCAGCAGGACGCCCCTTTCCTTCTCTCTCAGTAGCCCAGGCAGCCTGGCACATGCTCCCTTCTGCAAATCCACATTCCCAATCTGCATGTTGGGGAACGATGTGATCTGAGAGGCACAACACAGAACAAATCTGATGTAAACACTGCACGGGCTGCAAGTGCTGCAGAGATTAAAAGACAATCCCCAGCATTCACGCCTAATGCTGACCTTGGGCTCCTGCCAGCCAAAACAAGGTAAATCCATTACAGAGTTCCACAGGCAGAAAAAAGGTTTTGCTCCCTTACTTGTGTGTTCTGCCTAGGGCCAGCACGAACCCTGGTACCACCCCACTGAGCTCCCAGTCCAGTGGCCTCGGCAGTGGGAGAAAACTCTGCTAACGCTGCCCTTACTGCACCATCTCCTGCCAGGGGCTTTGTGGGGATGGCGATAGCTGTGGCAGTGAGGTACTGCCCGCTGTCGGAGGCCGCCAGGCAATACCCCTGCAGAGTACATGCTTAGGTTTTCCTTATTTCCTCTTATTTTTACTCGCAGCAACCACAAGTAGCCTGATTGGCGTTAATGCCACAGTATGAGTCTATTCTCACTTGGTGAAACGAAAATTGGGCTGTCTGGGGCCAAATTCTGCTACCAGTGTAAATTGGCAGAGCTTCATTGCCTTCTGTAAACCAAGCTGGCCATTTGCATTTGTGATATCAGATGGGTGGCAAATTGCTTGGCATTCCCTGAAGGTAAAGCAGACAGCAGTGTAGCTGATGGACAATTACTCTTCATCTCAGCTGCTCTCGGAAGAGAAGCAGCAGATCTTTGCATCCACTCCTGTCCCTACACAACAGTTTGTCACAGAAGCATCGGCGCTGCCCAGCACAGCTGCTTTGCACCATACTGAGGTTTTTTTATTCCCACCTCCCTTCAGATTTATTCTTTTTAAAAATTTGCTCCTCAGTTTAACCTATCAACCAAACGGAACAGCCTAACAGGTCTGGGAGGAGCCTGGTCCTTTTAGACCTCAAACTGAACACCCTGCAGGACACTCCCTGGATAGCACGGTCCCAGCCATCAGAAGCAGGACCGGTGATCGGGACATTTTTCCCACTGAGGTGAGGGAAGCTGTTCTGTTTCCCCGTTACTGGTTTCCAGCACCATTACCAATCCTCACCTTTTTGATTCAGCCAACGCAGGAGCCTGCTGCGGCCAGATTTATTAAGTGCGTGGTTAAATTAAGCAGGGTACCTTCAAGCCCTTCTGAATGCCAAGAGCGGAACACAAACTACTTGTAACGCTGCTGAGAAACCTATAACCCAGATTAATGGGAAGAAAATCAGTCCTATGGCTTTTTAAACTCCTGAAACAAAGGAACTCCAGTTCACTGCTTTATGTTCCCCAATTATAAAAGCTTACAAGGTCAGAAAATACTGGAAAGGAAGTAAGATTAAGCCCAATTTCATGAGAGAAACAAACTGTTGTCCCTGACAAATCTATAACTCATTATCAGTTTAAAGTCACAGATATTGTCTGTGATTGCATTATTTGTAACATTTCTTGCGATCTTCACTGCCAAACCTGATTTCCACAGGCACAGACTCCAGCTATTTTTCATGAGAAGCAGTTTCACACAGGCCAAGTCCTGTTATTTTTTTTTTTCTTCCAAACTGGACAATTCCTTCTTCCAACTGTTCTTTCTAGACATGGCACACTTGCTGGAAATGTTTAAAATGTAAATCCAGCTCCATCTGAGCTGCAACACCCACCCCACTGCTCTTGTTACTGGCCAGCAGAAGCTTGGGCTGCAGTTTCCCAGCACAGCACGTACTTGCAGGGCAAACTTGCAGGGGACTGCAAGAAGCAATTGGCATCTTGTTTACACAGGGAATATCTACCTCACCGTACAGGTGGCCTAAGCCACTCTGCATGATTTCTGCTCTTAGCTTTTGAAAAATGCATGGAGATGCATTCAGAATCCTTGAAATGTAAACACCTCAGTGTAAATGTTAAGCAGAGCTTTTACATGATCAATGGGAGATCAACATCTCCTTGCATCTCCGAAGCAAGATAAAGCTTCCCCACTGTAATCCAGGTTCAAACTCTCCAAGTTGCACTTCATCAAGACACATTTTAATAAATTAACGTTTATTGAAAATATCACAGTAGCCTCTATTTTTTGCTCGGTTGCCCCTGTGCAAAATTAAGCTATTTAACATGTAAATTGTTATAACAGATCTGCAAGCAGCTTCATAAAATGAAAGACCAAATACACTGATAATAGGATCAGACTCTTTAATCTGGTGGATAAGGAACAGTGGGGTGCAGGGGAAGAATCTGTTTTAGGGTCTGATACACAACCTATCTTTTTGTTTTCACACATACATCTGTTATTAAAAGCCGCTGTTTAGCAGTATAACATGCATCTAAAAACCGACAGTATGGGCTATCATCCATTAAATACACTATTTGTGGACCGATCATTAGGGATGAGGGAACGATTAAAATAAAAAGAAAAGCACCAGGGCTCCAAGGCCCGCCTAAAATATTCTGCAGGGAGAGTGTAATGCCATTTGTCAGCGCTCTACTGCAACATGCGTTGAGGACTAGCGTTTGGTCCGCTTCCTGCATGGTTGCTGTAGAAATGCACTTCTTTGGATAAGCCTCCATTGCAGGCTTTGCAAGCACAGGGTTTCTTCAGACACCCAACTTATTGGCCTGGGTGAGGACAACTTTCAGAACCGGCATGAAAGCCGAGGTCTCGCTGAAGTTGCTGGTGCTGACGATGTGCGTGTGGATGTTCAGTCCTTCCACGTAGTTGCGGGTTTCGATGCTCTTCACCATGTTGTGCAAACCGCTGATGATGGTTGGAGAGAGCTGTAAGGAAGCCAGACAACGCAGCTCAGCACGGAGAAAAAGTAACAATGCTACAACAACTTAAGTCCTGAAATAGTAACAGTGCTTGTTAGTCCTGAGTGCCATCTCTGGCCCTCGAGAAGGTGCAGGAATTAGGTCCTTGATTTAAGGACGGCAATCTTTGGAGGTGCTCCACCCTGAGCACAGCTGCTGGCAAGTGCGACAGCAGCCTTCAAGCAGAAGATAGCACTACAGAGGTGCTAAGAGAGATAAAGCCAGTCTGTTATTCTACCACAGACCTTCTGGAAGCCTTTGGAAAAGCTACCAGATCTTCAAACTTCTGACTTCCAACCAAGTTTGTGAGCCTCAAATGCCTGCAACTTTATTTTATTTATTTATTTTTGACTCCAGGTTGCATGCATCTCACATTCCCTACTGGGAGTGGGGAAACTCTGTTGTCTGATTCTGCCAGCTGGGGACTGGGACCCTCCTGATGCATTCACCCAGCGCCCACTGCAAGAGGCTCTGCCCTCAGTCCCTGTGCAGGGCCCCCATAAGCAGAGTGACCCCACAGCACTGCCAAGCCTGCATAGGCACATCTGAAGCACACTTCCAGAAATGGACAGTCGGTGGCTACATACTGCAGAGGGGGCCAGGCCAATTCTTAGCCATAACCTGCAGTATCTGATGGAGGGTGAAGTGTTAAAAAACAAAACAAAACACAAACTTACTGTCTGTTCCCTAAGTTTATCGTATAGACATTCAAGGCGTTTATTCGCATCATCTAGTTTTCTTTTGGTTTGCTGCAAAAAGAAAAACACATTAAGAACTAGCAACAGTAAGGACACCGTTCTGAGCTGATTCCAGTGCAAAGAAGTCCACATAACCCATCAAATTCCTTGGTTGAAAACATTTTAATGCACAATTTTAACTCTTTTCTGTACTTTTCTCCCTTGGTTTTGCTAGGAAAGACCAGATGATATGACTGTAGCTCTCCACCTGCAACTGTTCTCGTGACCTCTCAGGTACAGTAAGCTTTACAGGTACATCCAAAGGGACACTTGCAAAACCTGCAGCTATAGCTGGTGTGCCAAGAGACAAAAGCACGAGTTGCAGCAGGAGCATTGTTTTATGGGTCACTGGCAAATCACTGTAACAGTTGGAAAAAATATTACTGGAATCTAATCTGATGATGTCACGGAGAGCTTAAGGGCACATGCAGTCACTGAAGCCTGAGTGTGCACAATTCCATTATCATTTACAGCAAATCCTAGCTGTAATTTTCATTATATGACTCGTAAAACCAAAAGCTTGTTTATAAGTCTTCACTGTCAACAGAAAAACTAATAGCCTAACCCTAACTTCTTAAAGATCCTTTCTGCTTCCGTGATAGAGTGAACCACCCACTGGTGTCTCTGGGATGACTTTACCACAAAAGACTATTAAAATAATCCCATTAAATTTCACATGGAGCACCACTGCAACGGAAATGCATTTTTATCCACTTGTTTTTACAAACAGCTACGGAAAAAAAAAAGATTTTAGTCCAAAATAACGAGAAACTGCAGAAATAAATCATCTAGGTTACAATTACAAAAGCAAAAAGAAGTAGAAGGTCAATAGCGGTAGAAATGGTATCAGTGCACTTAAGTACTAGAACTTTCTCCTCCATCAGCACACACATCAATACATTTTCATTTAGGCTAGTGCCATCTTGCCTGGCTACTGGGAAATTTTCCCTGGGTTAAGTAATTGCAGAGAGAAAACAAACGTCAGGGAATGCTCCAGCTCAGGTATAAAGACAGGCGGGTGGCTGCCTGCTGTGCCAGAAATTAGGGGAAGCTGCTTGGATGGCAAAGGGCAGAGAGGAGAACACAGGCCACAGGTCTCTCATGCCACTTGTAAGTACCCTCAGCAGTGGTTATGTTGTCAAGGGACTGAGGCACATACAGAAAGAGCATGCTAGGAACAGCTAAGGAATCGTCTTTTGGACTTGGTAATGCCCTCGGACACATGACCTTCCTACATTTCTTTCAAAACCTGTTAAAAGACCCACAAGTTTACTTGATTTTACAAATGGCTAAGGAAAAGAAAAATAAATTGCGCCCCACATGCAGCAATACATCTCTCCAGCCACAGGAAATCAGGCACAAGTTGAAGTTGTTTGTTCTCCTGACTCCCTGCTTCCCATTCCAGCCCTAAGCAGTGATGCTCTTCATCCACCCCTTTTCCCCCCCGGTATAACAGTGACCGAGCAGTGCCTGCGTGTGTGCCGACAACAACTGCTGGAAACAGTCAGGGCAGTGTTTCTCAGTGTCACACACCAGGAACGCTTGCTCTGCCTAAGAATAGAGACTGTACAAAAAGCAAGGACGCAATTTGTGTTGGCAGAGCAGAGAAGCAATCCCTGGGTACAGATGTGAACTGAATGCTTCTGCCTTTGTTGTGTGTCTAGGAGAAGAGGGAAGACTCATTCAAGGAATAAAAGGTCAGAGGGCCCCGTGCTGTATCTGGCTTTTATCCCTCTGTTCTATAGGGTAACCTTTAAAAACAGCATTTTGAGCTGTTGAATGCTGTTGAACCTTATGGGCTGCCCCCAAAGCAGGGTTTATGGCCTCTAAAAAAATTCTGCGAAGGAGGGGTCAGGTGAGTCCACCATGAAACTGCTGCACTGAGACACAAGGGGGAAAGAAGTACCTGCAACATCAAGTCAAAACTACAGAGCCAGCTGAAATGGCACAGCAGACCTCACGCTAGTGGCGTCGAGTGCCCAATATACAGCCACAGCGCTCTCCGACAGCTCAGCTCCTGGTAGCACAGAAGAGTGAGTCTGGGCTGCTGACCGAGCACACGGAGGTCCCTCCTGACGCCCCCAGCCTTCACCATCCACCTTTCAGCATGCAGCAGGCGTGAGGTGAACCGTCAGCATCAGGGCTGTGTGGCAGTGTGCTCTTCACTGACCACAGAGATAAGTGAGAAGCTCGGAGATGGCGTGGCTTTTCTACACATTGCTCGTGGCTGCTCAAAGCAGCCTTCTGACGGGCTGCGATGGCCAGCCTGGCTGAAGCTACCAGTGCATGCTCCTCAACACAGGGAGGCTCTGGGAACACTGCAGGGACTTACTGGATCGGAGGCAGACAGCAGGCACCGCTGGATAAGAGCTTCAAACGTGGTCTTCAGAATAAGGTGCTCCTCAGGGATGGGCTTCTTGGTTATCTTCTCTGTTGGCAGTGCCTGCACGTGCTGAGAAACAGAGCAAGTCAGGCTTCCCAGGTCACTCTGCCACCACCCATCCTTTTTACCTAAACACAGCCGCACAAAACCAGTGCTAAGAAACCACCGCTAAGAACTCTGCAGAGCACCTCTGAAGTACAGCAAATCTCCCACCCCACGGGGCTCTGCTGGCGTCCACCCCCCCCACCAAACAGCGGGGTTGCTTTACCTGGATGGCGTTGCCAATCGGGGCCCCCGGAGCCCCCTCAGTACTGGGTTTGGAGGCAGCAGGAGGAACGATGCACGGCCCCAGGGGCTGTGGGGCGGGCGGGTATGGGCCCTGCAGCGCCGGCTGCCCCGCGGGGAGCTGCGGAGCCTGGAAGCTGGGAGCGCCCGCGGGCGGCGCCGGGGCCTGCTGCATCTGGGACTGCGGGTCTGCCAGCGGGGTCATGATGGGCGACGTGATGGGCACCGGGGGCATGAAGTTATCAGGGACCTGGGGGAGAAGGAACAGCGTCAACACGGCTGGTGGCACAGCAAGGCATCCAGCTCCCACCAACTAATCCACCCCAGCAGCTGGGGCACAGGGCAATACCCCACGATGGCAACATGGGATCCCAGTCTCTACTTGTGGGTATTTCAGAAACATATGGTAGGGAGAAGAGACAATAAAATGAGCTGCTAGTGTTTGCTGCTAGTGTTTGTATGCTTATGCATACAGCGAATCACAACGGGAGACTGAGACCAAAATAGTAAATCCTTAGTTATGGAGAAAATGGCTGCAAATTATTCTGCGGGATGAAATGCAAGACAGCAAAGGCCCTGTTCTGTTCGCAGGAGATTTTTTCCTCAAGCCCTCAGGTCTGGCAGCTACTCTGACAACTCTTCCCCTCCTACCCAAGGACCTGGAGGCCTGAAAGGCAGCGTGCTGCCTGTAGGACACGTCCCAGCACTGGGGCAGCCAGGAGCACTCAAAACACCCCTGGTCTGTCCTCCAACAGCTTCAAAACCAGCTGCAGAGACCAAAACCCCAGGCTTACAGAAGACGTCTGCCCTCACCTTGGCACAGGCCTTATCTTGCCTGCTCCAGCTTTTTCTCCTTGCGATGAGCACTCCACATACTCCAGACTGTCTTGCTTCCCAGCAGCACCTGCAAGTGATGCTGACTGCTGGGGAGATGGGCAAGATAAAAGCAGCACCAGGGGACGAAAAGGCTCGCTCTGCTCTGTGCCAACCACCCCCAGTTATTTTGTCCTGCTACAATCTACGTTCTTTTTACAGAACTACATTGTCTGTACCACAAAAATTATCTTACTTTTGGCAGATCTCTCAAGGTCCACCCCTTAATCAGGATAAATTTCTCTCAGCTCCAGCACCACCATTAATCTATAACAATTTGCACAGCCTCATCGTTTCGCTTAAGTATCATCTCTGGAAAACCTCATCTGCTTTGCTGCAACGAACATGGTCCAAGGTATTCTCTTCATTCAAACCAGAATCAATGCTGTTATTAACAACAACTCTGGCACAAAATCACCTTCTCTAGAGGCCTAACCATTCTGAGAGAGATACCGCATAGTGCAAACGCAGGAAGGCCGCGCTCTGTTCACACGGCGTGGCTTTTGTTTGCAGCTAGCCCTTCTTTTGCCTTCTCCTGCCAACAAGCTTCCCCAGAGCAGGTTAAATTACTGCTTTTGAAATGGTCAGCACTCGGTTGTTTCGAGGCAGGGCTCCCCAGACTGAATACCTTTTTCTTCTTGGCAGCCCTGTTGAGGGCAGGAGGGTCGTTCCAGCCGTTCTGAGGCCCTGGGACAGAAAGAAAACAGAGACGGTAAGTACCTCAGGGACGGTGCTGCCTTTGAGCCCAGCCCGGCTGGCTCCCTGCCACAGCTCCACCAGCACAGCCTCTTTTTTAAACAGCACATCTCTTGCCAGATAGCTGCTTTCAACAGATGGACCCCACGAAAAGGCAGGCAGTTGCCTACACCGTGGCCCAAACACAGCTCTGCTACGCAGACCGCCTGTGTTAAGGCAACTTGACGGTTATCTGCGAAGTTTTCTCCTCCCCATATGACATTAGTCAGTCTTTTTTTTTTTTCATATGTGTTCCCCAGCAACACAACACGGTAATTACAGGCATAAAAGAGGCAAGGGGAGCCTTAAACATTTCCAGCCCAGATCACCCAGCCACCGCGGAGACACACGGAGCCATAAAGCCAGGCTTCCCCTGCCAGCGATAGCAGGTTTACGGGCGCTTTGTGCCCTGCAGGCAGAGCAGAGCTGCTGGATCAAGGAGACCAAATGTAGCCTGGTCCAACACAGACAATTTGTTGTGAGCTGAAGAACAACAGAGGATGGCTGAGCAGACCCACTCCCAGGCCAGGGCAGTGCTCTGTGCCAGCCCTTTTGCTCCTCAAGCACAGCGTCAGCGTGTTAGGCATGGGTCCCGTCTCAGCACAGAGCACGTGCTGTGGGGACCACAGTATTATCTGTCAGCCGTGGGCTCGACAAGCCATCAGGATTTATTGCACAAAGCCACAGAAAGCCCAACCCAAGCCCTTGCCCAGTGGATTTTTTTCACCACAGCATTTTTCACTTAGCAAACGATCAATTCGCCTCAGACAGAAGAACACACCACCACTGCAGAATTCGTTCAAGTGATCTGAAATTTCATTTTCTCCTGGGCTTTTGTTGAACGAGTTTCACATCCAGAGCACATTGGCGGGGTAAATGAAAAGCAAATTAACCCCCCTTTCACATCTGGTTTCTTGTGAACCAAAGTCAACACCAGCGTCCCCAGGGCTCTGCTCCTCCCTATCGCCAAAATCCCTTCTCAGAGTATTTCTGATACAGCAAGTCTAACTTCTGCAGTGCTGATAGTGCTAGCACATTAAGAAAACCTCCCCGTCTGATATTAATTTCCTGGAATAATTTGCTTTAAAAAAAAAAAAAAAAAAAAAGGCAAAACAGCATTTGATTCTGTGGTTAAAAACTCCAGACATGTTGTTATTGGTTTTAATTAAGGAATTAAAGTTTGATTTGATTAAATTGTAATTGGCAAACAGCATTGCACTTAATGTTCTCTGAGAAACGTATGCATTATTGATGTTTGTTCAATTAATTTCACGTAGGGGCTGTAATCATTTCCAGCCTAAGAGGTACCTAGTTCACCTGCCAGGGGAGAGGCCTGGTCTGGAGCTGGTAGGTTTTCTGCAGATAAAACGCAAAGAGAACCAAAAAAAAAAAAAAAAAGTTTTTCTTCAAAACTGATAAGACAATCTGCCTGTAATTTTAAATTAGCAATTTAGTTTCAATAAGCAGGAGAAGTCAGGAGAAAAACGTCTAACTTAATTAAAATGCCAACCGAGACAGGAATCCTTTGACCTACCCACCCTGTGAAATTGCTTTTTGTCTGTCTACCCCAAAAACAAATCCCTTCCTCTCGCCATGCAGTAAAATTGTTTCTAGTCACTTCTAAGAGAAGTTCCGGAGTCCTGGCCCACTTCTTTGCCTCTCCCTGTGTTCTCATTTCCTATTCCTGCAGGCCATTCCAGCACAACTGGCAGACCATTGCTCTTAGGAACCATCATTTTACCATTACACAAAGTTTTTCAGGAGATGTTTTGAGGGTTTGACTTTAGGGTGGATGTCACCTATTTTCCTGAGTCAAGGCTCTTATCTGTACCGTGGAGACGCAGGAGCCTTACACCTGTGCAAAAAGATGCTCTGCCTGCTGGCCAAGCAGCAAATCCAGATGGCACCACAGAGCCAACACATTGTTCTCTATTTCAAAGAGAAGAGAAACACCATGGTTTAACAATTCTCCCCTGATGTCGGCCTGATGTGCTCGCAGCTCTGCTGCAAACACGTCCCTTAGCTCACAGTATGAGACAAGACTCTGAAAACTACAACTCTCTTCAAAGCAGGTTCACAGAGAGATGCTGAAAATGAGCATGAAGATGGGCTTAGCTGCTGACTGGAGCTCTAAGTATGGCTTGACACACTAAGGTTGCACACACTTACAAAAAACCTGAGGTCTTAACAGAGCTGTTTATTTTTAAGTGCATCTCTAAACCCAACCCAGTTCACAGGCTGGGTGCTATTCAAGACTGAATTTCAGATCATTCTCCCAGCCACCCTTAATGAATCACATTTGCAAAGTGAAACCTGATGTTCCTGTAGCAGACCACCACAAAAGCCAGAAACACAGCACCCCAAAGCCTTGATCAGCACAGCTCCATGCTTTGCATCACAACAGTTACAGCTAAGATTTACTGCTGCAGTTTTGGTGGATCTCATACCAAGGCACCCTGCCCCAAGCAGCGTTGCTTTTCTGGAATACATGTTGCTGGCGCAGCGTATAAAGCCTAGGCACACTAATTGCAGCATGTACACGGCAAGGTTTTTTCCTCCTTCCTATTTATGTGTTTTTTGAAAATTATGTATAATTGAGAAGCAGAGTGTGCTTCGTCCTGTAACGAAGGGCCAAGGGAGGTCCCAGTAGGGTATCTGCAAGGGTAACAGAGAGGACACCAGGCGTGGCTGCAGGATGGAGGGAAAAAGCCTCTTCCCTGCCTCACTGTGCTCCTTTGTGTTTCTCACTGGAGCACAGGGCCATTTCTGCCAAAACCACATGCCCGTGAGCGAAGGCAGAGTGCTCACGGCGTGCTCCCAGCCTCCTGCAGCACCTCCTCACAGCTCTGCTGCCAACACCAAGGCAAGATGCCTCCTGTGCACTGCGCCACCCCAACGACAGGGGGTCACAGTGGGATCCTTCAGGCCATCCCGTCAGCGTCCCTGAGACATCCCTCGGATCCTGCCTGACAGCCCCTCTGCTCCTAACTCTGGTCCTTGCCTCTCCAGCTGGACCCCTGGATGTGAAGCACATTTCCTGCAAGGCCTGATGCAAGACAGGTGGGTTAAACTCAGCGAGGTCGGTGTCCCACAGCAAGCACAAACACATGCTGGCAGTCCCGAGGGCTGCCAGGAGCCCTCGCTCCTCACCTTGCTGTGTGCTCAAACATGCTCTCAGGGCCAGCCACGTGCACCTGCCTCTGATTCACATTTAGGAAAGAGGCCATGTGAAAGCATTTCTAAATCACTTCTGATTATCTTTTAAGGCATTGATGGCTACAGTAAACCCCATCGTGCTAAGTGGCTAGGGAAAAAACAAGTGAGCTGATGCCACAGGGAATGCCGTGTGAATTAAACACGCTGCCAGTCCTGGGCTTGACCTGCTGCTCACCACACAGGGACAAGCTCATTTTTCTCTTTCGCTCAGCAGGTGGCAGGTTAGGGTGCCAGCCTCAGCAGGTTAACGCTGCGCCACCACCCATCTGCTGGATACGACAGCCTCCTAAGGAGATGGTGCAGAGCACCACGTCCCGGGCCAGACACAAGGGAGCACTGGCTGCAGCGACACAACCATAGCATCACCAGATGCACAGGGATGATGATGTGGTTTAGAAATGCTTTCAACTGGCACAAGCCAACTTGGTAGAGAGCATTCACAAGGCAACGTGCACACGGGTAGGAGAGTTACCGAGCTCATAAACCCGCCCCCTCCCCGCCTGCCCCCCGTCCAAGCGCAGACCTGTTCTCTGGGATGCAGGAAGGTCACTGGCTGCAGGCAGAGTACCTGTTGGTCCAGTAGGCAATGCATAAGCCACAGAAGTTGCTGGAAGTCCTGGCCTGCCATGCTGAAAGGATGCACCAGAAGGAGGGAGGGGGAAGGAAGAGGCAGGGTTGGGGCCGGTGGGGGAGGGCTGAGGCTGCCCTGGGTACAGTGGGGCGGGCGCAGGGTGGGCAGGGGCAGAGGGCAGGTAGGGAGGGGTGGTGTTAGTGGCTGGGTTGGGGTAAGGGGCTGAAGCAGGGGCAGAGAGAGGCTGCTGAGGCTGATAGAGAGCTGGTCCCCCCGTTCCGAAAGAGTACTGCTGTGTGGCCTGATACGCTACAAATGGAGAAAAGAAGAGATTCGGTCAGTAAATCAGGACAAAGGGGTGCGTTTTCTCTGCTTCCTGCTCCTTCCCCCCCCCTCAGACCAAAGCCTGGTGCTCTCGGCACTGCCAGCCGGCTGAGACCCACTGCAGTCCCCACGGTGCCTCTTGGAAGGGTTTGCATCAACGGGAAGCCTGTGCCCGGGAGGTGAACCACATCCTTGGGGAGCCAGTCCAAGCTCACAGCCTTTCACCGGGGGCTCTGGGGCTCTTCAACTTCACCACTTCTCCTCCACCCATCTCTCGAGGTCATCCCAGGAGATTCTTGCCAAAAAGCATCAGGTTGGCTTGGTCTAAACCCTCCCAACGCCAAGGAGGGGGCTGGCTGTCCCCAGTAACCCCAGTTATCACCTGGCCAGTCCAGCTGGGCAGGAGGGAGCGGGGAGCTGCAGCTACTCACTCTGCGGGTAGGCAGGACGGGCCCCTGCTTGCGAGTACATGGCTGGCTGCGGCGCGCTGGGGTTCACGGCTCCCGGCATGATAAATCCCGGAGGAGGCGGGTTGTCTCCCTGTGAAACGAGTAAAAAGGGTGGGGGGAGGTAGGGTTTAGTGATGGTCAGCAGCACCGAGGCAGAACCGTAACAAAATCATCAGTTCCCAGTTCATAGGCATGAAGCCACCTGCCCTGAAAAGCCACGGGCACGGGGGCAAACGCTTGCGTGGGGCTGGAAGCACAGCCTGCAGGTGCAGCGCGACTTCAGCAGCAGCAGCAGAGGAGCACGCAGCTTCCTGCTGAGGGCAGAGCTCCTCAACAGCACTGTGTGCCGCTCAGCAAGTCTGACAGAGCCCTGCCATACACAGCATTCAACTCAGTGACTTTCACCTTAACTCTGAGGCATCGCAGGAGAGAGGAGGGAGAAAAAACCCACATTGTCACACTTGAAACATCCAAATGTGGGGCAAGGACTGGACTCAGATCACCCTGAGCTACCATGTGAGGCTTGCCAGAGCCACTCATCTGGGTGAAGGTGAAAAAATGAATTATATATATATTTTTAAACACAAACGTATAACGGAGGATGCAGAGGAGCAGAACCTGAGTACAGCAAAAGCTGCTGCTCCTTCTGCCTATCCGAGCCAGACTGTGTCAAGCGCACAGCCTGCACATGGGGGACTTACGGGGTGGAGCAGGGGCTCAGAGAGGAATAATGAAGGTTATACCTGTGTGTCAGAGGGACATCCTGCAGGAGGATGGCTGGGAAGGGCAGTGGGAGTTTTGTTACTCCAGGTAGTAACAGTAGGGGCAATTCTAACCTGAATCGAACAAAGAAATAGCAATCATGGAAAACAAAACATTAAGAAAGGCTAAAGGGTTTCACAAACCGAGATGCAAAGAAATGAACAGAGAAAGGTTTGCATGCTGGCACTTCCAACACAGCCAAAAAAATCACACAGGGAGGAGAAAAAGTGCATTCGAGGCTGCTAAAATCACCGTGCACTGGAGCCAAAGTGAATCACAGAGTGAAGATGAAGCACAGTGAAGAGGAAGCTACAAAGGGCCGTGGAGCGAGTGCAGTGTTACATGTGCCAACGAAGCTGGGTTTGCCCACAACATGATTGCTGCTAAGCCCTTTTTATTACATACTCCTATTGCAGAAGCTCCCGTCAGGCTACTGCATGGCATGGAGCATCGCTAACCACAGCTGGAAATCACAAATCCTTTGTTAAATTCAAACCTACTGCTTAACGCGAAGCATTTAAATTGAGCTTCTGATGCATTAAAGTTGTTAAAATCTGAAGCTAAGCTCTTGCATAGGCACAGACAAACATCTTAATACTAACTGCTTCTCCCTGAGTGCAGGCAGAAGGAAAGCCCAAACAACTTTGGTGTGTCTTTCCCCAACACTGTGCAGTGCCAAGGCCAACGCTGCCATCAGCTGTACAACAGCTGCTGTGAACGTCTGCATAAGGCTTTGAACCCTGGAGTTATCTAAAAGATTTGTCCTCCCTCCAACTTTTGTGCATTTTTATTTGAAAAAAAGGTGAAAAACGGTGTGAAATCCTATGCCAAAAGAAAGTGGAAGTTTAACGATATGTTCCTGTTAGGGACAACAACTACAGAAATGCCGCCTCAAGCTGGAACAAGCCACTGTGAGAGAGGGAGGTAGGAGAATCTTCCCGAGTAGAGGCAGAGTGCTGATGGCATTAAACTAGGATGCTGCTTAGTGTCTTTGCTAACTGTGGTGCATCGTGCAAACTGACTGAAGCAGGAAGCCTCGGGCCCCTTACCAAGGTCAGTCTCCTAATAAGAGTGTGAACCTGTTGTAAGGAACTAGTAGAAACTGGTCCTGCGGATGGACAAGAGCCAAGGAGCAACTGAGTCTGCACAAGGACAAGAGGTCAACTGGCGGTGATGAGGAAGAGTCATCAATCTTCATCCCTATGACCCCCGACGACCACCACCAGGATACACTGCATAAGCACAGATGGGAGGAGTTCATGGAAATGACTCCTTGGAACTAGTTTTGATACAAAGTGAGGACAGGTTATGAGTATGTACAGGCTCACCGTGAAACTTCACGCACATGTAGCTCTTTGCTGCATATAATCATGGCAAATTGCTGCATCAGGTGTGCACAACTTTGGTGGGACTACCCCCCGTGCTGCCCAGCGCTGAATAAACACACCTACTGTACAGCCTTACTGATTGTGGAGTCCATTTTCCGCAAGTCAAATATACCCACTTGCTTAAAAGGGAAAAAAAAAATCAACCAGAAGATAATAAGGCTTAAGTGTGCAATTTGTTTCCATTCTGGTTCACCAACAGATCACTGGGCACCTTTTGGAGCTGGCCCTGTCTGCTGCAAGCCCTCTCCATAGCTCCTGCTGAGCACACAGCCAAGAGCACAGAGGGCAAATCCTTCTCACAGTGTGCTTCAGGGCCTGCGATATTTGCCAGCTTTTAATCATGTGCTCAGCCTTCTTAAATAATAGCTTGAGGCATTTGGGAGACAGGAGGAGAAATGGGGGGCTGTGCTGTGAAAAGCATGGCTAAGCTCATGCCATCTAGAGGCAAGGTGCTGTTTTCCACAGCCACAAGGGACACGTAGCATCGCTTCTCAGTGCAGCTCATTGGTTACAGAAGGGAGGTCAGACAGGCAGCACAGAACAGCTGAATTCATCATTAGCAGCAACACGTTTAACATCAGACACAATTGTGTTAGCAAGGTACCGCTGTACAAACGGGATGAAGGCTTTGTCCCTTCAGAAGGTGGCCTTGTTAACGCCCGCAAGGGAAGGCGAAGGCACCCCCAGTTGTTAAGAGGGAGAGAACAAAGCCCAGCTCCCCACCTTGTCCCAGCCGTTCTCCCATCCTGCCCCCATTTTTCTGTGCTCCAAGCGCAGCACTGGGCGACACGCCCGCGCCTGCACCCCTCTTGTTTGCACATGGCCAAGAGCCACGCCATGAGTGCAGCCCCGCTCTGCAAAAAGCTGCGGCCGAAATCCCGCCTCCTAGTCCGGTGAGCACCATCCTCAGCCTGCTGGTAAAACCAGGGCACCTGCCTCCCCAGTCCTCCTCTTCATCCCGGCACAGCTCCCAGCCCCAGAGTCCCACACTCACCTGCTCAGTCTTCTGGCACAGCCGATGCTCAGCCCAGGCCTGCTACCGTCCCACCTGCTGCCCATGCTACCTACACTCCCCTTAAGCATGGTCAGGAGGGCTTTTCAAACTCATCCTCAAACCCAGACCGCTTGACAAGGCGTAAGGGGTATTTTCAGATGAGGAATAAACAAGGCATCCGCACTGATTGAAGAGCAGCACCTATCATTTGCCCCCCAGGTTGCTTGGAACGTGCATCTTAGAGCCCCAGAGTGGCCCCAAGAGAATGAAAAATAAAGTGCCCTCTGCATCATGCTCCGGAACCTAAGCACGATGTCTTGCAGCAACTGCCAAAACCAATTACCTGTTGGTAATACTGCTGTGCTGGGGCCTGAGGCCCTTGCATCTGCCCTGCCACAGCGCCAGCTCGTCCTTTGGGCATGGGCTGTCTGTCGTACGGCGCCTTGACAGCCTCCTGTCTTGCTGGCAGCTCCCCTTGGGCTCTGCAAAGCCTGTCCCGTAACAGCACGATGTTTGGCTGTGGACAGAGGACAAGGAAAGAAGGTTAAGTGCACTGCCCACCACCCACTGCATCCCACCGAGTTCCCTCCAAGAAGCCTGCTCTGCTTTATGGGACTGCAATCCATCTTTCCTGCAGGAGAAAGGCAGCTACTGGGCCAGCCTTACTGCCACTGGGAAACCTGCACCTGCTTCCCACCTCAAGGCTGCATCGCTCCCAAGCCAGCCTGCCTGTTAATACCAGCTGATGGAAAGGGGGAAACCGAAAGAAAGCAAAGAAGCCCAGAGGCCACATACCTGGTTGGTGCTGGCGGGCAGGAAGGTCAGAGCTGCAGCAATGCTGCCCTGGGCAGCCAGGAGGTTGGCGTACTGGCTCATCTTCTCAGCCAGAAGGGCCCCCACAGCATTCGGGTCCACGGCCTGGGTGAGCTGCACAGCCTTGCGCAGGATCACAACTTTCTCTATTAAATCCTAGGAGGTCAGGACAAAGGAAACAAGAAATGAGAACATGAGCCAACCTGTTCCTGTTTTTACCTGTTTGCAGCATTTGACTAAGTCAGTTCTTAACCACCTGAATCAAAAGCAACCAACACTTGCACTGGGAGACTTGTCTATGGCTTTCCGGCTGTTACTGTGAGGACAGTTTTTCCAGTATTCATGAGGAATGCTCCCTGTCCTGCCTTCCTTGTACATCCCCAACTACCACAGGGATGGGGTTTCTACCTAGTGCTAAGTTACAGAAACATGTTCCTGGTAGTTTTCTCGTCTTCTCCTATTTTCTTCCTCTAACTATGTTATATTGCAAGGTACTGCAAATATTCATTTGCCATCATTCAAATCTAATGACGGATTTAAAAGAGTGCACCACAAAGGATTTCAACAATACTTCACTAATTTGGAGTGTTGACTGACTATGCAGTAATAGACTTGCCTTTTTTGAAGTACTGATTCATTAGGAAAAATGCAAGTAAAAAAACGATCACAAAACCCACCAGCTTCTAGGTTTTTTAGCCATTTCTTACCACAGTTAACAACAAGCACACCAATTATGACTGCTATTTTTCAATATTACTGAGAACAAAACAATGGAATCAAAATGTAAATTCACACAGAAGTCTAACAAAGCCACCACACTGAAGAGATGGGTAAGAACTTTTCATTTTGCAAGTGGGGAGAAAAAAATAAAGTAATATCCAAATTACTCCAGTCCCTTCAATTTTCTAAAGATAGAGAATTTCAGCATGAACAGGTAGCATTACTTTGAGTACTTTCTAAAACTTGTCCTTCAAAGGCCCTGAACAGATGAAAGAAACTAAGATTACACTATAAAATAAATTACTCAATAATTGCTTCATTTCACTGTCATCAATCCTCCTATTCCCCCAAGATATTTGCTGTATGCGATGCATTTCTCTGCTGGAAACCAAACCTCGTATATGCAAACCCCCAGAGACAACGTTCATGAGAACCCTCCCACGGTTTTTCTCTACATTTAAATCATATTTATTAGATTTCTCCCCCTTAATATTTAAGCCATATATTCCAGAAGCAAAAATGTAGAAGTACACACCGATTGCAGAAGATGTGACCATTCCAAGCCACTTCTTTACAAACACACTCTAGGCCCTCAGACTTCCCACGGGCCTCTTATACAGAAGGCATGTTAGCCCGACCCCACAAAGAACAGAACAGACCCCACGGCCTTTGTGTTTCACCAAGTAATTTCTGATACCACATATACTTGTCGTTTCTACTAAAACCACCCATTCCAGAAGCAAAAGTTTTGCATCTTGATAGATAAGCAGCTCTCTTCATCAAAACTCCACACAGGTCATTTGATTTGAACACCATAGAATCCCCATCTGTTACTTCCAACCTCTTTCTTCACAGCAATACCAACCTGAAGGGACAAGGGGCTGTTTCCATCCTGAGCTTTGGTCCAGCAGGCAACAAGCTTTTCCACATTGCCGGCACAGATGTAACAGAGACAGGCCTGCGTCTGCAGAAGGCTGTCCCCCTCGCTCTCCAGCCTGTTGCCCAGGAGATCTAAGGAAAACAGGAGCAAAGACGATGCCTGTTAACCACCTCACAGATCTCCCCATTGCTACTGGGGCACAGGAAGCTGTCAACACCTGTTGTGCATCTCCTTAGCACCATGAGAAGAAATATTGCCTCTGGGCTCCATCTGTGAGGACATACATGTACATGTACTCCAGCGTCCAGCACAGGTCACCTCAGAGGGAAGCTCATGTTGTGGCAGCAAGGACTTGCCAAGCGCCTACAAACCAGAAACACATCAGAGAGGACAGTCCACTAGCTGACATGACAGAGGACAAGAGGCTGGGGCATCACCATCCTCTCTATCACCTGCTTTTTGCAGATCCTCACTCAGAACAGTGAGTACATGACTGCCAAGGGACTGCGAGCAAAGCTGTCAAAATACTCAGGGCTTATGTGTGTGCTGAAACACATCTGCACAGCTCAGCAGACACCGTGGCTGACATCTGAGAGGCACACAAGCATCGGACATGTAAGTATTGGCAATAAAACTTCCTCATGGATTGTACAGTGCACACACACAGCTGCTAGGAGGTGTCCACTCTGGGCCCAGAAAAACAGGGAACATACAATAAATACAGAACCCCAGAGGTTCCTCTCCTCCTCTGCAATGGTACTGAAGAACTGCATGACCCATCAAAGCAGCTAGTGAGGCATTACAATAATTTACCTGAAGGGAAAAAACAGTGGCAAAGCGTAGTTTCTGCAGCAAGTGGGATAAATGTCATTGGTCTGTAAAGCATCCTTACCACAAAGGGCTGCAAACTCATCCGGCCTGGCATAAGTGAGCACAGCAGCCAAAGCCTCTCTCCAATTCTGCAGATCACAAGACTGCACGATCTCCTTCCAGTTCTTTGTTACAACTGCAGTGATGAGCTGGGGCCAAAGGAGAGAGACCACAGTTAAGATCTTGGTAGGATTTCCTTTTTTTTTTTTTTCCCCCCAGTACAGTGTAATTTCTGTCTACTGATTGACTTATTCCCACTGCACCTGAGCTGGCTGTGGTAACCTGAGCCTTCCCTCATGCACACAGGCTGTCTGCCCACAACCCCTGAAAGTGAAATTCCAGTTTCTTCTGTCTCAAACTCCGCCTCCAGTTATTCTGCTTCAAACAAAAGACAGGCTTGGCAGCTGCGCTTCAGTCTAGTGAACAATGCCGTTGTCATGCCAAGAGTTCAAGCTCGGAAACAGCTGAACAAGCACTAAGGGCGCAGCTCGGGCCAGAAAAGAAACACCACCACCTGAACAACAACTACAAGGTTGTAACGACAAGGTCATGGCCCACTTGTTAGCACAGGCAGAGATAACTGGTCAGCTCTCCATAAAAACACCTTTCTCTAAAGGATCAACTCAGTAAAGCACACATTTCCCAATCCAGGTACCAAGTTTTCTTTTGTTTAGACCAAATGCAGCAAAGAAGCTTGGGGAAGAAACCCTGCCAAGTGCTAATACTTGAGATTCTCCTCCTGTCATACTAGAAATGCAAACCATTCCCACCTCAAACTGGCTCACAGATGGTGACCAACAAAATTCCACCTGCGGGCTGGCTGCAGCTCGTGAGGCTGGGTGCTCTAACTCCCCAAATGACCGTGCTGTGCTGCATGGCAGTCAGTTCTGCTCCAGGAAACTACTTCAGCAGCTGCCCGGTTAGAGGCCGCCTCCCGCTACTGCATCAAACACCTTTCTTTGCCACTGGACTGCTGAAGATTAACAGGAACCTTCTCTCCTCCTGTAAAAGCAGCCATCCTTGCTAGACACCGTCCTGTGCTCTTCTAAGGTCACTTCTCCCATCTCATCCTTCTTTTGCTAGTCGTGTCAGTACTCACAAAGGAAGATTTAGAAGAGCAGTGTCAGCAGTCCCCAGCATGGCAGAAAGCTGACAAGAATCAATACCTGGCTGGCCCTAAGATGCTGTCTCCTGCACACAGCAGCAGCGTGCCGAGATTACCTCGTATCGACTTAGCTACCTTCTGTGCACACAGCGAAACAAAGCATCAGCAAAATCCGTTCAGATTGATCCCAAGCATTACTTAAAGCTACTGGCACTGAGCACAGATCCTGCACAGCACCTGAAAACATGTCAGAGACTGAAGAGTACACTGTTTAAAATATTTATCAGTGTGAATCTACTACTGTACATGTATCTCAGAGACACTGGAAACAAGGCAAAGAACACTTTAGTGATATCCATGCACTGTGCCTCTTCCCTCCTTATCAATCAAATATTAAAGAAAATCTTTTTGCTCCAAGACATTGTGGAAAACTGGAATACATGTTAGCTTCCCACAGCAACAAACCTGTGAGATAGCAAGAAAACTTCTAAGGTGAAAAGGGGGTTGTCAAGAGTCTAGATGCAGGTTGTTTCTTAGCTGAAAATACATACCCTGGTGATTTTGCTCTGCATCTTCACAAAGTACTTTTCCTGTGTCCTAGAAAGCAGCTCTTGTCCGCCTGCGATGGCCAGGATAATGGCATCAGCCATGCGGTTATCGTGCAAGCAGAGATCTACTGCGCTCTCAAAGTTACCAGTCAGCAAAGCTTGGGTAATCAAGCCATCCACATCTGCAAGAGAGCAGTGCCTGGTCAGACCACGGCAGAAGAGTCACCTAGAAATGCAACAGCTGGTGATTCAGTCCCGCTCTACAACGCTGCACAACTTCCTCTGCAAAGCAGCCTGCAGGCACTCAGAGGGATGCTCCAGGTTCATCTCCAGTCACACCGTGGTCACAGGATGACCAGGTGGGACACTGCCAAGCATCACTTACCTTGCTGCAGAGCAATATGCTCGTACCTCATAGGCAGCACTTTTCTAAACAACCTCTGAAACAACTCCCATACATGCATTACTGGAAACAAAGTCAAACCTTGACAGGGTTTGGCTGGCTTCTGTGTTACTCAGGATCTCCTGTAAGTTTCTTTACAAACAGGGAGGTTAACACGCTTCATGCCTGACCAGGTGCATGCTTTTATGGTAACTGTAATCCCTCTCACAGTAGCCACATTACAGCAGTGGGGTACAGGAGTGCTTTACACTTCCTTCCCCGCATTAAAGCGGTATTTGCAGGAGTCTCGAGACTGCTGTGCAATGAATGGAGTAACAGAGGCCAGTCATGATAATCCTTCCTAATCTGTGCAGAAGTTTCCTTCTCACTGGAACACCAGTAGCAACATTATTATTTATAAACATCAGCACACACAATGGAATTGATACCTCCACTTTTTTTTTTTTTTTTTTTTTTTTACCTCCACTGACAGAGATGTTGAATGTCTTCTTCGCAGATCCCAAATCTTCAGTTTCTTGCTTATTGTCTTTAACCCTCTAAGAGAAAGAAAAAGCAAGGTTTTTGAGATTATGCACACATTTGGAATGCATACACGCATCTTTAAACAACATGGCTCTTGCACTAGAAGTTAAGGTAACTTCACCTGCCAGTTCCCTAAGAAGTCATTAGTTTTGAAGGAGAGAACGTTATTACCTGTCATTTGTTATAAAACTGCTTCAGCACATGGAATCAACTTCTCCCAGTGCCTGCACCAAATCAGCTCCTAAGTCAAGACTTCTCACAGTGTGCTTATCAAAAGATCTCTAGTGTATGTAAATGCAGCATTACAAAAGCTCCAATCTCTCTGACCACACCATTTATTTTTACAACAGATGCAAAGGGGAAAAAAGCAGCGAAACCCCCAGATTTACCACCACTGAAGGCTTAGACAAGCCTAAGTATGCCTACCTGGCGACCACAAAAACCACCAGGCAGACACCTGGATCCTGGGTACTGCTCTGCACAGGTGCACCCTGCCCACACACACACAGCCCTCTCAAAGCAAAACAACCACAAAATCAGATATTCTCCTTTCCTTCCTACTCCACCTCCAGTCCTAACCAAGAAGAGCCTCCCCTAACACTGCACAGGTTTCATTTTGCTCCATGTAGGGTTTCAGCTCATCCTCCAAACACCTGCATTAGGCACACCCCCCAGTTTAACAAGCACATGAACGCGTGCTTCACTTTGAACATGGAAGTTCAGAGTGCTCTGCACAGGCTTAAGGACTCTGCTGGATCAGTACAAGAGTGCTCAGCAGATGGAAGCTTCTGTAAGGCTCCCCCAGGAATTAAGAGGGAGGTCATTATTGGCAAACTTTTCAATCTGGGGCTTTTCAACACCTCTCCTCAATTTACAATACCAAAACCAAGTCTCTCTCCACCATAAATTGTGCAAAAAATGGTCTCTGCCATAAGTCAGCGTGCCAGTAGATGCAGTGGAAGCTGAAGAGGAAAGGCCCGGTAAGAACGCCCTGCTTACACGCTGATTTGTGGAACAGTACTGGAGAGGATGAACAACAGGCACACAGCTGACAGAGCATTTGGAGCAGGGAGGCAAAACTGCAACAAGTGCTATGTTTGGCTCATGAGACAGGCAGTCTGCAAAATTAATTTGCTGTCAGATGTTGCGTGACGCATGGTTGATATCAGCTGAGAGCGTGTTGTGGCTGGGCCCATTCACTTCATGGATGTGACAGCCCTCCCTCGTGCAGCACCCGTGGCTCCAGGCCAACCTCACAAATATTTACCAGCCATGCCGTCAGGCTACGGGTGGGTTTGGCCAGGAAGTTTCTCTTAGAAGAGATTGGTTGTGAGGTATCTTGTAAATCACATACAGTGAAAATGTGTGTGTGTATTCACCGCTACAGACCTATAAACTAACAACCAAGCACACCAGCTAAAGGCAGCTCCATTCTGGGGTCCTTAACACGCTGTTACGTGGAGTTGACAGCTGCACTGCTCCAACACGTGAGCCCTTCACCACCATCCTCATCATCACAGACAACTACAGACAGGCCCCAGACAAGTTTAACTCCACTGGGAAGCTGATGCAACGCTGCAAATCAACACTGCTGGGCTAACAGCTCAAATTCTACCCTACGAGGCAGGTGGGTATTTTCACTGCTGTTAACCACATGCAACACAGGCTGGGTCCTTCATTCAAATCACAGACCTGTACATGGAAACAGCGCTGTTCAGACAGGCAGAAGCAAACAAAAAGCTGCAGGAAGCACTGTTGTGGAGGACAAAATGCCCACAAAAAAACTGACCAAACTGTTGCAACAGAGTTAAGAGCTAACTACTGAAGACTGATACTCCCTGTTCAGGTGCAAATGGGCTGGCACCCAGTGGAAGCAACTAGTATTTCCCCTTTTCCCCCAGTATCACAGCTACATCTCTGTAAAGGGCTCTGTCTAGAAGCAGAGCAGTAATAAGTTGACTGCTCAGTAACTTATCAGCCAGAGGAAAAGAAGAAAGCAGTGATCAAAGACAAAAAAAAAAAAAAAAAAAAGAGGAATGCATGAGAGTTGTGGCAGATCATTTAGTATGTGTTAGCTGAGTGTCAGAGTAAAAATTATGGCAGATGATGGTCCTTGGGTCTGGTGCTAACTGCACTGTTAGGTAATGAACACATTCTTCACTGCGACCAAAACCTGTCTGCGTGACAGCTGCAACTGATGAGAAAACCCCGTGGAACTTAACAAGAGCCCGCATTTTCCTCATTCTCAGTAACTTCTTGTATTTCCAGAAATACTCGGCAGCAGAAAAAGGCAACAAGATGAAATGCTCTTCACAGTGGTGAAGTAAATATGCAGTAGGCCACCAGGGTTAGTCTAGAGGACGACAGATACCTCTCCCAAGAACGGCTCCTCTGCAGCCTGGCCTTCATCCCTCTCGTTCGGTACAGATGCATCAGATTCTGTGGGAGCCTTCAGCAGAGAGAAGATGCCATAAAATAAAAAGAGCCAGCAGAAGAGAAAGAAATACTCTGCGCTGCAGAGCACAGCCACCTTCCAACCGATAGTCAGAGCCAGTCTGCAAAGCAGCAAAACACATTGGCAGCACACACACAAATATGACAAACGTGGCAGAGGCCTCTATTTCCTTGCTCTTTACTACTGCACAGTATCTTTCAATCTTAAACACTCTGAAAACGTGCAGCAAATCTTTTTTTCCCCCTTAGGCCACAACAGATGACATCCAGGATGCGTAGGGCACAAGAATAAGCACTCCCCACGGTGGACTCAGGCTGTTACTACAGGCAGTGCCTGCACGATGAGCATCTGCCAGGCAGTGCAGCGTTACAGAGCCAACTCTTGGTCCTGTTTTTATTTATTTATTTTTTTAAGCCCGGGGAAGGTGCTGTTCTTGACACCAGCTGCCAAGCAGTAAGGCTCTGTCCTACCTCAGGGACAGCAAAGTGCGACGGTGGGTGGGATGTGGGCAGCAAAAGGAGAAAGTATGGGGACATGACTGAGACCTTTCACCAAAACCTGTGACTGACAGCCCATCGTTAGTAAACAGGAGGAGGTTTGAGTGGAGGAAAGCAGTCCTGCGTTCTCCACAGGTACCTTCATCCTACTGAATGTAGGGAATTGTCCTGTGCTGACTTATTTCTGACTTGCTCTGTCTGGGACAGTCACCAAGCAGAAAGGAAAGTTATTCTTCCTTTGCACATTACGATGGCGTTATAAAACTACACGAGGAGTTAACACGTACGTCTTTGCTTACCTCTCCCAATTCACCATCTGCACGACCCTCTTTATTCAGAGCTGACGTAATCTAAAAAGAACAACCAAGATTTATTAAGTAAGTGCACGTTTATTCTAGGGACAGACTTCCCACCAATCTCTCCAACTGGCAAACGTGGCTACTCTGCTGCTTGCACAACAGTTAGCACAAAGCTAGAGCCATTTCCTTCCCCAGCCTGGCGATGGATTTACTGCTAAGCCCTGCGTACCCCAAGCTCTGGTGGAAACAACAACTTCTCTATGCCTTTAAAGGTTTAATTGTTAACTCGAGGGCCTCAAACCTCACTAGAGCTGCTGGAAACCACAGTAATAAAAACACTGTCAGAACATACAAGAAAAAACCCTCTGTCTGCACTGATTAGGGAAAAGGAAACGGTGACAACCTTGCTGGAACAGGGAACTGGTCAGGAAGCTGTGGTTTCAAGCACAGCAGGCGTATGGCCTCGGGGTAGAACTTTCTAAGGTATAGAGGAGTTAAATCCCCAGCTTTTACTGCTTTTAAAGGCAAATCAAGACTCCAGATTAATTTTGAGGCCCTCAAAATGCCAATTTCATGTGCAGAATTTAAAACACACGCAAAAACCCCCACATTAGTTGGGCGTCTAGAAGCCTGGATTTAGTAATGCTGCTTATTATCATCTATCGCCTTGAATTTAGCAAGTTGTGTTTTACCCCCACAGGCTGGTTTTCACAAAAAAAAAAAAAAAAAAAAAAAAAAAAAAGGTCAAATAGCTAGGGATAATTTTCATTTTTAATCATTAGTATACAATAGGAAGGAGAAAACCAGTTTTTGGCTCACATATAACAATCCCAGCCTTTCAAAATAATAAAACACAACACCATGTTCTTACTAACTGATTCCAAGAAGCCAAAGTCACTGGCTGTATTTTATTTTTTTAAGCTTTTCCTGCTCTATCAGTAAGATGAAAAGCAAGTTGTGATTCAGGAAAACGATGGGCTAAGTCCAACATCTCAGGCCGCTCGATTCAGTCACGTCCAGCTCTTCCCCATGGGCAATGCCCATCAACCCAAGAGCAGCAGTGGTGGGGGACTCCCGTCTGCCCCCACAGTACCACCACTGCTCCCTCTGCGGGAGCAGGACCAAGTTGCACCTGAGCATTTTAACTGCAAGCTGCTTTCAGAAGACAGGATTTGTCTTGTGCTTGTCTTTGAGTCACGCTACAAAAATCTAGATGCTGAGGACAAACTGTGACAGATAACGTAATGTTTTTGCTAATCATAATGAGTTTGGCCCGGAAGCCATTTAATTCATAAACATGATGCCATTTTCAGAGCCACTCTTTCAAAACAAACATTAGATTGATACAACAGAAATGAGTCACACACTTAAATATCTACTGAATCAGAACTGATAAAGCATTAGACAGTTCCTAGGTACAGCACTGCCAGCAGCTAGGAGCCAAAACTCACAGCAAGTATCCCTCTGTACCACTAAGATAACCAAGGTAACTCCTAAGATGTACAAACTGCTTCCTGAAACCCAGTTTGCCGTTCCAAATGTAGTCATGTGTGATCTTTGTTTTCTTTTTTCCTAAAACCAAAAGTCACCCCCCACAAAAAGGGACTATCCAAGGTTAGCAAAGTAGTTAATGAAACACTGAAGAGTGCTTGCATGTTCTTCAACCAGAAAGCCTAAAACCAGATGAGATTCAGTGATACTGCAAAATCAAGATGTCACATATCAACAAAATCACACAAACTGTAACAACAAATATCAAAGCTTTGGATGGGTGAAAATTTCCCATCAGCAAGGGACACTCAGATGTAAACAGGCCTCAGAAGTATGTCGGGTGCTTTGAAATTCTTATTGTACAACCATATTGCAAGATGACATAGCTAATAAAACCCAAAGGAAACCGCAAGTGCTGTAAAAATACCAGAATTACTCAAGGTTTCTAGTACCCCCTGGAACAAAGGAATTCCTCAAATAACACAAATATTCACGTCCGCCTTGTTTACACAGAGGACCGAGCACCACTGGTCTTACAGCTATTTGGAAAGCTGCAGCGCTGACAAACACTGTCTGATGAGAAACACACTGAAAACAGCCTTGTATAAAAAAGTTTCATGTATGGAACAGCTTGTGGATTACTGGCAGAGGCTCCTGCAGTCCCACATGTAAATGATTACATCGATTGTACTTGGCAGATACAGCCATCAACAGCAAAGCGTTTAAGCCCAGCTTCCAGGCACATTTACCTTATTCCTCAGATCGTCTTTCCTGTATCCCAACAGCTCAAGGTATTTAGCACGTGAATCTTCTTCAAAATTCACCTTAAATAAAAGTTATAAAGAATACATTTCAATTCATCAATTCCTCACCCAGCTGGCTTTTCACTTGACTGGGACAGTGACTGAGAGGGAAAAAAAAGACATAAAAAAATGAGAAAGGTTTCAGTGAGCTGGACAGCTGAGCAGGTAAGCAAGGCTTCAATTTGGTTAATGGAGGTTAACTGCCTGCAAATCTGCTTCACCCAGGAACCTCTAAATATTCACAGCAAACAGTGAAAAGCAGGCACAAAGATGCAGTGATAGGGGATGACTAAAACACAGAACACCTTTGGCAAGCTGTGGCTTCTCCTATGGTGTCCCAAGGGCCCTGACCCTGGGACCCTCATTCTTCTGTTGAGCCACCCCTACACCAACAGAGCTTAAGTAGCACCATTCCCCCAGCCTGCACTTTCTGTTCCTAAGCCCTCCTCTGGCAGAACACTGTAACATGCAGAATAAAATATTCCTGCACTGGCTTTCCAGGTCCATGGGGAACTCCCGGACTGCTGTCATTGTTACCTTTAAGAAAGCCCACACATTCTTCTCAAAGTCAGCCTGGGCCATGTCAATTTTCTTCTGGCAGTAGCTGATGAAGCCTTCGGACTGCACAGCCTCCTGCAGCTGGTTGGAGCGCGCCAGGAACTCCTTCTCTGTAACAACCTGGCTCACGTAGACGTGGTGACGCTGCTGCTGCTGCTCGATGCCTGGTTGCTGCTGAGGCTTGGCGTTCTCAAATGTAACCAGCTTGCCTCCAAACTGGAATTGAGAACACATGTGACACGTGAAAATACAAGTATATGCAAACAAACTATGCACACACGTATGCGTGCTTTTGTTTAAGGCATGTATGCTTATCATTCAATGGACAAATGGTCCTGGCATCAGCTCATGGTGTTCCTCCACCAGCACACGATGCTATGCACTGAAGCAGCTTGCTGGTAAGCGTGTGCACATTCAAGTGAGTTCATAAACACAACTATTCCTATCCCTCTTTTCCCCTCAGGCTGAGGACCTGGTCTAGGAACTCCTGAGAAATCTGTCTGCACAGTGGCCAGCATAAACAGATTAACTCATGTTACTGCAACATTGTGCTGGTTACAGTTGGGATACAGATTATTCTCTTCACAGCCACCCATATGATGCTATGTTTTGGATTTGTACCCAAAACAGCATTGATAATGCACCCACGTTTTAGCTGTTGCTGGACAGCGCTTATACAGCACTGAGGTCTTTGTTTCTTAGGCTGCCCTGCCAGCAAGGAGGCTGCGGGTGCAGAAGGAGCTGGCAGGGGACACAGCTGACCCAGACTGCCCAAAGGCAGTCCTGTAACACATGGTGTCATGCTCAGCAATAAAAGCTGGGGTAAAGGAGGAGGAAGTGGTAGTGGGAACAGGGACATTTCAAGTTATGGCATTTCCCAAGAAAACGTGACACATGTCGAAGCCCCACTTCCTTGAATGGCTAAAAATCTGCACAAAGACAGACGTGACTGAATTGATTTCCTTATCTTAACTTGCTTGCACACAGCTCTGCCTTTACCTATTGAACTGTCTTTATCTCAGCCCATGAATTTTCTCACTTTAATCCTTCTCACCTTCTTGCCCATCCCACCTGCAGGGCAACCAGTGAGCAGCTACATGAAGCTTGGCTGCCTACCTGGGTAAACGTAGAACACACTAAAGGATCCTATCCATCATTAAATACACGCCCAGGCACGATGCGTACCCTGCGCGTGGCAGCTAGCTTACTGTTTGAAAGGCTACTGAGAGATTGGCAGTGAATGGCCTCATCACATGGAAAGAAATCCAAAGGGAAAAAAATGGAAGGAGCTTATATTATTTCAGTTTACAGCTCCAAGCTGATTTAGACATGGGTGAGATAATGAATAAGCAGACACACACTGCTGAAAATCAGGTAGTATTTTGGCACAAAAATCCATTTCAAGTGAACTGCCTAAAATCTTTAGGAGGTCTCTTGGGAAATGGCCTCTGAGTCACAGAAACAAGCCCTTAGTGGAGCTGAAGAGGAGGTGACTCTGCTCTTATGAAAAGCAGGGCCTTGCCAGGTTGACATCCACAGAGGAGCCTTGGCCTGCGTGCTGCTGCAGAGACCCCAGCTACCTCCATTAGGGCTGAGTTATTCTTCTCTGCAATGAGACAATACCTTCAAGCTGCTCTGGAGTCTCAGCTACTTGCCCAACTTATTGTCCCCCACCCCCAAATTTGCATTTTTTTTTTTTCAGTCTAAGCAAACACCACAGAAATGCAGCAAAGCCTTAGTTCCCAAAACAGAAAAAAACAAGTGCCTGGTGGGAACACAGGGCTTCCCAGTTGCTTTTTCCCAAGCATTTTTTTGTCATGCTTTGCCGACTGTCCCAAGCGCTCACTCCAGATGTTCCCACAAGCATCTCGGCCACCACAGCACTCTGGGCAAATGCTCACAAGGTGGAGCATGATGACCAACGCCCCTCTTCCAGATGTACTTTGCAGGTGCTACCGCTGTCTCACTCCCTGCCCGGCCAGCCTTGGCTCCTGCTTACCGAGAACGATGCTCCCACAGGTCGCCGGATCCATTTGGGTGGTTTCTTTAGGGGCAGAACGACGCTCTGTGGGGCAGTCTGCTGGGGGAGCTGCAGGGGTGGGAGGGGCTGTCCTGTACCAAACGGATCCAGGTTCCCAAACGAGGATGAAAGCTTTGACAAAAATAAAAGAGGATGGGGAAATTCTAAGACACCATCTCCGATAAGCCAAGCAGCATCATTTTTTTGCACTGGATTAGTACTCCTGTTGCATGGAGTTGCAACACCCCCCGAAGGTTTCCCCAAGCCTGTGCTTTTTCCTCTTCCCGTCCACTTTTCTCAGCTTCTCAATACCTGGTCCACTTGCTTCTGCCTCAACCCGTCCGTGCTGCCTCCCATGATGGAGTAAACGCTGATCCGCCCGTCAAACGAAGCGGCAGACAGGACGGCAGGGTTTCTGGGACACCACTGGATGTCAAAGCACCACTGCGTGTTGGTCGGCAACTCATACAGCACCTGGGCAACAAAACCAAGTCCAGCAGATCAGAGCTTTTAGCAAGCACCATGAGCAGCAGCAGCATCTTTCTGTTTTCAAGCTGCTCCTCTTGCTCCCCGGCAGCTTCCACATTACCCTACACACTGACAACAGGCAGGATGTGACAATCAGAGATTACCACACACTGCTGCTTTATTTCCTCCTCCCATTAAATTTTCTCTTTAATGCACACGTGACCATGTAGGCAGGCTGCCTATGTCTGCGCTGCTTGTGCAGCTACTGACTTTTGGGGGATAACTGGGAAAGTTAAACCTGCACTCTGAGTAGACGGTCTCTCCTGCCCTGGAACAGAAAAGCCTACGGCTACAGGAGGGATTGAACCACAAACTAAGAAGTTATTTTTCACTTGTTTAACAATTTTGTGCTGAAGAAACAAAATGGTAGCTGCCTTGCTGTCTCCTAGGAAACATTTTTCCTTTAAATAAAAACATGTGGTGTGAGTCATCCAAACGTAAAGCCTTCTAGGCAGCACAGCATCCAGCTTAGATCACACAATCACCACCCCCACTTTTTGTCTTACTCAGCTTTTGTACTTCACTCCTGCCTGAATTTTGGAAACACGTATCTCCTCGTCTGCCAGGATTGTCTTGCCTACACTGGCAAGCAAGAAGCCCTCCAACAGTGTCATGGTCTGGGGGCAAACACTCACGTGGTCTGTAAAGAGGATCCACTCAGTTTAGTGATATCCATATCTATCCCTATTGAGATAGATAATTTTTCTGCACTACTAAATAGGTGCAGAAAAGCAGTAGAGACCCACGTGTAAGATCAATTATGACAGGAAGTGGTCTTGCTGCACCAAAACAAGCTCAGGAAGCGCATCTATCAACCACAAGTAAACATGGAGAAACACCCCACAGCAGCATAATTCCTAGGACTGCGAACAAAGATCCACCCCCCTCTCCTTCCCCTTCTCAACCAGTGAAAATTCAGGGAAGCAAATACTGTGAGAATGGGTAAAACAATACAGGAAAAATCAACGGCTTTTACAAATGCTCCTTTACATATGCCACTGTGCAATCTCCAAACAGACTGAGACTTTAGTAAGTTGTGTGAATACAATACCTCGCCCGTGTTAGGGTTGGAGCACAGAATTTTAGCATCCTTCCCACAGCTAAGCAGCAGCTCTGAATCTGCCATACTCCAAGCAATGGCCAAGATACCCCTGTGTGAAAAGTCACAGCCAAGTAACAGATTAACATAAATGAAAAATGGTAACACAGAGCATGTGTTTAAGCGAGTTGGTACTGTATCGGAGCATTCCACCTCAGAATACCCTCCCCCCTCCTCCCTCTGTTGTAAGAAATTGTTAAATGTTATCAGCATTTGATATATTGAAATAGATGCTGTTTTCTGCATGAGTAGCTCTAAAGGTCCAGCCACCATATAGGAAAATTGAATTCAACACTCTCTGTAGGAGAATGTCGATACCAGTGTACCAGAAGGGTGTGTTTGCCTCTACAGCATGTGCAAACCTGTAGGCTTTTTTTTTTTTTTAAGCAAGCTTCTGCTACTTCTTTGAACTCCAGCTTCCTCATGTACAGCATAAAACAAATCAGGAATGTCGATTTTTTTTCTGGGGGGAAGGTGTTTTTAATGTGAGGCCTCGTTCCTTCCAACCAGCAGGCCCCATAAAAGGAACCTTTTCTGTCTTCTCTCATACCTTGTGTGGCTTTCCAAAACACGCAGTGGCGAGGAGGCAAATCTAAGGTCCCACATCTGAATCACAGGCAATCTGTCGTCCTCCGAGGCCAGGACCATCTGGGTAGCAACATCAGGGTGCCATGCCAGGCCCGAGCAGTGCATCTGAAGGACAACATTGTGCCAAAGCACAGGGTAACTAAACAGCGCTAGAGAACGGAAGACAACCAGCCTGAACAGGTCTAAGTGTGAGGAGAACAGGGTCTTCAGCTAAGTGCCACTCTGTGGCTGTATTTCTGGGCATTGTTTCTGACTGCGCTCAGTGTGGGATGCTCTCCTTGTTTCTGTTAGCAAGGAGAGCTGCAGTTAGTTCCCCAAGGCCCTCTCAAGAAGGTGACTTCGTACTGTCTTGTTAAAATACTACGTTTTAATCTAAGAATGCTGTAAAAGCATCCACACAGAGCTTTTTGGCTAACTTTAACTTTCGTTGATATCTTAATAAAAGCCATCATCAGGCAGAGATTACCATTGTGGGAACATCCCATCACAACCTGCAATCTCACGATGAAGCCAGCCTTTGTGCTGCTGTTATGTCAGGGACCAGGTATGTGAAACACGAGTTAGGAAGCTTATCAGAATCAGAGCACAGTGACCAAGCAGCTATTTCAGGAGCCCCCGCGCATCTCCTCCAGAGCTAACTCACCCGGTTGTTGTGGTCGCTGACTTTGATGATGGGCTCGTTCTTCCTGAGATCCCACACGGTGGCTCGGCCACTGGGGCTGGCAGATGCCAGGATGTGCTGGACCTGCCTGTTCCAGGCGATGCAGCTGATGTCCTCGAGGGGCTGCCGGGCACACAGAACAGCCTGTCACACCCTTAAAGCAAGGCCTCAAAATGCTTTCTTTTTGGGCCTCGCTATATAACGTGTTTGCAAGGAGATTCACCCAAGGTACTGTGATTATTCTGCTTTCCTACACACACCTGCTGCAGGGCAGAGCCCCTGAAAAAGCTGTCAGTGTAGAAAATCCTATGCAATATCCTTAACAAAAGCAAGGTTCCCACAATATCCACGTGAAAATGAAGTACCCATCCCAAACAAAGTATCCACACTAACAGCTTTAAACTAAAAATCTTTCAACTCCAGATTTCTGCTCATTCTGTTTCCTCACTTCATTGCCTCCAACTAACCCCGCAGTAGTACACTGATTTTCCAGTAACTACGAAGTTCTGGCATAATTTCCTAACAAGAGCTGCATAAAGTACCTGCTTTTAAACAACTTCCTCTCATTCTTCCAGCTCCTTCACAAGACAAAAGAGGCTACTTTCTTCCCCAGAGATCTTTGAAGAGAGGCTAAATGCCGTCACCTGAACACTCCTTGAAACACAGAAATGTGACTGCCAAGCCTACTGCCTCATCTTCTCCCTTTTCAGCAGCTGCTTCTAGTCTTACTTGTGTTTTCCCTCAGTCTCTGCCTTTGTGGTCCTCGGATATAAGCATGCAGTGAACCATACAAAGGCAGACTGGAAGAGATTCATCCTGTGTGCAGTGGCTATGGATATTTAAAAAATGGTGTAACCAGAGAGATTCTGCTTGTTAGTACTTACTGCTTGATAAAACGCAACATTATTCCAAGACTAAAAGGAACTTTTAAAACATATTTTATTTACAACTGTGCCACGTGAAGACACCAAGAAATGCTTGTGCAGTCAGTGAAAACCGCAGTTCTGGTGTGGATAACGAGCTCTGCACACCCCACGTTGCTGCAGGGGAACGACAGCAGCCTGTTCCTTGCAGGGGCTGCACAGGATGGTACTGACTGGCACAGCACTCAAGCTGTGCTCCCAGAAAGGCAGCAGTGGTTGGACATAATAGTTAGACATGATGGAAGCCAAAACATAGTGCTGTCATAACCAATGTGCTACCATACGCGATCACTGAAAGCTGCTTCAGCTGCACCTACAGAGCTCTCCTGAAGGGACATGGGCTCCTGCCATAGCAGAAGCACATCACACGAACAAAAATACCCACTTTTCAAACCCCACAGACTAAAAAAAGCCCATTGCAAGCACCAAAAGCCCAATTTTCTTGACCTTTCAGGAAGCCACTGGGGAACAATATGCGGTAAAGTAACATATTTTTACTTACATTAATAGGAAACAACTGTTGTACAAGGACTCTGACAACCATCGACAGAAATGCAGTTCATCACTAACTACAACTAATTGCTTTCTATCCTAAGTCTCTTTTTTTTCCATATAGCTTCTAAAGTTGATTTTAATGAGCTCTCCAGATAAATGACCTTCATGCTTTTCATTAGTTTACAGTATTTAACAAATACCAATCTCGTACCTGCGTCTTCACTCCTGGAGTCATTGGCGTGGCAAAATTGTTCAAGTCCCAGATATAGATTTCAGACTCATTAGCACCAGAGGCCACCAGATTAGTCTGTAAGACACATTAACAGACGCTAAGAGTATTTTCAGCATCAGCTTTCACAGTCTTAGCTGCTGGGAAGCATCAGATGGACAAGACTGTGCCAATTTCGTGTATGAGCTCAGGATATAGCCTTTGGTTCACACAGAGCAGCTTAAGGAAATAAAAGCAGTGTTTGAGATGCAGGGGCCACTGGATGCCCTTTGATTGCATCCCATGTCTGCTGACCAGCAAGTCCCAGCTTCATAAGGGCCAGGAGAGGAGAGGAAACCATTCGAGAAGACACAATGAACAAAGGATGGTCTTGCTGAAAGCAAGCGTCCAGGGACAAAAGTGCTATTTAGGAAAGGAAATCAACTCCATTGACTTGCAGCTGGAGGGGGCTGAAGAAAAGCCAAGCCACTGTATCTACAAGGAACTGAACTCTAATTAATGATGGAGCAAGCTTGCCGATTTTGAGAGCTGTTCTGCCTTAAGAGACCATGTCACAGTGTGTTTGTTCTGCCTCCCTTTTCCAGTGAGGAGATTTAGAGATTCCAATGCCATCTCCCTAAAGGGGACACCTTAAATCGAACGTCACCAGAACAAAGAGCGACAGCCCAGGGAAATGTCACAAGGACAAAATCAGCACATCCTATGGGAACTGAAAGGGAAGACTGGTTGAAGCAGCACAGAAAACCACCTCTGTTTTACACTGAGGCTGAGCTAAGAACACCTGCAACATTGGCAACGTCAAATCATGAGGGGAAGGAATCAACTGGACACCTACAAGTCTTTATTCCCTCTCCCGAGATGCCAGCAACAGGACAGGTTTTTACTAACAAAGATGCAAAGAACAGATTTAGGTCAGCCTTCTCAAGGGCTGGTAAAGGTACAGATACGCATAAGGTAATAGCTTGTTAAGACATGCCACTCATCCACACCTGCACACGTCAAACAGCAGTAAACCTACCTGGAACATGTTGACATCAAGCGCTCTCACGGGCCCCGTGTGCTTGTCTTTCTGGGCGATGATGACCTCGGTGTCTCCAGCTATGATTTTGGCTGGGTCATACAGAATGACGTTCCCGTTCTCACCCCCAGCGATCAGGACCCCAGAGACTCGCTCGCCTGCGGTCATGCTGTGCGGCCCCCAGATCAGCTTGTGGTACCTGCAAGACAGACACCCACCGGCTACAGCCAGCCACTGTCAGCTCCACATACCCCGTTTTACTCTGCAGGCTGCAGCCTGGCGGGAAACCTCTGCTACATGTGGCCAACTATTTGTACAAGGGAAAGAAACATCAGTGGAGCTATTCAAAAATTCCAAATCCTTTTCCTTGTAGGTGCTCCTGGAAGGGCAAACTTTCCTCTGTTGTGCTGGATGCTCAGCCAGCTCTCTCACATCAGACACGTGTCACTTGGACTGCAATTGAGCTTCCAGGCTGAACTGGAGGAACTAAATATACTTCTGGAAATGTTTTCAAACCGTTGTGTCCATCCACAAAAAAAAAAAAAAGAAGAAATTACTTCAGCTCCAGCTTGCTAAATAATCAAGACAGCATTCCTGTGTATTCAGCCATGCAAAGCATGGCATTCTTCCGCATGAAACACCACGCTGCCACACGGCAGGTGTTACCCGAGCAGAATGCAAACCCACAGGTCTGGAAGGTGGTGACCAGTTGCTTGAGCCCTCACTGTGTTACTACTGAACTCTTGTTTTTCTCTGGATTACCCATGACTGATTTCTTCACAGCACATCATGCTGGGGAAGGCCAGACAAAGAGCACATGCTGACTGACAAACGCTGTAAGCACCAAGTGCTCAGCAGCTCAGTGTCAGCGGTCACTGTCCTGCCACAGCACCCAGATTACGGTAACGGTGTGCTCATCCACACCGCAAACCAAAATGGTATGCTGCTTTTTGTAGTTCTGCACCTAACTATGCAAGGTTAGAACAAGCATGGTGAGCAACAGGCTATCAGGGCGCTAGTATTACACCACCAGCAAGATTCAACGAGTAAATAACCTAAAAGAGAGCAGAAAAAGATGAGGAACAAAACAAAAACAGAGTTAACTGTGCCATTACTTTCCTCTTGCCCTTTGCTCTTTCCAAGATAAAGAGTGGTTCTACAGAAGCAGCGTCACATTTTCCACAGGAGGGCAGTTAACAAAATTTCTTGCTGAATCCATCTTTTCTGGATTTGTTTGCCCAGCCATCTTCATTTGCTGTACGCCACAATATAACCTGATGTATACTTTTATAAGCTAAGGCATGGGTTGTTATCTTAAAAACAAACAAACAAACTCCTTTGCAATGTTGTGACTTGTTTTCTGGGGGCAAAGTCAAACACTTGTGCTGTTCACCAAGAGAAGCACTTTTAAAGGAGCTCTACATCCTCCTGGCCATAGTGGGTAGGTTCTGAAAGTCAGTAAAGCAAATGCCACTTGGCAAGCTTTGACTTATTTCAGTCGCATTTAAAGCAAGGGAAAAAAAATCCTAGAGGCTCAATGTCATCGTTCTGCCCTCAGCAGATCTGCAAGGAGTGTCAGCACCAGCTCTGCCACAGCTCAGGCATAAAGCAGTCTGGGCCCTTGATGGCTGTTCCTCCCCAGCCCTGCATATCAGAAGAGAAACAACTGCAGGGCAGGGATTGTGAGCCACAGCAGCACTCAAGCAAAGCGTTGCTGCAGGACCGACAGCAGCCCTACACCTCCTGCTTCCTCCTGAAAAAGCCCCTGTAACTGTTACTTACCCGAATCCAGAGAACATCCTGAAACAGGGCCAATCAATCGTTATAAGCAATCTTACTGTGTGCAAATGCAGCAAAGACCTCATTCCAATCCCTCCACATCTACTTAAAGGCAAGACCTAACTTCTCAGGCCCCAGGAGACTGTATTTGGTAAAAATCTCACAAAAGAATCTTAGATCTTTAGGCCTTGAAGTTACTGCTCAAGAATTGAAAACATAGCCCCATATACGTGGCTGTAATGATGTCCTTCAGCAAAGCGTCTGTCCTCAACAACCGTGGCCAAATCCCATGCACCAGCCCTGCAGCGCAAAGCACACACAACAACCCCATGGCTCACCTGTGAGAGGAGGAGAAGGTGGCACAGGACTTCATATCCAGCGAAGGGTCCGATAAGTCCAGCTCGAATATTTCCAGGGAAGCACTCGTGCTGAAGGTTGCATCCAGCTGCTGGGCCGACGTACCTGCAGAGGAGTGGGCTCGTCAGTGAGAAGAAGATGCTATGCAGAATAGCAACAATAAAAAAAACAACACACTTGCAAAAAGGACTCTGAGAAGCGGTCAGATTTCTGCCTGAGTTAGATTTTGATATAATTTTCTTTTTTATGGTTGCCTTCAGGGAGTTTTCTGTCCAGTGTGGATGCAAAAAGCTTTGGGAGAAGGTTCCTCGTCCCCTGAGGATGGGCAGAAAGCCACGGCAAGGGGCAGATAAGCAACGAGGGAAGCGTCCCAGCAGCCAGGATTGCTGTCACCTTGCCCTGGCACAGGGGACAGGAGACTCCTTGTCACCCACGGGCAGCCCCAAAACTCGCCCCCGCTTCCTAAAACTCACCCGTGGCCAGGTAGATGGGGTGCTGCCCGGCAGGGCTCCATGCCTGCATGGCCGTGCGGTCAACCTCCTTCAGCTTCATCTTGCTGGAAGAAAAAAAAACGAAAAGGTGAGGGTTTGGGGGAAAAAGGGCGTTTGGGGCAGGGCGATGCTCAAAAAAAAGGGCAAAACGGGGCGGCTGCGGCAGATGGGGGGATAAAAACACAGGGGCAGAGCCCGAAGCCGCCCCCAAAAGAGGAGCGCGACGGGGAGGGAGGCCCCGCCGCCCCCAGCGTGATTTCGGAGGGGGATTTGGGGCGGAAAAAGGGGCAAATGGGGCCGCGGCGGCTCTCACCCGTCCCGGGCCCGCTCCAACGTGGCAGCCCCGGCGCCGCCTCCCGCTTCCGGGCGCTGCCGGCGCCTTCCGGGCGCTGACCGGGGCGGCTCCGCCTCTGCTCCCGCGGGGACCCGGCTCCTCCTGCAGCCCGCGCCTGGCGACAGGGGACAAAGGGACAGGGGACAAGGCCGTCAGCGGGGGGCGATAGTGGGGTGAGGGGGGCAAAGGGGGAGGGAAGGCGGGGAGGGGGGAGCCGCCGTCCTCAGCTCGACAGCGGTCGTCACGGCGTGTCGGGATGTGAACAGCAGTGAGGCTCATCACCGGACAGCGGCTGCGGGGAGCGGGGCTGTTTATTGGGGCGGGGGGTGTTTGGGAACCTGGGTGCAGCCCGCAGCGCGGCGCGGCTCGGAGCCATGACGCCGCCCGCACCCTGACGCGGCGCGGCGGGAGAGGGAGCGCCGCGCTCCCGCCCCGCTATATATAGGGGACGGGGCCGCGCCGCTATTGGCTGACGCGAGCAGCGCTCGCCATTGGTTGCCCAGTGGCCCCGCGGATTGGCCTCCGCGCTGGCTTCGCACCGCCCTCCCTCCCTCCGCCAACGGGCGAGCGGCGGCGGCTGAGTGAAGGCCCGTCAGCCAATAGCAAAGCGGGACTCGGGGGGCGGGTGCGCGGCGGCGGCCAATGGGCTCCGACGACCGCGAGCAGGGCAGGAAGGGACGGGCGGGAGCGCGGGCAGCGCTTCCGCCAGCAGCGTGGCGCTGGGCCCGGCTGTGCCCGGAGGGGGAGCAGCCCAAGGGCGACCCCCGAGCACTGCTGCCCCGTTAGGGGGCTGCACCAAGCCACGAGCAGCTCTTGCTCGGCTGGATAACCCCACAGGCGATTAACTGTGTCCCCAACCAAGCCCAGTCACGCACTATTGCTACCTTGGGTCACATGCGTGCTCCCCAAAAAGGCCGAAGCTGACCCAAACTGCACATCCAAACTGCCTTGTGCAGCCAAAGGCTCCCCAAAAGCATTTACCTGCGAGTCTGGCCCAGGGTCCTGCAACCAGATCCGTATGGCACCCAGCTTGCCCCAGGGATGTGGCAGACGGGCTCAGAGGTCCAGCCTGGCAGCTTTTTCTTTGCTCAACTCTTGTCCTGCAAACACTACATTTTTCATTAAAGTCTTTAAATTATTTTTTTAATTAAAAAAGACGTCAAAATACGCTAACCACCAAGAGTTTCTGGTAGGATTCGATCGCATATTGGGAAGCCAAGCCCGTACTGGCATCACAAGAGAGCCTGGTGCTAACAGATGTATTGATTTTGATACTTCAGTGCAATTCTTTAGGAAGTATTCATCAGTGCTGAAGGAAAGGAGTGCAAAAGGAGTGTTTACAGAATAGTATAAATGTTTATTTTTCTTTGCGATTTATCTGACTGTTTCATTTTTACAATATAGAAAAGTGTATTCTTTGAATAGGTCTAGTAAATATAAATTTATTTTTTCTACTTTCAGATGTAAACAGAACTAGAAAATGAACCCTTGCCCCGTTCCCAATTATTTTCATGTAACTGGATGGGCTTGACTGTAAATCTTGTCCAGCAGTTTGATTCAAATGGCTAAGGAAGTACAAAACCCAATCCATACGTATTACACCAGGGAGAGGGGAGAGAGGAATCCCAGCTTAATATTGGAGAAAGCTTGTTCAAAGTAAAACCAAAAAACCTAAGAGCATTTGATTGCACCTTCAAAGTCTTTACAAGTAAAATATTCTCAAGCAATGCCATCATACATAATTACAACTGTAATCTAAATTTCACAAGTGTTTCTGCACACTGTATATAAATACACATCACAAAAGGTGCAATTTAGAGTAAGACACAGAATATATACAAAATTAACATGGATTGAAGTCTAAACAAAAGAAGGCATATTGCAATCTGTTTAAAAAATAATGTACGTAGTTATTACTTTATTCACTTACACTAATTTACATTTATACAAATCTTACTGGACATACTATGTTAGCTCACTAGAAGTAAACTGAGTATCTGCCCTACCTACGTGTAAAGTTACCGTACTGACTTTTAATAAACCCAAGTCTTAATTATGGAAAGCAGATAGTTACTTACATGAGAGATGGATTCCTTTTTCAGAGATTTGCACTATCAGACTTGTGGTTTATGCTGAGGGAGATGCTTCTACCAGGCAGAGCCCTTCAGACGGTGACCAGCAGGACACCAAATTGGCCCGCCGCCCAGGGCCTTCACGCTCCCGAGCCACCCTGGGGAGGGGGGCAGAAGGAAGCATGGAGGACAGAGGGCCTTTTGCTCACCACGCGGGGCCAGGGGGTGAAGACAGAGAGCAGAAGCCTCTTCCTGTCCTACTGCCATCAGACACACCTGTAGGTGCTCGGCTCTGCTGCACATTTGCCTGGCCCCTATCTTTTCCCAGCTTATCCCCCGCCAGAAGACCTCGAGCAAGAGCTCTGCCACATCTCTGTGCTTACAGCTTTACATGAAGAATGCAAAATCCTTTTTGGAAAAAAAAAAAAGAAAAGCCATCTTGTTCAGGCAGCAATGAGACAGTTATTACAATTGTTATTGACATTCACATTAGGTAAGTAACCTACCACGTTGATTTTGCAAATATATTCTACTATCAAAAACGTGATCTGAGATGGCCTGTAACAAATACTGAAGAAAATCCCCTGCTCCAATCTACACAGAGCTCTAAGGTGATTTGTGTGTTATGTTGGTATATTTTCCTCCTTTTGGATCAAAGGATCCATACATTATTTTGGCAGCAACCTTGATTCTGCGCTAGCATCCTCCCCCGTCACAGCACTCTCCGTCATTCAAAACAACGCTTAAAAAACCCTTAGCCAAATAAACCACCACGATATTGAGAAGCAGCAGCATGGAAACACAAAACCAGGCTGAATGTAACCTCCACCTGTGGTCACAGGCCAGTTAAAAGCCAGATTGTCTCAAGTGTGGCTCCATGGTCTCCTGTGACCTCAGCTCCTCGGGCTTAAACACTTCTCCGGGGCAACAGCTTCACCCTGGAAAACACAACGGACTGCACATCCCTCCCTGCAGCGAGGGATTAGGCTCCTGCACGCCTCTGAACTCACAGCTTCACCCAAGCAACAGCACCTACCTGCTGCAGTCAGCTAACACCACACGCTGGGCAGACAGCTTGGCACTGTGGCACAGCTGCTCTTCCTCACTTTCAAGAGCAGGCCACCGTCAGCCTATGAGTTCCACCTTAAAATACATCTGAGCCCTCATCCATGATCATATAAAAAAATTCCCAATTATGCAGTTTGCCTCCAAATTCCTTGCAGTCTGCTCAAGCGAGATTCTCAACCACTTGTCCAACACTAGACCTGCAAGCAATCCCCGTGTACTCGCCTGCATATTTCATACTGCTCTGTGCACTGAAGAAGCACGCTGTGTTACGCCCTACGTACAGGTACCACCTTCCACTTAGATGCTCCTTTCCACACCTTGCCTTTTAGAACTGACTTCGACACACAGATACCTCTTCACTATGAGCCTGTTGCCAAAGCGTCACCTGATTCTTGCCATCATCTGCATTTTCCTGTACACACAAAGCAATGCAACTCCATATACTGTAAATAATATATATTATAATCATTTATATATGCCCTTCAGGCAATTATTTTGAGGGAAAGGGGAGAAAACAGCTATTTTTTTTTTCCCTTAAGAAACCCAAGTTAAAAGCTGTACATCAGGAAGAAAAATTGACCTTTAGGCATCATCTTACATAGAAGAGGATTTAGTTAAGATTTAAAAGGCTCTAAATCTTGATATAAAATATTCTCTTGTTTCATCTTCCGCAAATCAATTTAAAACAAGCACCAAATTAACAAGTATTATTAAATCCTCTATGCCAAACCAAAGTGTCCCTGTGCCTTAAGTGTTCTGTTCAGTCCACCTCACTGTGGCTCTTGTGCACGCGTCAGCAGTTCATGGCACAAGGGTCACTTTTGGACTTGCCCGCAGAGTTAATCACTCTCATCAAACAGCGTCCAAACTCCTCCAGGATCATGCGCTCTGCCGCAGCTTTTGACTTGCCCAACTTCTCAGCTTGCTCAGCCTGCGCGAGAAGGCATTCACACGTTGCATCGGCCACCTCCTTGGTTACAAATGTAAAGGGCAGCCTGAAACAAACAGAAAAACAAAGAACCCACTCACTCCAACGGGCAGCGAACACGCCACAGCAGCAGTCAAACGAACAGACAGGCCGTTGTGCTGAGTGCCTGTCTCCACTGGGAAACATGGCAAAGCCCATTTGGACCTGCCCAGGTGCACAGAACAATTCTCCAGCTTTCAGCAGAAGGGTGGCTCAAGGTTTACAACCACTCAGTAAATGCGACATGCGTACTTCATGGTTCCTAGCAGCATGTGGGCAACCATGCTTGGTTACACGCTTGAACATAGCCAAATGTGGCACGCACTATATTTACAGGACACAAAGCTGTGTTAATAAAATGCTCCAGTCACCTGAGTGCTCCTGGTCCTACAGCTTAGGTGACATTTGAAGATGACAGGGATGTACCTGCTGCGTATCCAAAAAAGCATATTAGAACCAGGCAAAACCGTGAGCTGCGTTAACTTACTTCCCCCCACCACTGCTGAGTGCTGGTGTTGGCCTTGTTAGGAGATCTGAGATCTGGGAAGATAACTTGGTCTTCGCAGCCGTCTGCTGCTGGACCCGAACTTCGGCAGCATCCGCTAAATGCATCAATGTCTTGCGCTCTGGGCTTTCTTCAAAATTTTTGCAGCCAATGCATTTGCATATGGAAGAACACATGATTTTTGCCTGAAAGAAATAAACAGAATGTGAGAAGCCTGTCACAGCTTTGGCACCCTTAGTGACCACCCACAGGGGAAAGGTGATCCTGTTTTAGCCTGTTTGCAATTAGCCACCAGCAGAAATCCTCAGGTAGTCGTCCTCTCTTTAAATTCAAGGTGAGATGCCTTCCCAGAATTTATGCTTGAATCCAGTGCAGATGAACAGTATCCCACCCATGCCTTTCTTTCCCAATCTGCTGTTTTCAGCAGAATTTAAGTGGCTAAACTATGGGACAGGTCAGTCTGCCACCATATCTGCATCCGTAGAGCGATCAGTTATCTGATGCAACACCAACTTTTGCCTTTGGCTTCCACATACATGTTCCATCCCAGAGTGTCTCTGCAATAACTACTTGAGCTCCTAGGGATGCGGTGCAGGAGGTTTCTTTTAAAAATATTGCTCTTCAATAAAGGAGAGCTCCAAGCCTGTGTTCAGAGTTATTACACGGTTTAAAATTAAACTCAGATGGCAGAAGTGATCAGTCTTGCAAAACACATGGCTTTCTATGTGTAAACTGCTGGAAGAAAAGATAGACCTAAAACTATTACTGCAACTTGAAAAAGAGCAAAAGACAAAGCACAGCAGCAAAATTGCAGCACTGAGAGGAAAAGCCAGCATCTTTAAGACAAGATAATACTTCTTACCTCGTAACATTCACAGTAGTTTTTGAGACATCCCGAGCGTTTACAGTTACACCCTTTGCTGTGTCGCCGATCTGATTCTCCTTCCTTTCCTTTACCTATTTTGGGCTTGAAGGCTTCAGGGTTTCTGTCAAGGCAGGCCTGTCAAGGCAGACCCAAAGGGTCAGACAACGCATGTAGGGAGTAGACATTACAGATGCAACACAACAGCTTACATCTTGCACAGGTGGGAGATCAGCGTGTTACACACCCACCCGGCCCCATGCTGTGGCTTCAGAATACACCAGCTACTTCTTTCATTCCAGCTATCTATGAAGCAAACTAAAATGCCTGCTGTCCCATCACGGCACTACTCAGCAACACACCAAAATCTATACGAACAGGAACAGGCTCTTTCCTTTCATGACATCAGAAAGAGGAAAAAAAAAAAAAAAAAAAAAAGATCCCTCACCTTTATTGCTTTTTGCCTATCATTTTCATGGTCCAGGTTGTTATAACAGTTTGTACAGTTGCAGTTATTGCAGAATTCACCATTTGCAAAACAATCGCAGTACCTGAAATGGAAGATAGACAAGGCATTTGTAAACACGACCATTACCTTGGTGTTACTACTGTTGGCAGTACCAGACATTTCTAGTCTGGTGACCATGCACATGCACTGATGAACGCCTGAGTCACCCTACGCTGAGCTCCACATGGACAAGGTGTCTGTCTGAGCTGACGTTCAGACAGCTCAGGTCCTCAAAGCAGCACAAGAAGCTAATAGGGCTTGGCTCCATGGCAGTCCTTGGGTGGTTATCCTCACAGGCAGTTCCTGACCCTGTTGGTTCAAGTTAGCCTTCAGGAGCTCTCATACAGTCAAAGATCCTCAGCTTAAAATGCTTTTACATCAAATTGTTACAAATGCTCTCAATAAAACAGCAAAAGATTTCACGAAGATGATCGAGCCTTAGACCTAGCAGTTAAAAATCACTTGCCCATTCAAATGTTTGAAACAAACAAACCAAGGATCCCTGCAACGCAACCAACCATAAAAAAAACCACACATATAACAGCCCAATTTTGCTGAAGTACTTCATATAGCATGGTGTTACTCAAGGGATTTGCAAAAGCATAGTAGATGCCCACTGATGATACTGTGGGATGTCATGTCACTCCCAGCAATACTGCAACTCCAGCTGCTGAGTGGAATTGGCTCTACCACACACAAGGGCACATTATGAACCCCAACATTATGAAATGGTAGGGTCCATACAGCTCGTGAGTTACATGAAGGCACATGCACTGGGACATCTCCCACCAGTGTCACCAGCAGCTTTGACAATCTAGACATAACATTTCTGACATAATTAAAAACACCACCTTTTGATTCTTGGCATAAATATGGTGTCAAGGATAAGGCTTAGCAACAAACAAGATGTACTTACAATTTCAAACATAGAGACTTTGTACAATTGCAAGGCTTCCGGGGACGATTTGCAGATTCAGAAGGAATAATTCTGTAGAGGGGGGAAAAATGTATCTATTTATACACTATTTAAACATCTATTGCATCTATTTACACACAAAACACATCTATTTATACACACAGTTCTATTAGTTTTAGTTTCTTCCTATTTTAAATTCAAGTAAACGGTTGATGATGAAAATTCTGAGAAGTCTTTATGTTCCCTTGCCATTAGGTTCTTGGCTGATGTAAGTAACTATTATATATAGTGTATTTCCAACCCAGAAAAAGCTGGGTTATTTGTTGCAAATCTGCCTACATGTCTTAAGTAGAAATGAAGCTTAAAGCTAGAGGATGCACTACAACTGCAAATGGCAGTCAGAAAAAACTTCCCCAGCACCTGTCATCATGCAAGGGGACTAGGTCTAAAAAAGGTTCATAGATTAAGATCGTGCCTTTACCTTTGAAAAACAACAACAAAATTGACTACACCTAGAACAGTGGGCAAGCAAGCCAAAACATGGCATTCAGCTCAAAGATGAGTTTTATATCAAACACAGGCTTTAACTGCTCTTAAAAACTAGGATTTTGTGTCACTAATCGCTTTTGATGAGATTCATTCCATCCCTATCCAGCAATTTCTGCACATAATACCAGGGAGATTAAATCAAACCCATTCATTTGGATAGCTGCATCTGGATTAAGGATTAGTTTGCATCACAGTTTAGGTTGCAGCAACAAAAAGCACCTTGGCATACACAATTTCCAACAAATAATAACGCAAAAGGACAACGCAGAACAGCTGAAAGCTGGCTGGGTCAATGCAGGGAAAGTATCTCACGTTAGCTGTTATTTTCATCTTTCAAGTGAAAATACAATATTGAAAAAAACAAACAAACAAACAAAACCAAAGCCTCCTATTATGAACCATTTTGGGCTTGAGATGCATTTTGAGGTTTGGTTGGATTTGTTTGTGCTAAGCATCTTGCTCCTGTATTGACCAGTACCTCCTTCCAGCAACGTGGAAAAATAGCTCAAGCCTGTAGCTCTCAGGCTCTGATGCAAAATTAAGCACAAACATCAACAAATTTTCAGGTCAACTTTCTGCCATAGGAACAGAAAACAAACCCAAAGATGGTGGAGGGGGCTGCAATAGCTTTGATCAGGAGGGTAGTTCAATTCTTAGTTAGATGCATGTCCTTTTGTCAGAATTATTACCCACAACATGGTATACTTGATGTCCTTCGAAATCCCACAAAACCCAACATCTGAGTCCCTGCCTTTATTTATAATGGTACTGAAAAAAAGTCTGCAAATTCATCAGCCTATACTGCAGGTTTGCTGTCTTTTATTTTTTTTTCCAGCAACCTTTATAAAACACTCACCCATTAAACGGTAGCCGTGCTTGGGACTGAATACTAGATGTCCCTGTGAAGCCGGTGTTGCTTGCTATAGATACATATGACGACTGCTGTAACTAACAAAACAAAAAGGTAATGTGTAACATGAAATAAATTAAAGCATGCTCAAGAGGACTTGTACTAAGTATTTTACTTAGCTTTCCAGCTACTGTTATAAAAAATAATATGCTTGCAAGCACAGATTTAGAAATTTGCAGAACATGGACCAGGCAGCAAGGTCAAGTCTTCATATTTAGCAAAACCCCAGTATTTCAGATGATATTTTTGTTCTTTAACACAGTGTCTACAGACATATGGATAATGCAGACTACAAACAAATGTTCAGACCACAAACAGTTCCAGCTCCTGAAAATAGGAATCTCACTCTTGTTTTCTTAAGCATCCCTGACTGCCAACAGATCAGGATCACTTTCTGCACAAATGACTTGAGTAGCCCCTTTCACCTACAAGCTCCTTATTACTTAACTAAAACAAAATTATTTACATCCCGACTTTTCTTTGTATCTGGACCCACACACTGTTTATCATATTAAGGAATCACCCCTAAGAACTTGCTAGGTGACACTGTTTTGGGCTACTTTTTTTTTTTTTTTTTTGTCTACCTACACACAGCTCTTTTCTCCTGCTATGATAGGTTTTGAAGACAGACTGGCACTTAAGATGTGGACCTGCGGTGCACAGCCTGAAGGAGACAGGTTGTGTCTAGAACACCAAATGTCTGAGTAGTTTTCCAAAAAATGGTATTCTTCACTTTAAGAGAACATTTGGGCAAATGCACAGAAGTGCAATACAACTGTTTTTAGGGACAAATAGCAGCTTTAACAAAACCAAAAGGGATCCAAAAAAAAAGGTTGGTACTGGTGATGCCACAGGCTGACTGAATTCTTGTCTGAACAGACTGGCTAGTCAGCTTTCAGCAGGGGGTTTCAGTTATTCTCCTTTTCATTCTCAGCATTGGATAGATTTTGACAAAGCGTACAACTAACCCCTAACCCCTTGGCTGGGCAGCAAGGACTTCTAACTGGAAGGCAAGATGTTCCATAACAGCACTACTTTCCTACTTATCTCTGGGTTAAGACTGTACCTGTGTGACATACTGAGCTGGAAGGACTGCATAGCCGACGTTTCCTGTGCCAGGTGCTGGTGCCAGGACAGTGCCTGGGGGAAGGTTGGTGAGGTTGGGCTGTATCTGTGGCAGTGGAGTGGCTGGCATAATAAGTCTTTGTTGGGGCTGACTGGTAGTGACGATCTGGGAAGTTGGGTTGATTGGTTTGGGCACCACCTGGAAAGAAAAGTCTTGATGAAATCTTGCCCCAAACTTTTTTTTTTTTTTGTTCAGAATGCACATCTATAAATAGAACATTTCATGATGGTGCTGAAATTGGACTTTTTCATCCAGCTGACAAGCCAGTAATATGCCTTTTACATTCAGCTTACCTGTTTCACAGTCTGGGCCGGCACTATGGGAACAGACATCCGCACTGGGGTGGCATTCACCACCACTGGCTTTGCTGCAATGAAGACATGACATTACATTAACACACGTTATTCACTCAGCAGAGCTGAGTCAAGACTTCCATATGCAGAGAATCCAAGGACACTGAATACTGCAACTACGCTGAGAATAACTGACCAAACTCATAGCAGGCAACACTTATGCCAAAATACCACCTACATGAACAGTTATGCGCACAAGAGTGCGGGCATATGCTTAGCAGCTATGGTTTAAAAATCAGTTTGGGTGCACAGCCCCTCTGGACACTCAGTTTCCTTTTGCCAAGAGGACACTAAAATACTACAGCTTGGTTTCAGATCGTTGATTCCATCACAGCTCCAGAAAGCATGGACAGGAACCATCAGAAACATCTGGCACTTTTAATGCATTTTATGTTGAAGGATCTTAACATTGCAGTAGTTTTGCCAAGATGTACGTGGGCTTTCATGGCTTCCTACTTCTCACACCGAGAAACTGGCACTTGCCACAAGTCACCCCCATGCTGATAAGCTAGGTGAAAGCAACAGAAAAGGCTGCAGGGATTCAGGCCCAACGATGAAACCATTTGACACAGGGAAGCATTTCCACATACAAACCTGAGGTAGCAGGAGAACTCAAAACCTTTGAAAACCTACCACAAACTTGGATACATCTGGCAGTCTTGAAAATTTCTATTACGTAACTATTTAAATCCTTAAAAACCAAACAAAGGATTAAAAACTTAGTTCAGACACCACATCAGCACCAGCACTTACCCTGTTGGAGAGGCTGTGTATTTGTACTGGGATTTTGACTGGCCGACTGGGTTGAACTATTGGCTGTCGTGGCAGTAACGAGTCTGACGTAATGGAACTTGCTTCCAGGTACCTGAATCTGCTGAACATTGGGTGCAGTTGCCAAGGGAATAATTGTCTTAAATTGAGATGTACCCACTCCTCCTACAGTAATGGTCTGCACTGCTGATTTCACAGCCTATTAAGCCAATACAGAGAGCATAAAGTTACTTTTACAAAGGCAGAAAGAACAGCAGCACGTCTGTTCCTCCATGCGTTAGTGAGGAACTCTTTGATCCATTAGCATCCATGAGAAGTCAGTCAGTTATCCCCATATTTTGCTTTCCAGAGTAAAAAAAAAAAAAAAAAAAAAAAAAAAAAGAGACGCAAACAGATACAATGCCAGCCAAAGCTTGGTGCAAAGCAAACTCTGTTCTGTTTTCAATTCTTTACAGCAAACTCCCAAGTAAACTAATATTTGAAAGAGTAGGATGACTCATTCTGCTTCCCAAGATACAGTGTATGCCAAATTAGACTTCAGCTGACTAAGGAGAACATTGCTCACTTCATATTCAAACTCAAGAAGAGGACAAAACTAAAAATATTTCTATTAATAAAAACACGCAGTAAGAACTCCTTGCAGAACTGTTTGTGCTGGACTGCAGCACGATTAATCTGTGTGTACAGATAGGTCCTGTTGGACACAGCTTATGATGAACACACACAAGTCACTGTGCAGCCCTTGAGGTGCAAACGGAACAGAATCCACAAACTGATTGCTGAAGAGATGACAAAGTGGGCAGGCTGTGAAATGAGAGAAGCAAGAACAATGAACGGCAGCAAAACAGATTTACTAAATAATAAATGCCAAAAGGAGAAAGAAGTGGATTTTAGCAGACCTGTGCTGCTGCACAGCCAGGGTAGCAGTACATCTCACATTCACAGTACTTCAGCTTTGCAATTCCTCTCAAACAACACACTGATAACAAGTCTATGTCTATTATTCTTATAAACATTCATGACTGTGTGGGCTTGATAGCAGCCATTTTACCATTCTTTCTGATGACCTCAAATGTGAGTTCATTCCTCTTCTTTCTCCTTTTATCCGACTTCTTTTGGAGTTCAGCTTCTTATTCTCAGAATCTCTTAAAACTGATATTAAATCTATCACGTACATTTGAACTAAGATCTAACTTTAAATTTAATTGATACAACAATATGACTTGATATAACATTTTCCTAGCTTCCTAGCTTCGAACACCTGCGAGACTGAGATCTCATTTCACACATAACTTGACTGGAAATATAAGCTCACTCTTATGTAAGTTTTTCCCTGGGATAACCTTTTTTTTTTTTTTTCCTAAATAAATATATTGAAACCTCAGGAACTCAGACCCATTGGAAACAAGCACTGTTTGCAAGCACACTCACAGCCACACTCACAGGGAAACCAGCTTGGGCAAAGCTCCCTCTAGCACATAAATTTCTGACTGTTGTCCAAAGACAACTGGGAAAATTGTAAAATGTAAGTGACAGCTCTTCAAAGGGTATCTTCTTGAGCCCTGTGATGACAAGGGAAACCCTTGTGTTGTTTCAGATAGCTTTCGATCAGATCTCAAGATGCCTACCACCCAGGAATCTCAGTTCTGTCACTGAGTGCTTGCATTAGAATGATTTCATATTTTAAAATACATTTTAAACAATCTTGCCAGCTGTACTCCGAAATATCAAATCATGCTGGTGCCTATGTCTCCTTATCACCAGTCCCATTATCACATGCCATGCTAAGACAAGACTAGTAAAATCTCTGAGCCTCTGGTCTTTTGCAGCGCATGCTACTGTGTCCACTACCTGAGCTATGTCCACTTTGCTCATTTACACTCATACACATTCCCGTGTATTTACCAAAACAGGAATACAGAGATTCAGATAGAAAAAGATTCCCCTAAGACAAAAAAGGAGGGATAAAATAAGAACTGTAGTTTGATAGGCTGCTCAATTCTGTCTCATCTTCCATTAATGCAAGGCAACTTATCCAACCTCATAGGGAGAACCTTAATTTTTTTCTAGAAATGAGACAGATGGAACTATTGACTTAAATTCCATAGGTCTCAGACCACAGCATCTTGGTTATGCAGACATTTACCACAAGAATATGAACTCCATTGTTGCAAGCCTCAGAAACACCCAGGAAGCAGCCCTAGTCAGTGGAATACAGTGTTCGTTGGTGGAAAAGACCCAGCCACTTCAGGAATTCTTCCTACTGGCACAGGGTGCCTCTCAGATGACTGGGGAGATTTAATACGCAGAGACAAGAACATGCCCCAAGTGGGGTTTCTCCAGCATGGGCACCTGCTTTCTAAGCGCGCGTGCCCTTGAGAGTGCTGCCAATAGTTGGCAGCCCTCGATGGGAGGAGTGCCTGCTCCTCCGAGCAACGTTTCTGCCAACTCTTCAGCAAATGCTGCTACAAGAACACCTTGGGACTGCCAGTTTGCAGCTTAGCACCCTAGATTCTCACGAGCATGAGATGAGACGCAGACACGCTAGAAATTAAAGGAAAGTCAGTCTGTACCTGCGCGGTTGTGTGGTTGACTATGGCCTTCCCAGGGGAGGAGGGTGCTGACTGCTGCACTGTGAGGATCTGCTGTCCTAACGCTACATTCAGTGGGACGCCCACCGTCTTCTGGGGGGAGTTGGGAGGCTGGGAGGCCACTGACACCACTGTTAGCTGCTTGGCAAAACAAAGAAGCAGTTTAAATCTCTGAGCAGCATGCAAGACCCTGTACATACACGTCCCCCTCCTCGTGAGAGAGGTACAGTTCTCCCACAGTAGCTCAAGTTCTTCCTGTGAACAAGGGCGCTGTATTCAGTCACAACTCACACGGCCTGACTGTGCAAGCACAGCACGGAGATATGGTAGAAACTTCAAGGCATTGCTGGTTTCCAGCACTGAAAGTCCCATGCAGAAAGCTAGCACTGCTTCTCTTTTCCTTTCACCCCCATCCCCAAACTCCGCACACTCAGCCTGAGCATTGTCAGGACAGATTTCTGGGTAACACCTTTCTAATCAGCACCATGACTATTTCATGACAAATGGAAGCTTTAGAGGAGGGTAGTGGAAAGGAAAAACAATCTCACTTTATACTATTAATTCAGCCAAAACATAAGAGCTTCATAAGTATTTTTCAACTTTTTTATTTCGTTTTTTTTTTTTCTTTCTGATACTTTTTCCTTTCTGACTCCTGTAATGATCCAGTTTTCTGACCAGAAATTTCTGCAGAGCGCATCATTTCAATACTCTGTTCTAAACACCCACAACCCTTCCAAGGTCAGTTTTCAACTCGTTTTTAAAATTCCTACTTCAAGTTTTAACAAAAAGAAACCCAGCTTTTGAAACCATTTGTTTTTAAAAGATACTTAGAATTATTTATCTACAGTAAACTCAAGAGGTAGCACGAAGTCTTCTCACTCCCACTCATCTATTAATTTTTATTATAAGATTGACTTAACAGCTTCCCTGCAATGCTTTTCCCAGCAATATTTCTGAAACACAAATCTGTTTGTCTAACTCTCCGTAGCTAAAAGCACACCCAAAATAAGAAAATCTTAATTCTTGTGCTAGTTTTTATACCTGCTACTTAGTTTGCATGCATTATACGTCTTGGTTCCCCCCCTGACAATCATCCTTTCTCCAGTAATATTCCTATTCTCAAGGCAATTTTAATCAGGTCTAAAATCTCAGCCTCGCCGTGATGCTTGTCTGTATCACATGAGTTATCTTCCTATCAATTGCCTGCCTGTGCCAATCTCCAGTTCTCTCAAGGATCATTGCCAATCTCATTTCTGTCAGACAAGATTAGAGAAGACTAAATTATCTATGCAGCACCAGGCGACAGTTAGTAAATGTTAACCTATTAACATAACCAAGGTCTCCTCTTAAACAGCCTGTTGAATTTTTATGAATGCATTTAAAGACAAAAAAAGGGATTATTTGAGCGCTTGGCTAGGGGAGAACAGCTGCTCTGGGAACGGATGCTGAGGGAATGGCGAGAAGTGACAGGAATGGGAAATTAACGCAGTACTGCCTATTTACTTAAAACCACATTAAAGGAGGCGGTTGAAAAACCCAGCGTGGGCCATTAACGCAGAGCGTAGTGCCACGCAACGGAGGCTCTGGAGTGGCAGGATCACAGACAGCTCATAGCCAAGACTCAAACACAGAGCTCCATTCAGATCACTTTGCAGCAGGGATGGGAGGGCTGCAGCCAGAGTGGGGTCCTTACCTTATTGGGGGATTTGAGTGGTGAGATAGCTATTTTATTCGGTGTCTGTTGTGTTGTTGTACTCAAAGAGGATCCAATAACTCCAGTCTCAGAGATCGTTATTGTCTTTGGTGGTGTTCCTGGAGCAGATTGCGAAAGAACCCTGCCTATAATCAACAAAGACACGGTCAGCTTCAGCATCCCCTTTTGGAACTTGTAAAGCTCAAGTTTTCCCTGGTTAGCACGCTGTTGATCCTTGCTTCTGAGGGTACCTTACCTACCAGGAAGGACAGTGGAATTCTTTAACTTAATTCAGAAAGAAAGCAAAAACAATCCGCATTACTACAAATGAAGGAACAGTTTTCTCAGGCTTAACAAAACTGACGTTTACTTTGAGTTTTCTGACGCATCCAGCTGGTAATTCTCGAAAGCCAGCACAGCGTCCCCAGGCACGCATCCCTCCAGTACACCTGCGCTGCACGCAAGCACTCAGCCAGCTGGCAGCGTGCTACCAAGTCCCTGGGCTACTGCCAGCGTACAGAAAAACTGTGAATTGGGAAGGGGTGGAGGGGCACTTCCCTTTAACACTCTGCCAGCAGAAACTAGCTCTATGACAGCGACCACCAAAAAGGCGCTTGGTGTCTCTCTACATCCAACTGTGACTTTTTTTCATTCCATTTGTGCTGGTGGTTGGCTTTTTCACTGCCTAACACAATACACGATACTCCTGTGAAAATACGCATGGAGGTGCAACTCCCTATACCATCTGCTTTTGCAATAGCAAAGAAGCTTAAACATCAAAAACAGCAGCTCTGAATCACAAAATCAGCCTCATGAATATTGCAAACTCTGCAAGAGCAGAAAATAGATTTTTTTTTTCATACTTTTAAGCTGCTTTCCAAAGAGTGTTTGACCACTGAGCCTTCCTCTGCTGCACTTCGGCTCAGATGTGTGTTTCTGTCACAGCCTCTCTCAGCAATTCTCTCATATTATATATATCAAAATATAAGAAAAAGCAGTGTCACTTTGCCATCCAAAGCCAACTGGTGACATGAAAATTGGGTCAGCTGCAACTAACATGATCAAGCGTCATCCGCGTAGAAAGCTGCCCTCCTCTGAAATCTACGTGCTCTGAGATAACCCTCACTTCTGTGCAGCCTAAATAACAGCACACTTGGTTGCTAAAACCACATGCAACCTGAAAATGTCACTATCTGTGGGAATTTTACCATCTTCAGTATTCAGTGCTTCTAGTTTTGTTTTTTTTTTTCCTGGTGATAGCTTTCCCTTTCTCACTGCATCCCCTCTGCACTGCTTGGCATCAGCTTCCTAAACAGAATCTGGCTGCTTATATTGACAATCCTTGTGAAATTACAACTTGCACCTTGGTTTTCAGAAATGCCCAGGCAATTAAAAGTGTCTATCATATTGAGGAAAAACACACACACAAAATCTAAACAGAACGCATGTGTGCTACACCTTCCCTAAAGTGATACCAACCTCTCAGCTGGTAAGCTGCACTGGCTGTTTGGGGTTGTGAGGGGAAGGGAAGATGTTTAGGAAGATTTCACTTAGAGAAGCATCTTCACCTCACCAGCTCAGGGAAAAGTACTTGCTGTCCTCCAGCTTATTGATTGAAAAGCTGGAAGCTTATTTCTTTAATAACACATTTGCTAGTCAGTATGATGCAGATCTGTTGTGACCTGCATGTTTCTTTTCTCTCTGGAGACAGCAAGCTATAGAAATCTAATGGAACAATAAAAACTTGCAAAAACTATTTCTGTTCTGGTTCTTTAACTGTTTGTCAGTTTTCACGTACTGCCAAATGAAAAGTTTGAAGTGGCTTGTCGGGTTTTTGAAACACAAAAAAACCTTAGTTCAGATGCATATGTGTGACTTTTTACAAGTAGCACAAGTCCTGGTTCCGTAAGGACTTAACACATTCATATGTGGAAAATATTTTAGGTCTGCTCGGAGGGGGGGCAGTCTAGAAACAGCTCTGAAGGTGACTGGCTTTCTATGTGCGTCCTTTGGAAATAATTTGCGTACCTTAAACGTTACCTGCATACAACCCCACCAAAAATCAAATGATTCAAGTCTAAGTCACCTAAACGAGCAAAGTGTAAGGTTACTGACCACTACCGGGCCCCTCATTACAAGAAGGACATGGAGGTGCTCGAGCGAGTCCAGAGAAGGGCGACGAAGCTGGTGAGGGGCCTGGAGAACAAGTCCTACGAGGAGCGGCTGAGGGAGCTGGGCTTGTTCAGCCTGGAGAAAGGAGGCTCAGGGGTGACCTTATTGCTCTCTATAGGTACCTCAAGGGAGGCTGTAGCGAGGTGGGGGTTGGTCTGTTCTCCCACGTGCCTGGTGACAGGACGAGGGGGAATGGGCTAAAGTTGTGCCAGGGGCGGCTTAGGCTGGATCTTAGGAAGAGCTTCTTTACTGAAAGGGTTGTGAGGCATTGGAATGGGCTGCCCAGGGAAGTGGTGGAGTCACCATCCCTGGAGGTCTTTAAAAGACGTTTAGATGTAGAGCTTAGGGATACGGATTATTGGAGGACTTGTTGGGTCAGAGGTTGGACTCTGTGATCTTGGAGGTCTCTTCCAACCTAGATGATTCTGTGATACATTTATCTGCTTCTACCTACATCAAAATCTTTGCTGATTTTTCCCCCAATTGCTTGAGGTGTTAGAACAGAAACTATAATAAAAATCAACACAGGAAAAAAACCCTACAATTGCCATCTCTTTGAATAACCTTAAAAAATCATAAAGCAAAACAAGTCAAGTAAGTACAACCTGCAATGACTGGTGACACTTGAGTGGTCTGCCCTGTAACGGCTTTGCTATTGATTGGTTTTGCAAAGATCAGCTTGGTGATCACTGGGCCAGAAGTTGGGGTTCGGGTCTTCTTCGCAATCTGAAAGACGGATAAAAAAATTCTCAAATAACTTGAGTGTTTTAGATCTAAATCATCATGTTAATGACATCATACAAGATAGAGCGCAATATTCACAGACAGAATAATTCATCATCTCACACTTTACCTCCATTTCTCATGTTGGAGAGAACTGGGTTATCATCTATGCCTCTTGAGAGAGCCAGCCTGCAAAGCAGGACAGCCAAACCCCTCACAGCTATCTCATAAGGTATCCCTGAACAAACACACCTCATTTTCAAGGCACCTTATTATTGTCCTGAAAATATTGTGGCCTGCCTATGTAAAAAAATATTCAAGTTAAAAGCCAAGTCTCAAAATTTCAAGGTTACAAAAAAGTTACTTTTTCAGCCACCCAGGACATAACTTGCTCCTTGAGTCACTTAAATGAGACCACTACAGCTCTGAAATGTTTCTTCACTGCTTGGAAACATTTCCTCAGCTGTTCTGACACAGCAGCACACTCCTACCCTGCAAAAGGGAAAAGGGAACGTGGATCATCAGCCCCTGAAATTCTAGGACATGGACTAGTCAAAAGCAAATCAGTACATCCAGGCCCAAGAGTAGGGCTGTGTGTCCCTTCTGTGACATCTCCCCTCTGCAGTGCAGCTGGACCAGGAAAGGGTACGTGCAGTTCAATGAGACGGACTGCACCAACGTACAGGCTTTTTCAGCAGGGTTTGGTAACGAGGACAATCAGAACTTCTTCCTCCCTTCTCCACGCTGAAGGGGCAGCTACCAGATGCATTTATCCCAACCGTTTCTATACCCTGGCATGCAGGCGTGGAAAATTCAGCCTAGAGGTGACTTCTTCCAAAGACGGCTTTAAACCACCAACTCTCGAGGCTGCCAGCAGATGAGGGCAAGCATTAGGATCTTCTCCCGTAAGTAATACTGTACTCAGGCCCGCAGATGAGCCCTATCCTGCCTCTCCTCTGCCCCATATGCCTGTGTGCATCCCACAGGCACCGGCCACAACCTGCAGCAAGGTCACAGAAGCATGAGATGGCACCAACGTGGGGAGCCACATCGAGATAACACATCTGTTCCTTTTACATAAACAAGCAGAGAAACCTTACACATGGAGACAAATACAGAGATGACAGCTACTTTCAACAGCCTGAGAAGGATGCAATTGCTTAAATGAAGCAATCAAGTAGGCTGGATGTTGTGGTTTCCTACACAAAACCCCTATTTATAGTGTTTGCTGTCTGCAAACACCTCCTTTACAGGAGCGCGGTGCCGAAGCATTGCAAGTGGTCGGCAGCGTGCAACAAATCCAGCGGGCTGCCTGCGGAGAGGGCGCGTGAGGCCGCTTGGGCTGCCCGCAGCGTGCTGGCAGCACAGCTGGGAAGCCCCAGGGTGGCACCACAGCTCCTGGCCTCGCACCGCCAGCAAACCCCACGCCGCGTGCTCGAGTTGTACCCGGCTGAGGCCAGGGGCCCCCAGGCAGCTCTGACCCTGGGCAGCACCAGATTGGAGATTGCCATGCTGTTGAAATTCATCCTAATCCTGCTGTAAGTTATCACCACAATTTACCTGCTGACGCTTCTAGTCTCCGAAGCAAGGGCAAAGTCTGGCCCAGAACATGGCCAACACCTAGCAGGAACAGTGAGCACGCAAACAGCAGCAGTTGTTTCTCACGAACAGTCATTATCCATGCTTAAATTACTCACATAAACACTTGTAAAACACCAGCCAACTGTTACCAGCGAGTATCTCAGGGAAAAGTAAAAATCCCAGAACAAGAGCTGGTCAACACGAGCAGCCCTGCTTCTAGGGGGCTCAACTTGCGATACCCTCCTCAGATTTTTTTTTTTGGGAAACTGATGGACTGGGAAGCAGCAGCTCTACATTTTCTAAGAAATGACGGAACTCCCTCAGGCTTTCAGAAATGTGGCGAAAAACCCGCATGCCCCACTGGCTGCCTCTTGGCAGTGAGCCTTTCTGAAGCATCGATAGCCCCAGTGTCTGCCAGAGCCTCCCAGGCTAAGGTGGGAAGCTCATTACCCATTTCAGTAGAGACTGGAGACACCAGAGGAAATAATCAAGGTGACAGAACGTCCTCCCGATGCTTCAGCAAGAGCAACTTCTCTGGAGCCCTCTGTCACTGCCTGTGCTGATCACAAGGAGGTGACCATTGCTCCTTTTTGCCTGTGTAAGCTAAGCACGCTCTCGGAAAGTTACTTCGAATTAGAGTGCAGAAGTACTTCATAGAGCAAAGAGCTCTTCCCTAAGAAAATTATTAGTTTAAGAAGCACACAGCAGCCTTCTTCCCCCTGCAGAAAGGAAAAGCTTAACGTGCAAGCATCTTTATTTCAAGGGTGTCTCCCTAAGCTCTTCCCACTAAACAAGATGAACAAGTGTGCTTCCATGACCAGCCTGCCTTCAACTGTCAAGCAACGTGGTATTATTACAGAAAAAGGCACTCACATACCTTGAATTTACTGCAGGCTAGGAACAGCCACAGCCACTTAGCACAAAGGAGCTAACATAGCATAAACCCACTCCCTAGATGACCTCATGGGAGCTCCTCCATGCAGCCACACCCTATCTAATTTTTACTTGGCATAACAGGAAAAAAACCTCACAGAGTCTGGAAATAGAAGACAACAGCCTACTTGAGAGAAGATAATAAGGGCCCTGAGTCAGACGCAGAGATTTGCTGTGGGCTTAGGGAGTGTGTGAGGTTATTTTCGCACAGTGAGACAAAGCCACGCTGACAGTGTGGCAGTTGTCTTGTCACAGTAGCTACAGACACGCGGATGTAACCACCTAAATGTGGAGCCGGCTACCACATCCAGACAAGTTCAGGTTGGAGCAGCTCAGCCGCAGCAGTGGTGATGGCTCTGGGCCTCTGCTTCTCACCCAAGCGCCAGGTAGCATGCCAGAACATCGTGCTTTTTCAGCCTGCATGCAAGCAGAGTCCCAGGCTGGAATTAAGTGCTGGCCAAATGGTTTCGTCCACTGCAGGGCAGTGGTTTCTACTATATCACAACAAACCGACCAGATCTACACAAGGTCTACAGAAGGGAGAGCAATAAACCTCTTGCTCCAGAAGAAGCCCGAGGTCCCGCTGTTTTACACCCCATAGCTTCATACCTCTAACATCACAGTCAGAGAGGGAGCGGAGGATTCCAAGGCACATTTTGCAGAACTCTATCAACTCTGCCTTTTCTCAAGTGCTGAGATCTCAAGCGTCACAATTAGATTCCAGTAAGACAAAAGGATTTTATTTTTGACCTGCAAAGCCCCTACAAAATTGGTAATGTAAGGAGAACTATACAGAGCTGATAGCTACCCAGGCATCACCTCCTATCAATTCGTTTTTTCAGCACAAAGTCAAGCTGCTGCGCTGCCTTGCATCCGAAACCGCTTCACATGCGTTAAGTTACACAAGACCCTTGGGAAGCAGGGAAGCATTCACTGCTTCCTTTTCCACTCAGGAGGTGCCAAGAAGGCACTGAAAGGCTGAGAGGCTCCTCAGGATCATGGGGTTAATGCATGACATCATTTTCTAAGCGTGGGTTACCTCCCTTGTCATCTATGATAGAGTAAGACCATGAATCTCTCACCTAGCCTCCTATATCCTTTTGATAATTAAGTAATTTCCTGCAGGGAGACGTACTGTCTAGGAGTTGCACGTGTAGTTGTCTTTCCTGCAGTATCGGTCACTTTTAACAAACTGAACTCTGCCTTCTTGCTTTTCATTTCTACTTCCTCATCTCCTTACAGGGGAAAAAAAAAAAAAAAAGGAATATCAGGCATCAATAATTCATTCCATTTTGCAAAAGGAAGCAAAGATTTAATAGAAAGACCATAACAAACAAATTCAACCCAACTGCAATTAAATGGATTAACAAAGGGATGCAAGCCCATTTACAATGGGTTATATTAAGGAGCCTGTAGAATTCCTCACGACAAACAGATATCAATCACTGAGTCAGTTTCTTGGTCACGGATGGCACAGGTAACCTCATGGAAGCAAAAGCTCATCGCAGTTATTTTCTTAATATCGTACTCTTTCATTTATGTGCTAGTTGGCAGTAACTGAAGCCAGTAGGAAACGATCCTACTGGTGATCGATCCCTGTGGTGATATCACTTTTTTGAAAACTGTAATGACAACTGTATCATGAACATCAGAAGGCACAAAACCAGGAGCCACACACGGAGTGCATAGACATCTTGAAAATAGTCATAACTATTAAACAGTTTTGTCTGGAGATATGACACAGCAACGAAGGAGGGGAAAGCAGATACCGGTGCAGGGATCATCTGCTGATTTAAACCAAACTACCTGGACAGTTGCTTATGCGTGCTTACCATGAAATGCTAGCGGGGGAACTTAGCAGTGCTCATGGCATGCTTAAAAGTAACACTAAAAGTTACTTGAAGAATTTCAAGTGCGGGAAATTTGTTTTCATTCGTGTACTTTCAGTTTCCTTTCTCATTTCACTAATTTCAATTATCATTTTCCACCATAACGTGCACTGAGTTCTAGTTTTTCTTCACCGTCATCTAGAAAGAAGTTGTTCACATTTAGTTCTGCCACACATGAGATGAAAATCAGGCCCTTTCATTAATAACTTGAGTTTTACAACACCTTTTCAGATCCCATCAGATTCTGTTTTTAGTTACCTCCAGATCCATGCCTGAGTTGGGAAACAGCACTTAAGAGACATCCAACTTACAATTCTGCCTAGTTGATCAATATCTATTGATAAGCTTAAGCAGATTTGAGGCAGATGAGATGTACCTTTCTGTCACTTCTCAAATACTGTACGGTTCTTTGGAGACTTTATTTATAACAAGCTCAATGTAAGAGGCAGAAGCTACTTGATCATACAAGAGGAAAGCCGTGCACATTCTGAATAAAGAAATGCCAGGCATAAGGAGTTCAATTCAGTCTTCTGAAAGCATGTAGAATTTATTTTTATCAAATGAAAACAATGGGAAAACTCTCTTCAATGAATTTTGATAGCTCACTTTCTCTGAGGCAAACCCTAAATTCCTAGACAGTAGCTAGAGGTAGAAGACATTAAGACTGTAAATGCCTACACAGATGAAAAAGCAGGCTAAGAGCAGCACTGTACTTTTATACAAGGAATGAATGCGAAGGCTGAAAGCAACTGCGTGGCAGTCAGCGAAGGAAGCAGACAACAGTTGCACCAACAGAATTGTTTTACAGAGGTTTCATCAGCATAACTCACTTTACCTGTACTGTTTTTAATTGCTGGGTCTGCAAAACAGAAGGCTGGGCGGCAGTATTTATCAGCTGACTTCCTTGCGTCAAAGCTGAGACACCAACAACAGGTTTCACTTCTGACCGGCCTCCGATAACAACTTTGATCTGCTGGCCTTGTACCTTCGAGTCTCCGGCTTGGCCTTGGGATGCAGCCTTCTGCGCCTGCGGGAGCTGGCTATGGGGTAACGCTAAAACAATGGGTTGGCCAGACTTGCCCAAAGTTGTTACGATGAGCTTTTGCCCGTCTGGTTTAATACTCTGATTGCCTATTTTGAGGTCGGCAGCCTTGTTCAAAAATATCTGATTGGCTGAGATCGTGACCGGGGTCTGAGCACCGAGTTTATGGAGGCCACTTTGAAAGGCAGGCTTTACTATCGAGTTTCCCTCAGTTTTGGCAGTCGCGGTGTTCACCGCCGCATCGCCTGAGTGATTACTGGGCGCAGTAACCGCTTCTGCGGTGACTGGGGCTGTAGTCGTAGTCGAAGAGTCACCGGTGGAACTTATGTTCACTATTTCTTCCAGTTCTGTTTCCATTGGAATAGAATCTCCCATCGGTGATGACACAATAACCGCCTCGATGCTGTCATCTTCCACCAGCGTTATCCCGGTGTCCATTATTTCCTCAGGGAGCAAGCTGTTCACTTCTGCTGAAACCACCTCCATTGTGGCAGTTTTGGCAGTGGTGACTAGAGCAGGTACTGCAATAATAGGAGAAAAAACAAAGAGAAGTGAGTGGTTTCCAGAACACAGACATTTTGCAAAGCTTTATGAATGACATCACCAAAAAAAGAAAATGTAGTAGCAGAAATTCTTAACAACTAACCCATTTAGCTGGATTTAGTTACAAGAATTTACACCAAAGCTCTTCAACATGATCCATTAAAGTGAAATAAAGGTGTCAACTTCCTGTTGATTACCAGTCCACTCTTGGCAATTTTGTATGCCTAGAGAAAGCATTCCCCCCAAGATACAGTATGTTGTTCAGAGATTTAAGCTTACTGAGATATAAAGCAGGAGGTAAAAAGCTTTGCAAATCCAATAGACAGTGATGACTTTTGTCACACACATCAACATCTACTAGCAAGGTATCAGCGACTCGATTCCCAGAGCTGAAGTAATGGGGTTCATCCTTGTCTAAATCCTCATTTCAGAACTGTCAGGCAAACAAACAGCTGCCTGGTAAGGGGCTGTATTTACCCCAGAAACCAGCCGCAGTAGCAAGCTAAAGCCCTGCCCTTCCACGGTGAACGTCCATTCCTCTCTGCTGGCACGGAGAAATGCAACTCAATTTTTCTTTTTCTACTTGCAAGAGCCCCAACTCAAAGTGCTTCCTAAAAGCCAAACAATCACTACCCTGTCTGAATGCTAACAGGATTTTTTTGCATGGGTTACTGAAAGGACCATCTCAGATAGCAAATCCACAGTTAGTTTCGGAGCCCCAGTCAGTTCCCACTTGAGAAACCTTAAGGACGGTGCTGGGAGCAGCTGCACCCACTATTGCCACAAACTGCATCCTTGCCAGAGGCTGCACGCAGCACCTCAAAGCTTTTCCTCCATTTGCTGACCCCTCAGCACACTCAGGCGCTGCATGGGTGAGTACACAGCACGGGTATACGTACTCCACACACCCTTAAATTATTTCAAACAATACTGCTTTAAGTTGCATTTCTAAGTGCTATTCCCTAGAAGAAAGGCCATTCTTAGTATACTTCAGCAGCATAAGCAGAACACACTGCTTATATGTATCTAAACAGTTATACAGTGCAAAAGGAACTTATTTATATTCTTTATTCTTACCATTTGGTTATGCTACAAACCAGTAGACGGTTGCTAAATACCTCTCTCTCTTTGAAAAAAATGAAACGAAAAATGCAACAGAGTCAGGATTTTAAACAGAACTCTGAGTTCTAACCTCCCGCATATCAAAATGCAGAGGGAAAAGACATACGTTGCTTCAAGTCAGGCATTAAAACCTGTAAGTTAAAAGAAAAGAAACATTACATGTGGTTGGAATAACAGTATACAGCCATCAACACTGCAAGATTCTTGAGGTATGAGGTCTTACCGCTTTACAGATGGCTTTCATTACTGTATTTAGGCTCATGTCATCAAAAACAGCAAGAAAAAGAAAACACAAACGTACCTCACTTGTTTGATTTCTTTGTTTATTGGATAGAACTGAACTAGATGCACGAAATGAAATGATGAAAATCTTGTCCTACCTGCTGCTGTCATCAAAAGCCACTTCAACATCCAAGCACATCATATTTTTAGGTATTTACCCAGGATTTCTCAACCACTCAGCTGTTTACTTTTGCAAATGTTTTTATAGCAAACATACTGTTTCCATTTTTTCAGTTCCTCTAGTAAAATGTTTTCCAATAATAAAAGGTCACCAAACTCTTAACATTCTAACGGATCTGAGACCTTCGAGCGAGCACAGAGAAAATACACCGCTATTTTAACCAGATTTCGAAGTTTCTTTGGCTTCACCAACTACACCTGGAGTCACTTGGCCTTGCCAGAGCTTTACCCAGACCTCCAAGAAGGACGCATCTGTAAGCTTTTAGATGTTTGTAGCTGACAACCGAAAGAAAACCTACACCAAAGAAGTGGGTAAGCACACCATGGGATTGAAGAACTCCCCCAGGACTGTATGGTCAGTTTCACAAACAGATCATTTCATGCCACAGAACAATGGTCATGCAACAAATTAAAAGCTCTCCTAGAAAGTTATGGAAAGAAGATTGCTTTAATAGAAGACTCTACCCCAGCACTGCTCAGGACATAAAATTAGCTAAATATGCATCAAAAATAGTAAAGTAAATAAACAGAGAAAAATTAGGGACTGAAGTGCATCATCAGCAAGGTTTGGCAGCAATCACTTCATTGAATTACTTTCTGTCACCTACTGAGAGAGCAGACAGCAGTTAGGAGGGCAGCAGGGAGTGAAGACCAGCTCAAGTGGCCCACCTCTGCCCATCTGTCTGAGGGCACAGACCCACACCTGATATTCACAAGAAAGAAAATGGAGAACAACTTGAACCTTGCTGTTACCCGACCTCATGCTCCAATACTCCTGAATGCTGTATTTGTTTCTAAAAAGTCTTATTAAAAAAAGATCACCACGTTCCTATCAATATAGCTTCACGAAGGTTAAAAGATTTCTAAGTCGGAGGATCAACACGTGATGACATTGGCAAAATGCAGAATGGAGATAAGGGTTCTGACAGCTACCTGTGAACTTTGATCTCTTTTCTCCTTTTCTTTGTGAGTATGCCAACACAAAATCTTCAGGAAAGTAACCGTGTTAAGTACTGAGTGCTATTATTACACCTTTGTTGTGAAAACATGCAGATCTATCACATTAAACAGGAAAAAAACATATCAAAACAACAGGCAGAGTAAAACAGCGGTGTGGAAAGCAGTGAGCACGAAGGCAGTAGCACCAGCTGGGTAAAAACAGCTGAGCTCCCAGTCTGCACAGCCAGCAGCGAGGGCTCTGCACTGTGAGAACTGTCCAGGGGAAAAATACATGCTCTGACAGGAAGGCTGACAGACCAGGGTGTCCAGGGTGCAGCTGCAGTAATGCCCTGAGCACAAGCAGCCGCCTGGAAGGGGAAAGTGAAGCCCTAACCCAAAAGCTTCATGAAGGCATCACATCCGACACAGCCCCTGGTGGCAGGGACGGCTCTGGGGTCTCCAGACCTGCTGCCCCACGAAGCGAACCAAACGGCAAGCAAGCAGCCCTGCCAGGCACAGCGGGCACCTGAAGGCGGAGCAGAGCTGTTTGGAGCCAGCAAGGGCAAATACCTTCGGATTCTTGAGCTATGGACAGCAAGAGCCTTCCAAGAGGAGGAACGATGAAACACCGGAGTGAAGTCCTACCCTGACAAGGTTACTGCTGGTACAAGCATCTGAGGGACAAATGGCATGGGGATGTGTGCCACCTGCACAACTAGCTGCTGGAAAACTACCTTGTGCATCACTCACCACGAGCAGAAGGTCCTGAACCAGAAAATAAACTGCTCTGAATCCTTGCAGTGGCAGAGATACAAGTGTCTCTGCATCCCCTTGGCTCCACCACAGCTTTTCCAAAGGTCTGCAAAGTTCACAAACGATTGTTACCTTCCTATTGAGGGCTGGCTGATACCAAAGGGGTAACGTTTTGAGTGCTTGGCCTCTGCAAGGGAATGAGGCAACACCAAGGCTTCTCTGCCAAATAGAGGTGCAATGGGGGAACTGTCTGCAGGCTGCACCTCATATTTCAGGATTTTACAACTCCAAACTCTTGCAATATTTGTATAAAGTTGCAATATCAAAATCAGCATATTCCTAGTATGCTGATCTAGTAAGAGTTAAAAGAAATAACTTAATCTATTTCTACATCCACTTAATGGAACAGAGGCAAGAGCAGGAGGAAGCAGTGGAAATACAGAATGAATCCTGGATGATTACGGTTCACAATTTTTAAGTTATTCACTTGGGAAACGTGAGATACTTCCAGCCACATGCAATTAAAATCGAGGTGCTTAAACGCTTCTCAGTTGTTCAGCTTTTGCTCATGCACACTTTTCAATAGCAGCAATCTCGAGGTTCCGAGCTGAATGTATTTTTTTTTGCCTTAATACCTAGAGATTAAGCAACGCAAAATTACTCAGCATTGACTGGTTGGATTTCTTTTTTTGGGGCAGCTTCCAAGTTCCCCTCAGTGGGAAAAATGCAGAAGCCATTTCTCCACCTGCTCCCACTCCCCTTCCTCAACTTCCAGCACGTGGCAAGGAGGCAGACAACAAACACCTTGCACTTCAGCTGTGGAAGTCAGCTTTCCATGCTGTGGTCGCTGATGTATAAAAAGAGTGACAGGGACAGATAAAGACCAGCAAGCCAAAAATCACACCGAGGAACAGAAACTGTTCTGCACAGACTTGCTTTAAAAAGAGTACAAAAGCACAATCAACAACACAAATCTCTTTGCTTGAAGTTGAGTAAAATCCATCTTCTGTTTGCCTTGAAACAGAAATGCTTTATCAAGACAGATGAAACGTGCTGCCTTTACTAGAAAGCCTTGATCTGAAGGTACCCACAGCTTCAGAAGTGACACACGCAACGTGACCACCCCTTTCCTTCTCCCCAGCCTCTCCGATGCAAACAGGCTGCTGGGCTCAGTTGTCCTGCGACCTGTGGCTGTTTTCTCCTCATCAGGCTGAGTTCTCCCACACAAGGCATCACAGCGAGCTACCGCAGAAATTAGATTACACACACACAGAGTACAAAAGCAATTTTCACAACAAAACTAACAAAGACCTTCGACATAGTACATGACCAAAAATCCCCATGAGTCAGAAACCCTTTCATGTGAAACAGAAGCTAGAAAGAAAGGGGAAAAAGCCACAGCCAAGTTTTTGATGAAAACAGTATGTCACAGAGGTTGTCAGCGCTTGACTTACATTGCATGTACGCATGTGCTCTCTAAAAGACCATCACTTCAAGAACCGCAGGTATCTCCCCTGGATTGGGCAGCCCCTTTTCACCACAAGAAGAAAGCACTGTATGGCCCAAATGCTCCTTCAGATATGAAACCAGACGAGCAAAGCAGAAGGCACTAGCCGGGGCTGATTACAAAGAGGTATTACGCAGCATTACTGAAAAAGCCATGCTCCTGAGTTAACTCTCCTGAGTTAATCCTGACCAGAAAACCCAGCCACTTACAGGTTACACTACTGTCCTAGGCATGGCCCAGACACTAGACACACATCTATTAAGAAGGTGGCCAAAACCCAGGCTGTTTTACTAGCACTAGCCTGTATCTCGTGCCAAATCTGCATTTTCCATTTGCATACACAAACAGTTTGCTCCCCGCAGTCCACACTTTGCGCGTTGGCTGTTGGTGGCTCACCACACGTGTAAGACATGCACTCCTGCCTGGTTCTGAGGACGACAGTGGACCAGCTGATGAGAAAACTGCTCCTCAAGAAGGGCTCAGGGTGGAGCGGCACATCCGTGTTAAGGTTCGAACAGAGAATGAAATAATTAGGACAGCTCTTTATGCTCCTATTACTGACAAACAGAAGTGTGAATGGGATTGACCACTGAAGTAGGTTCCGTATGGATCTGTATACCCTCCTCTCCTCTTAGGAGGGAACCACTGTGTAGGTTGCTTCGACATGATAAGGCTCAACCCTGCCTGTTTAGCCAGCTGCTTATTGCAACCCTGGAGGAAAGAATGGGGCACTTCTAACATTTATTGCAGCACAACACTTCAAAGCGGTTCAGTTTGCTTTCTGTAATGGGAAACAACATCCTACTTCCAAGCAGAGCTTCAATGCAAACTAAAAATAAAGTGGAAACCAAAAATCAGAACACTTCCCTTCACCCTTCCCTTGGCTTGCACACCATTGCCATCATTTTCACGACACACAATAGCACCAGTTCAGAGCAACAGAACTTCACTGGTGTTCTTATGATCACTGAATATGTTCCGAAGGTGTTGCTGCCACGAACAGTCTGAGTTTCCTGTCTGTTGATGCTGGGTCTGTGCATTTAATGAAGCATTTCTAACCTTAGGTTCCATGCAAACTTTGTGGTGAGACCAAAAGAAATACCCTGAAACTAACATGAACATGCTTGAGTTTTGTATTTAGTCCGAAAGTAAAGGATGAACAATCTGACAACAAAATGACTATGGCCATAGTGAACTTACCTTGACTGGAAAACTACCAGAGACGTGAAATCTATCGGCCCCAGAAACACAGATTTGAGAAAAGTGCTTCTTCTCAGTCTGTTCAATATAGCTGGAAATTGTCTTGCTTTCCAAGTTCAGGCTATGGCAGACTTCAGACCCCACAGCGCTATCGCCCCAAACACGCAGCAGAACGAGGAGCATGGAAGCTGCCAGCCAAGGCTCGATAGCGAGTTCCCCACCGACTCCTAAGGTGTTATCACGCTGGGCACCTTTGCAGGGTAGGCCTGCTGCCAACAGCTCCTGCACGAGTTCATGGTAGCACTGTGCTTATGTGAAAGCGTTCATCACAACAGCACTGGAAACCACTGACTTGACTGAGGCTTTGCGAATGGGGAAGAGCGATGATGAGGCAGTACATCACACATGTACTTGAGCACCTTTGCCCAGTCAGTACGCTACACAGTTTATTCTAACCCAAATTAAACCACGTGCAACCCTGATTTCACTTCCAAAAATACTCTACAACACAGCACAATGAAGCATTTTGTACTAAAACTTTATTCCTTATGTGTCCTATGCAATCATTTGAGTCTTTTCTTGCAATAATTTGCCCCAAACCCACACACCTACCTGCAGATCTCGGCAGCTGTCCCAGTACCAAGCATGACAACTCCACAAGTGTACTCGCTCACAGGACTGAGCTGAAGATAAATAGCTTGCCTGCAGGCAAACCACGACTAGCTCTTGGTGCCAAAAACACCATTACCCCTCCCTCCCACTTCCATCTCTAGATAAAAGACCTCCAAATTGCTTTTGAAAGAAACTTATTTGAATAACCAGGATTATACAGTATCTGACTGGCTTTTGTGCCAGTCTTAATCACATCACAATTTTGAGACAAAATACCAACCCAATAGGTGAAATGAGAATTTCACTGAAATCTTGGTTTCTCCTCCAGAACTACATGGGCCACTTCCAATGCAAGCTTCTCACGTGCCTGAAGATGGCATCACAGAAGGTCCCAGAGCTTCTGTATGCATAACACGAACACCAACTGCTAAGTTTTCTCAAGTACCTGTACAAAACCCAGGTCGTAGAGAAGCTTTTGCAAGCTGCCGGCTCCTACTTTTGCAGCCAGAGGTGAGCACTGGCACATGGGGCACGACCCAGAGCCGGCTGTGCACAAGGAGCCGGCCACGGCAGGTTGTGTGCTGTGGCTCAGCACCGCACCAACAAACCGTCCCATGGGCTCGCCTTACTGTGCTGCACTGCTGTCCACAACAACAATGCCCGAGGTGCCCAGGACAAGCCAACACCCCGCAGCGTCCCATCGCACCAGCACCAACCCATTCTGTGCAGGAGACAAAAAAACAGAACACTGCTACTTTGTGTAAAGTTCCGGACATCAGCCCAGCAAACAGAACAACCTTAGTTCAGGAGAAGCTGGAATTAACAGTATAAAAATACAAGGCTTGTAGTTCCCACAGATTGCCGCCCTCTGGCTAGCGCCAGGGACACGGAATAGCAGCCCGTGCAACGCAGAAACAAGCCACAGGTCAGAAGGAGACGACAAGGTCACTTGCTGCTGTAAGATGCTTTCAATAGCAAAAAAAAAATCTAAGAGAAACCATTTTATCGGGTCATTTTACACAACAAAACAAGACAAAGAACGTGCCAACTCACTTCCTTGCTTACTGTATTCTTGCCCCTCTTTTTGCCCACTACGTACAGCGCACATCAGCTGGTCCAGGTCACCCAAACTCACCAAGTTCAATGGTGCAAAAAGAGGGAAAATGCACTTCTAAACAGACTCTTGACAGTCAAAATCTTTCCTCTCATTTGCCAGCAAAGCTTTCATGGAAGCATATGCATAGCCAAGATTTGTCCGGTACTTTATCATCACATTTAAGACCACAACTGCGTGCAGGCAATCTCAGGCCACTACACAATTTGCCCAATTATTTGCAACCCCTCTGTTCTGCTCCTGTTTCAATAATGGGCAAAGGAGCGTCATTCATTTTATGCATTCCTTGTGTCCTTACTCCCTTTTCTGCTTCATGTTTTGTCTTCAAAATTGCAGGGTTTGTTTTGTTGTAAAGCAGGGAACTACAAAATCACTCAGCACTGCATTTTGATTTTTTTTTTTTTTTCAACAGAGGGTCTTTTGTTTCAGCTTACTGGACTGGAGATGGCCTTAAAAATACACGTCTCAAAAACGGCATTGCTAAGAAAGCTACAATTAACAAAGGTAAGAGAGAAAATTACTAATCTAAGCCTGCAAACTCAATATGTTTGTATACGTAACAGCAAAGCAAAAACAAATCGTGATGACATTGTAAAAAAAATGTACCTATGTGGAACAGATAAAATAATTTCCATTCTCTTTGCCGTTGTCTGCAGAAGACAAGATAGCGGGAATTGGTCTGCACCCTTCCCAGAGGAACACAGTTCTAGATTTATCAAATACCATGCCAATGCGAATTATTGTACAAAACCCCACCTTGCTCCTTACCAAATGCTTATTACATAATGCGGGTAAGCAGCCGTTTTTTTCATCAGCTGCGAGGAACACCAAGAAAAAAAATAATCAGGTGTTATATCTAAGGAGACATTTCATGTTCTTCGCCATAAATTCATCCGGCTATAGGCACAAAATTCAAAATAAAGGTTCCCAAGGCAACCGTAACTCACTGGTGGCGCAGCAGCCCCTTCCCAGGCTGCATGGTGTGCTGCGCGCCATGCCTGCCACGGTGCCCTGTGCAGTCCCAGTGCGGACAAGGTGCACCTCGTGGCACCCCGTACTCCTTGGGAGTCACCCACCTCGAGCCCAGGGCATGTGACAGCTTTACACCTCACAGTTCAACTGTGCTGGTTCATTCACTTCTAATGGGGAAAGATTAGGCTTGTGTCCCTCTGCCATGTTCACAAGAGGCACTAGCCGTTTTCTTAAGAAGGGCCGGAGGAAAAAATTAAATCCACTTGCCCACTCAGCAGCCACGAGGAGATCCTTCCTCCCTTGGCAAGTTGTGGGTCATGTCAGCTTCCATTATGATTTTAGGAGGAACACCAGTAGCAAAAAAAACCCTTATTTGTCAACAAACTGGCAATTGGCTACTAAGCACCTGCTCCTATTTCTATTACATTAATACCGCAAAACATCAGAGGAATATCTTCTCATGGGTATTTAAAATATCATCTGCAAATTTGACCGCTGTGTGGTATGTCATCATCAGCACTACGGGGTTATATTCCAAGTTCCAACACCATCACTACTACTCAAGCTCTCCTGCCCTCCTTTGGCCCATCCATTTCCCCCCCAACACGCTCCCTCGTAGCTGCAGGGAAGGAACAGATCAAGGAACGGAGCTGGGTTAGATCCAGCCTTCCAAACCCAACCCGAGGCTGTCGCAGCCCTCCTTCCTCCAGCTGCTGATGCTGGGGCCCAAGAGGCCTCTGGCAAAGCCGTTGCCATGTGCTAACCCAGCAGGACCCCACACCCCAGAGCCATGAATGGATCTGGCCAGGTCGGTGAATGGGACAGGTCAGCTCAGAAGCTGCGAGTGCCAGAGCCACTGCAGGAAACTTCACCCAAGCACATGATGCAGCTGGGCTGGGGTCCCAGGGAAGCCCGGCCATCTCCCTTCCTCCCTGCCCCTCCCAGCTTGGCATTGCTACTCCCTGCACAGCTTGTGCCTGGAGACGGGGATGCTTCAGCTCGGCACCAGCTTGCAGCAAAGAAGTCAGTTCCAAGCAAGCAGGAGCAGCAGGAGAGGGCAGTGCAACCAGGTCCTCCCGTGGTGGCGGGCCGTACGCTGTGACAGGCTGCCTGGCCCGCATTTGCTCCAGCTTCCAACCAAGCCCAGGTCAGATTCACGCAGATCAGCCTTTCGGTGTGTGGTCTACGTGTAGCTGCCTAAATGCTTACGCGGCATAAGAGAAAGGGAAAGCATGCAAGAGGAATGAACCGACAGGGAGAAGCTGAGCCATCAGCAGCAAGCAGGGCTGTGAGCATGCATAGGCATGTGTTCCAAGCCTCCCAAAGAAATGGGAGAATAATATATAGAAAGAAAAGGGAAAACTATGAAAGCTGGCAAGGAAATCTCTGCCCAGACACTGCAATATTTACAATGAACTATGTTTTCTAACAGAAAGCTTTTACTGCTTTGCAGATTTGGTCTCATTTCATTTAAGAGAAATAAAAGTGAGATGGGGGTGAGAAGAGCATATTAAATTATATGGGTAGTCGTGAGACCACTGGGATTTTTTTTGGTAAAGCTAATATTGAAACAAGAGAACCCAGGAAAACCAGATGACAACTTATCTCAAGAACATCAGATTCATCTAAAGAGGCTTGTAAAACCTTCTTCAGAAAGGCTTTGTGTGTCTGTAGTAAACTGCAGTTATCTCAAGGAAGAGCAGAAACAAGCAGGGGATAAACAGACTGTGGGGCTGTGTCTGTACCTGGAACTCGTAGCCTGGCTCAGAACATGGCCCAGAAGTAGGGATGGAGCTGTGACCAGGGCGGGAACGCCTCTGAGAGCAGAAGTACAGCCTGCAAAGGGCAGTGACACACGCGGAGGAGCTGAGGAGCCGCCAGTCTGTACCTGGGTCTGGAACATCTGAAACGTGAACCTGTCGTGCTGCATAGCTATGCGTCTCACTGCCAGTCGAGGGGTCATTCTGGATGTCTTCTTTTTTTCCCGTGTAAGACAAATGTTTCTGTTTTCTACCATTATAAAGCTAGCCAGTCTGGTTGTAGGCTGCCCTGGGAACCCCATGCTGCTTTGCAGGTTTTCTAAGTGGCAGAGTAATCCAAGCTACTAAAGAGTAAGGCCTGATAAAACGCAAGCCCTAGGAGCAGACCTTTTAGAGACCTTTTTCTGCTTCTCTCTGGGAGGTCCTGCAGCTAAGAAGAAAAAAAACAGGAGATTCTCTCCTAGGCATTTGTAATGAATTCCACCACTGCCACATACAGATTCCTTAGGACATCAGAAAGCATTTTTAAGCACATCTTAAGTAGGAAAGGGCCACTTCTATAGTATAGGAAGGGAACAGAGCACAAACAGAAGAGAGTGACATGAAGAAACATGGTTTGTTGCAGAAGCAGAGCTCAACAACCTTCTGTAGAGAGTCTCGCTACGTCTCCCATAAAATATTTTTGAAACAAGCGTAAAGGAAATGAAACCAAGGAGCTTAGACCGAGCGCTTTCCAAAGCCTAAAAGAAGGCGATAGCTCCACATGTGAGGCGTCAGCATCCCTGAGGTTGGGATCCTCCAGCACTCTCCATCGTCACACTTCCAGCTGACCTGCGGTCCGCAGACCCTTAACCTTTTTCCTGAGAAGCTGAGCTGAACGGCTGGGCGCTCAGTAACGGGCTGTCAGGGCTGGGACGCGCACACGAGTGCGAGCAAAACAAACAACGCCAGATACAGCTCCCGAGACGTCACCTCCACACTTCGCCTTGCATAACCAACTTCTGAACCCCACAGCGCTCCGGGAGGCACGGAGGGCGGCTTCCAGCCACCGAGCCGCCGGGGCTGCCCTCTCCGGCGCTGTCCCCGGCAGCCTGGGGGGCGCTTCGCCCTCAGGGCGTGCACGGAGCGGGCGTTTGGGGGCAGGCCGGGCTGGTGGGTCCCTCCTCGCAAGACCCCCGCCGCGGAGGAGGCACCGGGGCCAGCGGCCGCCTGGGGTCGCCCCCTGCCCGCTGGGTTTTGCCCCCCCTGCCCGCTGCCGTGCGGCTCCTGGCCCCACAGAGCCCCCCTCAGACAAAGGCCGGGCCCCGGGAGGCACCGGGCGGGCGCCGGCTCCTCCCCGCCGGCCGGGCCGGGGCCCTGCAGCCTCCCGGGGCCGCCTGAGGAGCCGCGAGCCCCTAACGGCTCCCAACGGCCCCCAACGGCCGCCCCCCACCCCCGTCCCGGCGCCTCACCTCAGCGGCGCGGGGGTGGCCGGGAGCCGCCGGCCCCGTTTCGAAAGCTCCGCCATTTTCCGCCCGGCCCCGCCGCACCTGCCCCAACCCCAACCCCAAGCCCAAGCCCGGCCCCGGCCCCGGGGGGAGGCTCCCGTTCCCCGCCGCCCCTCACGGAGCGCCCCGCGGGGCCGAGCCTGCGCCCTGCCGCCGGCTGTCAGCGCCCCGCCGCCGCCGCACGGCTCTGCCTTCCCGCCCCCCGCGCTCACCGGGCGGCCGCTGCCCTTCCTCGTCGTCCTCCTCCTCCTCCTCGTCCTCGTCGTCGCCTCAGCTCCGTTCAGGCTCCGCCGCCCCGCTTCCCCCCCCCCCCCGCCGCGGCGCCCGGCGGCGCCCGCCCGCCCGCCGCGGCCGCGTTTGTTCAAAATCACGCGCCCCGCGCCGTTCCCCCGCCGCATCCCATAATACTCCGCCGCGCCGCCCTGGCAACCGGCGCCGCCGCCGCTCCCGCCCCCGGCCGCGGGGCTCCATGGGCGCGGGGAGGGAGGAGGAGGAGGAGAGCGGCGGGGCCACAAGATGGCGGCGGCGGCGCGGCAGGAGCTGGCGCAGCTGATGAACTCCAGCGGCTCCCACAAGGACCTGGCGGGAAAGTGGGTGCCGGGGGCTGCCTCCCGCATTAGGAGTGCTGAGGGGGAGGCTGGTTTTGTGCAGGGGGTGCTCCGGGAGTGGGGTGTGGAGGTGGCCGGGGCCCTGCGGCTGTGGTTTGTGAGGAAAAATACAGAAAAAAGGTTTTTTTTACCTCAGGGTTTGGCCGTTTTCTGCGTGTTTTTCGGTTTTGAGCGAGGCTCTGTGCGGCCCGACTGTGGGGGAGCCGTTGGGGCTGCGCGGTGAGGCCAGGGCCGGGTCCTTCGGGACGCCGGTAAACCTTTATTTTATTTTATTTTATTTTATTTTATTTTATTTTATTTTATTTTATTTTATTTTATTTTATTTTATTATTATTTTTACTTATTTATTTATCCTAGTTCTCTTTTACATCATTATTCCTTATTTTTCTTTTTTCTCCTTTAATTTGCACGCGCGTTTTGGGTGCTGCACCTCGCTGCTCGCTGTGTGACTTCTCACGCGGATTTTTCTTTTCTCTTCCCTGAGGGTAGGCTGCGAAGCTGCTCGGTTACAGTAAAATTTATTCGCTCCCCGACTACCTCTTTCTTTCCTGGAGGATTTCTCTCCCTTTGGGAGCTTCACGTTAAAATTAAAATGTTTTCTTCGAAATACCTGCTAATATCTAAGCTCTCTCTTGAGGAAAGCACGTCAAACATTTTTACATTTCGGACACGTTTTGCCTCTCTTGAGTAGTAGTTGTCCTCAGGTTAAAGCCCGGAGTTGCACTGGCCTTTTGAACCATGAAAATTAAAAAAAAATAAATAACATTTAAAAATGTTCCACCCCCCCTTTGAACTTAACACTTAAAAATGCATGTTTTCTGTGTGTATTTGTCTCAGGGGACCAGAACCTGCTGCTAACTTCCAAATTCCACCCCAGTTTCTCATTGTCACTGAATGTGGCAGTTTAAACCTTTGTCTAATTTAAGTAATGTTATTCCACCAGGGTTACAATTTTCTTTACTTATTCTGTATCACCTCTTTTTGGCAAAAGAAAACTGTGCTGTTGTAAGGATATATAAATAAACTAAAAAAACAACCAACCAACCAAAAAAAAACCAACACCTTAATTGCACAAATAATAAGAGATAAGAAGATGATTGGCTACATTATTGACCCTTTTGGCCTGGGTTTTGGTAAGAGTCAGATACCAATTTCAGGTGAATGTGCCTGGCACGTGAATGTCAGTGCTTTGGAAAATACCTACCTCACAGGCAGAGAGAATAAAAGCAGGAGGAAGGCTCAGGTAGAAAAGAAGCAGAACACCGGAAACGGTGAGTGAAAATGTAATCTCAGATGTTTCTTATTTTTCCTCCTCTGGACAGATATCGTCAAATATTGGAAAAAGCAATTCAGCTGGTGGGTGTAGAACAACTTGAAGCTTTGAAAGCTTTTGTGGAAGCAAGTAAGTGCTTTTGGTATAATTAATTGCAAACTGAGTGAAAGCCAGGCATACGTGGGATCACGTTTATTACGTCTCCAAGAGGTTACATGAAGATGTTATTTTTTGGTTCTATTGGATTAAAAATGATTAGGAAAGGAGCCATCAGCACCATGCTCAAAAGTTGAGGAAAGGTGTAAGATTTCTAAGTTAATGTAACTTTCTAACCTGTCTGTGTGATAGTGTCTGAAGGTAAAATCCAAGTAAGCTCTGAATGTTAAAATGGATACTGGATGTTTAGCAGTCTTTTAACTAACAAACTCCTTTTTCAGTCTCAGATTAGCTTGGAAAGCAATCAGAAGAAATGGCTAGGTGGTTTTGTGTTGTATTGGACGCTTGGCCTATTGATTACCTCTAAATTATACCAGTTGTATTTTTTTTTTTAATTGTGAATAAACGTAGTGAAATTTAGCCAAAGGATTTATTTTGTCCAAGATATTTCTAATGTCCTATTGAGAACAATGATTCTGAATGAAATGTTTATAAAAACTATAAATCAGAGAGAAACAGGTTATTTGTTATCTGTTAGGTGTTAGAACTCTGACCTCTAGTGTTGCTGAAGGAATAAAATTCATCTTTAGAACAAACAACACTGCTTCACTGGTACACAGATGTAAAATTTTGAGTTACTTTAATAAAAAAGTAAATAACTGAAAGGCTAGGGATTGCTTACAGTAAAGGTACTAAGAAGCATTGCATCTATCTTATGTTTTTCTTCCATGTGTCTCTGAACCAGTGGTGAACGAAAATGTCAGTCTAGTGATCTCACGTCAGCTGCTGACAGATTTCTGTACCCATCTTCCGAGTCTTCCCGACAGCACAGCCAAAGACATCTACCACTTCACCTTGGAGAAGATACAACCTAGAGTTATTTCATTTGAAGAGCAGGTGAGAAATCCAGTGGCAGTGGGTTTTGGTTTGCAGGCTTTTTTCCTCTCAACTTCTGACTAATTTTGAAGTCTTTAAAAATACTGGTCAAAACAGACATCCCTACTTTGAGTCTGTTTTTCATTCCTATACATGTGAAAGGAGATAAATGCAGAGAGTATTTAGAACCATGCACAGAATACCGACACTGTGTCTTATCAGGATGCTGGGCATATAACTCTTCTGTTGCCAGAAAATGTCTTACAGTGAAACAGTGCTTGAGCAACTGGAGGCACTGTCCTGAGACTGACTGGTACTCATTGTATTGCATTGTACCCAACTGGGGAACAGGCCGGTGATGGAAGGACTAAATCGTTTTGACAAGCAGCTTTTGTTTAAATAGTAATTAAAAAAACAAACAAAAACTATTTGTAGATACGTATGCTTATATTTAAGCCAAAATCACTTTACTGGGGGAAAAATATTCTTGAAATTCCCGTTTTGTAGTTACACGCTGAATGTGCCACATCTTTTTCCTTTCTATTAATTTTCTTCCACAATTATTCACCATTGTTTGAGAATTCTTATAGAAGATGCTGATGTGAAAAGCCTGTGCGATGCACTATTAGAGGAGAAAAGGCAGTTTGTCATGATTTATATTGGTCTTTTTGCCTTTACTCTTGTTAAGCAGCTTTTGCTCTATATCTTAACTGAACTCGCTTTTGTAGAATCATTTAGGGTGGAAAAGGCCTCTAAGCTCATCTAGTCCATCCTTTAACCTAGCACTGCCATACTTTCCCGTATGTTACAATGATTATGCATATATTACATCCTCAACATCAGATGATGTCTTTTTTTAATGTTTTTATAAAACCCTGATTCTACCACTTGGAGTTTACCTGCTGACAGCTGCTCTACAAAGTTGAATCTTCAGAGCCAGGATCTAGTCATAGTTCACCTCATTTGTATCTCTCCAGCCTGATATGAGGTGTAACTGCAAGAAATGCCTTGTGAATCTTGGTGTTGTAGTTGTCAAAAACCATGTTTCATCTTTTAAAGTTTGGTAAGAGATAACTACTTACTATTCCCTGAACACTGACTCTCTTTATCTAGTTGCAGGCTCATTAGGAAATACTTCAAATCAGCATTCCTATTTAAACCGTATAGTCTTAAAGACTTGATGGGGGAATTGAAAACCTTCATGTCAGAAGGGTTCTATCTGCGCATGTTGCTGTGGTATTAGTTGAGAGGTGGAGAGGCATGTGCAAACAAGGAAAAGGACTGTGGATGTTAACCCCAAACCATTCAACTTTTTATAGCATTTGCTAGTGACTGTTGTTATTGCCTAGGTTGCTTCAATAAGGCAACATCTCGCATCCATCTATGAGAAAGAAGAAGACTGGAGGAATGCAGCACAAGTGTTGGTGGGGATCCCTTTGGAAACGGGGCAAAAGTAAGTACCATGCTAGACATTGTTCTGCCTTGTATAGTGTACGTTCTCACTGCTTAGTGAGCTGTACCTGTGAGTGGGAATTTTGGGGTTGCGTATTCTCTTGGAGTTTCTGTAGTTTAGGCCAAAGTGCTTTCCAGACAATGCAAGTGTAGCTTGATGGCTGTTGCTTGCAGTAACCGCTCTTGTCTGTCAAAACACTGCCCTGGAAGTGTTTCATTATTTAATAGATGTTGACATTGTCTGTGCAAGTTCTTAGAAACGTTGGCTTCTACAGTTCAAAATGAAGACATAATTTGAAATTTGATACTAGCTTTTTTTTTCAAGTGTAAAACCCTTGCTGTTATTTTTCTTGGCTGTCCTTTCTGTTCTCTTTCTCAATTTGTATGTAGAAGGAGTTGCAGCAGGTTTTACCCATTCAGCTCCTATTTGTTCAACTGCAAATTTGCCTTCTACCTCTAAGTGGCTCCTTGTTCATGGCAAGTTTTCACCCCGTTAGAAACCCATTTCTGTTGGTGTTTGTAGGAGCCAGACTTAAGTTAGCCTTCATCTCGAATTTCTGTACTCCGAATGGAGGGCACTAATTTTGGATTTAGGGAAGATGAAAGCAGGGTAAAGCAGAAGCTGCTAAGTGCTTAAGAAGCATAATGTGTCTTTAGAACAGGAAACAGCAGAGGTAGTAGCGGAGCGTCTCTGAGCACTCCTTTCTGTTTTGTTGCAGACAGTACAATGTAGATTATAAACTGGAGACCTACCTGAAAATTGCCAGGCTGTATCTGGAAGACGATGACCCAGTTCAAGCAGAAGCTTATATTAATCGAGCTTCCCTGCTTCAGAATGAATCAACTAATGAGCAGCTGCAAATCCATTATAAGGTTGTATAACTTTATTGAGTTCTCTGTCTAAAGGGAAATGATTCTACACGGAGATGGTTATTAGACAGCGCCACACAAACTTTCACAAAAGGAGACAAAGGGAAAAGCTGCTAAATGACCTTGGGGACAGGAGAGCTCCATCTTAGCAATAGTTAGGTAGTCGATTCCTTAAAATTTTGAGAGAAACCCATAAAGGTTGCTTATGTGCCAGCTCTAGTGGCTCAGAATAACTGAGTTTTACTTGATAATATTGTCCCCTACCTTTGTAAGTCTAGGGAAACAAAATCACATACAATATTGGAAACAGTTGATGTTTTTTTTTCCCCCAGCAGTAAATAAATAGCAAGTACCATCTGTGAAAATAGCTTTCAGTCCAAAGCAGTCAATTAATTTACCTTTTTGCTTATTGAACAACTTACTGCGTTTAGAGTTTGGACACTAATTTCCCAAATGAAATCAAATTGAATAAAATTAAAATGAAGTTTTAGTAACTGTGATTGACAGTGATTGGTCTAATGTAACCGTACCAATCAAGTGGTTTAAAAGGGGCCTTGTGAAATTCTTCAACACAGCAGATGTGACAAGAGTTGCAACTTAGAGTATGAGATTTTAGTTTGGTTTTCACTTTTCCCCTACAAAAACCTCATGTTACCTTTTAAAGCCCATATTGGATGGGGAATACAATGATTAGAATGCATTAGAATAGTGAAAAGTGTAAAGAAATACCAGGTGCTGATACAGCTTCTGAGAAAAAAGCAAACACATGAAAAACAGAATTGACTATTTAAGTGCTAGCTGTTAACGTCACTAGTGAAGGAAAAGCTTAGGTACACTATCAGCTGTACAGTATTTGATTTGCTTTGTTTTTAGACATGTGTAGAGTTCAGCATGTAAACAGCACTGGAAAAGGCCTTTTCAGTGTTACTTGGCTTGTCAAGGCCTCACCTAAGCTCATCATTTCAAGACACAGATTTGCTGGTGATTCATTAAAGCAATGTTTATGGGAGCTGACAATTGATAATGCAGGAATTACAGCAAATGCAAATTATGCTATGTAAAACTAACTGCCCCGTGTTAGTCTTCTGTTACTCAGATGTATTTTCTTCCTAGGTTTGCTATGCTCGAGTTCTTGATTACAGAAGGAAGTTTATTGAGGCTGCCCAAAGATACAACGAGCTGTCCTATAAGAGCATAGTCCATGAAAGCGAGCGACTGGAGGCACTGAAGCATGCTTTGCATTGTACTATTCTAGCATCAGCAGGTAAAATGCATGTTTTGTTTTCGTGCTGGAGATGGCATGCACATGTTGCGTGTTCCTGAAGCAAGTCAGCTTGCGCATTAAATGTGGGGACTGGTGGAGGAATCCAGAACTGTGAACACCATCCACAATCTCCTGGTATTCTTTTAATTTGGAGTTGGAGTACTTGCACCTTTGCCAGTGATAAGGTGCCATCTTGCCTGAAGATGCAAAAATAAATCAGTGTCAAACAGCATGCTGGAACTGAAAGCAGCTGAGTCCTCGCTGCTGGAGCTTTGATGGTTAATTATCTGTATTGGAAAAAGTCAACTTCTTGTTAACTTGTAAATTCTGAATTCTGTGGTGGCAGTTGATGAGCATTCTTCTTGATTCTCCTAGGACAGCAGCGTTCTCGCATGCTTGCTACGCTTTTCAAGGATGAAAGATGCCAGCAGCTTGCAGCCTATGGGATCTTGGAGAAAATGTATCTCGACCGAATTATACGTGGAAACCAACTGCAGGAGTTTGCAGCTATGCTAATGCCTCACCAGAAGGCAACGACAGCCGATGGTAAGCATTTCTCTGAAGCATCCTAATGCTGCTTGGTCATCCAGCATTGCCTGCTGCAGTCTCTACGTGTGATAGAAAAGAACACAGTATTGTCTGTGATTGTTATTTCCTGGATTGTTATCCTCATGAGTACAATTGTAGAGTAAAGCTTCTTAGTCTCATCTTTTGTCATTGGCTATTAAGATTTTGAAGTTCTCTTCTAGAAACTTAGTTCTAAAGAGATAATCTTTCTGCCCATTTCAAGTTCTTTTCACTAACGCACTCTCCCAGTAGTTTTAGCCTTGATTCATGCCTCATTCTACGTGAGTTTGTCCTTTTGAGTTTCTCCAGTTCTGAGAGTGGATAGGATGCTTAGAAATGTGACTTTCATGAGCTAGGACTGCTGGAAATTGTTCTAGGTCATGAAAAGTCTGCATTTGAGCTTCTTCCTGACTGTTGACAGACTGTGGTGGGATGATGGGGACTTCACGTGGTCTCCAAATTGTTTTCTGATCTGTCACACTGATGCCTGAATACCTCTATTCTTCCTGGAACTTCTGAACAGTGATAAACTGTGCAAAGTAATGACTTCAGCGGAATCCTAATAGGCTGGTCTCAGTTTCACAGAATCACAGAATTTCTAGGTTGGAAGAGACCTCAAGATCATCGAGTCCAACCTCTGACCTAACACTAACAGTCCCCACTAAGCCATATCCCTAAGCTCTACATCTAAACGTCTTTTAAAGACCTCCAGGGATGGTGACTCCACCACTTCCCTGGGCAGCCTGTTCCAATGTCTAACAACCCTTTCGGTAAAGAAGTTCTTCCTAACATCCAACCTAAATAAAAACATTGAAGTGAAATATCTCTTCAACTGGCAAGCCTGCCTAGTAAACAATGCAAAAAAAAATACAGAAATATAAATTTACAGAAAGTAAAAAAAAGGACAGAAAAACAGTTCTGTTGTAACATCACAGGTGAAAACTACTTAAAGGGACTTCCTATGAGTAAGATGCAGACTTCCTTAAGTCAATATGTTCTTTGTACATGAACTGCACTGTTTATCTTTTAAGTTGAAGAATACAGGTTAGGCATCTTTTGCATTATCAACTCTCTTTGGCTGTATGTTACAGGACAAATGAGTCAATTGAATCAAGAGCAGACAAACAGGATGAGGGTTTGTCATCTCAGGGGCTTAGATGAAGCCCCTAAGTGCTGCTAAGGGGGGGGGGAATAATTTTGTTACCATTGGACAAACTAGGAACTTGCTGCAAGACCTGATTCCCTCAGCTTAGATGCTGGGTCTTGCAGCAAAAGGAATATCTTCATTTCATTATTCTGGAAATTAACTACAAGGGTTAAAGCTGCCTGTCTCAAAAAAAATAACCACATGGAATCAGTTTCTTTTTTTTGGTGGCATACACTGATGTAAGGCAAAGAGACACACTTGAATGTTCTGCACATGCAACCTTTAAAAAAAACACACACACTTCCCATCTGTTTTAAAATACAAACCAAATACTTGATTCATACTAATTTACCTGTTGTGCCATCCAACCCTTAAGGTTCCAGTATCCTGGACAGAGCTGTTATAGAACACAATTTGCTATCTGCAAGCAAACTTTACAACAACATTACTTTTGAAGAGCTTGGAGCATTACTAGAGATCCCTGCAGCTAAGGTATTATTTTTTCTACGCCTTTTTTCTTTTATTAAAGAAAAAAAGTCTAGTAAATAATAGAATAAATAGCTAAGGAAGAAGAAATCATTAAATATGCAATACTAGACATGAAAAAAAATATTTAACATACTTTATGAGAAAAGGTACAGAATATGGAATAGCCAAGCAAGACAATAGCCAAGTTTGATGTCGGTTATAGTGTGTGATCTGTGTGATTGGACATTTTCTGTAGGGTTTCCTCCTCCCCCATGTATAGAGATGATGGAAAAACCTGTAAGAATTGTCAGAACCAAATGAATTTTTCATTCCTTCTAGAACAGAGCAGCTACCTAACATATTTCTCTCTCCATCATTTCAGGCAGAGAAGATAGCTTCTCAGATGATAACTGAGGGCCGCATGAATGGATTCATTGATCAGATTGATGGAATTGTTCATTTTGAGAGTAAGTTGGAGTACAGGATTTTCTTTGGCATCATTTGGAATCACCTTTTCTCAAGTTGCTGTCCGACAATATATGACAGTTACAGTCTGTTGTCAGTGAGCTCGCTGTGTCTGGCTATGGCCAGGAGGTGGCAGAGCTTGCCCTAGCAGGGGACCGCACTTCACCCATCCCTGTTACAGTTACACATTCTCTTACCTCCAGGAAAGTGTGACTTGATTGTCAGCCTCCTTGTAGGAACACGTTCAGCAGGAAGCTCTCTGCTCACTTTTCCTTTGCAAGGCAGGAGTTAGACTTGTAACAGACAACCAAAATCATTGTAGCTTTTGATGCAGAAGTGAGCACAATGTAGCTGCGAGGAAGGCTTTGCCTGTGAGGTAGGTGAGGGCGGTGCCACAGGAGGAGGTTGCAGTTGAGCAGACAGGGAATTACCAGGACTGACTTGGTTTTGTGTGGTTCCTTTTTGCAGCTCGCGAAGCTCTGCCAACCTGGGACAAGCAGATCCAGTCACTGTGCTTCCAGGTTAACAACCTGCTGGAGAAGATCAGTCAGACGGCCCCGGAGTGGACAGCGCAGGCGATGGAGGCTCAGATGGCTCAGTGACTGTGCCGCCGTGGCCTGAGGGGAGGCAGTCACCCGCTGTGCTGGAGGAAGCGAGCTGAGCAGGGCTGAGAACTGAGTGAAGGGCCTGCCTTCACGGCCACGCCTCGTGCTTTCGCTCCGGCTTAGGACACAATTAGGCGATACTGTGTGTGGCGTGAGTCCCCCTGTTCTCTGAGCATAGGATGATGCTGTTGCTGCCCCTGCATTGCACTCTGCTGCCCTGAAAGCTGCGGTTTCCACGTAGAAGAAACTGTCACATCTGCAGCGAGCTGGGGTTTTGGTTTATTTAATGTTGTTTGGTTTTCCACTGTATTGCTATAGCTTTGTAGCCCATTTCTTCCTATGGTGCTTATCCCACTGTGAAAAATGCAAGTGCCATGTTTCTTTTAGTTGTAACTATTCTAATAAAGGCTGCAGTGAGCCACTTGGTTTAAGTGTTGGAGGGACCTGGCTTTTTTTTCCCCTGAAGCAGTAACTTGAAGTAACTCTGGTATTTGGAAACATTGCTTTTGGCCCCTGAAAATATAAACTGAGCAAGCGGTTCTGTTTTTCCTTTGTTTGTGCAATGCAGGTCTTCAACCCTAACTGAAGAAAATAATGGCCCTTCTGCTGCATTGGTGCTGCAGGGCACAGAACTCTGTGGCATCCTGTGGGCTACAGGTGGCTGTAGGAAAAAAGGTGGGGTAGTGGCCAGTGTTCTACATCGAGCTTGTTGCAGTGACGTGGCCAATGATGAGAACAAAAAATCAAGTATGGAAAGCCAAGCACTCTCTTTTCTTCTCTAGGTCAACGTGAGGTGGTAAATCAGCAAATGTATTGTTAGTGTTTTTGGAGCTGCAGCTGTAGCCTGAGCCTGCCAGGTAGGGATTCTGCACCATGAAGCACTAAACACCTGAAATGGGAAGGGTGGTGCAGGTCAGTTGTACACAGTGAGATACGCCCAGCATAGGAAGCGTTGTGTGCTCAATGCTGCTGACATGAATGGCTCAGAGCAAAGAAGTGTCAAGTGCCATGCCTATGAATTGTGTCGTAACTGGCTTGCACTTACTGCTGCAGCAACGTTTCTTACGCTTCTTACTGAATCATAAAAAGCAAGACGCTGTGGCCCAGCTCACGGAGTTCTTAATGGTATAAAATAATTGAGTTTTCAGCCTTTCTGCTCTGCCTGAGCTCACCAACACAGAGTGGTGTCCGTTCCACATATGTACAGCCCTGTAATATTCTGTGTAACCAATGAGCTCTGTGTGGGAGTCAATTTTATTGGCACTACGCAGCCATTGTCTTAGAGCTGCTATGTGTACCAGCCAGGCAGCACGGCTGTTCTTTGGCTCTCGTGATATTTGTTGTGCGATTCATGTCCACGCAGTCTGCTGATACGCAAGTCTTAACATGCAGTCTGCTGGCAAGGTTTTGACAGAGCTTTTCTGATAATGGAGAGCCAGGAGCAAGTTCCATCAAGAGCTATTTCCTCTCCAGAGGTTAGATTTGTAGTCTTAGATCATTGTGTTCTAACTGTAATTCCAGCTTTTGTGAGTTTTCTTACCTTGTTTTTATATTTCAGTAATAACTTTCTATGAGTTAGCAGTTAATATTCACACGCTCTTTTGTCTCAAAACCCAGAGGATGTTGGTTCTTGATGTACCAGTCAAAAGGTTTTACCAAATCCACAAGTAGAATGCCTTGGATTTTTTTGTTTTGCTTTCTTTGGCATATTTATTCATTGATTCATTGCAGTTAGATTTTTTTTTTTTTTTAGAACAATTTGGAGCTGGTGAATGATAACAACATCCTTTAGTTTATTTGTTTAGTTTATCTAGTTTTTATCTAGCAGAGATGATGTGGGAACAGGGAGAAGCTGCCCGCTTTACAAAGTTCCTTTAAGAGAGCAGAGGGGGGGGATTTTCCACATTCACAGATGGTGTTTGGATGGCTGTTGCCCTTCACTGTGGGGTGCCTTCATCCAGTAGAAGTGTCTCAGTCTACTGCAGATGTGTTTGGGTACTTCATTTTCTTGCATGCAATACCCATAAGGGTCTTTGTTCTTTTTATAAAATAGCTTCCAGCGTTACCCTCCAACACAGCGGATGTATTTAATGTATCAGCTACAGGTAGGATGCTGGGTACCTCACTAGGTGGCAGTAGAAGCCCATCTGACCAAGAACAAACCCTGACTGTACTGTATGCATCTTTTGCTGCACTCCTTTTTCCAAGTCAGCATCATCAGAACTTAAAGCTGGCCTTGCCTAATCACGGGATAAATGATTTTATCTGCAGGTGACCTTTAAGGTTGTTCTTTAAATCTTTCCCCGTTTTTTAAAGCCTACTGCAGTGGGGCAAAAAAACCCCACACACATTGATGTAGGCAAAGTAAGACAATTTGATGCACAGAGTATGAGCAGAGGAAAAATACATCCTTACAAATTGGTGATTAGGCTTTTGATCAGTTCAATGAAGTGCAGGGAGTTACTTCATACCCCAGATGTGAACTGAGTTGTGTGGTAAACTCACTCCTCTAGCTAGTCGCACCATTACAGCTTGACATTTTAGGTGTACCCTTGGTTAACAACTATTCTGGGGAGGATCTGTCATCACTGCCTCGGTGCTTTAAAGTGATTTGTTGTTTGCATAGCTTATCCACCAAGTATTGTTTATGTTTGTATTTGATTCCATTTACGTTCTTGTTGGCCCTTCAGAACTTCAGTGACCCATCCAACATACGTTGCTTATAGATTTGGGGTTGAGTTAGATGAACAAGCTATTGTCTGTTTAATTCTACAAGGAAATGAATTTGTGCTTTTTCAATAACAATAATTTAGCCCTATTGCAACATAACATTTGTTGCCAAGACTTCCCTCATTTCACTGTTCTCATCTGGGAGAAAAAGCAATTTCAGAACCATCTGAATTTGAAAGGAGCAGTTGTACAGAGCCACTATTTCCAAAACAAAGACAACCACAAAGGATTTGCTTGGCACTGGAACTGACATAGAAAAGATAGTGACTGGAAAATTTTCTATTTGCTAATAGTAAGTATCTTATATAACTCTTTTCTTAAACGAGTCAAACAGTCATAGTGATATTTGCAAAATGTTAATACACTTTCTGATCTTTTTCTGCTGTTGATATAAAAGATGTGACAAATAGTGATTCTGCAGAGGCTTTTGAGCTTTCTTCTTTTTGTGCTGCTGGGGTTTGCATTCAGTCAATCGCCTATCGAGCTTCATACCTCGGATCCTTTCCAAATCATTTGCTGTTTACAGAAGCAGAGAGCTGGGTGACCAGAAGAGCGCTGCCTCAGATTCCCCAGCATGTCCCTGGTGAGTGGCTCCCAGCACTGGGAGCAGCAGCAGCTGCAGCTGGGATTGTGTCAGGGCTGGCTGTGCTCCCTGCTGCCACTGCCCTGCTCGGATCTGTGCTGCACACAGTCTTGTTGCTCAGACTTCTAGACCGAACCTAAGCTTAGTGCTGTGTTGAGTGATGCAGGTGTAGCCTGTGGCAATTATTTTAATCTTGTAACAGCTGCTGTCATGTCATCTGTGCAGGAAAGCCTTGGTGGGGAAAAGTCAAGACAGCCCCCAAATGCAGTGTTTAGACGAATGAGCGCAGGCAGTTCTGTTTGCAAGACAGCACATCTCTACTTCAAATAATTTCACAGCAGCAAGTAGCTGCTACAGAATCGGGTTATTTGATACAGGAAAGAACACAGAAAGCATGCTGACTGCTGAACTTGTGATTGCATCATCTAGATGATTAGGGAGAGGTGGCACACTAAGGTACCTTGCCTCCATGATCCAATAATCAGCTATCATTTGAGTTTAGTTATATTATTTCCTATGCAATTGCTGTTAGTTCAGCTGCTTCAGACAGACAAGCAAATGGGTAGTACCATCAATGAGCGTCAATTTTCAAGGAAAGGGAGAGTATTTTGACCAGATATTTTCAATTATTTTTGATTGTTGAAAGTGATACTGCCTGAGAACTTTATCTTAGGTACAGAGCTACAAATATAGTCACCGTTAGTCTGGTGCCAGGGTTGGTGGTTTATATTTTATTTATGAAACAATTTCATTTGTGCAAAGGAAGTCACAATGACTTCTGCCCACAACTGTTCTCTTGGGAGTATGTCTTCCGCAGCATGGAGGTGGGTATGCCATGCAAATGAATTCCAATTTAGGCCATTTGCTACCTCAGAAGACAGCTCTAAAAAAAAAAAAACCAACCAACACAACAGGATGTGGTCAAGGCTAGTTTGTGCAATATTTTCTCTCCCAGTGGACCAGAGTGAGTGACTTCTGGGAAGCAAGAGATGGGTGCCTTGAAACCTTTTTGAAACAGGGATCCAGGTGGTTAGCTTTAGGCTGAAAACAGGAGTGATCTTTGGTGGTCAGCACCAGCACGTGAACGGGGGCAACACTAATCCCTCTGAGCCTGAACCGCACTCCTGGCTGAGATGTGTGTATCTTTCTTGTTTTAGCCATAAGCTACCCTAATGCAGCCCAAATGAGCAGCTCCCCACTAGATGGAGAGCTGAGCACACAGCTGTTGCAGAGGCTCTTCTGGATAACGAGCACATTTCCGCTTGGGTATTGCAATTAAACTGAGTTCACTGTTAGTGATCACAGAAGAAAGAGGTCCCCAGCCTCCAAACCTTTTAGATTTCTGAGCCTTTACATGTATTCAGATCGCATTATGCAGCATGCACAGGTGGATCATTGCACAGCAGAGTGAATTTTTTCTCCAATAGGTGAAAAAGGCACAAGGACAGGGTATAGTATCAAGGAACAAATAGTCCCCCTGAGTTTTGCAAGCTGATTAAAGGGAACACATAACATTATTTACAAGTAGTTTGTGTAACTGAACTAGCGGTTCTTGAGATTGAGGTTTTATGGTTTTCTCCAGCAGAAGCTTAGTTCCCTTTAATTATAGAGATCTGATAAAAACAACTTCTAAGAACCTTCAAAATGGTGCAAACTGTGCCATTGGGAAGACAACCTCCCCCCCCCCCCCGCCCCCCCATAACTTCTTCCATGAAAAAAAAAAACATGAAAGGAAGCTTAGAGGTCTCAGATTTTTCTCTCTAAGAAAGCTTAGAGATCTCTTCTAACACAAGACATTTTTTCAATGTAATGACTCTTTTCTTTATAGTTAATTATTTTTTTCATGGCATAAAGCATTTCATATGAGGAATAAAAAAACAAATTTATTGGATTAAGAAGTCTAGGCTGGGATATGGTCAGTCATCTTCAGTTGATGCTTAATGACCATACAACATCTATTTCATTGCAGCAGCAAAGAATTAAAAGTATAACCATTTATCTTGAAAAAAAAAAATAGGATCAAGCCACTTCTAGAACCCAGCTTTACTAGTAAATAGACTGTAGAAAACAATCTGGATAACTAAACTAATCACAGCCCTCCCTGTGCTGCTCACCGTTGAAAATTCCTATGGTTATAGGAACTAAAACTATGGCTGTCGTGCTTGCAAAAAAAACAAAAACAAAACAAACAAAAAAAAAAAAACACCACTTTTTTTTAGTGGAAAAGTAAGCACATTCAGACAGCTTAAAGTTTTACCACCAACCATTATTTTATTTAACTTCTCTTCTAGCTTCCTGAGATATCAAACAGATAAAACAGCAATAAAAATGCAAATAGATAGTATGACAGTACTTTTATGCAGTTCAGGCTAATAAAACTGCATTTATGTTTGTACACCTCCCTCTCATGTCCTAGCAAGTATTAGTGTAGATTAAGTCACTATTGATGAGATGCCCGACTTATAACAAAAAATAAAACAACTTTTACTACCTGTTCAGTACGAATAGCTAAGTACGTTACAACAACCATAACAGTATTTTATGGCTTGTAAAAGTGAAGACATTATTCAACCTTTATTAGAGGTTAAAACAAAATAAAATACCCCTTACCTCTCCCAATCCCAAGAAACTGAATCATAGTCTAAAGAATCATATTTCAGACAAGTTATTTGCATTTTTCTCCATCTGTTATTAGTGATTGTTCCCCCCTGCTAACTCAATGCTAATCAGTGCTTTGATTGAGCCAAATTAGTTGAAGTTTAGATAAGCTTGTATGGTAGGTAGACTATTCTTAGGTTGCGTTAGCATATTGTTCTTTCTCCTGCCTTAGAAATTATTTCTTTTTTTTTAAATTGTTATTACTTTCATTATTGTTTTAAGCTTTTTTAATGCAATAGATATTTAGTCATTTTTTTCTAAAGTTCTAGGAACAAATACTTTCGACAGGTATTATATGCAGATATTTACTATGCCCTTGGCTTTTTTTGGTTGTTTGCTTTGTTTTTGTTGTAAAAAGAGAAGGCAATTTCATAATCCAGAGTATTTTACTGTGTGGGTAGCATTAGCTGGTCAGCTGCTGAACAGCTTTAGGTTTACTAGTAGGTACTTTGATCCTTATTGCTGTGCTCAATATATCTGTGGGAGAACTGACAATATGCCACTCGTAAGCATTGATCTGGAGGACGTGTTTGTCCATAATAAGGGAAGGTCTCAAGTCTTCAACACATTCTGCTATCGTTATTTTTAATTAAAGAAGTAGTTTATTTTATTGACTATACTGAGTTGGTTCAAGTGCATTTTGTTAATGAGATTATTTGGCTGTGCAGCAGGCTAGCTCACCATGTGCCTTACAAGCCTAGTGGTTTTTGCTAAACTCCACTGTTAAAAAACCTTAATGCAGTGTGTGTAGTAGGGAAAGCTGTCTCCTTTCAAGTTTTTAGCATTTGCTACTTTTTGGTTTCATTAGCGCAAAACCTGTGTACAGTCTCATCTGCTTTCTAACAAGAAAGACAAATCTCTGTAAAGCAAAGGTTACCATCACGACAATTCCTGTTCCCCCACTGTCCAGGCAGAAACAGGTTGCCAGCATTTTTTCATTATGGCTAAACAAAAAGCGATTCCTGATTTCCTTTTTGTGTGCTGCTGTACTCCAAAAGGAGGAATTGACAAAGTATTTTTACAGCACAGTGTGAGTGGAAGGTTTTGGGGGAATGATTGAAGAAATTGCATGTTACAGAAACTACCCAGCTCAAGAAGAGGTTTGGCATGGTTATCTTTTAGTTGGCTCTTGGGTGCTGCAATCATTTCAACTTCTACACACTTGAGGGCACATACACACTTCCATTTTTGTTTGTAGGAGACTTCAGAGAGTGATACCTGAGTATATGATCAGTTCTGGATGCCAAGCACTGCAGTGCTGCAGAGACTTTGCTTGTAAGCCATGCAGTTACATACCTGAGCTCCATTAAACTGCCACCGAGTCTCTTAAAAAGCCAGTAAGCAAGAAGACCACATTACCCTGCGTACTCAATGTAGCTTGACTCTGCTCTGTAGAGACAGTCTAAGCTCTCGCCCCAGGTATAAAATCTGAGTGAAATGTTAAGGTGTGGTATGCTGCAGTTACTGTTCTGTAAGGATTTAATGGGTTCATAACTCAGTGTCAGCTGTAATCCTCTGCTCTGAAGTACAGGAAATCATCACTCCTTACAGTTCCTGCTCTTGATCTTGTCACTCCTGGGCATGGCATTCTGTTGTGCTTCCTTTTAGCCTTTAGTGGCATGGGCAGCAGCATGACTGCTTTTTGTGCTTTGGATTAGCATATGCATAATCTGGAGAGAGACGATTGGAAAAGTGGCAAAAAAGAGAGGAGCTCCTGAAGATGTTTTGGTTTTGAAGAACTACAGTTTTTGTAAAATAATGTTATCGCCTGAACTTCTTTTAAGCCTGTAGTACTTGTTTTCTTGTCATCTGCTTTATGAAGGTAAGTGACACCCTAAGATAGGAGACCTGTCACTCCCCAGCTGAGTAGCCAGGCCTCTTGCAAACTACACGTGTACATTTAATAATCACAGAGACTTAAGATTTAGAAATATTGCAGAGTAAAAATGGAACAAGTTGGTGGTTGTCTGTTCCCAGGTGTGTTGTGTTGTTGTTTTCAGCTGTGTTACAGCACTACAGGGGCTTTAAACATAGATAGGGTGTGATAGGATTTTAATCTGTAAATGAATACAAGTACAGGAAAAAGAGGAGGGAACAACATTCAAGACTGTATTATAGTGGGAGGCCAGGTGCTGGAACAATTCAAAATCTTCTCTATAAAGAAGCTTACTGAGCTGTTATCGAGAGCTCAATTTCAGGTTATTTCTGTGCTAGAATGTTTAAAATTCTCTAAAAACACCTGTAGGCAGGCTTGATCGTAGTTCGTAAGTTCAGTTTGGTACAAAGAATGAATGAAGATAAAAGGTTGTGGATATAGATTAAACAACTGCAAAACCTAATTCTTTGCTGAAGGCTTTTTTATGAAGTTATTAAGAATAGAAGTTGCACGTAACACTGAAGTCGTAGTTGGACATTGCACCTGTCCTTCTGCATCAAGCAGAAGGAACTGAGAGATGGGGATGGAAAGCTAGAGCTGCCTTTGTTAGTCTCCTTTATGAGCTGCTGACTAATGGTTTTGACCTATTGGGTTTTGCTAAAGGAGCTCAGTAACTGCTGCCCTTGCCTCAGGGCAGCTTCTCTGATCTGAGAGCCTTTTTGCTGTCACGCAGGATAGAGATTCACAGAAGGGAAGATGAGTGTGAAGGTCCCTGGAGGCCCTGGCTGGGAACTGAGGATGCATTTGCAGCCAATAGGGCTGGTGTATGGCCATGCAGGTGGCCTGAAAAGTAGGTTTGTACTGCAGGGGCAGCTGGACGCCCACAATGGGACCAGAAGGCCTCATGCTGATCTGAGTAACTGGTGCTGCAGCTTCTGCCACGGGAATCCCCAGTTACCTGCTCCATGTTTGATGTGATTTCTGTAGGTGCTAATTTTAGCTGAAACGCACCTTTGGGGGGTAAGTGGTGTTTCTCTGCCTAGTGGGATGTGCAGTGAGCCAGAAGAGAGAGGAGCATTGTTCAGTGCACCAGGAGCTCATTGGTAGGCTTGCCAGCCTGTCCGTAATGCCAGGGAAGAGAGATGAGAAGACAAACAAGATTCGCTCAATAAAGAATTAGAGGCTGGGAATGTGGTAGTGTAATTCAGCCTGGTTTAAAGGAAAGCAGTTGCTGGCAAAGAAGCCACACTGTGTCTCTTCAGTAGAAGCATTCAGCTCAGGAAAAAAACAATTGTGCAGGTGTAATAGGTTTGGGAAAAAAAGAGGCACTCAGCATCGCAGGAGTTGGTGATTTGCAAGTGTTAGCTGTTACCAGCCAGTGGGCCAAGAGAGAACGGATCTCATTCCTGCTGTTGATTAAGGAATCGTTACCTGCTGCACGCTTTTGTCAGAAACAGCCACAGCTCAGCATCTGTGTCACAGCCTGCAAGTAAACAGAATAAATCGGGGGATGCTGCACTACAGTAAGGATGTGCTGGTGGGCAAGATGGGCTGGCTGCAGGTGAGTCACTAAAGCAAAAAGGACCTCGAAATGGGTGCGGGCAGAGTTAGACACAGATATGCAAGTGTGTCATTGCTGCTTAGCTGGCATGTTAGCCCTGGCAAAGCCATGGAGAGAAATAACCCTGACATTTTGATGCCCCTTTTAAAGGGGATATTGAAGTACTAGGGCAACACGTCACAGCCAAGTCAGATGGATTTATTTTTTGTGTTTAAATAAATAAGGAAATGCCTTTTAGGGAGGACCTGAAGAACTTTTGCTGTTGAGTTTTTTCAAAAGCAGTCCCTGGAGTCTCTGTGTTACAATACTTTTTCTTCCCTGGAAAGGATGTTTACTAAAGTAGGGTGAGAAATGCAGTAACAAATGGGCAGGAGTTAGAAACATGCAACTGTAACTAGAAAATAAGGCTGCAGGTCCTAAAAGCAGGAAAAGGGTAGACTTCCACTTTTTCCTTTGCTGAAATCCAGACTGGCAGGTTTGCTGGAAAGTGTTTGTCAGCTAATGCTGACTGAGTTCAGCCTGGAGGTAGCGGAGAAATGCCAGGGTCTGATCTGCAGGAGGTCAGGCATGATGACCTAATGGTCTGGTCAGGCCTGAAGCTTTCTGAAAACTTGAGGAACTGTGAGGGAGGTAAGTTGTGGGCAGGACTGCTGATAACCAGGGCAGGTGGAGTTGGCTCTGCGTGGATGCTGTGAGGAATGGCTTCCCATGAGGCTGGAGAACACTGGTTCTGCGCTCGCTAGCACTGGGTAGATGGCTTTTTCTGGGCCTTGCTTTAACTGTGATCGTTTAATTGTTGTGTAGCTTTCTGCTGACTGACTTGAACTCAGCTGCCTTGCTAGCAGACAGCTCTAAGCCAGCTGCTACCTGCTCCTGAGGGTCTGAAGCAATTAGGATGGTTAGAGGAGAAGATGGTTAAAGGCTCCACCTGTGCTCTGCCAAGGGCGCTGCTTTGTTTCTCTCACTTGCAGGCTTGGCAGGCGTTTTCTTCCTTTGTTGACACGTTGCAATTGCTCCTGGCTGCTGTCAGCATAGATTGCAGTATTAACCTGTATTACGGGAAGAGGGGATTGATGCAGATGCTGAGCTCTTCCTCACCAGCACACTACTGTCACTCCCTAGTGCTGGGACTAGCAGCACAAGTTGTTCCGTTCCCCCAGGTGAGAGGTGTTCCTTCTGGTGGAGGAAGCCCCTCGATTTAGCTGGGTTGGTGATCCAGAGAGGACCAGGATGTCTTCTTCGTGTTTCCATGAGTTAGATGTGGTGCCTGGAAAGGGTTTGGTTGCTTTTGCCACATTTGAAGGGCTTCAATAATGAAACTTGGGTTCTGTCTCACAGCAACTACAGCTGGGCTGTGCCGGGTGTACAGGCCTCTGCTGGCACCTGCGGATCCCACACGGGTTGGTGGCCTGGCTGCTCTACACTGAGCGTGGCCGTGTAACGCGGTTTGGAGGCAGTGCCTTCAGTGCCAAGCCTTCTCATGCAGGCCACAGGGTTATGAACCAGCCTGGGCTGCTGCCTTCTGCCCAGCCGTGCTGGCAGAGCTGTGGGGGTGCCCTAAGCCTCCAGCCCATGTGAGGGGACTCACCCGCGGGATGGGTTTGGGTACCTGAAATGTTTCGTGATCTACATCCCATTAAAAAGTTACCCTTTAAGCTGGCGAGTTGGTTTGGTGTGTGCCCTGAGGAATCAATTGCACGCAGTGTTGTTTTAGCTTGTGATAAAAGCTTTTCTTTCCTGCTGTGCACGGACCATTTTTATTCATGTTTTATGCATGCTTTCCAGTCGGTTTTGATTTCCTGGAAATAGCTGTTGTGCGTGGTGACCCGGAGAGCTACCTGAAATCTAGATGGCAGCTCTACTGCTGCAAGGGCGATAAAACGGGTAGGTTTCCCTCCAGAGCAGCCAAATCCCATGGTGGAAGATTCCACTGCGGGGGAAGGCTGCGCCTACAGGGTGTGCTGAGCAGTGCTTGCCTGCTCTCCCTCTGCAGGACGTGGCAGCGGCTCCCTGGGGCCTGTGAAGGGAGGGACCAGACAAGAAGCCGTGCTGCCCCTTGCTGCAAGGCACCGCCTTCAGCTTTTGCCTTGTCAGGCTTGTTAGGCAGTCATGTATCTGTGCTAGCTGGAAGATGCCCTGCAGGGGTATCTCTAGCATTGGAGGGGAAATTGCTGCGTTATGCTGGTCCCTGGTGGCACCGTCTGGGCTTAAAACTCCTGTGAGGAAGGCTAGAGAGAAGGCTCAGCAGGAGTGGTGGTGTTCCTGGAGGCAGGACTTAGGCTGTGCTCTTCTATAGGATCCTCTTCAGAAAAGATGATCTGTTTAGACAAGAAAATATTATAAGGCAGACAAGGTTTATGTAAAAGTTTACGTGTTCTTATTGGACTGTGGAGGGAGACAACGTGATGGATTTGACGTGCTTGTTTCTTTCAGCAGCAGTTGGTGGGCAAGATGAATGCCCTTCACAGCACAGTCCCCGTGGCCACCACAGTTTCGGCTGTGTGCTCCCGAGGGTAACAGCTCCCCTGGGAATCAGTCAGGCTCCAAATGTGATGCTCAGATCTCTGTAAGTGGTTAAGCCCTTCTGTAGATTTTCAAAATGAGCTACAGATGTGCTCACGTGGATGGAAAAAATACTTGCGTTGGTGGTGACAGTGCTACTACAGCATGTGATGGTACACGAGTGCTGCCACTTGAGACTACAAGGGAAAAAAGCTGGCCTATGCATGTCAAAATAGAGAGAAAGGGACCATGCTGGGTTCCTCCCCTTACCTCAGAGTATGTTAACCATGTATGAAGGATTTTCTGGGGCTGTCCCCATCATTGCTTTAACTTGTGAGTAATAAAAATGTTCCAGAGGATGCTTCCCTGATTATCAGGGCTTGCACTCTGATCCCTCCAAAAGTGCCCTTACATCTCTTACAGCCAGCTGACCTCCTGCATTAAATGCACTTCAGCCAATTAGTTGTTGAGCTTTTTTTCTTCACTTACTTGTGATGGCTAGCTCTTGGGAGACGTTTTTCCTTTCTACGCTGCAAGTGAACTAATAAAAAGCAGTTGCATGTTATTAATGTAATTAATTTGATGTCATCTGTCTTGGTAGAAGAAAGAGAGCAGCAAGGGAAGCTGGCTGCCGTGTGCCTGCCCGTGTGCATGCCCCGCCTGGCTGCGTGGGTGTGCAGGGAGCCACCTGGGCAGGTGCTGATTCTTGGGCCAAAAGGTGAGAGCGGTGTCACTCCCAGGTAAAAGGACAGGATCATCTCTGCTTGTGGCAATATCGATGTCCCATGAGTCGTGGAGTACCAGCAAACGGGTACTGCAGGCAGCTGTGATGAAGGTAATGCCCTCAGCAGGCCTTCAACCCTTGCAGCATCGAAGTGGGATGGATGGAGCAGGGAAATGAACTCCCAGGGGAACACAGCACGAGGCAGATGGATTAATGATGCGTCTCCGCCAGCGGCTGGCTGTTGAAGGGGGGATTTCTTTTGGCAGTGCACGTGATTGCATGTACGTGCTTGTGAAGCACAGACTGGCAGCTTTTCTGCTGGCATCCTGGGCAGTACAAAACCTTGTGCTTGCCAAGCCCGGGGGTGTAGGGCTTCCCAACAGACCCGTGTAGGTGTCAGTTCTGAAAATTGTCCTGTTCATGCTGTTTTGATCCCAAGCACTGGGGTGCTGCAGCCGTGCAATCTGAATTCAAGCATGGTGAAGGCTGAAGTTCAGTGAGCTGGTGCTAATCGATTGGTATTAAGGAGTTGTCCTGCTCACTGGTACTGCTGTTGTGTTCACCCCTGTGCCATTTACTGCCATGTTGTCTCATGCTGCCTGCGTGCAGCTGAATCGGAGCAGTCTCTGCCCCTTAAAACTGCCACAAATCCCCCAGACTGCACACGTGACAGATCTAAATATACATTTAGGCAAAATATATAACACAGCTGCCAGGCAATTTATTTTCACCAGCGGAAAGATGATATGTCAAGGTGGTGGTGAAATGTCAAGTGAATTATGGGGTTTATCTTCTTACGCGTGAAAACAAATTGTATATTCCATAATCTGAAACAGATGAGTTCCTAATTATGTGCTCTTGCTCGTTGATTTACTAGTCGGGTTATCTACAAGCTGAAACACCAGCAGATTTACCCTGGTCGCTCTGGAAGGGAATGAGTAACAGGGCAGACATTAGGCAGAGTATTTCATTTTTAATGAGCTGTCCTGGTTCCTTGCTAGGCTTTAATCTTCTGCCCACAGGATTAACTCTTTTGTGGATAGTACCAGCCACTCTGTTCTGATTTGTTTTCGGTATTAATCATCAACCCCGTGGAGTCTGCACTTGTCCCAGGTGCGGTCTGTTCACAGGGTGACAGTGCTCGCTGTGTAGGCCTCCGGTGTCAGGAGAATGCTTCAGCACCTAAACTGAGCAATAAAAATGGTCGGTGGGGGTTAGTAAAGAACACCTGAAAAAAGTTAAACATAAGGACCATGTGTTAACATCCCAGTCTGCGTGATTCTTCTAGGAGATAGGACATTATGCATGATATATTTGAAGCAGCAAAAACCTAGACCAGAAAGCCTGTGGTGCTACTCAGCATCAAGTAACCCAACAGCAAAGCGATGCTATTCCGGGTGGTGTTTTCTTGCAAGATTAGTTTGGCCACTGACAATTGCAGTAAGGGTTGCTGTGTGAGAATGAGGAGGTGCTGACCTTTAGCAGAGTGTATTTTGGTGAAAGTTACATCAATCTGGCCTCAGAGATTGAAAAGGGACCCTGCAGGTGGGCTGAGTGTCAGAAGTTGGTGAGCACTGACGCTGTGTGACTGCTGTTTTCTTTGCTGATGCTGTAGCCTGGCACTGCCTCCTTCTGGCACCTTAATGTGTTTTAGTGTTTGATTTGTTACCTAGCTCAGCTATGCAATGAATCTGTAGGCATGTAGCTTTTGTACTGGTAACGCTTTTATTGGTACAAAACCTATAAAAAGGCAACGAATCCATCTCTGAAGATCTGTTTAAGTACAAAGCCAATTGTTTGGTAAGTCTGTGTGAGTTTCGTCTGTAAGGGTAGAATTATAAATGTAGGTTACTGGATTTGCTCACAGTTGTGTGAAAACAGATGAACACAACTTGGTATTTTCTACAAGTTGATATAACTTGCAGTCTGTCTGTTTCTGACTGAAGCCAGCTCGTGTTTCTCGTGTCCTCAAGTGAATGGCCATTCAGCCTTCTTGTCCCTTCCTCAGTCATTGAGAAGGAAGGTTTGGATGCAGCTGACTGCTGGCTGCGAGCACGAGGTTGAGAAAAGCTCTCCAAACACGTTACGACCTCTGTTGTCACCCCGTGCTTTTCAGTTACCATGAAGAGGGCTGGGCGAGCGCAGCTGTTCAGTCTGCGATCACAGTTGCAAGGCTGGGGTGCTTCCTTGCTTGAGTGCTTGTTCTGGAGGTCAGCAGAGACCTTCCTGCCTGTCTGCTTTCAGTTTCTTTTCCCTGCCAGTTTTAGTGGCCCTGTAAGCCACAAGTGGCGTGTATTAATAGCAGGACTGTGTGCTTTGTCTTGTAGTGCTGATAAGCTCTTAGCTCTCGCTAATAGTGTCAAGGAATAATCATAGAATGGCCTGGGTTGAAAAGGACCTTAAAGATCATCTAATTTCAACTCCCCTGCTCTGGGTAGGGCTGGCTGCCCAGAGCCACATCCAGCCTGGCCTTGAACGCCTCCAGGGATGGGGCATCCACAACCTCTCTGGGCAACCTGTGCCAGTGCCTCACCACCCTCTAATGTATAAATGTAATAATTACAACTGTATTGTAAGGTAATACAGCACGACTGTAATGTAATAATGTATTAAACTGTACAAGTATGCCTCCCTTTTCTTAAATAAAAGTGAATCCGCTAGCTTCTAGGGGTTTTCTTTTTTCTGAGAAGTGGCTTTGACTTCTCAGGAAAGTGAAGTTCCTCAGCACCAGGGTAATTTGACAGGAGTTTTTTGCTGTGGCGGTGGATGCTTGCTGCTACAGCCATGTGAATAACTGCTGTTTAGGCAAATCACCAACAGATATAGAATGCGCGGTTGCACTTCTCAAAAAAAAAAAAAAAGGAGGAAATAGCAACAGGGCATCTAATTAAAGCGATGATCTTGTCGTGTGACACAGGGAGAGGAGATGGGCTGAAAGCTGAAGTAGAAGGAGCTGGCTATGGTAGGAAAAGGAGTGAAACAGTGAAACAGAGCCTCGTGCTGCATTTGCCTTCTGAAAATTTAGCTGCAGTTGTCTGTGTAATACTACCCTGGCTGTGGTCTGACAATCACCAGTTGTTCCAAGGCAATCTATTTCTCCCCTGGAACATATCCTCCCTGAGTAAATCTGAGTGGGTATTTATACAAGTTTGCATCATGAATTTATTTTCACACCATAAACAAGTACCCAAGGCAAACCTGTGGATAGTGTCAAGGAAAAATAGTTGGACAGGAAGAAATGCCACGTCTCCATGTAGAGAGAGCCAGCTTGAAGAAAGAATTACTTTCAGATTACAGCCCTCTATAAGTGTTCGCACCTCATGAAATTCATGTTTTGTTTTACAGGGCTATGCCCACTAGATTTTGCTGGACATTACCCTGTAAATGAACAAATAACTTGAAGTTCTCAGAGCAAATTACTTAACTGAGATTTTACACTTGGTAAGCTTTGAGGTCAGGGAGTTTTCTCTGGATTGCAGTAGGATCAGCTATTCCACACCATGCCGTGAGGCTTTGCTCTTGCCCTGATGCTAGATGTCAGGGAGTGAATCAGGCAAGGCGAGCAACCAGCAGTGTGGTCCCTCTACACACAACACATAAGCAGATGCTTTGTGCTTTCCCTGCCAGGTGGGAGGAGATCAGCTGGCATAGTCCTGTGGGCTTCTTTTAGACTTGAAATCAAGGAATCCATGAATTGGAGCAGATGGAAATATTTCACCTGCTCAGAAGGATGCATGTTTTAAGTGGAGATATGCAAATGTAGCCATCAAAATTCTCAGTGTGGTGGCCGTGGTTCCAGAAACCTGTATATTTAACACCCAGTAGTTCAAATGCAAGTTGAGTAGCTGCTCTGAACAGCTGAGGATCAAGCTGTGCACGAAACCTGAGTGTAACCTTGAAAGAGAAGCAGTAAGTCTCCATCCTCAGGCAGACCTAAGCACAGGAGGTGTCTGAGGACACGAAGCCGAGGGTGAGCGGGCTTCCCACAGGCACAGCTCAGGCTGATCCCACGGGCCATGTAGGGTGTCTGCTCTGCAATTGCATGGAAGTATTTCTCTGAAGTCTTTACGTCGTGGGGATCTAAGTTTTCCATCTATGTGCAGGGCAGCCATGAATTAAGATTTTCACATTGAAAGATTCCAGTTTGGTCTTAATTCAAATTCTTATCAAAAAGATTTTAGCCAAATTAATTACCCGTTTTCTGGAATGTGTTCTAGAATAGCACCAAAACGCTTCCTGTACCAGTGGTAAACTTCCTTGGAAATGACATACCTTTGCTATTAAAAAAAAATAACATCACAAAATGTCTAAAAGTTGTGACACATTTTTTATTGATGCATAAAGAGCAAAGCTGAAATCTTATGCTCATGTGCTGTATTAAAAATGCTTTCAAAAATAAATCTGCAGTGGAGATCTGATAAAACAACTCCTCTGCAGTCGGTCGGATTCATAAAATGTGTTAGGCAGGCGGTCTTAGCTAAAACAAATATAAAATATTTTTTATCAGGCAGGTGCAAGGCTAACCGTGTGTGCTTGTGAAGACTTCTACTGTTTTGTTCTGCTTGACTGAGACCCCTGCCAAACCATCGTGGCTTGTGCCCGTGTAGCTGTTAGCAATGTTTCTGGCAGTGATTCTCTGTGGATTGGTATGGACTCAGGATATTCTGTGGTTCTGTGAGAGAACAAAAGGGTGAACCCGTGCGTGATACCTGTGGTTGTAATGCAACTTCAGTTGCAAAGCCATAACTAGGTAACTGCAGGTGCCCAGGTCTTTTATGTATGTTCTTGGCAGTTCCAGGACATGCTGATGAATCTTTTTTCCCTACTGCTTTCCTTGTCTAACAAGACACCCCAACAAATATTTGCCCCGCTTTCTCTCTCTCGTACAGCAGAAGGTTATTTGTAGGAGGTTGAAATGTCTGGGCATGAAGGTGTGAATTCATGGATTTCCCATCGGAGTGATGCGTCTGCTCCCACTGTAGCGGTCGGGTGTTGCAATCCATATCCAGCTCTCTGAACAGCTGGAAGGCCGCTGGATCATTGCTGCTTCTTCTAAAAAGAACTGAGAAACAGCAAATAGTGTCCTGGAGTTTTCATGTTGTTTCTTCAGATATGGAGACTGCCAGCATTTGGAGAGACAGGTCACAAACCCTGTGGCTGACCTAAAGGTGCTTTTGTCCTTGGTGTCTGTCCTTTCCTCTCTCACATCTTCTCTTAGTAACTGCAGTTGTGTATTGAAATACAGCTTACTGTAGTCTAGAAATTAGAGTTAAAATTGATGTTTCTCATTTATGTAAAGTAACTCAATTTACACATTGCATCTATGTGTATTGTTACTTACGTTTGCCCACTTGTGTTTTTGTACAAAGCACTGAGTAAAACAGTTGTGCTCTCCGTGTCTCTGTGAAATAATGGAAAATGACTTGGGTTACAACTGCACAGGTCCGTGTTGCATGGCAGCCCATCTCCTAGAGGTGCGTGGTGTGTGGGGCCACTGTCTAGTGATGTTGGTGAGGCTCAAACCAGCACACAGGGAAGTGCCACCAAGGCTTTGTGTGCCCATTGTGCCAAAAGTGCCAAGCTGGTGCTTAATAGGAGAAACTGCGGGCTACAGCTATGGAAACTTTTTCCGTGATCCTGGGAGCATTGCAAATTTCAGCCCTGTTTCTGTTTGGTAATGGTCAAATAGGTAGAGGTAATTTTTGAGCAAATGTAATTGCACCAAAAACGTGCTTTCCAGAAGAACTGTTCTGGAGCAGGGAAATGGTTAAGTTTGTGTCAGGTTTCATCCCCTTAGTGAGATCTCATCCTTGCACCTCTGAACTTCTCTTCATTCATGCAGGCTTAATGCAATAAATGTCAGTTAGCAGAGGATTAGCACTTTGATCTGTCACAAGCATGTGACAGCAATTGCCTGGCGTTGACAACTGCACAATAATTGATAGTGATCTGGGGTGTCAATAATATAGCAGAGCTGGGGAAGCTTCAATGCTGGCACTTGTTGGCACCCAGACTCCGCTTTTTTTTTTTTTTTTTTTTTTTTTTTTTTTTGACAGTTGCTCTGCACTTGCTTAAAACATTGTTTTATCTCATTTTTTCCATACAGGACAGCAAAATGACCTGTCAAATGTTTGCATTCTACTTAATTGTGTTGCAGGATGGACTTGTCACCTGGAGCTGTTGCTTCTGCCCCTGCCAGCTGATCTCTGTGGCGTGGTGCTCCTCAGTTCAGAGCTGCAGATGGGCTTGGCCTCGCAGCTCTGGGGCTGCTGGCAGTTGGGGTCTTCCCCTTTTTGTTTTCGAATCAACATTCCTCAGCATGCCAGCTGCGAGCAGTGAACCTGGTCTTTCCCCTGTGAGTGCTGCGTGCTTCGCACTGGCTCCGCAGATGTCTCCAAGATAAGTGCTTCTAAATCACAGGCCTGGAGAGAACTGTCTGTCTGCTTCCAGATCTTGTAAGGTTTTCCTTCTTTTTAGGAAGAGAAGTGCTCTTAAGCTTTTGAGGAATGCAACAGTTGTTAGGCAGAATTACCAACTTACCTTGTGTGTTTTACCCTTACTGGTGTCCCTCTGCGTGTGACCTGCAGTTGTAAGGACAAGAGAGCAAAGACTGCTTCAGACCCTGGGCCTGAAACGCTACCTGGAGAAAGCTGTTGGTCTCTGAAGACAAAAAGGTAACAGTGAGTGCTTCACAACTGAAGATGAAATGGACTTTTACCCTCTTTTTCTGCCTGACAGGGATTTCCCCGACATTGTACCACATTTGCATTCAGACGGGACAGGCAGATGCTTGCTTTTCCCACGTTTGGCAGCAGTACAAGTAAGGACATGAAGGCTCCTAAAGGACAGCGTGCTCTGGCCCTGCTGCTGAGCATCCTGGACTGAGCACTTGTGCTCCTGTTCAATTAGCTCGACAGGGAGAGACCGATGGTGGGTCACAAAAAACAACTGAGAAGCGATGGGGAGAGGTGAGCCTCTCTGACCTCGCTGCACAACAGCAGTGCTAATGGAAACAGCTCAAGGACTGGGGACAACAGGCAGCAGTGGCTGGAATGAGTGCTGGAGGTGCTTGTGGAGGTGTGGGCCCCGGGAAGAAGCCTGAATTCTCCACCAGACAGCATGGATCTGTCGCTACTGCTGCAGCTGCACCGTGGTCAGAATGGCGTGCAACAGGAGAAGGGGTTATGTAAGGGAAGGGCTTGGGCCCTACGTGCTGCTAGGGCAGGTGGCTCAGGTGTTTTTGGCAATTGCAGGTATTTGCGAAGGGAACAGATGACAAAAGCCATGTGTTCAGGAAGGGAATGGTCCCACAGTTTGTGCTCCTGCTAGGACAAGTTCCTATTGTTCAGTTCCTTTAAGTCATTCCTTAGGTGGGCCGGGAAGGCACGCAAGCAAAAATGTTGACACCGGAGGGTATTTGCCCAAAGTTTTTCCCCTCAGAGGTTGTGTGTTATCATCAAATTGATTGTGATAAAGCTAAATCTGTGTGCATCGTTCAGTGTAGGAAATGACTTAGTAAAGGTCACTTTAACTGCTGCTGTTGGCTCCTCGCTTACATCTCCTTTGCAAGGCTTAGCGTTTTAGAAAGCTGGCTACCAAACTGTTCGTTTTTATGTAAGCGTTTCTGTCCTGTTTGGCTGCTCTTCTGTTTGGACAGACTCTTTTCTCCGTAGCATTTGCTGGAACACACTTCAAGGGCTTCACTGATCCGGAAGGAGTTGACTTAGTTTGGAACCAGCCTTCTGTGAGGCACGCTTATGTCCAACAGGAAGAGCGTCGTGAGGAGGGTCTGTCCTGTGCACGTGTTCCTGGCAGCGCTCGGTGTGCTGGAGCTTTGCTGTCGGCATCGTTGTGCACAGAACGGGGCTGAAAAAAGTTGGATTGAAGTTGTTTATTGGGTAAAAGATGGATAAAAGTGGTTCTGATGCTCTTGTAGCCTAGGAGAGCTTACTTCTTGTGAAAATCCAAGCCCCGGAAAACTCAAGTTTTACCTTTCAGCTTGGTCTGACGCAGCTGCAGCTCTGATGGTGAGTGATTGTGCCACTCGAAGCGAGTGTCAAGCAGGGACTGCGCCTGCCTTGTCCTAATGCACCCAAAGTGGGGGGGAGCCTGTGGCATAGCTAGTACAAATGGAAGAGGATAAATAGGAAAAGGGAGTGTTTTTCTCCTTGTAGTGCGACAACTGCTGTTGTCACTGTCCTTAAAACATAAATCCTTAAAAGCTTGCTGTCTGGAGTTAAGCAGGTCTGCGCTCAGGTTCGTGTTAAGGTTTCTGGGCTGTGCAAGCAAAAGCTACCAGTAATCCTGTTTTCTGCTGTTTAGAAACCTTTCTTGTGGAAAACAGACCCTTTCTGAAGGCAGTAAGGTTCGCTTGTGGAGACAATGAGCAAAAATAACTGCTGTGCTGCCGAAGTACATTTGAAACTTCAGATTTGTTTCCTTTTGTAATTATTCATTATTCATCTGAGTGGAGCAGTTCTGAAACTGAAGATCTGTTTGGGGAACACCTGGAGTCCACTCAAGCAATAATAAAAACCAAGAAGAGAAAAGAACGGTTTGTACAGCATAACAGAGGTGGTGCTTTGAGATGCTCCAGTGGACTTCTGTGTCTTGAGTGCAGCCTTTCATGTTACCTTTGGCTGCACTCACTTAGCTGCAGCCTCTACCTTTTGTCTTGTTTGGCTATTCTTCTGTTTCAAGGGATTTATTTGTTGTTTTTTTCTCTGTATGAATTGGCTGGGATACACTTCAAGGGCTTATTGATCGTGATGGAGTTTAGCTGGTTTGGAACAAGCCTGGGGCGGGGTGTGCTCATAAGGTGCTTCCTTCAGTTAATGGTCTGCAGATGATAATTTCCTTTTATCTGCTTCCCCTGTAAGCTGGCTGTGGCCAGGTTTCTCCCAGTTGCTCCAGCAGCTCCAGCACGGTCTGAGGGTGCAGTGAACCCCATCCCCTCTCGGGGATGACAGGCGACTGGCGAGCGAGGCTTGTTTTATCAGGAGGTCTGCCAAATTCCCAGGATGTGTGAGCTTTGGAAACTATACAGGAATGCCTCTTGACCGATCCTTTGCCAGTACTAAGCTCAAATCATTTCATTCAAGCATATTTTTTTTTTCCTTGGTGAAGAACATGAAAAGACAAGTCTCTTCTCCTCCGCCTCTTGTTAATTTTTCAAGAGATTTGTTGGGGATGCCAAGTGCTGAGGCGATGGCCTGTGAGGCCAAGGGGCTTTGGGGACCTCTGCTGATGCCTGTGAGGTGAGGAGGGAGCCTGGCCTGAGCTTTTTTTTTTTTTTTTTTTTTGTTTGTTATTTATTTAATCAGGTAGTAAGGCATGGAGCTGCAGGTGGGTGGGCAGGCTGGCAGCTTGGTGGCAACCTGGGGCTGACTTCCCGAAAATGAGCACGTCTCTTATGTACGGTGCCATTCGTCGCTGATGAATGTGCTGAGCTTCTTTTCTCCAGAAGGAACAATGCCGGGGTCCTGGAGGTGTGAAGAATCAGGTCTTTGTGACCGGCAGCAGCTGACTCACTTGTGACAAGCAGAAGGCACGGGTTTTCCCAGCCAGCGGGATAAATGAGGGCACTGTGTGGTGTTCTGCTGGCATCTTGTGTGCCACGCAGCATGCCTGGGTGACACATGCTGGATGGAAAAAGTCAGTGCCACAAGAGAGGAGTTGATCCCTTTCGTGCCGTGGCTCACATCTTGCCACTGGACACAGTGCCTGGGGCTTTACGCATTGCCAATCCATAACTTCCTTCCGTTTACATTTTGGAGAAGACTTAGCTGTTGTCTGAAACATGAGTGTGTATTTCTGCTTGTTGAAGAGTTCAGTTCTTGCTGTTTGTTTTTTTCCACTGATACTGAGACTGTTTAACGGGATGTTGGTTTTTCCCATTCTTAATTAAACTTATCCTGCCAATTAGAACTAAGTTATATTGATGTCCCTATGTTTATAAGTACATTAGGTGGAACCAGAAATATTTAATAATGGTTTGGCTGAAAGGCACTTCTCTGCCTCGAGGGGGGATATAAGAGAGTCCATCTTCCTGAACGCCACCCAGCAGCTGCAGCCATTTTGACACTGAGCTTCTCTGTGCAGTTTCTCTTCCCTTTTCTGACAGAATCGATCCTTCTCTTGTTGGTCTGTCCTCAATTTCCAGCTCCTCAACCACAGAGTGCACCCTACCGAGTTACTGCTGCTTGTGCTGAGAGGTGATGCTGCCTGCTGAGACTTCCTGAGACTCAGGAGTAGCTTTTAGGTTACTGACTCTGGGCTGTATGCTGGGCCACGGTGTTCAGGACTCGATGAGAATGTGTTTAATAAGAGTTGCCCCTGCCAAAATTCGGGATGTGCTGGCTTATTTTGTTCTGCACAGGTGCTCAGTGGTCTGCTTTATGGGGAATTGTGACTGCCTGGGGTCTGTAGCTGATAATGGAAGACCTGTAGTAAGGATGCTTCCTTTTTGACCCCACACAACACCCCGCTTTCACCTGTAGTAGTTCCTTTCCCTGACTTTAACATGTTGGGTACGTGTGTGGCACTCATTGGCATAACATGTTTGTGTGCATAAATGAACATGCACGTCCAGCAACAGCAGATGGATGCGAGGCTGCGCTTTTCAGCTTCAGCACCATCTGTTCAGCTTGGCCTTGTTTGGAGACAAGCATTTGGTGGCACGCTGGCATGTCCTCTGCTTGCATGAGGGAGGTACTGGTGGCTGCAGACAGCCAGGACCTTGCTGCAGCAGCTTCAGGCAGAGAGGGGAGAAGGACAACGTGAGCTTTGCTACAGCACTTTCTGAAGGGAGACAAAAGGCTGGCAGAAGTTGGAAACATGAAAGAGATGCTGCTGGTCGGTTTGCTATTTTATGAAGGTCCCAGTTGCAAGGGAGTTAACCAGCAGTTTCGTTGAGCTGGTTGAATGGTGTGCTGTTCACAGCATCATCTAGGTTGGAAGAGACCTCCAAGATCCCCTAGTCCACCCTCTGACCTAACACTTTTCAGAAGAATAGCCAGCACCTGCAGTTGCACGCCACCATCCATCTGCAATGACCGGTGGGATTGAGTCTCACCGAGTCCCTGAGCTCTGGGCCATGCTGAAACACTCAGCATGCTGTGTAACTCTGGTGTTTGGTACAAGGGCAGGGGCACTCCCTGACGTGCAAGGCTGATGTGAAGAAACTCCGTTGGCTGATTGGCCTCAGGTTTTGTCAAACCATTCATGACTTTGCTCTTGGATTCTGTTTGACACACACGCGTGTCCAGGAGAGTACCAAAACCACCCTCAAATAAAAACAAGCTTTCAAATTGTATTTTAAAAAGCTTTGTGTTACCAGTGTGCCTGAAGACAGCACTCTGTGAAGTACAGGGCTGTCGCAGTCAACGTTGCCAAGTGTCTTAAGCAAGCATGAAGTTGCTGGTAACATAGGGAGCTTGTTAGGAGGTCCTTGCACACAGATTTTGACTCTTGAGACTCTTCAGGCATCATGTGTAGAATAAGGCATGAGAATTCATATTTGGTGTAGATCACACTAAAATAAACAGTATTTAAGGGACCATTAGGCTCAGCTGAATCCCTGCGCTATTCTGCAGCCAGAAAGAATTAAAATTGTAACGAAAACTTGTGGAAACGAAAGTATTTTTCCTTTGTCCGCCTCCCAAATCTTTCCGCTCCAGGCAAGTTATGCACAGGAAACCTTTTTTCCAGGACCTTGTGGAAAACAGAGAATGAAGCCAATCAGCTGGATAGCTTGTTTGCAGCAGGCAGCGAGCCAGCTGTAGGGCACTCCAAACTGTTCGCAAGTGTAAGCTGCGATCTGCATGCATCTGCAAACAGGTAATGGGAGATTTGGTGTTTCCACACCAACTTTCTGCTTGATGCCATGGAATTGAATTTCCTGGTGGCCACGAACTGCTGTAAATTTAAATCATGGTCTCTTTTTAGGAATCTTTAGTTCTGCCTACACGAGCTCTGCTTAAAACGTGGAAGTGATATGGTAAAAGAAGTTACTGCTTCTGGTTTCCTTTCTGATTAAGCCAGAAAATAATTACTGTTGTAAAATAAAATCCCCGTCTTGTTTTTGAACTGGTGTTTTTGTCTTTTCCATTGAGAGATGCAGATTGCCACCAGATGTGATGCTTTTGATCTCCTGTGGTAGAATGTGGGCTGAGTGTGGAGTGAGTAATAAGGTATTAAATATAAATTGGTGACAACATAAAATTACTTAGGTTACTTAACATCGGAGGGACTGCACCAAGAAAAAGAGGCGAGAATCGTAGAATAAAAGGCAGTATAGACAAGTTTTGTTTTAGATCTTACTGTTATAGGCACCTCTTTTGTTGTTGTTTTAGAAGAATGAAGACAATCTCCTCACTGCGTATGTAACTTAAAAATTCTGAGGTTCTTTTTGGTAAAGCAACATGAATTCACACAGACAGCTACAACTGTCTGTCACTAGTACCAAGGAGACCTTTCCATTTCGTGTTACTTGATTATGTTTTTGTCATCAGACAGGAGCTATGAACAGGACTGGACTGTGCTGACAAGACTTTTGATTTTGTCCTTTAAAAAGAAAGGGGAAATAAGGTAGCTGCACACAAGGTTTCCTGTGTGTGAGAATGCCGTGTCTCAGGAGTGTGTTAGCCGAGGTGTCTCTCTGCATGCCCACTGACTTAGACTTTCACTGAATGTTTTAGTGGTGGGTGCAGCTCTTTGCTTTATTTTCCCACCATTGTTTTTGCTTGGCCAAAAGCTGCTACAAGCCTTTCAGCTTGTCCCATGCAGTGAATGAGACCCTTAACAAAGGGAGCTCCCTGGTGAACCAGAATACAAGAGCCCTGGTGATACAGCTGCTGGAGGCATCTGTACAGCCCAAGGTCTAGCAAATGAGCAGTTTAAAGTGATGTTACACACGTAGAGGTAAGGTATAATTCTTGTAATGGAAGTGGATGGCAGGAGGAAAGCTTGAGAAAGGTTTGAGATTATCAGAAGTGTGTTAATTGCTTTGTTTGCCTGCTTTGGGCTGTAGGACAGCGACAGATGTGCTGCAGGCCTGGTCGTATGTCCGAGGCTCTTGGGCTGACTCACTGCAAGAACATGTAATTGAATGCCGTGTGTAGTGGCAGTGGCTGTCAGACAGAAACTGAATGGGCTGGGTGGAAAAAAACTCCGCTGCTTAAATGTGAGTCCTGGCCCTGGGAAGGTGGCTTCCGAAGCAGGCTAAAATATTGTCCTAACATTTGAAAGAGAGATGTTAAGGGTTAAGCATTTATCAAGTGCATATAATGATTTTCACCCTTGATGTCTGGCACGCTGTTTAGGCGTGGGCTGAAGATCTGAAAGAAGGTGCAGTCTGGATTTCATAGCCTGGGTTTCAGGGGCACTGAGGTCTGAGACCTGGCTGATCAGCAAGCAGGAGATGTGAGCTTCCCATTGAATCATTCCTGGTGTGAGCAGAGTTTCTGTCCAGTTACCTGCCCAACCTGATATGTTGGACCTGTCTGCTCCTTGAGGCTGACGTTTCAATGGTTGAGCTCTGTTAACTCCCAAATTCATAAGCTGGTCTTCTGCAGGAACTCTGGTATTAGTGGCTAAAACTGGAGAGCAGAGAAAGAAATAAATCTGTTGTCTTAAAAAAAAAAAAAAAAAAAAAAAAAGTTTGACCTTAAGGTCCTTCAAACTGTACTGATGCCAAGGCCAAATCTTCTATCAAGCTTTTGACAAAGACTTTGGGTTTGGCTTCATCGCTGGCACTAGAAGTGCTGTTTCTGCACTGCAGTCATGTAGGATTAATTCTTCTTGTCAATTCCTTGTCCTGTCTTTGTTACGTGATGGGCTTTCATCACCCTGTTTCCTCAGTGCTTGCTGGCTTTGTTACTGCTCAGAGATTTATTGAAGTATTCTTTCTCTCTGTGTCAGATATAGGGTAAAAGTTCAGACAAACGGCCAAACTTTTAAAGCAAATAAATCCTGCATGCGGTGTTTGCTCTCTATTCCAGCAAATATCCTCTAAATAAGTAACGTGGGATTTTGTATTGCAGGTGCCAAATTAAATAAGTGGTGAAAAATGTTGAGTGATGTGACCGAGGGAGCAGTGTTTTCTCAGAAGATCTGAAAACAGGCAAAAAAGCTGAAAAGGGTCCCTCCAGTAGGGCTCACTATTCATCTTTGAGTGAAACAAGCTGCTCGGATCAAAAAGAGGTCCATTTGTCAGAAGCTGGTAAAACCCTCACGGTTCAGCTTGCTTAGCTGGGTAGCTACTGATCGTGCAGTCCTGCTATCTGCAGGAAAACCCTCAAACAAAGTAACTTAATGGGGCTTTATATCTACATTGCTCTCAGTCCTACACTGATGACTGGGCAGAAAGCCATGGTCACACACCGCAGAGCAGGAAATTCTTCTTCGTGTCAGGAGAAAGGCTGAGATGGTGCCCTCCAAAAGGGTACAGGTGAGCCTGTGAGCTGATCTTATGAGAGAAAGGTAAGGCAAAGCTTTATGTTCAGCCATGGAAGGGAACGTGTTGAGGAATTGTAGGCCTCATAGCATTCCCTGTCTCATACTTAAAAAAAAAAAAAAAAAAAAAAAAAAAAAAAGAAAAAAAAAAAAGCTGGCTTTTTTCTGCACCTGCATGAAAAAGAAGTCTGTTAAACATAGCTGTGATCTCCTACAGCCTGACTTGTGATGGATTTATTTGGTCCTCAGTTTTTAACTTGCGTGCTTTCAGTATCTTTCTACATTAACAGTCCTGGTAAAATATGTATCCGGGCAGGTGTGACAGCGGGTTTTATAGCAGGCTTATGTAGGCATGGCTTTCAAATGCCAGCCTCACCTAAAATCTCTGGGCTGCCTCAGGAGAAAGCTGACACCCTTTAATATCACACCTTGGGGCTCTGTATAACACGTGTATAAAATTAGTGTGCTTTACAACGGGGGGAAGGCCAAACTATTTCAGAAATGCTTATTTGTACAGACTTTATTGTATCCTTTCACCTGTAAAGCTATGTGCTTCATACTTGAGGAACCAAATGGTTTACACATCAGAAGAAGAGAGGGAAGAAGTGTGGAAAATGGCTTTCCTGGACACAAAGATGTGAGATCTGCTGCATTTGGATGTATTAATAAACAGCATGGTGCTGCCTGTTGTGGCTATGGTAGGAATCCTTCCCTTTCCAGGGGTCCCTGCCTTCCTCTGGCGCTCCATGGAGCGTAAGAGCACACAGCTTTCTGCCTCTCTGAGTTTGTTTCCTAACTCCAAAACACTATTCTAAGCTTGTTGCCTTTGCAATTGAATTACTGTGTTCAAGTTGAATATTTGGGGACCTTCTTAATATCCTTCTTAGGCTTTTGACACCGTTTCCCACAGCATTCTCCTCAAGAAACTGGCTGCTCGTGGCTTGGACTGGTGTATGCTTTGTTGGGTTAGAAACTGGCTGGATAGCCGGGCCCAAGGAGTCGTGGTGAATGGAGTCAAGTCCAGTTGGAGGCCAGTCACTAGTGGCGTCCCCCAGGGCTCGGTGCTGGGGCCAGTCCTCTTTAATATCTTCATCAGTGATCCGGATGAGGGGATTGAGTGCACCCTCAGTAAGTTCGCAGATGACACCAAGTTAGGTGCGTGTGTCCATCTGCTCGAGGGTAGGAAGGCTCTGCAGGAGGATCTGGATAGGCTGCACTGATGGGCTGAGGCCAACTGCATGAAGTTCAACAAGGCCAAGTGCCGGGTCCTGCACCTGGGGCGCAATAACCCCAAGCAGAGCTACAGGCTGGGAGAGGAATGGTTGGAGAGCTGCCAGCCAGAGAAGGACCTGGGAGTGATGGTGGATAGTCGGCTGAATATGAGCCAGCAGTGTGCTCAGGTGGCCAAGAAGGCCAACAGCATCCTGGCTTGCATAAGAAACAGTGTGACCAGCAGGTCTAGGGAGGTGATCGTCCCCCTGTACTCGGCTCTGGTGAGGCCGCACCTCGAGTACTGTGTTCAGTTTTGGGCACCTCTCTACAAGAAGGACATGGAGGTGCTCGAGCGAGTCCAGAGAAGGGCGACGAAGCTGGTGAGGGGCCTGGAGAACAAGTCCTACGAGGAGCGGCTGAGGGAGCTGGGCTTGTTCAGCCTGGAGAAAAGGAGGCTCAGGGGAGACCTTGTTGCTCTCTACAGATACCTTAAAGGATGCTGTAGCGAGGTGGGGGTTGGTCTGTTCTCCCATGTGCCTGGTGACAGGACGAGGGTAAATGGGCTAAAGTTGCACCAGGGGCGGCTTAGGTTGGATATTAGGAAAAACTTCTTTACCGAAAGGGTTGTTAGACATTGGAATGGGCTGCCCAGGGAAGTGGTGGAGTCACCATCCCTGGAAGTCTTTAAAAGATGTTTAGATGTAGAGCTTAGGGATACGGCTTAGTGGAGGACTGGTTAGTGTTAGGTCAGAGATTGGACTCAATGATCTTGAGGTCTCTTCCAACCTAGAAATTCTGTGAATCTGTGATATTATTAAATTGTGACTAGATAACATAGAGCTGAGTAGGAATAATAACGAAAAGCAAACTGTACTGGAAATGCTCTGTTCTAGAAATCAGCTTTAACAAGCCTGTCAATTGCCTACTTTTCATTTTAGGTTGTCGTCGTGGTGCCCCCTGCCCAGGATCCAGCTTGTACTGTGAAGGACAAGAAGTCTGCTCACTGTGCTGTGTTGGAGTCACTCAGTGACAAGGCTGCATTGCAGTTTTCAGTTTGCGTGAGGGCTACCTCCTAAACTCTGCTTTTTGGTAGTCCAGTGACACCAGCTAGTGGGTCCCCAGCAATCCCTACCGGATCCAGTTGTGTTCAACTTCCTCCTCAGTGACCTGGCCAAAGGACAGAGCGCACCCGCAGCAAGTTTGCTGATGACACCAAAGTGGGAGTTGTGGCCGATCCACTGGAAGGCTGTGCTGCCATTCAGAGGGACCTGGACAGGCTGGAGAGTTGGGCAGAGATCCCTGATGAACTTCACCAAGGGCACGTGTGGGGTCCTGCACCTTGGGAGGAATCAGCCCCTGCAGCAGTACAGGCCCTGTGAAGGCCCTGGTAGTCCTAGTGGGCCACAGGTTAAGCATGAGCCAGCAGCGCTGGCTTACAAGGAAACACTGAGAGAGATGGACCTGTTTAGTGTGGGGAAGAGAAGGCTGAGAGGGGATCTTATCAATGCATACAAATACCTGAAGGGAGGGCGTCAAGACCATGGGGCCAGACTTCCTGTGGTGGAGCCCAGCAACAGGACAAGAAGCCGTGGGTGCAAACTGCAACACAGAAAGCTTCCTCTGAATGTGAGGAAAAACTTCTTTCTTGTGAGGGTGACAGCGCTGGAACTGTCCAGAGAGGTTGTGGAGTCTCCTTCCCAGGAGATCCTCAAAACCCACCTGGATGTGCTCCTGGGCAACATGCTCTAGGCTTGAGCAGGGCACTGTCTCCCTGGTGACTTGAGACAGGAAGGAATATATGCTATTACTATGTCATTACTAGTTGTTTGCAAGTGACTCTAGTCATTTATGCAGACTTTCTCTGATGCTCCAATATATTCTGGATTTGGTGGCTATCTCTGGTCCTGCTGTTAAGATGTGATACTGTCTTTACCAGCTTCTGATTACTCCTGCTTGCAAGAGTAATTTCCTGTTCTAGGATTTCTGGTCTTTTTCCTCGGTCTTGCCAGAAGTGGGAGTTTTCCTTTTTGACTTGTCAGTAGCAGGGGCAGTGATCAGAGCTGCCTCTTTCAGACAGAATTTTAAAGAGGTGTCAATCGATACTTTTTTTAAAAAAAAAAAAAAAAAAAAAGGTGATTCGTTATGCCTTCATTTAATGAACAACAACAACAAAAATCGTGCTGGAGTAAATTGGTGTTAAAGGTATTTGACCTCACGTAACTGTAGATGAAGCTGGTGCATCAGAAGAACTAATGGCACAATGTGTTCAGATTCAGCAACTGAACTGTAATGCTGTATTCCATCTGCAGGAATAAATGAAGAACACAGTAGACTACTCTCCTCCAGAGTCGCCTAAGTGTTTGTCATTAAACGCTTATCTGAATGGCCTGCAGAATCTGGTCTTACATTAGGCCACTTAGTCTGCTTTGAAATCCTGTTGACGCCAGCACATGAAGAAGCGAAGGCTGGTGCACTTGCTCCTTCTGCAAAAGGCAGAGCCCCCCACAGTTTCCCCAAGAAGGGCAGGAGCAAGCAGCCGATGAGGTTGTGAATGAGAACATTTATTTGAGCAAGGTTTGACAGAGACGTGGGGTGGGGTGGTGCGGAGGCGTGCTGAGCGCTTTTTGTCCGTAGCCGCGGGGCCTGTTGCTGTGCTTGTAGGACCATAGGTGAGTAGAGACAGGGTCCTGGTGTGCTTCCTGCTCCTCTGGTGGCTGTGGTTGTAGAAAGCCGCAGCAGCCTCCAGGTCAGTGGCCACGGAGGGATTAGGCAGAGGAGGGAAAGGACACTGGCAGACCTTGGTGCGCTCAGGGGTTTCTGCTGGGCAGAGAAAGGAAAATGATCAAGAAGAGCAGCCCCAGACTGTTGCCAGGGCCATGCCCTGCATCCCTGCGTGAGGCTCTCCCAGCCTCACTCCAAGGCCGTCCATCTCACATCCCCCTGACGGCCAGGAGATGCCCATCACAGCCCACCCATCTCATCTTCTGGCATGCTGTGAGATGGTGGTGGGGAATGGGTTAGGCATAGCTTATCTGTCCTGTAGAGTGTTGGCAGTTCTTCCTTCCACCTGAGTTCTCAAGGAGAGAGAGGCCAGGCATGTGTTGTGGTCTGGTCCCATCGCTGTGTGTGTCTGGCTTTCATAAGAGAAGGAAGAAACAGAGCAGCATCCCCCTGTGACCACGGGCTGACCCTGCCTCTGTGCCCAAGGGTCACAAGGTCTCACCATGTCTGTCCGTGTCCTGTCATCCTGATGGAGTCATCACTACCATCCTGGCCCAATCGTGGCACCTGGCTGCCTGCTGTTAGAGCATGGCTGGTGTGGGTTGGGGCGATCTTACCTGTCCTGGAGAGCGTTGGCAGTTCTTCCTTCCAGCTGAGTGATCGAGGGGCTAGTGGACAGGAGTGTGATGTGGGCTGGTCCCATTTCTGTGTGTTTCTGGGTGAAAGAAAAGAAGCACCAAACAGAGCAGCATCCCTGTTACCATGGGCAGCCCCTGCCTCTCTGCCCAAGAGTCTCCAGTGGCTCACCACGTCCGTCCGTGTCCTGTTGTCCTGATGGAACTGTCACTGCTGTCCTGGCCCGAGCGTGTCACCTGGCTGCTTGCTGTGAAACCATGTTGGGTGTGGGTTGGGGTCATCTTACCTGTCCTGGAGAGCGTTGACACCTTGTCGTTGTCGAGCTGAGTTCTCAGCGGCAGAGAGTCCAGGTGTGTGCCGTGGCTGCATTCCAGCATTGTCAGTGTGTCCAGCTGTAATAGAGGAGGCGACAAACCCAGCAGCCACCCCCTGCCAGCACTGGAAGCCCTCCCTTCCTTCCTCGAGGCTCTCCCAGCCTCATAACAGTGCCGTCCATCTCACATCTTCCTGATGCCCGGGAGATGTTCACTGTAGATCAACCATGTCAGGTTCCCACCTAGCGAGGTGAGACCGTGGTGGGGAATGCGTTGGGGCTGTCTTACCTGTCCTGTAGAGTCTTGGCATCTTTTCTGGCTGAGTTCTCAAGGGGAGAGTGGCCAGGATTGTGCCTTGGAGTGGTCCCATCGCTGTGTGTGCCTGGCTTTCATAAGAGAAGCACCAAAGGGAGCAGCATCCCCCTGTGACCACAGGCAGCCTCTGCCTCTGTGCCCGAGGGTCTCGAGGTCTCACCATGTCCATCCATGTCCTATCGTCTTGATGGAGCCGTCACTGCCGTCCTGGCCTGATCATGTCACCTGGCTGCTTGCTGTGGACTGTGGTGGGTGTGGGTTGGGGCAAACTTACCTGTCCTGTAGGTTGTGAACAATTATCCAGCACAGTGCTGGAAAGGAGCGGCCGGGAGTGTGCGGTGGTTGAGTTCGGTCAGTGTCCTGTAGGGCGCTGAGAGCTGTTTGAGGTGAGGGCCTGAGGAGAGAGGAGCTGAGTTGCTGTGCTCGCCTTTGTGTCCAGAGCGGAGGCTGGAGCCGCAGGAGAGGAGCAGGCAGCCGAGCAGCCTCCCCGTCAGCACGGGCAGCCATGGCAGGGCCCAAGTGCCGCTGGGGCCAGCGTTCTGGGGCAAGGCCGTCCCTGCCCCTTTGTGACATGGGGCACCCCCTGCCTGCTGAGCCATGGGCAGGGCATCCCTGGGGGGGGGGCAGCAGGTGCTGTGGAGCCCAGGCCCAGGCTGGGTGGTGGCAAAGGTGCCCTGGTGTTTGGGCAGGGCTGCGGGGCCGTGCCAGCAGGCTGTGGGAGCGTGCTGGGGTCCGGCTGGGGCTGTGCTGCCTGCCCTGCAGGGCTCGGAGAGCTCCCTGCCGAGGGGAAGAGGCCAGGAGCGTGAGGAGTGATGAGGGGGAATGGGCTTAAGTTGCACCAGGGGAGGTTTAGGTTGGATGTTAGGAAGAACTTCCTTACTGAAAGGGTTGTGAGGCATTGGAATGGGCTGCCCAGGGTAGCGGTGGAGTCACCATCCCTGGAGGTCTTCAAAAGACGTTTAGATGTAGAGCTCAGTGATATGGCTTAGTGGAGGGCTTGTTAGTGTTAGGTCACAGGTTGGACTCGGTAATCTTGAGGTCTCTCCCAACCTAGAAATTCTGTGATTCTGTGATCCAGCTGCAAGATGGAGCATGATGTCAGAACCACTCCTGCACTGTGAGGCTGTGAGGAGTCAGCAGGCAGGCTCCTTGGGGAAATGGGCAAACCTAACTTTTCTTAGGAAAACAACATAAATATGTCACAAACCTGTCCAAATGCAGTCAGAGAGGCATATACATAACCAAGCTATCACGATTGTTTATAAAGCTTGCTTGATGGCACTTGGGTGGTGGAACAGGATGTGTTGGGCATGGGCAAGGTGAGAGAGAACTGCGATTGTGAACAACCAGCTTGGGTGTCTTTATGATACTAAGATTTACTGGTCTTTGGCTTGTTACAGCTCCCTTGTTCTGTCAGATGTTGTTGTAGATGGCTCGTGCTTCCAGGGATTTTTCTACTGCATTCTGCTTCTGATACAAACACAAAAGATAAGGTGTGTTTGGGGGGGATTCATTTAAAAACAGACCAAAAAATAAAGCACCGAGAAAATGGATATATGCTGCTTTATTAGTCCTAATCCATATGATAGTGTGCGTAGTGTGTGCCAGCAAATCATCTCATTAGAAAAAACACGAAATGACACTTAGAGGGGAAGAGAAGTTGTCAAGCCTTTTAGATGTGGTGTTGCTGGGATCTACTCCCTCCCAGTGAGGAGCAAGGGCTGCTTTCCTGCAGGCTGGGAGGTGGAAGGGCTCTGTCTGGTTCTTAGTGACCGGGTGGGATCCGAGCGGTGCCCCTAATGCCTGTACAGGGCTTCGTCTGCCAAGTAATCCTTCCTGAGCCGCTGCTGTGGAACTGCTTGGGGTTAGCTCACCCTGCCTATATTTATAAACAGAACACGTGCAGGTGCTCCGGGGCACTGCGTGATGGATTTCAAGGGGATGGGAGGACTGCTATAACATTAGAAGAAGGCTGAGAAGAAGAAGACTTTAGAAGAAGTGTTGGAGGAAAGATCAATGTGAGTACGTGTCGGCTTTTCCCACTGGCATTGCTATCGAGATAACAATTATCTCCTCCCTTTGATCCTAAATAAGGGCTAGGGGCACGTTTTTGTTACAGCACTGGTGACATCTTTAAAATAATCCAACTGCCCGATTTGGTATTCTTTGTCTGGTTGCCCTTAGACTGCTGTGTTCATGGTTTGAGACTGCAAATGATAACCAAGGTGCAAGCTACTGATAAATTACCACAGAAGGGAGTAAAAGGTCTGAGAAATCAAGTGGAAGGAAAATTGCAGTGTTTCTCTTCTACTGCAAAGAGAAGGTCCATCATTTAAGATCAAATTCCTTTTTTTCTTTCCTTTGTATTAGGAGCTTTTGTTTCTGATTGCTCTCAACACAGCTGAGCTGTTCGTTCTGCTACCTGTTCTCCAGAGGCCTTCCTGCTGGGGAAACTCGTTTTATGGTAAGTTGTTACCTCCGAGAAAGGAAATGTTATGTTTGTGTCAGTGTTCATGCTTTTTCTGAGTGTGTATGGATAAGAAGCAAATAAATGTTCCCTTTGCACTCCTTTTCTTCATTATTGTACCTTTCCACTGTTGAATGTTTCAGTACTTCAATGTTGTGGTGTTCCTCTGGGTCTGTCACAGGGCACTGACATGATACGTGAGTCCTCCACAGCACTTCACCAGTGATCTACACTCTGGAGATGGGGAAAAATACACGTGGTAAGAGACCACGTGGTGCTTACGTGCCTGCTTGCTCTCTTGTTTTCGGTCAGAGCTGCTCGGTGGCTGACCTGGGTGCTGCAGACAACCCATGTCCTGCGCGATCTCATGGTGCTGGATGCAACAGGGGTTGCTGCTGAGGCAAAAAGACCTAGCTGTTCAGCTTCTGTGGTGGTTGTACCTTTGCAGCCTGAAGCTTCCAGCCCTGGGAAAGCAATGACATAAAACAGCCATTTGGTTTTCGAACACCTTCTGTAGTTAACCCCTTGGAGGCATTTTAAGCTTCGTGCACTAAAGTTCAGTTGGTTGGATGCCAAGCCAAATCAACAGCTCTGCACACAGTTAATGGCTCGTTCGTTGTGCTCCTCGGTGAATTTGTGTGTGCTCTCTGGCTCAATTCTTCCACCTTGATGTGTATGTGACTGCAGTGACCTGTTAAAATCCACCGAGTGCGTAGGTGCGCACACTGAGCTGCCTGGTGCTCGCCAGGTGAGATGCAGCCTCTGAGCCGTACCACAGCTGGGTGTCTCATGGGATGCCAGGGGAATCTGGTGCTAGAGGAGCTTCTGAGAAGCTGATCCCTCAGCTACATTTCTGAGGAGTTGATGCAGGAGGTTTGAACAGCATCTGTAAGGGTGGGGGCCTGCAGTGCAGTGTGCTTCTCCTGTCAGGTCCCACCTGTGTCTGGTCTCCCAGAACACAGGCAAGACCAAGGATTACTTCTTCCCCCAAAGCTGCTGACAGACTTTGTCGTGGGCTCTCCCCAGGCAGTGATTTTGGAAGACTCGCTCTGAAGTGGGTGTAGCCAGCGCTAGAGCAACACCAACGCTTCTCCCTGGTGCTCGAGGAGGATTCACTGCTGCCTGCCTTCCACGCTGAGGCCAGACAAATCATCACTGTTTGTTAAGTAGCAGCTGAATTCTCTGTACCTGTTGTATGTTTTATTTGAAGAGTCAGCGTCAAGGTCTGTTGGCATGCACACTCATGTTTGCTACGTCACAATTTTCATACAGTTCTAGGAATTTTTTGAAAATTCCTAGGTAAGTGTAAAGAAGACACGTATACGTTTTCCTCTGACTGTCATCTTCATTGCAAACATTTATGCAAACAGGATCTGCTCTGGAAACTGTTCTGAGAGTTTGGGACAATCTCAATTCCCAATCCCTTCGTGTTACTGCAAGAGAAGTTTGTGTATCCGTCACTGCACAGAAGGCCTACGGAAATGCAAACTATTTACCCAACGCTCTGCGACGCTGATAAATAACACTGTACTGCCAAAGAGGTTCCTGGGGTAAGCCTAAAGCCAAGGGACTTGTCACCAGTATTTATAGGGAAGCCTTATGACTTGCTTCAGCAACTGGGATGTGCTTCCTGGTTTGGGGTGTTGTGGGTTTGCCAGGTACAGCTTGAACGGCAGCTGTTTAGGAACTTGGTAAGTTGGGTATTGACTTTGGGGGATGGAAAAAGTTCCTATGAGCTAAGTTATCTGCTAATGCTGCTTGTGTGAGCAGTTTTTAAATGATATTCTGTGGAGTATTAGGGCTGTATCTGAACGTGGCACTTTCTTGCTTGTGTTTTCAGCCTGCCAGGTAATCCCGTTGCTGAGTAAAATTGGTCTGGGATGCAGAGTGCAGGTTTTTCCCTTTGTTTTTGACCTCGGGCCTACAGGGGGCCAGCGGAGAAGAGGGCTGTGAACAAATGCCAGCTTGCTCGTACAGCCAGCTCCAGTGCCATCTCAAGCATCTGCTGTAGGGCCGGCCTATTTGACATTCTGGGGTGCAGGTTGTTACCAGCTCCTCCCTGTTTGGTCCAGCAGCACGGGCAGCAGCCAGCGAGGTCTGGCGCAGGTTTAACACTCTGGTGGCTTCTGAACGCATGCTGCATCAGGGGTGCATCAAAACCATAATTTCACTCAGCGTGCGTTTTCCCTCTTGTAACCTGTGGCTGACCCGGATCCTAAATGCCTTGGTCAGCATCTGAGTGACTTCCAGAGTGCAGGGTGTGTGAAAAGGAGCAGCAGCAGCGTGCAGCGCCGAGCAGTGATGCCATTGGCTTGTCCAGAGCTGACAGGGCAGGACAGCCAGACAATAACTGCCCCCTTGGTGACCCGCGCTCTGTGTGGAGGCAGCCTTTCATCTCTCATCCCTGCGCTGCCCAGACAGATAGCTGGAGGTTATGGGCTGCCGTTCCTCCTCAGGAAGTTTTACTGCACAACTGGGCACGGGCGGCTAATAAATCGTAGACAGGAATATCTTCCTTCCCCCAGGTTGGGTCTGGGCTGCTTTGCTGTTTGGTAAAAGAGCTGAGACTCAGCATCCCCCAATATTATTGGAGGTCCCACTGCTGCCTAACGTGCTGTTACACCTAGCTTGTCCCTTTGCAACTCATGTGAGGTTTTACAGTCACTTGTTCCCAAGCTGCACCGTGAGGTTATGGTGGTAGATAAGCAGGTCAAGTGAAATGCAAAAAGGAATGGCAGGTGGTATTTTTCTTGGCTTCTTACAACCTTACACCTGATGACAACTTTGAAGCCTGAAATTGACCATTTATGCGAAACAGACTTCAAAAACTGGGGTTAGTTTGTTCTGTGTTTCTTACAGTGACTTAGGATGCAACATAACCAGGTCCTAACCTCCTCTAGCCACAGAGTAGTCCAAGTATATGCGAAGGAGCAACATCTCCCGTTGCTGTGGGTATCACCAGGACAGGAGAAAAGGGATGGCAACCTGGTGGTGCCCTCAGGCTGCGTGCTGTGCTGAGCAGAGCTGCTGCTGGAGGTCAGCACTCTGCTCTCTCCAAGGCTTGTGGTGGTTAAATTTGGGCAACTTGCAGACACGAAGCTGAGTTGCTTTCATGTGAGAAAAGCCGTCTCTGTTACAGAAATGGCATTGAGGTCTGCAGCTGGCAATGAACTGCAGTTTAATTCACTGTACAAGGAGTACTGTTTATGCCGTTCATCCTCTAGCCTAATATTGCATGTGATCTTAATTGCAATGTGCTTTTTAATCTGTAGGCAAGCTTCCTGTCTCCTGATGGCAGCAGTCTGAACCCTTGCTTCAGGGAAGGGAATGTCTTGGCTGGTAATTACTCTGGAGACAGTCTCGAGCTGTTGCTTTTGTGCCTTTCACGGAGACGAAGAGTGATTTCCCTCTATGCATGTTCCATAAATACCCCAACAGCCCCAGCCGAGCTCAGTTCCCCCGTGATCTGCTCCGTTACCCTTGCTCTTGTTCCCACCGCCCTCCAGGCCCCTGGTGCCCCTCTGGAGTTGAACCCTGCTCATCCTGCATGCTCCCTGTCTCCAGAAGAGCATGCTCCTTTCAGTGCCACATGGAAGCACAGTGTGCCAACACGGCAAGGTAAGAACAAGCTGCTGATGAAACCTGCTGGACTCGGAGACACCTGGAATCAGACCCCACAGCAGCCATAGGTGAAGGCACCAGTCCCGTTGCTTAGTCCAGGCTGTGTTTTCTGAACTGACTTAACCCTGCTGATTATTCTCCGGCGCTGGATGTAGCCTTGTTGCATTTCTTGTGCCTGTAGGCTGTTTGCCTCTCTGTTCTTCCTGCTCCGAAACCTGAGAGATCGCTTGCAAGTATTTTTCCATGAATAAATTGTAGGTTTGGGAAAAAAAAAAAAAAGGTGAAATGTAGTTGCTGTTGGTTTTCATTCTGCCTCTGCGAAAAGGGAAATGGGAGCAAAACACATTTTTCAGGTCACATACATGTGGCCGTTGTTTGCCGGCAGTGCCCGGCAGCCCCTGTAATGATCAGCCTGGCTTCTCTGGCTTGCCAGTGCTCCTCAGGGGGCTTGGGCTCCCTTGCCAGGCTGAAACCAATTAGGTGTACGTGTGGTATGTAAACAGTCTGGTACTGATATTTTTCTGTAAACTGGAACTAAAATAAACACTCGAATATTGACATGCTTCAGAAGAAGAAATTTTCACTTCTTTAAACTTACTCCACACTTATTGGTCTGGAAGCTGTTAGCAATGTATCTTCTGTGATTTAAAAATCCTGTAAAACTGTGTATCTGACGAGATTTTTCTCCTTATAAACACGGTGCAAAAGGGGAGCGTTTGCTTGCTGAAGGTCAGTTGGTTTACAAAGGTTACCCTGCTTGTCGGGGATTCTTCTTGCACATATGCACTTGTGCTGGGCCAGATGTGGGTGGCCCGCTCTGATGAAATGGCTGAGCAGGCTGCTCAGTAAACAGCTTGAGTGCTGTCTCAAAGCATCTTGAAAATAAGTCACGTAACGTTTCCTCTTGAGTACAGCCCAGTCTTTGCAAGTTCTGCTTCAGTTGTCTGCCTGCACTTAGCGTGCTGAAGTGTCACTGGGGAGAAAAACCCACCTTGCTTCAGCAACACTGCGAGTGTCAGGGGTTTTAATCCCTCCTGGTGAACTTTTCCCTTCACCTTGTGTTTCCACAGCCCACCCTCACTTGAAATGGGCAGCATGAGCCAGGTTACCGGGATATTAGCGCAGGGCTGCCCCCACAGCAGCCTTAGAGGACTTGTTCGTCCCTGTAATTTTCCTTTCAGCATTCCCCGCGCTCCCACAGAAGGCTGTGAGCAGCTGGCAGCTGTCTCTTCAGGCACAGCAAGGCATTGCTGTTTGCACACCCTGGGTGATTGACGCAATGATCGTTTCATGGTTTCGGGATATGCCCAAATGCAGGTAACTTAGCACGTTTTTTAGCGAGGGAGGTGAGTCCCAAGATGGTTCTTGGTGCGCCCGCTGCGAACACCTGGAGTTCCTGCTGCGTGCAGCGGGCTTGTCCCTCCCTGTTCAGAGACCTGCGGGCAGGGCTCGCATGCACCCTGCGTGATTCACGTTCGCTGAGCTGCCTGGATTAGTTTGTGCCTCAGGTTCCTGCAGACACAGCGTGGGTTTGAAGCACGGATCGCTGGATCTGACACGGATGCAAAATTTGGCCCCCCTGAAGGCCTCTTTAGCTTCCTAGGCTTATAGGGTGCTCTTCCACGGGGCTGCAGAGCCTTTCAGCAAGCTGGCCAGATTTTGGGGGCTCTGTCTTCTGTGAGTCTCATCGCTCATTTGTCCCACAGGTTGTTTGCTTTCTACAGGGATAGGAGTACAAAGCTGGGGCTGAGAGGGAAGGCTCAGTGTTGCAGTAGTTAAGTGTTGTGAAACATAGCTGAGAAACAAAGCACACGCTGTTGGGTAAGAAAACAAACTGCATTTGTATCAGTTTAGTGGCACCAGTTGAAAATTGTTTTAAATGAATGCAGTGTAAGTTGATTTAAGATTAATTTAATCACAGTGATTTAAAACCGAAGATCAAAACGCTTTCTGTCAGACTGCCGTCAAGTCGGTACAATTCATCTGGACTCCTGTTTGCTTTGTCGTTACGGTATTTGCAGCTGTTCTTGCTTTGCTTTATTTTAAGAGCTTGCATCTGCTCGGGGACACGCTGCCCCACGTTGGGGATGGATGCTGCCTTCCACCTTCCCTCCCGCTCCCAGCTGTGGTAGGATGGCCTCAGAAGCAGGCGGCAGCTGGGGCTGGGAGCAAGGAAGGTGCTGGGAGCCACCACGCTGGCACAGGTAGCAGGGGAAACCTAGAAGCTGTCTGCTGTGTTCAGAGAGCTTGTGGGAGGCAGAGGTTTGTGCTGAGGCAGTGTGATGCTCTGGGCCAGGGTTACACCACAGGGGCTTGGCAAACATGGTTCCAAAATGTTAGAATTAAATACGTCGAATCTGTTAGAATTGAAATTGAAAAATTGAAAATTAAAATTGAAAAGCAAGTAACCTTAAAAGCAGTAACCTTCCCTGTAGCTTCAGTGACCAAGTCCTTCTCTGACTTAGAACAAGAACAGCAGGTTTAATCATTAAAGCATAAGGAAGGCTTCCAGATAAGGAAGAAAAAGTTACCGTGACTTGGAAGGCACTGGGTTTTAGTACCAGCGGCTACAAAGCTTTACAAGATTGTCTCTTTCAGAAGCACATGGTTAGAATATCGGTTTGCTTGTGGGAAACTTCAGTTCTTTGTACAACTGAAAGGACAAATTCTTTACTAGTTCTGTCATCTGTTTTCCATCTTGTATTTCTCATGTTATGATTCAGACAAAAGTATTTTTCAAAGGGTAAAAAGTCAGCAATTAATATTTGACAAACCACGACTCAAATCCATTAAGAATCACACATTAAATGAGAAGTACCACTCTAGACTGTTGTTTTTATTACTGAGAAATGTTTTGAGTCGTTTTCTAGTGTTGCCTTAGCCCTGAAATAAGTTGAAAGAATCTATGAGACCTCTCTCAGTTTGAGACTGAGAAATATTGCTGCACTTCCAGAAATCGAGAGGGCTCTAATTGGCAGAAGGAGAAAATGCCAGATGTGTTTCCCAACTCCTGTTGCTCTGCTCTATTTCTTAGTAACATACCTCAGTGCTCTGAATGAGAGGGCAATTGTCTTTTGCATTGACAGCACGCAGTTGGTAGCGTTTTACTGAGCCACTTTAGCTCCCCTACACGTAGAATCATATTTGCCATGTTCCTTGACTTATGTTTGCTACGACAAAAACGAGAGTAGACAGGTTTTTTTAAACTGGGCAAGTTGCTGCAAGACAAGCACAACTGTACATGTAACACAGAGATGTCTGAAGTGGCTGACACGATCTTTGCAAGATGTTGATCAGGAGCTGGAACATCTGCAGCTGCACCAGTGTAATTGTATAAAGCATCGTTTGTCTCTTACACTGTAGGTCATCTTGCATGATGCTGGAGTTGATGCAGCTTATGTTAGCAGCATTAGTCACTAATGGAATTCGATGTCGAGGTATTTTGGATACTGGATTCCCTGCCATGCAAACTTCTGTCCGTGTAATGGAAATAGGGTTAAATATTTCCTTTATTAAAGGACAGCTGCCTCGTTGCCTGTGTTGAAAAACAAACCTGGGGGTATTGTGCTTGTGCTGGACAGTGCAATTTGTTTACTTCAAAACCATGTTCAATTTTAAAATGAAAATTCAGTAGGTAGGATGCTAAATGCCACTTGTTCACTATTTAAAGGGACTTAAGCCTCTGAGCTGATTTGGTCAAGTTAGCTAAATTTTCATCAATTCTATGTGTACAATACTATATTGTACAGTTAAGGGAAGAAAATGTTGCATTTCTTCTCATGAAGATGAAGTTACTCAAATGATTAGAAAAACAAATTAAAATATTTTACCTCTATTGAGATAAAAATGTTTTAGCTCGTTTCTACAGCAGGCACTTAGTTCAAAGCCAGTAGACCACACCGCATCTTCATTCATTTCCTCAAGTGGTTACCTGTGGGTAGATCTGAAAACCAGATATGAGAAATATGTTTTCTGAAGGTGTCTTCTAATAATGAACTGTGCTGCCAGTTCGGCACGGCAGTAGCGGGTGACCTGCTTTGTCTGTAAGGCATCCCCAGGAATGACACCTCTCATTATCACAAATGGGTGTTTGGTAACTCCTGTGCTGTGTTAAAACACGTGCCCAGGGAACAGGTTGGGCTTGAAACAAGATCATTTATTTGTTTGATGTCAGCTTTGAGTGTTCGTCACCACGTTTCGTGTCACTTTCTGCATGTAACTTATGGAAACCAAGTGTGCTCCTTTATGTACGATGGCACAGGAAGAAGTGATGAGTATAAATTTACTACTTAAAACTCAGCATTGTTCAGTAACTGGGAGATAAGTTTGCAAAATCTGCGTAGCTATTAGAAATAAAAGATTTTTGAGTGGAGAACTCCTGGTAACCTGTTGTAAGCTGGTTTTTGGGAACTGGGTAGGCTTTGTGATCCGAGTGTAACTTGGGATTTGAATGAGTACCACATCAGGGCACGGTTTGGATGCCCACTGGGGGAGTCTGCCCTGCAGTTAAGGGGAGCATTTTCGGCTCTTCTCCCTCTCTGATAAACTTGAGCAGCTGTCACTGAACTGCAGCTGACTCGTGCATCTTCTTCAGACCCCCCCCTGTCAGTTTGGCTAAGTCACATCAGCCTTTCTATCGCAGCTCACAATCTGAGCCATGGATACTGCAGTGAAAAGAAAAACAACTGAACAAGCAAATGATGGATTCTGAGATGAGATCATTGTGGAAAATAATGAGCAACTCCTTTCAGAGATGAAATACTACCCTAATCCAGCCGTCTTCTGGTTAGCATAGCTGAGTTAGTATTGCCCAGGAGGTTGTGTGATCAGTGCTGCAGTCTCATGCCTGCTAAACACCCCAGTAAGGGACCCAAGGGATTTAGTTCTGCTCATTTATTGCATGCTTGCAGCCACCTTAGGCAGAGAGATGACAGGGCAAGGTGCTGTGCAGGTGGTGCTCGGGCAGCACGGGCAAGTCAGTGTGAACAGAGGACACCAATAAAAGGGGAAGGGCCAAAACCCATCTCAGCGTGGCGGGACGTGAGAAGGACCTTGCTGCTGCGGGCTCTGCACAGTAGGATCCCCAGGGACTGAGGACAGTAGGTGAGTGAAACGGTTGGACTGCAGGGACGAAGGTGACCTCAGGGCCTTGCTGTTCCTTGTGCCGAAGCTGAGGGCTCCTCGGATTCCCTCGTTTGTGCAGCAGCGCGGGGAATTGCACTGGCGGTTCTTGCAGTCTGCTCCTTGGCCCTGCTGGATGGAGCACCTGCCACAGTCCCTCTTCTTCCCCAGGCAGCAGCTGCTCTTCCAGAAGTGCGCTCTGGAGAGAGGAGGTTTCTTAAACACGGCTTCATGACTGTTCTATGAATACTGGACGCCCCAATACTGGACACCCCTCTGGTCTTATAGAGTCCATTAAAGCCACAGGTACTAAGCATCAGTGAAAATCGGAGGAGCCTGTGCTTGAAATACTCCTTTTCCAAAGAACCAGTGTATTACAGACCTTGTTTGTAATTGTGTACTCCTGCCTTGGTGCTGTGGGATGCTGTAACTGGAGGCCATGCTAACCCTAAAGTAGCAGCTGCTGTTTCTGCACGTGCTCACAGAAGGTGGAGAAGTTCAGACCACTAATCTTGGGAAGGATGAGAAAGAGGGATTTGAAAAAAGCCCTGCTGGTGCCACAGGCTAGCGAGGCTTTCAGAAGTGATGCTGAACTATGGGTTCGTTTGAAAAGCCTTGGTTCGCCTTTTTCTTAAAGGCGAGGTTGAATTTGATCTGTTTGGAGAAGGCAATTGAAAAACGATTCAAGGTATCTGTGACTCTGGTATTAGTGTTTTAGCAGCTCGCTTGCACTGCAGACTGCTGAGGTAGTGGCTGCGTGGCTGTGATCCCACTGATGTGCATGCCGGCAGCTCAGCCGCGGTGCCAGGCATCTGAAGGCTCCTTCGAGCAGAGCTCTGGGGGTGCCCTTGGTTGGTGGTGGCAGCCATGGAGGGAGACTTTACCTTGCGGATATTTGTCTGTGTGTTCTTTCTAACCTGAGAAGTCGTTTATCACCAGGAGTAGCTGCAAAAGGAGCTGGAGAGCTGCCCAGCAAGTGGCCCAGGACTGGGACCCTGCCGTGTGTGTCTACGTGGGGTGCAGCTGAAGGAGTGAGTGAAGCAAGCAGTGTGTTGGTGCAGCTGTTCCATGTCAAGGAGACCACAGCCACCCAGCTTTGGTTGTCACCTGCTGGGAGGTGAGGCCACCTCTGCTACCTCTGCTTCGGTGACAGTATGTTCCAGGTAAACCCCACGAGAGTGCTAGTGTTCGTTTCTAGCTGCTACGTGAAGGACAACTGTTAAGTTGCTGTTGATGCCACCAGACTGGTGAACTTGGTGACCTGTCAGACTGGTGGCCTGTCAGCAGAAAGCTGTCCCTAATGTGCCTCCTCATCACAGGCGTGCTCAGTGCTTGGCTGGGAAGGACCAGCAGGCTCCCAGCTGCACAGCAGCCCCAGGCTCCAGAGGACTGCCATCAAGTCACGTTTTCTTCAAGCAGCGTTGCCTCGTCACAGTGAGGCACCCTTTTCCTCTTTCCAAATTTCCAGAAAGCAGGACACTGGAGTAGTTTTGACTTAAGGATTAGGGTTGCACTTGTGCTAGGTTTAGAAGTTTACTTTTCTCTGCCTTTTCAGCAAAAAAAAATCCATGGCCTCTTTTGTTGAGGTGGCTGTAACATTTGGGAGGAATGCTGAGCCCTTATGTTCCTGTAAGTGAGCCATGTCTTGCACCAAATTGCCTTGATGGTCTTGCACTTCCTCAGGCAGAGTTAGGACCATGTAAAAGTAGCCCACCTCCTTTTGGCAGTTAAAGCACCTGCTTCTGCTTCTTCGCTGTTCACCGAAGGCTACTCTTTGAGCAGGCAGGCAGTCCCTGTGCAGTATGAAGACTGTTTTCCCAGACAGAGTTTTTTCCCCACAAAGTGAGGTAATTGTAGTGGTACCCAGAGGAGCATTCCTTACTTCATCTCTGCCTCTGTCATGTGAAGATGTTTGTACTTTATGCCAACAAAGGTTTCATCAGAATGATTTCCAGGTAGGCAGGAGATGAAGGATGAAGATGAGCCTTACTTAAATGTGTTATATCTAGCTGGCTTAGTAAAAAGGCACAGATGACGAAATAACAAATAATTAAAGGGATAATGTACTCCGACTACAAGCTATAATGACGTACTCGAGTTTCTTTTAATCATGAAATCTTCTTTGTGGACTTGAGCAGCCCAGCCCTTGTGGCTCAGCTGAAAGAAGTGCTTCTAATGCTCCTGAACTGCTGCTGAAGAGCTGTTGACAGCAAACTGACAAGACGGGGCATATTGCTGCGGAGGAAGAGGTAACAGTAGGATCAGTGTAGATCCCTTCTTTGGAGAACTAGCTCTCTGCTGGCTGCAAAGGCAGTTCCAGATACTACAGGACTGCTTGGAGCCTTACCTTGGCTTGGCGAGGATATGCTGGCGTTGGAGAGCCAAGAGACAGCACACAACCAAGCACATTCCCCCAGCCCCTCATCAGCAGGGCCTCAGGTTGCTCTTTGAGTTGGCCAGCCAAGTAACTGCTGAGGCTTTTCTACTTGCTTCTTACCTCGAGGCCCTTGTTGTGAGCAACAGGCTGCAGGATTTAGGAAATACGGAGCATTAATGTTCCAGGTACAGTAGGTTTGGAAGGATATTTTGCCATTTCTGATCTCTTTGTAGTGTAACTCTATCCCAAAAGATAAGTCACGATGTTTTAAACAAATCTCTAAGTCTGTTCAGGTTTTGTGACAATTCAGAATTTGGTAATTTGTTACCAGAATCTATACCTGCAATTTACCCAAGATCTAAGTAGATCCTGGGTAAATCTAGGATCTAGACAGATCCATTTCTTCTGGGAACTTGTTGCATTGGGTCTTTGACAGTGACCATTTTAGGGATTGTACTCTATTTAATATTGCATTAGTTATGGTCACTTCTGTCCTTGTTCATTAGCTGGTGTTTGCTCCCCAGAGTATATTGAAGTTCTTATGTACAGAGTATAATTGCTATTCTCGTTGTCCATCTTTTCCAATGTAGATCATTCAAATCTCATCAGCTGTCAAGAACTGTCTGTGAGCCTTTGAGCAAAAATTTCAATTTCAAGTAGGCCGAGGAAGTGTAGGGGAAAACCATGAAGATGCATCTTAGCAAGGAGTGCTGGATCTTTGTGCATGCAGGTCTCGTTCTGTTCACACAAAGTCAATCTGCCAAGTAAAAATGTTTTGGAGATGTAGTAGGGGTAGTAAAGGACTTGGATTATTTTGAGGAGTGCATTAGATCGTATCGTCAGGTGACTAGAGTTGGAAGAAGAGATCATTTTAGATAAAGAAAGTTCTTTTAAATAACTTGGCTTTTTTTGTAGTATCTGAGCATGGATGTGACTTAGGGTCCCGAATAATAATTTTATTCTCCTCCTGTCAGATGTTGTTCGTCTCACAAGAGACGATGGATGAGGGATTTCTATTTTATGGAAATGCCAAGGGTTAAATCTATCAGAGTGATGAGTTTGAAGAACACAGAATTTGGAAGCAAGAACTGAAGAGATGGAATAATTGATATCAGGTCTGATGTTTGTGTTATCAGCGGCTGTGGTGCGGAGTAGCTTCCCTTTGTACCACCTTGCACGAAAGACTCTTCTCTGGGCTTTTTACTTCTTCTGTGCACTTCAAAGTTCACTGTCATAGTAGCAGCTGGGCCTGTCTATAGGAAGGGTAAAAAAAACTAAAGTGTTTCTACGTCAATATTGCAGCTGGTAATTTTATTAGTTTAGTAAAGGTATTAATCACACTGAGCAGGTCTCAACAGCAATGCTGTATTTTTTTCCCTCTAAGGAGACCTTGCGCTCTGCATATTAACAGCAAAATATTGTAGTTTGTAGAAAAATAATAAGAAAACGTTCCAATTTCTGATAAGATGAAATTTGTTTTTATTTTGGCTTTAGACATGGCATGTTCTGTGACTTCCTGTTGTTGATGACACTGCTGGTATCTCACAAGGCCAAGTTTCATACAAATTACACATAGTTTAAAAAAAAAAAAAAAGTGGGGCTTGTAAGTAGCCATTTTTGGAAGTAGCCATTTTGTGAGAGCATCTCAGTTTTTTCTGCATCGAAGTTTTCCTTCCAAGTGTTTGCCAGGACAACCTCAGAGGGGTGGCAGGACTTTCTTCACCAATGAAAAAGCCAAATGTGATGCTCAGAAAAGTGCTGAGTGGAAGCTCTGAATGGTCTGCAGCGAGAGATCTTTATCATGTCTGACCGAGGCTGTCACTCAGTGTTTTCTTAGAAAAACTTGACAACGCTTTTTTTTAGAAGCCAGCTGTCTGCTCCGCTTCAGTATGTGGCTGCATGTAGATGCCCTTTAACACTGAGAATTTGTGTGGCTTCTGGGTCTGGGAAACGTACTGCCGTGTGGTGTTGCACAGCCTGTTGAGGTTTGTGGCAGAAGGGGAAACACCGCTGTGAGGTTTTTCAGTACCCTGGGCTGTACCTGTCACCAGTATGTGTTCTCAGTTAATGAGGCCTTCAGTGCTTTGTTACAGAAATGGAAAAGGCATCGTTTGCACAAGGTAGGTAACTGTGGAACATGTTCATGCTTGGCAGCTGGATGCTAACAGGCTGTGACCAGCCATGGTGAAGTAAATGGCTGGCCTTGCTTGCGATTCTGGGGAAAAAAAGATGTTTTTATGTGTTCAGAAATGACCAGCTAGTTGTCAGAAATGTGCCAGAGGGTATGAAATGGTCATTGTGGTTGAGGATTGTTAGGAGCTGGGACTAGTTTTGGTCTTGGAATTGGGTTTGTCCACGTGTGGGGATAGCTCGAGTAGAAACCAACTGTGTTTTGGGTAACAATTGCTGTTTGCTGCAGGACACCTGATCATCACATGCTGTGGCTTAGGTTCATCTTCAGTGCATGCCCTTCCTGCTCGGTGATGGAATTGCTTTCTGGAGGCAGAGATCATAAAGTGCTTCCAGAAAGTGATGATACAAGGAGCTTTGGCTGAACTGAAGCACGAATTGCCTGCAAAGAAGCAGCAGCTGAATGTCGCGATTTTTCCTTGTCAGCCTGCACGTGAATGGCTTACTCAAGGAGTGGTGCTTAGACCTTTGAAGCACTGCTGTCCCTGTCGTTGCTCTGTTTGCTGAGTTTCAGATGGCTGCGCTTTTTCATCCTGTGCATGAAGGATAACATCACCTTGCCATTTGGCCTCCTGTGTCCGACTAAAACCACCGCTGCGAGCACATAGATCAGTGTGCAGGGCTGCCCTGGTCGCTCGTCGCCACATGGAGAAATGCCATTTCCCAACTTGTCATTTCAGGGGTGAGTGAGGGTGCAGGGTGAAAACACCAGAGAGGACTGCAGGGAGAGGCAAGGAAACAGGACAGTAAAATGATGCTGGTGGCGTTGTAGACCAAGGGAGTAGTCTGAGTGTTTTATCACATCATGAAAAGCTCCCCTCTTTTGTGTTAGGGTTTGTTTATATACGTACTAAAAATGGAAATGAAAACAAATCGGGCTTTGCAATATTTCTGAAAATCTCCCAGAATTTCTTATCTAGTACTGGAGTAGTACCATTTTTCTGGGCTCGACAGACACCTCCAATCCATGCCTCTTCAAACTAACGGAGTCTTTCCATCCCACTCTGGTCAGTGAAATCAAATCCATTTACTAGATGGAAAAGCTGTGAACTAAAAGCACCCAAGGCAAATCCTTCCTAAAAGTTCTGAAAACAAAATGAATTATGGCTGTCCTGCACATGTTAGCAAACCAATTAGAGTTTTTCAGAATATACTTTATTTAAAAGCAAGTCAAATGAAATGGTTTAGTTCGGTGTCCAGGTCATCCCTGTGCTGTCAGTCACCTTCTGAGTGGCTTCACCTCATTCAGCCCTTGCTCATCCCCAAATGTGCCATATTTCATCTCACACACAAAAACTGCTTAGGAAAGATGTTTGTGTAAAACGGAGGAGCCACCATAAAGAACAAAAAATATTTGCATTCAGTCTGTGAAGGATAGAAAAATTATTTGAAAATAACATTAATGAAAGCAACTTCAGGAAGTTCTTGACTTCTCACCCTGGCTCCTTGAGGGACACCTGCAAAGCCCTTGTGAAATGAGACTGGGAACTAGAGTTTGTAACTGAATGCTAAAAAGCAGAGACAGAGGCTTGCTGGATGCTCCGTTACAATTTTTTCTGTTGGCTGCTTCTGGTAACATGAATGCTAATGGTGCCTTGCTCACCTTTGAGGACAAAACACTTATTCTTTTCCTTCTGCTAACAAGTTTTCCACTTGCTGACACTTTGTTATTTCCTTGTAGTAGACCTTGCTTTACTACTTAAACACATGAAGCCAAAGTTACCATTTTTTTCTCTCACAGTTATTCTCTTTACAAGCCCTATATTTCTTAATGGTGGTGATGGCATATTAACCCTAATTCAGAGAAATGCTTCCTAGTACAGAGAGGTCTTCAGCTGGTGAGGAGCATTTTCTCTTTCAGCTTTGTTGAAGCTACAGTGGTGGGTAAGGGCATTTAAAATACTTCTAGAAACATGATTTAACCAGCAACAGTGAAGGGTGGTTAGACAAGAGGCCTGCCAGTCCTATGGGCACTGTGTGCAACTATGGTACTGTTCCACAGCACTGGACTACAGAAATCACAGGTGAAATGAGGCTAAGAAGCCATGAGGTCTGTACTAGGTGTTTACCAGGTGGCCAGGGGTTGAATCGAACACCAGAGGAAATGCTCGCCTGTTGTCTCCTCTGTGCTCAGCGGGAGTGTGTGAAGAAGCACGAGGACACGCTGTGGGATGCATGTAGTAGCTGGGCACGGCCGTGATGCTGTCTCCAGCTAAACTTGAAGGTATTTCATGGATGCGACTGGACAACAGTAAAAACAGCTCCTGCATCTCCTCAAAACAATGGTCTGTGTTGTGCGTCTGCATCCCTCCTTCGGAAGCCCCTTCCAGTGCCCCAGCTGCCAGCATCATTTAATAACTGGGGTGCTGGTGTGAGCAGGTGGCTACAGAGAGAGCTGGGAGGTGGCTGTGCGGGACCTCCTGCCCTGCTCCAGCGTCTGTGAGCTGCCTACAGTTGAGTTGTTGAGATAAGAGCCCCCCTCTTCGTGTCAGTGCTTATCTCAGGAGGAGACATGCTAGGAGGTGCTGCCTTTGTGCCAAACCGTTTCTCAGCCCAGGGTTCTTGAATGCAAAATGATGTCCAGTTCTCACTTGCTTTTGTGAGACTCGCTTTACGCTGTGTAGTTGGGCCAGTGCTGGGCTTCGTTTTCCTACCTGCTTCCATGCCGTCTGAAAAACACCTAATATGGGAAAAAGTGATGAAGGCTTGCCCCATGTATTTTTTCTGCTGGGAACGGTTCTCAAACAAGTGAGCTGTCTCTGATTTTATGGTCTGTGTAAAAGCCAGCAAGGCGTTTCTTGCTTGTGCCTTCCACAGCTGCTTGAAGTGAGATGAGGTACGTCCCCTGATCTGACGAGACGGGCTGCACAGTCCAAATTCCTCTGTACTTTGCTTCCACTGTGGTGAGTGGGTGACTCCATCCTGTTCCTCTGCAGCAGAAAACCCAGGAAAGAAAGCACTGTGCCAGAATCTCTGCACTCTCTGCCTGGATATTGAACAGTCACCTTACGCGTGTAAGCTTTTTGTTGCTTCCTAATGGAAGCACAACATGTTGGGCATTGCGGCAACAGAGAGCCATTGTCCTGCTGAGCTTAAGTTGAAACAGATGTGTTACAAGTAGGGGAGGAAGAAAAGGACCCAGCACAGCAGCCTGGGTTGCCCAGATTCACTTGGCTGGCAGGAACTTGGACTCCAACTCAAATCTCATGGCCCCTAGCTCATTGCTTTTCTTGGGCTGGATCCTGGTCTCTGTTTATATCACTCATGGCATCTGTGTCAGGTCTGAGAATTGCCATTCGGTGCTCAAGAAGACCTTAATGGGACACACTGCAGTTGCTGTGGGGATATCCAGAAGCATGCACTGCCACAGTTAGGTTTTTGGAAGGGGAAGGTAACAGTGAGTTTTCTTAACATCAAGATTTGCTGAAATATCCTAGTCATGACTCTGATTTGGGCCACAGCTTCTGTGCAAGGCTCAGTAGCTTTCCAGTCTGGGACATGTTTTTCTACTCTGCGTTTTTCAGCCCCATTGTCATGTTATTGCAGCACCTTGCTGCTGTCTGGGGATGTGGGATGGCTGTGCCAAACCGTGCCATTGTCGTTCTGTAGCTGGGCCAGGATTGAGTGTGGCCTTAAAAACAAAAAAAATAAAAATTAAAAACATGCATTAAAAAAATAAAAAGTTCTGCACTAATCACAATACCATCGTGTCTTCTCTTGCATCTGACCCTGCACGTCTGCTGAGCAGGAAGGCTCAGGTTGCCTTAGGGCCCAGGTCTGTGTTTGACATCTAGGCTCTGGCTGAGAACCAGAAATGTTTTTGGCAGCCTCCCTGCAAGGGATTTGAGGCCTGCTGCGGGCTCGGTTGTCCATGAGGCGCCCTCTGGTTCCACAGCAAGTTTCTTGTTTCCTCATGCAGCCAGCTGGGCTTTCGTCCTGCTCTGTAGTCCTGTGTATGGCCACGTTGGGCTAGTGGGGGGCTTTAGGGGACAGCAGGGGCTGGGCGAGGTGGCCCTCGCTACACGTTATGATCACCTGGGTCCCCCCGCAGGTGCAGGAGGAGCCTCATCTCCTTGTGCCCAACAGCAGTCGTACCTCAAGAAGCCAGGCATTCACAGAACTGGGTGTATTGGGGCAGCAGCCTGAGACCTTTGGTATTGTCATATCTGTTCAAAGCCTTTCTGGACTCCTTGGCCACAAACAGAGAGAAACGGATATCTAGCAGCAAAGATACAGGGTCAGAACAGGGGGCTGAGATGACGAGGTGCATAAAAGAGACTGCAATTTCTGTAGGGTGTATCTCTTAGAGCTTTAAAAACTTGCATACTTGCCCCACACGAGCACAATCCTTGGGAGTTAACGTGTTGATAGTCACCTGGTAGGTAAATGTTACTCCTAACTGGACGTTTTCAGTTGTTAAGTCTCAGTGGTAGCTGCTGGGATTTAGTGTACATGTATCTTGTTACTTGCTTGTTGCTGCCTTAGCCTGCTGATGCCTGGCACAGAGATGCACAGTGTAAGGCGGCTGCGAGTCCCAGGCAGCCTCTGCCAGAACTCTCTCTCGTTTTTTCTACAGTTCTTGTACAGTCTGAATGCTGGAGCAGTGTGCTGATTTGGAAATGCTCTTCCCCATCAAGGATGAAAGGTGGCACCATCCCTCGCGATGAGGGAGGGTGAATGACTGAGGCACCCATGGCTTGCCTGAGAGGGACCACAGATCATCTCTGTTTGTGGTGTGTGCTACGGAAATGCAATGAGATTTCTCAACCTGTATTCCAGGTCCTTTGTGTATGTTTTTAACACTCCGTGGTTGAGGCAGGAGCTGTGGCCACGTGTGCTGGCTCTGAGCTCTGTGCTACAGCACAGCACATGGTCGGTGCCCAACCCTGGGCTCCTGGGTGACACTCTGAGTGCTGCTAGCTGGCTGCTGCAGAAGGCTGTTGTGCTGGCATTTCCTTTGTGGATTGTGCACCGTGTAATGGAGACAGTGAGACCCGATTGCAGAACTGAGAAGTAACTTGGATGTGAAAGCTGAAGCGCGGCAGGAAGTGCCTGTGAGACTTGAAAGAAGGCAAACTGTCTGTTACCAAAAGGCATCTGAGCTCTGGTGGCAAGCAGGGTAGGCTACACAGAGGGGTAAAATAGATAATATAACTGGAAACGCTTGTGGTGGTGGCAGGATGGCAGATGTCAGCCCCTGCAGGCATCTCTCCTTGAAGGAAGTGCTGATGGATGTGCCAGGGGAGCCCTGAAGTCATTGCAGCCTGAGGCTTGCAGACCACGTCCTGTGAGCAGATCTCTGCCTTTGCCAAAGCTCCAGGAGCTGAGTGAGGTTCCCCTGGTGTACCGTGTGCTGGTGATGGGGCTCCAGGTCTGCATGTCACCTGGGCGTTAGGTATCCATGGTACCTCACCTGTGACACGGGCTGTTGTGACATAACGCGATGGGACTGGAGGGGGCACTTGGACCTGCAGGCATGGACAGATGCAGGAAGATGAGGTACGTGTGGCCTGGGAAGTGCCATGCTCGGTTCTAAGGTACTGTGCAAGCCTTGACAGGAGCAATCCTCTCACAGGGACTTTTTTTTGGGTGAATTCAAGGCATTTTAGCAGTCGTCTTTGGTGACTCGTTCCTTAAAATAACCCTTCGGCATGAGGGAACTGAGCTGTTCCCTTCCATCACCCTTGCCTACTTGGGCTCACTAACAACAGCTGACCAAGGAACATGCATGTGGTGTTTTTTTCACTGCCTCACACACACCTATTAAAAGAAAATTTCTCATCTGATCCCGGTGACAGCCTGTTTCCTACACAGGGGAGCACTTGGTGAGCCATTGGCTTGACAGTTGTTTCCTTCGCTTTTCCAGTAGCTATCGGTAGCGATCCGCCTGTACTTCTCTCTGCACATTTTCCCTTTTCCTCTGAAATGACGCAGGCTGTGTGATGAGGCATGTCACTCATCGGAGTGGCTGTCAGGACTGCCCCCGGGGAACGCCTGGCTGTTGTGTGCTGGCTGGTTCATCACATCACCCCCTCTCCCGTGCCGCCACGCTGAGATGCAGGGTAATGACTCTTCGCTTTCGCTTCCTTCCTAAAACGCAGATGTCTCCTTCATTCCTGTCTGAGATGCTGCCTTGTGCCCCTCTGCACTTGTTCTTCACTGATGTGACATAGCCACAGCTGTCTGTGCTGCCATAACCTGGGACTCGAAGGATTTTACAAGGGCTCAGACTGTGCCTCATGCAATAGCTGTATCTGTACATTTGCTATAAGAGCTTTCTGTTACAAGGAAGCAGAGGCAGGCGTCCGGTATCACCCCAGGAAATTTCCTGAGGTTCCTCTCTAGAGATGCGCTCAGAGCTGGAGGAGTGAGGGCCTCCAGCCAGGCTGGGTGGGGGAGACTGCCCAGTGGAAGTGGTGTGGACGGTGAAATACAGACACTGGGACACTTGTACAGCTTGGCTGCTGAGGCTGTACTGAATTCTTTGCCCACTGACATAACCCTGTGAAATTCATCACATTTGATGCATTTATTCCTGCAGGCAGGCTCACCACGGGGTGCTGTTTTTCCCTTGTAAATTTAGTGCTGTTTCACAGGGTGGATGCTTCTATTTTCCGTCCCACCTATGAACTATTTTCCATCCCACCTATTAAGAGGCATGTGAACTGGAGCTCCTGTTTGCTTATGATGTCTAAGAGCACGTCTTCACTTACTAGCAACTTGAGGAGATTGCTGGGCCAGTGGCGAGGTGCTCCAAGTATTTGTGGGTAGCTTTCTTCTGCTGCTTATTGGAAGAGGAGTTGCTCAGAGTTGGCGTCTGCGAGAACGAGGTGAGACAATGCAGACTGTAACCGTCCTGTTTGCCTCTGCTTAAAGCAGTGATGTATTTTAAATGCGTCTGCAGAATAAATCCTGACACTTAACGGCTTCCCTCTTGCTAGGTGCTTTGTCTTGTGTTTGTGTGGTGCATTTTTTTGTGTCAGGGTATAGTAACAGAGTGCTCTGGCTGCAGTAGGTGGAGCCAGAATTATCTTCTCACCACGATTTTGTCCTACAGTCTTTGTTTCTGGTCACTCTGCAGGTAGGATACTATCTTCTCTTACACTCACTACTCAAAGAACTATTAAATGCCTCATCTAAACAGAAAAATGATGAGCTTAAACAGACCAAAACTAATAATAGCAATGTTAATAATATTAATTGGTCTTCTGGCTTGTGGGTATTGTGCAGCTGACTTCAACATTTCTTCAGATGCCGAGTACTGCATAGAAGTGTTTTTAACTGAAGGCACAATTTGTGACTAACGTATCTCCAGACTTGAAGATGCTAGTCTTAAAGCAAGAGAGCAAATATTTGTAACACAGATTGAAGTCATTAATGTTGACAATATGTCTTTCCTGATAAACAAGCTGAATTCACTGAGGAAGTCAGACCTCCACACTGTTACTTGATTTCTCAATGTCTTGATATAAACTAACACCAACTCTGAAATTTCAGCCGTGTAACTTTTGGTTTTGTTCAAAGCACAGAACATCTGCAGTTGCTGTATCAGGTAGTGCAGAGTGGAGATTTTTGTAATGAGCTTGAGCAAAGTGGAAAATACCAAGCTGGGTTCCAGTTTCTCCACGCAAGCCACCTCGTTCTTTTAATACCGGTACCTAAAAGTAGTTCTCACCATGTGGGCCATTTGGGGAGAAACTGGCTGTCTCTTGCTTGTTAATAAATGCTCCCTGCTTCGAATGTTCACCAAAAAAAGAGAGAAAAGCAGCAAACAAAACATGGTGAGGGGGCTGGGGAAGCAAGCAGAGGTGGGGGGGATTGGAGCCATGCTGTCTGCAGTCCTCTGTGTGCTGTGATGGCTGGCTCGAGCCCACCGTCAGCCCTGGGGTTCCTGCCTGCTGACTTTCCACGTCTGCTCAGCATGGGATTTGTTTGAGCTGAAACACTTTCAGGTTGGACATACGTGGTACCAAAAATGAACTGTACAAAGGCCGTGTACCAAGCCTGTTCTATTGTAACAGAGGCTGTTTTAATACCGGGCTGCTGCAGCTGCAGAGTGGACAACTGAAGAGGTTTATGAAATGTGTGGCACAACAGAGGTGCTGCAGTATAGCTCCTGATTTTTAAAAGGAATAAATCCTTTTTTGCACTGTCAGCGTTCATAACAGGGACAGGCAAGGACACTCCATACCCATGGGGATTTCAGCTTGTAGGAAGATGCCCTTCTTTCTGTTGTTATTTACAAAATAATAATAATAAAAAAAGCATATCACCAAGGGCTTTGCAAAGTGTTCACTGGCAGCTTAAGCAGACAGCCCATAAAATGTGTAGATTTGAAGGTTTTATCCTCTGTAGAAGGGAAGGGAAGTAAGGTGTTCAGTTGTAAAATGTTTTGTCCAGTGTCCAGGATTGCTTTGGTTAGTTACTTTGAGCTCAGATTTGTATTAACTCAGGTTTCACTGTTGGAATGGCTGCAGGGGCAAGTTTTCCTTAATTTTACTCCTTCCTGTGTGCTACCAGGGATGCGTGTCCCTATGTCCCGTGCTTCTGAGCAAAGATACAGGGTCAGTTACCCTTTTCCTGCCTGGCAAGCCCAAGTGAAATTTGCTGTATGGCTGGGCAAACACACCATGTTTATGCTAGTAAGGGCTAATTCCTAAGTAATCTTGGAGCAATATTGTAAGAACTTGAGGAAATCAAAGCCAAGTGTCGTAAAATCCGATCTAATCTGGGATCCTTGCGAAAGAGTCAAATCCCGTACTTGCTGAGTGCTGAAAAAAAAATAGGTTCAAAGCTTTCTGTTAGTGTACCTCGTTGTTTCTGCATTTCTGCATGCCTCTGACACACCAGAAATTGCCACTACATCTATTAAAGCTCCATACTGCGGCTCCTGACAGTTTTCCAGGTCTGAGGGCTGTATTAATAGGACTTGGCATACAACAGACAGGGGTCACCGTTGTTGGTTTCCTCAGCCAGATCATAGTTGAATCAGCTTCCTTTTGTGTGTCCAGTTTAACTTCATTTGTTATTCATAGTGTTTTCAGTATGATTCTAGGCTCAGCAATCTGAACTTGAAGGAAGTAGATGAGATAAAATTGGGCTCCTATCAAATTATGAGTTCCCTGCTCGATAGCAACATCCAACCTAAACACTGTGTTCATCAGAGCACTTATACAGAAAGGGGGATGGAAAAGCTTCCTTGGGAAGACAAGATTATGGATCTCCCCTCTGTAGCGTGCACGTCTTGAGTCCCCCCCCCCCCCAAAAAAAAAAAAAAAAAAAAAGAAATCCCTGCTGGACAGTGCAATCCTGGTAGCTTTGATAGCTTTAAAGATGCACGAAGTTCTCCAGCCACTCCTGATACCACCTGCATAGTGCTCAGTGGTGTCAAGGGCTTTGCTGTGTGTTCAGGGAGGACCTCGCACTTCTCAGCAGTGTCAGTCCTGGGTCCTGTCTCTCAGCACACCCGAATAACCACACAAGGCTGCAGAAGCCCTGTGGCCAGCAGCCCTGGCTGCCCTCCCGCTCGCTTCCTGCCTGCCGCCGTGCCTAGTGAGTGCACTGTGCTGCTCTCCTCTCGCTTTGGCGGCTGGAAACTTCCCTGGGGTTACTTCTCTTCTGCGAGAGCAGCACAGTAGCAAAACAGCCATCTCCTATAACCCAAACAACAGGTCTTGTGTGCTGATGTGGCTGCTGTTCAAGTCAAGGGAAGGCGCGGATCGATGGAGACCAAAGTTACACAAGTGCCCGACTGAGGTCTCTACGCAAGGTCAGTTCCTGCACTGCATAAAGCCCGGCTCCCATGTGGACAGGCACCTCACGGGAGCAGCCACATTCCTGGGTGGTGGAAGGCTTCCCAGGCCATTAAAAAAATGCTTCTTGGAGCATGTCATTTGGGCTGTTTTCCTCATGCATTGGCATTTGGCCAAAGGCCAGCACAGGTAGCCTACTGTGCGCCTGCTGCATCCTGTCCCCCCTCGCCAGCTGAGGGTTGTGCATGGTTACGAGTGGCCACATATGTCCGGATGCTCTGGTTACTCTCCTAAAAATAGAAAAAAAAAATAAAACCAGCAAAGTCACACCAATATGAGTTGTTTCCCCAGCCTTGGGTGGCTGCTGGGACAAGGTGCAGTGTGCTGCCCCCAGGCTGGGGCTGCTCCTGGCCTCACCCCTGCATTTGGAAGGGGGACGGTGGGAATGGCTGTGCTCTGCCTTGTCCCTGTCTTATCTGGCCGGGCTTTCTTCCCAGGGCTGGAGCAGGGACCAGCCCTTGTGCTCAGCAGCTTGCACAGTTCTCGCTTCTGGCTGCTCACTCAGCCAGGCTAGGAGGGTGAGCAGAGTGCCTTCGGGATTCCCCTTCGCACACCAATACTGGGGCCGGCTGCTGTGCAGGAGGGTCTTTGCCCTTACTGCAGCATTGCTGAGAGACAGAGCTCAGTGTTGGGATTCACTCTGGATAATCAAACACCTTCCTAGATGTTTTTTTGTCAGAAGCTGCTCCAGTGCAGTGGCACTCCTGCTGCAAGCTGGAGCTTATTGAGAGTTCGAGTATGTGAATGTTCTTCACCCCTCATCCACTTAAAAACTTTGTAGTCTGTGGAATTTGTTAGAAAACTGGTTGCCTTCAGAAGGCTGTGACTAATTGCTGTAGTAGGGGGGATTTTTTAGTGCTGCTGTGCCGGGTGCAGCTGGGGCCAGCAGCCAGAATTGCAAGAAATGGGCGATGGGAGGGAAACCTGGGCGAGTGTGCCTGGGCCTGGCCGTGCTGCACGTGCATCGCTGCCGAACTGCGGCTCGCGCAGGAAGCCTTCTCTAGATTTTTCTACCAATCTGCCAGCCCTGGTCACCAGAAGCCCCCAGCCTGCCAGGAACGTGGCAGCGCTTGCTCATGAAGATGCAGGGTACGTGGAGCCCCGCTTGGGCTCGGAGGGGTGAAGCTGTGCTGCAGCAAAGGGCTATTAGGAGGGCATTTTGCTGTGGCCTTTCGTTTGGACGGCATTGCAGGCGGGAAAAAAAAAAAAAAAAAAAAAAAGGAAAAGAAAACAACAACAAACTGGGGGAGGGAAGGGAAAAAATTCGCGTCGGGTCCCAAGGTGTTTTTTTGGTAGCCCCTCGGAGCAGGACGGGCAGCAGCGGTGAGTGCGGTGGGGCCGGGGGCTGCGACGCGTGGGAAGGGAGCCGGGAGCCGGGATCCTCCCCGCGGCGCTGCTCCGGAGCCGCCGCTGAAACCCGAAGCGCGGGGCTGCGGCTGAGGGCTGGCCCTGGGAGGCTGCTCCAGCCTCCCGACCCTATAAATTCACGCCCCCCCCATCCCCGGCCGGAGCCGCGCTTCCCAACTTCTCGGGGCGCGGAGTTTTGGGGCTGCGAGTTGGGGCTGCGTGCGCCCGGATCCTCCGTGGGATCCCTGCTGCCGGGGGGAAGGCAAAGCAGCCCGGAGCTGCGGGGGCGAGCTGAAACGGGCTGTCGCTGCTCCCCGGGCCGTCTGGAGAAGCCGCCGCGTTGATGGGTGAGAGCATCGGCCCCGCTGCTGGGAGGTAGGAGCCCTTGCCTAGGGGTTGCCGGCGGCTGGGTGCTGCCCCGGGGCTCGCTGGCACACCGGGAGCGAGCTGGCGGCTCGGGGCTTCAGCAGGGCTAAAAGCCCTTTGTGCTTGCTGCAGTGCCCACCGTGCTCCTCGTCTCGGGGTTTGGGCTGGGTGTCTTCACGGCTTTTCTTCTCCCGAGCTGCCCGTGGCAGGCTTTCGGACATAACGCGCCCACCGGGACAGGCTTCGCGATAAGCGCTTGGGTTTTAATCACCAAAGAGTTGGGCAATCTTCGGTGCACTGAGAGTTACTGGGCGGATTGCTTCTTAAGATAAGGCAGTAGTCAGCCTTATTTTCCTCGTCGTTGGGCTCGCAGGGAATATTTCTCTGTCTATATTTGTTCCAGTAACATGCAGGCAGTTGTCGATGGGGGTGGGGGTGCCTTCGTTTTCAGCAGTGGCGAGCAGTAAATAAATCGTGGTCAGCGTTGGAGCCGTTGTACAATAGGTAAGCGGAAATAAACTGCGGGGTGTTTTTTAGGTAGGTGTCCTTGTCCCACGTAGGGAGAAATAAGAAACCAAATTAATTCCCTGTGTAAGCGCAGCGACTGTAATACTTGGACTTTGTCTAATGTGAATCTGAATTGTGCTTGTGCTAAGAAGCGTGGTTGCTGGGAGAAGAGAGTAACTCGGAGATACCTGTGAGATGCTGGGGTCTTCCTGTGCATTTGGGGGAAAGGTTTCCCCTGGAATAAGAGTTAAGGGAGGGTGCTGTGGCTATGCAAGAGGCAAAGCATCCTGTTGCTGCCAAAATCAGTGTAGTACCGTGTTGCACTCGCGGGAGGTGCACAGAAATATGAGCAGAGGGAAAGGCAGAGTGAAGTTTGATCTCTGGTCCCTGTGAAAACCTTGTGCTCTGGCAAGTTCTGTAAGTGCAAAAGGCATCCTTCAGTATGGGATACAGTGGCTTGAGTTAAAAATAAAAGTTGTGTTTCTTCATGCTCGAAGCCTAAAGTTTTGTCTGCCTCTTGTTTGGTTTGTGGTCTTGCCTCCCAGCTGCTTTTTTCTTTGCGTGGTCTTTTCTTGGCTTTCATTCCCTGATAAGGAGAGTTAGCTCTGGAATAGGGTGCCCACACACACACAGACAAACTTGGGCTGCCTTGTGACTGAGCAGACTGCGTGTTAGCTGTCAGACATGAAGGAAAGGACGAGCCATCTTCACAAACTCTAAGGCGAGGAACACAGTGATGGAAAACATGGGGTGCAGGAATGCTGCAATCGCTGTCTGGTAGGTGGCTTCTGCGATGCTGAGGACTCCAGGCAGAACAGGTGGCTGATACTGTTGGACTGCAAGGCAACAGATTTCCCTGGAGTTTGTTGCTCCCCTGTCAGTTTGGGCAGGGATAGAAATAGGAGGTGGCTGGTGGTGTGAGGAGCTGCATGCCGAGAGACCTGCTCCTGGTCTGCAGCCTCTTGCATGCGTCCTCGCTCTTCCCTTCTGCTCAACAATTCTGCTGCTTCCTTTTGGGTGGTCGAAGTGTGGATTTTACGTTAATTTTGGATACGTTAATTTTGTATTGGATGGAGTACAGGTAGAAAACGAACCACAGGAGTCCTCAACTAGCTCCCATTAAAAGCTAGGCAACTTCTCCCAGAAGGAGGTGGTTTTACTAACAGAAAGTCACTTGGCACTCAACCCAGCATTGTGCAGTATACTTGCTTGGTGTAATGATCAGTCTGAAAGTATGTGCTTTACTACTTCTTTTATTTGTTTGTCTCTAGCTGCCTGCTTTGTTAGCTCTGGTGCTTATTAGCTTGTTGGATGTTCAGTAGCCTTCTTCTTTCAAATCTCTGCTTCACCTGAACTGCTGCCTTGCTCTCGGCCTTTGTTTTTTAGTAGAAGTGAAAATCCCAGTTCCTTCACTGCGTTTGGAGGTTGTTTATTCCACTCTTGGAGTGGTTTCCAGTTTTCTGACACACTCCTCAGTGTTTGAATACCTGCACTGGAGGTAGCACTTGAGGTGCAGTCTGGTCGAATCCAGAGACGCAACAACTTTTACACTGCAATTTTCCTTCTCCTCGTTAAATTCCCGTGCAGTGGCACAAGGCAGGGGGCGGTTGTGTTGAGCAGGGCCTTTGGCTGATGTTGCAGGAGGATGCTCTCAGGTGCTGTCAGCTCTTGGCAGTCTGTGTTGAGGCAGGAGGCACAGGCTGGTGCCCAGCCAGCCGTCTGTCCGCCGCCTCTCCTGCTCACAATTAACCGCTTCCCTGGTACTCGTCACCCGCACAGGTTTTCAGCCACCATCTTATTTCTGCTTCTAAGCCCTTGGCTGAGCAGCAAAATAAGGTATTTCCCCTGAGAGCAGAAACCACCTGCACTGGGAAGGTTCTTCATTTGCAGTCACGCTCAGTGACCGAGCTGCTAACTGTTGATTTCGCGTTGTCTGCCTGGCTCAGCTTGTGTCTCCTTGGCTTTCTGGCCCCAAACATTGCCTTCCCCGAGGCAGAGGCCTCCGGGGAGCCCACCAGCACCCTGCTTTCAGCTATGAGCAACTTGTGCTGTTCCTTGCAGCCCCTCTTTGTTCTGAGGGGCTTGTGTGCTCTGCGGCCCCCCAAGACAAACCTGCGTTGAATTCCTCAGCAATGCTTACAGAGTTTTTTTGTCATGAAATACCTTCTGGTTTCTTACGCTTAGTTCTGTGCAGTAACATATTATGTCAGTTATGAGCAGTACCTCTTTGGAAAAGACAGGTTTCATGCCTGGTGCTTCCAAGAATTAATCAAGAATTAACCAAGAATTAATCCCCGTCCTTTTCCTGCGGATGCCTATGGTTTTAGAGCAGCTCCAAGTTGTGTCTGGCTTTGCGTTCTGTGCCTGCCACACCGAACAGCCATTGTGTGTTAAAAAAAAAAAAAAAGTTAAAATGCAAGAAAAGTGAGGTAGGGCCATGTGCGTTACCTAGGGCTATGGGAAGGCTGTGAAGGGGCCGCTTGGGACAACAGGACAACACCAGGACAACACCAGGGGACATCTGAAGGCAGTGGTAGTGCATTCAAAACAACATCAAGGAGGTAGGGCTGCGCGCAAGTAAGATGTAAATAAGGTCTAATTAAGATGCACAGATGCTTGGTGGAAAATGTTGTGGTTAGTAAAGGGAAAACCCAGGTTTCGGGGTAGCTTGCTGAAAGTGACGTTCTGTGCTTGTGTTATTTCTGCTTGGCCCCGAGGTTTAGCCTCAGCCCATCAGAGATGGCACGCTGGGCTGGAGAGACGGCTTCCGTCCCCTCCTAGGTGCCCGTTTGCGCTGTCACGATCCTGTTTTGTCTGGATGTTACTTAACCAGGGGGAAAAAATAACCTGGTATGCTGCTTGGTGCCTGATGGAAGGAAACTGAAGGACCACGGCAGACCGCTGCTTGCCTTGCTTCAGTCCGAGCTGTGTGGACATTAGGCTGGGTAAGAGCTGGTATTGGTGAGTGTGCTGGGATGACCATTTGCACTTGTGATTTCTGAAGGCTTCAGTGTTGCAGGGATGAGTGTTCAGAAAGTGGATGCCACGAGTGAGTCCTATGTGCTGGGGCAGAGCAGAGCCTGTGAGGCCAATGCTGCGTTGCTGGAGCAAGAAACGTGCTGCAGAGGCTGCGGCTGAGATTTGCTTCTCATCCTTCAACTCTTACTCCGTGGGTCAGCTGGATGTGGGTACAGCTTGCGACGGCCCAAGTGGCTCATAATTCCTTCAGCATTTTGAGGGGGGGGAAAAAGTTCAAGGAAATCTCTAAGCTTTAAGAAATGTTGCTTTCTATGGTAATTCCAAGATCTTCTTGCTACCGTGACTATATTTAGGACTGGTTACTTGAGTCAATTATTCCTGTAATGAGCACTAATCCTGTTCGCTTTACCTGCTCGGGCTACTCCGGGGGCCGTGCGCGAAGCTTTCACCTCCCAGCCACAGCTGAGATCAAAATTGCAGGTCCCAAGCATGGGTACTTGCTGCTAAGGGGTCTTGCAAAACACATAGAGAAATCCTGCAGGCTGGAAAGAAGCTCTGTCTCTGGCACTTGCAATATTTGTGCAGCTGCTCCCACTTTTTTTTTTTTTTTTTTTTTTTTTAATTTAAGTTTTAAGCAGCAAGCAAAATTAGGGAGAGGTGTTAGAGGACTTGTCTGGAGAAAGAAAACGTGCCGTGCTTTTTTGTTTGGACATAGTGACACCCCTCACTTTTTTTTTAAGGGCTGTGAGCCCTACCTCAGGTTTGCAAGTTAAAAGCCTGCTTAGTTTTTGTGTTTAAGCAGAGCTAAAGGTGATCTGCTAGCATTAGAGGTTTGTGGACGGCCTTTGTGTTTCTGTACTCCCCGTAGTAAGCTGGGAGCTCAATCAGCTGCATTGCTGGAGCCTGAGGTGTTCTGATCCCAGTAACTTCTGATGTAAATTTTGTGGAGTTGAAAAGTGAATGGTAAAAGTCCTGGTCGAAAAGCTTAATCTGACAAGTTCTGCCCTGTGGCCAAAAAGGAAGTTTCAGAAAGAAATCGTAGCAGCAACACCACCTGCTAGTCACTAACTGCTTGCAAGGCTGGGGATTAACTTTGCTCGTATGTATGGTGAAATACAACTCACCGTCTGCTGTAACACAGTCTTATTTGCAGTTTGCTGTTTTTTTTTTTTTTTTTTAATTAAAAATAAAGCGAGCATATAACTCTGTTACATGGCAGTCTGAAGCCTTGAAGGTTCAATTTTAAATACAGGTGAGGTAAAAGTGCCTCAAAAGTTGACGAAATAACTTTAAACTGTTAAGTTATTAGCATGGAAAAGGATTTTGAGCTTTTATGAAACTTTGCCTTGTTCCTGCAGTATTTGAGGAGCTTTAAGCCCAAACCTTTGAAATGATGCAAGAAATGTAAGTTCGCTTTGGTTTCTAGCAGCCGTGGATTTAAATGGAAAAACAGGCTTGAGAACTTGAACCCTGAATGTGGTGTTTTTTTTTTTTTTTTTTTTTTTTTTTAAATAAAAAGGGCAAATGAGGAGTGATAATCAAAACTATGTCATTCCAAGTGAGTTGAATGTCTTCTAGGCTTGCACTCGGAGCAGGAGCCCAATTCAGAGGAGGTGGCTGTAAAATACGAAGGAAACAAGTTAGATATCCGAAAGACTGGTTTGTTGTACCAGAAACTCTTCTTCCTGAGTCAGTACAGCAGCACTCACATTGGAGACACTTCAATCCATCCTCCAGGACTGTGTAAGAAAGGATAGTTAACACACAGCTGTGCAGAGATTTATGACTTTACGCTAGAGACCGGGTGCCTTTGGGTTGCTTTCTCATCTGCGTGAGGGGCAAGGCAGGGGTACCTGTCTGTGTGCCGCCTGTTGAGCACGCAGCACGTGGCATGCTCAGTGTCAAGACTCATTATCACGCCAGGAGATTAAGCCGTGGCTCAGCGGTGCTGTGCAGCCCAGGCTCACAGCCTTGGTGGCTGGGGAGCGTGCTGCCGGAGCTGGGCACCGGGGGATCCCCCCCGAGCATCAGCAAAGCAGCTGTAGATGCCGAGGCCGCCTGCAGATGTTTGCAGGTTGTTTGATGCCGTCGCTCCCGGGATGCTGCTTCGGAGGGCTTCGTCACCCAGCGTGAGCAGGAGGGCTCTGAGACGTGAGTTTGACTGTGCTTTATTTTCTGAGGGAGGGACAGAGGAGCCAGAAGGACGCATTCGTTACTGTTCCTCTGCAGGTGTCTGTGCAGTGAAAAACCTGTAGCTTGTGTCCAGTAAGTAGTGCCGAATTGCTGTGCCCAGTGGAGGCACACAGCAAAGGAAATAATTACTGCTCGGTGCTGTTACACTGAATGCTGAGTGAGCCCGGGACAAGGAAATGCTAACAAAAAGGTCACGCTACTGCCGTGGCAGGAGAAAAAGCAGAGTACTGGGCTGCAAGCAGTGCTGCTGGGGGATTTTGTGGACAAGCTTTGTGGTGCTCCAGTCCCTTTTCTGAGGAGTCAGGGAGGCACTGCCAGCAGGGAGTAGCTGCAGTTTCTCTGGCAGACCGATGGCCTGAGGAGTGCAGCTGGACGGCTCCGCTGTAGCCAGAGCAATTGGGTTGTGCTGACAGATGGGAAAGGTGAGGAAGGAGAAGCTCATTATTTCTCAAATGGTTAGGTGGATTTTATTTTATTTTTTTTTAACCTGGGAGTTGATTAAAAGCTTTCACCTGGCAGTTAACTCTGTGTTGGATGTCCTTGCTGCCTTGTGATGTGGGAGGCACCCGGGGTTTCAGCCTTGAAAGCAGAGATGTGCACCTCCAGCCTGGCCAGGGTGGGCAGCAGGGCCCTGCTGCCTGGGGAGCGTGCTTCCTGGGGGTGATGCTGCTCGCAGCACGCCTTCACCGCTGCAGCTCCTGTCATCTGAGCTGAAAGGGTGAGAACACCTTCCCTCCTTGACTGCTTCCTTCCCTCCTTCCTGTTCTGCATCAACATTGTTCTCCTTTTGTACTTCTTTCTTGGAGAAACAGTGCACCTGCACTTGCCTGCCCAGTGCTTTGGAGGGCAGGGAGATAAAGTGGGTTTTCATTTATATCACAAGATGAGGCTGTTCTTGCCTGCGATCTACCTTTGTGTGGTTGTAAGGAGTAAAGAGATGGCTGTCCTGTGAAGAACCCGAGGGATCCTGGAGTTGCCTGGGAGGATGGAAATCAAATAATACGTGAATCCAAATCCCTCTTTATGAGGAAATCACGGACAGGTGGAGCCAGTGCTTGAATGCTGGCTGCGGTGTACCACCAGCACAGCTAAACGGATGGCCACAGGCTTTGGGGTGCCCACCTGGCAAATACTGAATGCAGAACTGGTGGCAGCAAGGTCCTTTGCCAGTCAGTGTGGAGTTAATGTCTGTGCCCAGAAGGAGGATGAAAACGTGAGCTCAGAAACGAGCTAGGAGCGCTGCTGGACAGCTGGGAAAAGGGGATGCTCTGCTGTGTTTTCAGAAGCAGGCAGACGCACAGCTTTTGGGCATCTGGGAGAGATGAGTAGCAATGAAAGGGCTCAAGTCTCATTGCAAAAATGAAGAGAGGAGTTATTGGAAATGAGAAATAAATCTGCACCAAATTGGCCTGTCCAACAAGCTTGCTTTATATTTACAAGCCAGGAGGCTTGAATGGCTCTTCTGGTTTTTCAGCCTGGATGCCTAGACACATCGCTTGGAAACTGATATGAGCAAACAGTTTGTTCTGGGGCTCATGGAGAGCGGAACAAAAAGAAGCTGTTGTGTTTCTTGGCCAGTCCATCATGTGCGCAATTTTTTTGAGACGATTAAGGTAGGAAAAAGTAAAGTGCTCTGGAAATCGTGACATGATCCTGCAATTTCTCCCCTCTTTAACCGGCCTATTAAACTTGTACAGAGCTCTTCAGAGAGTGGCAACCTGTGATATTTTTGGTGGTGCTGAAAGGTCTCTTGAGAAAGAGGCTGTGGTTTGGCTGAGAGCTTGTAGAAAATGTACTGCTTTTGGCCAGCTCTTCATCAGGAGGGTGCTACCCAGACGGAAGGTGGCCATCAGCTGTCCTGGGACGAAAGCACACAGGCTGAAACTGCAGGTGGCTGGAGAGAGCTGAACTTTGTGGAAATGACAGGGGTTTTGCTGACCCTGTGGAGCAGGGAATGGAGGTGCAAAGGTGCACCCATTTCATGTGGTAGGTCTGCTGGAGCCAGCACAGTCATCTTAAAGCGTCTGAAATTGCAACGGGAAATCAGGAAAAAGTCTCATCCTTAAGGCTGATGCTCCCACAGGACAGGACTGAGTTTGCTTGGCGAGCAGGTGGTACTCAGCCAAGAAGGCAGGGATGTGCCCGTCTCTGTGTGCAGAAATCAGGGCTGCTTTGTCCTGGGGATCCTGCAAACAGCGCCCTGGGCCTGGCACGGCCAGCTCCTGCTGCTGGCACCTAGGCTTTGTGTGTGCTGGGAGTTCATTACAGCTTCTTCAGGTAACTTGGCGTTGTTCCTGGGGCTACGACATGAAACCTGTGGAGGTGGAATTGTGATGCCTTACTGCCTGGATTTGCGAGGAGATGAGTGAAGATGGCCGCAAGGCATGGAGCAGGGACCCATGGTTTTGTCTGCTGGGAATGGGCTGCAGAAGTGCAAAGGGTGCTGCAAGAGCAGTCAGGCCTGTACAGAAGCCCTGCATGAAAATAAATGGTCTCTGCCAGTCAGGAAACAGACCCTGCATTGCCTTCTTGATCACAGGCATCCAGCGCAACCAAGTGGAGCTCTGGATTTTATCTTTCTTGCAGAATTCAAGAAAGAAAGCGCTGTTGAAGAGCCCGGGGTGGCACTGGATGAAAACGCTGTGTTAATTCAGGCAGTGGGGGCAGCGTGACACGAAGGGAAATGAACTCCAGATGCTCTGGGGTGTTGTGGGGGCTTGTAAGTTGTCTCAAAGGCTGCAGCGAGTTGCTGAACTGAAACTGCCAGGTTTTCAGTGCTTAAAATGAATCCCTGTCTCAGCTGGCCATCTGTAATTCCCCATTCTTCCTTTGGTACCCTGCAAAGTTTTGAAAGCCACGCAAATAGCCCTAAGCATCAGCAAGTTTCCAAGTATGCTGTGACTGATTCAGTCGTTACTCTGTAGTAATTAATTCACAGCTCAGGTCGTCAGGAAGCGTCCGAGCATCTGTGTGTTGGGAGGCTGCCTGCTAACAACAGCGGAGCAGAAGGAATGGCATTGCTTGGCAGGAGGGGGACAACTCTGTGAGAGCTTCACCGGCAGGTTTGGGGTGAACTGGTGTGATTCTTCCCCAAACAAAGGCTTCAATTTGTATTGTGTCAGCCCGTCCTGGAACCCTGTGGAAGAGACAGAGAAGAATTGCTGAGAAAAATACAGCGTGTTAGCATGAAACGGGAACCAGGGAAAGGGGACGGCGAGCTGAGAGCCACGGAGCGTGCTTTTAGAGCCTTGGAGAGATTGTTCCAGTTGTTGGTGTCAATCTGCAGGCTGAAAGAGGGAAACTTCTGCACACTGTCATGAAAATAAGGACTAAATTCCACCTCCTTCAGGGAATGGAAGAAGGAAAATTACTTCAGTGGTTCAAAGGCAATAAAAAGAAAAAAAAAAAAGCTTTTTATATACTGCTATTTGGTCCATCATGCATTTTCCTGTCTTCATATGCTGGAATTCTTGGTTGTGACCAGTTTGGATTAGGCACTGCCTTTGTGCAAAGTGCTGTAAAAGCAGTTTTGACTTTGGGGTGTTTTTACACACTGAAAAGAATAATTAGCAGGGAGGGATACTGAGATGCTTCGTCCTGAACCTTTGTGCTTCCATCCAGCCAGGATGGCATTTATATCTGTGGTTTGGGAAATCGTGCCGACCTCACCCTACTGGGGGACTTGCACTTGCTGACCTGCCTTAGCGAGCTGATGTCAGGCATCCTTCCCTTCAGGCCGTCATTCCCCTGGCTGTGTGCACCCTTGCAATGTTTTCGGAATGCCTCCTGTTCTTTTCTTGGCTGCCGCGGCGTCACTCCAGCCAAACGCTCATCTTCATTCCTCGGCCCTGAATGCTTTCCAAGTTGTCTCTGTCTCCAGGGGAGAAGCATCAAACTCAAAAAAGCAGCTGATAATACGTTGGTATGATGCATTGTTTTCCGTATTGAAAGGGAGAGCAAACTTGAAAATCATTTGTTACATATTACCAACATTAGGAACCAGTAATGAAGAAAAGACCGATGCTTACTCTATATGACTTTCAGGCTTATTTTCAGGTTCTGCTTTGCAGATTGAAACTTGAAATGCTTCTTAGGAAAACGTTTATTGCAGGGCTGCGTGAAAATGAGGGCCACGAGGTGAATTATGAGGAGCTGGATGCTCCCTGGGCTGCAGACGCGAGGTCTGTGCCCTGGGCTCCTCAGCAACCTCAGAGGGCTCACACAGCTCAGAGCTGCTGGTGCCCTTCCTGCCCCGTGTGAGGGAAACTGTGCAGAGCTGCCATCAGGGTGCTAAAGCAGCTGTGTTCGGCAACGACCTCTTGAAAGCTGTTCCTCTTAAAGCTCTTTCTGTATTTTTTCCCTCCATCAGGTGCTGTGCTGTTTATCATGGGCTTTTTGCTTTCACCAGCAGAATCTTGCCCATTCTTGTGGGTATTTTCTATTTCTGAACTCTAATTCAAATAACCTGAGATTAGATTTTAGTACATGCACTGGTTGTATTCCAGAGAGAAGAACTGGAAGTTGAAAATATTTTGCTTTCATAATATGTGCACGTGTCTAGACCTCCTTCTGTCTGCCCGCTGCAGTGACATCTTCTTGGTTGTCTTCTGTCTTCCTTCTGCTGTGTGTGGTTTGCAATTCAGTAATAAAGATAAACTGTGGCTCAGTGTGAAGCATGACACGGACACGATCAGATTGCTGCCTGGATGTCCCCGGATGAAGGGCAGTACTGGGGGTGCAGGGAGGAGGCACTGTGCAAAACTGTTGGCCTCCCTTCAGTGCTGCTGGTTTCCCATTTCTAGGAGTTGTGCAACGTTCCCGCTGGATGTTAGCTGGGTCAGGGCTGGTCAACCACTTCCCCAAAGAACTTGGCAGCAGAAAACAACCATTTGTGTAATTGTAACTGTTACTGGCAGCTTGTCACCTCTTGTGATTTATAGATTTTTTTAATTGAAGTGCAGCAAGGCTTGATTTTCAGCACGTATTGTAAGCTAGCATCTAATACAAGTAATAACACTGTGTGTTGAATTTTCAGGTGTTAGGATGTTTCTGAAATCATCAGTTTTAATGAAAAGCGGGACTTGAAATCAGATTTGAGATGATAAGATAGCTAGAAAGCTGTGGGGTTTGGAACAAGCTTCAGTAGGGTTTGGTAGGAATGTGATCATAATTGTGCTTTAACAACCTTAAAATGATGCTATTCATCTTCTCAGGAACTGTTCTGCATAGTTGAGCTTGTAGATGAATCTGGCAGTAAATCACATGCAAGGATTTATTACCAGGTAGCAACTTCAAGTGATCGCTGTGATAAATGTCTGCTGCTTTGTTTATATTGTTGTTCATTTAAAATCCTACGTAAATCTTGCCTCTGTTATACTGTGGAGGAGCTGCTATCTTTTTTTTTTTTTTTTTTTTTTCTTTCTACCAGTTTTCACTTATCTTCTCAGCAGAAAGAGCTGGTTGTGAGGCTGTCCTCAGTCTTGGAGCCCTCTCCTGTAACCCTTGTGTGGTGGTGCCCTAGTGGCAGACTCGGTGTCAGCGGTAGGTTGGGTGTCAGGCTCATTTGTCCCCTGACAACAGTCGATCTTTTCAGAGAGGTTCTCATCCTCACTCTGTGATGGCTTCAGGATGGAGGAGGCAGTAATCAGGCTCTAAAATGACTGCTCCTGTTTTGCTTCGCAGTTTCTTCTCTATACTTGTGCTGTGGTTGCATCTTGCAGAATTAGCGGTCCGGAGCAAATACCCTAGGGAAGGTGAAGTGCTTCTCCTCAATGCCTTCTTCAGACTGCTACAAAACAGTCCCTAAGTAGTTCAGGGTTGGAAAAACAATTAAAACGGAGAGGGTCTGGCTGTACTTGTTTGTGTATTCTCTTCTCCTTCTTCTGTGCGTCATTCCTTGGTGACAGGTCCATTGGGACCACTTGTTTGGTCTTGTCCCATTTGCCCCAAAGGAATTGCCAGGTGGTGTCAGCCTTAGGGATAACTTCGGTGCTGTCTGCAGTGACCTGATGGTACTGACGAAGATGAAGTAAAAGCAGAAGTTTTCTTGGTGGTTTAGCTCTACCTACTCTGTTTTTATCTTTATAGCCAGCTGTGTTCTACAGCCAGCCATTAGTTAATAACTGTACAAAATGCTTTGTGCGGGATTTAGGATGCCCAAGCCCTGAGAAGAATCTCATCTGCCCTGCATTGATGAAAGATGAGCAAGATGCATCAGAACCTTGATAGCACAGGAGTGTTTGTGGGGGAAATTCAAGAGCAAAGGGGTAGTATGTCTCAAGTTTTTCAAGATCTCTCCAGGAACGGATCCCAATATTTCCCCATCTTGCCAACAGAGAAGGCAGTTAGCGCTGCTGAGAGCTAGGTTAGCTACCAATACCCATCTGTATTTTGTCATCTGAGCTATGAGTCTGGTAGAGGGGCAAACCTCAGAAAATGAAATGATCGACCTCGAGGGATTCATACAAAATTCCTTATGAAAATGAGTTTCTTGAATATGTCTGAAAGAAAAAAAAAGTGAGAGGCTTTGAGCTGTGTTTCCTGCACGAAACACAGCTCGTGGGCTTCCTGGGGCCGCCGGTACTTAGAGGTGTACATTCTTTCCCCTTCCGTCTAATTTCCTCCCTTTGAAGTGGGGATCAGGCTTCCATTGAAAGCAGAAGTTGTCCAGATACATGACACACGAACATCTGACTTCGTTTGAAGGTACATGAAAGGCTTTTATTACTTTCCTTTACCGTTTCTGCCTCGTAATATCATCCTAAATCACACTGCGGAATGAAATTGCAGTAGTTGCCTCCTTGACCCGCCTTGTGTTGTAGCAAGCTTAGTGCTTTACGTACAGGATCTTTCAGGGCCTCACTGAGATTCCGGCTGTGTTGTCCTCCGTGTGTCTGGACAAGGGCTGCATCATCTGCCTCCAATTTAGCGGAGCTGGAAGGCCGGAAATGGGTTTTCTTTCCCGAAGAAAAGTAACTGCAAGTGTGTTGCGAGTGAAAGCACCGATCTGGAGCTGTTTCTCTCTTTATGTGCAGCGGAGAGGGTTTCCAAGGTTCAGCTGCTTTTATCTACTGATGCCGGTAGATGGTACGGCTCTGCTACAATGCAAAATCACAAACAGCGAACGAATTAATTTCATTTTTTGTTTCACTGAAGCACATGGCAAATTTCAACATCTTGAGGCAAACTTCCCTAAAAGGAATTGTAGAATTTCAGAAGTGAGTTGGTACGTGGAAGCATCGGTGTGGTTTTGTGTGTGTTTCCTCCGGATTCCTTTGCTAGCTCATTGCCAGGAAAGCTGAATGCCATCAACAAAGTAAGTCTGACATCTGTCAGGTTGATCGCTTCTCGTTCTGTCAAATTGGAACATTTTACGCATAAAGATATTTCTGATTCTTTGGAAACTTTCTGGGTTTCTGATGGTTTTGTTAGGGAAACGTAACAGCAAAGAATCTTGCTGTTTCCTCTTACAGTGTTGAAGCAGCACTGGTGATTTTAGGTCTTGTAAAAGACCTGTAGAAATAATGAAAACAGAAATGTGGAGAAATAACAAAGCCTTTCAAGAACTAACGCAGAAAAGAAAACTCAAGTCACAAGACAGAATAATGAGGGCGTCTGTTCTGCCAGCTCCCAAGTACTAACTTCTTTTTTCTAGAAGATAAGCTGAAAAATATTAGGGAAGCCTGCATCTGCTCTGAATAAACTTGGTTCTTAAATTTAGGTAAGTGATGTATCAAGCTGGTCTAAACAAGTCAACTTTTATGAGTAAAATCACCTCCTATAGGGTTGCTATTGAGAAATTTTGCCTTCTAACTGGGAAGAACAGCTGTACGCAAAGATAATGAAATATTCAGGGGAGAGAAGTGGTGGCTAACAATCTGGTATCAGTGAAACTATGTTGCTTGTAGTAGGTAAGGTTTTCGTTACTGCAATTTCTTAATGAAAGATAGGAAGACGCATTCCAGACACTCAGTACTTAAATAAAAACCATGGCTAGTCTGGAGCATTTAGGACTGCCTGGAATGGCTTCAGACCTGTTTTTTTGGTGTCCACGTGTGCACAATCAGTGTGCCTGCCTGCTGCCTTCTCTGTTCTCTCTCGAATCATTAGCTTATCAAGGTCAAGTGGCTGCAGAGTAGAAGTGCATGCTGTTAGGGTTGCACATGCAGGGAGAAGTCAAGTATGAAGTTCTTAAAAGAATGGATTAATCTAAGTACCTTACACTGGCTTTCCTGTGATCTCTTCTAGAGGTTGGCTGTAAGTAGAATTCCATGGGAAACGTTGTGTGTAGGGAATGGGTTTAAAATAGCGAAAGTCACAGCTGAAGCTTTTCCCCAGCTCTGCTGCACTGGGCTTGCGTATGGAATAACCTGTGGTGCTGATGACTGCATTTCTTGTGCACTTAGCAGTCCCCTCACATAATTCATACTTTCCAGAAAGCACTGTGTTTTACAAAAATAAATCTTCTCTCTGTGTGTTTAGGCAAGTAAGGGAGCTGTCTGAATTTGCAAGGCACTGATTTAAACTTCTGTTGTAATAATAAAACACGTTGCTTTTGAAATGCAGGGTTGTGTTGCTGCAGGTGATAGATAATGTAAAGGTTACAAGTGTGAAAATATGATCTTCTGAAAATGAATATTTTTTGAAATGACAGTTGTGACACTTGCTGTAGATGACAGAGGGAAAAACTATATATTCTATGAAAGGAACATGATTTAGTCCTATTTTTCTTCAATGGTGACCACTAAAGAGATGGGGAAGGGTAGACAGTGACTGAGGGCAGCTGAAAATCCAGGAGCATGCAGGGACCTCAGCCAGCAGCCGTGCTGAAGCCCTTGGCACAGCCAAAGGAGTGCATCTGGGCAGCGATTCTTGTCCTCAGGCCACATGCTCTTGGCAAGTTGTGAACTGGGGTCTGCGATTAGCTTGTACCCATCTGTAATGTCCATGGGAGAGAGCTTGCTTTCCCCCCTCCTGTCATTTACTGCTTCCAGTGTCAGGCTGGAAACTGCAATGAGCTTTATTCAGTCATGATCAAGGATGTGATTCGCAAATGTGGGGAACAAGTGCATTAGCCAGCTGAGCAAAGCAGGAGCTCATTTACAGAGAATGCCATTGCATTAAGATCAGTGACTGAGTCGCATACAATTCTGAGCATCGTGATGCATTACTGTGCTAGCCAGCACCTTTCGGCAGCTCCCCAAGAAGCTGAATCCCTTCTGGAGGCCATACGTGAGCTGAACGTGCTCATCTGCCCAGTGTTTAAGTGATGGAGGATGTAATGTTCTCTTTACTTTCTCTTTTGGTTGAACAATGCTGGTGAAAGGTGTTTACGTGGGTTTTTGCTAGATTTCAGGATGGCAGTGTGCAGCGAGGCTCGGCATCCTGCACGCTTCACAGGCAGTGTGTATAGTCACCAGAGACACGTGTGAACACAAAAAGGTGAACGCACCTTCTCTAAAAGCCTTTGGCTATGGGATATGGGAACAGAGCCTGAAGACTGTGGGTGTGATATGGCAGAGATGCATCTTTGGCTTCAGTATTTCTTTAGGCACAGGTTCGAAGAGGAGATGCTGCCATCCCGGCACAGGTTGACCTTACAAAGGACAAGAACCATGTGAATTTGGACAGTTCCTACACGAGAATGACTTAGAGAGCCCAGGGTGTGGGAGTCAGAGGCTGGCTGAGGAAGGTGGAGACAGTATTAGCGTGGAGCTTGAATGAAAAGGGCCATGAAGCAGTAGTGCTTAGTTAGCAGTATTGTAGAGTCACTTATCTTCTGCTGAAACAGCTGAGGCAGTACGACAGACTCAGAACTGCTTTCTGCAATATATAGGAGGGATTTTAGACTCCAATTCTAATTTTCTAATTTCTCATACAAACTTGGTTTTAAAGTAACTGAAAAGTGAATTCCGTAAGTACGAATTAATGCTTTCCTGGGCAGAAGTTGGAAATAGCAACTACAAAATAATGGAGCTTGTTTTGTGTTGGCTCTCTCAGTGGAAAGACACACATCTGCTTTCAGAAACGTTGGCTGCATTGTCTCCAGTTTTGTAGCATGGAAACTTGTCAGCATGGTTCATGTTTTCAAGTGACAGAGGCAATTACCTTTTACATAAAACATTTCTGAAAAGCTCTAGAACTGGACTGATTTCTGCTCAGAAGTCTATTGGAAATTGAGGTCCTGCTGGGGTTGGCCTGCAGAGGGGACACAAATGTTTGTTCCGCTTTGGAGACGAGCAGGAATGGAAGGAGATGCGCCCCTGAGCGTGCTAAGCCTGACCCTTTGGTTCTGACCTGCATGAATTTATAGTCCTGAGACCAAGCCAAGGAGCTGCCTGACTCACCACTGGCATACAGCACACGCCTGCCTCTTCACCACCAGCGTGGCTCCCACAGAGGCCCCCAGGAGAAGATTGCTGCTGCTCTGAACCCAGGTATGCAGGGAGCAATGTCCAACTGGGTCTGCAGCCACAGAAGCACAGCCCCAGCCACAAACCCTTTTTGCAGGACCTGTGTGCTCCTTCGTTTTAGAAGAACTTTTTCCTCTCCCCCATCTTTCTCCATGTGTTCTTATCTTGCATGAATTGGATTCCATGTTGACTCATCCTCTGTTTTTTTTTCCTTTTTTTTTTTTTTTTTTTTTTTTAAGGAGCACATGGGTTAAAAACACAGAGGGAGCAGTTACTTGCAGCAGCTTTGGTTGAAGGCTTTTGCTGCTGTTGACAAACTAAATTTTTTTTTTTTTCCCACCTGCCTGCATACTTAGTGAATGTAATTTATAACATCTGAATTCTCTTGGTCAATTCTGCAAGGAACACCTAACACCTGAGCTGTGCTGAGAATAGGAGGACAGCATGGACAGTCCCATTGTGTTGGTTTTCCTAAAAGAGCACGCAGCCTAGTCACTGTCAGAGAGCTGCTGACATCCTCACTTGATGCTTTTGGTCATCAGTCTTTCAGAATGAGGAGTAGTGCCAGAAATTATTTTTATACTTTGAGGAATGATTTGCTGAGATCATGCTTGGACCCAACTCTTGATCAATTCTTTTGTAAGCTAGTCCTGTAAATGCTCAAGTGTTCACCAGTGACATATGGGAATTGTTGTTTTTAAGCTGTCCTCGTGATCACTTTCTCCATGTGAAGTATGAAGTTGTAAACAGGATTTGGGGTTTTCCAGTTTCAGCTGCTCTGGGCAGCGTAGCCCATTGGATGGGAGCGACATCTGGGAGCTGGAGTGGCTTTTTGCTGTTCCAGATGCAGCCTTTGACTTCACTCCCTGACCTTTTCACTGCTCAGCACTGCCACTTGAGGCTTGCCAGCCCTTCTGCATTTCTTTGTCCATCTTGCATCACTTGACCCTTCAGCTACCAGAGGCTCTTCTCCGTCTTGTCTCTTGTTCTGTGTGCTTCTCCAGGAAAAACCTGAGGACGTGATGTGTGCATAGCCAGTTTCCTGGCCTTCTACAGTTGGGGTCCTTCTTGACTCAGAAGTAGGCAGCTGGATTAGGAAGTGGTGAGACTGAAGCATCACTTGGAGCTGTCCGAAGAGTCTTTAATGGACAGGGGCTCTTAGCTGTGCCTCCTGCTGCCACAACTGTAATGTAGGGACAAAAAAGCATCTACCTGAAGATTTCTGTTTGCCTTTAAACAGCAAAAATTTAGCCTATGACAGGCGCCCAAAATACAGTGTGACCACATGATGCTGTAGTCACAGAAGTGCTGCAGTTGCTTTGCTTTATGTAGCGGGACTTCACAGGTTCTGGGGATGCTCGGGAAGACATCAGGTTACCCAGCTGTGCTTTCTACCAGTGAAACCGAGCATCTGGCACGCTTGGGTTTCCTACACACCAGTTTGGGCAGAAGGCTATCCTGAATACATTGAGGAAAAAGGTTTTTGAAGGTGTTTTTTTTCAGGCTCATTCCGAAGGGATTTTCAAAAATTTGAAAAATCCTCTGGCGCCCTTTTATTTGTGTTGGGCTGCAGGAGGGCAGGTTTGGGCTGGTGCTTGGGCAGTGTGGTGCCGCGACCCGGTTTGGACCAGACTGAGCATGGGCTTCAAGGGAGCTGCTGCGGTGCGTGAGGGGTGGAGAAGGCTTGCTGGAAGCGAAAGCTGATGCAGCTTTGCATGCTGGAAGCGTGCCAGCTGGGCCATGAGAAACTCGAGGGGGAATAAAATCACACAGCAAGAGTGGGCTTCCGTGCCAAACATCTTGGTGCAGTCCGGGGTTTGCGTTGCGACTGGATTTGTCGTGCTGTAATAACTTTCTCCGAGGATTTCCTGGCAAAGGGCTGGGACTTGGAGGAGCTGCCCAGTCCTGTGTTTCCCTGTGTCCATACGACAGCAGGACATCTTGCCCGCAGCCAGCCCAGAGTGAATGGACTGTGCAGGATTTGTCCAGCTCTGCTCATTCCCGATGCTGGAGGCCGGCCACGTCAGTGGAGCTAGCTTTGGCAGGAGGCACGAGTTGTGTTTCCCATTCAGAAGATGGGTTTGAGGAATACGCTCCTTTAGTGCTTGAAAATGTAGTGGCTTTCTGCCTGGTCTCATAGGGGCGAGAGGACTCGCAGCGTGCTGATGTAATTCTGCACGTGCTCGTGTGTTATTTACATGCTGTTTGCACCTCGCTGTTCCCTGCGGCACTGCCAGCACCCTGATATTTCTGCAGTTTGTTTTTATGATCTTGGTGTTGAAGCAGCTGTAAAAACAACTGGTGAAAGTGAGCCAGCTGCTGGAATTTCTGATTCGGTCTGGTTTGTTGTAGGCAGACTCTGAAAGCAAAGGAGTGATGGAAAACAACAACAACAAAAAAATGGATTTTGGGATTTTCTGCAGGTGCCTTGCAAGGAGCAGGGGGTCGCCCGTGGAAATTATTTTGTCCTTTTCTAAGCTGTAACAACCTCCCTGCTGGCTGCAATGCTTTCCTTAAAATGTTTGCCAGTTGGCTTCCTGAGAACATGAGCTGGGGAGCTGCTTCCCCTATCTGCTTTGCCCCCCCCCAAAAGCCAGCAGTGCCGGAGAGATTTCTGCTGGGATGGAGAAACGCCGAGTACTTGTTAGGTGCATGTTCTGTCAGAGAGGGTGGCCTCGTGTAGGACAGGTAGGGCTGTCCTGGTTCCTCACACCTCCTCTGCACACGGGTGATGAGCAGAGGCAGGGTGTGAGCCTGTCTGGAAAACCTGCCACATGTGCTTGAGGTCATATATTGAAGATGATCCAGTCACTGCTTATTGTAAATAACTTCAGCTGAACCCCTGTCATTCTCCAGTTATTTGGAGAATGTCCTCTTGCTTTCTTACAACTGCTATCCATTTTACATTGATGTAGCAATATCCAGACACAAACTGGTGCTAACTGTCAAAGGGATCGTCTCCTCTACCAAGTGAACGTGTATTCCCATTCCTCATGTTCCTTAAAAGCTGAAAACAAACCTCTGCACTGCTGGTACCTGTTGGTGTGTTTGGTAACAGCCTTGCTTCTATCAGGGAACAGAGCAGGCGTGCTGGGCGCAAAGGCGCCAGTATCTTTTGCCAAAGTCACAACAGAAAGCTTGTGTCTAGATGTTCCTAGTCAGAAACATCTCCTGCTTACAGGGGCTGGGTTTATTTTGTTCTTTTCCCACCCGGATGTGTAGAAACAACAAATGTCCTTAGGCAGCCAGCCTGGCCAGGCACTAGCAGCTGTGCAGGTTCCTGGCTGGGCAAGGATGGCTGCTGGTGGTTGTCCAGGAGAAGAAAGAGGTCGTCTTTCAGGCACTCAGACACTGAAATTTCACCCTTCATTTTGCATGCTGGCGCTTTTGTGGTTCTGGTTGCATTTTATTCTGTTTAAGTATATGCAATTTGGCACACTTGGGTCTCAGTTGGGCTTGTATTTCAACTGAGAATATCACAATGTGCAACCGAGAAAATCTTGATTTTTTTGAGCTCTAAACTTGGTAAGGTATCAAGAAAAGCCTTTTGAACACCAAGATTTAGCATGTGACTACACGGCTGTATGTAAAATATCTGTCTAGAATGTCTGTGACTGTCCAGATAAAGTAAGAAGCATAGCTTTAACAAGTCAAAAAGCCACTTGAAAATTTGTCAGTTCGATTCCAGCCTTCAGCGCTGGTTTGGACACATCTCACAACCTGAGTTGATGCACTAACGTTTTGTATGATTGGCAAAATGGCTATAAAGAGGCATAGCTGGACGCACCAATTTCAGCCATGGGGTTGGTTATAGCATGGGATGTGCAGCTGTTTTTTATATTTACTGTCCACAATACCAGTGACAATAGTTAAAAAATAAAATAAAAACAGAAGCCTTATTATTTGGTGTGCTAAAGCCTGTCAGGGAATATTAAAAGGGTTGTCTGGCAGTGGGAAGCATCCTGCCTTCCTTGGTATGAAGACGTTCATTCCTCCTCAGTGCCTGTAATCCAGCAGCACTCAGTGTGAAAAATAGCTGCTGTCTTCCTCTGCCTGTGGAGATATCATACGCTATAGTTGAAGCAATTTTTGCCTCTTGCCTGCTTTTAAACAACTCATTTTGCTGTTACTGCTGTCTCTTATAGGTGAGCAGCGCTCACATGGCTGATGGGTGCTTGTATGCGAGTAAGCAGTCAGACGGTCAATGCCTTGCTAGCACTCTCTGGTAGTCGAGGCATGTTCATTTCTCAGCTGTGTTGAAAGGAACAGCTTTGTGCTGGGCTCACGATCTGATTCTTTTTCCTTTTCCCCTTCCTTTCTCATCAGGAGAGTTGCCCAGGCCCAGTATGGACGAACACACTGGCCCTGTGGAGAGTCCCCCTCCGAGCCACGGGCAGCACAGCACCTTTAAGTGTGGGTGGCTGCGGAAGCAAGGAGGCTTCGTCAAGACCTGGCACACGCGCTGGTTTGTTCTCAAGGGGGACCAGCTGTACTATTTCAAAGACGAAGATGAAACCAAGCCGTTGGTAAGTGAAAGGAGGAGATGGGATGGGAGGTGAGGGAGAGAACTAAGTTCATATGAGCAGATTTGTCTCACATTTCAAGAAACCTCTCCATCTCTGTCACAGACTCAATGCAACTTGAGATTTTGTTGGCAGTGACCACAGAACGGGATCAGGCCTTGGCAATTAACATGGTTCTCCAACCACACTTGCTTCTAAAGCTTCCTTTTCCAGGTCAAGTTTTCCCATTGCAGCATTTTTAAGGGAGCATAGTCCAAATGAAGTTCAAGTAGTAAAAATCGGTCCGATGCGCTCACTTGAATCAGATGAATACACTATTTTAAAGGTACTGCTTATTTTTCTGCTGTTTAAAATCTTGGAGTACCACAGCTTTGTGCCTTCCTGGATAGGAAATCCCCTAAGAGTGCAGCCTGAATACATTGCCATCTGTAGCGTGGAATAGACTTGTGTCTGCTGCCTGCTTCTGTGGCAGTAATTTACTGCTCCTTAATGTTCATCTACTTTGCTATTTATTTAGCTTTTTTACAGGCATGCTTTAGGGCTGTCTGTCTCTAGAGTGCCATAAGAACAGAGTAAATAACTCTTGCCTCTCAGCCTAGGGCAGGTCTGAGCCACTGTGATAATAAGCTGAGAGACCTTGTGCTAGCACCTGCAGGAGTACGGTAGTCCTAGCTGTTAATCATCTCGTGATGTTGGAAAATGCTCTGAGAATTACATCTGTGCAGATACTCAAACACATAATCGCATGCACACTACTGATGCCTACTAAATTTTTGATGGTATGTGTTTATGGGGGTTTAGCGGTGAGTTCAGAGATGTCAGACCTGCCTAAGCCAGCGTCCTGCATGGCACAGGCTGTGACAATTCATCAAGCTTTGCAGTCTGCATTAAGGTGCATGTGTTAAGAAAACCATTCAGTATTCAGGTAATTGTTCCCAGAGAAGGTTCTTGTACAAGCAGCTTTCAGAGCACATTTCTGTAGCTGTTGACCCTTAAAAATATGCCAGGCTGTATAGGTTGATTAAATAACCCATGGCAAATCTATGCTTTACACATTAGTATCAACAGTTCGTGAATATCCAATAAGTAATAATTTCTGGGGAATCAATGTATCGTTCACTACAGTTATTTTGGTAATGAAGAGTTTGAAAAGCAGACATCAAAATAAAAGCGTTTATGAGCCAGAGGCTGGAATTCAGGAAGTACAGCTCTTCTTTTTGACATTTGGCAATATGTTCAGATGCGTTTGAGGATTTTGTCACTTACTGAGAGGTGTCAAAAAGCACGGAGCACCGTACAGCACTAGGAACCCCAAATATTTCCATCTCTCTGCCATTGACCAGCAGGATGACCTCAGAAGATGCTATTAACCTTGCTGCTTCCTTTTGTGAAATGGAGGTGGTTATTCCGGTCTTTGGATTGCTTTGATAAGTTTGGTAGCAGTTGATTAAATACCTAATAGTTTGCTTGAGTCTTCCACTTTAATCTCAAGTAGTTTATAAAGACATGTACAGATGAGAAGGTTTAAAGAAAAAACAAGTGCTACCAGCAGCATAATTTAAAATATTCTGCTAGGCTTGGAAGATGAATGAACGCCAACCCAAATGTGGGTCAGTCAAATGGTACATATGTGTCGCTGAAATATGTCCCAGGTTGGATGCCAGGTACAGAAGGGTGTTTTTCCCATTAACTACGTGTAAGGATCTGCTGCATTCACTTTGACAAGAAAATTGATGTGACCTTGTAGGAACCCTGGTGTTCTTGCAGTGGAGAACTAAAGCCAAGAAGTCAACTGACAGCATGAATTTCCAGTGCGTGAGGAGGTCATTAGGAGATGGAGAGCAGCATTTTGCCATTATTTTATTGGCAGCGTACTGTGGCATCTGTGTTTAGGACAAATACCTGTTTCTTCACTACTGGACTGCACAGTCTGCATACAGTACAGCCACACATTTAGATGGTAATGGGATTAATGGGATGGAAGACATTCAAAAGGTGATTTTTTTTTTCCCCCAAAGTCAGATTGTAGTTTGTATTTTGCTGTTTTTTTTTTTTTTTTTTTTTTTTTTTTGGTTGTGCCTGGAAGCAGGCAAAGACGTATGATTCCTGGTCCTGGGGAATGCTCTATTTCGTGTGTGCATTTATAGAAGATGGAAGAATGTGGGGAGGAGTGGACAGGGCAAGCCACTGAGTTTATCTGCATAGCTCTGATGCGAATTTGGGAAATGCAGGTTCCAGTTTGTGGTGTGAATTCAGTGAATGCCTGAGAACCAGTCTGCTTTACATTTTGGGCTTGGGTTCTGTCCAGTCCACACCAAAAATTACACCACAACGTTTGTATGTGTGGAAGTGAAGGAGATGTGAACGGTATTACGATGAGCAAAAGTTCACTAGAGTACAGCATTTTGTCAAAAATATGGCAGGCTGTTGGCTCAGGGTAGCAAATGTACAGCTTATCGGTCTTGGTGTGCACAAGAACAATCAAGTCCCTGCCTGGTCGCAGAGCCCAGCCGTGGTGTCTCCACTCTGCCCTGCGCTCCATCCTGTTCCTTAGAGCCAGCACACCAGGTTCCCCCTGTGTGATAGCATCTAAGGTCAGAAGCCTAGGGAACATTTAGGTAGTTCAGCTACACTCCACCCTGAAAGCCTCTCCAATGCCGTACATTTTTTTTAAAATGTGAATACTAGTTTAATTTTCCTTGGTACTTCAGGCAGTTACTCCACGCTGTATGATGGGAGTAAAGAAAATAAATAATATCTGGTTATATCGACACTATAACTAAATGGTTTCCACTTTGTGAAGCATGCTCATTTGCTGTTAGAAATATAAGCAGCTACAGCATTCTGTAGTGAATATATGTGTATGTCTCCTTGGTATCAGACTATTACATTTGAGTCATTAGCTGTCAGTGGGGAAAGGTCTCTGCCAATGTGTGTCAGCTGCCTGCAGGGGCACAGAGCTACTGAAGGAGAGCAGAGGGAAAAGAAGCAATACATGCCTGTTATTCTTCTAGTCAAGGTCAGTGAATTTTCATTGATTCCTTATTATCATCAAACACAATCTTACCCTTGTAATATTTTATCAGTAAGAACAGCAGCCGTCTCGTGCTCTGATATCCTTGCAGTGTCTCAGGGGATCTGGCAAGGATGGCAATTCCATTTAGCGGAGATGCAGGCAGGGATAGCAAATTGATCTAGGTACTTCCAGAAGACAAAGTGAAGAAGTGAGCAAGCCTATAACATATGAAGAAATCTGACTTCTGATGATTCTGCGTAGTGTTTTCCCTCTTGGAGGTGGTTCAGGGTATTGTGTTGTTGGTCCTCTGCTGCCTCTGCTAGTCACTGTACTCCTGACAGCCCATTCTGCTTTAGGAAGCCAGCATTAAGCTGGATCTGAAGGTCACCTATCCAGCTCGAAATATGGGCAGCTGAGCAAATCAGCATTTAGCAGCCCCTCTTTCACAGTACAGCTGTTGTTTATTGGCAGCTGATGAAAACGTCTGTCTTGCTTTCCCCTCTGCCCAGGCTTAACTTGGGTAGTTGGGTAAGCGGCAGGAGGGAACTTGCAGGTTCGATGGCTGTGGGACAGCTCTGCTGTCACACGGCCCTGGTGTTACGTGCTGAGGACATGAGGTTTGGGGATCAAAGCCAGGTAACCTGTCTGGATGGAGCAGCGCTGATGTGGGGCTGTAAATGAACCAGAACAGGCAAGTTCACTCACTCTCAACTGTTCAGTTGCCATCATACAGTTGTGGCCTATGTGGTTTTACGGAATTGAATTTGAGGTGTGTAATGGGATCCCAAAGAACTGTGAACTTTGGCCTTCAGGAAATACTTTTGGTGTTTGCCTAAAAGTTGAGGTTGATCTGCTCTTTCAGTTGATAACCCATCCTGAACTTCCTGGTGTGCATTTTTATCCTCTAGGTTTTGGCTTAAGTAATGTGTAACAGCATTCATTTGCTCACAGGATCTTAGCCAGACCCCTGCAAGGAACAGTAGATAGGAATGCTAAGGTGTAAACCTTAAAATTGGGATTTGAGTGTCTTTGGAAACTGAATAACTGTCTGCTGGAATCTTAAGCACAGGTAACCACCGTCTGTCTGTAAGGGGAAGACTGTCTCTGATGTACAAACAGAATATTTTAAAGTACTCATTTCTGGCAAAATATGCGTGCTTCATTTAATCCCATTTGTGTGGAGCAAAAAGAACCACCACAGGCAGCCAATTCCATTTATTGGGATTAATAGGATACAAGTGACAAAATTTTGTTACCTTTTTAATATAAAACAAAGCTTGGAACGAATGCGTTAAATAGAGACTAGTGTGATGATTATCAAAATGAAAATGGAGCCTGTCAGTAGGGGAAGCCTCTCAGTACGAGTACTGGATGTGATGAAAAATGGAACATGGTGCCTTTTTATGAGTTAAAAAGGAATGGATAATAATGTAGGGCAGGTAGGAAAACTTAATTGTACGTGCATGTTAGAACCGCATCACGAGAAATGGCTGTCTGTCCCCGTTACCTGGAGGATTTCTGGTAAGGACAATGAGAGTTTGATTTGCCTTGGTCCTCGTCTTTGGATATCCACAGGAACCAGCTTGCGTGTAAATACAGCACAGCAGCTGCTCCGCAGGTTGCTTGGGTGGTGAGAGCGGCTCCTCGCTCGCGTGCAGGGGAGGAGGATGTGCAGCACCCACCCTCTGAGAGCCTCACTGCTTGGGTATTGCTCAAAGACCTCTTGCCAACTGTGAAGGAAAAATTAATCAAGCAGTCATGCAGATGTCACAAGAAACCCGGGGTTTCAACAGAGCAAGCACGCTTCTTGGCAATTCCACCAGAAACTCAATGTGCAGAACTAAATTATATGGGATTTTCCTGAGATGACCGGTGATGCTCCCTGATTATGAAGGGGTTCACCAGAACAGCTTTCTAGTACTGAATACTGATTTGGGAGGGTGATGAATTCACAACTGTTTAAAAAAAAGAAAATTCCCCACCTTTCTCCTCTGTCCCCCTCAACAAAGGAAAACTGAAAAAAAAAAAAAAAAAACTGAAAAAGAAAGAAACAAAAAACACAACAGAACTGTAAAATACACTTGAACCTGTTCCCATGGATGGAGTGGAATGGAAGGACACCGTGTTGGATGCTGGATGAAGATTTTAACAGAGCCAAATGCCCTGGTTTACTGCAAATACAGTCAGCTGCCAACAGCATTTCTAACAGTAACATGCTCCAGGGTGTTCCTGATCAAAGGCTGCCAGCTGGGCCTGCTGAATTTTGTCTAAAATACCAAGAGCAAATAGAGACCCCATTTTTTGGATGTTTGAAAGGGTCTTGTTTTAAGTGGCTTGCAGACTTGCATACTCGCTGCTGGCTGAGTGCTTCTTCTGGGGCCGTGAGCACTGCAGGTCTCACCAGGGCATGGGGCCAAGCTCCATGCAGCCGCAGCCTGGTTGCTCTTGCTCCCCTGTTGTTGTTCTTTCAGCCAGAGCATGAACTTGCCCTTATTTCCTTTCCCTGCATGGCTTTTGACTTCGCTCACTGCAGAAAGGTACTGCTCTTTTCAGCTTTGCACGCATCGTGCAAACTTGGCACATGTTTTGGGTTAGCTCCATGTCCCTGATGCTGTGATTTTTCTTTAAACACTTAGTGGAAGGAAGAGAAGCCTCTATGAGACATGTCTTTCTACTTAGGGCAAGTGCATTTTTTTCCTTTCTCATCATTCTTGGTCTTCATTCACTGAACATAAGGCCTCAAGTTTTAAATCAACTTGTTAACCCTCTGACTAAATGAGTTTCAGAATAGACGAGGAGGGCTGTATCCTGTGGGATGTGAGTTGCAGGATCTCCTGTTCTCGGCTTGTTTTCTGCCTGAGAAAACCAGGTAAAACCTGGAGCAGCAGCAAGTGAAGCAATCCAAGGACTGGTCCCCTTCACACAGCAAATGGCTGTGGTGGCTGGTTGATGCTGAAAGTGAAGTGAAAGCCCCAAAACTGCTTGGGGCCTTTTTTTTAACGAGTTTTCTGGGAATGGCTTCACAAGCGCATGAACGTAAGTGGGCTTGTGCAGCTCGGGCAGTGAAGTTTCGGGAATAAAGAGGTGGTTGTGGAGGGATAGGTCTTAGCCTGCACGTTCAGCAGAAAGTTCTGCCACTTCTAATGCTGTGCCTTGAAGCTTATCTGTTGGCTGGTGCTGCAGGTTTCAGGGATTTACTTGTAGATACACTTTTTTCACCACAGTGGTCTCAGTCAGGGTTATTAAAGGTATAATACGTTTTGTCAGTAGATACCCATGGGAATTTTTTACTAAAGAGTTCAGGGTGATAAGGCAAAGTATTTTGAAACCGTAGTGTTTCTGATGCCATCACTCTGTTGTTTGGGAAAGGTTTCTCAAATTCACAGGATTGAATTTCTGTCCTGAGCCTGAGGTGAATATCCACGAACTCATTCACTGAGGTGCTCAGCTGCGAGGTGATCAGATTCCAGCTTTAATCCCCTCTTCTGCTTCTTTCAGACCAAAAATGTGGGCCTGAGTTTTCAATAACTCTTGGTTTTGTTCTGTCCCTGTGGAACAAAAAAGGTGTCTTGTCCAGTATGAAGTCCCAAATGAACTACAGGAGTGCCACTGAAGGCTGCACAGAGTCACGGGTTGTGTGCCAGGTTCAGACAATTCTTGCTCAGTGGTTTGCCCCTGACTGGTGCTGCTAGAAATTCACTTTTCCCTTGGAGATGGTTTGTAGGATTTAGTGCAGTGCAAGGAGTGTTCAGTCTTACTTCATCAGCTTGGCATGCAGCTGCTGCGTTAATGTCTGTCCCTGTAGTGGGGACATCTGCAAACCACAGCCTGTTCCCGCAGCCATCCCTTCGACTCCCTGCATACCTCATTGCACAGGGCTTGCAGCTCTCCCTCCTCCCTTGGTTTCCGTGGATGTCTCAGGTGCAGCCTTTGTCCTTCCTGCGCAGAATAATGAGCAGCTGATCCCACGTGAGAGCCTACATGGCAGGCACTGCAGCCCCAGCTCCTCTCCCAGAGCCTTTTTGGGGAGAACGTCTGTGTTTCCAACCTTCTCTGTCTTTGTTCAATCCAAACTGGAAGTGAGTCTTTTGGTAAATATTTTTACAATAGTACAAAGCACAAACCCTCATGGTGTCGGTGGAGAATGTTAGCACCACTGCCCATGTGTGTGTACAGAGCTGAAGCTCTCGAGTACGCTACCATGTGTTGTGTAAACTGGGTATAATTACAATCAGCCAGCAGCTGCTGCTAGACTGGAAAAATAGGCACTCTAATAAGTCATTGAGTAGCCAGCAGCTTAATGTAGGTTCTTGGTGGCCAGTGCATCTATGTCTCCCTGACATTCACTGTACTGCCCCTGTCTCTTTGATGGAGTGTGCAGCTTGGTGTAAAATCCTGCAAGCTGTGCTGCGAAGCCTGTCCGATCAGGCTGCAGGACATTTGGTCAACTCCTAACTAGGAGCTGGTGCAGTCAGCTTCCAACGTAGCACACACTGTTAAACCAGTGTTCAAGGAGTGCTGAAGTTTAATTTGTGTTGTGCTATCTCACACAGGCTGTAGTTAAACATCCCTATTCAAAGAAATTCTGCGTGTGTGTTGTGGTTTAACCCGGCCGGCAGCTAGGCACCACACAGCCGGTCGCTCACCCTCCTCCCTCCCTCTCTGGGATGGGGGAGAGAAACAGGAAGATTAAGCCTGTGGCTTGAGATAAAGACAGTTTATTAAGACAGGAAGAAAAATAAAATAATGATAATAGTACTGCTACTAATAATGTGTACAAACAAGTGATGCACAGTGCAGTTGCTCACCACCCGCTGACCGATGCCCAGCCTAACCCCAAGCAGTCTGTCACCCCACCCCGGCTAGCCACCCCTATCTATTGTTCAGCATGACCCCATAAGGTATGGAATACCCCTTTGGGCAGCTTGGGTCACCTGTCCTGAGTCTGTCCCCTCCCAGCTCCTGCTGCACCCCCAGCCTGCCCATTGGCAGGACAGAGCAAGAAGCTGAGATGTCCTTGGCTTGGTGTAAGCACTGCTCTGCAACAATTAAAACATCAGCATGTTATCAGCACTCCTCTCATCCTAAGCCAAAACATAGCACCCTACCAGCTACTAGGAGCAAAATTAACTCTATCCTAACTGAAATCAGGGCAGCGTGCTTGCTGATTTCTCACGTACTGCTAAGGGACCTCTTCCATGCAGTTGCTGTAGTAACCAAGGAGTGATGATTTTTTAGCAGCATTTGTACAAGCCCATTCCTTTCAGCTTTGTTCAGTGGGGCTGTGTAAATGCTCTTCTCTGTGAACATGATGGAAAATGGCCTGGATCCTATGCAAGCTCAAAGGGTGAAGGCATGCTATTTAATACTGATGCCATGGATGAAAGACCTTCCTGAACGTGATTGTTATTAGGGCCTGGGGGTTGCCACATGTGCCCTGGCAAGCTGAGGCAGACCTCTGCAATCCCTTGTACAGAACAAGTTCATGAGAGTGGCCGTCACAGGGGGGTTGGTGTTGGCAGCCTCACAACAGGGGCCAAGGGCTGAATGGTGATGGAAGCAGTTAAATTAACTTCCCCTGCTGGAGGGACATCCTCTTAAGCAGACTTAGCACAGAAGTTGGACTAACAAAAGCTCTCTCTGTTGCTGCTAGGGCTGCTGAATAAAACCCATTACGCTCCTTCACTGTGCAACTACCCACAAAGAGCTCCTGCTCTGAGTAGCTGCAGTGTCTCCAAGAAAAAGCAAATGCTTTGAGCTCCTGAGCGGTGACCAGAAGCACAGAGGCAGTGGTGAGGACTTGCACAGCCCAGGCACGTGTTTCAGAGGCCTGTTGACATGCTGCAATGCAGGTGGTGGACAAATGGACATGAGGCTGTGATTTAAGCAGCAGGCTGATGCTTTAGGGCAAACTTGCTGGTCTCTGTTACTCTGACAAATGGCTGCTCCAGCCTAGCAACAGTACTTGGCACTTTAAGGATATGGAACAATTAAAAACAATTAAAAACTTGCACGTCTGTGTTTTGTATCTACTACAGTAAGCAGTCGTTTTGCTGGAATGAGCATAGGCACCCCCCAGCCCCTGTTCCCCACTTGGTCTTCGGTGAGGACTAATCCATTTTTTTTTTCTCTTCCCTGTTTAGTTGGAGCTTTCGTATCCTAAAAATGCACATGGAAATAGCACAAGTGCTCTAGGAGGGTCCAAAAATGTGAGTGAGCAGCCAGCAAAAACGTTGAAGTGTTTATCTGTATTGGAGCCCAGGGAGCGTGTGGGAGGCTTGCAGGTTTTTTCCTTTTCCTTGCCTCAAGTGCACTAAGTGATGCTGCACTGGGGAGAAAGGGTGTTGTGGAAGAATTGGGGACTGCCATTGGTATTAAATTTACCATGTGCCCCTTTGCTTCCAAGTGTAGAGGTGCCAGAGTTCCTCCCCGGGCCTACGAAGGATGGCTGTCGTGTTGGGTACCAGTGATAACTGCAACTCTGTCCAGCTTCTGCGAGCCAAAAGCATGTTTAGCAAATGACTTACAGGTAAACTGAAAACTAGGTGGTTGCTCAGTTCATTTTGATGAAATCTGTCCTTTTTAATACAGAATCAGTAACCATGGAGAGCCTGAGAGTGAGCCTCCCAGCTGTTCCTGATCGACGTGGTTTAGGGCAGTATGACCTCTTTGTCTTTAGTCTCCAGTCCAACATAAAAAATGAGTTTCCCGTGAGACAGAAGCTGTGCTACATAAACTTTTACAGAAGTGTAGAGGCTGTGCATTACGAAAATCTCCATTTCGACAGGGGGAAGATTGCCTAAAGAAACATTTTGAGAAAGCGCTTCATAAGAAACGCTGCCATAGTCGGTTGGTGTTAGTTGCAACTCCCATTGGTGATTTGGTGAAAAGGATAAAGAGGAGATGGATCTGTGATGCCTGCTGAGCTCAGGTGAGGCATAAGGCAGCGCTGGGCAAGGACAGGAGATGCAGCAAAGCAAAGCTTGTTTGCTGTAACCTTTCTTGAGCTGTTCTTGGGGTCAGTCTCTCGAGCATCCAAAGTGCTACATTTCTTCTAAGGGGAGAAATTGGCCGAATGGAGAAAACGGTGAATTTCCACATGATATCAGAGCTCTTGTGTCCCCAGGTATCTCGCCAGGAATGGAAGGCTACTCGGGGAGGAAGCTTAGCATGACGTGTGTAACAGCGGGCTCCCAAAGCAATGCCCCTTGCTCTGAGAATTCACGGATTAGTCTGGAAGGAGTCCAGCATTAGATTTCATTCACAGCCTAGGTTGTAAAACATTTATGTTGTGTTTAACTAGCCTCAGATCAACAGAAGATCTTTTTCCTTTTGCTTCCTGGGGTTGATTGTTATTCCAGGTGTGTTTCTTAATTTTCTTTCTGTATATATATAATGTCATTTATATAACCAGCACTATCTGGGAAAAGGAGGTACTAGCCACAGCTGAAAAATAAAGCATACAGAGCCTCTGTGTCAGCCTTTCTGATACACTGAAGTTTTTGGCTTACAATTTTCTGGCTGATTGCCTCATTTTTGAAGAGGTGAGGTGGAGGGAACAGGAAAAAATAAATCTTCGGTACTTTATAATGTGACAGTAAGAAGAAATGCTTACAATACATTTCTTCCTGCTGGCTCACACCAGGACGCAAGTCAAACCTACCATTTTACGAGCAACTAAGCTGTTCTCAGCCAGTTGCAGCCAGGGGCTCACATACCTTGTGCTGCGGAGATGCCAGGGAGGAAACGGTGGGCTTTTTTTTCCCCCTTAAAATAGTCTCCCAATTCTACTGAAGCACTTGCTTCAATCAGGAGAGTTAATGACCTTCTGGAGCAGGCACCAGAGCTGTTGCTGGCTCTTGGCGGCTGCAGCTCGGACTCTGGTGAAGGAGCAGGTCCCGGCTCTTGGTGCTGCGCTGCCCACACCACTTGGACGCGGGAGCACCGCAGCCCTGCTTTCCCCACCCGTGCACTCAGGGGTTTGGGATCAGCGCGCTACGACCCAGCTTTTCGGGGGCTGTTTCTCACAAAGAGTGTGAGTGTGTTGGTGACTGTGAGGAGCGCCTTGCATCCCATTCCAAAAGCATGAGAGTGGGCCAGTGTTTGTTTTAGTTGTGTAATAGCTGGCCCGGTAAACAGAGATTATTCTGATGTCCCTTTGCTGTACTGGGAAGAAGTATCCCATTAACTGAGTGAAGAAAACATCTACTGCTCTGAATTCTCAAATGGCTGGTCTAATGTCTAAATCGGGGCCTTTAACGTGGCGAATAGAGCTAATTAGCCGATGTAGCTGCCACAAAGCACAGAGCAGTACAATGAAGACACCCACTCTCGGCTGGTGTTGGCAGCACAGCTGTATTCTTCTAGTTTTGCAATAGGTTGACTTGAATGCTAAGTGAAGTAAGCATTTCTTACCAAGTGTTTAATTAGGCAGAATGAAGGTCTGCTGGGTTGGCTTGTTGCTGCTTTTCACCATTTCCCAGAAGATGAGAGCACTCTCACCGTTACCTGGGTCCCGATGAAAATCCCAACGTCGTGTTAAATGCCTGTGAGTGCACTGCTGTTCTGGGAACCCCAATGGAGCAGCTTGGCCCAACGTGAGCAGTGTGGGCCACACATGTCTCTCTCCTTGTCCTTTCCATTGCCGGGATCCTGGTCATTCTGCTGCCTCTGCGTGTGGCTGGGTGACGAGGGGTCTCTGTCAGCAGTCTGCAGTGTGCTACAGGGACATGGAAATGCAGGACTTCTGTCAAGACCAGCTTTTCTTCAAAAAGCTTGACTTCAGCATGCTCCTGCTTGGCTCCTCCTCATCCCATCGCACTGTGCTCCCGGAGAAGAGCAAGCAGGGAGGACTGGGAGAGGTTACACGTGGTGTGCAGAGCTGCACTGTCCTCCTGATGAGGGCCTTGAATGCGTTGGACCTTGGGAGGGAAGGTGAAGTGGTCAGAGGGGCCCGAAGGAGAAATACTAGTGGTGGTGTGTAGCCTCCAAGACAGTAACCTGAGATGGAGAGAAGAGCGTGTTAAATGAGCGGCTGGAGAACAGCACCAGGGCTTCACAGCAGGTGTGGGGAGGAAGAGCTGGACTTGCAGGACCGAAGGAGCTGGTAAGAAATCCATGAATCTGTTAACCACCATTCCTCACGTTCTCTGTTTTCTTCAGAGGATAATTATTTGCTGGCATTATTTTGCCTGGCTCAGCTTGTGAGACTCAGTGTACATCTGCAAATGGCATTAACTTCTCCGTTTGGCTTGCAGAGCTTTCTCATAAAAGCCTGTAGCCACTATTGTTTTTAAAACCCTGGGCAGTTCACAGTGGAGCTCAGGAGGATGTGCTCTGTGGATGGTACAGGAACAAAGGGGCTTTTTTTACAGAATTCTCTTGAGCTCTCAGTGTGTAGACGCTTTTAAATTAGTGTTTGACAATAGGATAATAATGCTGAGTAAATGAGACGACAAAATGCCAAAAGATTTCTGAGACATTAGAACAATGCATTTGGTTCTCTCCCATCAGTGGTAACGCCAGCAGTGGAACAAATGGCTGCTGAAGAATGGAACCAGCTGAAGGGGGAAAAAAAAAAACAACTATTCTCCTATGAACTGTGTCCAGCAGGTCCCCAGTGTGTCACAAACATCCAGGAAGAGCATAAAGGCTTTCCATGTAGGGTGGCTGCGAACAATAGATGCTATCCAGGAAAGAACTGCTGCACGTGATGGAGTTCACTACTGTGTGGGGAGCCAGCAAGAAGGTGGCTTGAGAGGTTTGTCTATTAAGTGCTTAAAGAAAGCTGTGATCAGCAGCCTTGCGAGATGCTGAGCACATCAGGGTTCAGGGAAAGAGATGTCTGTAGGGACAAATGCTGGAAGGTGGCTGTCTTTTCTCACCTGACCCCAAAGGTGATGATGCTGTTAGCTTAGCGAGCAGAGCCTACGCTCTCCTGACAAGTGCCCTGCTATATCAGAGGTGTCCAAGTGCTTGCAGATGGAAGTAGACAAAAAGTTTGGGTTTTTCTTTGCATCCAGCAACACGTTGTCTGCACGAAACACAACAAAGCCGCAGGTGCTGACAGCGCTGTGAATCAGAAGACAAACAGGGAAAAAGCCTGAGGAAGACCTGGGCTTACTGCTGCTCTGCGCACATGGCAAGCTGCAGCACAGCAGAGCCTCGGAGGGGTTATAAATAAAACACTGAGCAGCTACAGGAAAAAATGGAGTGAGAGTGGAGAGAGGAGGACCACAGGCAATGAAGTAGCCTGTGCTCAAGTGTACGCTTGAAAATTCAGAGGACTTTTTACATGGGTGTCTGTTTTGCTTGCTTCCCAGCAGAAGGATGGCCTGCCTGCCCTGGGGCCGCCTGTGCCCAGGTTGCCTCCAGCAGCAGTCCCTGGCAAATCCACTTGTCCCATGGAGCTTTGCCTGCCACTGCTGTTGCAGAGACCTGGTAGCTGAAAGCCACTCAGGGGTTGTGACCATCTCAGTGTTTCAGGAGGTAAACATACGTCTTTGCTTTTCCAGGGAGAGCAGATGTTCCATCACTTCACTAGCTCTAGGTACAGTTTCATTTCCTTAGTCTGTATTGCACTAGTTTTCCAACTGCATATAAATACCTTACTCATGTCTGCTGATACAGCTAAAATATCATTTTTTTCTGGGTGGTGAGGTCTTAAAAAAAACAAAAAGGTATATTTTTCCTTTTAAGGCTATTTAGGTCATAACAATGATAGTTGCGTTAGTGAGAAATGCCTTAAAAACAGCTATAAACGCAGATCCTGGCTTTTAGATATATATATATTTATTTATTTATTTTTAGAATCAGTTTGTAACAGGCTGGTGAGCACTCCTGCAATAGGCTGCTGGGCACAGATCCTGGCGTTACGTACCAGGCAGGGGCACTCGCAGCGCTGCTGCGGGACTCGAGGTGGGCGGCTGGGCAAGTTTTCATTGGCACCAACACCCAGCAAGGTCTGAGAAGCGCCTTGCCTTTTTTATGATGCTGGGCAGCAGTAGCTGGGGGATGCGAAAACAGATTGTGTCATGGCTGAGGTCAGTCCCCAGGCAGCGGTGCATGGCAGCTGGAAGGTCGGCTGCGGCTGTTCTGCTGGGGGCTTAGGGGAGCAGGGTGCTGACAAGCAGCAGGAGGGGAGGGGAGTGCAGGTGACAGCAGTTATGTGCAGGGAGCAATAGGTCTTACTTACCTGATTGTGTTCTCGAGCAGCAGCTGTGTCACCAAGGGCTGCTTAAAAGGGGGCCTCAGCTGCTGGCCATGCAGGTGTTGCGCTTGTAGTGAGTGCTGGTGCCTTCAGCTTGGGGCTTGGCTTTTCTGCAAGGCTCTCAGAAAAGTGTACTTCTGAACCGTTTTGGCGATGAGGAAGGGATAAGGTTCTCGACACGGCTGGAGGAATGCGTGCTTCAGGTGAGCATGAGGCTCGTTTGGCAGAAACCCGGGGTCTGCCTGGGTTGTGAGTTACGGAAGTTAAGTTTCTTTGTTGTTGTGTGCCCTGGACCTGTGTTTTTTTAGGGAACCAGAGAAAACAGTGTTGCTGAAAAAGGAATGAAATTCTTATGTATTCGGCTCTTGCCTACACAAGCACCCCAAGCAATCTTGTGAAAATGAGCAAAGAAACTAGTTTCTCCATTCACCTGGAAGAACTTGGTGAAACTACCAAGTCAGGTACTTAAAGACACTTTCTAGTCTGTGGGATATGTTTGGTATGGCACAAGGAGCACTGAGCTTCCCACGGCTGAAGAAATTCAAGGGCACTGAGCCATGTGGGCAGGGATGCCAAGAAAGCTGCAAGTACTCGTTGCTGCCCAGCTTCTCTTATCCAGGTGCACAGTGGTGGAAATGTAAAAAAAAAAAAAAAAAAAAAAACAAAAAAACACACAAAAAAACGTCCTCTAGACCAGAGATCTGGAGGCACTTAGAGCATGGCCGGGCTTTGTTGCCTTGCTGAGAGGCTGGGTGAGGAGGAAGGCTTCCCGTGACTCCCTTGCAGGTGGGAAGGGTGGGGAACAGTGGAGGGATGTGCTGGACATTGTGTGCCCTCCCAGACTTGTTTGGATAGGTTTTCAGGTAACTGTGAGGTGCTTTCAGACAACACATAGTGCTTTTCATCTCAGGATTGCTCATTATTTTAGTACAGACAATACCTGTGCTCTGCTGTTTTAGCAAATCCTGAAACTGGGGGCTGATTTTTGCCCAGAGAGAAGAGTGGACAGCAGAGTAACATTCAAATTTATACTGTTTAATCCAACATTGTTCATAACCTTTTTGGAAGTGCTGCATATCACTTAAAATGCAAAATGGCATGAAAATTGTGCTATCGCCTTGTGCAGGAGTTTTCTCAGAAATGCAAACATGATTGATGTCTGCAAGCCAGATTTTCTGTAAGGAATGTACCACCCCTTGTTGAATTCTACAGGATCACTTTGTCAAACCCTAAAACACAAATCCATACCAGTCCTGCATCATTAAAACAGAGAGCAAGTGAGCATGGGTGACAGCTCCCAACAGTTTTGCATCAAGAAAGAAACAGTCCCCATAAGTTAGAGGACTGTTGCTGTTCCTCTTCTGCAGCACAAAACCCAGCTTGCTGGGGCAGAACGTGCGGCCACAGACCGCCTTGATGATGCTTGTGGCAGGATGCCCAAAGTAATGTGGCAGCAACAGGGACAGAGCCTGCTATGAGGCTTAACCCAAGGGGCAAAGCAGGTCCAAGGGGTGGAGGCGCCACTGGGCTGGAAGTGCTCAGCTGGGCACAGCAACTGTATGACCACTGAGGCTGTTTTGTGGAGGAGGCAAGCACTGAAAATCAGTTGGCTGTATCATCAGCCCTGAGGCTGCAGCGGGTAATTAAAATACATTAATATGGCTTTAATGATGGGGAAATTAAGATCTTCATTTGAAGGAAGCACTTGATCATGAGGGGATGACCCTGTATTTTAGTAAGGTTTTGTGGAATTAAGCTAGAAACTGTTCTGAGGGCGTGCTGAGGTGCCTGCCGTGCAGGCAAGCAGACAGAAGCTGGAGTTTGAGCCGTGGCCTGCCCTTGGAGGACTCTTCCAGGCAGTCAAAACTCACAGTTCACTTTTTTACTCATAAAGTACATATTTCCCAAAGTGTAATGAAAGCGTAATAAGTAATATTATACTTCAGAACCTGAAGTGCAAGGACAGCCAGTGAATACAGCTTGGTCTTGTTTCTGTTCCTGAATTGCTGTTGAGTATCAAGCCTGCCCTTGCGCACTGTTTCCTAGGAAATTCACTTGTCTTTGCTTCTGGCTGTCAGCCCCTCCAGCTGGTGTTTGTGTTTTGGTTGGACACACATTCAAGCTGGATGCAGAGGGTCCAAGTAAAGATGTCGGTGATTTGGAGATCAGAGGTGGTATTTTAATGGCAACAGCGTCAAGTGCAGCTCTCAGTAGTGGTGTGTTACTTTGCTCTTTACTTTTTTTATTTATTTATTTTTTAAGCCCACTTTTGGTACCGTATTAAAAACTTCAGCAGCAGAGGCCTTATTTTCGCTACCTGGCTTTGCCAAGAAGCATTGCTATGTAGAATGAACAAGAACTGAATACAGAAAGCACTGAGATGTTGACAAAATCAACATTTCTTTGCCATACAAAACATAGGCAGTCTTCTACCGTGCTTTCTAATACCAGAAATATTTTTTGGCCCTGTGGTCACTAGCAGCCCCCTTACCTATGCATGTTTTTTTACGGTGTAATTAGAGGCTTGTGGCAGCCAGTGAGGAAGGCGAGGCAGGCAGCCTTCACAGGGACTCTTCCCTCGTTGTAAAGTGAAGATGGCAAGTTGCTAACAGGGGACCTGTTCCCTGTAATCTCGCCTAATCCCTTTTGTGCATTAGGCTAATACCGACGTCAGGTCAGTGGCGAGTAGCCTGAGGGAAGCAGTGCTGGAGTATTCCCAATGCCAAACTCATTCTAAATGGTGAAAACGTTGCCTTGAAGTTCCCCAACTACTAGGGACGGTAAGCAGTTCAGTGATAATTGCTTCTGTCTACAGCCTGACCCTTGCACGCTGCTCCATCTACTGTGATGAGCTTTTTAATGATCTTTCTCTTTTCCTATTTCAAGGGAATTTCAACGCTGTAGGAGGTCTGTGTCCATTCAAAGGGCCGTCCTGGTGACTTTTGTCTCCGTTCCTTTTATTTACTTGGATCTGGTACAAGTGACGCCTGGCTCCTCAAGTAACAAAATGAATAGCTCACAGGAGAGCCTTGTTAGTCTTTAAATGAAAATAATTGGGTTCTTTTAGCCTATTAGTGCTTAAGAATAGCCTGCTCTAAGTCCATTACCCCTGGGATAAAGGCTGTATTTGCAGCTGAAGGAGCAGCACGTACAACATGACGAGTTGCTAAGGAAAGCAGCTTTCCGAGTCCTCCGCCAAGCCCAGTGAGGTGGCTCGTGGAGCAGGAGAAAGCTGAATGACCCCAAACCACACTCTTGAAATGCTCTTTGCTCCCCAGCTGGCAGTCGGAAAGCACTCCCGTGACAGACGGGGGCTTTCTGGAGTTGCTCTCCTGCCCTCTCTGGTTCAGACCACCAGCACCACAGGACAGGCCGCCTGCTGGGGCCCAGTCTGCGAGGGCAGTGCTTGGAGCAGGCGCTGTAGGCTTTTTTTTTTCAGGCTTTGCCTTGCTGGAGCCTGGAGCTATGGCTGGAAAGTGAACAGGTCCTGACCCTGCGACCTTGGCTGGCAGTGGGCTTTTCCTGGCTTTGAGAAGTGGGTGGTTAATGGTAAAAATCAAAATGCTGAAACACGACTGCTTTGGCTTGCTCTGATACCAACCATCTTCCTTTGCCATGTATCTTTGTTGTAAAGATGTTGCACAGGACAGCGGAGATCTGGACAGACCAAAACTCCTCTGCCACTAGTGTGATGCTAATAATAATGAGCAGCAGAAGCCCAAAAATCCTGGCGGTGTCCCACCCTTTGCGTGGATCTTGTAGCTGTCTCGGTTTAATAATAGAGAGAAGAATCCCACCAGGCTGATAGTGGCTGTCAGTTGTTTGACTGGCACTCGTATTTAAAAGGCCTCTTGGCCAGAGATGTGTTCAGCCTCGTCTGTATGTTAGGAGCAGCTGTGTGTCAGCGTGCACTGAAGCTCAGTTGGGAGGGCTGTGCGTCGAATAGCAAGCAGGAGCATTTGGAGGCTTTGCTGCCTGCATTGCTTTTCCTGGATGATTAAGCAGTTTGCGTTTGGAAGTAATTTTCTTTCTCCTAAATTCTTCTCAGCACCTGCTGCTTGTTAATCTTTGCATAAATGAGAACACGAGCCCTTATCTTACGCTCAGGAGGGGGGTCATCAAATGGTAGCAAAAATGTGCGTTTGAAAACGGGCAGCTACTTGATCCCACGGAGTGGAGTAATACCACATTGGTTGGTCTTCTCACCTTTAAAGGAGAGAAGCAAATAAAACTTAGCCTGGAGCGATCCTGGACAGAAACTCTCCTTTGGAGAAGGAAAGGAGGTGGTGTAGAGATGAGGTTCCTCATTCAGAGCTGTGGAAAGGTTCTCTTTTGTCCTTGTGCTGAGCGTGTTTGGGGGCAGGTCTCTTCAGCAGGGCTCCAGCAGCGTGTTGTGGCAGCAGAAATGATGGGTCCAAGCCTCTCATGAGTACCTCTGCTGGCGCAGGCAGACAGTGAGGCTGAACCAAGGGCTTGGCACCTCAGGAACAAGGCTCTCAGTGCCTCTCGCCATGGGAGTGGTTTTTCATAAATCTGCATAAAATAAAAATCTATATATTTTTTTCCCCACAAATGCTGAATTGTAGGTGAACCCCATCCAACTTGGAAATCATGCTGGGAGTGTTGGTGTCCCTCGTGGGCTCCTGCATGGCATGGTCAGAAGCATCGTCAGGAACTGCCCTCTCTGCTCCCTGCATCCGTCTGGCCGCACTGGGGGAGTAACCCCGATGGTTTCCTGTACTTCCTTGACAGCACTGTGTTAAAATGTAAAAATGATCAGAATTGGAGTAGGAAACTAATGAAGAGAGCAGCAAAGTCATAGCTACGAGATAATGATGATTGTCAAAATCTGTGCTAATGTTTTACAGCTTAATGTGATCGATGTAACAGTTGAAACAGCAGCCTCGAACAGGATGCTTCTGTGAACAAGATGATTTATCTCAGCAAATGCATTCACATAAATGTTTTAAAACAAAAGGACAGATAAATCTGTCTGGAGCCCACACATGGTAGAGCTGCCAAACCTGCCACCTGTTAAAGATTTTAATGACCTGTTCTGTATTTAATGGAAAAAGTCAAATTAATGCTGTCATTAGCCTTTGCTGAGACTTCCCTCATCTCAGGAGCTGGGAGGTAGCATTTAGCACATGCCTCTCAGTGGAGCAGCTCTGCCCTTCTAATTAAACAGCAGCAAGCTGGCAAAGCGAGTGCGGTGGGTGCTGTAAGAAGGGCTTGGGGCTCTTCTGTGGCTGCAGGAGAAGGGCTCACCCGTGCCTCCTGGGGGCAGCCTGTTGTAAGAGAGAATGGAGAGAATGAAGAGGCTTCTGCAGCACTGCAGACACAAGACGAGTGCCCAGGGAAGTATTGGATCCCCTGAGAGTCTGCAGAAGATTTACATGCTGGTTTTTTTTTTTTTTTTTTTTTTTTTTTTTTTTTTTTTTTTTTTTTTTTTTTTTTTTTTTGCTATTTTGTTTTACCATTGGCAAGTTAAATGTGTGTTGTAAGGGCCTTAGGTTGCCATCTCAGGTTTTGGAGATGTTTATTGTGAAGAACATAGGATAATGGATTCTAGTGTGAATCCCCACTCTTTTCCATCCAGTATAGGGGACGCTTAGTTCCTTGTTTGTCCTTTGCTGCCTGTGATTTCTCAGCCAGGCATGCTTTCCACATCTGACACTCAGGTGCAGTTAAGTTAGGCAGTGACTAGGCCAAAGCTGTCTGGTGTTGCAGAAGGGATGTAAGGCAGGAAGGTGCTGTAAAAAGTCAAAGCCAGGAGGACAGGAGATGGAATAGGAAGGGAGAAAGCTGTCCACAGAGTTGTGTGGTACTTGGGGAAACTTGGCTGGAGCATGCTCAGAGCTTTTAAAGACAAACAGGGATTGTTGAGAAGACGATGACTGGGAGAGAGGTGGACAGTGGGCATAATTCAAGTTCTTGAGGTTTTGACTGACACAAGACAACTGCTCTCTGCTCACATCAGAGCTGATGCAGTCGCATTGCAGTGTTCATTTGGCAAAGTCAGTGTCTGTGTTTCCTCGTGAGCTTGTCCTGTCTGTGAGGACTGGCTCAGTGCGTGTCCCTCAGCAGCAGGGCTGTTGGTGTTAGCCTGGGGATTCCTCGTGCCTGATGTCGGAAATGGGCTCCTGCCATTTGTGTGGGGATTGGGCCTGGGCAATAATAGCTGTTAGTCAGCAGTGCAGGGCTTGCAAAACTGAACCCTTAAAGTAAGATATTAAAGCCTCATTAAGTACCTTCTCTGTATATTTCCCCTTCAAGACATTTTGCAGGAGCTTTTTCCCAAGGGCTCAAATGTGAGATGGGAATTGCGGAGCTTTCCCATGGGTCTTCTGGCTGACCACTAGCTCCCATCAGACACAACCAGGTGGCAGTTTTCACAAGCAACCTCTGCATTTGGGATGCCCACTCCCCTTTCCTTACAGCATCCTAATCGCTACCTTGCTCTCCCGTGATGATCCCTTTCTCCAGCTGCAGTCAGAATGCTCAGACGGCCGATATGAGCTGTTTTTTGTTCTTGGCCAGTGGAAAGGACCCTTTCCAGCAACAGCTTGAGGCAGGGAACCATCCGGTGGCCAGAGGACTGCTGGTTGTTTGCCAGAAAATCTGCTGTTTGCTTTCTGTTCACCCGCTGTGGGAGCTTTGTCTTGGCCTCTCCGCTGACATAAATTGTGGTTCGTCCTCCCTGTTGGTGAGGGATATTGCAGTCTGTCTCGCAGACTTCCATGGTCATTTATATTTTGGTAACTTATTAAAATAGCAACGTGGAATCTAAGCTATTTCTATGAATACAGCATGGAGCAGAGCAGCTGCTGCAGCGCAATTAATTACGCTGGCCTCCAGTCACCCCAAACCCATTTTTACCCAAGTCAGTCTGGCACTTGGCGAGGTCCCCCAGCGGGGCTGTAGAAAGCTTGCCACACTCCCGGAGGGAAGCAGATTAGCCACGTTTCGGTGCTTAAATACCTAAAGCCACAGTAACCCCCTGTATGGCCAACTGTGTTGGGCTACTGTGGTCCCTGGGTGCGCTGCTTGCCCTGCAGCAGCTCCCGCTTCACTTGATATTGTGCAAGTGTGTTTCAATTGATAGGTACTTCTCTAGTGTCTCTTGTGCCCAAGAGCCTAGTGTTTAGAAGACCACCTTATATTTGTCTAAAACGTCTGCTTTCCATGGCAAATTCACGATGTTGAAGAACCATGTCAGTGTTTCATGCACTTGTGTTCATCCAGTAATGAAGTTTGCTCTAGTTAATAAATTTACTTTTAATCAGCCAAAATTGTCTGCTTAATATTTAAGCTGCATATTAAAAATGTTTAAGGATACTTTTCAAAACCAAAATACTTGGAGAAAGGAACAACTAGGTCTCACGTCAAAGCTGTAGAAATGTGAGATCTGGCTCAGGTATAAAGATGAGAAACTACCTGAGAAGTCCAGTTCTCAATTAGAAAAGGTGTCCTAGAACGGAAGAAACAGGCTAGTATGCTTTGAATTCAATAAAAATAACAGAAAAAACCTATACCATACACAAATTGTACAGCTGGAGAAGCAACCTGTAATTAGCAAATGGGGTTTTCTGTTGGTGTTAATTGTTCAGGTAGCTCAGAAGACCCCAGGCTCCTGGAGATGGGCTCACTGCTAATGAGCAGTGCTGCTAATGAGTGTCCTCCCTTAGACAAGTGCCTTACGCCAGCTGCCCAGAAGTCAAGTGGGATGTGTAAATGTTTCTGTGGTATTTGCAGTGCAGTAGTATTTCTAAGCTGTGCTCGTAAGCATTTATTACCTAGACAAAATATAAACAGCACATAGATACTAAAACAACAAGCCATGAAGGCATTAAAAAACCTGCAAGAGATGTATAACCCTTGCTGTTAAGCCCTACTATTTTTTCACATGAAAGTGCAGTTCATTCTTTAATGAAAAAGTGAACGACGGTGACTTTATAGGATCAACTCCCCTGGAATGTGCTTGCTAGCTGAAAGCAGACAAGAACATTTGCAGAGGAAAGAGGAGAATCAGTCAGTGGAAGCATCTGCCACTTCTCTGACCACGTGCTGAGAAAGTCGTGTCTGCAATTGGCAGGTCCCCGGCAGCAGCGGGAACCTCTGCTACTGACTGGCCTGGGGACGCCGTGCCTGCTAGCAGGGTGCTTGGCAGCATGCAACTGCCTTGGGAAGGAGCTGCGTGGGGTGGAATCCTACGGGCTTTCACTGCTCACATTCAGCATGGAAATCCAGAAGACAAACGCAATCCAAACAGCCTCAGGTCATCCCTTGTCTCCAGATGAGAACAGTTAAGGATTGCTGATAAGTATGTGCTTTCACCTGCTTCTGAAGCACTTTGGTGCTGAAGAGCCTGCAGTTCAGCTCTTGACTGTTTCATGTTCTGTTCACATGGGACTTAGGGAACAGAGGTGGTTGCCTTTAAGCAAGTGACAACCAAATGAGGTTTCTTCTGAAAGAAGGCAGCAGGTGAACCTGAACAGGTCCAGGCTGAGGCTGCTGTGGTTCAGAGGGGATTGTCCCTGCTCTTTGTTGCCACCCTGGAGGACAGAAGACAGTATTTGTCACTGATAATTAGTTATCTGGTGCCTTTTATGGTGTGCCAGGTCTTGCCAGTCTGCTCTGAAAGGCCTCTGTAATGATGCACCTATTGCTTTTCTGCATTGTTTTTTGAGAAGGTATTGCAGTTAGTATTTCTACGGATTCTTACACTGTTTTCCCCCTAAATTAGTCCTCCCACAGTGTGAAAGCATAATTGGTATGAGTCCCAGCAAAGCAGTTGATTATCATTAGCATTCTGGTAATTTGAAATGTTTTTCTTTCCATCACGGACTCGATCCTGATTCTTTCATTCAGCCATGGGTGTTTAGCCAAGGAAAGAGTATACATTATATTGGCGTTACCTTGGAGGTAAGGCAGCTGCATGCAGTGACTACTGGTTCCCCACCTTTTCAAAACAAGGTAAGAACCAAGATGGAGTAGACAGTTCAGTTTTAGGGCCCTGTTTTTTTTTTTTTTTTTCTTTTTTTTTTTTTTTCTCCTTCCTGCCTCTGAATCCTCTTGAAAAATGTTTAGTTCAATATTTAATGACTGACTTGGTTTTTCACCCGTTCAATCATACATGCTGCATTATATCTCTGCCGCTGTTTCTGTCAAGGCTGTCACCAGAGAGCTCTGTGTATAAACGCGAGGCTGTACTTGAAACTGTCTGCTGCCAAATACCATCCTTTCAGGCAACAAATGCATTGTTGAGGCCCAGATATTCTCCGGACTACGAGTCAGTAAATTTTCATTGCAAAAGGTCTGTAAGACATGTTCCCCAGCATTCTGATGCAATAAAAAGCATTGTGCTGTATTGGCTCTTTTCTTTGGTGGTCTCTCTCTCTCTCTCTCTCTTTATATATATATATAATAATTTATATATATATATATAAAAGAGAGAATTGTTATATCTAATAAGCTAAATTTTTGCTTGGAAGGAGGATATTCTAGAGGTAAGATTGATCCATAATTGCCTCTGTCCTCTACAGTAATTCCTTAATGCCCAGTCATATCGTTACCTATTGAGCAAAACCTAATGAAACTTATTTTTATCAAAACTTTCACACATGGATCTAATTAGGTGCTCCCATTGGCGTTGCTCATGAATTTTCTCACCCCAGTGCCTCACACCCTTCTGTGATGAGCTTGGGAAAGAAGAGGAGAAGGAGGAGCAGAGTTTGTCACAGAAGCTGCTGACATTTAGGTGAATATGCTCATTCCCTAGGGAGAAGCCAGGAGAGCAGGGGTAACACAGGGGTGTTAAAGCTTCACAAGGTGCCACAGAAAATCATCCTTGGATGGAAAAGCTGCTTCATGGGGATTCAAGAGTCCCTTAGAATAGCAGGCAGAATGGAGGGGTGGGAGGGCAGTGTGTTAAGGTTTCCTTTCACCAGGAAGGTAGTGGTTAGTGCTGAGAAATAGATGTAGGAAGAGAAAAAGCTTGTAATAATTTCAGATGGAGTCAGGAGATGGTCATTCTTCTTGCTTTCCCTTACTGGAGAGAAAAAATCCAGAGGCATACAATGTGTGAGCCTCTGCTTTTAGGGAAGCAGAGTCTTCTGTGGCGTTACAGCTTAATTTGGTGTCACCTTGCTTTCTCTTGGGGAACAAAAAGGAGTTTAGTTGTTTTATTAGTGGCTGCTCAAGCCAAGATTGTTTTATTCTATGGGCAAGAACTGTATGTTGGGCAGAGAGGTGCTGGACCATAAAGCAATGTATTTAAAGCAGCAGAGAAATGTACAGGATCTTTACAGATACCCTAATTGTGTTGTAGGGAAATGGACAGCTCTCTCTGTAAGGTCAGGATACATATTTTGGTGCTTGTTATGTGTGGTATTAACTTCTGTGGAAGTGAATTTGGTTCTTGATTAGAAAATTAAGCAAAAACTTAGACTTTAACCTTTTCTTAAGGAAAGGTCCCCTTTATAGTTCTCTGTAGGGAATTTCTGGGAACTAAACAGCAACTCTCATTCTTCCACGGAAACAAACCGGAGTAATGTGTTAATGTAGTGGGAGGAGAAAATGTCAAATGCAATGGAATTTATGCCAGAAAAACTTATACTATCTATTGACCCCATTTTATTCAACCAACTCTATTTCTTCTGCAGTTTGTCTGCGTTCCTGGTGTGTTACATCCCCCTCCTCAGCATGCCTCTAGCACAGCAGCATTTCTTTGTCTCTCGCGTTGCATGCTGCACAAGTACGGCCAGCTACAAAACTGCAAGCTGGTGGCTGCATTACCTGCAGTCCATTGAGCCAGAGGTCCGTTTACTTAGCTGGCATTAAGACCATCATACTTCAGTGCAGAACATCTGGCTCCTTCATTCTTACGGCAATTAGGTCTGTTGTGACTGCTGTTGTTCCTGTTGTCATACTGTTTGTTGTTCTGTGCGCCAGGAAACCAGACATGCTGTGCATTGTGCAGTGCAAGTCCTGTACGGTTCATATCGAGCAAAACCTCTTTCCATTACGCAGTGTTTGGCAAAGGGACTGAAAACCCTATACAGAGCTACTTCCCCTGTGCAGTGGAGAAATGCTCCGAAGCTGCCCCAGTGCCTTGCTGGGTCGAGCAGCGAGCGAGCTTGTGGTCGAAACCTTTTGGGCTCGGTGGTGGTGACTGCCCGCCTGTCTCTCAGTGCTCACACCAAATGAGCTGATCTGTGAGGGCAGGGAAAAAAACGTTGGAAACTTTTGCTGCCAAAGCAACACAGGCACTTCTGCAATGTGGTTAACCAAGCTGCAGCGGGAAACAGAGGAAGAAGCCTTGTGAAGATCCTCCGAGTCCACTGCAACGGCATGAAGGTAGCAGAAAACTCCTGGGAAGCTTCCCACAAAACAAAACACACAGAAGGAAACACAGCACTTGGTTGCAAGAGGAAAGGGGATGTAGTAATCTGTGATAAATCTTGTTGACAGAAGTTGGAAGGGTGAGGAGAACACCTGATAGGAGTGACTGCTGATAATGTGGACTTGAAGTAGCTTTCTGTAAGGGCTGGCAGGACAAGCTGGCAGGAAGCAGGCAGACTGGTTGAGCCTTGTAGAAGTGGGTTAGCATAAATGCCAGAAACACATCTGGGCAAGAAAGCAGTTCATTTCCTCATGTATCAACATGCTTTTTGAGTAAAATCCCTCCAGATGTATAGAAGATCAGGTATTTGTAGTCAGCAACTTGGAGGGCATGGCAACTCCTTGTCCCATCAGGTTCCCTGGGACCACTGGAGTCCCTCTTGGACATGGGTGATGAGTGTGGGGTAAAATCTCCCAGGTGAGGCTGTAGTACTGTGATCCAAAGCCAAAGTAGGCTTAAGTCATTCCTGCTGCACTGCAGTATTTTGGCAAGCACATCCTTAAGTGGGCCTTCAGTTAGAGGCTGAGTATATGCAGATCTTAAACTTTCTTGAAAATTCTTTTAATCTACATGCAACATAAAACCAAGCTTTAACTAGTTGAAGCTTTGTAGCTTTGACAGCCCACGGTCTTCCACATATGTGTTTAGAAAAACATATGTATGTATTTTACATGCTTCGATGTTTCCAATAGTAGTTTTAAAAATACTAAAATATATTACCAATTGAGAGCATGTTTTCTTTTTAAATAACAGCAGTGTTGTGTATGGTGTTACTGAGATCACTTCAAATAAATGTAGCTGCCATGTGGGATTTAGGCTTTGCATTTTAGTAGGGGAAGTAAGTTTCATCTGTAGAACAAAAGAGCTGAAGTTACAAATATTATGACTGTTTTGTTCTTAGGTTCTTAAAAGTCTGTTGCTATGACAGCTCACTGTGAAGTAAATATTGAAAGGATTGTACATCAAAGAATCAGAAAGCATCACATTGTAATGAGACTGCGTGCGTACAGCTAATGAATTCACAGCCAATTTAAGTGCAGTTTTCATTTACTGTCTCATAAATTGATTCTAGGTTACAGTGCTGTAGGCTAGGTCTCCTTAATTTTGTGTTTTTTTTTTTTGTTTAATTGAATAACATGGCGTGTAATTATCGTAAGTATGTTTATGTATTCATCAACACAAGCTCCTGAGCCACTGAAATTTGCTCCAGAGCGAAGACTCTGTTGTGCTCATCCCATGATGCATGCAGAGCTTTTCTCGATTAAAAACATTTCAAGCTGGAAATTACAATGGGCAGCAAAATTATGCCTGTCATAATGGTTTATGGCATGTGACATAAAGTACGTGTCGTTAACAGTACTTTTTAAAGTTACACATTCTTTGGGTTAATTTTTCTATTTGGTTTTGCCTTCTCTGTGGTGAGAAGGCTGCCTCATGGTCCCTGTCCTCTTTCCACCAGTTGGCAGTCCTGCTCTTAGTGTAGGTCATAGCAGCGAATGCATCAAACCAACCCCTTGTGTCTCAGATAAGTGTCCCCTGCAGCACACTGAGGCGTGAGTGGTACAAAAATCTGTGTGGTATTAAAAGCCTAACAGAAGGGTGGAGAAAAAAAAAAAAAAGTTAAAGCCATTACTGAACGCCTTTGTTAATTAAGGTGTTCTATGATGTTGGCTTTTTGGATAATCCCTCCTCAGTCTTGCTTTGGAAATCAGCTGGCCAGGAGCAATGACACGCATTCATGTATGCTGCTGCCAAAAAGAGAAAAAAGGAAGCATTTGTCTATCCAAAGTCAGGTAGCAGTTTTGATCCCCTATTTGATGTTTTTTTCCTTAGGGTACCATCTTTCTGCCTGGCAACAGAGTAATTGAGCACCCCTGCAATGAAGAAAGTCCAGGGAAGTTCCTTTTTGAAGTTGTTCCAGGTAGGACATTCTGCTCCTTGTACAAACTGTTTGCACTTGTATTCTTGGTGACGAATGGCCACATCTGTTTGGCCAGAACAGAAGCTGAAGGTGATTAATCATTCAATTTAAGGAAAAAAAAATTGGTTAATTTGTTAATACTCTGATTCATGTATTTTTTTTTCACTTACCTCTGGGCAGCATAGGAAAACAACGTGTTTTTTATTTGTCACTGTAAAGTATGATTGCTTTGGAGCCAGGTGGCATCAGGTGGAATACAGGTGGTACAAGTGTATTGTGCAATTATTTCAGATGGTATTGGGTGTCACAAAATGGTGCTTCTACTGGCAATGAAGGGATCAGTTACTTGGCAGCAACAGGTTCTCAGTGTAGCCTGTGGTCTGATGGCACTGGTAGCAGCACCTAGCATTGCTACCCTGTCCCTGGGGGTGGATAACAACACTGAGCATTGCTGCTTTGAAACCTAAACTTGTTTTTAGCATGGCTTTTCTTGCTCATGTTTTTCTGGGAGTGGGTTTGTCTAAAGAACATTGCCCTGCCAACTGAGTGGTACTCCTTCCTGCCTGTATTACTGGAGTGATTTGATAAGTGTCTCCACATCTGGTTAGCCCACTGTGTTTATTCAATATATTCTCTTAATCCCCATGTTACCTTCCAGTGTACTTTCCCATTATGGCTATTTAAAAGGATGGATTGTGGATAATGTTTATTGAAATCGATCTCTGTGCTCTTGCTCTTAAACCAAGTGGATGTGAACTTAAAAAATTGTCATGACGAATATGTGGAGATTTTGATATATTGTGAAGTGCAAGAAATAGGAAATACACTTCCAAGTTAAGGAGGCCACTCACTCATCAGGTAAGGAGGAGCAGAGCAAAGTGGAATTTGCAGCCGCAGCTCAACACAGAGTGCCTTTTGTTTTGTACATAGTAAGGAATCCAACTATGACAGCTACGTGCTGTAAGGGGTAAGTATGTGAAGAAAGCGAGCATGGTATCTGCTTTTGAGGTTTCCTCAATGCTCACCCCAGCTTGAATCGATCACATTTTTAAGTTTTTCCCTGTGTTCTCTATCTTACTTGTTGTTCAAAGTACCAAGGTAAACCTGTTAACTTTACAAGCCTGGGGTCAACTCTAATCTTGATTCAGCTGAGAAGTGTTGAGAGGCACTGAGCTTGGTGCTGTTGCACCCATTCCTCCTGAAGGACAGTGTTAGGGGAGAAGCAGCCTCTGTTTCTGCTGCAGCTGGAAGGCACTGCCGAAGAAATGCCAGCTGTGCATCTGGCTGATAACAGGGTGGTAGGAAACAGTATGGGGTTATGGCTACAGCAGCCACATACTTTGAAGACAGGCCCTTCTGTGCATCTTGAAGCACCTTCTGATGTGCTGAAGTTGTGTGTGAAGCTGTCCCAAGCAGCACCGATTCCCCTGGCATGTGCAGAGCACATTTGGAGGCCGGGCCTTGCCAGCGAGTTGGAATGGCCGTTTGTTGCCTACACTGCAGAAAGCTTCTGGAAAACACTGTGTTTTTTCCTGTTCTTGAGGTGCTGGGACACTGTTAAGCTTCAGGCATCAGCTGCGTTGCTTCCTTTCCCATAATTGACTGCTCTTCCCTGGTTTTTGGAGTGCCAGCAGCTCTCAGGACATTTCCTACCAGCCTGAACTGTTAAGTGCCCAATGTGGTGAAGATGAAAGAGGGTTCCTACCTATCTGGGTTTGTTAGCTTGCTTTTCATTCCGAGTATGAGGTTTTGAAAGTGTTTAAGGTAGGAGTGCTATTGTTTATTGCTTGCCCTCTGGTAATGACTCTGCGGCTGTAGTGACACTGGAGCAGTTGTCCTGGGGAGATACTGTGCCATGGGGTCACGACAAAAATTTACGTCTTCAGCAGCTCCAAATAAAACTGAGACACAGACCAATCAGGAAGGCATCCTAGTGCCCATGGAAGCATTGTCAGCTGTATGTTAAGCAGAGACAAAGTGAGTTTCCTCCTGCTGTTGTGTCACCCTTACTGCTACAGGCAAGCGCTGTCAGTGCTTCGTAAGGGAGCTGCTTGTCACCAGGGTGCTCCTGGGGACGTTGGTTGTAGAGGTAGATGGCAACAATGGGATGTGGTTTCATAGATATAACTAAGAAAAATATATTGTAGCCAACATTCTCTTTAGCATTTCTCAACTTTTGTGTAAGAAAACAGCTACGTAGAAACGAGATCTACTTGCAAGGATTTTTCTTTTGTCAGCCTAGCTGAACCTTGTGTTAAATGCATGGCACTAAGGCTCCCTCTCTTCTTGGAATGATGCTTTATAATCCCAAAGGCAGCAGTGACAAGTCCTCTTTTTGTCTATCACATCAGTGGGTGGCCAGAAAACTTGTGTGTGTGTTTGTTTATTGGAAATACATGCAAATCATTTTGGGAATGCATGTGGGAGTTGGTTTGTGCTATGAAACTAATTCTCTTTGTACGGCTGTCTGTGAAGATGAATGAAAGAGATGTATGTGTGGAGACAAATGCCTTCTAGTTTTGTTGGTGCTGTAATTAAAATACAGATGCTTGAATTTGCATTTTCAAAACATTCTGTTCATTCCTTAAGCCGTGACATTATTTAACGCTTGATTTTTATTTTTTTTCCCCCCTGAACTGATGAAGATACTCTACAGGAATGGAACTATCTCCTGTACAGCGTGGGGCCAGGCTGCTCCGCTGTGCTGGCGTTTTCTGCACCGGAGTCGGTGTGACTGCCAGGTGATTAATGGCTGGGGTTATTAACAGCCTCCCTAGCGCTCAGGGGAGTGTTTCATTTCAGTTGTGGTGGTGGCTGCTGAGCAGGGATTACATAGTGACTGGGTGGGATGGAAATGAGAAGTCCCTGTTGTCTTCAGAAAGGGGCTTTGTGGAACCTGAAGTATTGCAATCCAGCACCAGTGTCTCTGAACTCCTTGCTGCTTGGGTAGGGCTGAGCTACCAAGTCACTTGATGGGGAACAAATGAGAAAATCGGCATCTGTATTAAAGCAACTTCAGTGAAAAATCCTTCCAGTTTATATGCTGCCATAGTAATGTTTCTGAAGATGCAACAACTTGCATGCCCCTCAAATTTTCTTTTGTGGCTGAAAATCATTTTTGTGCTTAGATCTCAAGGGTTACTCAGCTGTTCTGCAGGAGCTGTAATATGGCAGGGAAGTTGATTGGCTCTGCTGCTGCTTCTCTCTGGACCTGTGGTTCTGCTGATCTCGTGTCTGCACAGCTCCAGGGCTGTCTCCCTACCCCCAGAACATGGGGGTAGGCCTTTCTTGAGCCGTGGATGGTGGGGACTGCAGAGAGCAGGAATTACATCAGCGCTGTCCACTCCGCATGCTCACAGGTTGGTTTGTCAGGCCCAAGAGCTGTGGACAGGAAAAGAGGCTGGGAAGTGCTGCTGGAGAATTGCACTGCTCCTGTTCCCATGCGTGGGTTCTGCACGAACATCTTTTCAGGAGGCAGCTACTCTGTGACGATGGGCAGCGAAAGCATCGCTTCTGTGGTGCAAAGTGAAATCAGGCCAGATGGATTGCCCCAGTGACACAGCTTCAGCTGCTTCGAGAGGAAAGAAACGCTGGATATAAATCTAAATAGGACATGCTTAAAATATTTAAGCTACTTCCTGAATGCTTTATCTGGACAGAGGGTTAAACAAAAGTGGTTTCTCCAGACTGCCACACACCAGCCTGTCTCAGGACTCACTGTGGCACTCCAGCAGTGTGTGTCTCTGATGCTGATCAAACAATTGGGTGCTGTTACATCTCAGCTTCCCTCGTAAGAATAATTTTCAGGTAATTTAGGGGTAGGTTTTGCAGATCAGTGCTAGGAAAGTGCTCCTAGATGCTGTCATGGAGAGTGCCCTACTGAGCAGTTTTATATTATTTCGGAGGACTTGAGTTGCTGCTGCTCCCAGCCTGCCAGAGCTGCTTGCTGCTCTCTTCTGGCTTGAGGTTCCTGCGCTCAGCTTTCCCAGAACAGTGAGCAGCACTTCATCAGTTTTCTAGGCTGGCCGAATGGACTTGTGAAGTCTTGGAATACAGAGCACTTCGCCAGAGCCCATGGCTTTATTAGAGAATCTCTACAAGGAAGTGAAATATTAATCCTCAGAACTTTGAAATCATTAAAATGATTTTTTTATTAGTCAGAAAAAAAGGTGTCCACAGGCCTTTTTCTTTCTTTCTGTCATCTTCTTTTTTAATTGCATACCATCTGGCAAATGGAGTTTCCCGCAGACTGACTGTTCTGGTAGGGAGCATGAAGTGGGTTTGAGTTTTTTTTTTTTTTTTTTTTTTTTAGGGTCCTTTACATAAAAGGATGGGATATAAATTATTTTGCTTCTACTGCTACAGCAGGCTTTCCTTCCTCAAAACTAATGATATTTGTTCCCAGTTCCAAAGGACAGGGCTATTCCACTCTTGTGGCAGAGCCATTTTATTTTTAATTCAGCTGAGATGCCGTAGGTCTGTGCACTGATGGCAGGGATCTGGAGGGAGCTGGTTTCTGTCTGTACATGTCACTCTGATTCCACTGCTGCCAAACAGGCCCTTGAGCCTCTGCCAGCATGTCGCGAGGTTTCGGAAGATAAACGGCTGCCAATGCGTTGTAAGTTATTAAAAACCCTCCAGTTCCCTGTTGATACACAGTGCTTGGCACAGAAACCCTCTGAGAATTTCATCGTGGGTTCTTGAGCATCTGAAACGGGAAGGCTGCAGAATGAGGGAATTTGTGCCACCTGGAGATGGGTAGAGGTTTCCATCAGGGGCCCATCGGGGTCTGGAGTATCTGGATTTCCCAAGTTCACTTGTGTACCTCTAGCAGGAAAAAAAAAGTCAAAACAGGATTTAAATACGAATGCTTTTTTTGGTCATACAAGTGATTTTTTTTTTCTCTTCCATATATCTTAACACTGATTATTAATTAACTGGATTGTCTTAATTGGTTGAGCTACAATGCATGGTCTCTCAGTGTTTTGGAAGCACCATACAGTTTCATTCTGTAATGTGTGCAAGAACAATGCTGATCTTCAGATGCTAAGTGCTGCTTCCAAACCTACTGCTGCTGTTTTTAAGATGTGCTGCTGTTTTTAAGACACTTGCTTTGACTTGTTGTATCCCATAAATACGTTCTGCAGACTCTGTTTCAGTGCCATTCTCTTCTGCTATCAGTGCTTCGTGGTCCTAGAGGTCATGGCACAGCAGGATTTCTGCAGGACTTCCGAGGGTTGTCTTGATGCAGAGGCACTGGACAGGCCAGATGGTTAGGTGACACGTTGCAACATGACTGACAAAATTCAATCTCAAATCTAAGGGATGGAAACACTTTAGAAAGTTTTGAACCCCCATGATTGGAAGATGAGCTGTTTGCTTTCCATAAGGACTTAAACTTGAGAGAAATAAGGGGTGAGAGCTCTCTGCATAATGTTCTCTCTCAGGAGTAAATGCCGTGTCTGAGGTGAGGATACGTCCCTGCATACTGCAAGTAGCTTTTCTGGAGGATTAACAGAGTGTTAGAAATGCAGTGCACTGAGCAAATTCCCTTCTTTGGGCCTCAGGAGAAAAGTGTTGGTGTACAGAGCAGTTTCCCACCCCACTGAGAAGGGGGAAAAATGAAAAAAAGCCTTTCCATAGCACGCACACCCACTAGCACTGAGATGCTCTCATGCAGATGCTGTGTTGCATTCACCGTAAGCATGGCTAACCAACAATTGATTCCCTTCTCTGTAGCACATAAAACCCAAAGGCTGTGTATAAAACCAGTCGGCTTTGGCTTGCTCCCTGCGCTGAATTCCTGTCTCCTCCTGGTATGACCCTGGTGGATTTAATTGGCGCTGCCACGAAGATGAATGCCTCCCCCTGCACGCTCTGACAGCCAGCAGTGCCTCTTCATTAGTTGTCAGCAGCACAGGACCTCAAGGGCATTGCTGATACTGCCGGCTGAACTAATTGTGCCTCTGATATCTTCTGGAGGGAGCAGCCAGGCTGTTTAATCAAACGGGCACCAGCTTCACTGCCCAGAGGAATCTCTATAGCAGTGTACTGCGCTAGCGCAGCCGTGAGCACTGTTTTCTTCCCCGTGGAGGTCTCCTGAATGAGGTGCTGGCCTTATTAGTGCAGTGCTTTCTCAGAATCCCAGAAATGTGCTCTGCAGGGAGCCACCTTGCTGTGTGCCGACGGGGTGGCATGCTCTGTCTTGCTCTCGGCCTGCAAAGGAAGCTGTACTAAACCCCACCTGCTTTTTTAAGTGACCCTTGGAAATGCGTGGAGTCAGTGAGCCACAGAAAGGGAGCTGCCTACAGGCTGATGGTGTTGGCACCGGGGGAAAGTGCTCTTCTCTGTCCTGAGCAGCAGTCATTGCGATGCTCAGATACTTGAGCTTTCTGAGAAATAAAACTCAAACCCTCCCAATTCCTGTAGCTCTGTGAAATGAGGTGCAGGTCATGCCATCAAGCTTCTGCACTGCTGTCATAAAACCTGCTAATTTCAAGCTCAGTTCCCTACAGGTCAATGCATAAAATAAACTTTTTTAGCTATTTTTTTCCCCTACATTTGTTGTCATGACTACTGAGGAACACTGGGGGAAGGCACTGAGCTGAAAATACCTGATTTTTGTCCCAGGTTCAGCAGTGACTGGCTTGGTGACATTGTACCAAGTCCCTACTTCGTTGTACCCGTGTGTCCACGTGGCTTTGAGGTGACACCTGCAAGAAGTAACATCCTTGCACATTAATGATGTTCTAGAAATGTAAATCTGAACTAATGGTAAAAGTAAAGTTTTTGTGTCGTTTGTTCTGGGAAGTTAGGAGGAGACGAAAGGCAAGGACTGTGATACATATTTGCTGCATCATGTGAGTAGTTTCACTCCCTCTCTTTCATATGGAAGATCCTTGCATGATGTTCCACCTTCTTGCATTTGGAAGATGTAATCCCTTTTTCTGGTAAAACTCCAGCACTCATAGCTAACACAGAAGAGTCTGAAATATATGATTTAATTACCAATCTCTACTGAAATACAGAAAAATTAATCCATAGATTTTGTGGTCAGCCTTAAAAATAAGCTAGTAGAAATCAGGGTGGTTTAGTTCACCTGCTTTTAAAACCATAGGAACTAAATCTAGATGCAAGAGGTATTTTGAACCCTTGTCTAAATGTCTTCTCTGAAGCATGCAGTATGTGCAGAACAGGCACGTTACCTGCACTCATATGGCTTGGCTGTGTGACTGAAGCCTCTGAAACATGAGCCATCAGAAATCTGAGTAAATGACGCCTGCTATCACGATCCCTTTATTTCATCTTTGTGAATGAGTACAGAGTAGAGGCTGAAAGTGTGTGTATTTACAACACTAGCAGTACTACTGCCTGCTTTCTGAACACCAGTGCCTTGCCAAGGTCTCTTTGAGAGCAGGTGGTGGATGAAGTGCTTGTGGAAACTCCCGAACACATGCAGCTTTCATTGACCTTCCTGCAAAGCAATGCCACTTTATTTTCAATCATCTGTTCTCAATGGCATTAATTTCAGGTGGCAGAGTACTGCATGGCTGCTCTGCACATGTGCAGATTGTTCGCATCGCTATGCCTTGAGTGAAACGTGGGATATGAAATTGAAGTTAAAAAAAATCAATGTTCAGTTGCTGCTTCTACTTCAGAAGCAGACTGCTTATACTTAGCCCTGCTCAACACCTGATGCAAGTGACCTGATGTGCTTGTTTCACAGGTGAGGTTAGCCGTGCTGATAATTTTGACACGCTTCTTTCTCTGTTTGACCCACTCGTATCACTCTGGATGTTGTCTGCTACTTAGAAGAGTCTGGGACACCTTCAAAAGCCATGTAGCGTAGAACAAACTTACCAGTCAGGTTTGTGGTACGTGTCTTCCACCATCAGTATACCTGGGTATGGGATTTGCTCGTAGGGGGGAAGGGGTAGCTCATATCACAGAAGTTGTGCCCAAGGACACTTCTTATTTCTACTCAATTTTAAAAGGTGCAATGGTGATGAATTTCAGCACCTCAGCGCTGTAGCTGGCACTTGAGCTTGACCAGAAATGGCTCTTGGTAGCACTTTGTGGGGCTGAAGGTAAAGTAGGCCCCAGCTCTGTGGTTTGAATGTGTTGTGAAGGTACAGCAGAGATTCAGAAATCTCTGTGTTGTGGTCATTAACTATGTGCCATGGATACACCTTTGTACTTGCCAGCACAAAACTATGTGTTGTGATACTTCTGGGCTTTCCAGGTGTGTCAAGGCAAACCTTATGTCTCAAAAGAAACACCATTACTTGTGTCTCCATAACTAATTTATTATTTTTTTTATGGTTCATTCATGTCCCTCTAGTGGTGGCAGCAAAAAGTCCAGTGAAGTGATAGACGCATCTGTGTTGAACACTCTGTGCAGGGCTTCCACCTTTACCTTGTTTCACGTCAGCAGTATGCAGAAGATACAGCTTGAGACTTACGTTTCCAAAAAATGGTGTGAAGTGGAAAGGAAAGGTGGTGCTAGGAAAAATCGGAGGCAGAAGAGGCAAAATGGTAGGGTCTGTATCCTCCAAATGGTAATGCCTAGCACCTAGCTTATCTGAGCAGAAATGGGCTTGTTTTCCTGAAGTTTCCTGATCTTAAAGCAAGTTTGCTTCTTGTTTTCTCATGTGCTTGGACGTTTCTGCCTGATCTCATTCCCCGTCCTGTGGCTGTAAGAGCCTCGGAGGTCTGGTCTTCATCCAGTCCTTCTGCAGGCTGTTTTTGTCTTCCCTCTGTCCCACTGCTGGTGCTTGGGAAACCCTGATTGCTATTTAAATAAGACAGTTCTTTCTTGCCTTTTAGCTGTGTGTTAGAGAAGTGGAACAAAATTTGAAGCCTGCGGTGAGTGCAAGGCCCTTGCTAGTCTTAGTTTATTGAGTCCAGCTGTCAGATCTAAGGCTGAAGAGCAGAACTTCCACCTCGCAGCTGCCGGTTTGAGTTTATTCATGTACTGGTACTTGGTGTTGATTTGCTGTGCAGGGTGGTGAAAGCCATGCTAGCCTGACACATTCTTTCTGACAGCAGAGGGGAACCTTTCTCTGGGACAGGAGCAGCTCCACACAGGATGCTGTGTTGTCTGTCCTCTGCAGACCCAGCTTGAGCTGCTGCCCAGATCTTCTTCTGTGCTGTATTCCAGATCACCACGATATGAAGTGAGTGGTTAGCTTTTGTTTTCTGGCAGAAATTCTGAGGAGGAGCATGTGATTGATGCGTGCCTGTGAAGAGAGAGCTTCAAATGGTAAGCCCAAGGTCAACTGTCAGGTCTTAATGAAGCCTGATGTGATGATCAGCGCAGGAATAGTGTCGAGGAGCAGCACTGGATGGTGTTAAGTCGACTTCTGCTTCAGACTGAGCAGGCTTTGCAGCGGGAGGAGGTGAGGACTGCTCTCGAGGCAGCATCCCAAGAAGACCCGCTCTGTAAAGGGCTCCTTTCAGGGGCAATTAGGGAAAATGTGACGGCCTCGTGTGTCAGCAGGGAGAAGGGAAGCACCCGGGGAAGGCTGATCTTTGCCGTGTGCCAACTGCGGCGGGGCCTGTGGGGAAGACGCCATCTGCTACCGCTTGGCACGGCTCGGTTGGAGCACAGAGCGTGTCATTGTCCTCGACCTCGGCAAGAGGAGCTGGCGCCGAGCCCGTGGGTGCTGCCCCCGGGAAGGGACACCGTGGCCACAACACGGCAGCAGCGTGGGCACTGCGGAAGAGGGACGGGGAGCCTCGGGCACGGCGGGGTGTTGCTCAGAAGTTTTGTGCTTGGCTGGGAGTGAGTGCGTCCTACGTGCCTGGGGGCTGTCCCCAGGCTCCCAGACCGTGGTGGAGTAGCGGGCCTGTCAAGGGCAGTGACACCAGTAGCACTTCTAGAAATGTTCAAGGGTAAGAATGGGAGGTTTGTGCAGCCTGATGAGGAAGAGCTGGCTCCGTGGAGACCTTGCTGGACCTGGACATGATGAGCTGAACTGGGGATGGCTTCCTCCAGGACGGAGCACTGCAGCCCTGGGCCTTGCGCTTTGTGCTGCAGGTCGCTGCCATCTCTAATGTCACTTTGCTTCCTGGGGGCAGAAGAGAGGAGCATGGTTCTCAGCAAAAAGCTTGGGCACAGTGCTGAAGCCACGTAGAGCTTCGCTCAGCATCGTGAACAAAATGATGCATGAGGGGGGGGACGGGGACAGTACTTCATGCTGCAGGCAAGCTAAACCCAAAACTCAAGGTCTGGGAGACCAGAGTGGTTGGAGCTGAGGAGAATGAATAATGGAAAGAAATGCTGGGCTACCAAAAAGACATGTGAAACAAGCGTTTGCCCTGGAGGAAATGAAATAATTTGGGCTGCACCCTTCTCATTTCCTTATCAATGGAAAGTCGAGTCAAGCTGTGATAAACAGCAGAAGAACCACCACAGTATAAATGACTTTTTGCAGCGCTGGAGAGGAAAGCTTGCAAAATGGTGAAGGAGAACCCCGGCAGGATGAGCAGCCTGCGATTTATTATGGGCCCGTGATGGATAAAAGCACACTTAGCTTCCATCTGTTCTGTTTTGGATGATGGCTCCAGAGAGGTCATGGCTTTGGCAGTGACGGATATTTGAAACCAAGGCCATTTTTAGCTGTTCCAAAATGTTTTCCTACTCTCTTTGTTGGACATCCATTTCTCTGAGTGATACGTTCTGCCAGATGCACTGCAGGTGCTGGTTAGCTGCAAGCATTGGTTAATGCGAGGCTCTCCTCCCTGTTTCCTCCTCTTCCACTGCTGAGCTTGCCACAGCAGGGAAGGGGAGGATAATAGGTAGATATTTTGGCACACTTCAGGTAGGTTTACTTTTGCTTTCCTGGAAAGGAAATTCCGGAAACTCTGTCCTAACTGAAACCAGGACAAACATATGCATAATTTTCTTGTGTTTTGTAACTGTGAAGTATTATACAGAGTGAGTGCAGCTTGAGTAATAAAGAACCCAGATGTCCATCTACACTGTGATATGAGAAAGGGATTACCGACCAATGCAGTGTGTTCCCTATGACGGCTGAGCTGCAAACATCTCTTTTTTATGTTTGTGCTACCTCGCAAACAAAAGCAGGCATCCAAGTGTGCCTTTTATAATTCTACTTTAATTAAAAATGAAGTGGGAGTACAGGAAGCCATGCCCCAGGCATGGTGGTAGCACTCAGCAGCAATTCTGAATGAGAGGAAAGCAGCACGGGCGGTCAGAGAGACCAGGGTGCCGCCTGGGGAAGTTGTCACAACAGCAGGAGCTGGGACGAGGGACAAGCGTGGCTTTCCCCAGAGGTTTGTTCCTTCTGCGTGTACCAAGTGGCACTAGTTATGGATCCATGTTTTGCACAAATGAGTGCAGATCCACCTACTGTGCTTCCATGGTAATCATCGTAGATTTCTTTTCTGACACTGAACCAGGATTTATGTAAAATGCTGTAATTCCTATGTTCGCTCTGAATGCAGATTTGGGGTTCTCCTTTAAAATCCTTGACAAAGGTCAGTTAGACATCAGTGCAAGAAAACCGATTTAAAGAATCCCCAAAGGTTTTTTACATGCCAGTCCTTTTCAAGCCATGCTGTTTGGCTGAGAAGTGGGATCTTGTACAGAAGGTGCCGTAGTATGCATACGTGTGTATGCTGATTTATTGTGTTTTGGGTACAGCTTTGTCCATGCATGCAGATGGTGGGAGAAAAAAAATGTGAAATTCATTATCCACTTGACAGTGCTTTTGATCTCATGGGACTCCTACGTACCTCCGTGATAAAACCACGCTTCAAATAGGTTTGGCAGAGCGTGTCAACACCACCGCTGGGATAACGTAGGTTTAATGTCCTCAGAATACCATTAAGTACTGTTAGATCTGCAGCTTTTTTTTTTTTTTTTTTTTTTTTTTTTTTTTTTTTTGATGCATCAGCTCTTTTAATTCCTTTTCTGTTTTGACAGCATCAATTACATATCAACACGTTATTTAAAATAAATAGATGGGGAGTACTCCCTTGCAAATGCCCTGAAGATCCAGTTGTGTTCATAAGTTACCTTGCTCTGACAAAGGCTGGGGAGAGTTTTAATAAGGCTTTTATTCCATAGTAATTAAATAATGTCTGACTGATGACACCATAACTCAACAGATTAAATTGCAGTGTGGAAATGTGGAATGTGTCCCGTGGAGATGCACGTCAGTAATGAGAAGAGCTGGGTGGTATGTGACACCCCCTCAGACCGTGTCAGCCCTGGGTAAAGCGGCTGGGCTGTGGAGTCTGAGAGTGGGGCAGCCATGTGTAACGTGTTGTTTGAGGTGAGTTACGTTTCTTGGGCTGTAGGCAGAACTGAGACACATGCAGCATTATTGAGGTATGTGGATTTTAACGTAAAACCATCACTGTAATTGGTTACCATCCTTCTCCTTTGTATTTTTATTTTTTAAAACAGGTGGCTCATATGGTTCAGCACCTGACTAAAGTCTTTACCACAAGGTTGTGGACAGTTTCAGCCTCGGTGTAGGCAGAGTTCATCCTTGGTGGTCTCTTGTGCTTAACCTGTGCCTGTTTCTGAAGAGGAAAGGTAAAGATTAACTGCTACGCTTAGCTCTTCATCTTGCCCTTTCCACCTTCAGGGGCACAGCTTGCTGCTAAGGAAAGCATCAGGGTTTTGCACAGCCCTGTTGTTCAGCACAATACACGTTCCCTTTACCAGTAAGGTGGGAATTGCTTTGTGTGAGGTGGTGAGATCTACACCGTGTGGCCTGTCATGGTAAGTTGAGTGGCTGCTGTCACTTACGTACTGAAGTGCCTGATCTTGGGCAGCTCTTAACCAAAATGAAGTTGAATCCCAGGCTGGATTTTTGTGCATCAGAAACAGTGGTGCCTGATCTCTCACGATGCTCCCCAGCAATATTTTCTTCTGCGGAGTGACAGAGAACTCCCTCCTAATAGGCATTGCCAAACAGGCTTATCTAACGGCCTTTGTCTGTGCTTAAAATGAATCCAAAAGCATAAAGAGATCAACCTCTCCAAATCCGTTTATTCCTTGTGCTGAGGTGGGTGACCGAGCAGCAGATAAAGACGTCTCAGACGAACAGAGCTGGTATGCAGGCTGAGCTCTGCCCTGACGCGGTGCCAGGCACCGAGCTGAGAGCACTGCTTGTTGCTGCAGCTCCACTTCCCTGGTGAGTCTGCATCCTGTGGCACTGGAGCCGTACTGGAGCCAGGCCCTTGGCTGTTCCTATACTCAGTGGCTTTTTCCGAAAGGAATCGCCATCCCCTTTCCATCTCGGACACGTTCCCTCTCCTGCACTGTGCACCCTTTGCACCGGCTGGGGTCTCCCAGAGCTGGTGCGGACGCTGTGTGCTGCCTTTCAGGGAGGCCTTGAAACTGAGGGAATTTCACAGTGGGTGTGACAGCGAGGTTAATGCAGTGAATATTCTGTTTCCTTTGTGACATCCCGTGCCGGGTGATGCAAGCCAAGAGCACGGCAGTGCTGCCCTCTGCAGCCCCCCGTTGTGCTGGCCACGGGAGGCAGTGGAGTGGCTTTTAAGGCAGCCTGGTGCAGAGGAGGCTGAAAAGCCGCCTGCCCAACGTGCCTGCTGCCCTACCTGGTGGCCCCTGGCGAGTGCTTATGGATGACAGCGATCATGGTGTAGTACTCGTCTGGGATAAAGTGATCCTGGGAGAACGGGCAGGGTGTTGGTGTGTCTGGACCATGCACTAGGGTGACGCTGTGACGAAGAGGGAGGTTTGCTTTGCATCTCCCACAGCAGCAACTCTGAATGGGCTGCAGATCAGTGGTTAGATCTTGAGATGACTTCAAACAAACCCTTTCCTGCTCTGTTTTTGTTCCCACACAGGGCATTCAAGTCAGCTTAACTCAGGGCCTGACATGCAGAAGGAATGTGGCCTTCTGCCACAAGGTGTGCTTAGCTTCCTCATCTGTATTTTCTGGTGTTAGTAGTTGCAGTGCATATCTATCCTAAGGAGCTGCTTGCTCTCTCCTCATGCAGTGTATATGAAATGCTTTCCAGTTATTTCCTTTGTAGCCTGTTGGGCCCTAGGATGCTGCCCATGTTAATGTGTAACTACAAAACCAGGTGTAGTGGTGCTGTGCTAGTGACAGGCACGCCTCCTGTTTGCTGGGGCTGCTTGAACACCGCTGTATTCTGGAGGTGGTGTGCGAATTGCTGCCACTGCTCTGCGTGATGAAAAGCTCTGGGGTAGCTGTTCCAGCCCCCAAAGCATGGCTTCTGACTCGTTGCCCTCATCTTTCTGTTAGCGCTAGGAAAAAGCTGGACTTGGAGTTTTGCAACAGGCACAAGCACAAGAGCCGTGCTGCACCCCGTGGTTGCAGCATTTCTGTCTTGAGTACGGGGCTCTTACCCACGTGCTTTGACTCGTGCAGCTGTGTCAGAAAAGACTCCCTTGAATACCTTGCTTCGGGGAAAAAAAAAAGAGAGAGAATGAAGTGTTCCACCTTGTATTAACACATTGCAAAAGGAGCTTCTGCTGATGAGGGATGATTCACTGCTCTGGCAGCAGAGAAGCGCCCACATGCAGTTATTCCAGGTTGCTGAATGCCAAGCGCTTGCCGTGGTGGTTGACCTTCATCTCTGTGTAACTGGGAGTACTTGGAAATCTGGCCCCAAATGGCTTCCATCCATTTCAGAAGCGCTTCTGTTCTTTATTCTTCCCCTGTTCCAGAAGGAAAGGTTTGAATATTCAGTGGTTAGGGTACGATGTTAGAGATACTTGGCTAGCTGGTGTTTCACCTGTGTAATGTCAGGAAGGCATCAAGAAGTGCCTGTTGCTAATGGCTAGTCAAAAAGAAGCAGAGAGGATTGAGGAGGGAGAATACCAGTTGTCTTGGGCCTCCTCCTTTCCTCCTGAAACATTTATGACCTCTGTCTGGCAAACCACCCCAGTTAATAAGAATTTTGCAGCAGTACCTCTGACTCCTGAGACTGGTGGCAAAATTCCCAGCAGCTGTAAACAAGATTGCAGCCGGATGATGACAGGATGTTGTGGAAAACACTGCAATGCCTTGAAATTGGAAAGGGGATTTTAGGTTGAAAATTCCTAAGTCTCCAACTGGAATTTAGCTGTAGCCGTGTTTACACACCCCCCTCTCCCCTGTGTAAATGTGTTTGGGGGAGTCATCACAAGGACTTGAATAAGTGCATGTGGTCAGGAAGTCTGTTCCAGATTTCATCCAAATGCCCTATATGTAATAAGATACACCACGGCTCTGGGAGTATGTTCTCAAGTGTAAAATCAAACAATAACATTCAAAGTTGGCCTTTTGTTCATTGCAGATTTCACTGTGTTACTGCACTGCATGAAAAGAATAAGAAGCCCACAGTAACGTGCTCTCTAAGCTTGCCCATAGCTTGTTATAAATTTTTTAGAAAAAAACACGTGAGGTTGAGTTACCTCTGGAAGATGTTGACCTTTACAGAAGAACAATAGCAATAATCTGAATTCTGCTGGCTTGAAATTGATCCTCTTTAATTGACTTAGAGTACTTGCAAAGATCAGATCCTGTTTCAGCGATAAGCCATTTAATAATGAAAACATCTACAGAGCATGTTTTTGCTGCGTAGAGGCATGTGTGCGCACAAATGCAAGCATGTGTACTCGGCGTTGCATGGTGATATACATGTGGACGTGGTTAAAAGAAAACTTTCTCCTTTGTGAGGCCAGAATTGCTGCGTCTTACCAATAAAAACCATCTACAGTGTGACAGCCTTTGGAAACATCAGACACCCCCTGCACTGTAAGAGCTCTTCCAAAGCTGCCCTTACCTTCTACGCAGAAATCCTCTGGAGGAAGCTCTCCTGCCTGTCTGTGACATACCTAATGCTTCACAGTTCTGCATAGAGTGCAAGATTTTTATCCTGTAAAAAGGAATGTATTTTTTCTTTAAAGCACAGGCTTTGGATTAGATAGAAATCGTCTCATTTTAAGATAAGGAAACTCGTGAAGTTGGACCTTAGTAAAGCGTTTGTCATTTATTGAAATTCCACCTTAAAGTTAATGTAGCTTCCCTCGTTGCCTGCACCTGAAAACATGATGCTGGTCTGGTTTTGGGATTATTTTTAAGAAATTACAGAGATCACAGGTTTTCCCTGCGGTATGTGAGCAGCTGGAATGTTTCAGTGGGGCAGTATAAAAACAGTGCTGTTTGGGTCCTGTAAGCAGCCAGCGCGCTGGAGCTCTGCGCTCTGCGAAATCCCATCAGTGTGTCCCGTGAGGCTCGGCCGAAGATGAACTTACTGTTCCCTTCACGTCAGGAAGCAGAAGAAAAAGGGCGTTCATGTACAAACACTTTCTGCTCAGACTTGAGTCTTTTATTTTTTTTCCAAGATGATTTAGTGGTCGTGACTTAATGACTTCAAATGGTGCTCAAATGAACTGCTGCCAGTCCGCCCTAGATAACATAACCTATCTGCTCGATGACCGATGGCAGTGATCAGATTCACTTTGTTACCGATGAGGCAACTGGGAGCCTGTAGGCAAAGGTGAGAATGGCAGGCAGCAAAATTAGTCTGCCTCAGGTTCAGGACGCTGCAGCCGCTCTGTGGTGTGAAGAGCGGGGGAGATTTGGGGGTTTTTGTAGTGTCTGGGTGGCGTGGTGCTGCACTGGGGGGTGACAGCACACTTCAGGCCCTGGTTGTCTTCAGAAGCTGTTTCTGGAGGGGATGGCTGAAGAGGGCATCTTCTGAGTGCGTGTGATCATAAGTGAAACTCATTGAAATCGCTTCCATGCTGTCGCTGAAATTTAGTGCCAAGCAGCTACTGCTTGTGTCTTGGGCTTCCCTGCTGGAGTACCACGCGTACACCAAAATGTGAAAGGGGCTAGCACCCAGAAAGTTGTTAGGAAGCCCTCTGGTTTCCTAAACAGATGGAAAGTGCTTTTATTTTTCCCCACCGAGAAGCAGAAAGCGTGTACCTGTGTGCCATGGCCGCTGTCAAAGTTCTGGGTGCAGTTTTGGGTTGTGGGACGAGCTGTGGGAATGGCTGCTCCTGGCTTGGGCATCATGCTGCTGCTGCCCTGCGCTCTGGTGGAAGCAGGTAGGAGGAAAGAAACCTAGCCGATGCTTCACTGGATTATTTCACTGTGAATTTATGTAGAGCTATTTGTTTCTGAAACAACAGGCAGGCAAAGCTCCAGCTGAGCTATTGTCTTTGTGGCCACCAACACAGAACTGAACGGTGCAGCAGCCACAGAGAAGCTGTGTCCCAGAGGGAGCCTCCACCTGCATGCAAGCAGGCAGGTCTTCACCCTGCACTGCACAAAATGGCTCAGCCTTCTAGGTAATTGTTACACAGCTGTCCCTCCAAAACATGACAGCAGCTAAAAACCCTCCCCCTCCCATACATTCACCACGGTATAATTGTGATTGGGGTGATTGCTCGGTCCTTCTGAGACCAGTGTCTCTTGACAAGTGAAAGTAGTGGTGCTCTAGCATAGGAGATGTTCCTAAGGACATTTCGATTTGCAGAAAGATATTCTGATTTCTGAGAGGGGAAGTCCACATTTGCAAGCTGTGGTGGCAAACGGCCACTTGCATTTCCCCAAAGCTGAAATTCTTGGAGGCTGTTGGAAGGTTTTACATTAACTCGGGAAGCAAATAACAGTGGAATTCAACTCGTGTTGCTAGCTGGAAAGTTAATTCCTTCAATGTTTTAATGCGTAATGACTGTGAGCCCAGTTGGATTTGTGGGATATTTGCACGCACAACTGCCACATCTGCAGATAGCACTTTCCCAGTGCAGTCAAACCCCTGTGTTTGTGACTGGCATACCTCAGTTTTACGTAGTGAAAGCTTTAAAGTCAAGCAGCATGAGAGAGATAAGGTGTGTGCCTCGCGGCTGGATTTCTGTAAAGGTTTAGAGTATGGAACATGGGAACCCTCCAAAACTGAATTGAAAGAAGTGTTGCCTACCTCCATGAATTGCTTGGGGAAGGTAGGGTGAGTGTATGCCCTCAGACCTAACATTTAGGCTGTTATCACAGCTTAGGGTGGCTGCCCTTGGACCAAACGATCTGCTGCTTGCTCCTGCAGAAGCCCCTACTTGTGTGGACCCTGGGAGGAGAAGTAGCGACAATTAACAAAGAGTTAATAAATCCAACAGGAAATCTGCGTGAGGAGGGTCAGCACGGAACCGATGCTTCTTCCCAGAAGCAGCTAGGAACCTGTGGAAGCCAGAAAAAGCCCACTCTTGTAAGTGGAGCACTGGGACCTAAAACCTGGGAGGTAATGCAATTTGTAGCTCACTTGAGAACTCCAAGTCAAGAGAACAAGCCAAGATGGGAGACTGAATTATCCATAAAACTGCCTGTGCAAAGTGATTTCCTTTCTCCTTCCAAAAATGTAACACACGTGAAAAATACAATTTTCTTTCATTCTTGAATCATCAGTGACTGAAATGAATCCCATAAAGATCCTCAGTACGGGAGAGACAGTGTTGTTGCGGCTCTGCTACTTGGATTAGCCGAACTTGTTCTGAGCAGGGAAGCTGAGAAGTCAGGAAGCTGGGCAAGGCATGTAAAGCCAGCATCCTCTTGGTCCCTGTTCAGAGAGGTGGCTGCTTTTTTTGAGCTATGAGAAAGGGTCTGATGTATCAGCTGTGCATTTACCACCTGAAGAGATGGCAGTTGGTTATTCATAAGCTTGAACTTCGGAGCTGCAGTGAGATAAAATTGCCCGTCTACGTCGATAGGATTATTTCTTCCCACTTATGTGTTAGAGGTTTATATTTACTGTAGCGTATGAAGACAGGAGTTTGTGTGCCTTTCCACAGACATCAAAACATGCATGGGAATGTAGGAGATGATAAAATATTAGGCTTGGCTACTTACTATAACTAGCTAGTCCAGTCTGCTCAGTGTTGCCGAAGCCTTCACTGGGATTGATGGGTTGCTTTTAGTACGGTTTTTAGCGAAGATGCCAAGCTGGAAAGTCAAAATTAAATATTTCAGTAATGCATGTGTTTTAGAGTAATAATTAGAAAAAGAATGATGTACTGCATTTCTTTGTGAGAGACACAGGACTTTTGTAAGTATTCTCATTGTTCCTGATACCCTTGCTCCGCCGTTGTTCTCAGCAGAGGACAGGAATTGCGAACTGTTCGTCTCCCTGTCCTCTGCTGCATTGGGACTGCCCCTGGAAACCCAAGAGGTACTGGTCTGGTTTTCCTGGATGAATACTGAAGAAAAATAGTGTCCATCTGTTGTTTGTGAAAAATTTGGATGGGGAAATGCTGATTGACGCACGGTCAAAGACTTTGGCAAGGGACGGCAAGGAGCCATGCACCCATGGGCTTGCAGCTGCCCGGGGAAGCTTTACACCCAGTTTGTTCTCACCAGAAGGCAGTTTGTTTTCCTTGGCTGTTGCAATCCTGTCCTCCTGCAGACAGCAGCACATCCCCAGTTGCTGGGGGGCCCAGGCAGGTGTGCAGGTGTCTGAGCTCGTGCACAAACGTGTGCAGGGTGTGGGACCTGTGTGAGATGCTGGCTGGGAGCTGGCGTTTGCTCTGTCCCGGAGCGTGCATCTCCAAGAGAGGTGATCACAACCCTTGGTATAGTCCCTAAATGCTGGGCATTGCTTCTGTCTTAAATGGGTCCTATTTTTATTCCCTGTTCATCTCCTTTTTGCCTACTTGCATGTCTGGAGTGGTGGCAACAAGGCTGTCTTTCCCAACAGTGGCTTTTCTTTCGTCCTAGTACTTGCCTTCCACACAACTGAACACAGCACAGCTGTCAGTGCTGCTCCAGCTCTTGCTACATGCAGCCCAGGAGCACGCTGCCTGAGACTCTGGGGCTGCCTGATGGCCTGGAGACTCCAGTGCTCAGCACTGTCATGTCCCACCGCTGTCGTTTGTGAGCGGTGTGGGGGCCGCGTGGAAGCAGCACCGACTGTCTGGTTCATCGGCATTAATTCTGGAAACTGTTAATATTTTTCTGGGTGTGCGGCATGGTTATTATGCCTGGCTTGTAACTGGCGGCATTAAGAGAGGCAATTCAATGAGCTTGTTCCCTAAAAAGGTCCCAGAACCAGCACGAGCACTCGCTCCATACTGAAGAAGCAGAAGAAGGCAAGGTGCTGCCTGCACCCTTGGTATGGGTGCTGTGAGCGGTGCTCGCGGTGCTTGGTTGGGCTGCATGATGGTACTTCTGTGGGCACCCTGTCTTCATGTGTCTGCCCCAGATTAATTTCCTGAGCACCCCAAGTGAAATGTTTTCTGTTTCTCTGAGCAAAATCTGATGCAGGGTGAGCTTTAACACTGGGCCTGTAGAGCCAGCAAAGTGTGAGCGAGTAAAGGCAAATATTCATTAGTGGGGGATGTTTGCATTTTGTACTGAACAGGAGGAAAATAGGTCTTGGAGGGGACAGTGGTGTGCTGGAAGTATGCTGAGCAATGGGCGAGCATTATCACATGCCCTGTGTTCTGTTTGGTGTGTTCTGTTTGGATGACCGCATGCCTCACAGCACTCCTCCTCCTTCCTACTGCTGCTGCCTTCCCTCTACTCAGGCCCTCGTCTTCCTCTACACCTGCTCTTTCTTGGTGCTTTAGTCCTGTTTGTAGTTTGCATCCTACATTTTCTTATGAGGTGAGATATATGCTAAAACATGTCTGGTTTGGGCACCCTTTAACAGTTCTAGTGAGCACTAAGCATAATTCCCCGTGCTGATATTGACGATTAGCAGATGTTTTCCCCACCCACAGATAGCTTTCCAATTCTCCCCCAGGGTGAACTCCACCTTTTTGGGGTCTGCCTTTGCACGGTGAAGTAACTTACTGTGTACAGCATCTAGGAATATTTTTTTTTTGGTGATTTCTGCCAAGGCTGTGTAAGTGCTCTCCAAATTCTGGCTTCTGTCAGACTGACTTATTGTGGTTTGACACAGAAATTAGTTGAACATTTTTTCCATGAGCTTCTGGAGAACATGTACCAAGTCAACATCACAGTATGCAGTCAACTTTTATGAAGAATTAAGAAGGCTTTTTTTTTTTTTTTTTTTTTTTGAGGAATGCATTTCTCATTTTAATGAGATGGAAAAATATGTTTGTGTAAGAAGAGCTTGTTCCCAGGGCCACAAGGACCTTTCCATTCATCCCTGGGCAAATGTGAAGACAGTCAAATGGAAGTTAAAAGCACCAAACGCGAACGTTAGTGGTGCTGCAAACTGTATACGTTTACCTTTGGTTATCTGACTGCTGGGAAACACAGGTGAACCTGCCTTTTTACCTGAAATTCCACACCAGGAGCACATTTTTGTTGGAAGCAAGTCATTGAGTTCCAGCTGAGTTTTTATGCTGGGGTTAGTGGGTACCTGATCACCCACGGCAGGATCCTTTGGAGTCCCACAATGACTGAAGACAAACATCAGGATGCCTCCCTGCAGCAAGGCGTGCATCAGCAAAAGCTGCAGGCATGCGTGCTTTGTACAGGTTTTGTGCCCAGATGCCCCAATTGGCCGTGGGCCTGAGAGGAAAACCATTTTTGGGGTGATAACATGATGAATGTCCAGTAACACCGCTGCCTGGGAACACCACCGCCAGTGCCCTCCCTGTGCCCCCTGTGAGAAATGCTGGTTGGGAGGAGGGACTGTGCAATGCAGAACGACTGTTCCTCTGCCTGATTGTGTTTTGGGGAAAAGAAGGGGATATTTTGGTCCCTTGACTACAAGAACCAGATGAAATGTTACGGCTTACTAATAGCACCAGCAGGGCAGCAGGAGTTTTGATGACGAGGAATCCCAGGGAACAGCGAGTCTTCGGTATTCAATATGTTCGGAAGAGGCATTTCCCTCGTGACCTCTAGTGCTTCTTGTTTTGGTCATGGTATTTTGGAAACTTCATCTGAGGTCGCAGAGGTTCCCGAGCACTGTCTGCTCGTGGTGGACGAATTGTTCCAGGGTGTAACTGCCGCAGCCATCGCTCTGCGGGGCCCGGCTTGTGCAGGCTTCCTGCAGGCGCTCTGAGATGGAGGGAGTTCATATGGTACGCTGTGCTCTGTCTGTATATGCATCTAAAAATCCCATTTTAATTAGGACATGAGTGTAAAAGGCTGTTCTGAAGCAGCATAATGCCTTGCAGATGTCCAGGAGGTGGAGCTGGTAATAGTTATGCTCACAGAGTCAGTCACGTTTCACTCCCAGGGAAAGAGGATCTCGCCTGCCCTGCCTGGCAGCTGGCTGCCAGCCCTGGTGTGTGCGAGGAGCTGGGCAATCTCTGCACAGAACGACCTAGCTGCAAAGCATGTCAGCCTGCACTTGTGATGGATTGTGGGACTGAAAGCAAGTCACCAAAAAGCTGAGTATGTTTTGCACATACACGGGATAAACTTTGTATTTTGCTGAAGATGCTGAACGCAGGGCCCAGCCCAGAGGCAGTAGCGTGCTGTCTGATGTGGCATGTCTGTTGCTGTTCCCAGAGCTGCCTCTGCTCTTGATGTGTCATATATGAAGCCATGGCTGCCCATATAAAACTGTCCCAAAAAAGGGGAAGTCATCCACTTAGGGACGCATTTTTCCCATAAGCCCTCGACCTTTAATCCTAATAGCTGTAAACAACCCTTGACCTGGGAAAATCTTTTCATTTTCTTGTTCTTCCCCTTCAAGTGTGGGAAGAGAAGTCCCACTCCTTAACCTTTGCACAAGCACACATTAATCTAATTTCCTACCCATCATGACCTACTGATTTGAAAATTGCAGCTACACTTAATTTGATTTTTCTTCCTATGTTTCTGTGTGATGTTTTTGCTGTTACCCTTATTCGCGTTTTTGGTTCAGCGCTGGTTCGTTTACCCTGAGTTGCAAATACCAGCTGCAGAGCAGGCAGACTGTTGTCATTTCAGCTCATCAGATGTCTGCACATCAGGAGAGGTTACTGCGTGTACACGGGGGAGATCAGAGCCATCCCCTTTTGGTCCTTCAACTTCTTGGGAGGCCTCAGCCGACTGCTTTTGGCTCCCTATGTTGGCCTGCTCAGTAGAGCAGAGCCACTGTAGCAGAATGTCTGCTTGCTGATGTTTTGGTCTAGTTCTCCATAATTCTAGCTCCAGGACTGATTCATCAGAGGAGTCACAGTGGTTTTCAGCAGCTGGATGAAAGAAGGCAGCCTGAGCAGCAGCAGCCACATGGGTATGGCAGCATGGGCTGAAACCCGCCTGTGTGCTCTCTGCGGGGCTCGGTGTTGCTCCCCGTGCCAGCTGATTTAAAAAAAAAAAAAAGAAAAAAGTTATCATCCTTTATGCCCTGCTGCTGTACTTACCCTGGCAGGGTGTTTTGGAAGGCAGCAGAGGCACACCAGCTCGTTAGCAGGCACCTCAAGTTCACTGGGCTCTCAGGCAGCAGATCTAATCTGAGCATCGCATCTGGGACGTGAGACAGCCAGCAGGTCCACGCTTAGTCACACGTTTAGCTTTGATCTTCGTTCACTTAATTGAAAAAATGGAGGTGGAATTAAAGGGATGATGTGAGAAGAAAAGTGTTTTATATTGCTGTAAGGAATGCTGTAAGCTGCGGTTAAGCTGTGGGGCGAAATGGCAGTAGGTGGGGTGAGCAGCAGCTGCTACTGGTTTTGCTTCAATCCATTAAGAGCTAATGTTCGGATTTCAGGAGATGCTTAAGAGGTGTTGTTACAAAAGATGCCCTATGAAAATCAGAAGTTTACATTGCTTGAAATTAAAAAAAATAAATATGTACATTTATAGGTGATGAGGGGCAGTTAACACATGTCTTTTTTTTTAAAAAAAAAAACAACTCTGATCTCCAGAGTTGCCCACCTCTCCAAAGAGGGGAAAAAAGCTGACTTCGTTTCTTCTGTATCTTCCATTGCTAAAGGCTCAGTCAAAAGTGTTTGTTTTGAGCATAATCCTAGCAAGCCTTGGATTAGCACAATACCTTGAACTCCCCGTCGCCGCAGAGCATAACATCTTTTCCCATGCCTATGGTTAATTGCTGTAAATCCAGCAGTTCCCACGGCTTGCTATGAATTCTTTCCAGTAAAATTGCTGAATCTCAGAATTAAAGCCATCAAAAACGGCATCTGTGAAAGTAATGAATCCTACATCTTTATAAATCCTAAGTGATTTGAGGTTACTTCCTTAACTGTTTTCCATCTTCTACCTTGCCTTGCGTGTTTTTTAATTCTTTTTAAATTTTTTTTTTTTTTTTTTTTTTTTTTTTTTTGTAGCAGTCTGCTCTCCCATCTGCAAGAAATAATCTTTTTCTGAAGAGTTTACTGTTTTGTTTATAAGGAGAGCATCAACACAAAGACAGGCTGTCTTGTGCTTGCATTAGAAGCATGCCTTTTTCTTCCAAGGTGAGCCTGAGTCAAAATATTTTCCACTGCTCATTTCAAAAAGTGGACAAGTTTACAGTTAGGAAATTCTCATGACCGGCGAGCATAACCTAACTGTGCTGACCTCATGGTATGGGTGGGCACATTGCCTTCACTAAGCTTCATTGCCTAAATTTGAAGAGAAGCAAATGTAAGTAAAGAGAAGTTTTAAATAGCAAACTGGATATGAAAGTGTATTAAAAGGAGATTTTGCCAAAAGGTTGATTTTAATAACACGATAGCTGCTGATTTAGATGATAATTTCTTCATCGTTGCAAATAGAAATCTACACAGGAAAAATAAAAATAAAAAAGCAGGGTTCTGTAGATGTCTTGCATGTGTGTGAAAAAGGAACAGTTGGGGAAAGCTGACCTGTACTCTTTGAGAGAAGAACAGCAGCGTGGGGATGTTTGTTCTTCCTCTGAAGTGGAACAAGACATCCCAGGGAGGTTACTCTGTCCCCTCTTGCTTTTCTTTTAAAATAAATAAGATCAACTCGTGCTTTCTAGAACTGCTCTGGGAGATCTTTTTCCCAGTGGTTGCAGAGGTTAAAGTGATTGAATGAGGTGCCAATTAGCAAAAAAAAAAAAAAAAAATAAAAAAAATAAAAAAAAAAATACACCCCTACTAATAGCAATTAGGTGAGTAATAAATGATTGTGCAGGGCTTTCATTTTCTAAGAAGTATTCAGTTGTGTTCAATAATATTTTAAAGTGAAGAAATAATTTACTGGCTGTCTTAGGGAGATGTAGGCATCTCAACACTACCTCGTATTTTTCTGCAATAAGGTACTTGCTTTCCCTAAGAACCACGTGCAGTTGAATTTGGTCATAAACTAGCAGGGAATTAAGTGATGGATAAGGAAGGCATAACTACTGGTGACGTTTTGCTTGGATACTCACCAGTCCCTGATTTGCTGGAGAACCCATTTCACGTTGCTTTTCTTTCTGTCGGCCCTTGGTGTATTTCTGCTTTCAGCAGAAAACGCTGCTGTGGGTTTAGGGCCTCCAGGGTGGCAGAGGAGCAAGCGGACAGCAAGGTGCTAGTCCTGCAGGTCTGGGTAGGTGTGTGCTTGGCTGCTGGCTAAGTAGGGGCGATGGGATGCTGAAAGGTGGGCGTGAGAGGAGAAGGAAGTGTGGTAATTTTCCAAATGGTTTTTGCATGATCAAGAATGTTAAAAGATGCAGATCCTTTCAGTTTTTTTATTTTTTTTTTTCTCTTCCTTCTGCACTTTTCCCAGTTCTGTAAAGCACAACTCTGACAACATGCATTTCAACTTACCATGGACCCAGGTTTTTCAGCTCCTTTGGCTCTTTTAATATTCACGTGGAATCAAGTGAGCCACTTGCTGCCTAATTGCTTTAATTTGCATGCCGATCAACTCAAGTGATAGCAACCGAGTTGGAAAAGCACTCTGAGCCCTTGGGATGGGAGGCAGGTAACATCTGTGTTAACACCACTTTCTCGATGCATAGTCAGTGTCTTGGAGCGTCTCACGTTACAAGGGCTTTTCCACAGAGTCACAAAACCAAGAAAATGTGCTCACCCTGCCTTGCCCAGGCTGTCTGCCTCATGGCACCTGGGTCACTTTTGCTTTGAACGGATGTGTCAGACCCTTAAATGTTGCTACCAACTAGTTGCCTTTGTGGTAAGGAGACAGCTTTTGTAGTGTAACTGTTCTGGGGTACGCGGGGGACTCCTGCCTACCCACAGCCTTCGTTTTGCCCTCTGTGCTCTTGATGCCACCGCGGTGTGGGCTGTGGCTGAGCCGAGGCGGTCTCCAGCTTCTTTTCTTTTCCTGAATCGCAACTGTGTTTTTTCATGGGAATCCTGAAAAGATAAGATGAAAGGCGATGTAGACAAAGGCCTATTTAAAAATAAGGCATGCTTTTCATCATCGAAGGTTTTTCTCCTGAAATCTTAGAAAAGGCTGCCTGTAATCATGTGGTGTTTTCTCAAAGCAGACGACTTTCACCAACAAACTTGGCTTAGGCTGTCTTGTAGAGCAGCCAGAGGAGAGGTAATATTTACCAGATTTGACATGGGAGGTCAGTGGGAATGTAAATAGAGTAGTCCTTCAAAAGACAGCGAAGTCAGAGCAATCATCCTGCAGCTTTGACAAATTTACTAACATCTGTTCTGGTGCCATTTCTGCTGCACAGACCTGCCATTAACTGCGGAGAGGAGAGGGTTTTAATTAACCGAGCAGATTGACATGCAAAACTTTGATAAGATTGCGCCATCTGGGCGGGTTAGATTTGCAATTCTCTCCGCAGCTTCCTGGATTGGGGTCTACGTGAGCAATGCCCCAGTGAGTCTCAGGAAGACGCCCCGATGCTCGCACAGCCGCATTGGTGAGGGATTCGCATGGTCCCGAACAACAGTGACACTGAGATTAATAAGCAGCAAAACAAAGCCCACGTTGCTGAGAGATGAATTCCCTGCGAGCAATGTGTCACTGGGTTCGTACGAATTCAGCAGCTCAGGAGATTGCCCTTAATTCGGATGGAAATTGATAAGTAAGGTCTTGCTGTGTTGTAAATTCATAACGCGTGGAGTATATTCAGCTTATGCTTTAGTATTTGTCATCTCATCAACTTGTAATAGATCAGAGCAAGGTGTTTAGTGTGGTGAGATGTGGCTGTAAATAAGGGGCTTTTACAGGTTCAGAGAAAATCTTTACGCGCTTTAATTGTGTAGACAGGTTCAATTCCCAGGGAGGCCATGAGGGAAATCTATTGATAATTTTAATCCCAAATTCATTTGATTTAAGTTTTTGAAACGTGCTGAGCCAACTTTTCCATGTGGCAGTGTTTCTGCTGAAGCAGCAGGTGTGTTGCGTCTGGGGCAGTGCTCGAGCTGGGCTCCCCCGTGTACAGTGACAAAGTGCCTGGTGAACAGACAAAGCCCTTTGGGACATGGTGCTGCTACGCTAGTGCTGTTTACAGTTGTCTGAAATCCCAGGGAGCCCGGTCTGTCACCTTTCTCTGTAAAATAAATGCACACTTCATTCAAAAATGAATTAAAAGCTTCAAAAAGTACGGGTTCTGAGCCAGCCTTTTAAGCTCAGGTAACTACTTAGCAGTTTGCCAGTGCTCTCCTCTCTGAGTGAGGTGGTTTTCTTTCGGCTTTAATACATGAGCTGATACTAAGAGCTGATACAACAGGCTGGTGTGTCAAATGTCGCAGGAACCTGAAGGAAACTCTTGTCAGGAATTCACAAAGTGTCTGAGAAGTCTGAGCGGCTCCGTAGGAGGCCACGGATAACAGTCTAGCAGTCTGGCTGGAGTGCAGGGAAGCAGCTTCAGTCTCTCTCACTTGAAAATGGCAGTGGGTAAAACCAGTAACTTTTACTTTACTTTTTGGGTGTCCAGTTTCTTCAGAATCCAGGGGTGAGGAACTGGGTTGTCTTTTCCAGCTGGACCACCTCTTGTCGAAGCAGCAGCAACCTTGTTGCAGGCTGCCCTGGCAAATGCCCGCAGCTTGTGCCGCTGTTGTCTAGGGTGTTCAGTACTTGCTGTGCTGCAGGAATGTGTGTGCAGATCTTCCAGTTTGTGTAATGGGAGGGTGTCGACTAACGCTGGTGTTTATAAATCCTAGTTATGCCTGGCTATAGGTTGTTGAAGCGCATAGAAGGGCACTGGATTGTTTGTAGGTGCCGTGGGTCTGGCTGGAAAGCCATGCCTGTGTGTGCATTTTGTATGGATGGGCACGAGAAAGGAAGCCATGTGAGCACCAAATGAAGTCGTGCATTGCCAGGTGTATCTATAAATCCAGGGAAGGGGACAGAGAAGGATACATGAAATAAGGGAAGTGCTTCTCAATGCGAGGGCACTTCTGCAGTTTGGAAAATGTTGCATTTGTAGCAATAATAGAGTGAAACTCTTTTGTGCTTATGAAGTCCTTGTGCTCCAGCTGAAATTCTTTCAGTGTTTTTGCAGGACATAACTGACCCCATGCATCGTGCAGCAGCGCAGAGCTGTCTGAAGGCTGCCCCTCACTGTGCAGCCACACTGGTCTGCAAGGTCCTGGTGACCTCCTGTCGGGAAGTGGCGCTGGCTGCTTCCAAATGTTCTTAACCTGTCATAAGTCCTGCGCGCTGGCATATAAGGCATGGGTAAGTACAGAATACTTGAGCCAAGATGTTGTGGGTGCTTGTCCCTGTGGGTTGCGTGTGTCCGTGTATGCTTGTCTGTGTCAGGCAGGGAAAATGGTGCTGCTCTGCATCATTAACACAGAGCTGGCTTTGAGTTCACTGAGTTCCTCCAAGTTCCTGTCATGCTTGTAACAGACACAGATTTACACAGGCCTTCAAGGTGCCTCAGCTTCTTGGCAGTCAGTAAGGATTGCTCGTTTCAGGGTGAAAGGGAGGCAGAGTTGTGCCGTATCTCCTTGGAAAAATGTGCTCCTGAGGGTCACAGAGGAAGAGGTTATCCAAACGGTTTAAGACTGTGCTGAACTAGGACATCTATTGCATTTATTCGTGGGTGATGACAGAATAAAAAGTCAAGGTTTGTTCTCCTCAAGGAGGGAGCAAAGCAGCACCTTGCATCCCCATCCAGGTGCAAGAGGATTGCAGCCAACCTGCTGCACAGGTCAGCGAGGCACAGCACCCCTAAACACCACTAGGGCCATAAGGCTCTCCCCAAACCTCCGTTGTGTGCAAAATACATTCTTGGCTGCATGCTAGCAACGAGCCTGGATGTTTTCTGACAGGGCTGCGCCCCAAACATGTTTCAGTCTCACCCTTGGGAGGATGCTCACAGCTTTTTCTCCCCACGCAGGACTGACCAAAGAAGTAGGGGCTGCTGAGGAGCAAGCAGCTGCCGAAATGGCCGTGCAGGTAGGAAGGATGCTCTTTGAGGCTGTAAACTCGGGCTTCTCAGTGCAAACCACATTAGGCACGAGGTAACAGCCGTCCCCTGCCTTTGCTGTGGGACAGGGCTTGTTTGGTGGGGGCACCTCCGGAGCAGCACTGGAGTGAGCAGAGGCTGGGGAATTTGGGCGTTACGCTGCTGTTCTGCAGCTGCCCTTCCCTGGTCTCCTAGGTGTTTCGCTGCTGCCTCGGTACATTTGTTTTGCTATCTGTGGAAAGGAGAGAAAAATATTTATCCGCTTATTGTAGCCTAGAGGAATAATCTGTTTATGTTTATGCAACTCCTTTCGCAAAGATATTTTATTGGCATTAGCTACAGGAATGTCTGTTCTCTTCATCTGGTCCCCTGAAGAGAGTAGTTAATGCTCAGTTGACCCTTATTGTTTTAGGACTTAGCTCCAAAGTAAATGGAAAATAAGTGAGTATTTACTACTACTCTTCTGCATCTGCTTACAAACTAAACAAAAGCACTTTTGTGTCCGAAGGTGAGATTTCTGCCTTCTCACCGTATTTTTCCCCTGGCCCTTTCTCAAAGTTGGATCAGCGCGAAGTACAGACATTTAACTTGGCCTTCCAGCCTGCTTGGGTCCACGCTTCTGGAGCACCCTTCTAGTCCTAGCTGGCGGGTTGCTGTCTGTGAGCTGGGAGATGGCGGTGCACAGCCAGTTCTTGACCTGTTGCTGCTGTGCTCTCCTGGAAGCCCTGGCATATAAAAAAACGTGTCATGCCACACAATGGTGAGAAAGCAGCCGTGGCTGGCCTCCTGACAAAGTTACACAGCATAGGGCAGGTCTCCTCTGGGACCAGTGCTGTAATCCATCGCGACTACCAGGGTCCAGATGTGCGATCTAACGCAGATGTTAATATTTTATACGTTAGCTGTAAGTCACTGCTTTCTCGAGGACCTTGAAAGGTCCTGCCGGCAAAGCACTTTGGAAGAAACATGTTTCCACTGTCTCAGCAGAGCAGTGATTATCACCCTCCAAGTTGGGATTGCCCAACAGCAATGGTGTTGTGGGCTGGCAGGTAGCACAAGACCCACCCAGAAGTTTTAAGAGAGCAGAGGCCCAATATGCCTCTTCTCCTGTAACTCCTTCTGTCCAGAGCAAGATGCAGTCCTCCTCCACGTGTGCCCTGCCCTTGCCTCTTGCAATGACCTGGCTGCCAGAGCTGCTCCTGATGGCAGTCCTGTTTCGGGATGCTTCCCTGGCAGGAGCAAGACGCCTGTCCCAACTCACCAGAGCTGTGGCCTTCCAGACTTCCTAGTTTGAGAAGAAAGCTTCAACGTACACAAAAATTAGAAGACAAGTGAAGGAACAAGGTGTTGTTTGAAGTACAAAAGAATGACTTGTTCATTTCAAGGTGATTTCAGTGTTTGTAACTCCTGATTCATAACTGGGGTTGCACTGTTGGGTCCTATAGAGGAGCTGTACTGCCCCATGGGCACATCTCACTGGGCTGTTGGAGGAGAACTTGCTGGGAAACAAACCTTGCAGGAAACAGCAACCTGTGCTTTTGCTGCTCCCTAACAGCAGAGAATTTGAGGAGTTATGTTTCCCGTTCGAGAGAGCAAGATTAGGGCTTTTTCTGGCTCACCTAGAGGGTTGATTTGTCATGATCAAACCTCAAAACCACATCTTTCTTCAGAACTTCTGCTTATTTCCTTGTCTCCTCTCTGGATTTGAAACCTTGGTGCTGCTGTCACCAATGTTTCAGTGTGGTGTGGAGGGAGCCTCAGGCAGAACAAGCATTTGGGCTCTTCTCAGCTTATAATGGTCTATTCTGATTAATCACCTAACGTACCAAAGTCCATACTCTGTCGAACAAGGTACTCATGGCACACGTACGTAAAGCATCAAGCTGCTGCTTTTGGGAATGCGCTGGAGGATCCGTCAGGTTTCCTGTGCTCTCCCTGACTTCAAGCTAGTGTGACTGCGTAATACATTTTGAATCCACATCTAAGCTTTCTGAATTCCCTATTTAATTAATAATTTTGTGTTTACTTTTTTTAAAAACCAAGTAAATAACAGCTGGTGTTTGCTTATGCCAGGAGGACAAGCGCATTACACAAACACCATACTTTCTCAGCATCAAAACTGAAAATGAGTTCATGTCTGAAGGGCCATTGGCGTACTGATACGTGTTTATAAACCTGTGCAGTTCAAAGTAACAGATACAAGGGGAAGAAAGAAAAGATGTCGTAACAGATTTCAGCAGAAAAAAAATATTCTTCCAGACCTGCTATAACATTTCTCATGCTTCCTGTTTCCCCTAGGAATAAGCTCTTTGAGAAGTAGCATATTTTGGCAATTCCTCCTTGTGACCTAGCTCCTGGAGAGAGTTTGTCTAAGCTGAAGGGCAGGAGGGCAGCCAAAAATGTAATTGGGCAAGTTAAACAGTTGTGCAGCTGAGAGCCCTTCATGTGGTACAGCTGACCGAAGCTTCCATGAGAAGATGTTGGTATGTCAGACGAGCTATTTGGGCATCCCCCTGGGTTGCGAATACAAAACCCCCAAACATGCGCACCTGCAGAGGAAGGCTCATTTCTTACGTATCAGCTGAATTGGATTTGGCCCGTGGTGCAGTTGGAAGGAAAGAGCTTGGGAAGATTTATTCCTGTGTTACGATATGTAAAACCAGATGCTGCATCTGTATCTCACAGGAAATCATTTCTGTGCCCAATTCCCATTTTCTGTGATTGCAATCTCCTCTCCCTTTTGGTATGTCCTTTAGTTTGCTGTTCTAGTCCTGCCTGTGACTGACTTTTCACCTACCCCCAAAACGCGTGTAGCCCAGTTGCATCCTGTGGAGTAATCAGAAAACCAGTTGGGTTTCTCATAGGAACTCCTTGTAATGCCTGTCATCCTAGCGCATTTCTTTTAGCAATTTTAAGGGCCAAGTTGCCAGCTTTACTTCCAATAGAGATTACACTTTACTGACAACGAGAGACTTGTGGATCATGTAGAGGGCAGATCCAAATCGGGACATCCCCGTGTTGTCTGGACGCTTTGAACAGAGGACCCGACGTGTTCTTGTCACATGAAATTCACAAAGCAGTTGGGGAGTGCTCTGTATTTTTAGGATTCCTCCTCAGCATTCTTCTATGAATACCCACATGGCTTAGCTGTCCTCCTTCATACTTGTTCTTTGATGTGTTTGTGCTCGTATTATTAAACGCATGACATAAAGCACAAGGGATCCACCGGACAGCCAAATTTACAGTGGTGTATGATCCTTAGGATTCGCGTCTCTGGGTGTTACTGTCTTTACAAATGGGTGTAGCCCTGCTGGCACCTCTGAGAACATTCCTGCCTTAAATCCCACTGAAACATGCACAATGAAAAAAAATCGCTTTCTGAGGTCACGTGAAGCATTACAAATAATCCCAGAGTGCTCAGTTATGGTCTCTGCAGTAATAAGGAAGGGTCTTTTCATAGGGATGTTGGAAACTTGAAGCAAATATTTTAAGTAGCAGGCCCTGGACCTAAGAGGCGGAGCAGAAGTGCCTAACCAGTTGGTGTGATCAGGTAATAATATGGAACTGTGCTCTGTGCTGTGCTCTGCACCTTTCATGGGTGATTAATCTTCATTTTTTGGTGCTGTTACCCTCCCAAAGTCATGCTCCCAGCGCATGTCAAATGAAAGACAAGGGCTGGCCGAGGGGCAGCAGGGCATCACAGAGCTGCTCCTGCTTTATGATGAGTGAAGAGCGTACATGAAATAGGCTGGTGACAGAACACCCCATGCTCTTCAGGGGCCCCTTTTGAAGCCAAGATGTTCCTTCACCTGTGCCCAGCTCTTGCCCTTTGCCTCAGCTGGGTCATTCATACGCAAAGCGTGGCCCTCCAGTGTGTTACAGGATAACAGCAGAGGTGTGTGCTGGAAACGTGCCCTGGTTTGCCTCCAGGTCTGTGATGCACAGTATATCTGAGTGAAGAAAAGCTCACGGTCTGTGACCACTTGCTGCTTTGTTAGCAGTTAAGAAAACAGCAGTGCCTTCCCGGGCAGTGGATGTTTCTGCTGGGCCCCAGCACATCTCCATCCTTGTCCTGCCCCTGCACCAAGGGGGGTGGCAGTGCTCTGGGGGTTTAGGTGGATGTTCAGGAGGGTCTCAGAGACATCAGGTGGATGTCTCTGGAGGGTCTCAGCAGCAGCCCTTCCAGCGGCAGATCGCTGATCCTCGCTGTGATGCGGTGCAGCCGTCTGCAGGGCAGCAGCGGCAGTGATCTCGTTGCCAGCTCAGGACTGAACTTCTCCAAATCTTGGCAAAGACACTCCTGTGTTTCCACTCTTTCCCTGTGCAGTGCGAGCCAACGCCTGGCTGCTCGGGCAGGAGCTGCCTGCCGGGTGCTCGTGTCACTCTGCCCGTGGTGTCCTCCCACCAGAGCAGCTGCAGAAAGCTGGCTGCTGGTCTGCAAAGCTCAGAGCTCTCCCTTTTGTACCCCAGGTGGGTGGGGAGGACCGTGGAGCACTGCGGAAGGTGGTATCGAGCTGGATCCTTGCTCGGCATGGCTGCAAGGGGCTGCGGCCCGGGGCGACGTCCATCCGGACAGGAGGGAGCATTCCCCTGGCACGGGTAGGGGCAGGGATGCAGCATTGGGGGATGACGTACTGGGAGGGGAATGTTCCCCTCCTCTGGTGGCTTGACTGGGTGCAGCTGGGCCTCAAGTGTGTTTTAAAGTATTTTCTCATTAGGGTCAGCTTATGGGGAAGTAGCAGATGGCAGAGCGAGGCTAAATTAGCGAGAGACGTGTGCTCTGTTAATGCTCTTTCTCTGTATAAACAATAGCTGGAGAGTGAAGCAGGAACGAAGACGCTGCTGTGTTTGTGGCTGCCTCTGCTGCTAAGTAGATGCAGAGGTCTACGGCGTGTTTTGTCAGCAGTGAAAAAGAGTAGGAGGAATTTGCCAGTCCTCCCACAAGGGAGGAAAGATTGCAGCTCTCCTCTCCTTGCAACAAAAATAAAAGTGCTCGAAAGCATGTGAGGGAAGAAAGAAAAACGCAGAGACAATTTACATTAACGGCCAAACAGACCATATACTGTTGATCTCCTCTGTTTCAGCTTCTTCATATGAAAACCGATCAAACTAAGGATATTGCAAACAGCATTTCTCCTCTGGTATTCCCAGAAACTCTCCGACTTCCTAGTGTTTGAATCTGTCCTAAAATACTGGTTTGAAATACATGCATCTTTCTCTCGCAGCTGTGTGTGTATGTACAGAAATGTAAACTTACAAATACAGCTCGGGACAGCTGCTTATGGAAAGCGTCTCTGCCAGTGGCAGTTTCTCTATGGAAGTGAAGAAATAATTTTTCTTGCAAATTTATGGTGCTTGAGGAAGTCTCAGAGTAAAGATATAGATGTCACCTTCTCGGCGGTGTGCGTTATGATAGAGAGGGGAATCCTTGATGCTTTTATGGAGTAACATCAGCTGGGCAGCGATCAGCCCCAACCCTCAACATGGTTTGGACGTCCCTGCGTGCTGCCAGGTGAACTCTGGTGTCTGCCTCACGACCAAAGCAACCACCAGGAGATGGATTTTAGCTTTACCAGCCTTTTATAATGCCACAAACAATTGTTGCCAGCAGCTGCCTGCATCTTCTCACTTCTCAGCTTCTTTGCTACGTCTGCCTGCGTCCAGCAGTGTAAAAGTGTGCAAGCCTGGTGTACGCTGATGGGGAGTTTTGCATCTAAATATGCTCCTGGGATCCCAGCTTGGATGTTGGCAGCACTGGTGTTGGTGTCTCAAACGGTGTTTTTGCAGCCTTCATCTTCGGTGATTGTTCTCAAGCCACAGCAATGAGAATCTTGGCAAAATAATTACCTCGGATTTCTGTCCTGCACTTTGCAGCCTGGGCTGTGTGCTTTCATGTGCAGTGTCCCCGTGGGTCACACACCGACAGCCCTGCAGAACAGCCCCTTCTGCTGCCACCCTCCTGGTGTGTTAGCTGGTACCAAATCCTGCTCCAGTTCCCGTGCCGCTGTTAACTCTGTGGTGGAAGCGGGTGTTAAGACTATTAGAAAAACAAACACAAAACTGTAAAACCCAACAATGTGAAACGTTGTTTTCCAGCAGGGCAGACAGATCCCTGAACAACTTGGAGACTACTTACTAAGGAGATAGACTTCCTCCAGGGATCTTTATCATAAAAGCAGCTTAAGTGACTCACTCTTTCCCTGAGGACATTCTTAAAACAACTCCACTCATTTTGTCTCTGAGTGGTCAGAAAGAGGGATTTATTTTTTGCTGTCCTTCAAAGAAAAAGAAAAAAGGGGGGGGGGCGGGAGAGAGAGAGAGAACTCTGTTTAAAAAAGTCAGCAGCCATATTTCCAGGAAAATCTGGGCTGTATTTAATACTAAAGGTCTGCATGCAGCTCCCTAACGCATGGGCTGACTGGCACTATGCTCACTCAAGCAAGTGCTTCAGTGAAAAATTCAGCACTATTTTTAGTTCTCTTACAACAAACCACTTGATTGTAAGGCCCGGGGAGCTGTGACATTGTGATTGCTGGAGCCGACAGGAGACGCGGCAGCCTGTTAGCTACACCGAGGAGACCCAGCCGATGTGGAGAAGCCCTCATCGAGAGCAGGTAAAATCCTGTAACCCTTGGTGTGCCCGGGAAGTGGATCCGCTGGTCAGAGACAGGGCAGGAAAGCGTTAGCTGGCTGGCTCTATCTGCTCTTGCCTTTAAAGATTTCATTCCGTAAATTCCTGTCCTGACCGTCAGCTTTTAAAACCCTCTCCAGTTTTTTTTTTTTTTTCCTAGCCTTTTCTGGGGTTTTACAGTATCTTGGGCGAGTTAGCAAATGGCAGGAGTGAAAAAGTTTCTGAAGTGAAGGCATTCTGCTTTAAAAACAAAACAAAAAAAAAAAACACAGCCATTTCAGTGTCGGGGTGAGTAGCCTGTGACCAAGTACTACAACCCCTTCCTCCCTCCCTGCTAACTTTATCGACTCGCAAGAGAAAAATCCCCTGCCTGGGACTGAGGGGGTTCGATCGGAGCAGCCCGTGGGGGCTCCTGGCAGACTGAGCGCGGTGCCTGGCGCGGGTCGGCTCTCCCTGCGCGGCCTCTCTCGGGCAGCAGCACCGACCTCCCTTTGTCCCCGTGGTGGTTGGCACGGCTCAGCCCCACGCCAAGGAAGCTGGTCCCGTGGGGTCTGTGCCCGCAGCCCCAGGGGCGAGGTGGTTGCCATTCCCAGGCGATGGAGTCACAGTGGGGACGGCCGCCAGCCAGCCGATAGCGGCAGCCCCGGGGCTGTCGTGCCCGCGGTGCCCCTGCCCTCGCGGACTCCGCTGCCAGCGTGCGCTCCTGCCAGGTGAGATCTCGGGGCCTCAGGTTTATTTCCCAGAGGGTTGGTGCTCCGTGGTGTGCCGTGGCCCTGTTGTGGTGCTGCCAAGGAGATGAGCTCCTGGATTTCGGCAGCATCCTGCCCGCTGCCTCCTCGGTTTGTGGAGCTGATGCCGTGTAGCAGCTGCTTAAAGTGTGCTTCGTTTGGAGAGAGGGCTCCAGGCTGTTGGTTGTGCAGCTCCTGGCTTTCACAGGCACAGGAACAGCAACTGGGGTTAGGGAAGGAAGCTTTCACACACATGATATACCTGGGGTAGTTGTCTATGCTTCTCTGTTTTGTGTTTTCAGCCTTTTGTTTCAACTTGTTTGTGCAATGTTTGCCAAGTCCTTGCTTTGGTCAGTCTCAGACTTCAGGGTGAGCCTTCAAGTTTAGCTGCTTTTTGAAACAACTGTGGGCATGGCACTGTCTGTGACAATATTATCTTAAAAGAGCATGGCGTGCCTCTTTCTCGATGCGTTGTTGGAACGCACGAGGAAGGGGCACAGCTGAATTCCCACGAAGCCTGTGTTTAACACTCCTGCCTATCAGCTGGCCGAGCTGCTGCCACCTCCTCCACGTGCTGGGAACGTGTGCTACCGAAACGGGCTGTCCCAGCCAGGGCCACGCACTGCTCTCAGAGCTGCTGTGGTCACCACCTCTGCCCCAGCTCTGCTGAAGAGAGGCGAAGGGGCAGCTTCACGGCCAAGCTTTCTGCGTGTTCCTGCTAGATGCGTGTGTTTGGGTGTGCGTTGTGCAGATGGCACAAACAGGGTGTTGATAAAATGTGCTGGCCTTAAGCTTGTATGGACTGAGTCAAGACAATTGGCTGTGATCAGTCATGTTCATGTGAGATGAGATTTTTAATGATGTTTTAGGGCTTTAAAAAAAAAAAGTAAAATCAAATATCAGAATTAAAGTCTGCTGATTTGTCCTCACTGATGCTGGCAAACTAGATTTACCTCCTCCAGAAAGAGTTTCTAGCACTGTTCGCTGAGTTGCCAGTCACAACACTGATTACTGAATGAAGGCAAGTGGAATGAAGAGTCAATTACTCCATCATCTGAATTCAGCAGAGTTCCTATACTCTAGAACTTATTATGTGCTCTGAATAATTAAGATTATAATTAGTTGGGTTAATTCTGGAAAAAGTAGATGAGGTTTCACAAGAATTTCAATGGCAACAGTTTAGGGTTCTTGCAAACAGCACATCTCTGGGAGACGCTGTGCGTCTCTGTGTAGGTCAAAGCTGTGTGTCTGCGCATGGAGACCAAATGCACAAATGTTAGCAACTGCTCTAAAGGAGGACTGGAAATGTCCCAGTCAGCACCGTGTGCTGGTCTGCTTCCTCCTGTTATCCCAAGTGTTTTGTGGGCTGCTGCCAAGCAAACCACTTGGACAGAGAGCCCTTGCGCGGGGAGCTGTCACTGCCGTAGCCACTCCTTCGTCTTGGAAGATGCCTGGGCAGGAGGCATCACACCGCCTTGCAGGAGGATGATGCCTTGTGCACCACACAGGGCAGGGACAGGCACGTGTGGGCTGGAGTCCCACACGTTGTTCCTCCGTTCCGATCTGCGAGCAGCGGGGCTAATCGAGTCCTTTGGCAACAGATATTAAAATTAGGGTCTTAATATTTAGTAAGAACTCCAACTTGTTCATGTCTAGTCATTTCTTCAAGTTAGTTGCTTGTTAGCAGCTCTGCGCTTGCAGCCTTGCTTGGCCTGAGAAGCTCCCTGTTCCTTTCCAGGTGGTTTGCTGTGCTTGCAGTATCCCAGCCCTCGACAGGAGCGTCTGATACCTCCAAAGAGATCTTGCTCTTGCCCGATTTTGAGCCTTCAAGTTCTATTTTCCACACTTGACACAGCCTGGATAGTGTTACTGCATGGGAAATGTTTATGGCTCTGTGGAGAGGGGAAACTGCAGGAGCAGATAACAGCATTTCTGCTGGAGAATCTGTGCTATAGCTCTTCTGCTACTAGCTAAAGAGCGTAGCAGCATGCTGTTAGCACAGGGCAGCACGCAGCCTTTCAAATGGAGTGCTTCACAGAGCAGCTGAACAGACGGAGGGAGTTATCTGAGAAGTTCTGATGTGCAAAGGGCAGAAAAGGCCAAATAATGAAACAGTTCAGAGAGCTGCACAGCAAAGGAGAGGAGCTGAAGCCATCAACAAAGCCATCGATGGTGGCAAAGGTGAAAGCCTGGAGCGTGCCAGTCACAAATTTCATATGACAGGTGAAGGCAAGCCAGCTCTGCAGTTCAAAAACAGGGGTAGTGAGGGTGTGCTGGCTGCTGTGTGCTAGAATCAGCCTGACACAGAAGGTGGTCTGTGTGGCTGGATCATCTGATCCCAATGTTCTGGTACCTTTTGTGCTGGAAAGACTCTGGTCCTTAAAGCAAAAAACTCCACTACCTCAGAAAAACTATGCCTGTTCTTAGCTGCCTTACTCAAAGACACACCAAAACATCAGCTGTCAAGGATTTGTTTGGTAGTGTGGGTCTTACCACGTGAGAGGTGGTTGCAATGCTCCCAGGAGGTGTTATGAAGTGAGCACGTGTTTGCAGAGTATCGGGATATAAAATCCCTTCCTCCTCTTTCCCTGCAGCCCTAAGCCTCTCAGTTGGGTCGGTGGGTGAGACGCTGTGCCGCTGGTCCCCTGCCATGCGCTGCGTTCAGCTGGAGGTGGTACCACAGGGGGTGTTGGAGCACCCCTCTTCTGGAGCTGCTTCTCAGTATTGCAGAGCTGCCCTGCTCTGTTGAGGGGCTGCTGCTGCCTCCTGCTCTCTCTTCCTAAAACTGGGTGATGCTCGTACCTTAATGTCCATGCATCCTCACAGAATGGACAGAAGTCTTGGCTCAAGGAGAAGCAATTTCCTTCTGTCTTTATTGTACAGTCTGGGATGAAAAAGAGATAGATTGCACGTCGCTAGTGCACCCTGTATCTTCTGCAGGCTATAAAAGAAAGCAATACAGCTCAAAAGCAAATTGTGAAGTCCAGACTGCGTTGAGGCATTTAATCATAAGTTCAAAGAAATAATGGCTTCTGAGCTTCCTGGAGATGAGCAGTTATCACATTGTCTTTTTTCACGTACTGTAATTGCAGAGCTGTAAATCAGTTACATACTTCAGTTTAAAACTGGTTTCCATTTTTTTTTCCCTAAACTTCATTAGCTAATTATAACTTGAAATAGTCTATTAATTAAACTTCATTTTGTAATGAATCCAGCTCATCCTTCTTAAGCCAAGTCTGATACAAAACCAACCTCGTTCTAATCCTTAAATGAAGTCATTGACTTTTCTGTCTGTGAATGTCAGTCAGATGGTGCAGATGACTGCAGTGCTTAACCTGACCGTTACCCGCAGACCCTGCAGCTCCCTCTTCTCCCAAGACAGACTTTATTGACTTACGAAGCACTGTAATACAGCACACGTAACCAGGTGAGTTCCCACTGTTCGTTCCTGCTGCCAGAGGAGCAGTTGCAGATTTTTTGATGCTGATTTTTCAAGAACACACCAGATCTTGTGAGAAGTGCGTTGTTGGTTTTAAGCATGAAAATAAGTGTCAGGTTTTCACCACCACCAGGAACATGGGGTTGTTCAGGTTGGGACAAGAGCCGCTCTGCATGATGCTCTTGATAATCTGCCCCTTCTCCAGGACTGCAGATAGATCTTGATGAAAAGCTGAGCAGTGAATGGTACTCACAAAGAGATGGACATGATTTTTTTCATCAGTGAAAAAGGGATGCATTTTTCAGGCTGAATATTTTACACTTTATAAAGGAATAAAAGGCAGCTAGGAGCAGAAGAGAATACCTTTTAAAAACAGTTGTCATATGTTTGGGGAGAGCACAGATGATACTCGTCCATGTTAGTGCTTAGGACTGTTGGCTGAGAGCGTGTGGAAGAGCTAACACCCAGCAGTTGTTTCAGTTTCCTTGTTTGTGTTCTGCTTCGGGCTTTGCTTAGTTCACCTTATTCCACCCAGGGGACATTGGCACTGCAAATGAGCTGGACTTGTAATGACCAAATACTAACTTCCTGATATGAAGCGCCCAAAAGCTAAAGATGTTCCCTGTAACAGTGAAGAGCTGCCATGCTTGTCTATGGATTATGAACACCCACCTCTCGGGGAGCTGATTGCTGGTGTTGTGTTACCAGTGGCAAGAGATGTGTGTTTGGGTGCCACTTGTTCATGTCCTCCCATCACCTGACACTGAAATCTTTGCTTAATGTAAAAGACAAGGTGGCTTAGTGGCTTCGTAATTTTGCACTCCTAACATGAAAACTAATGGAAAGATAGAATGAAGGTGTAAAACTAAGACCAGAGTATCTTGAATTTTGAGAGACATGGCCGTGCAATCAGAACCTGCAATAAATGATCAAAGATGAGATAGAAAAACCTGTTCTTATTAAAAGAGGTATGTGCAAGTGTATTTGCTTAGGCACTCAGAATTAGAAGAGCTGTGGCTGCTTTGAATGTGAAACGTGTCCTCAGGAAATAATTTTTGCATTTAAGCTTTAAGGAGTCTTGGAAGTAAAAGCCATTTTTGTGGAATTGGATTATGCCTTAGGCCTTGATTTTTATATTTTCCTGTTGTGTATCATCTTTTCTTTCTAAGATCCACAAACAGGTTTTTCATCCTGGTTGCTACTGGCAGAAACCTGTAAATCTGATTTTTGGACAGTAGCTGGTGAATCAGAAACGCTGCAGGTGGGAAGTTGTGCAGTCAATAGAAGCAGTCACACAAGGTTGATCGACCAGTTTTAGGCCAACTCCGTGTTTTTTCAGAAAGATTGTGGTGATGAGTTAGTGCCAGCAACCTTAGTGCTCTGGATCACAACATCATCTGCAGCCTGCGTGAGTGCTCTCCTCCTACAGAAGTTAAGTATTGCATCTTACGTGCCTAATGTGTCTGCTCCAGTGAGCACTGCCGGCACCAATCCATCCTGAAGGAGAACCTAGAAGCATCCTGAGGGGAATGGATGAACTTAGCTTTATCTTTGCCTTTTTTTAAGCCACTGCGTGGTATCTTGCTTTCTAGCAGCTTGCTGTGTCCCCTGCCCTTGTGCACACCTTGTTCTGTCCTGGCGTGCCTCATTTGCTGCCCTCACAGCTCAGGGCATCCTGTTCTTCAGTGCTCTAAGAACACATTCACCACAGGCCTTCAGGCTTTGTAGTATTGAAAGGGGCTGATTCCTCTTTTAATACAACAAAATTAGGCTTTTGCCTAAGGCAGTGATATGTAGCAGCGAGGGGCATTTTTACTTGGGCTTGCGTGGGCCCTCACTGCGTCTTTTTACAGCTCTTGAAGCAGTTAGGATGTTTATAGGTAGCGGTTTGTGTCGGGTGCCTCTGATTTGCAAATTGCCTTTAAATGCATTCCTTCCAGCTCACCAGCTAGCGCGTGAGCTCACACACATTGTAAAATCTCAGTCAAGCTACAGTGAGAAAGCATGTTGTAGTCATTTATACAACAACTTTTTTTGGTTTAAATCTCAATGAGACCTTCACTGGACACACTTCACTTCAGATACGACCTTTGTGTCTCTGCCGGGTCATTTTCTGGCTTTATTATGCACTTGGCATTCCCGTAAAGCCCTTCGCTGGGTGATCTTAAAGTCTTCAGAAGCTTTAATTAACTGAAGCAGTGTGCCTTCCCTGTGAGGCCAGTAAATATTCTTAATTGCTTTTTTCGCAGAATGAGGAAAATGTGGTAGAGAAATTTTAAAGGAATTCACCAATGCTACGCAGAAAGATACTGAGGAGGCACAAGCAGAAGCCCTAATCCCGACTCCCTCTTTGTGTGCAACATTTTGCTTTACTCCATAAGCAGGCAAGGATATATAACACAGCTTATATATAGGGCATGTCTCCTTTGTCAGAAAACTTTCTGCTTTGTGACCTGTGAGTTGCTAAAAGCAACAAAAGTGTATGGATGAGGAAGTCTTTTCAAAACCAAGCAAAAAAGAGAGAAACCCTGAAAGCCTCATTCTGTTCTGAAGGGCTGTTTTTAGGAAGCTCAGGCAAAGAAGTATACCCTGGGGGGTGCGCAGGGTTTCTGTATGTCTGGCTCTGGGTAGCTGAAGTCTGAATGTAGTTGTTGGGCTGTTGTGCTCTGTGTGTGGTGAAAATCAGGGCCCAGGCAGAGCAGACCACACTGAAGGCACAGCATCGATGCTGCATGGCATGCTGCTGTGCAGGGAAGGGACGGATCCTGCTTTGAGGCTGCTGGTGTAACGCCTGGTAGCTTGAGCTCCTGTGGAGGGGGCAGCACGTCCTGTGGAGACAGCCGGCATTCCCGCACTGACTGTGGGGTGCTGCTGACTCCAGCCTGAGCAAAAGGGAGAAAAGACCCTGACTGCATTGTTGTGAACTGCTTCACCAGGAAAGTGGCATTTATTGGTAGCACGATGTGACACCCAGTTTTCAGGACCACCGAGGAACAAGGGCTGAAGCGGCAGTGAAAATCAGTTGCGCTTCCTGGTGCTCCATCCCACACGGAAACCCTCTTCCACCCTTCGGTGCCTGGTTGTTCACCTCAGCTGATGAGGCTGGCTCTCAGGACAAGGCTGCCCGAGTTGTCAAGAAGCAGGGAGCAGTCTGGAGTAAGGAAGGCAAAACCTTCATTTACTCAAGCCCTTAGCATTTGTTCCATTTTCTTTACCAAGCACAGTATCACAGTATAGATGAGCAGGTGTAATAGTGAGGGCAGTCATGCACCAACAAAATGGGTGGATGAGAATCAGTGGGTTAACTCCATGCTCATTTGATTGCTTTGACGTTTGTAGCTCATGTTTTCTTCTTCTGATCTTCCTGGAAAATAAAAGTGGTTTTTTTTTTTTTTTTTTTTTTTTTTTTTTTCCCCAGCGGGTCAGTAGAAGGAAGGCCTGGACACAACTGTTTTTTCTTTTACTCATCTGACAGCAGATGAGTAATAACAATACACCTGTCTTTGGGGAGCAGAGCTGCTCAGCTCCAGCGAGCTGTTACCTGTTCCCCAACTCCCCAGAGAAAGCTTCGAGCAAGGAAGGCTGCAGAAATGGCAGCAGGTTTCTGTGGCCATGAACTCTGCTGCCAGAGGATAGTTGTGCAGTTTTGAAGCAGCAGTTATTGTTATTGTTATTAAATTGCTTTGAATTCCTGCCTGGAGGCTTCAGTGGGGGAGCTCTAACATGCAGTTGGCTGACACAGAGGGTCTGCGATAGATCATGATGGGATGGGATAAGACAATACAAACAAGAGTAGGTGATTGCAGTATTCACTTAAAAACAGACCAAAATGGCACTGAAGTGAAGAGAGAGAGCCCCACAGTCTGGCACGTGAACACTGGGAACCAAGTGGGGAACTTGAGGGCACCGTGTTACCTAAGGCTTGCGAAGATGCTGTAGGGTGAAGCCTTCAGCCTCTCCGTTTGCAGGCACCAGGACAGGATGTGTGTTCAGCAGGTATTGTTCTCCGCAACAAGCTGGAGTTGTGACTTTGCAGAGGGGACTGTTTGCCTCATCTCCTGTGGTTATTGCTGCCGGAACTGGAATGTGAGAGCAATGTTTAAATGAAATTTAAATCGATGCAGCTGAGGTGGCTCTTCCTCAGCTGGATGCTATACAGTGTATAATGCCCTGTGTTCACAAATACTGTGCATTTGTATTTATCTGATGATTTGTACATGTAAAAGATCATTTTGCAAGATGTTTGAGCACTCATTTGTGTGTTGGCCACTCAGTACTTCCATGTCCTCCCAATAAAAACGACCCCAAAAGGAGGCAAACAGGCAACACAGCAAGTCATTGCAAGCTGGAACCTCATGCCTGGCTTTGGATTCTTTAGATACTAAATGTGTAGGACGTAATTTATTTTTAGCAAAGGAAATGCCTGGATATTTTTCAGCAGAGGAAGCATTTTTTCCAGGTATTTACTATTTTGAAAATATCAAAGTTTGAGATGACCTCAGTCCTGACAGCACTCAGTTACTAACATTGGCAGATGAATTCAGTGTTACGAGCTCTCCACCCTTCAAAAGCTTGCTTTCTTCAGGAGGAAGGAGAACACCACAAACCCTTCTGTTTCTCACCCCTTCTTCCTGTCGTCTGCCTGTGTTGTGTCTGCTGTGTTGCAGATGGAACCAGTGATCCTCCCGCACCTTACTCTGAACTAGGGTAAGCCCATTTCTGTAAACAGGCAGGCAAGGCTTCAGTAGGACGGAGTGGACCTGACCTTTAATTTTGGCAGCTTGTCCTCAGCGCTGGTGGCAGGATTCCCAGTGGTGGAGCACCTGCACAGGGAAGTGTGTAAGCCTTTGCCTGCTCAGTTTTTGTCTAATTAATGATGACCAAAGTCACTGTGCGGCCACAGTCTACACCAGGAAGCTCTCCTTGGCCCTAAGCAGGCAAGCTGCAGTACTGCATAGCTGATCACTTGCTGGAGCTGGAAGGCAAAACGCCGAGATGTCACTGCTGAAAACTGTCTTTGGTGCTCTGTTAGCTCCTAGTTTGTTGAGAACAGAAATGACAGGTGCTCGCTGCCTGCGTGCACACCTCCTAATAGCAGCTTAAGGGTAAAAACGTAGCGTTAGTCTGGAAAATGCAGTGCACTAAAGATCGACTTGCTTGCGATAGGTACCTGAGCATTTTTAGTACAGAGGTATCAGCATCACAAAAGCAAGTGACAAGCATGTCATTTTCCTGTGATCTGTAGGAGTGATGCCACTTGCCGTCACTGCAGAATCAGTGCTGTGCTGTCTGCCCCTTTTGTTATGTGTGCTGTGGGGCTTCGGGTACGTTTAATCTAGCTCAGCGCCTCCCAGCTCCATGATGTATTGGGTCAGTTTGGGCTAATTCTGAGCGTAGCGTATACACTGAGAGCACTCAGAGTATTCTCTTGCTGCAGCTGACACCATTTAGTTATGTATCTAAACTGAAAGAATCTGCTTAGGTTTGTTTAGTACTCTTCACATCTGGAGAACCAAGTCATTGTGTACGCAGTACAAAAGAAAGAAGCGATTATATCTGGACCTGTATAACAGTGCAGATTCCAGCAGATTGCTCTCTTACTTCCCCTCCGCCGATCACTTCTACATCTCGTGAATCAAAATGAGGTTTCTGAAGTGAGTTTTGAAAAAGTCCTGAGCGGTGGCCCTGAGGTACAGCTTGCCCCGGGGCGGATGGCAGCCAGCTGGCGTCGAGGCGGCCCTGTCTCGCTCCCCCTGCCCACTGCAGGGCCCAGCTTCCTGCTGCTGCAGGCACGACAGGCATTAACGGGGAATGGCTCTGCCATGTAGAAACCGCTGCGGCAGCGTAATCTTTGTCTGGGGCTGTTTAGGCAGCAGCCTGAGCTGCCCTAATGGAAATAAAACATACATTGGGCCGGTGGAGGAGAGTGACACAGCTGCGGCCCGTTAGCGGTGGACGGTGGAGCTGTGCCGGGACAAACCAGCGGCTCCTGACAGACAGGCAGGGAGCCCGGGAATGGAGAGGAGCAGCAGCAGTGAGGAGCAGAGGTACTCCGTGTGCTCTTTGTGTCCCGGGAGAGAACAGGGAGACACGGCGGTTAAGAGGGATGCCGTGTTTGTGATGAAGGGGGCAAATGCCTTTTCCAAAATGTGCCAAAGATCAACCTACACGTTGGCCCGGGTTGAAGAGCAGATGAAATTTGTGGCATTTCTGTCTGAATGTGTTTGTTAACACTGCAATTTGTAGTCCTACAAAGATGCCAACATCTAAGCAGCTTATACTGGAATTTGTCAGTGTATACTGCAGTCTGTTTGCAGAGTCCTGCATCCACTGAAACTTTCTGTAGCGTGAAAATTTCAGCTTTGAGTTGATCGGTGTGGGCACAGAAGCTGTGGCTGTAATGCACCTCCAGCAGGAGGGCAGAGAAATCCTTCCTGCTGAGAAATTTCCATTGTGTCAGGAGTAGGAAAGCCTGCATGTATGTCAGCATGCGCTATGAATAACTCCCAGTGGTCCTGATAGAAGGGAGCCCTTATTTCTAGGTAATGTAAATAGAAATGATTTTTCTTTCCTAGAGAGAATGGTTTCAGTAAAGCCTACAAGAAGGCAGGATTATTTGGGCACGTGCTTTTTCCTGCCATCAAAAATGACTGGGGACTAAGGAAAAAACTCTCCTTCTTAAAATAAGATCAGAATTAATGTGTATTAAGAATGTGTTGCAGGCATGCCGGCTCTACAGGAGTAGCTGTTACACACTGCAGCGGTAGAGAACTGTGGTATTTTTAGAAGTTTTCAGCAAACAGCAGCATTAATGTAACCATTGTGCTTCATTCCCGTGTCACTTTGGCAGCCGTTTCCAGTATAAGCAAACAGAAAAGTTTGCCTTGTCGTCTACCACCCAGGGAAGCGTTTGTGTGTTAGCACAAGTCAAGGTGGCACTCACGGATCCTTTCTGCAGTCCAGCTTTATTCTCTCTTTATTTTGGCTTGCCCTGGGAGATGCATCATCGGTAGGAGGTGGTAGATAATCGCTCACCAGGGGATGTGGATGGGGGCAGTGGGATGGGATGTCCTTCAGGGTGCTTTCCACCCTGCTGCCGCAGGGCTGGGCCTCACTCAGATCACCTTATCTTGCTCCAGAAAGGCAAGGGGAGGAGAAAATGTCTGTGCTTTACTCCAGAACCTTTTAGAAAACAGCTGCTCCCCTGAATCAGGAGGGAGAGATGCTTCCCTGGGTCTGCTTTTGCTCTCAGTTAAATCAATGGAAGGGAAATAGAAAATGGATTTTGAGGAGTGCAATACTGCACCGCTGTATGCTGTTGCACAATGTTGTTTTCTCTGAAGCCAGTGAGCAGAATGGTTTTGGTTTGTTTAAGCACAAAATTGTAAACTTCCTCTTGTGAGCATGAAGTCTGAAAGGATAGAATGAGGATCGAGTCCATTTCATTGCGAGCAAAGTGTAACAGTGAGCTTTAATCTCCAAGCCTAACATTCAAACTGAGATTAGGGTTAATGTGGAGGCAGAAGACAAATTGCAAAAATACCCAGCTTCTCATGTCAGACACTTCATAAAAAGAACTACATTTTTAAAAAAATGTAGGCCTACTATGAGAGAAGTTTTTTATGAAGCAGAAACAGAGATGCTCAGATTTGAAATGAATGAGGTAAAGAAGAAATACAAGGTAAAGTGCTATTCTAGTAAATATAGAGGGGAAATGGCATACTAAAATATGGAAGTACTCAAGGGTATCCTGAAATACAGCTCTGAGGAAAAAGCTAGCAATGTAATTCAGGAAAGAAATTTGGATTTATTGTGATTGTCTCTCGGAATATGACCCAAGAAATATTGGCTGGTTTATTTGTGCCACCTCTTTCTTACAGTGCTGTCAATCTTTTTATCCGAGTAGAGCAGTTCAGGAGATTGGAGCTGCTAGAGGAAAAGCCCAGGAGAATAAGCTGGAAGGAATGGCTGCATCTGTATTGCTTCTGACCCTGCATGTACCAGAGGCTGGGAAAGCATCGGTTCCAGGAGCTGGCGAAAAGCAGAGCTCCCGAAGGGAGGCAGGGGATGAACTGCGAGTGACAGACTGGTTTGCAGGGATTGCAGACGTAGTGTTTGGTATAACTTGAGCAAAAGGGCATGCCACGGGCAGGAAGAAGTTAGAGGCGATTCTCATTCAATGATCTGTGGTGTCTTTCTCTGATTCTGGATAGAAAAAACACTCCTTACTGGCAATGGCAAAATTCCTTATTTTTTTCCCCTTCTGACTTCCTGGTTTCCCTTAGCTCTGTGTCTGTAGTGTCATGTAGTGTGGCTGCATGCTATAGCTCACCTGTTCTTCTGGGAGCAGGAGGGACTTGCCCAAGACAATTCTGGTTTTGGCTTCATGAAGGATGTAGCCTAAACAGTTTGGTAACTAGTGCAAGGCTGAGCTTAAATGTGCAGTGTATGGGCCAGCAAATGTGCTGCTTTGCTGTAGACCTGCTCACAAAACGGGCTTCCCTGTCTGTTTGTGGGGCCTTTCGAGCCGTAGCATCATAAAAACCCCATGTCCACCAAATTCATTTGTTTGTTGCTGAGAATTGTTAATGCCTCGTTTTTGTCATAGCTTGACTGTACCATCTGGCGCCGATTAGGGGTGCCTGGTACAGGGGACACCCTTTATAGCACCTGCACGTCGTACCTTTCTGCCCCTTTCCCTGCTTTCTGGGATATAAATTCCTTGGTTCGTGTTCACGTGACTTGGGGCAGGGGCTCATGCTCAGGACCTTACTGTTCACCGTGGCTTTGTAGGAGAAACGTGAACTTGGCGAGCATCTGTGACCTTTCTGTCCCTGGCCATGAAAATCTCTTCATTGTATGCGGCTGCATGTATGGCAGCTTGGTGTTTGCCTCCCCGAAACATGTCAGGGATTAACCTTTTGCTGAAGCAAATTCCAGAAACAAAACCTGCCAGCCGGCACAGACTGCTCGTTGCCACCATCCTTCTTCCTGGGGTGTGTCTGCCCCCGACCTGGGACTCCATTTGTTTTTTTGCAAATAAAAACATCTGCCTTTCCCCAGTGAAAGCAGCACTTGAGTGAGGTTCTTGGAGACCTTCTGCACTTCCCCTTGAAATCTAAATTTACCCAGGGACAGAGATTATTTTAGAAGAGCAGGAGCAAGAAAATGATGCCTTTGTTCTGGAGACTGAGAGAGCAGTCTGGTGGTTGTGTTAAAATGCCTGCGCCCTTAATTAATATTGACTGACATTGCTCAGAACAGAATGGTTATATTATGTGCCGTGGCTGAGGGGATGGTGAAAAACAGGCAGGAGTTATCAGGTAGGCTTCAGACCTGGCTGTCATCGCTGCTGTGTTTCCCTTTGGCTTCTAAATCCTTTCCCTGTTTGTTTAAAGAGCAATTCATAAAGCAGCTTTCCGTCTGGAAGCTTGTTTTGTAGTTGTAAAAATCTGGCTTCCCATTCCCAGCTGAAGAGCTTTGAGAAAATGCAAGAGATGGAAGACTGCAATAATACCCAAGTGTAAATTAGTTGGAAATAAATGTTTTGAAGTGGGTTAAATACTGCCTTTGGGCTGGGGACAGTCTCCCTGTGGCAGAGAGTGACAGATGCATTCCTGACACCCTCAGGACAAGGCCTCTGTGTGGGAACAGGTGGAGGAGTGAAAAGGGAAACACGGCCCAGAGTAGCTTTTACTGCCCAAGGGAGCCTCGGACAGGCAAGCACAGATAATGAAGAAGAGCAGAGGGGAAGGGGCTGGCGCTGTGTTTGCTCTGGAGGTCGGTCAGTCTGTCCGAGTGCCAGGATTTATGGCCCCAGTGCTGTGTAGCAGCCTTTTGGGCCCCTGTAACCTCCAAGAAGTGTCCCCCCAAACATACAGTGGCAGCACTGGCCTCTGGCGCTCAGCTGGCAAGGGATGCTGAAGCAAAGCTGAGGGTAAGGGAATGATGTTGGTATTTCTATATTGGTAAGTTTTCATTTTTGTGCCTTTTCTGTGTAACTCTCCGAGCACGACTGCCTTGGCAAGTGGAGTGTGGAAAGCAGGCGTGCTTTGTGTATTTCCTCCAGCGTCAGGAATGCAGGGATGATGGTGTTAGAGGTGGGGAAGTCAAGACAAGCCAGGGAGTGCCAGGGATTGGGATCCAAACATCTGGGGCTGAGCTGCCCCAGCAAGTACCAGAAAAAGGAGAGGCCTCAGCACAGGGATGATGCTGAGCTGCAGAAGCTAAGCAATGGACTGACGCAGCTGACCAGGAGCAAATGCCTTGCAGCAGGGATAGGTAACATTTCAGAACGTATCACTTGCTTTCTAAATATCTTACCTGAATGTAACAACACATGTAAAGGTGCATGCAGCTCACTACCAGCTTGGGCAGAAGTAGTATCCAAGTATAAGACTTCCAAATAAGAATCACCAGTTTGGGATTTAAACAGCAGTTCACAATTATTCATTTTCCACCCCAGAGATCATGCATTGCTTTTCGGTTTGGCTATCGGATGTACATTGAGATGAAAGCTGTGAGAACAGCAACGTTTGTTTGCATTACAAAGGAAAAAGGTTTGAAATGACTGTTTGGAAACATGCAGAACTCAGCTCAGCTTTCAAGCTGGCACTTAACTTACTGACCGAGGTCAAGAAACTGGGCTGCGTTTTACAGGCTTGAGCCCAGGCAGAATCTGCTGGCCGGGGAAGCTGCCGCCGCCATTTCCTGCTGCTGGGAATCCTTGGTTAAACCCAACAACGTGAAAAGCTCTGCCTGGATCTGTGCAGTGGCAGACCACAGACATTGCTGCTGCTCCTTGTGCCTTCTATCTAATTGCCCAGATTATATATTTAGTTGCCCATCTTAACGACTTGTTGCTAAAATTACAAAACACCAGAGGACAAAATGAGCGAAATACCGCAAATTGGCAGCTCTGTCCCAGGTAGCGTGTTGCCATGGCATCAAACGGAGCCAGCAGCGACCAGTGTGCTGCAGGCAGGTTATCAGTGTGGTGCTGAGCGTTTACATTACGTGTTTACTCTCGTTTTACTCTGCTCAGTGATACGAGTGTACCTGGAGGAGTGCAGAAGAGCAGACGGTGACCGGTGCCGCAGGGAGCCGTGCACGTGCTGCCGGTGCTGCCTGAAGCCACAGAGAGGCTTCAGAGATGCCCATGAGGGTGCAGTTGTTGCAGGCAGCACAGGCCAAATTTCTAACACTAAAAAGGGAGAAAAAAAAAAAGCATTTTCTGTTAACTGATGCTGTGGTAAAACAGGACCAGACAGCTCGTTTGGTTATTCTTAGTAGACTGAAGCTATACATGAAGCTCACTTGAATACACCGAATGGTTCAAGTAAAAAAACAAAAACAAACAAAAAACATTTTGTTTGATTTGTCAAAAAATAGTTGATTGGAGGTTCTTTTCCTTTTGAAAGAATCTTATCTTGCTTTTAAAATCACCAAGAATGCTGTTGAAATATGGCATAAGAGGAAAAAATACTTTTGTACTGGGTTACCATATATTTTTGCTGCTCTGAAAAGAACCTTTCCAGTTTTGTTTTACCCGGAAAGCCAAAAGCCTTGTCATCTTGAGCTGGTGAAATGACTTTTTTGTTTTCTTTGGCCAGTACTCCACAAACTCGCTCACTCACGTAGCTATAAATAATGATACCTTAATATTTTCACATCTACACGCTTTGATTTATAGCAGCAGCTAAAGAAAACAACTGCTTTTCCAGTCCATGGCAAACTGCCGAAAAATATGCTCACATATGCGTCTTTTCCTTTCTTAATTGACTTGCACACATGACAGAAAAATCCTGATGGTATGAAAATGTGTATTGCCTTTGGGCCACAGCCCATGACAGATATTCGAAAAATGAGATTTATGGGGGGATCACAAGCGTTTGTTTGAAAAGGTTTTCATACGCAACAATAACACCAGCAGAGGTCCCTCAGACTCCCCTGTGACACGGAGCAGACGGAGCCGCGAGCCATGGGGTGAGCTAAGGAAATGCTGACCTTCCCGTCCTCGCTCTCTGCCCTGGCCACGAGCAGGTTCAATCAGCAGCAGACCTGGCTGCTGCAGCTGCTGGGTTGGATTTGCTGGGCTGTTGGCTTTCCTGCCTGAAGCACGGCTTCCCTCACCGTCCCTGGCCTTGCCTGAACAAGGGACACAGCGTGTGGGACTGGGCTGTCCTCTCCTAAGGGCTCCCTCTGCATTGCCTTTGTGCCCAGCGTGTTGCAGGGGGCTCGGTGGCCATGTTTACCTTTCCACCTCCCTGTAGGAGCCTGTTGCTTTTTGCTGGCTGGCTGGACTGCTGAGGCATTTCAAAAACCACATAAAAACAACATAACCATCTTGTGCGTCACAGGTCACGTCTTGTCTGCAGAGAACTAGTTCTCAGAGCCTGGGGCAGGCGGTTGACACCAGGCCGAAGGCACTCGTGCTGCTAAACATAATCGATAGAGCAGAGGGCTTTGCTAGAGGAGGGCTGGTTTTGTTTGTTTGTTTGCTTGTTTTTAGGAAAGCAGAGGCTTGTTTCTTGATTCTTCTTCTGAAGCAGCAGATGATGTGACTTGATGAAAATGAGATGGCACTGTTTCAAGGATAGCACAGATGTGATACATTCCTTTAATCTGTGTACCCCTACAGGGAATGAACAACTTCTCTGCTAAGCGTACGGCTGCCTGGGCAGAGTTGCCATTCAGAAATGGCTGTAGCTGCTTCTGGAGCATCCCCTCCTATTGCTCCAGGAGCACCGATGGCGTTTGCCAAGGCCGTTGGGCGAGCCCTGGCTCCGTTTTCTTGTTTGTGTGCCTAGCAGCTTGGCATCTGCCAGCAGCTACAGTCCTCACCTTCCCGTAACTGGCTTTTATTAACCCTCCACAGATTTAAGAGCCTCTCATGAAGGAGAGCTCCACACGTGCATTACAAAAAGGAGCTGCGAGCCAAAGCTAAGCTGAGGCAGGAGTTGCTGTCATGGTGAGAGCTGAGACTCAAGTCTCACATCCCCTTCTCCTGCACGATGCTTTTAACATGAAGCCTTAGACCAAGCATTACGTGAAAAACAGTGGGGGCTCGAAGTCCACATTGGGATCCTGGCTCCACTGAAGCATCTCCAGGGGAAAGGGCTCAGATACCATGTTCTGGTCCAGGGCAATCACTAATGAAAAAGCTTCGCTTGGGTAGCTACTGCCTTTCTCCCTCTGTGATTTTGTCTGCCTTGATGCTCGTTGTCCGTGTCGCTGCGGCTGTGCCGGCACGATGCCGCCTGCCCTGCAGGAGCTCATGAAAAGAAGTGGCTGCCTGTCCGCTCTGTTATTAAAATATGCCGGGGGTGCTCAGCAGCCTGGAAGGCCTGTGTTTGCTAATAAATGGAAGTCTGTAGTAGCTGGCTGTTTAGCAGTTCTCCGTGCCTTTTTGCTATAGTAATTGTGGTGGTTATGAATGCCTTCTGCGGGTGCTGAGAACAGAACAGAGCTGCTGTCATTCAGAAGTAGTCCCTGAGGCAGCCCTGGCTATTTACCCTGCTTTAGAAGGCTGTATTTAGGAGGAACATCTCCAGTGAAAGCCCATCAAGCTGCAGAAACATTGCTGCTGATGGAAGCAGCAGCCTGCCCACTTAACTTGTGACTGGGGGTGTTTCCCTGGGGTGTCCCTGGGAATACACTGTGCCATTAGAGCTGCTGTTTGCATGGGGAGAGGAGAAGGCTGCCTCCTGCAAAAGCTGTTGCCATAGCAGCTGTGGGCTTCAAGAACCGCTTCTAATACCATCTGGACGTTCGATGCCATAAGGGTTAAAAGCAGCACTAAACATTTGATTTAAGAGCCAATGTACCTGAGCCTTACGCTAGGCCACGAGCTTAACTGGAATCAAGCCTTGGGGGCCAGCTCTCCTTGTCCAAGCATCTCCATGCTCATCACATCCTCAGCAAATAGGCATTTCGTGTTCAGCAGTGCTTGTTGTAAGTGGGTTTGTGTACCCAGGTTTAAAAAACAAAACAAAACATACCGCCAGTGGTGACTTAGTGCAGTCTAGGAGAGTGTGTGAGTCTGCACTTCCTTCCTGTGGCTGGGCATATTTTAACCTGAAGAAGAACTTAGGAAGTTTTAATGATGCAATGGGGCTAAATTGAAGAACGAGCCACCTGAGTTTGTGGAAACTATGATCCCAGAAATAGGGCTGAGGAAGCCAGGGCAGAGGTTGGTTTGTATGTCTTCCCTCTGTGCATATATGAATGTACACACATGCAGAAGAAGCGAGGCTCAAACTGAATGTCAGGTTGTGGTGTGGTTAACTTCCCAATGGACTTTTTTTAAAAAAAAAATCCTATGCCTCACCTGATACCTAATTTCTACCTACTGGGAGAAAGAATTTCAGTTCACACTGTGTTTTCATTCTCCTCTTACTGCATTAGCATGAAAAATGGTAAAATGTCATTTGCTTGAATAAATATTTTACATTCTCATTCTCCATGCATATTGTCTAAACAAATCAAAAATTCTTAAGATCGTAATAGCCTAATTTTCCTGAAGTCCTTCTATGAATCTGGAATGAGAGGTTGAGTGAGCAGGGAGGAGGAACAACAATTTTTTTCAGGAACTTGCAGCATTTGGCATAAATTGCAAAATACAAGCTCAGGGACGTAAATCCTGCTGGTACCTGCATTGCCCTGGGAGTCCTGGTGAAGTGCTGGGTTATGTTACGAGTAAAATCCTTGTCAAAGCACTAGTGTCATCTGTAGCTGACTATCGAGGCAGAGAGCACCTTGGTGTTCGGGGTCCTATTTTGGGCTAGGGACCACGCACGGTCTCCTGTCAGCCTCAGTCGCCACGAAATGTGAATTCAGCTCAGCTGTGGCTGCTGGAGTGGCGCACAGCATGCAGTAAGCACAGTGCTACCTTACAGAGCCACACAGCCTGCCTCCCCACCACAGCCAGGTGCTGGTTTTAGGGGGCTCGTGCAATAGTTACGGCTGTTCCTATTTTTCCAGAGACTTTAAATGCCTGCCACCCCACTCACCGGCTCCTCCTCTGATCTCACATATTACTAGCTGTATTAGCTATATGCTTTTTTCTTACAACTGTATCAAAGCAAATTAAATTTGTAATTCCATCTCATTTCTCTTCAGTCATTACGCCACGCCGCTGTGCGCTCGAGGTTTTATGTTACCAAGTCCCACTCCTAAATTATAGGCACAGTATGTCGAGTGGGAAGTATCAGTCTTGCTAGGTATTGCAGTCGCTGTGCAATATTAATAAACCTGTCACATCAATATCCAGGGAAGACTTTTAATCTGTGCTCTTCCTACAAGAATTTAGTATGGCGATTATATGAATTAAAGCGAATGGTAAAATGCTTATTAACCATTGGTAAAGCCTTGAAAGATGATTGCACCCCGACTGACAATGCTTCCTTGGTACATTTTAACATGCGCTTCAGATGGACTGAAGACTGGAATTGCATCTAAAAGAAAGAGCTCCGAAGACTGCAGGAGGCAAGCTCCTCTTTAATAACTTATGGTCTAAATTTTGGTTTCTTACATTATGAGCTGTGGATGTCAGTGCTGTCTTCGTAGTTGGATCCCTGCTGCCCTCTAGGAATTTTTATAATGAAATATTGTCAGCAGTACTGCTATACCTGTATCACAAGCTGTGGATGCCTTTATTAATGTTCAGTCATAATGCTATTGAAAATCCTTCAGATTTCTGCAGGGACTGCTGAATTACCATATCTTATTTTTATAAAGACCTTCAGGATTTCTGCAAAGCCTCTCTATTACTGCAGAGTTCTTTAAGGCATTGGCAAGGAAATGACAAAGTTCCTTGAAAGTAAACTAAGAATTAAATAAGCTTTTCATCTGGGCTTACCCTTGCCTGTTGGCAGACTAGGGGTGGTAGCAGTAGAGAGATGGTATGTGGCGTGTCTAATAGAAACATAATTTATATCATTAGGAAGGTTTTCTACCCTAAATAGCCCTTACGCAGGATATTTAGCAGGTGGTGGGCTTACCTGCTCTATATGATGTAATGAGAGGTAGACACAAAGCAAATCCCTAATGACAAACAAAATTTTGTTAAGAACTGGCATTTTTTAACTCTGATGGCAATTAGGATCACTGTTGATGCTCTAGCATCTTTTCTTTTATATCTTTTTAATTATTAAGTAATTGTGGTGGTTGAATGCTGATTGCTTAGCTAGGGTTAGTCTAGAGAAAATGCCTGAGCCTGAACAGTGGAATATCCTAAAAGGTCCTTTTTAAAGGATTAAAAGTTTCAATTTATATTAATAATGTTTGTGTTTGTTTCAGGGTAGATACTCAGCTGGCTATTTTAAAAAACTTGCTTTAATATTTAGCAGGAGAAAAAACACTCAGTTCTGGTAGCCTGACAGGTGGTTTTCTAATGTTTGAGAAGGAAACAAGAGAGAGATTACCTATTTTATCATTAGTTAAAAGATTAGCTTGCAGACGCCTGCTGCTGCCATGTTTGGACCAGTTTAACTCTATTGTTTCTCAGAGGAAATATTCTGGATTTGCACCTTGCTTTGGGGTTAAAATTGGCTGGTTGCTTTTTGTGTAGTATCATAACATATCCGTCATCGTATGTGATAGAGAAAAAGCGTTGATCTAGAAGCACATATTTCTGTCTGTACTTTCTGATTTTTGAAACTGATGTCTGAGGTGAAATATGGAGCTTAAGATCATGCTTAGTAGAGGCTCCCTGTAGTGAAATTAGGGATTAAATTTGCTGCAGACTGATTGTATATATATATATATACACACACACTATATATACATATACTATATATATAGTATATATAATCTCAGATAGTGTTGGTAAAACACAAAATACCTTTTGCTGTTACTAGGTGTCCCTGAAGGCCCTTAATTTTGCATTTCACTTCCATCAGCTGGCTCAGTCTGCAGGTAAGGTTGTTACAGTGAGGGAACTTGTTTGCTGCAGAGCAGAAATCCAGCACCTTTTTGAGCAGCTGGGCCAGGTCTGCAAGGCTTGCGTGGATGGAGCAGCAGCCTCCGTGGACAAGCCATGTGCCTGGCACACCATGGGGAATGGTTCACAGGCTTATGGATGTCCTTTTGGTAGGATCCTTTGGATTTCCTTCCCCTGGATTTCCAACCCCCATTGCTGTGTAGCATCACTGCGATGTCTGGTTCTTTGGGATACAGTAGGATTGGGCACATGTCTGCTGAAACTGCAGTGTTGTTGTTTTTTTTTTTTTTTGGAAATACTGCCAGCGCGTGATGTTTCACACAGCTCAGCAGTTCTCTACCTGTCCCTAGGTGTCTCAGAAAGTGCTGTGCCTGACTTACTCTTTCAGACTTCACTGCTAACATCACTGGGTGTCTGCCCTTTCTTTGGGTTAGAGGCTTGTGGATGGTGCTGCCACATCTCGGGTGCCTGTGCCCTCCCACTGGGGTGTTTCAGTCGTGTTTGTGCTTTTTAGGGGGACAAGGACCATTCTCTAGCTTTGACTAAAAGCAAAGCAGCAAATTGTAGCCCACTGCTGCTAGGCAGGTACAGCTTGCCAGAGTCCTCAAGTGTGTCCTTCAGGAGACACAGGGACCTAAATGCCACCGCTTACTCCTGATGCAGAAGGGGCCAGATGCTTATCTCCTTGGGGCCGATACCTGGGGCTTTTGTTCTCAAGGATGAAGTTAATGCTGCCTCTGATAAGTGGCGTCCTCCTTCTGTTGCATGGCTGCTGGACTCCCCAGAGGGGGACGAGGTAGGAAGGACAAACAGCAGAGCAGCCCAGCCGCTGTTGATTCAGTAGCAGTAAGCCCTCCTCTTGAAACTGGACCCTGGAGCTCAAAATGGGACTGAGGTTCCCAGCAGGGAATTGAGTTTGCAGTGCCTCCATTGTAAACAAAGAGTGTTCAACAGGCTCAGGAAGAACTGCTGAGTCTGGTCTTTGGGCGATTTGCAGTGACATTTATGCCCACAATTGCATTCATTTCTCTGGTGGAGGGCAGAAGCTATTCTTTGGGTTTAGCCAGGGTTTCTGTTGCTGGTTGGGACTTCTTTTCTATTTTTATGAACGTAATGCTTAATTGTTGATGCTTAATCTCAAATAAAGATTATTTGTGTATCGTCATAAATGTGGAAAGATTTGCAAAGCTCTTGAATTAGATGTTTTCGATTTTCTCTTTGACCCTTTGCAGATATCACGATAAAAAATAGCTATTGACTTTGTTTGTAGGAACAGATACAAGTCTTGTCTGCTCCTGTACTGTATATCCATATAACAGCGTCCTTGCTTTTGAACTTCTGGTGATGCCACTGGGGAAACTACTGCAGGTGTGTGCAGCAGTGTGTTCAGCATGCCAGGTGCAGAAGGGAGAGCGCGTTTCTTTGGTAAATGGATTCAAATGCCATCATCTGGTTTACAGGATGGTGGTATACTTGCTATTTATTAGTTACTGTTTCCAAACACTTCATCTTCTGAAATTTTATTAATCTAATTTTCTGTTCTTTGATTAGCCTCTCCTAAATTTCTCATGCAATGTAGCTTCCAGGTTCTGGCCTTTACTAATGGCCAATAAATTACTGGTTCCCAGAACCTGGCTCAGAGACTTAGCAATCTCTGCTGCATCTCTGCCAAAAGTATTAGTTTGCTTTATGGAGTCAATGGTCAGGATCGGCAACTCCTTTGCCCTTAAATTATCAGTTCAGGGACAAAATACAGAGGAAGTAGGTTGGGGAATAGAAAGCATATTTGGCTAATTTAATTGTTTATTTTCTTAAATAAAGGCTCTCTGCACTTGCCCAGGTTAGAAAATGAAAGGCTGTCTTTCAGGACTCGAGCCAGAAATGTGTTCTTTCTCCCTTCCCCAAATGCAGCCTGGGAACAATTTCAGCATGGTTTGTTCTCAAAGATCATTTGTTTTTTCAGAGTGTTTGGCTGTTGCAAATCCCATGGTTTCTGTAGACTGGTTCCTTTTCACAGTAAGGTTTTTGGGGCTTACAGGACACCTGTTATATAGCTGATACTGCATACACTGAGATAACCAAAATGGGTAGTATTTCGTTCTTTTAAAAAAAAAAAAAAAGGAAACACACAAAATACCTACCAATGATATTATAGATGATAGCTACATTTCAAGTCCGAGACCTGCTGCTTACCCCCAAAATAAGTATATTACTCTCAGCTAGCTGAAGTGCTTCACCTCCCGTTGTTACCATTGAAAATATGGGTTTGCTCTGAATAGCCTGTGGTGCAAGTGGCATGAACCTTCTCATTTCTTTTCTACCCTTATATATGGTATAGGATTTACATTTTCGTTGAAGTGTGATCAAACAGCATAGTTGTTCCCTAATGGACTGGTGTATTGTTAGCCCGGCACTGCAGTCAGTCTTCCCCCTTTGCCTTCCAGTGTGGTTTTTGCACCTCCAGGCACCCAGCAGAAATCTCCATTCAGCACGAAGGAATACTTGAAGCCATTCTACCCTTCCTTAGTCTTGTCTAATGAATGGCTATGTTTGGCAGGTTAAAAATATCCTTTAAAATAATTAAAGTACAAGGACATTGAATTCTAAGGCTGCAGCAGCAACCGACCTAATCCCTAGCGATAGGATGGCATCCGGCGGTTGAGTCTGAGGACGCTGTCACCTCCTTACCTAAAGTAACTAGTCAGGATTTATTCCTGTGGATTTATTCTTGGGATTGTTTGTTGCGTGCAAGCAAGATTGTCCTGTGTGTGGTGAGGGTACTTCTTTCTTGCCATGTTAAGTGTCCTTCCGGCTAATCAGAAATCCGTGCTGGGAATGAGATAAGATGTAATTTTACTTTGACTGTTTCCAAGGTCAGAGCTGTTGTTTGCCTGGCTTTGAGCAGATCTGGTAGGCTGCTGATATCCTTGTCTGTCTTCTTTTGATCCTATACCTCCCTTTCCCCTTGCAGGGAGAGGCAGAGTGGGAGGACAGAAGTGTTTTGCAAGAACCACAGGTGAGCTCTGTGGAGACCAGGGCAAAAAGTAGTAGAGCTGAAGGAAGATTGGGAAGGAAGGAAGGTTGCTTATGACCTGAGCTACAGTCGGTGCTCAGTGTTAGCATGTTTGGGGTGGCATTTCCCTGTTCCCACTCGTCAAGTAGTCATGTGTCCCGTGGGATCCACACAGCTAGGTTTTACAAAAGCAAGCATCCAGGTGAGCCAGTCTGCACAGCATCTACAAGGCTTCTGGTGGTGGTGTGGGCTCTGGTAAGCCATGCTGTGATGGTGGTGGGATGTGGTAGCTGCAGTCCATCTCCTGGAGTTTGGGACCTATGGATACAGCTCCTGGCAAGTGGCAACAGGGAGTCTTTTCCCTCAGTGAAGCTAACACAGGTGACAAAAATCTCCAGCCTCTGGCATAGCCTGGGAAGCAATAACTGGTTTCTCTTGACCCATACTAATCACTGAAGGGATTTATGTTTAGTCTGCTCCAGGATGGCTCTTAAGTGCAGTGCTCTGCAGAAATGTTGTGCAATAACTTTCTTCTCAGTGGTTTTACGGAGCCCACCCGCATGAAAGTCAGCTGAGGATTTCCATCTGCCGAGGGCGCAAGCCTACGGCTCCCAGCGATTTCTGAGGGAAGCCTGGCAGTCACCAGCCTCTGACACAGCAGGCAGGGTGCACGGCTGTGGTTTCCCCAGCTGTGTGCTTAAATACAGACAGAGAGACGCGAATGCTTCTGCTGCTATCTTCTGACAGGGTGGACATGCTGTCTGGGAGGTGCTGCATTACTTGGTAGCCTCACAGAGAAATTTGGTTTGTTTTGCAAACAAATTCTTGTTTATGTGCCGTATTGAGGCCACTTGAAGCACCCTTTCAAAGACTAGTGAAAGAAATAAATGGGTGCGTTGTCAAATGTGTCAGTCACAGTTGTCTCACAGCAGCAGACAGCAAAATGGAAGTTTTTGTGCAGTTATACATAGAAGCTTGGGCTTTGGATGACCGTTTTGGTGCCCGTGGCCCATGCAGAATGGGTTAGGAGAGGGTGGTCAGGTAATGAAGCAGTGGGACCTCTGGATGAGGGACTGACATCATTCGTCCAAAACGTGGAGAAAGAACAGCTGGAATAGAGTGTCTTAGATGATTATTATATGCACTCTTTGCTTTCCATCTGCACCTCATTAGGATGTAACCATTTTCTGTTGCACAATTTGCCAAATTCATGCAACACACCTCATTACTTCAGGAGTGGATTACTGTAATGAGCTCTGCATGGTGCTACATCTTAAGGCCACTCACAAGCAGAAACTGGTGTACGAGGCCACGATTTGCTTATTAAGTGGAGTTCAATGAGGCTAACTTGACTGTAGTGCTTTGGGATGTGCAGTGGCAGCATGCTGCTATTTAAGTGGCAGCAGTATACCTTTTACGCTCAGGGCAGCAGTTACCTGATGAGCAGATCTCTTGGTGTGCTGCTCTGTTTTATGGAGCTGTAAGGGAGGTCTTTGGTGCTGCTGAGGAGGGGACTGCTGGGAGAAGATGCTCTCCTCCAGGTGCAGCAAGCTGTGGAGCTCCTAGTCCTCCTGCAGGATGTGGTTTTTGATTGTGTGATGAGAGGATGAGTGAAGCTGTTCTGCACATGCTGGAGTTGGTTGCTGGGTTTCAACATGCTTCTGTGAGCCGGGGAAAAGGAATATGATAGCAAAGTTACATGAAGTGAGCTCACTGCGAAATGCTGCTGTTGAAGCACTGCAGGATAGCTGCCTATCTACCATGCTGTACTGCTACAGCTATTTAAAACAAACAAACAAAACCTTTGCCATCAAAGCCTGGAGTTGCTTCCCAAGCTCCAGGGCAGAGCAGCGGGAATGGGAATATTCAATCCATCCCCAAACAGAGAGGATGGGAAGCTAAGTGGCAATACTGAACATTGCAGATGGCTGCTTTTACAGGGTACCTGCATTAAAGCACCCTGTAAGTGGGCAGATGGGCACAGCCAGTTGTTCGGTGTTGGCTGGCAGTTCAACATGAGTGTGCAGGTGCAGTGTCAGTACAGTGTCACCTTGAGGGCTGGGTTTGTCAGAGGGGGAATCCCAGGTGCTTAAAATGCCTGGAGCCTGAACAGAAAGAGCCCAGGCACCAGTGCCACCCTCCCTTCCCTTGGCTTGTCTCTGATATGTACATCCCTATCTAGCAACTCCTCCTCAGGGCTGAAACTCTTGCCCATTATCCTGGCCCCAAAGGTCATTCCTGAGATCCTGTCGGAGCACAGACAAACAGTCTTCTGTAGGCTTTCTCCACAGGTGATAGCCTTCCAGTCTGTGTGCGGCTCCTTCAGACCTGTGAGGTCAGGAGCATTAAACATTTAGAAAAAGAAAAAAAGAAAAGAAAAACGCTGGCTAGACCTTGTGCGAAGTTACTAAGTACACAGTTGTGTTTACGCAGAGATAAAGCACAAGAGATTAGACGACACCTAAATTAGCAGTATTCCTAAAAGCATTGCCTGTGTGTGGTGTGTCCTTCACGAGCATGCTGCCCATCAGGAGGGGACGGTGCTGGGCTGCTTGCTTGGGGAGCCGGCTCTGCCTCCAGCAGAGGTGGAAGCTGCTCGTGTCTGAGGCCGCACACCCTGCAGGCACAGCATTCTCTCATGCCTGAATGTCTGAAGTCCTTGAAGTCCTCCCTGAGATCACCTCAGACCTTCCTTTGTCACTTGCCCTCATCAGGTTGCTGTAGCTCTCCCTTCTCTTCATTTTTCCACGCTCCCGGTTTGCAAGGGTGGGATCTACTTCCTTCTTGCTCAAGCAAATGTGTAGTCCAAGGAAAATCCCAAAGCAGCAGCAGCTGCTGAATGTAATGACTCATGTAATGAATGTAATGGCTCACGACCGCTTCTGGTCTGGCATGGATGGATCCCAGTCTTGCTGGTCTCAGGTGGATGCACAAATGGAGGCATTAGATGAGAAAACAGGTTTCAGACTAGCTATTTGTATTTCAAGTCAGATTTCACAAAGTGCTCCAGCAGATTTCACAGATCACCAGGTGGGTATATGTGGTGTGGATCTACTATTGAGAGGCAGAACCAGGCAGGATGACGGATAAAAGAAAAACATGAATGAAGGATCAGGGTTGTGTGCCTTGGGATACTGAAGCACACAGGAAGAGCATGGAGAAAATGCACAGTTAAACGGCAGGTAGGTGAAATGAGAGTTTACGTTTATCTGCCACTAGATTAATGTGGGTTGATAATCCCTAGCTGCTACTTAACACCTCAGTGAAGCAAGGGTTAATTGGTCAGCATGTTTTTAGACTTTGATTAGCAATCTGCTGTAACTTGAACTGTAGCATGTTAGTTCATGAATATTCTCTTTTACTCTATCACTGTCTATCTTAATGAGGAATTATAACAAATTTGAGCATTTGCACTTTATTTTCTCATCATCTAGCATTCCTCAGCAGACATAGACGATTTCCTTTGTGCTGTAAACCAAGCAGGATTTTTGCTTTGCATCAAAGGATAGTGAATGAGATCACAGACGTGCACTTTATGATATTAAAGCTGAGACACAGCACAATGTGGTGGAGATGACATGGTTTTTGGGGACAGGCCTGAGCTTACCTTTCTTCAGAACCGTGAGTCGGGATGCCATGTAGCCAGTTAATCCCTTAGCACCAACTGAGTCTTCTCATGACAGGTCACTTGATATTCGTGGAAAATAATAATAATAATAAAAAAAAAAAAGAGAATGCATCTTCTCTAATAGGCTTTCGAATTTCAAATAAATAATTAATTTGTGTTGCAGCAGAAAACCCTTTCTGAACATGGCAGTATTGTCCCCTGACATAAGTTTGATTTTTTTTGAGGAGTTGGGCTTCAAGAGCACCATGCAGTAGGAGAACTTCTCATACATGTATTTCTGGCAATCTTCCTTCCTGTGGAAGCCTCAAGTGTAGCTGCAGTAGCAGCCTAGGTGGGCCTGTTGGGATTTTACCCCAGAAGCAGGGCCTCATTCCAAATCACCCATTTATGTATAAAAATACACCTCCTGTTGTATCACTGCATGCTGGATCAGGGCTGTCAGATCTCAGAGCCGAGTCCGGCTGAGCAATGGTTACTGAAAGAGTTGGCATTTTGGTGGCCCAGCCTCTGTGGTGAGAAATCTGCTACCCAGCTGTAGCATGGTGTGTGCTTAGTACAGTCATGGAATTTGCACTAAAAAATTGAGAGAAGAGGTCTGTGAGTTTCGTTATGTGTCTAGGCAAAATCTGCTTTCAGGGAAAAAAGCTATTAAGCTGCAGAAATCTTATTAGCAGTCCTGAGTGGTAGACTTTGCTATTAGATTTTAAATTGCAGTCTTGGTGTGTTTCAGTTCATCAGAGTTATTCAAGGCATTCTTGTGAGAATTACTCCTACACGGTAAGAATGCATAGTGACATTTAGTTTAATATAGTAATTCATTACGTCTAGATTTGTTTACCACTCTAACTGTATCATTATATTTCTACCATCGTTTTGAATTAACCTGGTCTCTCCCCTCAGATCCTGCTGCCTTTTTCATTTTCTTTTCCCTGGGATGTTGTGTCTCTATAATTACTTGATCAGCATTTAAACAGAGCGTTTCATCTCAGAAAAAAACAAGCAGAGAAAAGCATGAGGCAGTTGTCTCTATTTTGTAACAGAGCATCTGAAGCTGAGGGAAATGGCAGGACTTTGCTCGGCTAGTAGAGAAAAGGGCCCAACCCGTTCGTGGATAAAGAGGCTGGATCTGCAGGTCTTTGTTACTGTTCTCAACCATTTTGTCCATCTGTCAGTGTGTTGTCATGTGGAGCAGAAGTTACTGCTGGAGTAGTCCAGCCCCCTAAGAGGGATGGCTTGCAAATTACTGTTGCCTTTGAAGGCATTGATAGTTAATCCTTCAGTAAAAGAGTTATTTTGTGTAAATTAAATTTATTTACTCTGTGTATACCAGTTACAGAACAGATTAATCTGCATATCCAACAGGCCACTTTCCCTCCCAGCAGTTTCGATGCAATGGCCAAAACCTAACTCTTTGGAGGCCATTCTGCGTTAAAAATGAGTCTGGTCAGAGACTGCAAAGAGAGAGAAATTAAGGCAGGAAACAAACTCCCCTGCCAGAGCTGACGCAGGAAAAAACTCTATCCCACAGCATGGCAGTGCAGTGTTTCTCTCAGGCTGACTAGTACCAGCACGTGAAGGACTGCTGCTGACGAGTCATCCCTACAGTGCCACATAGATCTGAGCTGGTGAGTTTTGACTTGGGTCCCTTGGCAGGCTGGCCATGGCCAGCACAGATAGTGCATCCTGGTTCTCCTGTTACATCCCAGCTTCCCAGGAGGGGCTCCTTGCCCGTTTTGAGTTGCTTCCTCCCACCGCCAGGTCAGTTCTTTCTCCATCCTGGGTACCACAGAAGCTCCAGACAGGTAAGCTGCATAGTCATGTGGCTTCTTGTCTTTTTAGCAGGTTGCCCTTTACTTATTGCATCCATTTGAACAAACCTTTTGCCCTCAAAAAAAACCAAAAACAAAAACAAAAACCAATCACTTGGTAGTTGAGTGTTGTTCCCTCCACTTCAGTGCTCGCTGATGAGAGAGTAATTTGTATTACTGGGCTTCAGCTGACATTGTATTTAATATATAAGGAGTGTAGTGATCTCTCTTTGTTTAATTAGCCATAAACAACTTGTTTTTTTTTCTCCTTTGTGAGATTTTAATTTGGGATAAAGAGTTACAGTATAATTCTTCTGGGAATATTTGTACTCACTGCTTCAAAATGTAGTGTGTGGTAAAACTGTGTTCCTGTTCACCTTGCTGTCAGTAAGTGTACTCTCTGTACAATATTCACAGGAGACACAAGAACACAGTTCCAGGAATTTGTTAAAAAAACTGAACGTTCAAAGTGACTTTGTATCCAATTATTTACTTTCCTGACAGTTCAGAAAGTGGCAGGGGAGAATTCCTGCAAAGGAAACACAGTCCTCAGGATTAGATCGTGGTGCTTTTCCCAGAGCTGTACAACAGATTTTTCCATAAAGCTTTGAACAAATTATTTACATTTTGGGTACTTTTATTGTTTTATTTATAATTTAGATATGCTATACCTCTGACCATAGAAATGTTTTGAAGATGACTTCTTTGCAAGGAAGTGAAAATTGTGCTGCAAGAGCAAGACGGAGTTGGATCTTACCTAAATATTCTTTCAACTACTTTTGCTCTGTTCAGTTTTTCGTTTCCTTCTTTTCCAGCCTCTGTCTCTAACCTAAGCAGACACTGGTAGGTAGCAGAGCACCTCTCCTCCATCTCCCAGTGCTGGCCGAGCAGCCTTTTGCAGAAGGGTTAAGTGATACTCATTGCACCTGACTGCTGTGCAGGAGCAGTCATTCCTGCAGCCTCCTCTAAGGCTGTTGTACCCCTGCTGTTCCTGGCCTGGGGCTGGATTGCAAATGTGCAATTTAGCTCCCTGTGAGTACATAAAGCAGTGCTAAATTCAGTATTTCTTTCTATAGAATGAACTGCAAGGGAGGAAATGATTTTGAACTGGGGACTAATTGGGTTGCATCTGATAGATTGACCCTAGAATCCAGTCCAGTCTAAGGCTATTCTGTGACACATGGGAGAAGTGACTTGGCTCTTACCATGGTAGAGAACTTAGCTTTGTCTGGCAGCTCCTGCCTAATCCGTGTAAGACCAGGAAAAGTCATTTTAAAGTGCTGTACCTGGCATTTCTGCTGAGCTCCTCATGGGAGTGTGGCTCTGCTGGTATGTTGTTTGTGGCACTTAAAACACCCCACTCCTGGGGACAGTCCCCCTCTTGGTGTGTGCCTCAGCACACTTCAGATGGGTTCAGCTGTTTGGTTTGGATAAGCATCAGAGAGTTCGTGTCCTAATTGGGAAAACTTGATTTCTAGAAATTACGTGGGAAACCTTGCGAGAGGCAGTGCCCTCATGTGCTTTCTGATACTTGCCAGTTTGAGCTGTCATTGATTCTGGGAGAGTGTTTCTGAGATACCAGAGACACCTTTCCAAAATATCCCCCAGATTTTGGCAACTTCCATGTACGACACACTAAGTGATCCTGCAGTTCCCACTATATTTGGAATAGGAGGTTTTGGTGATAAATTTAATCACCTCGCTGGGAAATATTTATCTCTCACCAACTTCTACCTTATCATATGATTTCTGTTCTTATTCTTACAGTGTGTTTATGAACAGTAAATTTTTCAGAGGAGCCGATGTTCAGTTCCTCTCTCCCGTTCTGTCAGCTGCAGATATTTTCATCTCATTTTTAGGTCACTGCCCCAGGTTTCTAACTTTCCGATGGTTCAGGCTCTCTGCTTCATGAGCAGCTCAGATGACTACCTGAGGGACAGATGCTCTCTCTCCAGTATTAGCTGGCATCTGCTGAGTGTGTGGCTGCTTTGGTTCATACTTCGCAGCTGCCAGATTGTCATTGATTTTTGTTGCATTTCCCATCATCAGAGTTTAACTCTTTCCACAGACCTAAAGAAACGTGCCAAAAATAGATCAGAACTGTCTAATAGTTCCATCTCGTGTTTGTTATGTGCTGCCATGACTTCATTACATAAATTCTTTTTCCCAGTTGTTAAAACTATCATCTTGAATAACTTTTTCTTAATTAAGGATTACTTACTTGGTATGGTTAGTGGTATTTCTTGTTAAATAAATAGTCTGTAGACACTTCAGGGATATGTTTTCAACCGTTAGCTGTTTAAGAAATTGCTGATAATGATCACATGGCTGTGCATGTCTGAAAGTTGGTGTGCAGTCCAGAACAGCCCAGGGAACAGGGAGCTGACATTTGCATATAGAAACGGACCCTCAAAGCGTGCACACAGACACACTCTCATGTCAGTGAACTTGCATGGAAAGCTGATGTGAGGGTGCCCACATGAACAGCTCAGAAGAGACCTGATATTTCCACGGAGTGATTCATCTCATCCTAGAAGAGGTTCCAAAGATAGTTCGGATGAATCACCCTCTGGCAGTTCTTTGCCATAAAAAAAACGCTTGTGGCAATTAGTTCGAATGTGAAGACCCGACCTTTTTTTCTTTTAAACTGCATCATAAGAGCATGTTTGTGGGTTGTTCTCAAATGGAATGAGGATCTGGGGGCAAAACCACTAGTCTGAGATGTTAAAGCTCCATTGGTCACAAAAGCCCTGAAACCACCTAAGCCTGTGACCAGCTGGGCCCGGAGCCTTTGGCAGGCTCTCTCTGCCGAGCCTGGTGATGTACCTCTGAGGGGGAAGATGTATGGCAGCAGCGAGCAAGCTTCCTAGTGTTGGAGGTACGTGTGGAGATTAGCAAGGCACTGAGCACTTTTTGTACCCTGCAGATAACTGGTGCTTGGCGACTCTTCCTGGAGGAAAGCTGCACTTGAATTAGAAGTCTCAGAAACATTTAAAGGACTGAGGAGTTGAGCTGATAATTCATGAAGTGGCGCTACTTCTGAGTTTGTATTGAGTTGATAGCCCAAAATGGTGCTAGGAGGCACAGTGCTCCTGGAGACATTTGATTTCAGAGGAGCTGAGGAACAAATGTCCTGAACTGCTAACGAAAACCTCCTGCTGCTTTAGATAACCAAGAGGGTGATATGCAGAGGCATAACTCTCTGTTAGCTCTTCTGTGTACGTCAATTAGCCCTCAAGTTTCATTGAGGAACTCATTCTTGTTTTGTTTTCTCAACTGCTAAAACATGGCTTTGCATTATTAAATGAGTGCATTATGATGAAGTGATGCGTATGCATAAAACATACTTGCTCAGTTAGCATATCTGTATCCTTTGGGTTGTGTATACATGCCACCAAGAGCTATTAGTTTTATCTGTGATCTAATTAGAGGCCAGATAATAGATGAAATAACTAGTTGGTCTGTGTAGAAATGAAGTACTTGTAAGTTGAGCATAATTCAGTGCAAACTGGAAGGCACCATGCTCAGAACCTGGGGGAGAGCAAGTGCAGTTTCCACTGGAGAAATGAAACTGCTTCTCCCTCAAAGGTGTTGGAAACATGGTATCTTTACTGCCAGGTGTTAACAAAATTGTTGCCCTGTAAAAAAATCAGAGGAAGAACAACATTTCTGTGTAGCAAAACAGTTTGGTTATCTAAGAACAAACAATGTCTTCTTGCCTGTGTGGAGCAATGACCCCACTGTTGCATGAGACAGAATTACAAGGACAGGATCAATATATGGCTGAGCACCAGCAATTTCACTGTCCTGGGGTACTGGACAGTTGCCTGCTGAGCAGTGCTCTTCTTTTTGGCTTGCTTTCCAAAGGAGATACACAATAATTTAGCTGTTCAACTCCATTTTTGTGATGTGCCAGTGCCCACTACCCTTCTGTTTTGCATACAGCAGCATGTTTAGAGGGATAAAAGAGCACCTAGATTTGTAGCTGCTGAAGGCTCGGGGTAGTCCATGTTTAGGAGGAACAGGGCGCTTAATGTGCACCTCCTGAGAGCTGAGGTGAGCACGTGCTTCGAGTGTTGTTCCTGTTAAGATTCTGAGGAAGACACAGGTGAGGTATCTGGGCATCCTGGTTTGCACGCTGAAGTTCATGTGCCCATGGCTAAAGGTAAGCCCTCCAGTCCCTGGGTGGTTGTACACTTAAGAACTTTTATTCTGGTATCGATCCTTCCTTTCTTAGAATCACGACAAGTTTTAACTTCCTTCAAGGTCAAATGCCAAACATGTAAGTGCTGAGGAACTGACCTTTCAAAATAATCCATTTCAGGTTAGTTCTTTGCACTTCAGCGCAGTTCATGATGTGAGGCTGAAAAGCACTTGGTAGCACAGGGCAGCCACCCCTCCAGCAGCAGCAGCTCTAGGATTTTGCTTTTTGCCAAAGCAGAGCCCTCACAGTCTACTTGCAAAGCATCTTTCTATATTGGTCACTATGTCTAGACCAGCAAATGCACGTGTGCGTTGTTTCCTCTCTCTTTAGGTACATGCCTACAGAGAGTTTCTCCATATGTAGCTGATCCCTATGTTTATTTTAAACTTACACAGTGGTCATTTTGTGTGTCCAACCTGAAAGAAGGTTGTTATTGTCAAATGATAGGAGTGCAGTCAGTTGTCTTTAAGGTGTGTCATGTAAGTCAGAGAAAATTGTAAGTTGGCTGTCATTTGTATTCTCTCAAAATAAATCAGCTATGGCAGATAGCAGAGAAGGGACCCACTAAATCTCTTGCCACTCCACTGATGCTTGTCTTCCCAGGAAACAATAGACAAAAGTCAGAAGAAGGGGCAGAGGGGGAAATTTACAAAGATGGATATAGTCTGATTAATTTGTCCCAAATATAAGGCTTTGACGGTCTGATTTTATATCCTCTATGTTTCCAAGTTTTCACTAAAAAGCCACAATGTTTTAATGTTTTTAATTGTTTATGGAATTTGGCGAGACTCTTTGCTTTAATCTGTACTTTCTTGAACTCATTATTTTGTAGGATGGCTCTTTATGGTACAAGTTTTGAAAGTGATGACGCACAAGTGGGTCCCCCAACACGTTTTCTGTAACTGGATCAATACTGGGTATCTCTCAAATCCTAGCAGAAAGGATGGATGTAGAGGAGTGGATTTCTTGTGGCCAAGCTCTGCTTTTTGTTTAGTTATATCTTCCACGTCTTGATGCAAAAATACCCATGTGAGATTCCACTACAAGAGACAATGAGTGGGAAGCTTTTTTGAAAAGTGATATTGAATGCAACTTTTGTGGGTCCATCCAATTATTTCACTACTTCCCTGCACTGGTAATAGTTTGTTAAGACCAGGTAATATTGCAATACATGTTTTGTCAGCATTAGAAAATTTCACATTAGTGCCAGGGTGTGTATTTACAGTCATCTGCACTGACGCTATTTATTCTCCTTAAAAGTTTGACTTGCATCCTGGAAATCTGTCTTTTCTTTCCTATCTGCTTCCAAGAGTTCATTTCCAATATTGACTGTACAGGCAGAAGAATGCGATTTCATCTCTGCGTGGCTGAAAAAGAGGTAGAACAGTGTTTTTTGTTGTTGCAGTTTCACAGGACTTCAACATAAATAAGTGGATTCACTAATGGATGCAAAAAAATGTTACCAACAGCTCTGAAAACAGCTGAAAGTCACAACAATAGAACAGCAAACCTGACAGTTCAGACAGCATTTTATATCACAAGGATGCTGACAACATTGAAAAATTCTTTCTGGAAGGCTGAAAACTATCATCGGCAGTGCGAGGCAAGCATGCCTCTGACTTCCACGTGGCACTGATTAACCAAGGAGGCAGCGATGTGTGCTGCTGCCCAGGGGCTGGCGGAGGGCAGAGCTGTGAAGGGGTCGACACGATGTGATGGCCTTTCAGGGCAGCCTGTAAACAAAATATTCCGGGCGGTGTGCCTTGAGCAAGAAGAGAGATGACATTTTTAAGTGGGAATGGCACGAGGTCAAGGGGGAATGCAGAAGTTAACCGTATTGGCACCAATTTCTTAGTTACAGGAAAGGGAAGGAGGAACAGACGTGGCAGAATACATGGGATCTGTGTCTGAGGATAAGGTGGCTAACAGGAATCCACCTGAAGCAGAGGCGAATTTTAAACTGGGAATAAAGAAAGAGCAGCAAAAGTAGGGGAGAGAGGCAGAGTGAGATGCGTGCCTGAAAAGATAAAGTGCGCTGGAAAAATAAGAGCTCTTAAATGTACGAGGGATGGCTTGAATTCACTGCCTTCTCTTCCCTCATTACTTACATTTTTCAGCATGGTTATGACTGCTGGTGAGCAAGCATCACGGCTTCTTGCTGAGGTATTTATGCGATAATTATATTAACACAAAGAATTTTGGTAGCTGTGCAATGCACAAAACGTGTATATAGCACTGTTTCATGCTCTTATCGTGTAAGATGCTTTTCTGTAAGACCTTTATAGGCATGTAGTGCAGTTGTAGCCCTGCAGCACGGCTGAAAGCTACTGGTACAGACTATTCATCATGTTACAGATGGTGAATACATTTCCTGAGCCTGCTTTCAGGTATCCAGCAGCAGCTGATTCAGAGCTTCATACAAGCAACTCCCCCTCTTGAATACCTCCTGCTGTCTTTCAGGCTTATACTGCAAGTGGGGAAATTGTGATAGAGCACAAAGCCCACCAGGGAATGTACTTGTGTTAGCAGTCTTTTGCCATTTAACCACTTAAATTAGCCTGCAGCCCTTATGCTTAAAAGCTAGTATGCACAAAACCCAATACACCTTCAATGCAAAGAACAGCTGTTCAAGATGATTAACGCAAAAATCAGGTTGGGCGCTATCAGCAGAAAATGTGTCTTTATACTCAGGTATTAAAAAGCAGTATCTTCAGTATTGACTTGTTTGCAGTTTCTTAATTGCTCTCTTGAGGAAAACGTATTAGTTCTGTGTGGAAAAAGAAATTAAATAGGGCCCCTGATATGGTTTGGTAGTAAAACAACAGTGAGTTTGATAACGATGTATTTCAAAGCCAAGGTTCTCAGTGGTGGTATTAATCATTTAAAACATATAGGGGATTTGAGCATATCTACAGGCCATCTCCCTTCAGATGACACAACAGCACTGAGCCTGACAAGAGCAACAGATAAACAGGACAGCCCTGGGTAAAAGAACTGGGATTGTAATTTGTTTGTCTTTCTCAGCCCGGTCTATTACTTGTCATCAAGGCTGTAGAGGCGTAATGGCACTCAGAATAACGCAGTGGGTCTGATACCTGCTCTGGTTCTAACAGAACAATAAGACAGAGTATTTGGCAAGTTTTATGGAATACATTTTAGAAAATGCTTAGAAATTAAGTTCTCATGGTGGCCACTGCTGTGTTGTAACACCTAGCCATCCAGATAGATTTATCTGTCCAAAGATTAGCGGAATACCAGTCAAGGTATTTCACCTAATATAGTGACTACTTACAAAGCATATGGGATTTTTTTCTTAGTATCTCTTTGGTCTTTCTAGTCTGGTTGGTCTTGGACCAGGAATAGAGCTGGCAAGAAGTTCCTTGTTTTAATTATTGATATGACTCAATTGTATTCTTCTTCACATGGAAGTGAAATGTTTCAGCTTCTTTTTCAGTATCTCTTATGATGGGGTTCGAACAGGTGCTGCAGTAATGACAATATGATAATTTATCAGCTTCCATTTTCTTTAAAATCAAACTTTTGGACTCAGTTTTGCCATGAAGGTCTTCAAAACACAAATCCTGAAATCTTGAGAATCATCAAATATTAAGCTAAGATACACAAATCCCTAAACCTCTTAGTTTCTAAGCTGAGCAGTGGTGTTTTGTTGTTGTTCGTTTGTTTGTTTTGTTTTGTTTTGTTTTTGTGAATATGAATGAAATGCTAAAGGTTGCCAGGTTGTACTTTAATTTCTGTGAAATTCAATGCGAGATAAAACTATCAGGCATTTTAAGACGTGATTGTTTAGTTGCAAAGAGTGTAACTTCTTCACTGCAGCCTAGCTCAGGGTGATTTTTCTTTTCCCTTTGGCTCTGATAACATCTCTTAAATAGAGACCCTTCCAGGGTGCTCTCTTTTACTCCAAGTTGATACAGACATGCTTTAAAGAAACTGTGCAATGAATGACAGAAATGAATCGAACCTTGTCAGAAAATACAAGGCTCTGTGTAGAGTTTCAATGGACCAGGTTTCCCTGATGAGAAAATACAGCATGTGTTATCTAGCAGTCACTTCAGAAGTCATGCTGAAGCTCCTGTAAGTATGGAGTATTTATCTCTGATATTCATAGTGTTGCTTTTTTCTTTTTTTTTTTTTTTTTGCTGGTGGTGTGGTGTTGTTTTTTTTCACATGAGCTTTTGCATAGTTATCAGGAACTCAGTTCTCCAGACTATCATAATCATGTGGGGGAAAAAAAAAAAGAGAGGGCTGACTGGGTCTTGGACTACATACTCCTTTTTTCATCCTAAGTGAACTAAGTGGGTACTCAATTCTTGGTAAAGCTTTACATAGTGGAGAATAGTAGAAGCAATGCCAGGCATATGCAAAATAAAGAAGGTTTTGAGAAAATAAAAAAAAAATGCAGCTTTTGTCTGCAATCCCCACGTTATATCTGCATCATCAGCTGATCTGCAGAAATTCGTTGGTCCCTACCTTCCCCTCCACCGCAACACAGCTGTAAGAACATATGCTTGGCTGCTTAGCAAGCAGTACGTGCAGTTCAGTAATGCTGCAGGGTTCAGGTAGCTGTGTCTCTTTCGGTTATGTCTTTAAATCAGTTACCTGAGATGCAGCCATTGCTAAGTCTGTCCTACTGTAATAGAAGCCTCAAGCGTATTCGCGTTTGCCATAAGGAAAGGTTTCTCAATGAATCCCAGAGCCAGTTAGATATTAAAATCCTGTTAAAATACAATTACATCCAGGTGCTTAGCCCCCTCATTTTGCTTTGCAAATTTCAACCCATGTTACAACCAAGCTTTTTGCAGTTAGATTTTTCTGCTGGCCCAGCTGGAATGACCACAAAATGTTTTAGTGCTCAAGCTGGCCTCACAGTTCAAGGACAGTTTGAAGGGCAAATTGTCCCACATCAGTTTAGTGTGGGTTGATATTGAACGGTCTTTTAGAAGCTCATCAGCATGTCAAGTCAGAGAGCTTTGCTTAAAGCAGCAGTGATTAGTGTTAATAACAAGGTTGGGTAATCATTATTTCTGTTTCGTTCTTAAACAAGTTCCATTAGGAAAAAAAAAAAAAAAAGAAAAGAGAATAAGGTCGTTCATCTTGGTCTGTGATACCCTAGTAGCCCCTGCCATTTGCAGAGATGATTACTGCTTTGGATTACAAAGTCTGAATACAAACGATGTAAAGTGCAAGTTGATGAAGTAAATGCACATGAGCTTTTCCAGAGAAACACATTAAGTATGTCACTTACCATGCACTTCATTTGCAACACAGAGAACATTTAGGAACACCGAGTATATTGGGAGAGTGTCACGAATTCTGTGGTAATTATTGCTATTTTGCTTGTAAAGAAATACTGAGTCCTGAGCAGGAACTATAAATTACTGAGTATCGTACACTTAATGGAGAAGAGCATGCCTGCTATGCTGCACCGAGGGTTGGCACTTATTTCTACAGGGGGCTAGAATCAGAAGATTTATGCAGAACAGAGATGATGTGTACTGTTGTGATTTGCAAACCATTTGTATGGAATATCAGCTGTACCTGATAAGGTCTTCCACCTTAAAGACTGGTACAGATATGAGGATTCAGCTGATACAGGATGTTTGAGGAGAAGAGGAGGGCATTATTTAGTGCGCCTATGCAGAAGTGGTGATTTTCCTGAATTGATGAGTAACTAGGAGCTCCTGTTTCAATACTATATATAGGCATATTCAGTGTATTCAGTGAAAACTTTACCAGACTGAAATTTTTCTATTCAACATTTTCCTGAGAAACAAAAGATTTAGAAAACAAATGTGAAGAATCCAAGCAGGAGGTTGTTTCTGAAGAAAACCCAGCGGCTTGTGCTGTAATGCCAATCTGCTTTTCACCATCTTTCAGTTCCCAAGCTGAGAATGAGGGTTTCAGAATCTGTGGCTTAACGAAATGCAGAAGGGAGTTGGGAACTGTTTCACTTTGAAATTGGCCTCCAATTTTATTTTATTTTTTATTGGAATGTGAATATTCTTTTGAGGTTGGCCATGATATTCTCAGCTCAGAAAAAAAAAAAACAGATTAATCCTACTTTTTGATGTTCTTCTCGGGGAAAAAAAATTCTCTTTTAAACAGATGGTATGAATTTAATCCCTTTACATTTCATTCTCAGGGATGCTGGAACTACCGTTTGTAAGAAATTCAAGATGCTTTTAAAATGACAAACAAATACTTGATTCTGAGTTCAGCCTCTATGAGTTCAGGTAGGAGAAAGGTGTTGGGTTGGACAGGAAGAGATTCCAGAAACAAAAAACACATTGCCTGATTTTTTTTTTTTTTTTTTTTTTTTTTTTTTCTTTTTCCCCATCTGAGTGCAAAATGTCTGCGTACATTCGCATTTTATCAACAGATGATACAAAGCAGGTGAGCTGTTGAGCCTGATACTTCAGGAAACAATCGCCTTTCAAGTCCGTCACCACCTCTTTATGCTTTTCCAACTGTGTGTGTTGTGGTGCTGCATGAGCAAACGCAGGCTCTTCCCTTTCTTTTCCCCTGTGGAGTGGATCCCTGCAGGAACTGGCCTTTCTGTATTTAAATTGTTTTTTTCCGGTTGCTGGCAGGAGCTCTTAAAATACCTCGCCTCGCTCGTATCAAAGCAGCGCTAGCTCAGTGCTCAAAGCTGTGCCCAGCATGGGGCTGAGTGGTCTCAGGCTGTCCTGGTCAGGAAGTGCAGCAGCAGGCTGTATTTACCAGTTAGCGAGCTGCTGGAGGAGGCAGGAGTGGCATTTGGGAACTCGTAAATCAGTGCTAGTGCAGGAGGAGGGGAAGGGGGAGAGATCTGACCTCTCTGAGTTGGACGATTCACCATGGCGTTGTGCGGTTTCACTGTTTCCAGTCCAAATGGATGCTCTGCATTGATTTATTCAATAAATGTAGTTCATTTCTGATGCTGCCAGGAAAACAAAACGGATTATGGATTGGCTGGGTCTGTACAAACAAAAATGCAGCGTTACATTGTAGTTTCGAGAAGCAAACTGGATCCACTTATGTTTGGCAGTTACCAGAGGATGTAAGGAACAGGATGTAAACATCAGTTGTGTGAACAGCAGCTTTTCATCTTGGATATGTCAGAGTCAACTTCTTTGATCAGGTACACTGGGTTCTGCTCCTTCCAGGTCCTGTGACACCTGCGAAGTAATGAGTAGAAAAGATGAAACAAAAGCTGAGTTCGTGTTCCAGCCCTTTGAGGTGGCTGGCCGCAAGCAGGCCACGACCCCCAGCATTATGTGTCTCTGGTATTTGGACTGCAAATGCAGGAAAGGGAGCTTGAAAAGGCATAATCTGGAGCTATGCAACAAAACAGGTAAAATATATTATGGTTTGCATGCCCATAGGAAAGGATTAAGGATGCATTCACATCTCTAACGGGCTCCATGCACAGCACCATTTTCAAGATGAGGCACTTAATGTCAGTATCTATGGTACGAATAAGATGTCTCATTTTTGGAGAAGGTGATCTACTCACTCTCCATTATAGCTGTTACAGTAATATATGGAACTAAAAACAAGAGTGAGGATTTTAAACAGTACTTTTCAGAGATATCCTGTGGACATACTGAGATTTAGAAAGGTCCTTGTCATTCTGTTCAAGTTTCACTGATAACTAGTTATTTGAGGTGACTTTTTACCAAACCATGGGCATTTCTTCTTGTCTGTCCCCTATTCTTGTTTGGTTTGTATTTTAAATACAGTCCCACTAGAAAATTAACAGTTGCAATAATATACAAATTAAATACCCTAAAATATTTTAGCAAGGTTTAAGACCAGCTGCTGTCACTTTTTGAATAACAACTAAATTAATGCATAAGTAGAAAAACCCTGCAATAGCTGGTATTGTGGTGTAAAAGAAAGGGGTCTAATTACAAAGTAGACCAATCAAGTACTGATATAATATGGTGGAGCTCTTTTGTTAGGAAACCTTTGCTTTCTTAGACCAAAAGAGAATCTAACCAAACATTGTTTTCTTTCTCTGCTAAATTAAACACATTAATTCTGTATTAGCTGAATGGGTGTTTACTTGAATTTGTTGTTCAGAGTACTGCTCTGGAATCTCCTCTGTAAATCAAATACCTAGACTCACAGGATTATTCCAGTTTATCTGGAGAGCGCTCTCCAGAAAGCATTTTTGTTAGAAATAGTTGACTGAGTAAATCTCATATGATCTGCTGAATTTAACTATGTACACTATTAAAAGAATATGGAATGACCAGAGAGACATCCAAGAAGGAGGATCATTAGATGGCTATGGTTGTCATCTTTTTTTTTTCCCTATTTAGAAAGAAAATCAAGTCACCTCTTGTTTTATTCTTAGATCTGAATTCTATTTTCTATGAACACATCTTTTTGTACAGCAACTTACAGGGTCCTGGTCCATAAAAGGACACCTGCAATACAGTTCTTTATACTATGTTTATTACCATTACATTTAATAGGCAATATATTGAGGCTTTTTGTTTGTATCTTTGTTTCTGGGTCTTACTAGGTCAAGAACTCTAGATGTTATATCAAATTTGGGACCAGGTTCAGCAGAGTGTGTCATGTCTACTCTGTGTTTGAGTGTGAGATCTGTCCTGGCTGTAGGCAGCTTGGCCAAAAAACAGTAGAGGCTGGGTGTGCATTTCCAGGGCCTGACCATGTGCTTTCTGCTGGATGGGGTTGGTGTGGAGTGCTGCTATTTCAACTGCTGATGCTTCCTCCTTCCCATACCCTCATCCTCCTATTCCGTGAAAGGTAAAAAATGGTGGAATGAAGCATAAAAGGCCCTTGTTTTGTAGCAGTTGCTATGGTAGTAACTGAAAATGTTCCAAAAAATAAAACACACGCTGTTTTTTCTATAGTGTTGGCACTTAAAATAGGTTCTTCGCTACCTTTAACAATGTCTTAGGAAAAAAAAAATAGTGTTTTTCAAACTTTTAAACTGTGCTACATCCTACAGCATACCTGCATTGTACTTCAGGTTGCTGCATCCGTCCTTGGGATGCTGTGTGTGGGAACACACGCTTGCTGTATGTATAGGTGTAATTGGTAGATAAGTTTCATTTGCTTCCAAGTTCAAATTTAAGTTTTGAGTAATGATTTAAACCCTGAGAATGAGTTGTCAGTTTGATCTGCCTGTGTCTAGGAGAATATGGCTTGTGTTTGTAAAACTGTGTCTAAGTTATTTTTGCAATTGTGTGGCTTAATTCTGCAGAACCTGGTGTATACAAGTGAGTTTATTCATAATGGTTGTGCCAGTAAGTCATGGTTGAATTTGTAGCCACTGAGCATGGCACTAGCAGAGTTCCTGAGGCAAGAACAGAAATACTTAGGTTATATATGACCAGAATCAAAGATAAGGATGGAAGAAGCTGTAAAGAGATAAGCACAGAAACTCGTGGGATTTGTAGTTTTTGCATGAAATATAGCACAAGCTGTTGGCTCGATGAAAGGGCTTCAAAATGTCTGGTGCTGTCTTTCTAGAAGGGTTTGTTCCTACTGCAGAGCTGGAAGGGTGGCTTGAGTCCCCATCTGCTCTTGAGCTAGTGTAGTGCCCATTAGGATGGAAGTGATGCAGTACTCGAGGCATGAAAACCTGTGGTGAGCCAGGTTCTGACTTTCACCTTCTCAGTGCTGGTCTGTCCTTAACAAGGAATAAGAAATCACTGTGTTCCCTCTTAATCCTCATGAGACCCATCCAAAGCAGCGGGTTGTGCTGTTCCTGCTCCTAGCATCAGCTGCCTTCTCCTCAGAGATTCCCAGCACCGCTTGGGAGCAGCAAATGGCATTGCCAGGAACGCGACACAGTGTTCCTGAAAACAAAAATGGACTCGTCCCCACTCGTTCAAAGCACACTTCTCTCTCGCCGCGTTTATTCTCTGTGTTGTGGCATAGTAACTGCTGCAAACCTTCCAGTGCATATATCAGGTTACAGATGAGTGCAGGCCCCGTGGCTCTTGGAACAGCATGGGGCTGGTTTTGTTTACCGATGACATTTATCCTCTCATTTCCTTTTGGAAGCAAGACAGCTCCTCGCTGTCTGATGGGGAATGTACTTACAGGACCTTCTTTTCATGCCGTAGCTGATGATAAACACTCCAGTGCACGGTGTCGTGTCTGCTTGCCACGGAGCTGCTTTTACCACTTTCAGCAGTCGGTCTGGCAGGAGCTGGCTTGGCAGGAAAGCAGAAGGGTTTCTAAAGTGCAATTATCTTCTCTTGCAGGAGCAGACCGAGAGCGGATGACAGCTAATCATGAGACGTACCTTCTCATGGCGGGCACGCAGAATGACATGGAGGATTGGGTGAAATCCATTCGCAGGGTTATATGGGCACCATTTGGAGGAGGTGAGTCAGCGAGAGAACATGCAAGGCTCCAAGCTGCACAAAGACATAGGGGCGATTTTGTCGTCTCTCGCTCTCAGCCAGAATTTGAAGAGGAGGAAACAAGAACAGTCTAGATCTTTCCAAAAAGCGGAACAGGTCCTTTGTTTTCACTTGCAGCACAGGCATCAGGTGTATTCCTACACAAAGCACTCAATTAAACGGCTTTAAACTATCTGGAACTACTATCCTTGATAGGGATAGCACAGGACAGCATGTTACCAAGGTGAGGGAAGTTTTCACAGATGTGTGTTCTACGAAATCAGCTTTCCACTGGGAGACCTAGGGTAATTCCTTTGGTCACCAGCTAAGAGACTATCCATGTTACAAGAAGCTGTCAGTGATTCTTCTGCCAGTGACAATTTTATTATAAATCTGTACGCTCTGATAGTGAGCCTTGGAGTATTAGCCACAAGCACTGTATGCTAGTCTTTTTCTTGTGATGGGCAGACCCAACAATTTCAATAGTACTGAATTTATGAGAAGAGCAACTGGATTGCATTGTGTGTTTTTTTTTGCTTTTTTGCAGGTGTTGTTAGCATGGAAAAATAAGACAGGGTTGTCTCTGATCACGGAGAAGAGCAGTTATCACAGAAAGCTGTGATTGGTGACTGCATACACCGTTTTATTTTCACCTGTCAGGCACAGCACAGGAGAAAGGATGGGAGGGACTGAAGGAAACTACCATTTTGATTAAAACTTTCCTTCTAAGCCACCCCCCATCTTCTGTGCTTTGTTCAGGTTGTTCAGTTCTTAGAAGGCTTTGTCCTCACTGGTGGGCTGCCCTGAGGGACTTGGTCAGCTGGGGCTTGCCTGGCACATCTTCAAACATTTCTGTCTTCTCTTGGTTCCTCCTGGGGAAACACGTGCTAGAAAGATAATGCTAAGCAGTCATCCTGCTGAGAAGTGGTCTTATGTGTTGATAAGTTGGTACAGTCCTTGGCATATAGGTTTTGCAGGACGATGTTTTTAAAAACCCACAAAGTGAGAGGTTTATCCTCAAAAGTGTTGTCTTCTACAGGCTTATTGAGTTGGTGTGGGGAGGTGGGAGGGCCATGGGCTTCTGAAGTTAGGCTAGGGGAGAAATGTATTTTGTATAGCACATGTTCATGTAGCACAAAGATCATCTATCCCCAACCTTCTGTTCATGGAGAAGGCCTCATGTTGAGCTCTTCAGCGTTCTCCCACTCGAGTCAAATGGCAGTGTAAGCTACTGCAGCAATGCAGACACTTGGGTGCATAACAGAGATGTATTTTTCACAGAGAGCAGCTCTCTTGCCATGTTATATACCTGTTTTCCACCAGCACAGCATCTGTCCATCCAGACAGTGAACTGCAGCAGCCCTGCAGTACTTGGGCGTAGGGAGAGGTGTCACCATTTTACAGGTGGGGAGCTGACGTCTGGTGAAGCTGTGTTTCTAGCCCCCATCTGTGCAGAGGCTGTGACAGAGCTACAGATAGAAACCAAATCTCCTGAGCCCTGACCCCATGCTTTCTTCACCAGCCCCTCATTTGCTTTTATAGGGCAAGAGCTATTTCTGTTTTACAGCTGGGAATCCTTCCAGCCACCATGGAAACTCGCAGGACACCCTCATTGTTGTAAGAGTGTTTAATGCCAAATACTGAGAGAAGCACCTAGCTGAGGAGTTCGCAAGCTGATTTGAAAAAAAAAAAAAAAAAAAAAAAAGAAAAAAAAAGAGAGAGAAAGAGAAGGGTGCAATCCTTACATTACTGCTTAAATAAATTTGTAGTTGACACACTTGTAAATGTGTTCTCGTTTCCCTATTGGATATCTTGAGCATATACACTGACCTCAGGATTACTGTATTAGGAAACAAACAGTTAATTCCTGGAAAACATGAGAATAGCCAGTGTGTGATTTTGGGTTTAGCGTTTATGGAGAACATCTGACTCTCAGTACAAGGTAAAAGCAGTATCAAGGGAGGTGTCACCATTAAGAACTGTGCCAATACAATGTTCCCTGGTTGACTAACTATGGGTTATTTAAGTTGACGTTCTGAGATATCTGAAGTCTTAACAAGGACTGTTAACTGTTCTGTAATCATGTATGGGTGGACACACTCGTATTTTTCTTACCTGTTCTCACAGGGACGTGTCTGCAGCTGCTCTGCAACAGTCTGACCCTCCTAAAGAAGGGTTCCTCTGGCTTAAGGTGTTTAAGAGCCTGTCTTGATCAGCTGTAGCCTCTGAAGTTAAAAAATCTATTACATTAGCTATAAACAAGATATAGAAAAGTTGTGGTTGTATAATAATGACTAACCAGTAACTAATACATTTCTTGCAACACAAAATTATTTCAGACAGCTAATTAATCATGGTACCTGTTTTCTACCTGCTTCCTAGATTTCAACACTTTAAACCACAATAGTCTGGTGTCATAAAAGTCGCGTGCCACTTTCATGAGCAATGTATTTGAATTTTCTGGTTCTTTTAAGCATTGTAAGCAACTTGTGTGTGTGTGTGTGTGTGTGTTCAATGGATGCCTCTGAGTCTTGGTGAGCCACCTGTATGTGAAGTTTGGCTTGCAGTGGAAAAGGACTCCTGGTACCAAGTTGCTCTGTGAATGATTAACCGTATCATTAAAATGTTATTTGTTAACCTGTGCTAGAAAGAGAAGAGGAGGGGAGGGAGGAGGGAAGCCGCTGTGGTGATCAGAAACAGCTTGTTTTTTGCACGACAAGCACAAGGTGACTGTGGAAAAATCTCTGTCAGGGAAGAGAAATGTAAATGAGCCAGGGCATGTAATGCCTGTTTGCACACGAAATTCCTTCCCTGATTAGATTTTAAAAGGCAGTTTTTTTCCAGGAGGGGAAGGCCTGTACTCTAACTGCAGAGCCTGCGATGATGGGGGAGGGAGGAGGCGAGAAGGAGTGCGAGCGTTTCGCAGGGTCGTGGCAGGAGGTCTGGTACCTCCTGCGGGAGCTGGGCACAGCCTGCCTGCTGCTCGAGCTGCCGCACGCCACAGCCGCCTGAAGTCAACTCAAAGTCACCCGGTGGAGCAGAGGCAGCCGCGCTGCACCAGCAGCAGCAGCAGCAGCAGCAGCAGCTCCCTCCTCTCCGCCGCTTCCCTGCACCTGCTGCATGCGAGGGGCTGGCGCAGCGGCGGTGGCTGCCATTGCCAGGCGTGGGACCGGGAGGGAGCGAGCAGAGCATCCCCGTGTGGAGGCATGTATTCCTCGGCGGCAGCCCGGGATCCTGCTGGCAAGGACGCCTTGCTGCTGCTGCATCTGACGTGTTTCTCCCACGAGAGCTGCTGGTAGTTCGAAGGCGGTCGGACGAGGAGCCCACACGGACGTCAGGGAGCCAGGTATATAAAAGGCCTTCTGAGAGGAATCCGCTATGGACTGAGAGCCCTTTGGGTGAAGGGGCTGCTTTTTCTGCTCCTCCGTTGCAGAGATAAAAGGAGCCAGCAAGGGGTATCGTAACCCAGAGGATTCTTTGGTGGTCTTTTGGGTATTTTCTCCTCTTTCTCCTTGTGCACCGCAGAGCGCTGACCTTTTCCCGTGGAATTGGAGTCTCTGCCACTCCACCCCCTGTTCCAGCTGGGAGGACGAGGTCTTTCTCCGCCTCTGTCTGTGCTGGCACTTCTGTTTGAATGGAAGATACATCTTTCTGCTGAAACTCTTTTGTTGTGACATTGCATAATAGACGGTTGTCTTACCGCAGGAAATAAAAGAAACGAAAGGAAACAGAGAGACGGAAGGAAATTGTTCCCTAAAGCAAAACTGAAGCAGGGAAGAGAACACTAAAATTACTTCAAGCTTTCTCCAAGAGCTAGAAGACCACTAATCTCCTAGCTCCAGAGGAAAATACTCTATTACAGAAACTCCTCAGCAGTCAGTAACGATGAGCAGCCCTGGTGTTTTGTCTGGATGCAGCTGCTAAAGGAAAGCTTTGGAGGGACGTGGGGTCTCTGGCCTGTATGATGCCTGAAGACAGAAATGCTGGAGTCCGCAGCCCAGGTGCCTTAGCGGCACCTCCTTTCATTCCTAAAACTACTTATAGGAGAATTAAGCGGTGTTTTAGTTTCCGTAAAGGTAGGTCTGTTCTCTCACTCTGTTCTGCTTTGCTAGTGAAGCCAGGTTTCGGAGAAGTCATGGGGGCTGCATGTGCAGGCAGATGAGAGCACTGAAACAAAAGGCATGAAACAATGCAGATGCTGACATTTCATGAATGATTTATTTACTTCTTTGTTCATTTGTTTGTAGTTGGCCAGCTGATACTGTCTCCTCTACATAATAACCCATGAATGATGGGCTGCCTGAAAGAGGTGGCTTGAGACAAGATTATTGCAGAGCTTCTGAGCAAATATCACTGAGAGGAGCTGGGGAACTGGACCTGGGATGCTAACTGCTGCCTGTTTGGCTGGCAAAATACTGGGGAAAAGAGTTTGGGTTTTTATCTTGTCTGTGTGGGAGGCAAGAAAAGAGGGAGTAAAGGAACATGATAAATAGGTAAAAGTGCATGTGTGCAGAAGACCAAGTCCCTGGATTCAGAGATTTCTGATGGACTGAAGTGGATTCCTACAGTGCACCGTCCTGCTGCAAGTGCTGCATTGCCACTTGATTCTGCTGTCCTGCAGCCTGCACTTGCCTTTCCACCTGCTGCAGAGAGATTTTTTTAAGGCCAGTTTTCTTCTGCAGTGCATATACACCTGTAGAAGCAGAGCATGGCAGTGCTGAGGGGAGGAAGGCAAAGAGGAGGCTGGCTTTCAAAATGTGTCAGCTGGAAGGGAAACACATGTCTGGGAGCGATACAGCAAGTGATGTAAGGTACCATGGTGCTGGGGCTGAGGGGGGGGAAACTGCCTCTGTGGTAAGGATAAAAAATGTGGGTGGGGAAAGAGGGAAATGTTGGTGCTGCCTTAGAAACTATGCTGGAGCAGGAAATCCAAGTGTAAGGGCTAAAGCATCATGTTCTGAAGTGTGAGAAATGATCTTACATGGGGCATATATGAATACAGTCATCATGTGTTCCTCCCTGATGTGTCCCTCCCTGCTGCCATTTGTCCTTTTGCAAGCCCAGCAGCTCTCTGCTTGCAGCACTCGGTGGTGATGTAGTGACCTCACTGCTTTTGAGGGTGCTGTGTGCAGGCAGGGACAATGCCCTGAAACAAGGAATCACAACCAGTGGGGTGCTCCCTGCAGAACTAGAGCAGGGATCAGCTATTGCCTGCTGCTGACATGGCACCGAAAGCTGTTTGTCCCCCGTAACCTCCTCCTGAGGCCAGCGTTTTCCATGCTTGCTGGAGTTTCCATGCCCAGGAGGACGTGGATATGTCTGTATCAAGCGTGCAAGTGCATTTCAAGGTATTGGTGTAAATTAGAGCTGTCTGTGCCCTGTTTGTACACCTAACTATTTGAGAAATGTTTGGAAATTTAATAAAGGATTAACTGATAATTTTGCGGGCAGCTGCTTTTTTGCCCCAGGTCACAGCCTTAGCCTCTCCAAGAAGACCTCAGCTGTTTACTCCTTCCCCATATGTTTTGACACAGCAATTCTTCGTGTCTAAGACCCCCAAATGAAGCTGCAGCACTTTGGGCAGAGGACTGAATGACAAAGGCCATGCTGCTCATTTGCTTTCCTCTAAATATCATTTGTTTCAGTTCCTTTCCTACACACGTGTTCTGTCAAGAGTGTTGCTGTGAGGTCCCTAGATCAGAGAGCTCAGAATGATGGTGCACATGTTTAACGAGGTCCATGTCCCTCTGGAGTCAACAGAAATATGATCATTAATTGGACTTTCAGTTAAGCCTTTACAGTGACTTAACAGGCAAATTAAGCTAACTACACTCATCTTACTAATTGGCTTCAAGAATTCTTGTAACTTCATTTGCAGATTGTATACCTAAGTGTAAAAATGGTCAAAGCTAGCCTTCTGCAAACCCAGCCCATACACTTAAATAAATCAGATAGATAAATTCTAAGCTGTGCAATACAACATAGCAAAGAAAATTAACAGGGAAAGCCATTGGCTGCTCACTGGAAGAACTACAGGGGAATCACAACATTGTGACATGACAGAGATGTACCATCATGATGATGCAAATTGTAGAACCCCTTCTGGAAATCCAGATGAAAGCTGCATTGTGTTAGGCCCTGGAAAAATAAATGTCCTTTGGAGGAAGGTCACGTCATAGGCTGCTCAGAAGGTGGCATCTGAACAGAGACAGAGCCGAAAATCTTTTAAGCCCAAATCGGAGAAGATGCTCTCTGCTTGAGAAGCATCGTGGGAACCTCCTGAGGGGGCACACAGCGCAAGTGCAGAAAGGAATGGATACCCGAGGGTGACTTGCTACTGCATGCAGCGGTGAGAACGTCGGCTGGCATGTGAGTGACCAGTTTTGGAGAAGAAAGCGGCATTGGCTGTGGCCAGAGAAAGAGTAGCAGTCCTAATCCAGCTGTGTTAAGCTCCTGGTGATGTTTTAAAATTTGCCTCTCTTCTTTTCCAGCCAGTAGCTATGTCTGCTCTTCTTTCAGACTTGTTTTTTCTAAGCAGTAACCTCTGTTGTGCAGCTGTGCTCAACTCCAGGGTAGGGACCTTATCTCCTGCTGGCATCACATTGACTGTGGGGTAGGAGAAGGCTTGTAGGTAAGAAAATGAGTGAAACAGGAACAAAATTCTGCCATTGCTGTATTTTTTTTTCCTCCTCTCCTTTACATTTAAAACATCTGTAGAGAAGAAGGAAATACTGCCTGCATTTGATCCACTCAAAATTAATTGCATGTAGCGCTGGGGAACAGCAAAGTGGAAAGCTGGTAAGAAAATAACAGTTTAAAGCTCTGCATGAAGTGTTATGTAGCCATGCCAGGGCTTGTTTCCTGTGTTGCTGTTGAAGACCCTTCCCCTGATCTTTTATTTTCAGTGTCAGTTACTGATTAGAGTTTGAGGGGTGCCTCAGGTACTCTAATCTGAGACCAGTTCCCTAGCCCTTAACTGGCCCTTTCTGATCAGTATGGTCCATAAACTAAGGGCATGTTCTGGAAGGAGGAAGATCCTCTCTGCTGCACAGTGAGAGAACACGCTGTACAGGCTCTGTGTTGAAATTATCAGCCCTCTGGGCGTTATGCTTCTGAAAACGTTGCTGCTGCCTGAATTGCTCAGGGGCAGCATGGAAAAGGCAGAACCTTCTGTTTCACCAACCATGTGTGCTGCAGTAGGGCTGGAGAGGCAGGCGGTTGTTTTCCAAGTGATTTGTCAAGGAGCAAGGAGCCGAGCTGCCGCCTAGATCTTCTCCCTCCTTTCTTCTTACTGGATTGGAGTCAATAGATTTGAGATGTGACCCTTGACTGTGTGCAGTAGTTATGGAGATCATTGACTAACAGCATTCTTAAATTTTGAAAACATGCTCTAACTATGAGTATGTACCATTGAAAATACCACAGCGCTTTCACAACTCTTGGGCAGACACACACAGAATTTAGACAGAGCACTGCAGTGTCTTTCATAAGCTTTATGGATATCCGTTAGCCTTGGAAATCCAGTTTCTCAAAATGTTTACAAAACTTCTGCCGCGGGAATGTTCTAGTTAATGAATAACCACTCAGCATGCCCTTTGCTAGCATGTGATTTTCCTCTTTGATGTTATGCGTGATCTTGGCTTAATTGGATATAGCCTTAAAGACCTACAAGGGCCTCTCTGAAAAAGCAGTTCTGTTGATTAAATCTAAAGACTGGTCAGAACTGGAAACCTGTACATTTCCCTGCCTTCTTCCAGTTGTGGGGAAGACAAGCAAGTTGCTGCCGTGTGAATGCCAAATTTGCTTGTTTTTGTTGCTTTCTCCTCTGACACCCTATCCACAGGTCGGCATTCATGAATCTGTGCATTTCTGGATTTTAGAGAGAATAAGATTTAGGAGAACTTGGGTTTGGATGGCAACACGAGGGCTCTTTTATTTCTTTTTCCATGGAGGTTTTCTTGCTTAGTTACAGTGTTATAAGTTGACTTAAAACAAACAAACAAACAAACAAAAAACAGCATTTGAACTTCACTCTGTGGTTTTGATTATTCTGTTGTCTCTGTAATTCGGACCATCATTTCACAGCCTCTCTGCAGAGGAGAGGCTAGGAGATGCCACCAGCTATAGCTTACAGCACTCAGCTTGGTTTGTCTCTGCTAAGCACTGTATTAACAGTATGTTTGTAACCACAGTTCATCACAGCATTGCCTTTGCTTCGTGACAGTCAGCATCTCAGTCTTCATGAACCATTCATCTGCGGTGTCTCTGGAGTAGTCACTTGTGATATAAGAGGAGATAAGGACCTTAGAAAGAGATAGTGGAAGAAAGGGAACCTTTACAGGGCAACAATCTTGGCTTTTATTCCTCGACAGTGAAAAACCCAACATAAAACAAAAAGATGATGAACAAGGTAAAAGTTAGGACAAAATCAGGTGGAAGCAGAGTTGTCATGTTTCTGCCTCTTCTGCCCCTGGCAACAGAGTACTTTTTCCATAAGGCATCAGCCTGTAACTTCAAGTCAATATTTATGCAGGCTTATCACAACTAATTCCTTTCATGGCTAAGTGTTGCTCGGTGCAGTGTTCTGTATTTATTAGGTGAAAGAAATAATTCCTTTGGAGAAGTTCAGTCTACACTTCAAAACCACACCAAGCCTGCCTGAGATGAATTCCAAAGCCAAACTGGAAAACAGAGTATAGTAAATGGTGACTTTAGAAGCTCTTAAGGCATGACGTGTTGATTTCCCATTGATTTCCCATGAGACCGAGGTCTTTAGGTTAGCACATATTTTTTTCAACATCTACCTCTGAGCTTCTCAAAGTAGAATGTGGAAATCCTCATGCCTCCAAGGCAGATAAACGATTGTCACCATTCACATAGTTGGAGAGCCAACTCTCTGAGGCTTCATCTGGGATGTGGGCGGTGGTGTGCATAGACCCCTCTGGCTGTGAAGATAAACGTGACCAGACTGGATGCAACTGTGTTCTGAAGGTTGTGTGGGATCTGAATCCAATCTGTCAAATCTAGACAACTGCTGTGGTTATTCTGCCTCTCCCCCAGGCATTCCCAGCTGTGTGTATTTTACGTGTCTCAATAAAAGTCCCTTAATTTGCAAACCACCTTATTGCAGTTAGTAGTAGAAATACTTCAATGTTTACACTTTGGGAACCCAAATCAGGACATTTTCGGCCCTGATTTCAATTACATTGTTCACAGTGGTCATCTCTGCATCATACCAGGTTTTATTTTTCCTCGTGTATAGTTAGTTTTTTAAAGTTTTTTCTTCAGTATCTGTGATTTGCTGCTGTAATAAATTTAGGGACTTCAGGGGACTGGGATGGTTAGTGGGTGGAGCGGGAGTACAGGGGGTGTTTTCCTCTATCCCTACAGTGCCAGGGAGGGGTACAGGGAAGACCCAGAAAGCCCACCTGATAAACACATGGCTCAGAGGCTGGTGCCAACACAGAAGTGTTGTGGGTTTTTTTGACCATGGGGCGCTTACTTGGCATCCGGCCTGATAGCTGCAGACAGGTCCCACCTATCTCTGAGGGGAAAAGGGATCCTAGCCTCAGAGCTTGCAGGGCTCATTGAGAGGGCTTTAAACTAGGTAAGAAAGGGAATGGGGATGAAATGAGGCTCATTAGAGATGGGCCTGGGGGAGAGGGCAATGACCCAATTGAAGTGCATCTACACTAATGTAGTATAGATGCACTAATGGACTGTGTGCTTCATCACATGGTCTAAAATTTTGGGTAGACCTGTGTGGCACCAGGAGTTGGACTTGATGATTCTTATGGGTCCCTTCCAACTCGGGATATTGTATGATTCTATGATGGACGCAGCACGGGCAACAAACAGGAGGAGCTGGAAGCCACCATGCGGCAAGCAAGCGATGACTTGGTTGCCATCACTGAAACGTGGTGGGACCACTCCCATGACTGGAGTGCTGCAATGACTGGCTACAGGCTCTTCAGAAAGGACAGGCAGCACAGAAGGGGAGGTGATGTGGCTCTCTATATTATAGAGTGTTTTGATGTTGTGAAACTTGAGGCTGGGAATGATAAGGTTGAGTCCTTATGGGTTAGGATCAGCGGGAAGGTCAACAAGGCAGGCATCCTGGTGAGGGTCTGTTATAGACCGCTGAACCAGGATGAGGAGACGGATGAGGCATTCTACAAGCAGCTGGCAGAAGTCATGCAATTGCCAGCACTTGTTCTTGTGGGGACTTCAACTTTCCAGACATATCCTGGAAATACAATACAGCTCAGAGGGAGCAGTCTAGGAGGTTTCTGGAGAGTGTGGAAGATAGCTTCCTGACACAGCTGGTTAGTGAGCCTACCAGGGGACGTGCCCCACTAGACCTTCTGTTCACAAACAGAGAAAGACTGGTGGGAGATGTGGTGGTCGGGAGCTGTCTTGGGCAGAGCGATCATGAAATTTTAGTGTTCTCTATTCTCAGCAAAGTCAGAAGGGGGACCAATAAAACTGTTATCTTGGACTTCTGGAGGGCAGATTTTGAGCTGTTCAGGTCACTGGTTGGCAGAGTCCCCTGGGTGGCAGTTCTGAAGGGCAGAGGAGTCCAGGAAGGCTGGGTGCTCTTCAAGAAGGAAATCTTAAAGACTCAGGAGCAAACCGTCCCCATGCGCCCAAAGACGAGTTGGTGCCAGCAGCATCCTGGCTTGTATCAGAAGCAGTGTGACCAGCAGGGCTAGGGAGGTGATCGTCCCCCTGTACTCAGCTCTGGTGAGGCCGCACCTCGAGTACTGTGTTCAGTTTTGGGCCCCTCGCTACAAGAAGGACATGGAGGTGCTTGAGTGAGTCCAGAGAAGGGCGACGAAGCTGGTGAGGGGTCTGGAGAACAAGTCCTACGAGGAGCGGCTGAGGGAGCTGGGCTTGTTCAGCCTGGAGAAAAGGAGACTCAGGAGCGACCTTATTACTCTCTACAGGTACCTTAAAGGAGGCTGTAGTGAGGTGGGGGTTGGTCTGTTCTCCCACGTGCCTGGTGACAGGACGAGGGGGAATGGGCTAAAGTTGCGCCAGGGGAGTTTTAGGTTGGATCTTAGGAAGAACTTCTTTACTGAGAGGGTTGTGAGGCATTGGAACGGGCTGCCCAGGGAAGTGGTGGAGTCACCATCCCTGGAGGTCTTTAAAAGACGTTTAGATGTAGAGCTTAGGGATATGGTTTAGTGGAGGACTTGTTAGTGTTAGGTCAGAGGTTGGACTCGGTGATCTTGGAGGTCTCTTCCAACCTAGATGATTCTGTGATTCTGTAATACACATCTAAGTTGGTCGTACCCATTTCAGGTATGTCACCTTTTGTACATGAATCACTCCTTACTTTCTCTATGAGTTCAAAAATGCTGTGTAGCACTACTTCTGGGCATCTTAATGCTTTATGGTTGCCAGCTGTTTTCAATATTCTACAGCTTGTGTTGGGATGCATCAGCAACTTATAACAACATGGGCATTCTTTTTTGCTCCCACCGCACAAGCCCCCTTATTCTAGTTTTATTCATTATGTATTAGGCATGCTTTGAAAGCCAACTCTTAAAAAAAAAATAAAAAAAAATGGCACTATCCCAAAAAATGAAGTGATGTGTTTTGACTACAGTGTCATTACTAATACTAGTTTCAAAGCAGTCTGGTAGGTTTGAGAACTTAATCTTCCTTCTGCAAAATGTGAACTGGTCTGCAAAATGCACGTTATCGAATGGAATGTTAGCATGGAGAGAAGAAAGTAGAGCTAATAGGACAGAGCTTATTCGTAGTAAGCGTACTGTCAGCAAGCGTGAGTTGTAATTGTATGTCATATAATTGGAATATTCATATTTTCCACTGATGAAAAGAATTGAAAATTCTTGTGTCAAAAGCAAGAACTATTGAAGGAAAGCTCTGAATGTACATTCATGGGACAAAATAAGGAGAGAAGGATCAAATTCTGCACCTGAGGAGGAATAACCTCAGAGAAACAGCTCCATGGAAGAGAACCTGGGTATCCCAGGGGACAGCAAGTTGGACAGAAGACAGCAGTGGGCCTGGCAGCAAGGAAGACTGACTACAAATTGGGCTGTATCAACAGGAGTGGAGACAGCAGAGGGAGGGAAGCGAACCTCATCTACTCGGCATTTGTTAGATCCTATTCCAAATACTCTCTGTTCAGCCAAGGGGCCACCAAGGTGCTGGAGCTGGAGCATACACTGTGCGAGGACAGGCAGAGAGAGCAGTGTGTGTTCAGTCAGGAGAACGGGTGGCTCTGGGGGCAGCAAAAAGTGGCTGTCTCAGGTAGTAAGAGAAAATTGTCAGGAAGATGGAGCTGGGCTTTTCTACAACAGTGGGTGGAGGGAGGGTAAGAGACCACTGGCATACACCGAACAGGATAGTTTCAGACAGGAAAGGTGTTTCACCTTGACAGCCAAGTAGTAGGAACAGGTTGCCCAGAGAGGTTGTGAACCTGGTTGTGAAGACGTTTTGGAACTGTCATGTGCCATTTCCTTTATCTGCTTAGTGAGCTCTACCACACAGATTCAAGTGGTAAAGAATTGGTGCTTAGTGAAGTTTTGTGTGTCATCCCTCTACAGAAAAAGGGTTGGATTTGTTTCAGGGGGTAGAACAGGTGCTTTTGACAGTAAAGACTTTTTTTTTTTTAGAGGATCTTTCTGAATTGATTTCCCTAATGGAACTGAGTCTTTAGATGAAGGTCTTGGTTACAATTCCAAAAGCAGAAGGGCCCTTGAAATCCCCGAATTCATAGAATCACACTGATTCCTTAACTAACTAAACATCAGATCTTCTCCTTAATTCTGCTTCATTTAGAAAGAGTCTAGAAAATGGGGGGGACTTGAGGATGGCCTCAGTGTTGCCAGCAGCAACCCTTAACTCAGGGAAATATGAGAAGCCCAAATTCATATAACACTTTTGTGACGCCCTGGGTGAGTTTGCAGGAGATGAGGAGGGTAAGTAAGAAATAAGAAAACATACTTAGTGCCCTCTGCCAGCATGACAAAGCTGAACTTCAGGGACACAACTATTTTACATTAGTCAGTATCCTTCTAAGCTTGTTTGACTCTGAAATTTCAAAAATTCTGTCTTGAATCAAAAATTTTGGGATTTTGTTTTTTTTACAAAAAAAAAAAAAAAACTTTTTTTGAAAAAAAAGTTGGCTAATAAAGAGTGACTGTGTAATGTTTAGTCACTTCGCCTACTGCTGTTTTTGGCATCCACATGTGTGAGTACCATGGAAATCACAAAATGTGCTTGCTGCTCTGCATCTCAGTATAATTTGTGGATGTCTTAGCTGGACATCGTTATTCTCACCAGCCATTTCCTTTGTTAGCATAAAAATAATTGCACTTAAAGGCAAGCCCCAAACCTTCAGTGTGGGTGACTGACAGCTTGCCACCTACTTGCAGTAACATCCCAGAGCGTACAGAAGGCAACTTTCAGCACAAGGACAGGCGGGAGTTACTCTTCTTTTGTTGCAGGAAGAATGTACACATTGAAGGGTGCTCTGAAGGACGCTTTGATCTACATCCTACCTTAGTTTTTGGTTACTTATGTGTTTACGTATCAGTGATTTGTGGGTGAAAGAGGTTCTTGGGGCAAGAGGCAAAAGCTGACTGGCTCATCTGTTGGCTTTCTATAGAAAAACCAAAATAACTCTATTCTCCTTGCTGCGCATTTTCAAACTGGTAGGAACTGTGTGCTCACTGAAGGGCAGAATTTGACTTACTGCTTTTTTTGTTTGTTTGTTTGTTTCACTTTCTGTCATACGTAATTGCAAAAGCAGTCTTTCAGTATAGGTAGTTATTTGGTATTTAGTTTCTTATCATGGCTGCCTTAGAGCTGTTCATTGTGTTGCTATATATAGAAATTGAATTGCCTTGCTTCAGTCCCAGCTTCAATCAACAAATGGTCTCAAGGGAGAACTTCCATCACAGATGATATACCTGAACATTGCTGTGACAATGCTTGTGATGGCTGGCTCTGCAGTTGGAAAGGGAGAGGTAAAACAGTTACAGAAGAGGAGTTGTATTTCCGGTGTCCATAATGGTATCCTCTGTTTGGGGTTGAAGTTAATTTTGTTGGTAAAATTCCATGTTTTTCCAAGGCTAAAGCCAAATACTGGTTTCCTGCAGTTTGTCTGACGTGTTTTTGCCTTTCATTTCGTGATCTTTTTTTTTTTGTACGCACAATTTATTGTTCCTAAAGTGATAATGCAGCTGGTAATAAATTGTAGGACAGGTCTTTGCTTATGTTGTGAAATGCAATTAATTGTTTGGTTTAGTATGAACCAAATCCTGAGTTATATTTATCTGTGTTCCGTGTGTAAAGGTAACATTTATATGTAATTAAAACTCATACAGAAACTACCTAATTTTATACGCATCATTAGGCACAAGCTAAGAAAATGGAGATGTACATCACTTTTGAATCAGAAGGTTTGTTGACAGAAAATGCTATTTGTAATATTTCTCTGTGTTTTGTGCTTTTGGTCTGAAAAGTCACTTCAAATTTATTTTTATTTTTTTTAAAGAGTATTTTAGAGCACTGTTGTATAATATGTCATCATCACATTTATGTCTGACAGCATCATGACAGCATCAGACGTGAGACGCAGCAATTTATCCTTAAGAAAGGGGTGCATTAATTGTCCATGCATTGAAGTGACCTGTAGATTGCATGGGTTGCAGTGAAAGACACAGGCTCCTTGTATGTTTTTGAGAATCACAACCATGTCACATCTCTCTTTTATGTAGGTATTTTTGGCCAGAAACTAGAAGACACTGTCCGATACGAAAAGCGATATGGGAACCGCCTGGCTCCTATGCTGGTGGAGCAGTGTGTGGATTTTATCCGGCAGCGGGGGCTGAAAGAAGAAGGCCTTTTTCGGCTGCCTGGGCAGGCTAACCTTGTCAAGGAGTTGCAGGATGCGTTTGACTGTGGAGAGAAGCCTTCTTTTGACAGGTAAAATCCTCCAGCTGTCCCCCACGCCCTGAAGCCTAGGTAGGACACAAAGCAGTCTGCTGTTCTGGCAGACCCAAGGTGCTGTAAGACACGTGGCAGCGGCGATAGAATGAATGCTTTTGTGCTTTTTTTTCCTGCATGTTTCCTATTATCACTGTAACATTTTATTTTTTTTTTCTGACTTTGATGTCTGGTTTCAAAGCATTTCTGGAGGAGTTCCATTTATGAAATGCTGGTTAGGAAATGTATCATTAATGGTTTGGCTTAATCAGAAGTATCTGGATTTCCTTGATCTTGGTATAACTCAAAATGCAGTGTTGGTGCTGGGATTTAGTCAGTACCATAAAGGAAGAATTTGTCTTATCACCAATTGCAATATGTTCTGTTACCTATAAAACTGAATGGAAGGGAAGTCCGATTTTGTGTGATCTTTTATAATTTTGAGCCTCTTGCTTTAAAAAACAAAGGCTGCTGTGACTGTAATCATAAACCCAAATGATTTTGAGTGTCCAGGTCCAAGATGCGTTCCAGTATTGATATAATTTTGCAAAGCTATTAAGAGTTTTATGGGCCAAAAACCCAGTCCTATTCACACACCTGTAGATGGCTTCAATCTGTAAGATCAGTCTTCTGGGTAAGTTTAGCTCTTCTGAAACAACAACTGCAATAGTTTGTATATTCAGAAGGCATACAGTCAAAGAAACAGAACCAATGCCCCAAAGCCTGCATTAAACTCCGTATTAAGAGCTAGTATGATGTTAATGAAATTCCGGTGTAGGGGATTGTAGTCCTCGATGTGTGCTGTAATACCCATAAATACACCTCCAAAATGGATTTGGGATCCTTCATTCCCAGCAGGGCTCTAATCTGAATTAGGAGGAGGAAGAGGCAGGCTACATTTATTTTGTGGGACCTTTGATAGCAATCCAAGTAACGGGAAGGAAAGCACAGCTTGATTTTTAGTGCAAAAATATACCATGATATGAACCTGATTGCTGGAAAACATTTACCTCCTCTTCTTCCTTACTTCTATGAAGTAGGCAAATTTAATATGTATGAAGGTATGTGTTTCACAGATGCACAGAAGGCAGACATCTGTGGTCTGTTTTATCTTGAACAGTTTCCTAAGTCCTGATGCTTAGTTTAGGAAATGCCAAGAATTTATAATTGTGTGGAAAAGCAAAGTGATTTTCTTCATACGAGTTTTATTAATTCCTCATCAGAAGGTGATAGTTAGGATGACTGACCAGAAAACAGTTTTGTGGAGCTGGAAAACTCTGGGCAGTGATAAGCTTACCTGGTAAACGTTTGAAGCATGCTTACAGACTGTTCAAATACAGCCTAATTTACCTAAAACCATGTAGAAAATTACAGTAATTGGGAACCTGCTGGGTATCTTTTCCTTTCTTTGACATTTAGCTAAATATTGCTGGTCATGTTCCTGGCACAATCTCTACCAAAGGTACAAGTGGGCAAATGCTACGGGCAAATGAAACCAAAGGTTATTTTTTCAATGCCTGCAAGCCAAATGATCATGGAGGAAATGCTTAAGAAACAGACTGCCCCCAAGCCCCAGGAAGATGATGTACTGAACACCCCACTGAGACGTGCAGCTTTAAAGAGGTGCATAAGGTCTATCTATTCAAAGCAAATGAGACCAGAGATGAGCTGCTTAAATTATTTTTGCAAAGTTATTTAACAGTGTCTGTAGCACACACTAATGAGACCCAGGAACAGGCACGCAGGTTGAGCTTTAGCAGATGAAATGGAGAAGAGAGTTTAAACGCCAGTGCTGTGAAGTAAGCACATGATCGCCACTACAGCAAAAAAGAAACATGAGCAGGAGTTAGCTATCAGTCTTTGGTACTGCAGTTCTGCTTCTGAAGCTGAGAATTTATAGAAGACCAGCTTTGTATCCCTGTGTGTCCTTTTTCGAAGGGTCCTTTTTTTCTGGTTACTTTTTCACATTTGAATTTGGAGGTAATGTGTGACTTTGCTGTAGCAAATGGACCAGAAGTCAGGCAGATTTAATCTCTGCTCTCACCTCTGCCACTGGGCACCTACTTTTTTCCTACAATCTTTTGTTTCAGTTGTATGCTTTGGAGTTCATTTCACAATGTTGAAAGAACACCTGCATATTACCTTGGTTTTGGGTAGCCTTTCTTTTCCTTGTGCTGAAGAGCAGCATGTTCTCCGGGTTTGATGGAACTGGCATGGCAAGCTGAGCTCCTGGAAAGTGGCCACAGGCTGAAAAGTTGCTGTAGAGAAAGGAGCGTATGTTAGGGGAGGGGGCTGTGCTTAGTTTTTGTCATGGAGTTTGAAATCCACTGGGTTTATTCTGTAATTATCTATTTGTAGTCACCAGTCTGGTAGTGCAAAATCTCCTGTTTTTTGATTATTAATTTACATTCCCTCCTTCTCATACATCAGTAGTAATAACGATTGAGCATTTAGAGCTTAGCTGACAGTTTTGTTGATGGGACAAGAAACACAATGGAAGCCAGGTCACGCTTCCATAGCAGTGCCGGGTCACCAGCTTGGACTGGGAGAAAGACTGGCTGTTGTCATTGGGGCTGGAAGTAATACAAAGAGCTGATGTTTGAGTAGTTTGCCATTTTTCATAGTGACATTTTTTCTGCATGTAAGTACACGTAGGTGAAACAAAGACTTCAGAATAAATGAAGTCACCGTGAAATGCGTAGGTATGCAGGTGTATGGGTTTATGTGAGAAATTAGATTATTAAAATAACCATTCTTATGCTTTGTTAGCTGATTCTGTACAATTCACAACTTGTAGAAACAAAAGGAAAAAGAAAGGTAAGGTTTTACTGCTGTGATTAGTACTCTTTTAATATTAAATCTCTATTTTTAGGAGATGGAGTTCAGTTGCACAGATGTCTTTTTTTTTGCGCAGTGGCCTTGAGCGTAGCTGCTGTCCACGGTTCTGTGGATACACTGCCCTTATCCCCTCCTGTGCTCCTGTCCGTGCCCGTTTGACAAAGACAAATGAAAGCAAACAGGAAGAGCACGATGCATTTTAAGGGAGCAAACTAGCCTTGCTCAGAGGATAGAAAAATTCCAGCCATGTTTTGTAAACATTAGACACATCTGACAAATTGTAGCTCCTGTGAGTTAGCAGCTAGATGTGCTGTTGCTGGTCAGTTACAAAAATGCAGTGAATCCAGGACAATTCAGAAAATAGCAAAAAATCTTCACATATTAATTTGAGCTTGATCTTATTTTATAGGTGTCGTGGTCAATAAAACATTGCTTAAGAATTGTGAGCTTTGTGTACACAATTCAGTGAGAGTGGAGCCAATATTTGAAATTTCTTAAACTTGCAAAATGACAAAACCCGGTATCCAATCTGAAACATCCAACATCCCACCTGCTATGAAAACTGGCACATCAGCATTTACATTTCTTGTGGTCTTGCAAAGGGGAGGTACAGCTGCAAAAGCAGAAAAATGCTGATGCCTTTTGTATGAAGGAAAAAAAAAAAAGAATAATGAAAAGTGTATGACAGTTAAAAAAAAAATCAAATAATATCCCACTCCGTATGTATGTATTATATGCACATCCTATGATATCTGCTTTGAGGAACTAGCACTGGAATTAGTTAATCACGTGAGCTCACTACTATTTGAAATATCCCTGGTATTTGCCATCTCTGTGTAGAATTGTCCCCTCCAGGGAATCCATTTTGCTTGCCTTTGGGGTAGGTTTCTTTCTGCTTGTGTGGCTTACATTTTAAATTTGAAGTCCTTCAGCTGCATTACAAATCACACGTTTGTAAAGATACGAAGTGGATTATGACTATTTGTTCTGTAAAATTAGCATAGGAAATATGGCACTGGATAAGGAAAATAGCAATAAGGGTTCATTTTGCAATTTTTACACATAAAATTTGATTATTCTTTTTATATTATCTCTTTCCTTCTACTGTCCATCACAGTTATTGCCAGAAGACATGAGAATTATGATTTCTCAGGGACAAAAAAATATTTGAAGTGTCACTGAAACAGGTATTAATACTTACGTGACTGATCTATGTATGTGGCTTGGAATTTCAAACTGTTATCATTGATATACATGTATACAGCCCAGTAGTTTGCTGGGGTTTAGAATGGCATTGTTTACCTGCTTGCGTTTTTGAATATGCACAAGAGAAGAGGCAAGCACACACTTGCACATTTAGCAAAACAAAATCCCTTTTCCATTCTCTCATGCGTATAGATTCCTTTAAAAGAGAAGGCAGTAGGTGATAGGACAAAATATTCCTTGTTGCTCTAGTCGCCGTTGCTGTCAGCTGAGAAAAGGATATGTAAGTGGCAGAATGTGATGGCTGGCAAATATTAGCCATTATTCACCACAGTCGAACAATCCAGAGCATGGAACTAGCACATTTAATCTCTGTACATTTAATCACTGGGATTGTCAAAGAAAAATAGGTGAATGATGAGGATGGTACGAGGTAATATCCTTGGTGTCAGAAGGACCACATGCCCAACAGCACTGTCTACCAATCGTTCCTGCATCCTCCCTCTGCAAGGGCATCCTCAAAGCATACCATAAATTACTTTCAACTCCAAATCGACCTGACTGAATGATTTTAGGGAGGATTCTTCTCCACTGGCTGTGTCTGCACATATCCTGAAGCCCATGAAGAGTGCATGTATCTGAGGGAAGACAGCGAAGACACAGTCTCCCTGAGCATGCTCAGACAGCGAGGCTATCACTTCGGGCTTCTGAGATTTTTTGCTTCTAGGACTAAAGCAGCCCCGCAATGTAGCAAGGCACAAGAACACCAACCTCATGTACAGCAGGGCATGGGCACCCCCTCACTGGCTCTGTGGGGACACTCAGCCTTCCAGACCTGGTGTAAAATTACAATGCTAATGCGAAAGAGAGAAAGCAGGTGTGCCAGTTCTAGATTCAAGACTTCTCTGAACAGTGGACATGGGGACAGCATTTTCCAAATTGCTGGAAAAGGCAACTTGATAAGGACAACTGATTGTATTTTAAAACTGTTGAGCAGACAAAACAAGGGAGACTCTGAAGAACGTACAGCTATAAAGAAATACTCTGGTCCCCGGTGGAGTAATTATGGTGTGTTATGCATGTCTTTTCTGAATCGAGGTACAACAATTGAATGAAAAGCCTGGCAAAACAAATGTTTTTATAGCATGGAAGTAATTGTGCTTTCCAGAAAACCTTACTTTTTCAGTCCTCAGGCAGTGATCTATCAAGGTCCTCCACAGTTTTAGGGCTTAGCAGTTTCCAGGAAAGCTGTCAGAGTTTTAGAAGGTGACTATATACAACATTTAAAAGCATAATACTGAAATACTTTTATCTTTTTGTTCTTTGTTATGTGTTAGTATTATTGTAGTGTATGGAAAGATGTTCTGGAAGAGAACAAGACAGACCTTTGTTTGTTGTTCCTTTAATTATCATTAAGGCATTCCTTGCTGCTAGGCAGCATCCCCCCCAACCCCAGCAGAGGTCTGCAATGCAGAGGAAAGGACCACTCTTCTAGGCACTGCACGGGCCTTGGCACTTAGTAATCTATCTAGGAGGCCAGCCTAGTTCCCTTTACAGTCTCATGCAACGGGAGCTGTCTTTTCAGGGATGCAGTATGCTGTGGCACTGTGAGGGCTACAGGTAGACATGGACTTGGAGATCACTAAAGAATTTTCTTCATTTTCCAAATACAGTCCTCTGTGTAAGAAGTTGTTTAGAAACAGTTCCCCACAAGAATGGGGCTTTATTCCTTTCCTAGGGGAAAAAAGCACAGTAATCCCTACACAAAGCACTTACGTGAAATGAAGTTTTTACTAGAAAGCCAGTTCCTGCCAACACAAATGGCCTTAAGCTTGTGTAAATTCCCATCCGTTTGTGCCTGTGGTGTTCCAGGCTTCCTTCCCTGATCCTCACAAATGACACCCTACTCATCACTTGTGCATCTGGAGCCACTTCCAAGTCTGTTCTAACCCCGGCCCTCTTCCTACCCAGCTAGCAGAAATTACCTCTGCATATGGCATGAGTTAAGAGGCCTAATCTAGCAATTAAATACACGTTAACAAAGATATTCTAGTGTGATGCAAGGGTCATTAAATCTGTTTAATTGGTGTCCTGCTGTAGGAGTGTGTGGTTTTGGTTATTGGCAGTGAACAAAAATTTGTAGTTGCTTTGCATGAATTTCAGTTTTGGAAATGGAGTTGCTCCTTAACCTTTGTGAAGACACCTGCTTTTCACTTGTTGCTGTGGGGCTCTAATTTAAGAAGGCAAGAAAGGGCATTTTCCACTACCAATGGCAAGTTTTTAGGAAAGGATGACATTTTGTAAGCATGTGGAGTGTTTTAGCACATCCTTATACAATAAGGCTTGCCAGATTTGTGGCTTTCTCTTCCAATAAACAAGAAGAGGTAGTTTACTTGTGGGGCTTACCCAGTTTTATATATTTGTAGAATGCCTGCAAAATCTCTGCAGAAACGTACCAGCCTCTTTGAACAACCTAGCAATGATTAGATATTTTGGCAGCATGTTGGCTGGAGGCAGCTAATTGTTTCCTGATAGGAACCCATCTGTTTTTTAGGCCTCAGAAAGCACCCACCACCTCTTTTTAATGATCTATATTTCGTAAGTAATCTTTCATGTCCTTCCACAAAGTCTGTCTCTTTCTGTCCTAAACTGCTGTCTTCATTGCTCTTCTTGAAGCATCAGGCTTTAGAATGAATTGGCTCCTGTTACAACTCCTGAAGTGGATGTCTAACTTGGAAATAGTCTGTCAATCCTTAGTATTCTTTGCAGTGCTTGCTGAAACATGAGAAATTCTGATTATATATTGGGATTTTTTTTTTTTCTTTTTTTCTTTTTTTTTTTTTTTTTTTTTTTCAGCAAGAGTGTGACCAGATAGTGGAAGAGGCACTCAGGGAGTTTTTACAGTCCCCACCCTTGGAGATACTCAGAAGTCAAGTAGATGAGGCACTAAGCAACCTGCCATAACTGGTCTTGTTTTGAGCAGGGGTTGGACTAGATGACCTCTGGATGTCCCTTCCAACCTAAATAATTTGGGTGATTCTATGAAGTGTACTTAAAGTAGAGCCAGGCAGCAAGGAGAGGAGAACAGAGCTCAGGGCCTAAGATGGTAAAGGCTTTCATGCATGTTTCACAAGTTGTAGGCAAAATTTCAGCTGGCACTTAGATTACGCACTGTACTGCTTGTACTGTATCTACATTATAGAGGAAAGTGAAGGTATCTACACACGGGGACAAAAATGGCACAGAGTGTTCAACCAATTATGTTATGCATTGACCTGACCTTTGCATTTCTGGCCCAAAGCCTGACTCCAATATCAGTTGCATCACTCCTGAGTCGCCTTAACATTACTGAGCACTGGCTTTGTCTGGCCATCCTGTGAGTGCTGGTTCCTCAGCAGTAGCAGTGGCCTCATTCTCTCAATAAAGAGTTATTCATGTTTGTAATACTTCTCAATGATGCTCACTTGCAGTATTTCAGCACTGGTTTATCATGGACTCTAGCATCATGTGCTGTCTGCAGACTGGCAGCCAGTTGCAAACTCATCCTCCCGTGTCAGGAAGACATCTACACTGGTCCAGGAGAGCTTCTCTACAAGGCCCGAATGCAGCTAAGCAGCGACACAGCCACCAGGTGTTGGGATGGATTCAGGATATGTTGGTGACAGAGTCTCTGTTTGCAGGACTAAGACCTGTGACATATTTTAAAGGACAGAGATGCAATTCCAGTAATTCAGGGATGTACTGATACACAAACTGTTCGTACTGTTCTCCTTCGTTTTATTACCAGAACTCCTGAATTTAATTAGAGTCTCACAGCTTGTTGTTTCCTACTGCTTGTTCTTTATGCAAACTGTATACGTGTCATCGTGGGCCAGAGCTATTTTTGGTGTAGCATTTATCTTTTTGTAATGTGACCCTGCCCTATTTCCTCTCTGAAAGTTACGAGGAGCCTGTTGGCTGTGTGCTCTGAAGCGCTGATTCCAGCTCTCTGAACACGCTGTACACTTATCCGAGGGTGAGGGTTATGTGGGGATTTCTGGTGACCTGCTGGGCTTCAGCAATTTTTACTTATGGTGGAGAGGGTGAAGATCCCCAGGCAGTGTAATCCATCTGACAACCACTTCCACAGCGCGTGTGGTATCACAAAGGCAAACGCTGTAAAAACAGCACTGCCATGAGGGATACCAATGACAAAGTCTGGACGAAGGGCGCTTCAATGTGTGTTCTGATGGCTGCAGGGAGGCTGTGGTGTATGTGCATTTGTAATGCCTTTGCGTGGACAGTGCTGGAGTGGGGGATGCTCCTCCAAAAGCATCAACAGTAAAGCAGTATGAACATTTTAGTGGGTAAGTAATCTTCCTCAGCCTAACACAAGATGCTGAAATAGGCTGTTTCTCAGCTTGCTGCTACTTTTTCTGTTGCATTCCAACTTTGTGCTTTGTCATTCCCATTTCAAGGTTGTAATCATTCATTCTGCACTTGGAAAAGTTTGCCTCACTTAATGAGGATTGTTCCAATTTAGAATAAGGAGGATTTTCTTCTGGAACTGACATTCTGTACTTCAAAACTTGTTAATAAATACTTTTAATCATGTTAATTATGAATGTGTAATGATTAAACCTTTTGATATTACGATGTCACACTGCAAAAGAACTGTCAAGATAGGTATAATTATTAAGTGTCTGGAGCTGTAATGGGTCTAGGATGTAAGCAAGGCCAAGACTGAAGAGAGCAATGCTGTCTTTTCTGAAACTGATCAGTTGTAGCTTGAAAAAGTCCCTGAGGAAAAGGCCCTGCACAGGCCCTGAAAAGATCCATGGACTACCGATTACACAAATGTCCTCAAGGTAGGCATGTAATTACTGATGGCTGACTTAGACTGTGGATAGATACAACATACAGTGCTGCAAACAGGAAATGGAAATAAGTGCTCCCGATCCTCAAGAGAGCTTGGAGTGGAAAACTCTTTTGAAACTCACAGCTGGCCTCTGTGGCTGAAGTTGGCTTGAGGGTATTTGTGGGTTGAAACGCCTAAAAAACAGACGGATTCATGCTGTAGTCTGATGTTTTTAAGTTTACCTCTGCATTTTAAAACACTGCATGAAAAACTAATACTGGATTGCAAGGTCTAAACATACTGAGACTATATGAAGTGCTCTTCTACTTGCATTATTTGACATTTTTATATCAATATGTAACAATGAAAGAAGAAAGTTGCTTGCAAAGAAAGAAGAAAGTTGCTTGCTTCTAACTACCACTTTAATATAATTAAAAAACCGAGCTCTTTTAAAAGGATTAACAGGCAGTATGTGTGTATATATATGTGTTTGTTTGTACTGCCAACGTATGCATGGTAATTTCTGTATAGATAGATTAAGTCCCAAGCAGTGCTCCAGTACAGTTCAGGGGAAAATCTAACTCAACCATTTAGATCTTCTTACTTTGTAATCGCACCATCCTGTGGCAGTCTGTGGTATTGCCTTACTGTTCTGTAACTTAAAAGATTGCAAATATGTCCCCGTCTGCTAAACTGGGACCTTACTCTGCCAGTGCTGAATACTGAAACGTGAAAGTTCATAAACTGCACGGTGTTGGGCTGCTTTTTTTGTTGTTTCGCAAGCCCTTTTTTTTCCCCCCATCAGCTGTGCCCTCAAGGAACAAGTATGTTACTTCACACTAAGGGACTGGTGTGGAAATTATACTAAGGTACTACCCAAAGTGTGGTCCTTGCAATAGAAAGAAGATGCTGTTGCTTCTTCTGGGAGATGTATGGATCAGTTTTTGATAGTTCTTTGGTAATTTTTCTCACTCTGTCCATTTGAATCTTGTATTTTCAAAGGACCGCTGTAGTTTAATGCAAATAATCCCTGGAAAGATATGATTCAGCTCTTCATCAAGGCCTGGGAAGTTACCCTGTTTGCTAAAGATAAATAAGAAGAAGAATATTGAGAAAGACCAAAAATGCAGAGCAATTGGAGTTCAATTCTTCGCAGATTATCACAGCCTGTGTTCCCTTCCCTTTCATGCTGCAGTGTAAGGCACTGTGTTAAAGCTGCCAGTTCTCATCTGCTCCCTGCAACTGCTGCTCTTCTTCACAGTCTGAATAGCAAACATATTTTCCTCTGTATTTGCTTTTTGCTTTCGTGATACACCAACAAACTTAGGAAACTCAAGAGCTCTATGGATGATCTGCGTCTTGGGTAAGGATGAATAGTGAGAACTGCTGGGACATGCATGCCATGCCATGTGTGTGCTCCGAACACCAGGCCCAATAGCAACAAAAAGACATGTAAGCAAGTACGTGAGAGGAGAAAAGGGTCTGTGTTTTAAGACTCTGGGCTGTGTGGTTGGTAATGAGTTTTGCGTATCAAGATGTCAAGAAGAGGGTTTTAGTTTGCATCTGGACTGGGGAAAGGTACAAGGCAAAGGATAAATGCCAAATCTGAGCTAGCATTTGAAATCTCATAAAATAGTTCAGCTATATCTAGTTTCATGTATAATACTGTTTCTTACACGTTTTATATGTATCCAAGTAGGGCGAATAACACAGGATTCTCAGTTTAGATCCACGCCTGGCTAGGCCTGCAGTCCAGGGTTGCAACCCAGGGGTTAGAATTTGCACCTTCTTTAAAAAATGCAGATTTGAGTTAATGCTTTGTTTGTAATTTTTCTCTAGAAAGCACTTTGATACATGTTTTGGAATTTTGGCTGGCAGTTTTTCATGGTTGAAATAGCATTGTTTTCTGGGAATTTACTTCTTGCGGGTGGTGGTGGTAGTTAACATTTACATGCATACAGCGCTTATCACTGCTCTTCTGTTTTGACTTAGATTGCACATACCATAGCATGTTAATCTAAGGTTGTTCCCATCATTGTTGTTAAGATTTAACTTAGTAAAAGCCATTCTAGTTTTAATAGAGATCGTTCCCAAATAAGCTTTGCTAGAGGTATGTTAATCATTAAGTGCATCAAATTCCAGTGGTTCCCTCTGTGAGACTCCAAATGTTAAAAAGTTCTGAGTGTGGAGTCCTCAAAGAAAAAAAGAAAATATACAATGATGTGCATCATAGAAATGTCTGTGCATTACTTAATTCTTATGAATGAAGACAGTGTAATTCAGTATCTGTTTTTCAAACTCTTCACAAGTCAGAGGGAAGGGTATCAGCTTGCAGTGCAACTTCTTACCCAAACCAGGGAAAGCATGTAGAACATTCCAGTAAGGATGGATTTTAAAAAATGCCTGAGTAGCTAAATTCAGAGGAGTTGGAAGTAACAAAAGAGAGATTTCTTTATGCAAATTTGTTTGTTTGTTTGTTTGTTTGTTTGTTTTATCTATTTCTATACTTTTCACAGTGCCACTCCTAAGATACCCTGATGTTATCTTACATGCTATGGAAAGATTTAAGGAAGTTTTACTGCATACCTAACCTGTGGTTTTATTCTTTGTCATGTCTTCTTACTTTTAGCACACCTGCTAATGAGCCTAGAATGCTACTAGATATATCCAAGAAGAACTTAAATTTCCATAAATGAAATTGCAACAAAGCATGTTATATCAGCTTTTTGACCCCCAGCCCTAAAATGTTACCTGCTGTTCTAGCATTCAGACATGTTCTGAATTTGAGTGACTTGCAGTGGTTTGTCCTATTCTGTACAGGATGGAGCTAAAATTCCTTTCCCAAGAATTTACCATTGTGTGTGCAGAGCATATCCAAGTTTTCTGTTTCTCTTCTGGTACAGCTGAAAGGCAGAGTAGTCTTCTTGTGGGAGCCCACAGGAAGAAAATGCATGCCAGGAAAAGACCTGTAATTCAGATGAAGTTTGGACTGAACACATAGAATATCCGGTCTTTAGAAGTTGCTTGCTTAATGCTCCTATCAAAGGAGGCAGTGATACAGTGGAACTGAGACATGCTGGGAATGTTTTGGGAGCTAGAGCCACCTCTTCTAGGAGAATAATCCCCACTGTGTAAATATAATGCCTGGTTGCTGCTTTGGGTCAGAATGAAATGTGTCTTGCAATTAAGCCAGACTTTGCATGACTGGTGTGAGATGCCTGTAAATGACAGCTGGGATCTCAACACCTATGTCTGCAAATTGGGCCCAATTTGTAATTATTTATAATAATACCTCGACAGAGTTGATGGACTGTTGTTTACAGGTACCCTTCTAAGTTCTTTATAGGACAATAAAACTGAAACCAGATCACACGTATAGTCTATAAATATATATAATTCTGACAGTAAAATCTGGGATGAAAATCAGAATGTTAAGCAGCTTTTAGTCTGTAAGTTGCATTCTCCTGGTTCACACTGAGGACCTACTGTATTCCAACCCAACAGTAATACAGATGTGCACACGGTGGCATCGCTGCTGAAGCTGTACCTAAGGGAACTCCCAGAGCCAGTCATACCATACGCAAAATATGAAGATTTTCTTTCCTGTGCCAAAATGCTCAGCAAGGAGGAAGAAACGGTGAGTTTGCACTTCGAGTAGTATGATGAATTAAAAGGCTAGCATGTTGTAACCTGTTACAGATTTGAGAAGGAGGAAAGGTGCTGATTACCTATCCTAATTTAAGATGTGCTTGAATTAATTGACGCCATCTATGTATGAAAGTTGTTGCTACTGATGTGTTTGGAAGTCTGAAACAAAACACAACATACCCTTTGCTGTATTTATTCCATGTCACCAAAACCAGTTCAAATGAACATCACTGTAGTCAATAACTTCCAGCTTGCATGGAAGACACTTTGTTTTCTTTCAATGGATCATTATCCTGAACTGTAAGAGGTAGGGTTTTAGGAGTTGCTGTTCAACTCTTGCAAATAAATGAGGGGTAATTTTCTTCTAAGCATTTTAGGACACATTTTACTAACTTTTGCTTAAAGACCAAACGACTCTATTCATTGCCTATCACTGAATCAGAAGGCATCATAAAGATGTCTGAAGTAGGCCACCTTCCAAAAATTCTTTACATTTGCATAACATAGTATGTGACAGAACCCATATTTTGTTTATCTGTGTGCCCTGCAGTGGCATAGAGAATTTTATATTAGTCTGAAGAAGTACCAAGTGAAATTAAGTGTTTGATTTTACATTGTTCTGTGTGTTTATGGGTATTCAAGTCAGCCAGATATTTTTTCTACCAAGTAAATATAAATTGGCTCATTCATTTGATTGCAGTCTTTTCCTCTAACTTTCTAAGGTTATTATTTCTGTTTAATTGCATTTTGACATTTCAAATACTGCTAGAACTGGACCCTTCCACAAAATCACAGAATCGTCTAGGTTGGAAGAGGCCTCCAACATCCCCTAGTCCAACCTCTGACCTAACACTAACCAGTCCTCCACTAAACCATATCCCTAAGCTCTACATCTAAACGTCTTTTAAAGACCTCCAGGGATGGTGACTCCACCACTTCCCTGGGCAGCCCATTCCAATGCCTCACAACCCTTTCAGTAAAGAAGCTCTTCCTAAGATCCAACCTAAACCTCCCCTGGCACAACTTCAGCCCATTCCCCCTCATCCTGTCACCAGGCACGTGGGAGAACAGACCAACCCCCACCTCACTACAGCCTCCCTTAAGGTATCTGTAGAGAGCAATAAGGTCTCCCCTGAGCCTCCTTTTCTCCAGGCTGAACAAGCCCAGCTCCCTCAGCCGCTCCTCGTAGGACTTGTTCTCCAGGCCCCTCACCAGCTTCGTCGCCCTTCTCTGGACCCACTCAAGCACCTCCATGTCCTTCTTGTAGCGAGGGGCCCAAAACTGAACACAGTACTCGAGGTGCGGCCTCACCAGAGCTGAGTACAGGGGAACAATCACTTCCCTAGACCTGCTGGCCACACTTGGCCAGCTCCTTGGCCAGTTCTCTCAGTACCCTCGGGTGGATCCCATCCAGCCCCATTGACTCGCATACATCTAAGTGCTGTAGAAGTACAGATGTTCCCCTCCCTAACACTCCAGTGAATTGAGAAGAGTATGAGTCCCTCCTTTCTGAGGGGCACTCTCTGAGCCTTCTTTTAATGCCTACCCAATACTGAACAAGAGTTTAAAGGCACTGGTTGGCAAGGACCATCACCAGGGGCCGTTTCCACAGAGCACAGAAATTACTGTGTGCAGTTCTGCTCATCTCATTCCCAAGGTGGGCACAAACTGGAATAGCTGTTTCTAGTATGGACCAGAACTAGGTTGATATATACATATACATGTATATAATTTGTCATCTGAAAACACCAACTAATTCAAACCAGAACTGTTCCTTGAAGCCTCAGCCTTCTTATCATCAGGAGGAGGAATGGAGCAGCTGGTCAAAATAAGAAAGAACAAAGGCAGATGGCAGGATGGGATGAAACCAAGTCAGTTATATATGTATGTATTTTTATCCAGAGTTAACCCTTGTTAGCAGAATATAGCCTCACCTCAAAAGGGGTTCTACAAGCCGTTTCCGATGGTAACGCGTATAGCATTTGTCTTACTACTGCAGCTTCAGTGATGTGTTTATTGTCTTGTAATTGGAATTGCTGACATTTTCTCAGTCTCTGTAGCAAAATACTAAGAAAACTCTGCCTCCCCACTGTGTTTTAAACCACATATATAGGGCCTGAAAGAATTGGTGAAGCAAGTAAAGAGCCTGCCAGCTGTCAATTATAATCTCCTGAAATACATCTGTAGGTAAGTGCTTTCATGAGAATATAAGAAAGGCAGAAGTAAATATATATATATACTGTCTGCTTCATAGGACCCTACCCTGGTTTTCCTATTTCTAGCTACAGTTACTGGCCTTAGCTCTGCACTCCTGAAGCATGGTGTCATTGAAAACTGCACATGTCTGGTAGAATAGTTGTGTGGAAACATATAAGATCTTAAAAATAAGTCTTCAGGAGTTGCAATTTGTGAACTTAAAGGAAGTTCCCAGTATTCAAAAAAAAAAAAAAAGTATCATCTTAAACCATTATGAAAATTAATCTTTTTTTTGTTTTTTGTTTTTGATTTTGCATTTTGAAGATATTTTGAGTCAAATAATTGATTGAATGTGCTGAAGAAAGTTGCCATCTTCAAGAGAGTTAGCTTAAAGTTAGTTCAGAGTGAGATTTATTTTTTTATTGATGTATAATTTTCAAAAAAAAAAAAAGCTGAGGAGAATAGCCTTGAGCTTTCATGATATTCCATGAGGATGTGGAATGGAATACTTCAGCAGTGTTAAGAAAATACCATACATTTTGATTGTTTTTCTTTCCTCCCTTTTTAAATGTTCATCAAAGGCATTTTTCTTTCACGCAGATTCCTTGATGAAGTCCAGTCTTATTCGGGTGTAAATAAAATGAGTGTGCAGAATCTGGCTACTGTTTTTGGACCCAACATCCTTCGCCCTAAAGTGGAAGATCCTTTGACTATCATGGAGGGTGAGTTGACTGTAAATAACCTGAGGTAGAAAGCATATCTTTAGATTTACAAACAGTACATACCAGTCTCTGCTGTATGAACAGTAAATTCTATATATTTGTCTCTATGGACGTTTCTTCAATGTGAAGAAACTGCTGGATTAAATCTTGCAAGATACTGTAAAAGTGACTGACATTTACAGTATTGCAAACAGATTTTGCATTAAATCCTGCTGCCGTGGCAACTTAATTAAAAATGTACTTTTCCTCTAAACACTTGCTGCAAATATGGCATGTTCTTATTCAGCACATGTGGTAGAGGTGCAGTTAATATTTCACCTGCAGTTTTTAAGGACAAAGTTGGTGCAGGTTCATACTGCAGTGACCCATGTAGAATCCCCCAGAAGGCAGAGAAGTATTGCACGCCTTCTTACACAACAGTGATCAAATGGCTGCACTCTGTTATTTACAGCAGTGTCTAGCTGTAACCTTTTGCTGTGATTAAAACTAATATCACTGTCACAGTTAGTTGTTTTTTTTTAAACCTTATGGTTTTCATTCTTCATAAATTACACGGTGCCTTTTCTCCCTCCAACCACTAGTTTCTTAGTATGTATGGTTTGCTTAACTTTCTCAGAAATTAGGATTGTACATTGACCTGGCACTGACAGTTTTACCAAAATTCGAAAAGGTAGTTTGTGATTGGTTTGTTCGGGAGTGTGTGGATTTATTTTTTTCTTTGATGATTTTCCTCTTTTCCAGATATAATAATTCCCCGTAGACTTTCTTTATTTACTTTTTTTTTTGTTGTTGTTGTTCTTCTGAGGTCTTGCAATTCCTCCTCTTTCCATTTGTCAACACAACAAGTGTGTTGCTGAAGACAGAAACATGGTGTTTCCAAATCATGTAACAAAAGTGGTGAATACCCAGGGCAGCTGAACAGTACTCTGAACAGTGGCTTAAACAAGCCAGGAATTTCTAATTTGGAAAGGCTTTTTAGTTGCCATCTGCACTGTCATATCTGGGTTCTCATTGTCATAGGGAATGGTTTGATCATGCAATTGACTCAAAAGGCTTTGCAAGGGCAGGTGTCCAATTTACATGCATATTTGCTGTGACTGTGCATGAGTATCATCAATCTTTGCAGCTTCAAGTACCCTTAAAATTACATTTGTGGCTTACCCCTCATTTCTGTAGATACTTCTCTCAAATCCGTCGTGACCATCGGACATTGGGGTGCAGAGATAAGCTTTACGGTGTCCTTGAAGCCCTCATTTAGGCATCTTACATCGTCTCCCCATGGGAGATGGGAAATCCCATTGGGATGGGAAAAGGAGTTAGCCACTCATTTAATAATTGGGAAGAAAAAAAAAAAAGGTATCTTCTGGGTCTGTATTTTTTTAGAACTGGCTGCTGAGAGGAGTTTTTTTGTTAAAGTTTGAGCAAGAAAGATGTTTTAAGTGGGTGGAAACAAAATACTGTTTTTGCAATGACTGAAGAAACTTCTGCATTCTGCTTCTCAACAGCCTAAAACGGTGGTGGCTGCTGTAGAAGATGGCATGGTTACTATACTCACCGAAGGGAAATAATTTATTATTTTTTTTTTACTCATGAGAAACAGCTTTACTTAAACAGATTTATGACTTCTCCTTAGGTATAATCTTTAAGATTTGACATGAGATGGTGCTGATGTCCAGTTAGGCTGCATGTAATTAAATGTACAGGAACTTCTAAGAGAGGCTGCACATTGAACAGTGCAGCTGTGTTCTGAAGGAATACAGCTACACCTGCCAGGGGAATTACTAAGTGAATTTTCCTGCTGCATGATTCCTCTAATGCATGATTTTGCCTTAGCAAAAAAACACACAAAAACACTAAAAAACTGTTTCCAAGTACCTGCCTGATTTATCTCTTAGTAGTTGTATTTTAAAAGGCTAGGTTATAAGGATATTCCAAGTATTCCAAGCAGTTGATATTGCACAGTGAGAAACTACTGATGAAAAGAGCACAGCCTACCTCTGAAAGCTCTGCAGGAGTTTAAAAATGGGATGGTTGTTCTAACTACCTTGACCTTGTTCCTGAAAGATTCTTAATAGTCCTTAATGAGGTTCAGTTTAAAGAAATAACAGTTGCACATCTTTATTATCCCAAGTCCAGTTATAAATGGTAGCATGTAAACTGCAGTGCAGTCAAGGGGTGTGCACACCAAGGGGTTATTGGAGATGCAGTCATTTATTAAAGCAAGTAGCAAGCTGTGGTTCTATCTAAGTTCCTTACCATGCCATAATGTGGCAGTGTCCTGCTTGCATCTAGTCTCACTGTGTACTGGTTAAAGGCATTCACATGAAATAAACTCCATCACATCATTGAGGTTTTGCTCCAGACTAAATCTTCTGTGTTGCAGCAATGTGAATCCCTCGCCTGCCCCCTTTCTATTAATCTACTACATGAAAGTGCTTAGCCAGAATGAGACTTTGGTTTTAAGTGATTTCCACATTGAAACACATCACTTATAATGGCATTATTCTTTACTACTCATTATCTCCTTCTGTGGTCTTCTTGCGATGCAATAACTGCCACAGTAGTAGCTCCTTTCCAAAAATTGTGGTTGTTTGGGGGTCTGTGAGGCGTGCTGGCTAGTTTTGATGGAAGGCAGAGGTGGTGCTCATCTGACCTGCTGGCCAGATGAATTTCAGGCATGTTCTATAGATTCAGGGTGTCATACAGGTGGACATACTAAGTAAATGTTTGTGTAAATTGATTTTTTGCTAAATATTTGTGGAATTTGACCCATAAAATGCATTTATGCTCTAAATAAAACAGGTCATTAATAACCTTGCTTGGTGCCTTCTTTCAGGTACGGTAGTAGTCCAGCAGCTGATGTCAGTGATGATAAGCAAGCATGAAGAGCTGTTTCCCAAGGACACAGACCCTGAGATGGGACCTGAGGTGTGCAACAATAACAATGAAATGCCAAAGAAAGCAATCGTGGGGCAGCTGCAGAACAAGGAGAATAACAACACCAAGGAGACAGCAGTGAGGCGCTGCTCCTGGGATAAACCTGAGTCTCCCCAAAGGGGAAGCGTGGACAATGAATCTCCAACTGCACAGCCAGGGAGCAAGACAAATAGCCCCAGGAACAGCATCCAGAAATTAGATGTCACCAGAAGCCCACCGCTCATGGTGAAAAAAAATCCAGCTTTTAATAAAGGCAGTGGCATAGTCACCAACGGGTCGTTCAGCAGCTCTGTGGAGGGCCAGGAGAAGAGCCAGACCTTACCCAACTGCACCCTGCAGAGCAGGAGAACGTCCTCCCTGAAAGGAGCAGTGACTAAGATGGGCACACAGAGCATGCAGAATGGCGGTGTGCGGATGGGTGTTTCTAGCACTGACGGGCTCCCCACCACCCTCAACAACCGGGCCGCGGGCTGGGCGCCCAATGGCTATGTCACGCTGAGGGACAACAAGCAAAAGGATTCAGTCAGCGAGTCGGGGCAGCACAACAGGCTCTCTACCTACGACAATGTCCACCAGCAGTTCTCCATGGTGAACTCTGACGACAAACAGAGCGTGGACAGTGCCACCTGGTCAACGTCGTCTTGTGAAATATCCCTCCCCGAGCACTCCACCTCCTGTCGTTCATCCACCACCACCTGCCCCGAGCAGGACTTCTTTGCGGGGAACTTTGAAGACTCTGTGCTGGATGGACCACCAAACGAAGACCTCTCCAACCCGGGTGACTATGAGAACAAAAGTGACCGAAGGAGCGTGGGGGGCCACAGCAGCCGGGCCACCAGCAGCAGTGATAACAGTGAAACATTTGTGGCCAACAGTACTAACAACCACAGTGCTCTCCACAGCCTGGTGTCCAGCTTGAAGCAAGAGATGGCCAAACAAAAACTAGAGTATGAGACAAGGTTAAAGAGGTAAGATGGTTTGGCTCTGCCATCTGATCAGCTCTTGCAGAGAAAAGAGGTTCCCTCTCTTACGGGTTGCTAAAAATCTGCACTAGCTGTGATCACTGCATGCTCTGCACTGAGTTTGCTGGCGTATGGGATTGGTTTTCTGGTATCATGATCCAGTTGGGTTTGTTTCAGAGCAGCTGTTTGCCTCTGTTGCAACACACTACACTGCACCAGAAATAAAGCCAGAACCTTAGGAGTTTGTGTGGAATCTGACTGGTAAAATCAGTAGGCTCTTGCAATGATTTCATTGCTCCATGTCTGTCCTCCAGAGACTGAGGTACAACTGGGCTTCACCTTTCAGTGAAATCAGTCTTGCATTACTCCACCTGTAAATTTTGGGACTGGGAGACTGTTCTAACCTCTCTCCAGAGTCCCTGTTCCTAGTCAGACAGGGATACATCTGTAAGTTACCTGTGCTCACAGTCCCATTTCTGCACTGCTGCTTTGCCTGAGTCTTTCCTTCAAAGATCAGGCCTGTTAAAGAGGACAAGGGGGAGCCATGTCTTTGTGTACGAGTAGTGCACAGTCTTCTCAAACACAAGGTCGCTATGTTAGATAAAATGATAAATAGATCAAAAATAGGGTAACTTTTTAGGACAAAAAACAAGCCAGGTTGATTGCAGGGTTTTTTGTTTGTTTTGTTTTGTTTTGTTTTTGAATTGTCAATCTGTATTCATAAGTACAAATACAGTAGATAAATCAACTGAGAAACCTGGGTTGCAAAATAAAGGTATTTGGGGAGTTACTCTGACCTTTTACATTAAATTAGTGCAACTACAGTGGGAGCTGGGTGTCAACACTTCCAGAAGTAAAAGGCTTACTTAGGCTGTTTGCTGGAGAATTACATGAAGCTATTTGCCACTGTGCACTGTAACCAGTGGCTGCCATCATGCATTTTCTAAACGAGCTATGGAGGAGAGAGTGCCCTATGGGAAGGGATCATTGATGAAGACAGTTACAAGATACATATAAGATACACCTCTTGGAAATTCAATCCAAGCTTTGTAATTGAAAAGGCAAATGCATGAGTTTGTGGTGGTGTGCATTTCTGCACAAGTGAATGGAAGGAGTGCTGTTCAGGAGCTCTTTGCTTTTATTTCGGTTTCTGCAGCTTGGAGCAGAGAAATCTCACCTTGGAGACTGAACTGATGGCCCTACACGAAGAGCTGGATCAAGAGCGGAAGAAGTTCACGATGGTAGAAATCAAAATGCGTAATGCAGAACGGGCCAAAGAAGATGCGGAGAAGAGGAATGACATGCTGCAGAAGGAAATGGAGCAGTTTTTCTCCACTTTTGGAGAACTTACGGTAGAGCCTCGCAGACCAGAAAGAGGCAACACCATCTGGATCCAGTGAGCGTTGGAGGCTTGGACTGTGGGACCTCAGGGAAGGGCTTGGGGGTATTACACTGCATCAGGTGGCTGGTCACCTGTCTGAGGCTAGTACTCAACATAATGTTATAAACCCTTGAAGGAGGAAATCATAGACATTAACCATTCATATCTACAGCGTGTACTTATCAAGTTATGCTCTTTGAATGCTTCATAAGACTACTGTCAAGTGTTACAACTGGATATGTGTATATAAATTTAAAAAAAAAATCACCTTAGAGAGCAAGAGATGTATCTCAAGAAATATTTTAATGCAAGTCTTGTATTTAAACTGGTAAATTGAAATGTTGTTGCAATCAAGCTTTATATCAAGGCTTTTCTCCCTTGCACTTAACATAATAAGCTATTTTTGGCATTGTGTTACCATCAGCTTATTTTGTATATCAAATGTTGTTTTTTTGTTTTGTTTTGTTCCCCCCTCTAGCTGGGGAGTGAAGATAAACAGATACCTTAAGGTATGTGTGCTGATGCTTAACCCTTTGCGTCATTTTTTAAGAAGACAGCAGGATGAGAAGCAGCAGTATGCTGTGGGTAACAAATGTACTGATTTAACAAAAATTCCACCTGGCTGGAAATTATCAGAGCACCCATATTGAACCCCCTGTCAGGAAATCAGGCCACCAAAATCAGGCAGTTAGTGTTGAAAGGTGCTTGTATGGGAGGAAATGTGGGTAGTGAAGAGTAAGAAGTTGAAAGAGGGGAAGAGGGAACATAAGGGGAAGTTGGTCAAAGATATGGCTAGCACTTTTTGGGGTACCCTAACACAGCCCTGTGCCTCACTGCAGGTCAGAGCAGGAATGTAAACATTTGCTCTGACCACATTTACATCTGTCTTACCTCAGCATCCTGGGTGAAAGGAGCCTTCCCTGTAGTGTTTGCAAACAGACAGATGGAGTGGGTGAGGGGGACATTTGGACAGCCTTAGTGATGTGACAGATGCTGAACAAAACACAAAAACACACAACTGATGAGCAGAATAGAAATTACCAGGACTTGTATCAGAAGCAGCAAATATGGAAGAAAACACACGGACGTTAACCACCCGTATTTACAGTGCACTTTAGCAACTTACACTGCTGAAGATGTGTTACAACCGTGAAAGCAGCCAGGCTCATAGCGTCACCAGGGTAACACCCAGAGGGAACAGTGTGGAGCCTAACAGCATGCAGACTGCCAGTGAAAAAAATCCAAAGTCATGCTGTAAATGAATAACCTGTTTGGCATCTTTACCTATAGTAAGTATGACTGGTATTTTCTATACCACGCTAAAGATTTTTTTTGTTGTTTCTTAACTTTGTGTTTAGGGCTGTGAGTTGTATTTTTAGAGGGTTGTTGAAACATTTTGGCTTCCCTCTAGTGTCACTGAAATGTATTACAGTTATTTTCAAAATCCAGTTGAGAAAGAACTCTGAATGTAGCCTCGAAGAGGCTACAATGTCCGTGGCTGTACCATGGACATTAGACAAACATTAATTAGACATGGGAAGCAAATATGAGGTCTGCGTTTCAGAGATATAACAGCTGGGAGCGGAGCATTCCTCTTGGCGCTTGTGGATGCATTGTTTGTGTTCTCTGAGGTTCAGAGGCTCCAGTCAGGGTGCCTGTTGTGCTAATTACTGTAAACAAGTCTAGTGCACATCCAGTCTGTCTGCAGATGAGAACAACTCAGGGAGAGACCAAGGTAAGAGGAAGCAGAATGTTTTGCATTGGCAAGCAGCAATCATGAAAAGTCCGTGCAATGGTAAGAGAAGGAAACATTGCTATGTTAATTACGTCTGTGTCACCAAAGCCTTGGTATCATATGCAGTAAGCCTCAAAGTCAATTCAGAATTTATGTAGAATCCAAAATCTATTGGTATGACAGCAAAGTCTCTGAGATGTGTATTTCTGTAATTGGAATTCCTATTTTTACATGAGAGGTATATCTTAGCCCGTGCAGCGGTATGTAAAGTGCAGAAAGTCCTGCTTCCTGAGTCACAGTAAGCCAAATTTTTCCTCTGGGGTTACCAGCTGCTAGGATGGCTAAAGTGACAGCTCCTTGATAAAACTGCATTTTGTGTCCACAGCTGCCTCCAGTGCCCTGGGCTATACAATATATATGGAAGAAGGGAAGGTGTTCAAGGTGCATGTACTCTCTCTGTTCAATTTGGGTTATCTTTGGTTTTCAGAGGAAAAAACCTGGAAGCTTCCAGTGATCTCATCAGCTGCATTCTTTCCTGATATGTTTGAACAGGTTTCTTCTTACGCTTTGGTTTCTGAATCCAGACTGTTGCTTTCTGAAGCTTATTTCCTGGTCTACCCCAAACTGAAAAAATGCACTTCATAGTGTTTTTTGCTTATCTTCAGGTCTTTTCACTCAAGATGCCCAAGATGGTTTATAAGACAAACTATTTTAGTGAAAATCTTCATTTTCGGTGTATACAGAGATATAGAGCCTGCTCATTTTGTATAATTTTTTTTTTTTTTTTGAGATTGCCATTAAACACACTTCATTCAGACTGGCTGATGATTACCTCAGTGATTTCTTTAGGGCATAATCCTTGAGGTTTTTTTGTTTGTTTGTTTGTTTTGTTTTGTTTTGTTTTTTTCAGGTACTGTAGACAAGAGGTTCCCCATGTGAACTTTGTGTAGGGGTGAGGATGGAGTAGGCTTGGCTCTTTCTGATCAATGCCAGGCTAAGAAGTCGGTGAATATCTGTTTTTCATTTGTTTGGTTTTGTTTTTGTTTTCTCCTATGGCTGTATCACAAGGATCTTGATCTACTTTGAAATTAGGACTTAGTCTTGGAAGAAAACAGAAACCATTAGTAGCCGTTATGGTCACACATAACTAGCTAGCCTTTTCAGTCACCTGGATGCAGAAGTAATTTTTCACAGCCAGAATGCCCAGTGGAAGGTCTTTGTTGCTCTGGGAGCACCTCAGCTTCCTTTTTAGCCATGCTCCTTTTGGCACCCATACCTTGATAGGTGTAAAACTGTTCCAGGTGCTGCTGTGATCTTTCAACCACCTGTTCGTTTACCCTACTCTTTAGTACTCTCTTCACTCAGCTCATACCATGGTGATCTGCTTCCACGAGCTGAACCTGGACAGAGCTATTCTTTGGCTTAGCTTTCTCTTGTTTGAGGTCTCTGTACTGGCTCAACACAGTATCAGTCAAGTTCACTGTGTAGCTATGCCATTTGGACTCAGCTTGAACTGTGCTGAACCACACAGTGTCAAATATCTTTGAAAGATTTTTTGGAAGCTGCTGTTAGGCAAGATTTGTTAATGGCTAGGTTTAAAGCTTGTCTTCACCTTAGGAAAGATATTCCAGTACTTGTAGTTCTGTTCCTCAAGGAACTTAGCTTCCAGCTATGTGGCTGAGTGCTGTTTTCCCAAATTTCTTGCTTTGCAATCCAGGACAACAGTGGCCAGAGAACAAAACCTGCTCCTTCTCATGTAGTGGGGTTGGAAAGGGGCAGGAGTTATTGACAAAACTAAGGTCAAAGCAACCTGAGCACAAACATTCTGAAAATAACTGTCAAGATTCTGTGCAGAGTATTTGTTGATCAGGACCTACCTTATGAAAGCAGTTTTTCCAGGAAGCTTAGTTTCAAGGTATTAAGTGAAAGTAAGGCTCTAGCTGAGATAACCATTTTTTCATCAGTCTCTGTAACAGCACGAGGAAGGCCAAGCTGACATGCTACCTACTGTGAGAGGACACTGAGAGATTTTCAGCTATCAATTATATAACCAAAAGAAGGATTAAAAATAAATTTGCTTTCCCCTCTGTCTCATGGGAATTTCTGTGAATTCCCCAAACAAAAAATGTATTCTGGAAGTTCACCAGAAAGCTGCAAGCTGGGAGCAGCTCTGCTGTCTTGCCCAGCATCACTTTGCCTTGTGCACGGTGCACAAGAGGTGATGCTCTTACAATCCATCAGTGTAGACCGCAGACAGAATCTTCCCAGGAGCTATCAACCTGCTCCAATCACAGGCTATGATCACATCACATTACATTACATTCATGAGTTCAGGGCAGCACGTGTGTAAGAAAAGCAGGCTACAAGGATGCTACAGCCGATGGACGGAGCAAGGGATGGAGCCTTGCATGGTGCTGTTAATCCCATCATCAGCCACATTGCCAGAAAACAGCGATGGGGGATGTGGCCCTATGTGTGTCTGCAGAATAGACTGGATTGGTGGCAGGCACTCACTGTACCTTGTAAATGCTAGATTCTGTTGTTTTGCTCAGAAAGTCTTCTGTCTTCCTTTCTCTAAGAATCCACATTTGGAGCGTGCTCTGCTGTAGCAGAATGATTAAACCTGTTCTTCTTATTTGCTAGATGTTTTTTTGAGCATCTTACAGAGCAAGTCTTGCAAATATTAAAATTAATAAATAAAAGATGTTACGTTAAATGATATACGAAACTGGCATTTTAGGCTTTCTTAAGAATGAAGAGGAAAGGAGCTTGGTAAGATTACTGCTCTTAGGATAAGCAAGGCGTACTTTATCCAGTAGTCAAAATGAGGGTCCAAAATGGGTAAGAAAGAGTCAACTTGCTAGAAAGAGTGATGATTTGATATGAATTCACTGTATAGCATCCCTTGATGAATAGAAGTGGGATAAGACACTGAATAAACAGGTACAGTGATTTGAATGTTTTGACAGCCCAGTCAAAACAGTGAGTTGCTTCTGGCTGCTGTACCCTTGAACCCTTCCTAGCTGAGTCAAACTCCTCCCTTTGCATCTGGAATTCCCTCTGTTGTCTGTCCACTGAAGAAGAGAGCGTTTGCAGACTCTCTCAGCCCCTGGCAAATGTACAAGAAAGTGTGTGCTTGGCGTGGGGGACAGATGGAAAAAAAAAAGAAATTAGAACTTGTACTTTTGATGTGGGCATGCAGAACTAGAGCAAACAGGGGAGATGAGTAGAACAAGGAAGGGAATACATGAAATTGCTGTGCGTAGGTGGTAGTTTACTTTTTGTGGAGACACCATTAGCTAGATTGTTTCGTAGACTACTTTCCAGGCTGCTACCTGTCCTTTGTGCTAACAGAAAGAACTGGTGTGGAGAAATGCATGGCCAAGCAGCTGAACGCAAAGCAAGGAGCCCCATGGGTTTCCAGCGCATGCTCTGGGAGCTGCTAATGGCCCCAGAGCATCCTTCAGCAGCCTTTCTCAGCAAACAGAATTATCTATGGCAGAAGCCCCGCTGATGCAAATTGCTACAGCTCTGCAGAGGTTTATGAAGTGATGACAGCAGCTAAGGATCTTTTCCTACTAGGCTTTCAGGTGCTGTCATAACGCCTGTATTTACTGTTAGTGGCGGTGGTCTAGTGCTGCTGGAGAAATGCATGTCAGCAGGAAAACAAGTTTCTTTAGTATGTCAGTAATAATGGAGAGTGCAAACAATTTGAGGCCAGATAAATGAGCACAATGCAAATCTATTCCTCCCTTTTTCCCTAAGGAGTCAAGGATAATGAGTTTTATATGCAACACAATTTCATTTCTGAATCTCCTAAATGCAAGAATGGAAAAACCTCCCTACCTCTGTGTGTATTATTCATTTCATGCTAAAGAAGTGTAAAATGATTCATGTTCAGCAGGATTGTATAGGAGCCAAATCTGCGATGGTTACAATAGTATTATGAACCCAGCTGTAATTTTTAGCTGTAGAGCATGGAGGAAGTGATTCAGCTTGAGGCCAAAACCAGGTAGCTCTGAGCACCAATATTTTCTGTTGTTCAAAGCAGGATGATCCTCTTTTTATTTTCTGACCCTAAAAGTTAACCTTAACATTTTTATTTACTTTATTTATTTATTTTTTATTTTATTTTATTTTATTTTTTAAGGTCAGCCAGCTGAAATGTAGGCTCCAGTTCAGTAGAAATGAAAGCGCTCACTGCACCGAGCACTGTCTGCAAATCAACTCTGCATACTTCATAACAGAAAGTGCCCTCCTAGTTTCCAGCAGCACTAAGATGTGCCAGTGACAGGTATTTTAAACTGTGCTTTCTTTAGATCAGGCTGAACTACAGCACCTGGATTTTGGCAGAACAAGATGCCTAATGTGGTGCTAGCTCTTCCTGGAGCCACTTCTAACCTTGACTGAGCACTTTGGTGATGTTTTGCTTAATTCATGTTTGCAAATGTGTGTTTTGTGTTATATTGAGAGCTTAGGGAGGTGTGTGAAATAGCTACAAACTCACACATCATTCCAGAATAATTCCCATGTGTAGACTTGCCCTAATAGTGCCCACAGTGCATGTGGATGATGAAGAAGATATTTACGTAATTTAGTATTAGCAGTGAATGGATCACAATTGACATAATTGGTCTTCTGTCTGACTGAAGGGACCTACATCAAAGGAGGCTGTAATGGAAAGCAAGAACCGTGACAAACATGAAGCATCTCTGGAGGCAATTCCACAGGCCATTAGGAGAACAGTTCATGAACTATTCATTCATCTGATTCTGTGCTACTAGCCGGGCCTGTTTCTGTCAAAGCCAGAACCTGAGATCAAAAGCACAGTGAGCCATTAAAAAACTTTCCTATCAAGGAAAGAGGTGGAGAGCTGCTCACATCAGCTCAGGGGGACACGCTGAGTTAAGGGCAGACCACTTTCCATGTGCCCGAGCCAGCAGGGGCTGGGTACTTTTGCAGTCTTGTGCAGGGCCTGGCACACTCCCCAGCTTTGCTTTGCCGTCCGTATTTTGCTCCTGACATGCAAAATATGCCATGTGCTATGCCAGGCCGTGTTGGAGTGGGCCTGCAGCAAGGCCCAAGCACTGCGAGACAAGGCCCTGGCAGTGCCCAGCTGCAGCAGGGCCCTCTGTGATAGCCCGGTGGGAAAGGACTGCCAGCTCCAATCCAGGATTCACTCAAAAATAAAACACAGATAAGGGTTAAAGTGGGTGAGAAGATGTATTTCCATGCTGGGAAACGTTCACTGAGCTGGCCCTTTGAGAAGCATGCCAACAAGGAGGGAGGGCACGGCTGGGTTACCTCTGAGCTCTAGGGACACTACTGCCAGCAACAGAGCCACAGGGGAAGCAATTGTAGGTGATTTAGGAACGCTTGTTTAAGTGAATTTTAATCTTGATACATACACGCTAGAGGTAAGTGGTGACAGCAGGTGCTGTGGATTTATGATGTGACAGGTTTTTGTTTCCTGACAAATTGTTTCACAGAATCATAGAATCATAGAATTTTCTAGGTTGGAAGAGACCTCAAGATCACCGAGTCCAACCTCTGACCTGACACTAACAAGTCCTCTGTGCAATTTTTAAGAAAATTTAAATTAAATACGTATATTCTACTTCTGTCTCAAGTTTTTCTGGACAAAAAGAAAAAAAAAAAAAGAAAAAAGAAAACCCAACTATAGTATCTGTTTCTTTGTTGAAACCTTCTCATCTGAGCGGGCATAGATATCCCTGCTGTTCTTTGTAAACTTGTAATTCCAGGACACCACAGCGGAACCTCAGCGACACACTGAAACATGCCTCAGCCAAGTCATGCTTTTCAGTTCTCCAGTCCTGGTTTTCAATACCTAAACTAATTAACCTAGATGTTACTGTGGGGAGCCAAACACACTGCAACTCACCGATGCAATAAAAAATGACAGGTTGGCAGGAGACTGATGCCTGTGCTGAAGAATGGACATCAAAGTCATTGTTGTAAGCATTGATTTCCTACTTAAGAATTAAAAAATTGGAAAAGAATCAGTCATAAACCTTTGTTATAAATTCTTCATTGATTTTAAAATAAAATCTTCATCTGCAGTAGAGGGATACTGAGTCAATAGGTGTGTGCTGACCACAGAAAAACACATCAGCAGAATGATGTAGACCAGGAAGCTGGAATCAAACCAGTAACCTTTCCAAGGACAGCAATAACATACCACGTTCATGCCACGGCTAGCACTGGGAGTGGCAATCTCTACCTAGAAATGCATGATGATACAGCAATACAAATTTGCTATTGTCTTCCATCCTCAGAGACAGTGGCTTAGACATAAATGAATGCCAGACCTCCCTGGAGCAACTCGGCACTGACATTCCTGACCCTGTGTGTCAGAGAAGGATAAATCATCTGCTCAGTTCAGGCAACTCAAAGTCTCCCTGACAGGTATGCAAGCATAATATGAAGCAATTCTAAAACACTAAATGGCATTAGTTCAGAATGACACTGGTATAACCAAGAGCCAGCCTGTGTTCAAGCAGCAAACCTTTGCTGACAAAACATGGCAGGATTTGAAAGTGAAAAAGATGTGAGGCTGTACAAAAACGGTTTCCCCTAATTCATGCAGGACCTGACTGACTTCTTTAAGACTTAATATTTAAGGTCCAGCATGGCCTAGGGTCAACAGAACAACTTTGCTTTGTAGTGAGAACAGGATTTCAGTCAGGTGCTATCATGCAGCAGGAAAACCTGCAAGAGATTTGTATTTTGGCTTTGTTTCCTGCAAATTACATTAAACTCATTCAGTCTAACCTGTGTCACTCATACAGTCATCAGATGCACACTGACAATGAAATATAAAGAAACAAAATGAAAATTATTAAGATATTAAATAATAGTTTACATGAAAGTAGCCTGGACAGCATCAGCAAAAGCCCAGCATTATGCTGGAGCAGACAGGAACACAACACATGCAGACCACTCCTATGCAGCTACTCCGTGTAAGTCTTAAATTTACACTGGCCTCTCTACCAATAGGCCAAGTGATAACATGTACCACTTGTAACTCCAATGTCTCTTCACAGTTTATATTACAGGCTCTGCACCATTAAAGGTGGCTGTGAGTAAAAACAGCTGGGTTTGGCTTGAACTTTTTCATAAATGGGCTTAAACCCTGCAATGCACTTGCATACCCACATTGACCACTACTGTATCAGTGTGGGCTGCAATCTATTATTTGAGAAGAATTATTTGCGTTTTGCACAGTAACCCGAGTCCTGTGATTTAAGACAAAAATGGTGATTGCGACTTCCCACTGCGCTCCTGTCCACTAGATGTCTGCAGCTTATCCCTGCTGTGATGCAAGCATGAATTGTTTCAGATGAACAGAAAGATCCTCGTCTTGCCATAGATAGCACCAATAAAACTCCCAGTAACACCTTCTGAGTAAACTGGAAAAAGCTCTTGATACACCAGTTGTGGAGATTTAGGGATTCCCTCAATTTTGTTTTCCAGTTGCTTCCTCAGATTTCCCTGTACATGTGCTTATGTGTACATTTGTTATTCATACAGTGTATAAGGTCAGCCATGTGCCACAGCTTGAAATCACTCTGTTATTATCACCATCTTGCCAGGATTTCACCCACTTCCTTCCTCCCAATTGCAGCCAAGAGAACTCTTGGGACTTCTGCTTCTAGTGTCCATTTCTGTTTCATGTCTCCTTTTTTCCTTTGACTTCAGCTGCCACGAGACCATTTGCAGAGGTGCTTTATTCCTCTCCCCTTCAGTGCTACAAATGCGCTTGGCAAGGCAGGCTGGCGTGTCGCTGAGTGCATAAGGATGTGGCACTTCTGCCAACCAACAGCTTGTGGCAGGCCAAAACATCGCCAACAAAAAAAAGCACACTGGAAACCTGAAAAGAATAATCAAAGTAATGAGGAGGCCATGCCAGCACAGGGGATGTGTGAGATGGGGAAAGCGAGAAGGCTGTCAGAGTGCAAGGAGAAATGTCTATTGCCACCGTCAAAGGCAGAGGTTGCCTTTTAAGTAAAGCACAGCAAGTATCGGGAAGCTAGAGCAGCATCAAAGAAGTCTGGTGTAACTGACCTGAGAAAAGCTACAGCAAGGTTTTTAAAGTCAAGATTATTACTTCTGTTTTACAGCAGGGGCCTACCAGAGGGCCCTTCCTACCAGAAAACCCCAGAGCAGCAGGCTGACTGGCCTTCTTGCCCCTAACTGATGAGAAGACCCCCTCCCCCCCGAGCATTTAACGTGTTCTAGAGTGAATGTCGTTTGTGCCTAAAACATAGCACATGCTCAGAGATAAGCAGACTCTTTTTTTCAAGTGGACATCATTGCATACCTGCCTGCTGAAGCCCACAGGCTCCCATACAGCAATTTTAATGGTTTGCATTTCTTGAAAGAATACTTCAGTTGGAAGGATTTACTACATGATCAGCCTGACTACTTAAGTCTTTAAAGGGTCTTTGACAAATTTCATAGAAGTAATTCTATGATGAATGTTCATTGAAGTAGCACAGAAGTAGCAGCTATACAGAAGAATTCCTCTTATCTGTCTTCAGCATATTTTATATATGTTTTATACAATCAATTGTATCAAAATAGAAAATAAAATAAATAAATAATAATAATAAAATAAAAGCCCCAAGCCTTCTATGCTGTAAACCCAACTTCATTTTCTGACCCCTCTGGAAGACAAACCAGACATCTCCTGGAGTCTTCTAGTCTATGTATGTAGGAAATGACCTAGTTGTGTGTGTGGGGGAAATAAAGATTAGTATTAACCCGTGTTTTGTAACGTGCTGGATTATTGAAACCGCTCTTTTTCCTCACCTCATTTTTTTTTTCTTTTGTGCCTGGGGTTGAGCTGGCCAGGGGATGCAATTGGAAGGCAATACAATATATGAAAGACTGCTTGGTAGTGCCCAGAAATGCAAAATGGAAAAGAATTGGTTGAACCACTGACCATTTCTCTTTGTCCAGAGGCTGTGTAGAGGGACCAAGCAACTCAGCACTTCCTCACAAAGCAAACTTTCTTCTTCTTGATGAAAGGTTCCTGGCTAGAACAAACTCCTTTTTCAAGGCAGGTTCCAAACCTCCTTTTTTTCTTTGGTTCCACAAGAGGTGGGACATTTTGGAGGATGTGTTTGGAGCTTGACTTCACACTCAGCAGTGACCCTATTCTTATAAAATTTCCTCTTGGACAATTCTAAGTCCTTCCCCATGGAGTCCTAATATCCATCACCAAAATCTTCCTGGGCTTGTTTTTATTTACTGATTCACATGGTTGCTCAGGTTTTCTGCAGTGTACTAACAACTCAGACCAAGTATCCACAATAATGACTCATGCTCAGAAAATGACTAACACTAAAAGAAAAGCAGCTGCAGAATAAGCCTTGCAAATATAAATAGCTGTGATCCAGGGCCAGGAAATATGTGTTTGAATAAAACCTGAAGTCCCAAGCTTTTAGCAAGAACTGACCTGCCCTATTGAAATTATGTGACCATATTACCAGGCCAACAGTAGCTTTCTTAAAACAAGGAAAAGAAACAACAACAACAAAAAGGAGGTCTGTCTTTATTTTGCGTCACATGCAATTCAAGTGTTTGCTTCTAACACTGAATGCCATTACCAGACACATAAAACATGCTAAAAATGTGGGAATTGCTGGTTTTCTAAAGTGTGGCAGCAGAAGGAAAGGCTGGTCTCACCATCTTCAAGCTCAGTAATAATTGTGCTTTCATAATAAACATAAATGAAGGAAATGGTTTGACTACATGGAAAGCTGTACTTTTTTTTTTTTTTTGTCATTGTTTGTTTGTTTCAGAGAGTAATAGTTAAATACACATTGGTATGAGTAAACCAGCTGTAACTGAAAAGCTAGATGATGCTTGCAGAGAGCTGTACATGTATACTAAGATGCCTGTTCTTTCCTATTTTCCTCCAGTTAGCTGCAGTACTTTTTCACTGAATATATTCCTACCATGCAGCAAAGGTTAGCTGTAGTAGCCACAGTAATGTTAGCAATCTTACTGATGAGGCAATTGGTTTGAATGCTGATACATTACAAGGAAGAACTAAGCCCTCATAAGCAGTAATGCACATTAGGAAAAGACATTTTAGATGGTAAATGGGAGAACATATTGTTGCAGCTCATAAATACAGACAAGAGTAATCACACTGTGCTATTTATGCAGACATTTTCCAGGGCTGAAATGTAGCTGCACAGGATCAACACAAAATTGCAAGCATTAGTGACTGACAAAGTCACCTAGGTCACTGAGCAATCTGTGCATTCACTTTGCCCATGATTTCTTTTCTCACAAGAGCATTGCTCAGGCACCCAACTTGCATGTAGTATGTTCTGTGCAACAGTAGTGATCTGATAAAAAGACAGATGTAGTGAGAAATTCAAAGCTGTCCAAAAGTGGGAAAAACATTCATTTTCCTTCAAGAAGCTCAAGAGACAGACAAAAATAAAAATAAAAATCTGTAACTGACTAATTCATCCTTGTTATTGGTAAACTCCAACCATGCCCTTAAGAATGCTTTGTGCCTGCAGATTACTTCTATCTTTTCTTCAATTCTCAGTGTAACTTGTGAGGCTTTTGAGTTTACCAGAACAAAAACCCACACAATTCAGCAAGCGAACTTACATGAGAAAGAATGAAGTTCAAGAGAAGGCCTGGGGCTTACCATGGGTTGTGTGTCTCTTATCTGGAGCCTCAAATCAGTGCTTACGTACCTGTTCTTCTGCATGCTTTGTTGGTCCTTTAGACTATTATTATGTAAATATAGAACATTATATTTATATTAAGCTAGTGCAGTCTATAAATATTCAAGTGTCTGCTGCCATTTTTATGAATATGAGTACGAGCCATGTTGCACTAATGGCAATTACATTTTCAGTCACAAGAGGAATCTCAAGAGATGCTTAAAAGCACTGCTTAAAAACATCTAACAAGCAAAAAGCCCCTAAGACCTGAAGAAGGGAAATAACTGGCTTTTCAGTGGAACACCACAGGTTGCTAGCTCTGTAAATATACTGTCTGCACCACAGCCACAGACAGTTTGAAACGCCTCCAAAAAAGCAAATATACTCCATTTTATATCCTTGTTTTGTGAAATGTGATTATTTAGTTCTGCCACCATGTACATACCACTGTGTATTCAGAGCAAGGGACTGTGCCTACATGATCCTTTCCATCTGTGAAAAGCAAGGAATCTTAATTCTGTCTTCTTCTAGTTGTAATAAAAAAAAAAAGCAATGGGGTAGAAATGGGGCTAGAGCCCTCTGCAAGAGCGGCTGCTGCCTGGGGCCAATCCATGCTTTAGTATTCTTCCTCTGAGAAAGACAATCTTGTTTTTTCCATCTATCTTACCCAGTTTTTAATTGCCTGCATACCTGCTATCTTTTAGGCCTCCTTGTGCCTTCCAACAATCAGGAGAGATGACAGTCAGTTCCAACCCTGCCCCATCGTCTGTGTGAAGTGTTTTCTTGTAGCAGTGCTTACGCTTTCCTAAGGGACCTGTGATTTCTTTCTGCCAGCTACCAGGAGTGTTCCATGAGGTGTGTGTAATGTTTTGCAGACTAATATGATTTGCACATCCTCCTACAGCTTGCCTGACAACTTCTCGAGTTCTTTTAACACACCCTGGTTTTATATTTATTTAAATTAATTGGTTCGTTGTCAGAAGAGAAAGAAAATCTTTCCTGCATGTGCATAAAAACAGTTGTAATCCTGCATTTCCACCAAGAAAAATCTGGATTCAGCAATGACACAGAGGCACAGCGATCCTGATGAAAGACCTCGGAGAGGGTGAAGCCGGTGATGGGCAGAAGGCTGGACCCAAGCAGGTGCCAGCTGTGCAACACAGCCTCACTCCTGCGTTGTGCCAGGTGCTGGCTGGATGCGGACACTCGATGTTAGCAGCAGAGCAGGCAGGCAGCTCCCACGTGGCACTGGCACCCAGGCACTTGCAGAGCCTTGCCTTTATCCAGCAGTTCTCATCTGAGCATCCTCTTTATTTCCCAGTGAAAATAATTAAGAGAATTGTTTATTTTTATGAGAATCCTATAGTGGCTGGGATGTTTTTACCTTGGTACCAGTATCTCTGAACGGAGACTAGAGCTTCAACAGTACACAGTACAGCTTCCTAAGGCTACAACAGCCTCTCATCAGAGCAGTTATGTGCTGGTACAGTTAGCAGGGAAATGCATACTTAAGAGTGCTGCTGAGTGAAGGCTTATATGAGTTCATGAAAGCACTTCTGATAAAAGAATCTCTCTCTTCTCTTGACATGATTGGTGATGATCACAGACACTGTAAGATTGTCATGCTGACCTAAGAGTCTAGGAAGGGATTGCTGTTTAAAAATAATTCCACTATACCCTGGACAACATTTAGGATCTCCAAGGTGCCCAGACAGATATTTCTGTTCCTGATACATGAGTATCTGTAGATACTCTAGATACAGATACTAGATACTAGAGTATCTGTAGAGTATCTGATTATCTAGATACAGATACTAGAGTATCTGTAGATACTGTAGCTAAACCTGTTGTTTTGTAATGAAGGATGTGAACTGGAAAAATTCTTTTCTTTTTTTTTTTTTTTAAATATGTGGGGTGGGGGGAAACAGTCTTTGATCACTTTGCTTGGTTTCTTACTTTCTTATAAAAAAAAAAAGAAAAAAAAAAAAAAAAACAAGCAATAAGCTCCAATTATACTCAAATCCATAAAATGTTTTAAGAGACATAGCTTACCATGTCATATTAATCCTGATTTAAATTTAAAATCTAATTTGCAGTAGGATGCAGTCATTGAGTTGATGTCAAGTATGTACTCCTTACTGTTGTTTAAACACCTCACAATCCGATATACTTTCTCTAGGCAAAAATGTACTGGACTGTAACAATAACCCTGTAAGACATCCCCTTTCTTTTACCTCATCTTTGCAGGAAGCTTTCCACTAAGTCACATTACAACTTGTATAGCCAAAACCGTTTTTAGAGCTCTGTACTGGTGCCAACAGCCTTTATATGGGGTTACTATGGGAAGGGAACAATACAGCACAAAATGCCATGCAGAGCACCTTCCCTGCCTTGCTGCAAATGCCTTTCTTAATTGTTAGGAAAGGTGTTTATGACTGAGCTCAGAAAATCACCTACTGGATTGTGAGGAGGAAATACTGCTGTGTTTTTGTTCAGAAGCAAGGAAATGGCGGTTTTACTGTGAGCTCTAGCAAAGACTGGTACCTGAGTTAAAATTTGGAGTTTCTCAAACGGAAGTGAGAACTGTAATGTCAATCTGAGTCCCCTGGCTAAATCTGTTTGGTGTTCTCATAATTAATTATCTGTAGCTGAAGAAGATTAGAAGAGACTTCAAAGCTGATTGATTGATATACAAAGAAAACTGCTGTAACAGACAACAATGATGGTAGTAAAAGGTCTAGGCCAGTTTATTAGCATCTTGCTCTAAGGAAAAAGTTTCAGTAGCAGTTCTAGCAACACTTTAGAATGGTAGAATGCTCATTTTTTTGAAAGCATTGATGGCACAGATGCATGTGAATTGCAAAACAGGTGTTAACATAGCCCATTTAGTACAGCCTCTTGGAATTTATTTCTAGATATTCTTGTGTCTGCAGGGGTAGTGGGGAAGTCAAATCTGAGGCTTCAGAAAGGCTAAGAGCAGCCCTGGAGCTTGTCTTTCCTTCTGGATGTGTAAAGGTGTCGTGATGCATCTAACGAAGTCTGAGAGACAGCAAGGAAATGCCACTTAATGTAATTCTCTCTGCAGCCTATACCAACAGATGCAGTCCTGAAACCTCTAGGACTAACCGGGCTGTCTGTTGTATTGAAATTGTATTGCCTTGCTGAGGCAATTGGCTCCGAGGCAGATACATTCTGCAATGGAGCAGAGGATCAAGGCAGGCAGGGCATTTTTTATGGCATCGAGGCCACTTGAGGCAGCCAAGGGAGCAGCCAGGCCCTGGCAGCCCTTGTGAGGGGCAAACAGAGCAGGGCACAGCAGGTGGTGTGGGCAGGGCACACTCGGACAGGGCAGAGCATCCCTCCCTGCTCAGGAGAACAGCTCAGCTACCTAGAGCTAAACCACCATGGTCTGCACTAGGCAGAAAGCTCTTTCTAGAAAGCCTGTGGTGACCCAGACTGACTGCCCGCTCAAAAACGCGGCAGTTCAGGTCTCTGGAGGCAGGGAGTGCCTGAGCCTGTAGCTGCTGTCAGAGGGTGGCAGGGACACCGTGTGTGGGGTGTGAGCAGGTGGGCAACTGGTGGAGCAACTCCCTGCCAGGCCTGGAGGAAAGGCAGTGGGGGGAGACACCCCAAGCAGTGGTGGACACCCTGCCCTGTTGCTGTCGGGCAGAGGGAGATGCCTTAGGAGATAAAGAGGAATAGAAACGAGTCGCTGCTCGGCATCACAGGGAACCCCCCCCTACCGGCCTTGTCTTCCCAGGTGCCCTTACACAACAGGTTTGAGGCCTTGAAGCTTGAGAGACCAGTGGGTGAGGGTGAGGTTAAGGCTACCCAGGAGGATGCCTAGGGAGAGGAAGTTGACTCCACGCCTCAGGACTGCCTCCACCAAGAGAGAGAGAAGGGTGATTGCTGTGGGCGACTCCATTCTCAGGGGAACAGAGAGCCCTGTGTGTCAGCCTGACCCTACCCATAGGGAAGTCTGCTGCCTCCCCGGGGCCCAGGTGAGGGACATTGCCAGAAACCTTCCTAAACTGGTTTGGCCCCATGATTACTATCCTATTTTGACAGTCCAGGCCTATCATCCAGACAGTGATGAAATTGCTGAGAGAAGGCTGAAGGCTATCAAACGGGACTTTAGGGGACTGGGATGATTACTAGATGGAGCGGGAGTACAGGTGGTGTTTTCCTCCATCCCTGCAGTGGCAGGCTGAGGTACTTTTTGCCTCAGTTTGCCTCAGTTTTTGCCTCAGTTTATGCCTCCTTTGCCCCAGTCTTTAGCAGCAAGACCAGTTGTTCTCTGGATACCCAGTACCCTGAGCTGGTGGAAGGGGATGGGGAGCAGAATGTGGCCCTCATAAATCATGAGGAAATGGTTGGCGACCCGCTACAGCACTTAGATGTACGCAAGTTGATGGGGCCGGATGGGATCCACCCGAGGGTACTGAGAGAACTGGCGGAGGAGCTGGCCAAGCCGCTTTCCATCATTTATCAGCAGTCCTGGCTACCACAGGAGGTCCCAGTTGACTGGCGGCTAGCAAACGTGATGCCCATCTACAAGAAGGGCCAGAAGGTGGAACCGGCAAACTATAGGCCTGTCAGTCTGGCTTCGGTGCTGAGGAAGCTCATGGAGCAGATTATCTTGAGTGTCGTCACGTGGCACTTGCAGGGCAACCAGGCAATCAGGCCCAGTCAGCATGGGTTTATGAAAGGCACCGCAGGTACTGTGCTCAGTTTTGGGCCCCTCGCTACAAGAAGGACATGGAGGTGCTCGAGCGAGTCCAGAGAAGGGTGACGAAGCTGGTGAGGGGCCTGGAGAACAAGTCCTACGAGGAGCGGCTGAGGGAGCTGGGCTTGTTCAGCCTGGAGAAGAGGAGGCTCAGAGGCGACCTTATCGCTCTCTATAGGTACCTTAATGGAGGCTGAAGGGAGGTGTGGGTTGGTCTGTTCTCCCACGTGCCTGGTGACAGGATGAGGGGGGAATGGGCTAAAGTTGAGCCAGGGGAGGTTTAGGTTGGATGTTAGGAAGAACTTCTTTATTAAAAGGATTGTGAGGCATTGGAATGGGCTGCCCAGGGAAGTGGTGGAGTCACCATCCCTGGAGGTCTTTAAAAGACGTTTAGATGTAGAGCTTAGGGATATGGTTTAGTGGAGGACTGGTTAGTGTTAGGTCAGAGGTTGGACTAGGGGATGCTGGAGGTCTCTTCCAACCTAGACGATTTTGTGATTCTGTGAAGTATTATCAACTAATGTGTTTGCACTAAATTTTCTAGAATCATAAAAATGTGGGTGGGAAGGAAATTCAGATCAGCCATGCTTTGTGTAGCCAAGTCTTGTAGACCTTCCAGGATGAGACGTCTATGATCATGCAGGTATCAGTTCACTGCTGCATTGTTGGCCTATCAGGATCAACATTTCCAAATGTCCAACCTGAACATCCTTTTCTATTTGATGTTTCTAATGCTATTCACAAAACATTATCTTGATGGGGGGAATAAAGAAAAGACAGGGAGCAGAGCTGGGTCATTACTTGGGGAAAGACAGAGAAAGCAACATGAAGCAAAAGGGTGTCAGAAGTATGCAAGTAAAGGAACTGGGTGACAGAATGTAGGTTAACTACCAACGTCTGAAACTTCCAAAAATACATTCACTCTACAGTTGCTCAAATTTAATGCTTCAAAACTGGGCTGCTAGTGAAGAACTGGCATAATAGACTGTAGGGGTTTGGGGTGACAGTAGGATACAGGTTCAGCTTTGTTTACAGGGTCATTAAGGTTTGAGTTTTTCACCTGGCGTACAATAATTTCTGGTTCTGCAGGTGAAACAGAAATACAGAAAAGGAATGTAGATTACAGTTAGGGAAAAAAAAAAAAAAAAAAAAAAAAAAAAAAAGGAACCCAGCATTTTCCTTCAGCATTTTTATTTTGCCAAGGGAAAGACTAAGCAGAGAAGACAAGCTGTGAAATTGCAGACAGATATGCCATGTCTTTTATTAATTGTGAATGGCTTGAGCCTTCCTGTTCAAGGTTAGCAAACAGTAATAAATGTATGAGACAGAAGATTTGTAAAGCAGACATGGACACCTGGGCTCAAAGTGGACAAAATACCTGATCATGAAAGTGAAATATGTCTTTTTATTTACATATCAGAGCAGGCAGATAGTGCATGAATTCAGACAAAGAGAGTGTAGTTAATTCGGATTAAACGTGTGGGTGAAATGATGCAGGTCAGATGGTTTTGTTTCTGTCAATAACAAGTATCATAGAGTAAGTCTGGGTACAACATGTCCAGGTTTTTGAAGCTCCAGAGATCAGATGGCATGAGTCAGCATCTTTGTCCTTGAATAATCATACTGGGTCCCAAATTAGGAGAGTATTATCATTATTATTTTTAATTATTTTATATATATATATTATATTTACATTAATATTATTGTTAATAATAATAATACTCTCTTAATTTGGGAGATAAATAATTTGGGAAATAAATAATAATTATTATTTAATAATAATAATAATAATAAAACCACAAAAACATTACAATCAGGATTCATTAGTTTGGAATAGTGAAGTGTTTTGTTAGTCTGTGTGATTTATTGAAGACGGCCTTCTATGTATGCACAAGATAGGGATTCAACTGACTAACCTCTCCTGTAAAAGAAGGGCATTGGCTCATTCTGGCAATTACTGAATTGCCATCAACTCCTTTCACCTCACCTGTGAGATTGCCCAGACTCCTATTTACCTGAGTCTTAAGGGCCTGATGGAGAGGTCCCTCATTTACAGGTCAAAGGAAATTAAGGAAGTCAAAAAATGAGGTTGCAGAAATAGCAGCAGCTGAGTAGACAGCTGTGGGCTGCTGTGAACTTTCCTCCTGTGTTGTCTTTTGCAACACCATGTTTTACCTTATGCCTGAGAGCTCATACAGCAGAATGCATTGGCTTGAAAGAGGGAAAAGCAGATTGTTGTATCTCCTTGGAGGAGTGCTTCCTGCAAGGTGGGAAACGCTGTGACTCCTGAGCATTGCAGAGCTGAATTCCACCAAGGTAGGATGAAATACAAGAAAAAACAAACAAACAAACATGCAGAGTAATTCCTAGAGCCAAGAATAGTAATCTACTATGTAAGGACCAAAGGCTGTAGATTAGGTAAGAATTCATGGTTTTCTGGTTGTGGAAAGGTAAATGTATTTGGAAAAAAGAGAGGGAGCTGAGAATGTCCCATGGCAACTATCACGGGCTGTCTCTGGAGAGCAGAGCGATGGTGCAGCAGCAGTACATGCACTGGCATGTGTACAATGTCAGCTCCACAGGGCTCTTGTTTTAAATCTGGTTAGCATTTCAAGGGATGCTACTGAGGAGAGCTACAGTTAGTGTCTAAAAGCTTTGCTGGTATGCTATTTGAAAGGTATCACAGCCCAGGGGATCAAAAGGAACAAAAGGTAGCACTGAGGAGAAATGCATCTCCAGTGAAACAATGCTACCTGAAATCAGATCCTAAATCAAGGAACCACTATGGGGAGAAGTAACTGAGACTATGGCTGTAGGTGAGCTCCTTTGTCTTTGCAGATAATGGACTACAGACATAAGACAGCTGAACTAACTGCCTGGGATCTAACCCAAGCTTTTAAACAAGTTTTCTCTCTATATATAAATATACGTGCAACCACAATGCTCATGCATCTTCCTAAGCTATGATGTAGTCCTTACCGAAGTAGCTGAGAATACACATTTCTAAGCACTGTAATTTGACTGTACATGGTTCCTTGATCATTTCTGCAATAATAGAGTAGAAATTGTCAGGCACACGTTTTTCTCTAACCTTTTTAACAAAGCTTCTCTGAGGGGTGGAAGTCCCATTTTCCTACAACTATTTGCTACATAATTATCAGTTTTAGTTACGAGCTCATCCTAATTATGAATTTGTATTATTTGTTGCATAAAGTATTCTTAGAACAGAGTTAGAATTGTAGCGCTGTTCCCAGAAGAGAAAGGAAATATGACAGGCTTGTTCCTAGCTCATGTGCACAGGCTATTCATAACAGCATAATGCAAACAAAATTATTTTTTCTACTCATCCTATTATGAAAAAAAAAAAGCTGTAATTGTCAGAAGGAACATGTATTCCTTAGTCTTAATGAGTAACATGCATTTACAGCAAACGAAGAGCAAGAACTGAAGTACAAGCAGTTAATCAGGTACGGGGTCAAATCCTGAAGTGTCTATCCTGAAGTCCTACTGATTTACCCTGAAAAATATGCACTACTTAAAAATACTATTTATGCACTAAAGAAATGACCTCTACAGGATTTTTTTGTCTCTCCACAGTCTTTCAAATCAAGTAATAAATAGGTTAAGGGAGTAAAGCACTCATGAAAAGTGGTTCCTCAGATGTAGTACAGCAAATTCAGCAACTAGGATTTATGGCTTAATGTGACAGCAATACCAGAGAACTAGCATGAAGTTTAATATATTCTCAAGTTATGTTCACTAGTTTGTCTGATGGAAATAAAAGCTCTTAAACTGAGCCCTGGCTTATGAGCTGCACTACGATGCAGTTGATACATACAGGAGGTTGCAGCCTTCTCTTCAAACTATGTAAATATTGAACAGAAATGAGGAAGTATTTATCTACCTACGAGCTGTCTCAAATACATGCAGTCTATCCCACTTCACAGAGTTTACAGACCATTAATTCTGGGCAGCAAGCTACTACAGCATACCTAAAGTGCCACAGGATGGCAGCCTTTCAGAGTAACTGCATTGTTATTCTGTTCCAGCTCCTTTGGTTGGTGTTTCTGCCTGAGAATTCATGTGTAATATCTTTGTGGTTTACGACTTTGCTATGGGAAACATTGCCCAGTTTGGGAACATCATTTTGTATTTTGGGCAGCCGTGAAGCTTAAAAGGCCGTTTGTGGTGCTACAGTCTAAATTGAAAGCTTGAAGGTGGGATTTGTAAAACAAGGGTAATGAAATGTGGTTGTGGAGTGCTCGTTTTGGACTTCTGCTTTCCATTATACTACACAGAGGAGTCTACAGGCTTAACCTTTTTTTCTTCTTGTGTTATGTACTTTTTTTTCCTTGATTGGCTTCTTCACATACTTTCAATGACATTTTGGTTAAGCAGAAATAACTTACGAGTAACTTGAATCTGACAAGCAATTATTATTGCTGGTTATTGCAAAAGCTATCCATGCACATACAACAGTGTATTAAAGCCTCTAAGTGCTGAAGGAGTGTATGACCTCAAAATAAATTTAACCTTAATACTCATAGATAAAATCAAATTCATCTTCAAGTTCCACACAAGCTTGCAATTGAATTCCTGGGATAAAAATGGCAAATAACCTATGTTAGTAAGTTCATGATCAAACACGAGTCTTATAAGCATGACTGTGAATTAAAAGAAGAGTTTGAGGCTATACTGGAGTAGCTGTCTGAGTTATGTGAAAAGTCAGTCCTTAAGAAATGCAAGCCACAAATACTACTGTATTAAGCCACCCAACTCTGTTTGATTGCATGCTGCATACTCTCATGTTCCTGGAAAAGTTCAGCTGATATATTGTACACATTTTCACAAAGTATGCTACTTAACAACTAGCACAGTCACATTAAAGGCAAGAAACTGTCAAGCTTGCAGGATGATTCCTGCAGCCCAGCAGGCAGGTGCAGGTGGCCTCCATCTCAGGCTGGCCAGCAGGTGCCAGAATCCTTCCAAATTTGTTTGTTTCCAAGTTAGCTTTAGAAACACCAGATACAGGCCTATAATGCACACTATTTGAAATAATCTATTCAAATGCTATGTAGATCATTTAGCTAAATTCAGCTCCTTAATCGAAAGGATAACTCAAAGTATAGATAAATTAATGTAGTATTTTAACAATCCCTCAGTTTTCCTCACTGTAGCCTGATGTCACATATGGGGAGCAGGAACAGAGTAAATGCAAAGGCCAAAGCCATTAGCTGGAGAAAACATCCTAAATCCTGACTAATTTTCAAATATAACAATGTAAAAGAGGAGAGGCAATGGAAAAAAAACGAATACCAGGACTTGGTTTCTCCTTTCCATAAACTATGATTAAATCCTTTCCTCATTCTGGCCTCATGGGATAATGAAGAAGATGACTGCTAGATTTAAAACATGGTTGAAGATCTTATAAGCCTTAGATGGCTTTGTATATTTTTCAGCAGAAGACTACAGTATTTGTAATGCTGTAGTGCCTGGAGCTCTGTCACACCAAGCTAGCTTCTACACAAACACACAAATAAGCTGCACGTTAAGCTCCTAAAGTAAGACCATTAAAACCAATTGCTTTTGCAGAGTTCTCTGCAGATGTGTATTAGACATTGAAACTGCATTAGGTGAAGTTGAAATTGAGAAAGATGGGTAATGTTTTATTAGTCAAAGACAGGCATAGACATTCTCTACTGACAAGTGTTTATTTTTTTTCTTGAACAAAACCATAGAGAAAAATGCAACTTTGCTAGGTTCATTAAATAAATGCAACAACTGAAAAACAGCCCAATAAAGCCAAAGTATGAACTTCGATGCAACTTAAGTAACGTAATTTCCTTTCCCATATGTAAAAGTGACTTGGATGGAGTGGTGAGCAGGACTTAAGAGAGAGGCTGTCTTAAGCACCAAGGTTACTGCTAGTGCAAATATTGGCCATTTAAGATGGTGTCTGAGCAAACAGCTGGTACTGATTTGGTTACACAAAGGGCTAAAATCCAAATTAGGAAAAGCAAAGCACCTGTGTGAGTACTAGTAAGAATTTCTGAAGGTGATTATTCTTGGTGCAGAGCATTATTCAGTAACATACAGTTTGGCTTGTTGTTTCTCTGTATGTTTCACCACCAAAATTATTGTTAGAGATGAATTGTGTTGCAGACAAGTCATGTTTGTAATGCTGCAGAACCTCTTCAGAGCTAGAAGGATGCATGTATGGTGCCTTTGTTCACTAAACTACAAATCTCACAGGGAATAAGCTACAGTTCACTCCTAACAGGTAAACCTCTGTTACTTTAGGATTATAGAAGTTTACTACCACCAGCTCTGTCCTAAATCAGACTGTGGCATCTCCTCATAAATCCAAGCTCTTAGAAGGGAAAGAGGAAAAGGAAACTGCTGACTTGTGAGGCATTCATTTAAGCCTTCAATAGAATGCTCTGAAAAAGTCAAATCCATTGGGGGAAGAGGGGATACAAATCTGTTTAACAATGAACTTATAAAAACAATTGTCTTAGAGTAGATAACAAATGGGATTATTTATTTATTTATTTATTTATTTATTGGTTAACCTAAATCAGATGAATGTCAATGTCCATCAAACGCACCCCTTGGAGCATGCTTCACTTAATTCAGCCTTGTTAAAATACATGTAGCAGGAGGTTCCTCAAAGTAATCGAATGTCCTCTCATCCTGCTTTTGTGAAGAGACCAAGGAGGAATGCATTAAGGTATTATATAACCAGTCAATGGCAGTAGCGGGGGGGAAACCTCACTATTATCTTATGGGATAGACTGTGACACATGTCACTGCATGGAAATTCTTTTGAAACAGCTAGGAAGGATTGCTGCTCTCCCTTTCCTGATTTTTCTCATGCTCTGGTTATAATGTTCACGTGATGAAGCAGGTGTGACCACTAAGTTCTTTTCTCCCTCCCTTTTTTTTTTCCTTTGCTAATCCATACAGCAAAAAGTCTGAAATAGTATCAGGACAACAAAGCCTTGCTTCCCTCCCACCCCTATCATGTAAGCCAAGGACGAAATTAGTCCTTCACAAGTTGGTTAAACTACTTGGAAGTAATGAAGTCGGTAGCATTAAGAATGATTATATGATAGGAATAGCATCACAGGGAGTGCAGTATCTGGGTTTATGGGGCAGTGCTTGGGGGACCTGAGGATGTGGAGGCCAGAAACACATGTCTCTCGCTGGGGGAGCTATTCCTCACCTGAGACTTGCTTAAGAAGTCAGAAGCCATGAGTGGATAGCAAATCCTGTCTCTGTCTCTGCTGACCCATGAGTGTGTTCAGAAAGTAGGCAATGCATACTTGGCCCAGCACATGTAGAAACCAGGGCACGTGGGAGAGACCAGTGCAGCCCTGCAAACAGGACCATGCCCAAGGCGTGCACTGGGGATTTGGGTGCTGAGAAAGGCTTGTTCTTTGTGGCCACTTTAGATATAATATGAATTGGGAATGGCTTTCCTGTGTGGATGGTAGGTGTCATGTGGTGCTTGCAAACCTGCAGGACGGAGGAGGGAGAGCAGATGCCTCATACAAAAGGTCCTGCCTTTCTGTGCAGCAGGAGTGGCAGGATTACAGAACTGTGCTGAAATACTGGATTCATCTTCTCCTGGCTAAATACTGAGGCTTCTTGGAGAATAGGGGGGCGTTCCTAATGGAGGACCTTTTGTCCACCTCTGGTGTTACATACTGCTTAAAACTCACAAGAACCCCAAAGCAAAAAAACAAGTGCTGGTATGGCCTGTCACTGCATGCTGCCCCAGTTCAAATACTGCCTACAAATATTCCACTGTTTTTGCTCTAAATTGCACATCTAGTGAAAATAAATCACAAAGCAATGCAAGGAAAGAAGCGCATTGTAATTAATACAAATAGCAATCCTTACAAGAAGTGGCTGCTAAAAATTAGTGTAACTGAGCTGGCAGAGAATGGAAGTAGTCATTTTGAGAAAATTTCTTCATGGAAACTATCACGGGAGAGATTTCAAGATTACTTTTTTATTTTTCTATTCTTATATATATATATATACATTTGTGAACATAGAAATTCATTTTCCGGCTCTGCAAGTATACACTTGCAGGGTGTGCTTGTTGTAAGCCTAAGTATAATTTGCGCACTTTGGTTCACAGAAGCCTAGTTAGACTTAGGATCATAAAACTTGTTATATTTCAGTGTTGTATTTGACAACATTTATCCTTTGGTCTTTATTAACATAAGACAATAGCCTTATTTTAGAGTTGACTTGAAGTAGCACGACAGGAGATGGTGGTGGGGAAGAGGTCCCTTCCGACCATACAGAGGTATTGCATGATTTTGTGTATGTAGGTTGAAATGCTTAAGGTGTGCTTCTGAGGAAAGCTACACCAAGTTAGATGATGCCTCCCTGGAATAAATATGAGCAGCTGTCAATATTCTGCCATGGCCTGTAATATGGGTAAAAGATCAGGGTTTTTTATCCAAGAACCACCTCTGTTATGTATTAGGTAGACCACATACACAGGAAGACTTCAAGGAAAAGACATGATTGGTGTGTTTTGCTGCTTGAAGAGAGATGGTCTTAGCTTGTGATAATGTGAACGTGTTGTAGAAGTGGTGTTATAGAATGCCAGTTCTATACAGAAGTTTCAGAGGTGTCATTTAGATAGCACAAGTTGCAAGAACTCCTGGCATAGGCAGCGAGGGCTTTACTGCTAGAAGGTTTTTGTTTTGTTTTGTTTTGTTTTTGTTTTGTTTTTGTTTTTGTTTTTTTTTTGTTTCTTTTTACTTATGTCTTTTGCTGCAGCTTTAAACAAGTTTTTGCTGCTGTACGACATTGTACCCCACCAAGCATCGGTACAGTCATGTAAGTTTTACATTTTTCACACTGGGGAAAAGAGAATGTAAGAAACAACACTTTGTCATTATTGCTTTTCTTATTAGTCATGCCAGTCAACTTTTGTGGTGTCTGGGGCAAAGTCCCCATGGATACTATTTATTTTGTGAGCAGTCAGCCTGGATTAATGCTGTTAGGATTTCTGAACGTGTCTGACATAGGGGGATTTAGTGGTCAAATAAACCCAGCAAATCTAGTAGTATAATACTATGTGCGTCTTTGCTTAATTTCCTATTTGGAAGCAAAGAATAGCATATATCCCTCATGCAACTGCAAGTAGTAACTACTGTGTTGTGTTTTAATGGCATTGAATCTACTTTACAGTTGTCTTGAAAACTACACAGGAGAACGGGTGCTAAAAGACCAGAGTTCGTAACCTGTCTTGACACAAGTTTGAAAGCCTTTTATTCCTTCTATAACCAACGTACCCCTTAGTGAAGTGAGACATTTAACGCTTCATACGCGGTCATGGTGGAAATCCAGTAAATAGTTGGGTGTTATATTTGTAAACCATGTCTTGTATGCCAAGGTATATTAAGAGATGTATTTTTTTGCTGTCCTTCTGTGTCAAGAAGGTCTGCTTGTTAATTGAGGTATTTGATGCTATTTTTCCTCATTCATAGTAATAGTTTAAAACAAGTTTAAATATGAACTCTGTCCTAAATACCATGCTGGATCATACTGTTGTATCAATGGCTTTGCAAGTCTGTTCAGTTGCCTTGTTCCTTCTCCAGATTACCTCTTACTAAAGCTTTTAAAATTGTACAACTTTCATCTGGTTTACTTACTGCAGTCTGACCTGGGATATAAATTTTTGGTGACCTTATCACCATATTGATGTTTGTTTTGTGTTCTATATTGATCTTTTGTACTCAAGGATGAGTTAATAACAAAACCAACACCAAACCTATTTTTTAAAATGTTTCTTTTCAAGTTCATGTTGAAATATGAAGTTATAGCACTGATTTTTGCAAATGAAATGCTACCAACGGTATATAACACGTTGATATTAGCTGTTGTTTCTTGCATGTAAGTCAATTTAATTGTAGTCAAAGGACTAGAGCACAACTGCATTATTATGCTGATTCATGCAAGCATGAATACAACAGTGATAAAAAAAAATACTTTTAATCCACTACAAACATATACATGACCTGGTCTAGTTCTTACTTTCCTGTGATAGGCATCCATATAACAAAGTAATCCTAACCTTTTTAAACAGGTCCTATAAAACTGATAATCAAGAATTATACCCCAACTACAAAACTACTGGTGGCAGTTGTATCAGAAGTATATCTAAATTTGAAGTGTGTATATCACTGTATAGTGTTAAGAAATAAAACAAATACTGGAAATACACAGGTATGACCCAGAGTTGCAGATGCTGAGAAAAAGACTTCAAACGTGTAGTGAAGTCTGTAAAAATTCATTCTATTTTATGTAGATTAATTGAAGAGAAAGAGGCTATTAAAAGTGCCTCAACATTACTTTTTAACTTTATGAAGTATGGTGTAATTCAAATATTAAATTTGCCAGCTCACAAGCTTATTTCTTGGTTCTTAGTCTTTCAAAAAGCTGGTATCTTTTTGGAAGGCATTACAAAGAGAAAGAAGGCAATACCAAGCATGTTTTCAGTCCTCACTTTATCCACTGTTGCAGCTCCTTTAGGTGCTTTCGTACTTCTCAGCTTGCTGTAGCAGGTAAAAGCTTTTATGCACGTCCTGTATACATTGCTAAAGTTTCCTTGGAGTTCATGCTGAGTCCAAAAATATTTTATTGGCTTCATGCATTGTGAGTTCAAGACTGTTAATTATCCATTATTATTTGTTTCTCATAACCATTCCTAAAATTTCAGTTTAACATGGAGGTGAAAACAGCAAGCAGGTCCAATATGACCTCATCAAGCATTTGTGTATAGACACAGCACAGACAAAATATGTATCAGATATATATATGTTTTTAAAAATTGTATTTATTTGTGTTGCTGAAGTTGTAAATCCAATTGCCATTGCATAAAAAGCAATTTGCCTGTGTTATTCTCTATCACGAGTGTAATAACTATTTGCTTTCTTTTGCGTTCAGATGCGCCTGAGATTTTTATTTTTGTGGGAATTTTTTTTAATTTTTGTTATTTTTGAGTCTTCCTTCAGCTGTATTGGAACCTGGACCTTTGCAAAGTTATTAGAAATTCTCCCATGAAGAATCCCAATGTGGAGTTACTAACATTTATTTAATTTCTGTTAAATTTTACCTCAGGAATTTTCTTAAATCTTTTGAGTTTATTCATAACACTTTTTAAACATCACTGGTTTACAAGGTTTGCACTTGCAGCAGGTTTTGTAGTACTTTTACGCAAAAGTCCATTAAAACACAGACAATTTCACTTAAAAGACAAACTTGTTTTTGTTTATCTTTTTGTTTTCTCATAGAGGCAGTACAATAGATAATTCAGTTAGCATTAATCTTAGTATTTCATTACGCTGTAGTATGTCAGTTTCACAGTATTACTTTACCATTAATCTGAGATTTACTGTTTTTTAATCTTACTGCTATTATCCTTGAGTTTTTAAGTTTCCAGTATACTTATTAACTTCCTAGAATGGCTTTGGGAATATCTGGGTTTTGAAAGAAGGATGCTGTCTCATGATCTGCTTATTTATCCTCTTCAGGAGCAATTCGAAAGCATAGAGGAAATGCTTAAAAAAAGGTACCATAAATACAACTGAGTAAGCTATATGGACAGAAACAGACTGTTAAGTGAAAAAGCTGGGGGATGAATGGAATATTTTGAAGTCTGATGACTTTGTAGTTGGAATAGAAATTTGATGGAGAATACGTGTTTGCCATCTGAAAATGGAGGCTCTTGGCATAAAGGGTTACACTGGGAAGCCATGAGTTGTATAACATAGCGTGTCTTCCGTCCTTCATGGCTGGTCCTTGTCTGTGTGGTTCTGTGTTCTGTTGTGACTTTAAAAACAAACAGAAAAATCATGATTACTCGAAGAATACTTCGGCTCTTACATCAATGAGCAGAAAAAAAAGCTAAATAACCAGGTGTAAGTGAAATCCACCCAGAATCGTTCATCTCTGCTATCAACATTGCCTTTCGCTGTTACTCTTCTGTATGTATTTGCCTTTTATCTGCATTATTCATAGCATCATAGGAGTAATTAATTGTTAGTGATTACTTACCATATGTTATACACAGCTCTTAGCCAAAAATGCTGCCTTCTGTGGAGTCCTTCCACTGACACCCCAACCCTTCAGTCTTTAGACTGACGTCTCTGGAATGGCATGGCTGTGAATGCACAGTTGGATACTTATCTCCAGTGATTTCATGCTTGTCACCACAACAGGTTGGTCAGAGCTGCTTCTAGAAATGGGTATGTTTTACTGCAACCTAGTGGGGCTGAATGCAGTGACTTCCGTGTCGTTTGGCTGGGTTGAGATCTGACAGCTCTGCGCCTTTGCCCACCACAGACTCTCATGTGAGGCATTCTGCTGCTCCTGGGAGAGTACAATTCATACATAGTTTGTATGGCCGTAAAGCCCTTTGGCAAAAGGGAATTGAAGCAGAGTTGACAAATGGCACCCTTTTTGATCATGTTTTTACTAATAGACTTTTAATAGTTTGTTTGAATAAATAATGCTGAAAATCAAGAGTAAACTAACAAAAAAAAATGCTGTTCACCATGAAACAATAAATTTTCATTCAGAGTTCTCAGTAGATCTGGTTCTATTGGCTGTACTCCCTGTTCTCTGTACAAGGCTTTTGCACTCAAAAATGGAAATGGCAGTGTGCCATATACCACATATAAGATTGCAATGTTATAAAAGCAAGAGAAAAAGCACTTTGCAGTGCTTTCCCTTATCATTCACTGCCAGCTGGCCATGTGGGATTGGAAAGGCTATTGGTGAGGTTCTTTTACTATTATTTTTTTTTCCTATTTGGTCTTGGTTGCTGAGTAATAAATACTGGGTTTATCTCCTCTGGCACCTTTTGTCCTAGGATCTTGACCAATTTCAACTCTACCTGTGGATGGGAAAGGTTGAATTCAATGAGGCTGCTGCAGCTGTGGTACTGTTTTCGCAGGTGACTGTGCTGGTGTTAACACCTGTGTGTGGGTCTGTGGAATGCTGCTTGCTGCCTCTACCCCGTTCTGTTGATCATAATCAAAATGGAGTGAACAGGTAACAGTCTCATGCAATGTGGAAACGCAGACCCCAGCCTCTGAAAGGGATTGATATATTTTTATTAAATAGCTCCAGTTCTTTAAAACACAAGCTTCCTGTGCATAATCATTTTGCTTTAGTTCTCCATGTTACTGCACTTGTGGGCTGTGTTCATAATTGGGATTCTCTCGTACTAACTGAACAAGTGTGTTGCTTCTTCTGTGAATGCCCACTCTAAAAACACAATTAATTTAGGCTCGGAAAAGAGTCATTTTTAAATTATCTGCCTCTGCATTTATTTTTTTTTTAGATTTTTTTTTTTCCTATCCTTTGCTTTTTGATATGTTTTGGTATAGTTACTGAGTGCTGGCTGTAACTCTTTCCCACCCTCCATTTTCGCCTGTTTTGTGTAGTTATTCTTGCTCTTGTGTTACTTCTCCTCTGGAAGAAAGACAGTAAGTTTAAAATACTCAGCCACATCTTTTAAGACGCAGTAGCAGTGGAGTAAAATTTTATTTTACAAGGCACCAATTTGCATAGCATTTGACAAATTGCCTGCCTAAGGGTTGAAGCATTACTGCTGAATTCACTGGGAGGCTTTTCATTACTTCCAGTGTGTGCCAGAGCAGACACTGACTGCTTGGTGCAGAGAGCAGTGGGATATAAAGGAGAAGCTTGAGGATGTTACGTAGTAAGATGCAAGTGGCACATGGGAGTACAAAGCTTGTAACAGCGGTAGTCTGCAAAATCCTTTTCAAATTGATCTAGGTGACTTCTGAAGGGCAATGAAGGTTAATTCCAGCAGTTCTTGCTTCTGTATAGTTAGCACTGAAGCACGTGCGTGTTTCCAGTTTGCAGCCTTATTAAGGTTAATTAAGGTGCCAAACACTGATTGCCTAAGGTGGGTCACAGTGTTGAGAACGGTGGTTTTCCTCATCTGCACGAGTGACAGGATTTTCCTAGCACTCCACCAGGGAAGAACATGCTTTTTGAAGGGCAATGTGGAAAAAACTACCTGGTAGGGACTGCATGGATCTCCTTGGCCACGTTGTACAAACATAGCCAAGTGTGGAATAAACCTTTGTATCAGGCCACTGCACTGCCAGGCTGAGTACTTAGGGTTGGATGCATACTGTGCACAAGATACTAGTGGGTTCTGGTTCTGCACTGTCATTGCTCTGTGTGTGTGTGGAGATAGGTATGCAAAGAGCAGAAAATTCAGGGAGTTTGTGGTGAAAATGCACAGTTTCTTCAGATTTTTCAGTGCCATGAGGTGACTGTAGGCTTACAGCCCAAAGTTGCTGGCCAGTCAAAGCCATTCTGAAATACTTGGAGAAAAGTAGAAAGCTGAAGTAATGCTGTCTTTTCTCCCCACACTGTTAACCAAATTATACAGCATTCATTTGGGGAAAGCAATCAAAAACCCAAGCCTTATTTATGTACCATGTAGGGATCAGAAAAGTTCCACAACATATATATAATAAATTACGTGGAATATAAATATGGCCTAATAATAATGAGTCAATTCTTTCAAGTCTTCTTCGAGGTTATCAATAATTTGGAACCTGAAATAGGAATAATCATACCTTCAATCTGCTTCATGTTATTTTTGCTGGCTTTAGCGGTGTTTTTCCCGTGTTGAGACTTGTTCAATATGAGGAAAAAGACTAGTGAAGACTAGCTGAAATAGGTTGTGTAGTAAACAGTAATATTGCTTCAGTACATACCTGCCTGGTAAACACAGGCCTACAAAGAATTTGAAAATAGGAAAAATGAAATCCTAAGTTGTGTTTCTGTAGTTCTGTGGAAATTGATCGTAAACCTTGTATGACATTATCAAATAAAACTAGATTTTTGCTGGCTTTTGTACAATATTAGTTTTTATATAAGAGGGGCTGCTTTATATGTAAGTATAGACATGTATGTATATGTAATACATGCAATAAAGTTTATAGCTGAATATCTGTGTGAGATCTAGAAAAAACGCTGTTTTTCCATTTTCTGAGAAAGCATGAAAAATTGATTGTTTCTTCTGTTTGTTTAGGTCTGAGTGCCTTCTCAAGAAGAGAGAGGACTATGCAAAGCTTCAGTGGCTTGACTTCAGTGTCATGTCTTCTTTCTGTAAAGGTGCAAACATGGACCAACTCTGACAGACTAGGCTGATGGTAAGTAATTACTAACTAGAATGTTAACACTCGAAGTAATCCAAATTAGAGTAGATATTAAAAGCAAAGTTTTTTTTTTCAGTGATTGTAAATAAAGCTAATAATTGGAGTAAACGCTTGCTATTTTTACTTTCGTTCTGCTGTCCAAGGCTGTGATTGTTTCATATTCAGAAAGACTTGAATCATCTTAGCTTGTCGAAGGTGATCTGCCTTAGTATTGCATACTGTCAGTAGGCTGATGGAAGAGGTGCTGTGGCAGAGCTATTTGTTCATTATTTGCAATAAACATTGCAATTAGCAGTGTCACTGTTCCTTCATAATATTTACAAAATAAACCCAGTTTCCAGTAATACTTAAGAAGCTTTGCTTCTTCTAAGTATTGCATTCAGAAGAAATGAAGTAGCTAAATGAAGGAAATGAGCAAAAAGCAGGAGACAAGAAAAGGTGAAAACACAACTGCAAATTGAATATACTTGTCTGAATAGGCTGAAAGAAGGTGATGCCCAGGAGGTAATGTAAGTGCGGGTAATCCAGGGTAATCTGATTTTCAGCGATGTATAGAAGGAAGCTTTTGGACAAGACTAGCCTTTACCTGTACAAAGCTGTATATAAACACCAGTGATCATCTTGGGGTAGAAAAACAGTTCACTCTGATCACAGCTTCTCTTGTTGAACTCCTTATCTTACTCCATCTGCCTTGGAGACTAAAAGCCATCAAATAAAGGCGAGCCACCTGTACAGCATTGTATTGCTGTACCTCATATTTGACTAATGTGTTTGAGTTTTTCATCTGCAGCTGTTAGTAGCTAAGCATAAATAAATAGTTGTTTGAAATGTTCGGACTGCTCTGTCTGATAACCCTCATCAGAGTCATCCCCATTTCCCTACTAAGAGCAATTGCAGCAGAGGTGAGTGAGCATTCATGAACTCAGTTTATTTAAAAGCATACGTTTGTCAAGTTTGACCATTTCTTTTTCTTGTCATCTCCAGTTCTGTGCCTTTCTGTACATAGCTGCTGAGATAGTCACCTATATCTTTCTTAAATGCAAGGATCCAGAAACAGGATAGAGCTGCAACTATTGAGAGGCTGAAAACATACTTAGTAATTAAATCAGTCTCTTCATGAATGCGGCTGTGGGTACTTTGTTTAGAAAGGGGAAATAAAGCGGGAAAGATGTAAAGGTCAGTGCCTGCCATGTTAGTGGCTTTGTGGTTAAAGCACTGTCTGGGGCTCTTTTGGGTGTTCCAAAGGCTCCTTCTGCCTGCTTAAACAGTGATGTGAACTGAACAGATATTTCTGTAATTTCCCTTCTAACAAAATGGACAGGTGAACCATTTTCTCAAGTTTCTCTTTCTGGCTTTGGATTTTGCATTCACTTAGACACAGTGAATTGAAACCTGTCTCTGTCTGGAAAAGTAGTTATGCCGCTATGCTGGTATCTAAAAGTGCTACTGGTTCTTCCAGATGTGCTACAAAAATCGTGGTGCTTCTCTCACCGTCCAAAGAACAGCTGTAGGCACCCAGGATTATGAGAGGAGACCTGGAGACAGTATTCTCAACAGAGCAAGGAACTCAGACATGCTGCTGTTATACATGTAAGTATTTGCCCTTGGGTTAAAGAGCTGGCTGCTGTCCTCAGTGCCAGCATCTCTGCTGGACACCAGTTTCTCCCTAGCACTGCATTAGTGCACAACTTCAAGATGTGAATTCAGGTCAAGGAGCCACAGGCCCAAAAGGTAGATGCATTGATGCACAGTTCCTAGGTATTTAGGTTTCTTTACTGAACCAACACTATCAAAAGAAGATGCATAGTAAAGATGGTTTTCAGTGAAGTGATCTGGGGCAACCTGTAAGTGGCTATTTAAGGCAGTTTTTCTGTTGGTGCAGTAGTCCTCAGTGAAGGTTTTGTTGTATAGCATTTTGTCCATCTGTTCTGTGATTTTTGTGATAGGAAAGAAGCTAAAATTACATTGGAGTTTGTTCATATTCCTTCCTGTTGGCTGAGAATGTCTAAGAGGAAAGTGAATTCAAACTTCATGCCTTTTCTAGGAATTCTATGGATTGGCATGTCTTCTTTTTTTACAGGTCACATTGGAAGAGTTGTTTGACTTATTTTTTTTCCTCCCCCCTCATGTCTTTTCCCAACCCTTTTAGTGCCAACTCAAACCTAAGGCTTTGCTATAAGCATTTGCTGGGCAATCATGCAGATTAAAGGTGATGCTTGTATTTGACTTGTTGCTGCTGGCAGTATGTTAAGTCTTTTAACTTTCTCAGAACAAAACACTGAGCTTCTCCCCTCGATTCCAGCAGCATTCTGTGTTAATGAGAGCATTTCAACAGTAAGCCATGTAACCAAGTGGATTAGGAGGTTATCTTTGAGATATGTTAGTTAAAATATATGGACAAACAATAGAAGCCTTAAAGGAAAAAGGTGTATTTTGAGCTGTGCAGATGTGAAACTGCTGCAGTTCTGAACAAAAGTTAGTATTATATATATAGAAGACTAAAAACATAGCACTGTTTTTTCTGTGGTCTAGTTAAATATTCTTTCAAGTTTAAATTCTTCAAATGGTTTTTTATTTAGGGAAACTGGCTTGGAAAAAAAAAAAAAGGAAAGGAATGCTGGTGCTCTAAGTTTTTTTGTAAACTTGACTTACTGAATTGTGCTGTGCAGTCATCAATGTGGTTCAGATTACATAACTTTGCTGCTGTCAGTTTGCCCTTGTTTTCTTCAGGATACTTTTTGACTAATTTTTCATGAATTCTGTTTGATAAGACTTTCAAGTACTTTGCTTTATTGCAAGATGTAAGTAAAAATAAAAGTGTTCATTTCCTGTAAACCTTATAGAGAAAAAACTGAAAGCGGTTTTCTTCACTTTAACATACCTGAACAGTTATCACATTAATATTGACAATTGTCATAATACTGTTTAAGTTACTATTCTAAATACAGTGAAAGCACCTTTACAAACAGTGAGGGTCAGCTGTGTTTAGTGAGATACTTGAGTTCTGTGGCACTATCTTCATGTAGCATACTGCATGCAAATTAAAGAGCTCTAAAAAACCATTCTACTGGGCAGCTTGTGTGCTGTGGGTATTTCTGTTCTACTTTCCTAGGTAACCATTTCTATATTAAATATATTTTGAGCTATGTACAATGCCAGAAGTTGCTGTGTTACCTTGGAGAGAGGTCTTACCGTGTTACACACAAAGGTAATCGCATGTGAAACGAAGAGAAGACTTGCACAGAACACTGTTTCTGAAGTGCAAAGGACCTTAATTTTATCCTTAAGTTCCTCAGAGGCAATGATAACAGGGTGTGACGGAACAGTATAGAACCATCTCCTTTTTTTGACCCAGAGGTGGATTAATGCTTTAGTTTATTGCTTGAGATTGACATGTTATTTTGGGCACATGGTACTTTGTTTTGGGAAGCAAAATACTGGGCATGGAAGGAATCCATGCCAAGACGTTACTTAGAAATTGTGATGTAAAGAATCACAGAATCATCTGGGTTGGAAGAGACCTCCAAGATCACCGAGTCCAACCTCTGACCCAACACTAACAAGTCCTCCACTAAGCCATATCACTGAGCTCTACATCTAAATGTCTTCTAAAGACCTCCAGGGATGGTGACTCCACCACTTCCCTGGGCAGCCCGTTCCAGTGCCTCACAACCCTTTTGGGAAATAAGTTCTTCCTAATATCCACCCTAAACTTCCCCTGGCACAACTTCAGCCCATTCCCCCTCGTCCTGTCACCAGGCACGTGGGAGAACAGACCAATCCCCACCTTGACACAGCCTCCTTTAAGGTACTTTTGTTGTGCCCCAGGTGCAGGACCCGGCACTTGGCCTTGTTGAACTTCATACAGTTGGCCTCAGCCTATCCAGATCCTCCTGCAGAGCCTTCCTGCCCTTGAGCAGCTCGACACATGCACCTGGTGTCATCTGCAAAGAAGAAACACACTGTGTTTCATGAGCATCTTCCAAGTCATAGCCACATATTTTATCTTCCCTCATCTGTCTGACAGAAAGGAGAAGTAAATTGAAGTATGTCCCACATTGCAGCTTGGATGGGAGAGGAAGACAGACAGCTGGGTAGTTTGTATCAGACTTCGTGGGGGGCTCAATTCATTCTCTAGGCACTAGCTGTGGATTTGTCATAATTTGCTAGATTAAGAGAGTATTCAGAACAGATATTTTCTTCCAGTATAGGTACTTATCGTGATCACACAATTTGTGTGTTTTTATTATTATTTTTTTTTTTTTAGTGAGATAAATAGTTTGGGATCCATCCTTATATTTTTCTAGCTTAGGCAGGATTTTCATTTCATGAGTGTCCCTTATTTTTTTTTTTCTGTCTTGATGTTTCTATGGCATCCTTTGCAATATGGCAGAGTGAAATGAAAAGAGAAGTATGCTGAGGCACTGAAGAGGGGGGAGGATTAGAAGCGTGAACAGTGTATCAATTAGTGGAATGAGAATGCCTGGAGAACACGGTCTCTTTTGCATCTCAGCTATTATTTCAATTTTGAGATGAAATTATGCTGGCTTGGAATTAGACTAATTTCATATCAACGTTTTGCACCTTTAGGGAATTTATGGACCTGTCTAGCTCGGCAGGTTTGTACATCATCTCCGCTTAGCTGTTGTTTCATTCCAGAATCAATATTAAAATCTGGTGCTTCAAAATGTTGCTCTGCCAAATGTGCATAATGCTGTATGAGAGAGGCAGCTGAGTACATCGTGGAATTAACAATGTTGAGGCCCTCATTCTCTATCTGTTGCTTGTCTCTGCAATCTCCAATTGAGAGTGGCATTAAATTGCCGTTGTGTCCATTTCACTCTGTAGTGCTAATGAGCAGAGACCTTGGATAGTGTTTGGAGCTGAGAAAGGAGGAGTAAATAGGGTCTTCCAGGTTCTTCTTCTGCTCCTCTGTTTCTGTGCTGGCCAGTGTGATGTGAAATAAGAGCCTGAGCTGCTTCTGCTGGGACGAGGCATCCAGAGCTCCCTTTGGTCAGAATGCCTGGGACAGAAATCACGTGCAGAAAGTGGGTATGGTGAAGAGGATTCTTACATACTTTGAGAAGGAGCATCTCTTATAAGGTGCGCTGGGTGGTTGACACAGCTGTCTGGCTGTGGATGAATTTCCAAATTCTCAAATGAGACTTTGTATGCTATAATTCATTTTAACTTGCAGGCGATTCTAGAATCCTCACTGCTGGTTTCTGTCTTGATAGTCTGTACCTCTCCCTAGCTTACGTGAAGTCTTCTTGACCTATTGTATTGGTCGGGCCCGAGATGAAATAAAACATTAGCAAATGCTTGTTTGTTACCATCATTGTACTCCCAAATCTGAACAAGAACACCTTTGAAACTGTAGCAACTGTATTTGGGAGAAATACCTGGGGGAACCAAATGTATGGAAGATAGTCAACCAATTGCATTGAAATAAACAGATCATGTGCTACTAGCTCTTACATTGTATAATCACAGTTTGAGTTGGAGCACTGGGAGCAGAGGCTTGTTCGTGTGCAAGACTTGGGGAGTTGGGAGTGGAAAACATCACCTGGTGAGTGTGAGAAAAATAAGTTACGAGTATGGGTTGCACAAGCTGTTATCTAAAATGTGACTTGAAGAAGAGAAACAGCTCCCAGGCAGGTAATCTGACAAAAAAGAGTTTCTTAAGAAAAGGCATTGTTTGGAAAGCTCTGGAAGTTTTTCAGGAGCCAGTCAGCTTTCAAGAAAAGAGGAAGTTTAGCTGTCAACACAGCACTGATATCGATGTGATTGACCAAGTCTAGACATTCATTCTTCTCCCATTTCCATAGGTCTTGAGCAACTTTGAATACGGCGGTGTTCAGCTTCTTGGTCCAACTTTTACAGATCCTACATTTGGGAACATACTATTGCCATGGTAACACAACCGAGGCTTTTTGCTGTCAGTCAGGCTTGAGATAGAAAACTATATTCTTTCAAAATGTATACTTGTAGCGCAACTTATTAATATCAATATTTATACAGCAGATAATATCTTCAGACAGCCTGGACACCATCTGTCAGAGTCTGATTTAATTTTTGGGTTGCAGTGCAGTGAACTGTGTAGAAACGTTCACAAGTCAGCTATAAGCATGTCACGGTTTTCAGGTGAAGTTTTGGTATGTTGAAGATGGTGGATGTGTATCCATATTGTGTAAATGAGGCAAGTGCTCATTTGGGGAAGGGGTTGATTTTTTTGTTTGTTTGCTTTCTGAGACAAGTTCAGATTCTGTTTAGTGCTCTCTTGAACTGGAATCGTTTATAATTGAATTCTTGGTGTGTGCCTTATGTATCTCTGCAGGGAAAATCGAGCGTGAAATGATGCACTTCGGAAGAATTATTGAATACAGGAAACGGCAATTGAAAACTAAATTATACCTGAGCAGTTTTTTGTTTTCACCTTCATATGGCAGTTTAAAATGATAATGGCTTTCTGTAGAAGGTATTCGGTTTATGGCACCTTTAGCACCTTCTGCAATGCTTTTCATCATTAGGATAATAAAACATCCAGGATAAGTTTATTTAAAATTATGTTAGCTAATTTTAGTGTGTATTCATCTGCTAGAGTTTTACAGGGCACGTATCTCTTGCCAGTAGACAGAAGAGTGCTTGTCACAAAATGGCAGTGCTCTGGTGTGCTGAAGTACTTCTCTTGGTATCTCTGTAGTTAAATAACTGCTAAATAGTTAAATAACTGTTCTAACTGAAACCAGGACAATAACTTTCACTAAAAATGCAGCAGTTGAGTTTACAGATGAGATGGAGTTTTCGTGCCTGTTAGGAAGCTCCTGTTTCTCTAGCACTTGAAGTTGTGATCAGGGCAGCTGTTCTGGAAAGCAGGTACCTATAGACTCCAGCCTTAAAACATGTTTAAATTGTTTCACTCACATTATCTGTACTCTTTCAACCCATTGCAGTGGTGAATGAAGTACTTACCAGAACAATCTTTTCATCTGTTTCACTGCCCAGTGAAGTACACATGCATCCATCTGAAGATACTTATGGGCTTGGGGTCAGAACTTCTTTTTCCTAATTGTGCTGAGTGTGAATACTTGAGTTGATCTAATTTGTATGTTCCTGTGCATGCATACACGTGCATATTTCTCCTGTGTTAGTGTCTGTCCTCTTGCTGCATATTGTAATATGCAGACGTGATGTAGGTTTGCTTTATGCTATATAGGACACTGATTTAGAAATATACAGGTAGTGAAAAGATATTTTGATTTGACAGTTTCTCTTAAAAGTTCTCTCTCTCTCTCTCTCTCTCTCTCTCTCTCTCTCTCTCTCTCTCTCTCTATATATATATATATATATATATATTCAGCTTTTAAAATAATACACTTCCAGAAAATAACAGTGAACTTGGCCAACAGCCGAGGCCTTCCCTGCCATATTCTTGCCTGTTGTAAGCTACCAGTTTTTGTCTCTTGGTTGCGCTTGATAACTGCAGAAACTCTGCATCAGTCAGGCCATAAGATATTACTGTTTATACTGTGCTTTTCAATAGTAGTTGACCAGAAAGTGAATGTGATGCCAGTCATATCAATTTAACCATCTCAGATGCTTTATATTTATCCATCTATATAGCAAAATGAAAAATTCTGAGATTAAATGTATCCTTCCTTGTGGTATAATGGAGAAGAAGTGGTAGTAGTGGCAAAGGGTGAGCAGAGTGCTAGGAGTGTGTGCTGCTTCTTTAACTCTTTAAGAGCTTCTCTTAGCTGCTAGTGTAATGATCATGCAGAAAAGAAGAGAGTTTTAAAGGCATTTTGATTATGATAAGCATAAAATCCATGATCATTTGTTCCTTTCCCCGAGATAGAGTCCAGGTCAGTCCTCATCAGTAATTATGCTACAGAAGGAGATTGAATGAAATCAATGAAAGAATTTGAAATACATTTTATTAAAAATAAGTGAGAAGTTCTATGCAGTGGAGTTGTACTGCATATCACTGAGCTGTGGGGAAAAAAAAGTTTATATCTTGAGTTCTTAAACATGAGAAACAGCTTTGGAACAAAGGAACTCTTGGATTTGATGTACAGAGAACATGTCCCTTGGAAGGACAACAGTGAGTTTGGGTTCCAGCTCCTGTAGATATTATATTACACTTTTTCAGTGTTCAGCCTGATTGTGTTACATTTACATCAGGATGGATAATAAAATATAACAATAATAATTGAAACAGATCTTGAGAAACCACCAAGTGCTAGATTCAGCACTGAGTAGGATGCAAGAATTTGTTCCAGAGATGGATTTTGTCAGTTTCTGCCTTAAAATATTAAGACTGTTGGTCACTAGGATTTTATTTTAGTTGCTTTTAATTGAATGTGATCCACTTGGCCAGAGAGAATGGTGATTTGACCTGTGTAAGGCAGATGGAGGGGAGCAGGGTGTACAGCAGCTCCCGGGCCACCACTGCTTGCAACCCAGTGCACTAAGCCCTTGCCAAATCCAAATTACTTCAATATACCAGACTGCAAACTGCAGCAATTCAGGAGTTGCTACATTCAGCCATCCATGCAGCAGACACAGTAGGCTCTGGAAGGAATGGCATAAACTGCCCGAGCAATTCCAGTTTTATTTCAGGCTTCATGTGGATTAGCAGTGAATCACCAAGAGCTTCCACTGCAGGCAGAGTAGTAGCTGCTGGTCCCCTGGTAGCACCATTTTGGAAGATTAATATAAAATTCTGTTATTAGCAAGCTTTCCTCCATCTGTTAAAAGTGGTGCTTAGGTCTTTGAGCATCTCGTTTACATACATATTTTTTATTTTATTATTATTATTATTTTTATAGCATCATCATCTATAGCATCATCAAACAAGGAACTGGAAACGCAGGTGGAGCAGAATCTCCATTCTACGTTGTCATTTTGTGTTGATGGCTCTCCTTTTATTTGTCTAAATACAGAAGTGAGTGTAAGCAATTCCTTACATAATTGTTCTCCAAACCTCTGAGCTCCTAGTCTGATGACAGTAGGTCAGAGGTACAGTCTTGTGTTCATCTTCTGGGCTACAGGTTCCATGTACTTATTTTGGAATTTATGTTTAAAGTAAAACAAGGAAGTTTTGTTTTAAAAAAGACCAGATCTCCTGAACACTTTAGAAGCAGAAAGGGGGTATAAGAGCTTAGCTGAAATGACTTTAATTGGCTCATGGTGACCTTTGTAGCTATCTTCCAGTTGTAAACGTTTGCTTCAGTCAAGGTTATATTATATTTATCTCATACCCTTTTCTGCTCTTGCCTGTTACGGGAAGCATTTGTCTGCTCATTGTAATCAGGGCAGCTGTTCTGGAAAGCAGGTGCCTATAGACCCCAGCCTTAAAACATGTTTAAATTGTTTCACTCACATTTTCTGCACTCTTTCAACCCATTTCAGTGTTTAGCTGTGGGCCAATTCCAGACTGAAATGCTTTTTATGGGAACTTTGTATATTTTAGCCAAACCAGTAAGTCATCTCAGCAGGACACAGCAAACAGCTAGCTGGAATCACTACAGAGGAGCATGGAGCGAAATGCTGGGATAGCTGTGCAGCACGAGAAAGCAGCATCTCCTTATCACAAAAAACAGTATCTGCAAAAATGCTATTTTCCATTAAATCTGCTGTTCCAAGGACAAATACCCTAATTACGTTCTGAAACCTCTGTCACCTCTGCAAAAGCTTAGGCTTTTTGTTTCTTTCTTCACCCTCCACCCAGCCCATGTCTCTTAATTGTGCCAGAAGCTCCCACCCCCTTCCCTTAATGCACTGCTACGTGGGTAGTGAATGCTTTTTCCAGAGGTGTTTGCCATTCTACTGATGCATACAATTATTGCCTTCCACTGAACCTCTTCCTGAATATGTTCTGAACATTTTAGATAATACAGTTAAAATATCTGGATGAAGGAAAAAATCCCTGTTGTTTCAGATTAGTAATAAACTCATACATATATGTAAACACACACACAAATATTTGTATATAATTGCAGCAGCAAAGCGTTTCTCTAAATAAGTGTTGAAATGTTTTCACAAGAAATGTGTGTGTGCACATACACACGTATGCAAGAAGCTAATGCATAGGCTTTATTCACAGAGCTAACTTCGTTATAGTATTTTGCATAACAATAGTGTCTGTCTGGAGTCTTAAGAAGACTAAGCACAAAAGAAGAGCCAGGGGAGGTTCAGGTTGGAAATTGGAAATTAAGAGAAATTGCTTCTCAGAGTGCCTAGGCATTTGGACGGGTTGCCCAGGGATGTGGTGGAGTCACCGTCCCTGGGGGTGTTCAAGGAAAGGTTGGACCTGGCTCTTAGGGACAGAGTGGTGGTAGGAGGATGGTTGGGCCAGAATATTGGAGGTCTTTTCCAACCTTGATGATTCTGTGGTTCTGATGATTCTAAGCACTTTTTCAGGGCATTGTGCGGTGATACTCCATAGACTCCGGAAGGGAGAAAACCCTCCTTGGGTTGTTATTGCTCTGCAGTAGAGGCAGTGGTAGTTCTTGTGCAACTGTGATGCTTAGATGGCAGCTGAAAAGAAGGTCTTTATGGCCTTGAGAGAACAGATGTGATACGGTGTGGGGAGAAGAAGGATGGGGGTATTGAGACAAAGGGACAGAAAATTCTGGTGTACATGTTTACTGATATATGTGTATGCAGGAATAATGCACAGATCAAGGCGAAAACATCCACTTGTAAAAAAGTGAAAGTGAAACACTTTTAGGAGTTCATTGGTTACCTCCTCTGTTAGAGTATTGCCTGCGGAAGGCTCTTGGGCTGTCCTTTAGAGAGGCACCTGTTGCCTAGGCTGAACAGGGTAGCATCTGAGTTAGGTTCTGGGTTGTGTGGGGTTGTGCATGGCTCTGGTACTTGGTACCACTGGTGTTCAGATAGCTGGCAGAGGCTGCACTGAGTTTCTTGGAGCTGTGTTTGGTGATACCTTGAATGAAATGGTTTGCACTTCACAGAAGATAGCTGTTCCAACAAGGTAGAAATTCTCAGTGGTAGTTCTGTGACTGGCACTCTCAGTTTCATGGCAGTCTGGTCCAGCACAGTAGTCTCACCAGTGTACTTTGCATTGTTCAATGTCAGAAGAGAGGAGGTGTCCTGCAGTTTGGCGTGCACAGAAGAAAGGTGGTCAGCATCACTTTTGGACACGAGGAGGTCTGGAGTCATTGCTGACTCTGCTGGTTCTGTGAGCTCAGGCTGAGGTGTGGGGTCTTGAAGGAGCATCAAGTGGTAGGCTGGGGGTGTGAGGCACCACGGCAGGAGGCATGACATGCTGTGGATGGGGAGATCGGTAGCTGTCCTTTGGGTCCTGAGGGACTCTGTCCTGAGCGTTGTGTTGCTTCCTCCCACAGGTGGTAGCTGTGTTGGGAGCCACAAAGATCTGGCTTGTGATTTCTTTCTTTCCTTGAGCACCAAACTGAAACGAATTCCAAATATTTGCATTTTTTTGCAGGGTGATGGACATTTCTCCCGGCATGTATAGCAGCTAACGCAAACAAAAGAGTCTATCTGCCCTGAGAAAATGATTCTCGTTATTACTGCCTCCCCGCACTGCCTCGCTCCCTCCCTGATGCTGCAGCTGTCGGAGCTGCTGCCGGTGGTGAGTGCTCGAGCTGTCCAGCTCCTGCTTCTCCAGGCGGTGCCACGGCCGTGGCTGCAGATGAGACTTCTCTCTCTTCTCCCTCGCGCGGTCCCCCCCCCGCGAGACCTTGGTGTTTGACGTCATGTGTGCTCCTTCCAGTTGCCATGGCAGCCCCATTCCCCAGGCCCCCTGCCTGTCTCCTCTGCTAGGTTGCACAATGGTACAGCCAGCATCACGCCGCACAATGGTTTCCAGGCAGTGAAAGAGCGTGATTCAGCAAGCCACTCTTCCCCCCCCTCTTTATTTCATTATTATTGGACATTTTGCCTCCCCTTTTTCCATCCTCTTTACCCTCTCCCCTAGGCTTTGCTTGATTTCTTTAGAGGAAAGCATTGTATTGCCTCAAATCCAGCTGCCCATCTTTTTATTATTTTTACTTTTATAAAAAGCCCATTTGTTTCCTCAGCGCTGTTTGGGATGTGACTGAAAAATACCACCTCGAGTCACGGTCTGGGGGAGAGGTTGCTGGACGAGGAGACCAGTTGGCGAGCGCGGAATGGTAGGTGGTTGCTGCTTATATTCTGTGATTAACCTGCTTTCGCAAGATGGGGTGATGAATGTTGATTGCTGCTTTAAAAAATGGGGGAGAGGGACGCTGGCTAATGAAGTCAACTGCTAACCGAAGCAAGAAGGCTGCCGCCGGAGGGTCTGTGGCTGGAGAGCTGTCCTCCTCCTGTGCTCGGGTGTGTATGAGCTGCTCTGTTCGGGTGCTGGAGGTGACCGGTGACGGTGGGAGCAGTGCAGAGGCACATCATGGACAGGAGTGAGAGTGCTTTACCAGCTGGCGCATGTAAACAGTCGTGTTCTCCTCAGCCTCATCGCCTCTAACATGGCTTGGGGGCTTTGGGGGGAAGGAGGTGTCTTGGCTTGCAATTCAGTGGAAACGAGTGCATTATGTGGGTTATATAGTCCAGACGCAGCCATCTGAAATGGGAATTTGTAAATTTAGGAGAGAGGGTAATGCTAAAACAACTGGAAGATGGAAGGAGAGAAGTCGTGGCCTTTGGAAAGCGCCTGAACGGTGGGGCAAGGAAAGGAAGGTGTTCGTGGGGAGACGTGTTTGAAAAACTGTGTTGAATAGAGGGGTAGGGGGTGTTTTTAAAGAAGTGGTCATCTCGGGTAATCATCAGTCTTCTGCATCACTCCCCCTCCATATGAGTGGACTGCAAAGCCTACTGCATCTGATGGAGCCATCAGGAGCTTTTTGTAGAGGTGTTTACAGCACACTCCAGGGCAGTTGTTTTGCAAGAGAGAATTCAACAATTGGAAGACACTGCAGTGAAATCAATGTTGCTTTGCAGGGAAATCCTCCGGCAAAATATGTTGCCCTTTTTTTTTTTTTTTTTTTTTTTTTTTTTTTTTTTTCCTGCAGAGGGGCCTAATAAGAAATAAGGCAAATTTTACCTGGCTAATGAAGTGTTACAGCATTGTTGAATAAGCAGGCTGTGCTTTCAGTGAGCCACAGTGGTCATGTTCCCCGGCATTTGTGTCCTGAGTGATTGTAAGCTTGTTTACATGGGGGGTCATTTTGCTGCATAGCTTCATGATGGCCTCAATGCAGCCTCTGTGAGTTTTGCCAGAGACCTGTTTAAAGGCAAACCAACACTGTATGAAAATACAGATTTTCAAAAAAAATGATGGCATAGTGTAGAAATGTTTTAAGAGGGAAATGTATATCATAAAATGTATATCATAAATGATCAGAAGCCTGAAATCAGTTTGCTGGAGGACACAGAGCTTGCCATGCAAGGCCAGCTTTGGAAAAAGATATAGGTTAAGGTAGAACGGGATGGTGTTCTTACTGCACAGGGATGTTTGTCTTTGCCCACATGTAAGCTGTGTTTGGTTTCCCTTTCCTGGGGAAAGTGGAGTGCACCCAACCTCTGATCTTTTAACCCTATTGCAGAACACTGCTCTGGAGCCACTGGCCAGGGATGCTCTGGAGTAGTATTTTCTTGCTGGGTACTCTTGTTGTGTGCTTACTTTGTTGCTGCTAGGAAAGGTTGCATATAAAGGCTGCAGGAAATACCTTCCTGCAGGCTAAATGAATGGCTTTCTTCTATGGGATGCAGATGTCAATGACAAAGGTGATTTGACCTCAGCCATTAAACTGTGTTCCTTCTCCCTGACTCCCAGCAAACTGCACGCTCACACGTTCCTCTATCCTGCTGTTTCAGAGCATGCATAATCTGTCAGAGTCCTGTTCCAATTATCATTTTGTGGAGCAGTATTAGGAGTACAGGCCTGTTTCTAAAAGGGGTGATGGCAAAAATTGCTTAGCGTGCAAAATTAGTTGCCTTCATCTGCCTGTCTTCTGCCTGCTTGGTAGTAGAAAATGTCCCCTCATTGTTAGAAATGTGTGCACACTGAAAGGGCCTTTTATGAGCAGATCTTGAAGATGAGCGTGGTTTTTGTTTTATTTATTTATTTATTTATTCCCTGCAAGCGATTGGCACGTTTGTAGCCTTTTAGAGATTTAACAGCAATGGATGAGTAATTGTAAGACAAAATACCTTCCGACTCTGTTACAGCATTAAATCTGGCTTTTGAAAGCAAAGGGATAGCTATCAAAATTTCCCTGCCATTGCATTTGGGAATGTTATAAAGCTCACCCATAGCTGGCAAGCTGTTGCAAAACTCACACAGTAAGGGGAAGCTAAAGCAGGCCATAAAGAACAGGATGTTAGCACTGCTCTTTGAGATACCATATTTTTATTAAGATTTGGAAAGTAGAAAGGTCACATTTAGAGAGAGATCCCCAGCTTTAGTGTTTGGTATCTCTGTTGTGCAGTATGAGCTGTTCTGCAGTATAAACCACTAAATTCTTGGGCTAATTCCTGAATAACAGAAAATATTGCCAGCTTATTGATAAGCTTTTTAAAACCAAGTACAGACTTTGTTTGGTTTTTGTTTCTTCTGTATGGCAAATAGTCTTACGACCTTAGGTCTCCCCCTCTTCTGCTTACATTTTGAGTTTCCAATACCACTGCTAGGAGTGAGGACCTCTAAGCCTGATGATTGCAGTGTTACCATAGTTGCTGCTCTCTGCTCTTCAGGAGGAGAGGAGGGAGACTTCTCTGGGCCACATTACTGAATATGAATGCAGCTCAGCTTCCAGTACTCCTGTTCTGCTCCCCTTTTCTGTGATTCTGTGAAACTTGCTGTTTTGAATCAGCCACCTGCAAGGAAAATTAACCCTCATAGAGGGGAGCAGCTAAAAGAAAAAATGCTGCATTTGCTGCGAGCTTTCTTTCTTTCTTTCTTTCTTGCAGCACCATCTGTGGAGACAAACGTAAGAAAAACAGTCTTTCAGAGAAACAAAAAAGCTTTTGTACCCAAGTAACCATGTTGGACTAAAACTGAAAGCAACATACTACTTGGTTAGTGGGAAATGCCAGGCTTCAGGGCTGGGTTTTCTTTCTCTTAAGCTGTGATAATTCGTACAGATCAAAAACAATAAAGGGGAAGGGATGGGATTTCATGGTACACAATCCACTCCTTTCAGAAACTGAACAGATTGCGTTGAGATGAGTTGTTCTGCTGCCTTTTAGCTGGACGTCCCTAGTTTTGCTGCCAACCTTCAGCCGCAGTTTTGGCTAGTTCTTGAAATAGACGTATAGGAAACTCAAGTCCTGATACTTCTTGATCTTTTTTCTTTATTCATTAATTATTTTATTTTATTTTATTCTTTAATTTTGCACGTGAACTTAGTGGTGTCAGTGGAGTGTTGTAATCTTTGTGTCTAGGGAAGGGAGGTGAGCACTGAATTGTCTTCGGATATCCCAGAGCATACATGGAGCATAGGACGGTGTCAGAGCCCTTATAATAGGGTCAGAAAAAGAAAAGGAACTGTTGTATTTCTACATTTATTTTTGTTGTTGTTTGTTTGCTTGTTTTCCTGTTTAAGAAAAAGAGCTTCATGACTCTCCAAGTATGGAGCCTGGCTTGCACCACGCTGATGGCAAGGAACATTTGGGGGGTATTTCCATCTCAGCACTGCTGCCAGCTTTTTGTTCTGTAGTAAACATTAACAGTGGAAGGCTTGGAAAAAACAAAATCATGGTTCCCATCAAGTCAAGAGCTATTTCAGCAGGGTTGCACAGTAACAGGTCAGATAATACAAGAAATTGGGAAGTGCTAATTACAGTGGGAATTCAGGGAGCCTCAGACTACGCAACTGTTGGCCCCGTACAGTGGAGTGTCTTGGGCCTTCTCTGATTAAGCTGTTTTATCCTGAGGGTTGTTTTTTTTTTTTCTTACAACAGAGTTACAGTTCAGATCTCTCTTAAAATGTTGTCCTAACCTGAGTGATGCTCAGTGATGAACATGGCTGCATTTTGCTGAACTTCAGTCACCTGTTATGTATACTTGGAGTTTCTGTTTGGTAGTTAGACACCAGAGTGGAACGTGCTTTGTTGTTCCCCCTCTTTACCCTTGGTCACTCTTTACCCTCTGTAATTTATTGCATTTGTTGATTACCCTTTCTGTTTAAGCTTGTCTCTAAGTACAAGCACTTTGCTACTTGAACTTTTTTTAAAGAGGATTCTAAGTTTGTAGACAACAGTAATTTATAAGCCTTTCCTTATGCCTGTATGTATTTGTGTCGCAGTTTTTAAAGCCATTCATAACATTGATGTTGCCAACTCACACGATCATAAGTCAAACTTAATTTAAATCCCCAGGTATTCATTGTAGGTGCCTGCACATAAGTCTCAATGTGTTGTAGTGGGTGTTTCTAATCATTTATATTCCAAGGAAAAACATAAAGGTCTGATCTGAAAAGACAGGTTAGAAACAACAACCATTATTAAAGAACAGTTTCATGATTTGTAGTGCAATCTGTTGTAACCTGGATCAGTCCTGAATTTGATTTCTTGAACAGTTGGGGTTGCCATCCTTGAATTATTTTTTTTCTTATTTTCATTTTTAATTTTGGGGGAAAATGACCATGACACCGCTATCCCATTTAAAGAGCACTTCATCCTGCATTATTTTTGATCTTTAACCTTTCTTCTTTTCAGGAGAAAATTAATGGCCTGTACAGATACTGCCTGTAACTGGGTGTCTTATGGAAATAGAGGAATAATCTTTTTTTTTTCTTTTATTGTATTACATGCAAATATTGATGTTCCAGGCTAGCTTAGTTTTCTGACGTTCCTCTATCTGACTTAAAGAGTAAAACCCAAATACTTTTCTCTTTGTTTTGTGTTTAGGGCTAGTATTAGAAACGTGTACCAGCAGCCGGCCAGACTCAAACAGCAGCTATGGCAACCCGTGCATGAAGTTGCTGCCTTTGACCCATTTCCTATAGATGAGGCATATCAAACGCCGTGGTGAGTCAACAATGTACGATTTTAACAAATCACATTCCTTAGTAGAATAATCTTGCTCGATGCCACTGGCTTGCTGATTATTTTGGGGAGGGTGGGGGTGGAATTTCACTGGCAACTTTCAGTAATATTTAGTGAACTTGAGCATCGTGTTGTCTTCTTATATATGCTGTTTTCAAGCGTAGCATTGCTGCATTGTACATATATCAGGTGGAGTGTATTGGGAGTGTGGTCTTGATGAACATGTGAAGACAATAATGATTATAAAAACCCCACAACGCTACATATGATGTATTGGGGGCTTGATGTATATAGGGATTTACACCATATTTTATTTTGTAATTACTGTTTTGCATCTCTTTTATTTGTGGTGAGGGAGAAGAAAGTGATTTTGTTTCTCGGTCTGTGAAATGGCTGAGGAAGAGCGTGAGGAATCCTGACAGGTTTTCCTGCTGTAAATTCCTTCATCCCTGGACAAGAAAATAAATTCTGAGAGTAGTAATGAGTAGCAAATAGCATTTTTTCAAGTACTCTATGGCTTTAATCATGTGCAAGTCTACTTGTGTACTTACATGGAAAATTTCTTATATTGCAAGCCATTCTGATCCTAATAATTTCTGTAAGGTGATTGTGGCATACATTTGGGATAGGAGGAAGTGGTTTTAGGTGTCCAGTGTAATCACAAAATAGACATTGTGAAATCTTGTGAGTCTTTAGGGTAACTAAATTTCCATTCAAAATAAGCTTATATTAGTTCTTTCCCTAATACTAGCTAGATGTTTGCCAGCTCCAGTCACCATAGCCAGCATAATCTGAAAGGCAACAGGTTTAAAAAAAAAAAAAAAAAAAAGGGGGGGGGGGCGGCAACAGATGCAAGTTGATCTCTAGACTTGAAGCAGGTCGTCTTTGGCCTTTACCACTGGTCAGTGTCAAATCTTATTTCTGGAGCTGTTACAAAATAGGATGTGAATTCAAGTCACCAAAATATTTCTGCTCTCTCAGTAGGAGTTATAGGTTTTGTTTCTATTTGTAGACCAGGCAGGGATGGAAACATGCAGTCTGTCCTGACTGGTGGGCAGTAGTGGTATATGACTACTATAACAATGAAATGAGTGCTCTGATAACGTGTCTTTGTCATCCTTGGTAGAACTGCTGGGAGAAATGAATAGGTTGGGTAAATCTATTTGATTCTGCTCTGGAGTAAAACGAGTGAGAAAGTATCAAAAAGAAGTGCCTGCTAGATGACTGAAAGGTTGAAACCTCAAGTGCTTCCCCGGGGGGGGGGGGAACCAGATATTTGACTTGAGGAGTAATTTGTGGCAGGAGGAGGTCTGAATGTTCACATCCCTGACTTGTGGCCATCCTGTGACAGTAAGGCATTTATGTAGAACTTGAAAACCTCCCCATATTATGCTCATGATATTGACAAATTCTTAAGGATTTTAAGGTATGTGGCATTGAACTGAAGCTAGCAAGACAGCAGCATTCATCTTGCTTTAATATGTGGACTCTTAAATCTGTGAAACTTATATGAATGGGCTTGGCTGAGTTTTGAATTCATAATGAAGTGCAAAACCATAGAACCTTTTGTGTGTTTGCTTTTAATTTGAACTTGTGTGTTTAGCATCACATAGGTAATAGGCTATTTGTAGATAATCAGAGTTTATATCAACTGGTAACAGCAAAATATTTACCATTTGTGGTAATTAATACCACTGAAATATTAATAGAACAAAAGATTTTCGTCAGCATGTCTGTTGTGAATGGTGATTAAAAAGAGGTTGCATGTAGTTTTTATACTATCATGTATGCATGTTAATCTGATAAACTCACAGGCATGGCACATCATATTCTCTCACCACTAATATTTTTAAAATTGCTGTATGTGTTGAAAAACCTTTTTGAAGAAGCTGGGTGAGCATAATCTGTCTCTGGAGTACTTTATCTCTTGAGTTCAGTGATCATCTAAGCCACTTCCTCCAGCTTCATTCTTCCCAGTTTAGTTTTTAGGATAGGTAAATCAGCACAGGCAGCAGGTTTTCAGAAACAGTATCTGATACCAGTCAAACTCAAGTTCCTTTCTCTCAGGGATGTTGTAGGTAGAGAATTACTTGATGAAGTTTCCTTCAGTGACAGCTTTTTGAAAGTCAAAAATGGTGCACATAAATAAAAATTATGAACTCAAGGTCTTGCTCTGAAGTTGCATCTCTACAGGAAAATTATCTGTAGTTGTCTTTAGTTTAGTATGAATTTGGAGTCTTTGTATGTGTATCAGTTAGAGATGCAGTCCTGTGAATGCGTGTGGATCAGAGCCAGTCTTAAATCTGCAGCTTTGAGATAGAAATGCTTATGCTTTCTGTGCAGGTTCTCTTCAGTTAATGTTGATCTTGTACACATGCAAATGACTCAGAACATATAATTATGTATCTTGCATCAAGACATCCCTGTTTATGAAAGCACAGGTTTTATAGTAGTGGAACTTGTATGTGAAATCAGATGGCTAAAACTCTGCTTTTACCTGTCAAAGGAAGAAAAGGATTCTGATTGTATACTGTTTAGTAAGTATACTGTTTTTGCCTGTATGGGAGGACAAAAAAAATATCAAAATGTTCAGGAGAAATAGCATTTACAATACAAAAATATTTACCAGTATTCATAAAATAAAATGAGAAAAAAAGTGAGGATATTTTGATTAATGTGAAAATAAGGTAAGTGCTGTGGACAATGGGAGCTGACATCCTTTTGGTAGAAAACATGAGAGTCTAGGATTCATACGTCTATGCAGATGAAGAGAGTACCTGGGATACAGTAATTTTAGTTTTCTAAGCACTTAAATATTTATGGAGCTTTTAATCTTTAGAGGGCCCTGTCTTAATATCTTGCAACTGGAATGTGCAATATTTGTTTCTCTCACCTGTGTAAACATTGAGCACACACAGTGAAATTCTGAACTCCATCTAGCCCATATTGAATGTGAAATAACTCCAGTGAGTTTGGTGGAGTTAAACCAGACTTATATCAGAGGAGCTACAAGGCCAGTTTTCTGACAAACAGGTGTTTTACTTCTCCGTCTTTCTTAGTAGGAAAAGGTTGTATATATTAAAAATGTTGCATGACATACATATATTAAAAACAAAAACAAACACAAAAAAACCACCTACAACAAACTTGTCTGTTATTGATGATGGCTATGTAAGGAGCAATTTTATTCCCTGGTGAGAGATGACATGCTAAATACATTTCCAAAAGCTTTTTGTTGTGTGATCAACTGCATATATACATGTAACAAAGATCTTTCAGGAGTGTCATTGGCAGCAGTTTGGGTGTTTACCTTCCCCTTTCCCTACTCTTCAAGGATGTTGGGTGTGTTTGTTTTTCCTGCAAAGTGCAAAAAAAGAGTTCTTGGTGAAACAACTAGATCACATTTAACTTCAATAAACTGCATTGAAAAAGGTTACAAAATGGAAGCAAACTGTCTTTGCAAATATGTAGATTCTGTTGCTGCTGTTGGATTTATCTTTCTGTGTGTTTTCTTTTTTGGCTCTTCAGCATATCATTGAACAAGATGTTTTCACTCCCTTTTGAAGTGAGCCTTCTTTTTGAGGCTGTTATTTCTCATGTACATCCCTTCTCCCTCCATCCTTGGTTTGTTGTTGGATATTACTGATCCCCAACGCCTGTAAAATTAGTATATTAATTAAATAATAATTAAACACAGTTTAGTCAATGCTTTTGCACATTTGGATTTTTAATGCCCTAGGCTGAGAGAAACTGTGAGCTTTCTTTTAATAAAAAGTAGGCTCTTCATCCTCATTCCTTAACAACAGCAACAGAAAGGAAACCTTGAGTATCTGAAAGCTTGAGGCCTCAAAACATTGCATTGCTTCTACCAAGGTTATTTCCTCGTGGTATCTCAGAATTTTGGGGAGAAATGACAAATTTCTTAGACTTCTGTGACTGACGTTAAAAATGAATTTTGGAGGTAGTTGGGAAGTGCGTGCATGCTCTCTTTCTGAAAACTTGTGAAGACACAAACCTGCCTCACTTCTGGGTCAATGTCTGCATTCCTCACAGCACAACCCTGGCTACTAGGAATGGTGATGTTATTTGCATAATTGAAAATTTCAAAATTAATTTCGTGTAAAAAATTTGAAATGCAGATGTCTTACTTCAGGGGCTCCCCAGTTGTTTAATTTTGCTCTGATGGACCAAATGCTTTTATTCTGCCATATGTCAGTCTGCGCTTGCTGAACAGGAGTGAACTTCCTGACCTTAATACTTCCCTGTGCCAGCTGTGACCTGTGAACATCTCAGATGAAATATGTACATCTCTGCTGTGTTTTTTTAAGTTGCTGGTGGAAAATATAACTCTGTGCCACCTGGCAGGCAAGTTCAGTATTTGCATGCTCTCCTCCCAACCTTACAGAAAACATCCAGCACTATTGCTGTGGAATATGGAAGCAGAGGGTCAGATGGATATCCTCTGAAGCTTTGAATAGTTCTTCAGTGTCATCCACACGAATCATATGGAAAGAATTTGAGTAGAATGCAGAACAGTGAATGAAAAGGCCAAATCAATAGCAAAAAGCCCAGAGAATGGTGCCAGCAGGAGGGTGGGAAGGAGACCAAGCCAGCAGTAAGGCAGCTATGCTTATGGGCATGCCATATGAACTCATATTACATAAAGCATTAGGAAGCGTTTTGTAACCACATGGGGAAATACTTTGCCTGCTTCCTCTTATAGACTTGTCAGCGTGGCACATTGACTCAACTGTTTCTTTGTGTTCTGTTGTAAGGAAACCAACAGTGATTTCCTAATTATGAAGAGGGAATGAAACCAGTGGAAGCCAGGAACGGGGTTAATCAATGCAATGCTGCTAGTATGATGGTAACTCCGTGAACCTTCTCTCTCAGACACTTTATGTTGGGACTAGGCAGACACATGTGATCGAGGAGTGTCTTGAAAGCTGTTATCTGGAGGTTATATGAACTCGTGGTCAGACCCCAGGCTCACCCACAGGCCCTGCCATAGCCTTGCTGTGTGGGATGCCAGCCTCCGTGTGGGAGCAGCTTGGCACAGAGAAGATGATGGCTGCAGGCTTGGTGCTGCTGCTTGTGCATTCTGAGTGTGCTCTGACTTCCTGGTGCAGCTAATTAGAACAGCTCACCTGTGATGGGTACGAGAAGGAACTGTTAAATAGACCTTCTGGGGCCACTGGGTATGGAGTAGCTTTCGTTCTATTTGTTAAGATTCAGAGTTGTTCAGTCTGTAGTGGGGATAAACCGTCTAGTAAAGGTCACTGTCCTCAGTGGCCCTTGGCTAAAAGGTTGGTGAAGAAAAGGGAGAACAGACGGGGTTTCTCTTGCTGAGCTCTCTGGTATTCCGGAAGTACGGTGGGTTTGGTTTGTATGTTTTTTGTTTTTGTTTTTTTGAGAAATGGAAGTTTCTTCTTTGTCACAAATGGTGTTTTCTTCTTCAGCATTTCTGCCTACTTTTTGCTTTATGACCTCCTCTCTAGATATTTAATATGAAGAAAAAAATCTAGCAGAATTGCAAATAATGATTTTTAACTTTTTATCTGTAGGTACTAGTTCTATCCCAGGAGTAAAAACATCCTACCTGCGCAAACCCACTGTAAGACTGCAGGGGCTTGAAAGACCTGTGTGTCTCTAACAGCAGCCTGCTAGGAAATGTTGCTGCTTACCAGACCAGAAGGCATTGTTGAAGGCTCTCTTGATACTGCAGACTGTGAAATAAGTTACCCTGTGCTCAGTTTTGTGTTTACATGGCTGTAATCCTGGGTTAGTTCATATAAATCAATGCAGTGTATGATAGGGGGGAGTCTTCCTAATCCAATTCCTTACTGCATTTGTTTCTGGAAAAATGCAATTCCAGTTAGCTGCGGCTGGTAGGGCTACACTCCTTGGAGTAGCGCCTGGGGTGGGAGTGCTGTAAGAAAAGAAATACAGAAGAAGATTTAATGCTGCTCTTCCTGAAACAAACAAAGAAAAATTTATTTCTGAGCTGTTCCTGAAATAGATCTGCATGGCTTAATTGTGCATCATAATGCTACTTAAACATCTGCATTAATTTATGTTGGATTTCAGTCATCAGTGTGTAGATAGATATTTTTATGGCATCATGCGAGCTTAATTTGCTGTTGTACATAAAACTAATTTTATTATCCGTCAATCTGAATCAAGCCAATATTGTGGAGGTCTTTCATGAGAGAAGAATATGGCAAATATACCTTTATGTCTGTACAAATTAAAATAATACATACTTGAATAAAAACCATGATTTCTAGGTGTTGTACACTCCTTAATCCAACAATCCTACAGTGCAATCCTCTGCTTTTCTTTTGAGGCTTTGAAAAAACAGGTGATGGTTTACATCCCTTGTCATTTGCCCTCTGTTGGCTCAATTTAATGTGGCTGTTGGCATGGTGCTGTATGTGTTGGAGAAAATTTCACCTGAATCTTTGTATGGATGTGGGCAGCTGGCTTGAGAGTTTGTTGGTCTGGCTGGTCTGGACCATATATCATCCATGCCCATTACCCAGTGGAGAAGACTTGGTAGGGTCGTAGAAACAGTACGGGCAGACAGCCTGGAGGTGTGCCTCGTGCTGGTGGTGAACAGGCTTCAAGTGCACTTGAGTTGCTAGTCCTTGAGCAAGCAATGAGGTTTTTTTTTCCCCACTTCAAGAGTACTTTTTGAGTAGTTAATGATTAATTTGTGTGAATTTTCTATTACACAGCTTGTAAGAGATCAGGATGCCTCAGAGCAGACTTGGAGCTGGCTCAAACTAGAGTTGTTGGGTGTTTCCAAAGGAGCGACGTTGACTTGTGGCAGGAGAGAATGTGGTGCACTGGGGAATATTGATGCTGCTTCAACTGGGTGAAGGCAATGGTAGCATTAATAAAATGACAACAATATTATAGATAAAATCATTTCCTAGAGGCCCTGCAGTCTCCACAAATCACACCATAGCCCATTAAACGTGATCCTGATTATTTAAAGGGAAGAAAAGGTGGAAAAATAAATAAATTCTAAATCTTCGATCAGGATTTGACTGCCAGCAACCAAGTCCAAATCGAATTGTAAGGGATGGTCACTCAAATGGCAGCTTGAGCTCTGACCTCACGCATGGAAATAATGCACAGAAAATTTCTAGTACTCAGTAAACTACTTTTCCTCATCTGCAAGCATAAAGCAATTTACTTATCAAGTAGTGTTGTATGAAAAGGGAGAAAAAGTTTGCTAAGGAGGGAGCATACAAAAAAAGGCTCAACTCCTGAAGCATCGCTAAAATCGTTTCATGGTAGGCATCTTTGTAGAGCAGCCTGACCTAGCAGTTGTGTGCTTCTTCCCTTCCCCAGTACTGTCTCATACAGAGTTTGATGTTGTTGGGCCCAGTGTTTTTGTTACCCATCCTGCAGGGTTACAAAGCCCACTTCTGCTCATCTTGTGATGTGAGCTACTTGTGATCCACCAACCTGATCCACCGCCTCCTCTGCTTCTTGCTGTGAAAGATAAACTCTACAGCTTTGCAGGCTTTCTGCAATTTAAGCACTTGGATTAAAATACAGGTAATTTCGTAAAATTAAAATTGAAAATGTAGAGCAAGTCCAGGCTAGCAAATCTGTACCTTGAAAAGGAAGGCTGTGTGGGACTGTTCAGTAGCCATGGTGGTTATGAAGCAGACTACCTTGCCTAGAATTAATTGCATTGCATCATCTGTGAGAGATTCTCAAAATATTGTGCTGCTGTTGAGTCCCAAAATCAGCAGCAGTTTCACTTTGTTCACTGGGTGTCACGTCTCTATCTGGGGAAGAGAAACCACAGGAAAAAAAAAAAAAAAAGGAAGCAACGTGCTTTTATTTTTTGCAAGATTTCTCTTGCTGTTTTTTCTTCCATATGAGGCACTTTCTTTGGGCACTTGAATTTTGTGATGTTTCTTTTTTAATCCTTACATTGTAATGTAAAGATTTAACTTGGAGTTGAGAGCTGTCTCAGGGAGGGAGTACCATGAATGTCTTTTACCTGTGCCCAAAAGTGAATGTGTGTGTCCTTGAGCATTTTTGTGTTGTAGCAGAGCTGTGTTGTGGAAGGACTGAATCACTGCTCCAAAAGACAAGCATATGGGGAGACAACTAACAGTCATGGTGTAAATGTAGCGAGAGGGAAGCAGAATTAATTATAGGCAAAATATATATAATTAACTGCAACGTTACGTGGGATGTACATTTCTGATAGACCATTTCACTTTGGGCTTGTGAAGGACTTTGTAATGTTCATAGCACCTAAACCCATAGAGAGGTTTTTCCTGCTGGTTATAACTTTCCTTCATATTTTTTACAGTGCCTTCAATGAATACATAACTAACTGCAATAATAATAATAATTCATGTGAATAGTATTAGTGTATCTCCTGGTAGATTTCATGGATGTGCATTAATAAAACTTCCTCTTCTTTATTGCCATATATGAAAAGAAAAAATGGTGTCGAGAGATATAAACCATTATGTCACATTGAATACTGAGCAATACTACAGCCAGATAACATGAAATTAACATCTAGAATCTTTGTCCTTAAAGTAAAAAATAAATACTTAGACTCAAAGCTTCTGCTAGGATAGTAAGTTATCAGAATAAGTAAGATTTTGTTGATGGTTTTGGTATTACATGAGTCAATGTCAAACATGATGACAATTTGTGATGCAAGCATTTTCTTTCAGTTAGGATGAGGCCCAAAATACTTAGCAAAAAGAGCAGATAGTGCCTTACCATCATGCTTACCATCAGAAAATGGTATTGCTTTGATATTCAACTCTTTTCCTTGCACTTAGTCCTTTTATACTGTATTTTTTCATGTTAAATGTCAGCTTTCTAATGATGGCATCTTCACAATGCATACAATGGAGAACTATTTTTTCTTAAAAAAGCGAGCTGTACTGTGGTTTATTGCAACTTTGCGTTGTGAGGTATAAAATGCAGTAAATCTGTGGAATTTGGAGCTCCTTACTCAGGGCGCAGATCTAGGCCTTTTTTGTGCTCATGTGCTATTTGGCACTATGCCATATGCCATAGAATTTTATGGCTTAATTCTCTAGCACAGTGCATCTTCAGCATTGCTTATTTGCATTGCCTTGTCAGGCCTGTAGTCCAAACAGGCAAACTGTAAATCATAGCTACCTTTCAGGGTTCTTTTTCCTCCTGCAGGTTAGAAAATTAAGTCAGCGAAAGAATTGATTTGTCATCGCATGTGATAAATACATGCGTGCTTGTTTGCAAAGTGCTGTGTTTGGTATTGAGATGTAACCCATCAGAGTAACAACAAGGGTAAGAGAAAGGGAAGATGCTGCTGAGCAAAGAGAAATGGCAGCATTGACATTGTTCTGAGTGCCAGACAAGGTAGTTTTAATGCTGTACCTGACATATATATTCTTGTTTTTCTTCCTTGTCAGGAGTCTCTCACATATATCGTTATATAGTGAATATCATTAAACGCTTGATACGTATTGCTGACAAGTGTGCTCTGCTAGTGTAAGTAGCAGTCCAGAAACGGAGAGGACAACATAAATGGTGTTTGAATGAGAGGGCAGAAAAAGGCCGCAGCTAATGTAATATTAAGTCTTCATCAACTAAGTTATTGAGTGGAACAAGCAGCTAAGGGTAGTATCATGTGAAAATCTGCCAAGTGGACCTGTACCATCAGTTATCTGCAGGTGAAATAGTTGTTTAGACTACAACTTTGATCTGTGACTGAAGTTTGGAGTAGGAAAGTCCAAGTAAGCATCAGACCCTTGAGTCGCTGAAAATGAGCCTAATCTTTGCCTTGAGTGAAGTCCCCTGGAAGAGGGGAAAACCACACATGCCTTCCCAAAGAGATAGCAATTTTGGGCAGGGAGTAGCACAAGTGCAGAGGAGCTTTTTTCAAAATGCATTGTTTTAACCTCCAGTGTTTATCCTCTTAGAGGATTTGTGAGCAGTGGCTCGATGAAACAATTTTTATGGTGATTTACCTTTTCTGAGGAGCTCCTGAAATACAAATAGACTGGAGGGGGGGGTTGTGTGTGGAAATGAGGTAGGATAGTTGGCTTTTCCTTTTATTTCTTATTTAAAGATGAGCTTGGAGTTCTTTATTTATTTGCATACATTGTATAAGTGACAGAGCTTAAGCTAATAGAACATATTTACAGAAGATTTAGGGATGAGGATTTGAATCAATACCTGTTCTGACAATTTGCTATGTCAAATATAAGCAGGTTATTTGGTACAGATTCTGTAATGAAAGAATTGAGCAATCCTCAGTATTACATACTTTTTAGTCCCAAGTTGTTTTCCAAACAAGCTACTTAAGAAAAGATTTTGTATTGTTACCTGATTAAAGAAAGCGTACTGTCTAGGATTTGTGTATAAAATTGCAAGAGAATCCTATTACAAATTTCAGGCTGGTATAGCACATCACCAAGGTAACTTGTCTCCCAGGTTAGAAGTTGTGCCAATGACAGACAGAGCGTAGCTTAAATTAGTATATAGCAGCCAGGATAGTTTTATATGCAGGCCAATTTTTTAATCAACATTCCAGTGATGGCGTGTCACCAAGTAATGTAGCAGGTATTGTTTCCTTCTGCAGAGATAAGATGCCAAATATAATTTGCATATTGCCTCTTCTTAGTTTTAATGTGGGAAACAAGTATACAATTTGGAAAAGTGAAGATTAGTGATAGCAAGATGAATATGAAATTGTTGTACTGTTTAAAGAGAAAGTGAGTTAAATTGCTGGCTCACAATTCAGAGTTCATTTTTCTAATATGCCTATGTTAACACTTTGATAATTAAGCTTCATTTAAAATTATAATAATAATTTCCTTTTTCATTCAAGCATAACAAAGCACTTAAACAAGCTTTAATAAGCCTCATATCAACTCTGAAAAATAAGTGTTATTGCCTCTATTTTATGGTTGAGTAAACAGTATTGAGGGCAAGAGACTCTCACAGAAGTCACTATTGCCCAGGGGAACTCCTGGACACTTTTCCAACCAAGCAGGCCACAGTTGTGAAGTGCAGGTACCTGGATTGAGCCGTAAATAGCAAGATTTAGTAACAAAAAGCAAGCTGAGGAGCATGGCCTGTAGTGGGTGATGATGAAAGCAATCCACCAGCTGTGGCTGGGCAATGTAGCAGCCTCAGTTAATTATTTTGCAGCTCCCCTGTTGGGACAGCAAGTTCCTGAATCATGGCTGGATCTAGCACTTTGAACCAGCCCTTGACAACTTGCCCAGGCCGCATTTAAAGGATTTCATGTGTCATTGCAGCTCCTCAGAATAATTCCCACTTCCTCAGAGCAAAGGCTTTGTGCTTAGCCTCTCTAGAGCTTGTCTGTGCTCAAGGCATGTGTCACTACACATGCATGCGTGAAAATAAACCCTCATATCATCAGTTGTGTGCTAACACAGGGAAAACTTGTCTTTCCTTGTGGAAGTAGATAGAACTTAGGATGCGTTTAACAAATAAAACAACAAATACAGTAGATTTGCTGGGCTAAATAAAAGTAGACTGTTTTTTTTTGTTTGTTTTTGTTTTTGATAAGTACACAGAAAGCGCATATAACCAACCAAATTAAATATATGCTAACCTGCACTGCAGCAGGAAATGCAGAATAAATTATTGCAGGTAGCTAAATGGAAATTTTTTTTCCCACTGTAGCAGGAAAAGAAAGAAAAAACAAGTAAATTACACAGAGTAGAGGGGGTGAAAAAATAAGGAAAAAAAACACCTGAAAGTAGTCCATCATGAAAAGTAATAAAGCCACTAGGAAATTAAAAGGCCCAGCCCTTCAAAGAGGGAGAATTTCAGTGTCTAAAGACTGCAGATGTCTTCTGACTGTAGGCAGTGACCTTCTGGAACCGCGTGCTGGTACTTGTCACAAGTGCCAGCACAGTTGTTACAGTGGTATGAGGGAAGCTCACAAAGTTGGTGCCATTCACTGTGGTTGGCAGCTTACATACCTAGGGCTCAAAAGGTGCTTCTGCATATACTGGCAAACTTATTGTATGATGTATGTAAATCTGCCTGTATGTATTGGAAATTCAAGGCTCCAGGTTTATAGACAAAACATTTAGCTTGACTGAGGAATCTGTTATTTCCAGTGGGGTAATTTAGATATAAGAACACAACTGTTTTGTGTTTGTTTTTTTTTTTTTTTTTTTTTGACAACTATTTAACCTTCATGTCCATTAGAATTTCAAGTGCTTACCATATCTAAGCAATATTTGGCCCTAAATTAATTAGTTAATAGAATTTGCATTCAAGCCTGTTAATATTTGACCCACAGATTAAAGGGGCAATTGAGACGATGTTTGGTACCTGATTACTATGGAAAGAGAAAGAGAAATTAAAATAGTGCTCTCAGTTCTTTTCTTTTTTAATTATTATTAGTAGTGAAGAAATATGATAAGGAAGAGTTTTCCTAATAGGAATGATTATAACCATTTTGCTATATTGTCTATTAGAGTAAAAGGAACTCTAGTTTGCCTCTAGGAGGACTAATAGGAGAACCAGACGGTGAGAGAAGCAAGACAGGCAAATGTATTCAGGCTTTGGGAATTGGAATTGAAGAAATAGTAAATTAGGTGTAGTCACCTGCATTGTTAGTCTGCAGTTCTTCAATTTTGGTTTGAGAAATAACAGCATCTGTCAACTACTTAATTCTTGTTATGGGAAACAGTATTCAACAGCATTCTGCCTTCTATTTGCATTATTGTTACTGCGAGTAGCATTTCTGAATCCACTACTACCCACAGGACTAAAGAGACAGCGGGGTTTAACAAGATAATTGTATGCATACTTAAATTTAAGCAACTGAATCATCCTGACAAATCTAAGCAATTGAACAGTGCCTTAATCAGACTACTCAGGTACTTAATTTTAAGCACAGCATTAAGAACTGACTACATTAGGCTAGAATACATGAAAATCTAATTGCAATGTAGAAAAAAAAATTTCCACAGGCTGAAATCAGTTTTCCCTCCACTATACGTCTCCCCCATGCCCAGCTGCATTTACATCATGGTTTTCTTCAACCCTAGCAATGCCAGCATGTTTGCTGGCTGAAGTTGCTGAACTTGCAATGTCATTGCTTCCCAGTATTGGAGACCAGGAGTGAAGTAAAAGGCGTAAGTCTGAAACAGAGCTCTTGCTATGAGATACCAGCCAGCTATAATCCCATCTGTGTAGGTTTACAGCCAGGATCTGGGTCATGTGAAATTCTCCCTGCCTCCACCCAGAAGCACTCTAATGATTATTCATGATAAATCTTAAAAAGAGTGCTGCAGTGTATTGCTAAGTGAATGCATCTTCATTTTCGGACTCCCTCCCACTCGAGCATTTCCAGTAGCCATTATTGTAACGGTGTTGACAACTCCCTGATTAATCCCATCCTTGTGTTGCTGATCTTAACTCTTCACTATTTTATTTAGCAGTAGCTTCAGCCCCACTAGGGGCTAGGCTCTGTCAGAAAAGAGCAGGTGTCCCAGGCATTTGTGGTCTTGCATCACAAACCAGGTTTTATCTGGAATGACCCCGGTGTGTTCTGCTTGGGCTGTTGCCATGTCTAGCTTCAGTCTGTCCCCGAGCTGCTGCTGTTACCATGTCATCAGCTATTATGTGAACGCTGGCAACGCCTTCAAGTCTTCCAGTGCTTGTTTGCAAAAAGACTTTGTCAGCTGATTTGATTGCCAAAAATAAGTAGATAGATGGAAAACATACATTTTTATTTTTTTTTTCCACCAGAGTACGTGGTTCAGACAGTTGATGATCTGAGCTGATTTGTTAGTGTCTGTATAGATCACTACGTATGTCTTTAGCAATTTGTGTGGAATGTCTGGCATGGGAACTGACAATTGCTGTCTTGGGCTAGCGTTGTCAAGGTCTCTGAAATCTGCTTGCATCCCATTTCCCTGTGCCTCTCTGCAGCTTTTACCAGGCTGTCAACCCACAGAGTGGGCTTGCTTGCTTCAGCCCCTCCTTTTACCAGCTCTGTATGTGCCTCTTCCTCCATCTGTCACTGCTAAGGACATATCTGCATCCACATATGACAGTGGTGACTCAGCATTTGATGCATCTATTGGGCTTACTCCCTAAGTTTTCTACTTTCCCAGCATTTCTGGGGATTGTGTAATCAGCTCTTCCTTGGTCCTGTGTGTCTTCAACTACAGTAAGCTTATAATGCATGCTAGCTTTAACTCTATACGTTTATCCATCTGGTTTTGAAAATATATCATTTCTAATGAGAGAGACAGAGCTAAAGGGTGCCATTGGACTTGGTAATCATTTTAGTGGAAAATTTTACAAGTGGCTCTTCCATGATCTCCATTTATTACAAACACAATGGTCAGCTAGCTTTTAGATACCTTTGATACCTTTTTCAGCCGTAGGAGAGTTGTAGCTGCAGTGCCAAACTTGAAATGCATACATGCGTTGTCTTGTCCTTAACTGTTGGATTCATCTTCCAGTCGGCTGGCGGGTTCCTCACCCTGCTGTAGGGTTCAGAAATGAGATTGAACATGCAGGAGCAGACCAAGAAGCCAGGCTAAGATCTTGCATCACATCAGGGGAGCATGTCTGTGCTTCAGGTGTTAACGTGCAAAGAGAGGGTTAAGGCAATCCATGATTGGCTCGCTGTCTATTTGCCCTCTTAAATGATAGTTTGAAAACCATTTTACTATGTAATTATTCTTAATCTATGTTACTGTGTACAGAAGAATAGCATGAGTGCATCAAAATTCAGCGAAGAATGTGTAGATCTGTTATTGGCTGGATTACTTTTTTTTTTCTTTTTTTCTTTCTTTTTTTTTTTTTTTTTTGCGTGGGACAACAGTTGTGATTTTCGGCATTTCTGCTGCTGCTTTATGTGTTGGACAGATTCTGGGTGTCTCTGTCCAAGTACCAAGTCTCTTTTTCAATTTATTTATGGGAGCTGTTGTTCTGTGCTTACTTGAACTTGGGCAGTTAGTTTCTCCTTCTCTTACTTTGAGCCTGCTGTTGTGCAGCTGTCAGTATGGGGACTTTGGGTTGTTTTGACTTAGGGCCAGCTCTGCAACTGTACGTTGCTTTTTGTACCTTAAGTCTGGCATTCAGCATTTTTTTTTGTTTATCTAGTTATTCATTGCTGAATAGCTATAATTATTTTTAATTCTAAAACAGAAATTCTTTTTTACGTTGGATTTTTCATGTATTTCTGTAGTCTTTTTTTTTTTTTAGGTGCAGGTGTAACAAGAACTTGTTCATAACCAGCTTCTTCATGATAACTTAGTCAACAGATAACAGCCGAGTCAAAAGCTGCCAAAGAGAGGAATATTTCTAGCAATTTTAAGTATTTTATATCGTATGCATCCAGTAATGACGGGTACCTTAGTTCAACCAGTCACACAGCATGATGGTCCTAGCAGTTGCTCAACCAGAATGCCAAGTGAACGCTGCAGTTTCTTCTTCCTCTGCCGTTGTGTTCATCGTGAGAATCAGCCCTAAATAAAATAAAAAGTTAGAGGACATCTGGGGTCTTTCATGGGTAGATGAGATAGTTACACCTGCTGCTGCCCACAAATACTTGTCTTCCCACACCACAGGAACAGCTCTTTACCCCCAGTGCTCAGGAGCTGTACTGCAACTGTGTGTGTGTAAAAATGCTGTATTTAAGTGTGAAGATACAGCACTCGATACAGCACTCATTTCCTTGATTCTTGGACACCATCTTTAGGACTAGTGTAAGCTGCTCTGAGCTAAAGTTATTGTTTTATCCTCTTTACTAGAGAAGTCCTTTCTTCTGGCTGCTGGGATTTTGTCACAGGACTGTGTTTTGTTCTGCTAGCCTGCAGTAAGAAACTTTTTTTTTCATTTACTCTATTAGAAGTAACTTTAGTCACTGTTGTTCATCTAGTTTTCAGCTTTGTTGTCCTCATTCATTGTTTTCCACTGCTACTGATAAAGAAAACATCACTTTGTGACCTTAATGTTTGAAGGAGTAATCAAAAGGAATGGGATGCGATGAAATTTATGGCATCCCTTGAGTCAAAATACAATTTGTTGATTTCACAAAGGAAATCAACGAGCAAGCAAGTGTAATATCCCCATGGTTTCTTTGGTGTAACTTGGTAATTTTAAATAGAAGGATGTGTGGAAAGGTACGTGATTGACTAGCAGGCATGTGCCAGGACAAAGCCAATGGAGATAAGACATTTAACTTTGTGGAGGAACATTTTTTTTTATTATTTTATTTTTTTTCAGAAATTAGTTTTGGGCACAAAAGCCCATGAAGAAACTGACAAAAATCTTGCTGCAGCAGACTCCTGAATGTCTTCCATGTCTTCATGCAGCCTGTGGAAGTCAGCAACAACAGCAGCTGCTGGACCAGCCAGCCTCTGCTTCTGTCCCTCCCCTTCATGAGGAGAAGATGAGGAAGAAAATGGGAGTTGCTTTATGTTTCCTGTTCCTGTTTATTTCAGATCTGGGAAGAGCTGCTGCTTTGCTCTGGTAATTGGGTTACATATACTGAGAGGCCAATATATTTGCATAATTAATAGTCTGTTGTGACAAATGATGTTTTTGTGAGACCTGCGTGGAGCATGCTGCGTTTTAATGTTGGAATAGCCACAGTTTGGTTTGTTCATCTATAAATATGCATCCCTGCTCTCATGTAGAATATGCATAAATCACATTTCAAACATGAGATAATCATCAGCAGTCAGTAAAAAATAGATATTTCCATGGCAACAGTTGCTAAATTAAACAGAGAATCAGTACCTCCTCCCCTGTTCTTGTCCAGAAACCTCCCTTGCTTTAGATCCTACGTATCTTACTGATGATTAACAAAATAGTCATACTTGTTAAAATGAATAAATTCACCATTGTGTGTGTGAAGAGTTATTAGAGCAAGAATTAGCAATAATTAAGTACTGCTGACAGCACTGGGCATCAGCTTTTTACGTCTGTACTTCCTTAACTCTCTGTAGGCCCTGTCAAACACTTAATGTGGTCTTTCCACACCCCTGCTGGAGTTGCTATAAGTGTATTTTAAAAGCTTGGGAGAAATCTTCTGGTCTGGATCAAATTCTGACTGGCCTCTGCTTGAGGTGGGTTGAAAGGTCTCTAAATGATGGCACCTCCATGGCTTTGTGCTCTCTCCCTCTTCTTGATGGACATGCAGGAATAAGCTGAAATGGTTCCACAGATATTTGGAGACCCCAGTAGTGTAAAGTGTAAGTGGGGCAGGTAGTGTAAAAGAGAGCTTGAGGATGGTGGGCTGAGGGATGCTGGCATTTGGGGCTGCCCCAAGGGCTTCTCATTGGATACCATAGCTGATGGGAAACCAAAAGGCAGGAAGGTAGACTTTCACAAGAGCAGACAGGTAGCTCACCTGTGGTGGACAGATACCGAGTATTAAAGACACTGTTCAGAAAGCATCAACAGAGGGGTTCCTGCTCGTGTGGCTCCAGATGGAAGGCATCTGCTGGGAGCTGCGGACTGGTCCTGATGAAAGCTGTGGGGCGGATGAGAGCACACTGTCCTGTTCCATGCTGCTGCCACACACTGTGGGGCTGCTTGGTGGGGAAACAGCCCATGAGGCTCTGAGATGCTGGGGACCCAAATCCCAAGGCCTCAGTCAGCTTGCTCACTTCTGCACCTCGAAGTTTCAAGGAGGAACGGCACGTTTCTCTGCAGCTTTCCCCATGCCATCTTTGGGTCATCTGTTCCACCATTTTGCATGGAAGTTAAATGGGTTGTGCAGTGTCTTGCTTGCTTTGTTTCATCAGAGAAATTATGCCGTTTTTCTTTGGAACTTTACACCAGGATCCTTACACATCCTTGCAACGAGAACACCAGGGACCTCAAGCAGAATCATAGCTCATAGTTTTGTTCATCTCCATTCCAGCTTTTGTTTCAAGTTCTCATGGCTTGAATGAGATGAGCACTGTGAAAGCAGGGAGTCGTCAAAAGATAGTCCAAGGGTTCACAGAGCTGAGCCAGAACCTGCTTGAGGGCATTGTGTGTGTTTTTCTCATTGGTGCCTTAGCGAACATGCCTGTTCTGGCACCATGTGTACATAGATCTACAAACTCACAGGGAAAGAAGTGTAAGATAATGCCACTTTGTTGTTCACTTTCAGTGTCCCAGCTTCGTGTGATTCAGATGTGTTCAGAAGCTGCCTCCTCAGGAGGCACTTGGGTGGTTTTTTACTGCTTTTATATGGACAGAACATGTCATTTGAGAGGAAGAGCAAATCTTACAAGTTGGTAGAAATAAGCGCTGATTGTAGGTTCTTGTCAAACATTTTCAGTGACTTGGAGTGGATGGTGAATGTTTTCCTCTTTCTCATATGTCTTATTCCGTGAATAATCTTCTCAATGTTGAAAAAGCACCAATAAAATAAGCCCTAGTGAAAGGGGAACAGCTTCTAGTCTGTGGATTGAGACATACATTTGCTGGTTCCTCCTAGAGTGGGGACATAGCAGTGCTTCAATAGCTTATGCTAGGGTTGCATGAAACACACAAAAAAAGAAATCTTGGCATTTGGGGGATAAATACATGTCATACTTCTAATAACTTTCTTTTTAGTGATGTGTATGAATGGGAAAGTGAAAATGTCAAAGGATGGAGATGCTCAGACTTGTATCATAAAGCGTTCTGGCAAACTTCTGCTTCCATGGGATACTGGACAGTTTAAGTATTGTGATAACTTTTCAAATGGAAGCTACTGAAGGAGGATTTAGTTCACGTGTTTCATAACCAGGTAGCCTATCAGGATGAAATTCATGCTTTCTTTTGCCCTGCAATCTGAGAAATCCAATTCTCTTCTAGGTTTGTCACTCAGGTCCTCTGCATTGTGTCTGGATCTGAGGAGATGCCCTTTTTACGCTCTTAACACCCTCAAAGCAGTTTTTATTTCAGAGCTGCTTCCTCACATCAAGAACCACCATGAACCATGTCCTCTAAAGCAAGCAGTCCTTAGGAGACAGTTGGAAACCCTCACTCGGCTTCTTTGGCTCGAGAGAGAGCAGACAGGGGGCTTGCTGTCTTTGACTGCAAGTGTAGTATGGGACAGCAGTGTTACTAGGAGGGTTTGTCTATTGTGAGCTTCCTTGGTAAAGACTCTTCAATAGTTTTGCAGAAAGACATTGAAGATAGGCACTAGGATTTGTTTTTTGTTTATAAAAATGATGAAAATCTGAGATAAGCTCCTCAGCAGTTCTGTATGGCCACAATGCTCTTTGTGGTATGTGTGTTGCTTAATTAACGCTTGTTCTGTGCATTCGTTGTGTTCATGTTATTTTTCTTTGAAGTGGTTGTCAGCAGTAATTGCTCTCAGTAGGTTAAATAAGGAGCTTGTTTTAGGTTTCCGCACATGGTCAACAGCATCTCTCTGCTGTACAGCAGTAAGGAGTTACTGCTCTGTAGGATGCATTCCTGTTAGTACAAAGGAACTGCTTCTGCTATAATGAAGCAGAGCCTCTGAAAAGGAAAAGGTGGTTTCTAACAACAGCAAATATTTTGCTTTTCACTCCACTGTCATTTCACTAGGGTGAAGTACTGTAAGCTTTGAACCAGATAGTTTCAAAGACAGGCTCATACGGGCAGAGAATAATAAATGGACACTGCTAGTAGGATTTTATTTTTCAAGTATAAGCTGAGGGTACATGTCTTGAGTGTGTGTGTTTAAGGAGTCATCATTTTCCTCCTTCTTACTACCTAAAATGTTTCCTATCTGCAGAGCTTTTCCAATCTCTCAAGCCTCTTAGGAATTCTCTTTTGTCTTGTAATGCCATAACTTTATGATCTTCCATCAGCATCCTGTTACGTTTCCTGTCCTCTCTAGGTTTTCATGTGACCCAGGTTGTCTGATGCCCCCCTCCCTTGGTCCTACACTGGAAGCTGGGGGCCTAAAGCTGAGTGCCAGAGGCAGGCTGCATCCAGTGCTGCAGCACTGGGGACCCTGCGGGAATCCTGAGCTCCATCTCCACATGCTTCCTCTCCTTGTCCACCCTTACAAAGGTAGAGATGAAGATGACAGACGTGGAGGCTTTCAGAAATCTTTACTTCCCTTCAGAGGTGGTTGGATATGTAGAATCATGCTCCCTTGTGGAAGGGATCAGTGAGCACCAAGGAACTTGATTGGAAGGAAATTGCCTCTGTTTTGGTTACTAAAACTCTGTTCCTGATCAAAATGGGGCCATTTGCCAGACTCTGTTGTCTTGATAGCTGCTGAAGCCAGCAGAATGTTAGTAGCTCTTATTTGATTTTATCACTGTTATTTTTTAAGCCCAGAAGTAATAAGAAATGCGCTTGCTGTTGGTCTTTATTAAGAATATGGAATGAAACATCTCAGCTGCCTTTAACTGTTTGCTACATCTCTAAACCAGCTCATTTTCCAGCTCCATCTAGCTCTGTATGTGATCAATTACAGTTAATCTGCTGTATTTGAAGGGAGCTTAATGAACTTTATCCTGGCAGGAAGGAAGTCTGCTAATGTGGGTATTCTGAGTTCAGGGGGTTGTGTATTTGTGTCTTTCCACATTTACTCAGAAATCTGAGAGAGAATAACTGCTTTGCAGGGAGCACATATTCTTTCTACATTCAGAGCCTGCCCATGTTTTCTGGCAGCTGGCTGCTACACTGGATTAAATTTTAGTAGTCTGGTTTTCATTGTTAAGCTTGGAGAATCAGGGACACAGATGATAGCTTAATCTGTGTCATAATGAAATTAACGCTAATAGCCCAGTCTTGGGGTTCCTGAAAATACACAGCTAGAGATTTTCAGGGCTAACCTGTACAGATGGAGCTTGGGGTGACTCAAAACTTTTTTTTTTTTTTTTTTTTAACTAATATATGGAAGTTGGCTTTTGATGCGCATGTTGTTGTTTTCCTGCCAAGTCTGTGTCTGAACTCAAGTGCAGAGTAGACTAACATGTTCAGCGGCATTAGGAGTGCCAGGTAGGGTTGTCAGGTAATATAAAACTCAAATTCTCTGTCTCCAAGGTAATTTAGCCATGGAGCACATCACTGAAAAGTCAATCACTTGCACCCTACTGTTCCTGTGCTCCCAGAATACCTCAGAATGGGTTTTGGATCACCAGAAATCACACTAGTTGCATGTTTACAGGTAGCCTAAATATCAAATGATTGCATGATATGAATGAAAAATGCCTTCCTCAGCACTTCATTGAGAACAGGGATTCTTCTTTGGCATCAATCGTGTCACCTCTTCAAAAATCTTATCTATCTCACCCCAGCTGAACATACAGAATGACCAAGTGAGAAGAAGGCATTGTAGACAGCAGAGGAAAAAAAACCACAAGTGTTGGGCATTGAAAGAGAACAGTGAACAAAACAGAAAAGGAGGAGAAGGCATAGGTAGAAGAAGCAGAATAAAGACAAAATGAAAACCAGAAGTGAAAGGAGAGAAAATAAGGCACAGAAGAAAAAGGTGCTTGAAGGAATGCATTGATAACATGGCATCAAGCGAGTTTAGGAGTAGAACTAAAGGGGGGAGAAATTGGTTTGGGAAAAAAAAAAAAAAAAGATATCATTCTCTGTCTAAATTATGTGCTTTCCTGCAAGGCATTTCCTCAGGCTTTTTGGAAGGACAATCCACCTCCCACCCCCCATTTCAGTGTTTGTATAAAGACATGCTTTTTTTTTTTTTTTTTAAGGTACCAACTGACAGCACAGGTGACAGAGAAGTGTTTTTCCTGTCTCTCTGAATGTTTGCATTTGTTGCAAAGACCTCATTCATATTCCTGTCACTGCTGTAGTGTTCAAATATTTTGAAATGCCTCAGAGTGAGACCTGACCTCATAGCCTGGTGCTGGTGTTTTGTTCTAAGTGTTGTCTCTGCAAAGCTTAGTAAAGAGCGGAAGATGGAATGCATACACCTGTTTTATGTGTAATTAACACCTGCTGTCATATGTGCTTGCTCATTTCTTAGCTCTAGAGACAGGGAATCCATGAAACTGAATACGCAAGTAATATAGACAAAATGTTGTGGTATATGGTATATTTATTCCCGAGTATGTTGTCAAAAGACAAAAAAAAAAAAAAAAAAAAAAAAAAAAGATCAGCTTTAAGTTGTTATAAAAGGTAAGCATGGCCAAGAGATCCAAAAAATTCTGAGTTCTGCTTCTGGACATAGGTTAGGCTTTTCCTTACCATGGAGAAGATCTTGGTTCCCACATCTTCTGTAAACCTTTGGCAAGATTTCAAACCTTTTATGTGATATGGCTGGTGATGACTCTTACTAAGGCAGTCCATAGACTGTTAGCTTGGTAAATAATAGAATTTCTCTTACTTTTAAACAGAGATTGCTACCTTTTTTATCGATGTTATTGAGATGACTGCTTCAGTATGGCTTCTGGTTGCAGGGTCTGAAAGGAGGTAATAATTTTGGCCATGAAAATGAGCGAACAGCAGCTGAAACCATTCCTTGCATGTCTTTGTAAAAAGCACTAAGGCCTTCCATGTAACTCTCTGCTTTGAGGTACAAAGTGCAAGTTGAATGGGATTTGAACTTATGTTTGTGTTAGGTATTTAGTCAGATTGTAATAATCTGATAAATGAACTGTAATAGTATTCCCAATCAAATAAATGGGGTTATGTATTTAGTTTGTAATAGATAAAAAGCAGAAAATGTTTCTGATGTATATATATTTACAACAATTTGCTATTCTGGTCATCAGAGAATTGGAGGCGTGTTCCTAAAAATATTGCAGCATTCAGATAGGCAATGCATGCTTGTGGCTGCTGTTTTAAGCCATTTCTGCAGCTGGGTTTTTGTGTGTGTGTGTGTGTTTTTTTTTGTTTTTTTTTTTCAGTACCTGAAGCTTTCCTTCACATTCGTGATTATTCTGGTCATCTGTAAGCTCACAACTCTGTCCTGTGTAGTTAGGTAAAGCAGAACTGTGTTCACAACCATTTGAGAAATTGAGAAATGCTTGTCCAGCATGGCTAAAATTGCCAGTAGGATATTAATTTAGCTTTTATCCAGAACTGGTGAAGCACAAACCTGTTTTCTTCATACGAAGTTCATAACCTGGATGGAATCAGAGGTTTGAAGGTCTTGCATGTTACTGAATGTAGAAAGGGTGCAAGTGAAACCAGCCTGCTAACAGCCTAATTCATTTTGAGTCTGGGAGAGGCATTGAAGCAGGGACATGAGTGACAATGTGGTACTTAAAACATCTGGATACTTCACCTCTCTCTATTAATTATTTCAGTCCTCAGCAATGGCACTATTCTGACAATAAAAGAGAGATGATCCATTTGAATAATTTCATGCAAAAGGTAATGTCTGGAAGGTTTGGAGTCCTCAGAGTTCAGGGCATGCTGAGCTGTGTGGTTCTTTTAGCTGTTTGATGATGAGTGTCATCTCAGAAACACGTATTAGCAAGAGTAAGAAAACTTTGTTCAGCCACAGGGTTTTTTTGTTTGCTTTCTAAGCAGGACAAGATTGATGAGGATGAGCCCTGAGGCTCTCCCCGTGCCCTGAAGGAGTGCTTGCACTCTGAGTGGAGAGGATCTTGGTGGTGTATCAACATGGGATGTCATTGCACAGGGTAAGCATTGGGCAAGCATGTGAAGCAGAACTGACCTTCCCCTTCTGCCTGGAACACTGTAGTGTGTGAAATGCCCAGCTGAAAGGACACCTCATTGCAGACTGCTCAGTCCCTTGTCATAGACCAGAACCACAACTTTAATCAGCGGTTTAGATATCTCGGGGTCAAAGCAGAGGCAGATCATCCGTACTAAGTTAAGGATAAGTAGTTGTTGAGAGGGGAACAGTTGCCAATACTGTTAAAGTGACCGGCAGCAGTTGCACTCTCAGCAGTGGAAAATGTTGAGAGTTAATTCAAATCCCGGAGCTTTCATCTGAACGCCTGCTGTGTAGAATCAGAATATGAAATAGTAACTGATAGATATGAACTGACGGTATTTGTTAACTGATATATAATATATGAAATATTAATATTCTCAAAAATGCACCCAAAGGCAGCAGCTGTTACTCCTGAAATTAAGATTATTTAACATCTCTTAAAAAGAGTAATATGAGTAGCACAAGTAGATTACGTGTGGAGTCTGTAGGGTTCACTCCTGACAATAAAGTAAAATAACAGCCTGTAAATGGGTGCATCATTTAGTAGAAGGAACTTTGTGAAACTTACTTGATGAGAAATCAAACCACTGGCCATTTTGCAGTAGAGTTGGGTAGTGCTACTGTTCAGGCATCAGAGACGAGAGAATAGGCTGTCAGATTCAAAGGCCGGGTTTATGTAGACTTCCATGCTCAAAGCACTGCACACGTTAAACGAGCACAATTGGATAGATTTTGTAGAATACATACAGCTGGTAGAAGTGCAGGATATTGCAGTATAATGTGGGCTTTAGAAATAAATTCTCTTGATTTAAGCAGTGTAAATGGCATATTATTACAAACAGTGCTCCATTTTTGCTGTTGCATGTAAGATGTTTTATTTTTAAACTCTTCCATGGGATTTAGGCTTGCATAGAAGGCTTTGTATTGGAGTGGTAAAGTATGGTTTTCTGCACAAAGAACTGAGATGGTGTTTGTTTAGTTTCCAGAGTCGAGTATTCTATACACTGAGTAATTCTCCCAGATTTTCAGTTTAAAAAAACGTAGGAAGTGTGTAAGGCTGCAGTTTTTATAAAGTACTTCATAAAATAACTATGTAGGAAGAGCCACAGGTATTGTTTAAAAAACAGAAACAAAAAACACAACCTGTTCAGTTGACTAGTTAAATGTTTTAATAGAGAGAGGTTGGTTTATCGTGGGTAACTTTCAGATGTGTAATGTGCTGTTGGGTATGAACATTATTTGTGTGCTTTTTTTTTTCCTGTTGGAACAGCTGATGTTATTTTATAGACAGCCAAAACCGTGGGCACCTATGGCCCTTCCTCTGTGTTGTACCAACAAAGTAACGCTATCCATTGTACAGAAGTCAAACAGAAGAATAATGAAACAAGGTGCTTATTCCCTGTTAGCTTTTGCTAACTCTTGTGTTTGATTTTAGGTTTAGTGGCCTGAAGTTAAAAGAGGAGTCAAGTTTTCAGTGAGTGCTCAAAAGTTGCTCCCAAAAGGGCAAGTAATTACAAGAACAAAACAGGTAGCCGTGGAGGTTGCATTACTGCATGTGTAATCCACAGCTTTCTGTGTAAGGGTTTACAAGGTGCCACGCAGAGAATACAGGCCATACGCTACTAGATAGAGTAAGCTATGCTTCTAATTTTACCACAGAAATTGATTCTTTTGGGTGAATTTACTGTAGATGATCACATGCAAAATAACAAGACCTCATGCTGCTGCTCATTTGAAATCATTCTGCACTCTGTCAAACTCAGTTACTTTTTCAGATTATCCAGTGATTCTCTGCTTCCATAATGCACTTTCTCCCATTGTATATTAACTAATTAATCATAGATGTGAATCTCCATACCAAGTGAGTACTTTTGAGCCAGGAATGCAAGCTGCAACACTGTTTTCAGTGTGCTGCTGGCCATGATTAGTGCTTAGGGGCTTTGCTTGTGTGCATTTAAGAAAAGTAATGAAAGCAACATAATGACTGCTATTTTGGGATCTTTTATCTTTTATTATCTTTATATGGCTATCTTTATCTTTACATCTTTTCACTTATTCTACATTTGACAGGTTTTCGTATATGAGAATATGTGTTGGGATGCTCACAGACAATTTTAGTTGCAATACACTCGAAGATAATGGCCTTCCCCTTCCATCCTTACCCTCCCTTTGTTTTGGCTTTTCGCAGATTCTTTTTCTCAACAGGTCAGACTGCTCTTCTGCTGTCCTTTCTTTGCCCTTGTTTGCCCTAAAGCTGTGCAGCAATAATATGTCTGGATAAGGAGTTAAATGAGACTTCTTTCTAGGTTGTTGGAATGGGACACTGATGAGCTCCTAGAGGGCTTTTGTGGACCAGAGTACAATATACAAAAATAGGAACGTATTTGTGTGTCACATCAACATTCGGGTTTTTGGTACAACAATCCTGCAATGTAGAGTGTGTTACTTAAACTATAGTTTATTAAATGCTTAGACTGATCGATAATCAGTGCCTCAAAAAAAGGAGGAAGCCCAAAAGGTCCCCATATAAGAATATGTCCTGAGGCTGAAAGTAGTCATTTGTTCTGCTTCAGATGTGTCTCAGTGCTAAGGGGTTACTGAGTTATGACTTTCGGTTGGTTTGATGTGCTTTTAGACTGTTTCAGCTACCATTTTTCAAGGTTATGTTTGTTATGGAGCCTTCAGGCTACTTCCACTATTAACTAACAGATTGTGACACCCAGTAGAGTTCATTTAGAACAACGGATCATGCAAAAAGTTGTCCACTGCTCTTAATGCAACTGGTAAGGCCACAGCAAGCTCTAATTTGGAAACTGAAACCACGGGCAATGTAATCACATTCAGTTTTATTTCAGGAAGCCTACAGAAGTTTTTTTTCATCAGTTTAAGTGTTTATGGTACCAAAAATTCCCAAGCACATCCATGTTCTGGAAAGCAAGGTTTAAGTTCATCAATTCGTTTCTGTGATCAGCTATGTAGTGGTGGTGATGTGCTGCAGTGCTCTGCTCGCAGAACACTGGTAACATTATCTGTACTGCACAAGACACAAATATAAAGGGAATTTCTGCTCCAACAAAGTTACAGAGAGCAGACACAAAGAAGGTCTTGACTCGCTGTGCATCCCAGAGTAAGGAGTTGATTGCAGATACACTTTGACATCATTAAATAATTTCTGGTAGGCTTCCCTTTGTGTTTTTAGTTTTTAACAATTTTGGTTGGGAGCTGCAGTTTACAAAATACTTGGCAATGTAATTGTGGGCTGTTTGAAGTGGCTGCAGTAACCTCAGACAGGGAGCAGAAAAGAATTTACTGGCAGAAGTGATGCTTCCTTACTTTAAATGATCCAACTGAAATCAGTGAAGATTTCCTCCTTGCCTGATAACTTTTTTTTATCTGCCCTTTAGAGACTCCACTCAGATTGTCAAGATGCTGTTTCTTTTTAATGTTGGATATTGGATATCTGTGCAATTCAGTGCACAGATTCTCTGAAAGTTGAAGGACAAGAAGTTCCTGGAAAGAAGTCAAATTCCTTCCTTTGTGTAAAGAACTGTGATTTCACTTCTTTTGACAAACAATCCTATAGTGACAATGGCTAGCTTGTGGCTACAGTTTGTTTTGTAGGCTTTGTGGTAAGAACAGTGAGAGGAATATAAGCTTGAATGACAAAGATCTGTAATACCCAGCCTGAAATATACATTTGCTACATTGCTAGATTGCTGGTTAAAAATAAAAAATAAAAATGCAGCGTCATAAAAATGTACTCTTGGAAAAAAACTACTATAATTTGGGTACATTGAAACTCCTTGGGAAGGGATGGATTGGAAGAGTCAGTACTAACAGCTTTTGAAGTTTATAACTGTGCATGAAGTTATTAAAACAGACTTAAGTGAAAATTTACATGTTAAAGCAGATAATTTTTAATGTATCACTAAAGAGTTTTAATTCTTTTATGTTCGTGTATGGTTGCAAAAGACTTGGGATCTCACTAGTGGGTGGAAAACCATGTTAATGCTCAGTGAGCAAATCTGTGCTTGGTGAGTGTGATTTTTGCTGGGAGTTTCTAATCTTAGAGGAGATGTGGTTGAATTACAAGTCGTACCCTAACAGGATTTGTAGGGGTTTAGTTGTAGTTTGAAAGGATATTCCTCACCCTTATGTACTGCAGCAACTTGAAATGATCAGGAACCAGATGCTCTGAAGAGAGCTAACAGCTTGGGAAAGCTGCAGCTCACAAGGAAACAACATGGTCTTAGGAATTAAGGAAAGAAAAGCTTTTTTCAGATGGAAGGTAATGGATTCAGGTACACATACCTAAAACACCAAAGCATGCAGTTGTTAGTAAAGGGACAGAACTTTAATTTTTTTTTTCCAAAGTTTATGGAAGCATGTTCTGCAGAGTTTTCTTGTGTATGGTAGTCTGTTGCCGCATCAGTATGGCCAAAAGAGGCCATTTTGACCATTTAATGCTATATGATATCAAAAGTTCATACGTAGTTCATAGAAACATTCAGAATTGTGGGACAATGCATAAAAGAACCTCCAAAAGTTGTGTCTTTCTGAAATGAGAAAGGTGCTGTTTAAAACAGCCTTTCTGGTGTGTACACTTGACTGTGGCCACGAAAGCAGGCAAGGATGTAAGAAAGAAGTCAGGAGGAGGAGCAGTGTTGTTGGGCTGCGTGCTGAGAGCAGGCAGCCAGCGGTTAGCCACCTTCAAGGCAAAAGCAAAGTGCATTCAGAGGCTGATGTTCAGAGAGGATGTGTGCCATTCCCAGAGAGGGAAGGGGGAAGAGATGGAAACCACAGAAAGCCTTGAGTAGTTGGGCAGCATGTCCACTACCCATGAGGAGGAAATAAACCAGCAGGATGTGGTAGGTTGGTACGTTCAGCAGACTGGGAAGGAGCAGAGACAGTGCCTTCTCACAGCTTGATCAATAGGGATGGGAGGTGGGCACTGACTGCCCTTTTGGTCACTGTAGCAAAAGTAGCAGTTGTAATATCATTATCAACAACAACGACATAATAAATAAGCATTAAAAACAAAATAGACTGGTACACAGTTCATAGAATCAGTATATAACTTCCGTTTTCTACTTGTCATTGCCATCATCTGGTTTGTTTTATGTGTGTTTTTTGGGAGATGATGGTTCTGCAATGAACCAAGCTGAAGCATTTGCTCATTGCTCTGACAGCTGTGGGAGTCTGTGGTGCTGGACCACAGCAACAGCTTAGGTCTTGTTCAGCTGTTGCATCGTGCTGGGTTCTTAATAAATACAGGTGAACATGCGGCTAGTTACGCCACCAAATAACAGATTTTGCTACTGAAATCCATAAAGCTAAATAACTACAGTTAGCCCACAGGTAGCCTTGGTTGGCAAGCTGAATGTTTTGTAGGTGGTAGCATAGAACATGATGATCAGTCCTGGAAATGATGTTGTCAGCAAGGTAGGTGACAAAATGTGCTCTGCAGTGGCTTAGTTCTGGTTGTCTCCTGTTAAAATTGGCTAGTACCAGGCAGAGCAGCCAAACTCTGCTGGCTTTCAAGTCAGCATTCTCAGCTGATGCTCCAATCTCCAAAGGCTACCCGCTCTGCATCTCAAAGGTAGATGGATGACTGCCACGGTTCTGACCATTGCTTCTCTGGTCTTTGGTTTTGCAAAAGGTTAGCTGAGAGTATTCTGCTCTGAGCAAGTCAGTACTGTAGAGGTCTGCTCCTTGTAATCCAGACTGGCAACCGTGCCAAGCATCTTTGCAGTCCTTCAGAAAGATAGCATTCGTGTTTCAGGAAGGTGATGCATTGTGAAAGCTGTCGTGTTAGGTTGTACTGATGGAGGAGCCAACTGGAATTACTGAGACAGAGCTCTCTTCACTCACTGTAACCTGTGATTTCTGAACTGTAAAGCATTCTTCTTAAAAACAGTGAAAAATGCATCTTTAGGTATTTTTGAGGCAAAACATCCTACAAATACTATAAAGGCTGCACGTCGATTATTGCACAGACAGGGATCTTGTCAGCTCCAGCATGACTTTCTGTCAAGGAAGATAGCCCCATGAAAGGAAGATAGAGCAGGCAGCCGACTGGCATTCATCTAATGTGCATGCTATGTAGGTCACCCACTTAGGTTTCAGACTGACCTGTCTTTTCTTCCTGAGTGGTCGAAAACCAACTTCTTGGTTTAGCTGAAAAAAAAAGTCTGATTCTAACCTTGAAACATTGAAATATTTGCTATTTGCACATTCCTTGGTAGTATTCATTTTTTGGGAATCACTGCAATGCAAGTGTTTCTGTACAGGCTGGTTTATGGCAAGTCCCAGGATGGGGTGCAGCAAAGGGTTGTGCAGGTGTGAGCAGGCACTCATGCTGCACAGGACCTATCCAGTGCACAGGACCTGTTGCTGAGGCAGGCTCAGTTTCAACGTCACACGCCAGCAGCCTTGTCTTCCAGGCTGTTCTTTCTGAGCTGTTCCAACCTGAGCTATGTAGGTGTGCATCCAGTAGCATGCTTCAGTGTGCTGGAGTAGCCCTTGCTAATGCTGAAGGTGAAGATGGTGACTGATGCTGACTGATTCTCATTTCATCGTGTCTTGTTTGGCTGCAGGTCCCAGACAGATGAGCAATAGATGAGGAGATGGGACTGGGGGACACGATGGGGCACTGTCATTTGTCTGTGACTGTCCACCCTAACGTTTCCTATGCAGTTTTAATGAGCTCCTGTGCTAAGGAATTACAGTAACTCCAGACCTGGCTCTCCCTTGGGACACGTGAACTAGCTGTATGAGCAGTCAGTGTATCGATAGGTCAGCTTTTTGGCTGAGTCACTGGGTTTACAGAGCTTCGGTGCAATGCCGTCTCACATGCTTGCCTTTTTCACTTGCTAGATGTGACCTAGAATTTGGAATAACTTCCTTACTAATAATGCATCTGTACTGCATAGTTTAATCTGCTGAGACTCTTGGAGACTACTCCAGCTGAAGCAGATGAACAAGTAACTTTGGTGGTTTGGTAGCTTTTCTCCTCTTTTGAAAAAATAAATTGCAGAAAACTTTTAAATGTATGTGGATTGCAAGTTGTTGTTTCTCAGGCAGGTGCTATGCTGGCTTAGCCTGAGAGGCCCTCAAACACAGAGCTGCTAAATGGAAATAAAACTCAGCAATGTTTTGCTTTTAATTATGCTTGAAGCTTCCTTCATTGTTCCAAGTAGTTAACAAAATCTTGTTTAGCATTTACAGGGTCGCAGCCCACCTACATAAGCAGCCTCTGAGTCAATCAGCATTTGTGTTTCTTTTTACCTCTTCATCATCTGTGGTAACCGCATGAAGAGAAGATGAGAACCAGACAGTAAAATGAGCTCCAAGGAGACCAGAATTATGACCCAGGCTGAATTATGAGCTGGTAACTTAACTTAGGTATTTTAACTTTTAGATACTCTACTTGTCTTATGCAAAATAACTTTTCAAAGAGTTGAAGAGAAGACAGCTTAAGGAACACTATTGTTCAATCACATTTCTAATGCTATGCTTCATGCAGCCCTTGGCACCTAGAGGGTGAGCTAGTGATTAACTACATCTGATCGTGTCAGCCATACAACAGCTTTGGCAGTTACATTATTGTCCCCTCAACTTATTCAGAAAAAAAAAAAAAAAAAAGCTTTACATCTTTGAGATTGTGAAACTGGCTAAGAAATGGAACTTTGGACATGATCAGTGACAGAGCTTTTTATATGAGTTGCGTGTGTTGATTTTTATTTTTATATTTTTGAGGTGCTGTGAGTGATTGATGTGGAATGATGCTCCAGATATCCAGCAGCAAAAAAAACTGATTGGTAAATCTAACTTCCAGTGAATGTCTTGTTTTGGAGAAATCAAAGGCAGCTGGATGTGATGCTGCTTCATATACTGGCATATACACAGCTGCTGTGCTCTTCTACACTTGCTTGGTGCAGCATCTCTTCTCAGTTTTTTATAACTTTTCTGTAACATTCCATTTTGCATTTTAAACTCTAGCACCCCAGTGGTAGAGAAGGCCTTTATATATAAATGTGTATATATATTTACATACATACACACTGATCTGTATCTAAAGTTAGATCTCTCTAAATAGGCATACATCTTTCATGTAATAGTTGAAATTTTATTATAGACTTCATTAAAATAGATTAATTTATTGTATATTTATCTAGTTAATCAAAGATGAAATTGTCGTCCTTAAGTGACTGAAAAGGTAAGGGCTTTAAAAACAAAACAAACCTCACATAATTGCCAAATAACAAGCAGTTCACCATAAAATGGTGACTGTTGGCTGCCCACCACGGAAAGGGCAGAACAGCATCAGTGAAAGAAGGCCAAAACTTCCCTGGGGACCTTTGCTGCCCAGATTAGCATCCCTTACTTCTGCTTTCACCCTAAAATGTGGTCAGTTGTCTTGGATATCAGAGAACATTTAAGTGGTGATAACTTTTTAATATTACATAATTTTTTATGTGCATAACACTGTTTGGAAGGACAAAGAGAGCTGCTTAAAAGAAGCATGCTGCAGCTTCAAGCTGGGTTTATCAGTTAAGCAGTTTCCAGTTTGGGTTTAGATTTGTTTTGCAAAGACGTTGAGCACGTTCGTCAATGAAGTAGAAGAGTTCAGACAAGCTGAAGCTGGACAGTCAAACCTAACTGGAAGGTACCAGTTTGGTGCTGTAAATGTGGGGTCTCTATGGCCAACCAGAGCCTAGTAAAATCATTAGAAAGACACTTAGTGAACTTAATCTCTCAATACCAGACAAAGTGTGGCATGCAGTTGTTTCTTGAGATAGTGCATGTGTTGTATGGGTTGGTACAAAACAATTTTTCCTAAGGTTGAAACCTCTAGACTAATCTCCTTTATCTAAACACAAGACAAGATGCCACTGACTTCCAGGGAATGAGGGTCAGCAATTGCTGTCAGTGTCTGATTGTAGGGGAATATTTGTCTTGGCTTTGCCCCCTGCTAACTTACTCTTGCTGAGCATGAAAGCCTTCTGGGAGATGAGCACAATGCACCTAAGTATATTCTAGGCTGAGGCTGTGGATAGTCATTTCTCACCTTTTATTTACTACTTTGTCTCTTTTTTGTTTGCTTGGATTTAGAAAATGTAGCTTCACAATGACCTGTTCAGTGCTTCCTCTCCTTAAGGCTGTTAAGCTGTAAATTCAGTTAAAACTTCAAATAATCCTGGGGTCAGATCCCTATGGCTGTGGTGAGATGGCCTCACAGTTCCACTGCTTTCTCTGGTACGGGTTTTGTTTCAGTCCCAACTTAGGTTAGGCTCCTTTGGTTCTGTTAAGCTCCTTTCTCTTGGTGTTTTTGTATAGGGTATTTTATTTTTTGGCAGAAAGCCAGTGGTATGGTCCTACAGACGGACTTGTATCCATGCCTTTTCCAACACATGCTTAGATCACGTACATATTTTACCTCACTAGGTAACAGATAATGTCATGTTGCAGTGTTGCTGTCCATTTCTATTGACAAGATAGCCTTGATAGACAAGATAGCTTTTTGGTACAGTTGAGTAACCTTAAAACACTCATCTGCCTTTTTTCTTCTTTTCCTCTGTGTCTAGTCATCGCAGGTACCTTTTAATTTTCTACATTTGTAGGTGCCTTGCTATTTAAGCACCTTTCTTTGCCTGTTTTCATTTAGCTTTTTAGGGTTTTTACAAATTACTCTCTTACTGTTTATCATTCAGTCCCCATGCTACATGGCTGTTTACCAGCAGAGTCTGAAGTGTCTGGGCCAGAGCTCGTGGGCTCCGTGGACATAGTCTGAACATACTGATAATTTCATGTGAGAATGCAAAACCCCTTTTGGAACTCAGGCTTGCTTTCGGTGCTTCAACAGTAAGAGTGGGACCTGACTTGAGACATGGGCTTCAAAATAGGAATTTGCATTTGCCTGTGATGTGAAGGCATTTGGATTTAGTGTCTGGGTCCAGTACAGAACAGAAAAAAGATGCAGGCTATCAAACCCTTCCCTTTTCAAAGGGAGTTGGCTTTGATGTCCTCACTCATCTGTCCCTGAACTTCACGATGTCATTGCATGAGACAGACGATTGTAGCAACAGCAGTGCGCAGCCAGAATTTTAATGAATGGGATCTTTTCGTTTTGTTGAGAACTTTTTGATGAGCTCAGATGCATCAGGACTGTGCATGCCCAACAGTACAAAGAAGTAAGGAACAAAGACCCTTGCTTGCTTTGTCAGAGAAGTTTTAAGATACCTTGCCATTTGATGCAATTCTTTCCATTGTAGAGGTAGAAAAACTGTAGATTCATTTCTAACATGGATGTTGTCCCTTTGAATGTGAGGAAAAACTTGAACTGAATTCTTCTTATGAGCCTCCTCTTACTAAAATTTGTACAGTTGATAAAGAAATGAGAATTTTGGATTAAAATGCATATGCTTTTCTACTTCTGGTTTCTGTGTTGCTAAGAGTGACGGTCCTTTCACTGGCAGCAATGGCTCTCCACTTTGCTTCAGAGAAGTTGTACGTGTGCGTGATGGTAATTTGAAAGCCTCGAGTCCATCATAACTGCAGGTAGTTGGCTCTTGGTATTCCTTGCAAAGACATTGGTATCTCTTGACTATTAATTCTACCAGCTCCTTGAACCTACGTTGCCTGAAAGCCAGTGTTGAACAGCACTTCACAGAAGGGTGATTCATGTTGCTTTTGGACAGTTATTCAGGATGAGGTATATTTGGTGATTTTCTGCTTTAAGCTTTATTTACATGTATTTGAAGGACAGATACAGCATGCTATCTGTGGGCCTGGAGATGTAACCCCACTGGCAAGCGTATTTTTTCTGAGTCCTTCATGTTTATGCCTTGGTTTATTTCCTTCTGAAATAGGTAGGCAGTACCAAAAATCTGGATTTTTTCCTTTTCTTTTGATGAGATCCTTCAGTCTGCCAGGCCCTCCTTATTGAAGAGCATGTTAAAACTCCAGGGTTTATGCTAGTTGGTTAGAGTTAATATGTATACTTAAAAAATAAAAAATAAAAAATTAGGGACCAATGAGGGAAACATTTCTGTTGCTGAGGATAATTTAACACAACAAACTGGTGGTGCCTGGTTTTAAAATCATCCTTACATTATAATTTTGAAATTTGCCTGGGGAAGACTGCTGGTACAGTCTGCAGTGGTCACATGGCTTTTCTCCCTTCGCCTGCTCCTCTTTCTCCTGGAAGTTTCCTTCTTGCAAAGCCAGCTTCCATCCCATCAGCAGCGACAGCTGCTGCGCGCTCTGCTGACGCTGCACGTCTTTGAGAAGTTCTGCTTCAGAAAGCTCCTCCATCCCCAGTCGTGGAAGTGCTCCTGCTGGGGAGCTGGGGTAGCGTACACGGTGTTTATTTTTATCTTCATTGAAATGCAGCCAGGAGTAGGTGTGAATCCACTGAAGTGTCGTGGAAATGGAAGCATTTTTCTGTGAGGTTTAACGTGCCTTTCTGACTGAGAATTGCAGGTGCCCATGTCGCTCCGATGAGAGTTTTAAAGATCCAATTCATTATTGCTGCTGTTGTGAATTTCATTTATACAACAACACCCCTTTCAACACACGGCATGATACAAGGTGTCCTGCTTTAAGTGTACCAGGACAGAGATGTCTTCACTGCTTTGGTGAGTGTTCCTCGGGCTGATGGGTAGTGAACAGCAGGTGCTGGCAACTCTACCAGTGGGTCTGATGGCCTGTCCTGTTTGTGTTACTTCCCTAGTAGCATATTGCTGTTACTTTTAAGGATAGTGTCCTAAGGTGTGTGACAAATAGGTTCATTTGTCAGAGCAGAGTGGTTGCTGGTTGCCCTCCCCCTTGTGCAACTCGTTTTGGATCACTCTGCAGGCCTGTGGGACTCACATCCCGCACGTGTGTGTTGGCTGGTGTGCCAGTGTATGGCTGGGGTAGGGACTTGTGTTTGAAGAGAGCCCCAGCAGGGTGATCTCAGTGTGAGATTTGCTGGGTTTGAGCAGCACCGAAGTCCCCTAATAGCAGTAGGGTGCTCTGGAGGATGTCAGGGGCCATCCTCATGCTTGGGTGCTTCTCAGCTACCACATGCCGTTGTGTCACCTCCAGAGATGCTCTTTGAGCTCTCATGGTAGGTACCCATCCCATGTTGATTTTAATAGGTACTACAGTTAATTTCCAAGTGACACTGCTGACTTTAAAATAAGAAACTACTGGTTACTTGTCCAGATCTGGCAGGCATTGAAAAGCCAGGGGTAAATACTCACACAGAGGCATTGGATCTCAGCATTGGTGAATTTCCCCCAAATGCAGTGTAGAAGAAAGGAAGGGCTGCGGAGCCAGCAGCCAAGTGTTCATGGCCCTGATTTCTCTGCTTATTCAAACTGGGTGAGAAAACTCCTTGACCTAAATGAAGTACCGAGGTGTCCTGGTCGTGTTGATTAGATCTGTGTTTCATTAGATTGCAGTAATTAAAATGCAGCAGCTGTTCAAAATATTATTTGGCATGTGTAAAGCAACCGTCATGAGAGAATATTAAACATACAGACTCTTCGTTAACAGATAAAGCTCCTCAACAGCTTTATAGAGGACATGTACTGGTTCATTTTAGAGGTGGGCATAACCCCACTTAACTTTTCTATCAGTGGTTAATTTGACCTAGAGTATATTTATCTTCTGTGAATTTTTATACGTGTGTAAACCTACCCTCTGCACTGTTCTTCTGAGGCTGCAGGTTTTACTCATGGTAAACGGGAATGTCTCTATTGAACATAATGTGAATTGCAAGGGCATGTTCCAGTGTGAAGAACACATTAGGAAAATGCCTGTCAGAAAGAATCACAGTGGATCCTGCTGTCAGGCTGCAAAATAGACAGGGTAATCTTCTGGTGTCTCCTTCATCAGCATTTCCTATAGTTGGGTTATCGGGAATATCAGAACTGAACTCCAGGTGGTGAAAGAAGTATAACATAATGCATAGGAAAAAAAGAGAAATGAAAGGTTATTCCTCTTATATTCTTGCCTTTTCAGAGTGGGTGGTGCCACAGACTTGACTCTGCCAGGACAGTGCAGAAAGCAGAGCATGGTCAGGGACCATGTTTGTGGAGATGTGGAGACCGCTGGATACATAGCAAGACCTGCCCTTTTTTGAGTGATAGCCAAGGTGTCCTAAAGGCTTCAAACAGCTGTTGGTTCCTTTTGAAGTTTATACCTTAAATGTGGCATACAGCCTGACCCTTCATAGAAAACAAAGTAATAAGGAGATAAATAGGCGTACAGTGGTTGGAAGTGAGCTTTTGCCAAGCTGTTTGAGAGCCTTTTCAGCAGCATGTAGAATAAATTAATGGGAGAATTTGCAAAGCCACTGCCTTCTGCTCCCCAGTTCCCTAGTTTATAAGGCTCACTCCACGCAACAAGGCAGAGAGATGAAATTCAGAGTTGGCAAGACAAAAAGACAAAGAAAAAAAAAAAAAAAGGATGGTTAGGAGCTATTGTATTTTCATGGGACTGGGTATGGTAGTGGCCATATTATTTGCTAAGAGTAGATGATATATCTTTGTAATGCACCCTTTTCTCACCTATATGCCATTGATAAGATTTCATTGCCTCTCAAATTCCTGCTCCTCAGTATTTCAAAACTAATGTTTTTGGAGTTTTAATTCACCCTTCCTCAAAAGACTTGTTAATTCCTCCAAATACAGAATTTTCCCTTTCTTGCCAGCCCGTTGCATTGTGCAGACAGAAGATCCAGAACACAGACTCTTTATTCTTGCATCGTGGCACCTTTAAGGATTAAGGTATTGCATATTGCTTGCTATGTGCCCTTTTGGTCTGTTCTCTGTACCTAAAGGTCCACAGCAGCAGAAATGTTTTCTACCTGGAGTTGACCAGGATGTTGCACTCATTGGCTATCACAATCCATGGAACTGATCTCCAGGCTTCATTAAGCAGCAGAATACACCAGGGGGTGCAAACACTGTCCTTAAAATGACTGAAGAGTGTTTGAAAGAGCACAGCTGGTTGAATCAGGAAAAAATGGACATCTCTGGGTGACTTGCAATGCAGTTTTGAAATGGAACGTGGTAATATGGATCAAATCATCCCCAGACGTGCTCACTCAGGCCCAGGCTTGCTTAACCCTGCACGTCCAACTCTTTGACAACTGTCTTCCATGGGGACAGAGGTGGAACGTGGGCAGGCAGCAGTCTTGAGCAGTGACCCCAGGTTGGCAGCAGTCCCCAGGAGGACTTCAGAACAATTCCAAGTGCATCACCTCAGCAAAATGCAAAACTCCACCATCACTATTCCCTTCCCTGGTAAGGCATCTCAGGGCCACCTACTTGGTGAAAACAAACTTTGTAAGAAGGAAAATCTGTGCAGAAGTGAGCTACTACAGAAACCAGGTGTTTGTGAAGTATTCAGATTGCACTGCGGTAAGTGCACTGTAAAACAGGAGATGTAGTAACAGGAAGAGAGACAGTCCAGGAAAATAAATGCTTTATAAAGGTGTTTTGTTCTTTGTTATTTTGTAGCTGTAATTTGTAGTGATCTCCCCGTGAGGGAGAAATAAATGTGACTAAAGCCTTCATTCATTTTAAAAGACAGAAAGTAGAAGAGGCCTGTGAGTGTAGTAAACAAAACCAGTTCTCATTAGACCAGTCAGTGAACCTTCAAAAAAATTATATTTTGTGAATGAATGACGTCTTGCATGATGGCTCGAGGCCTGGACACTGCATGGGTGAGGTAGGCTGCACTCCGTAGACATGACTTACTTAACTGTTTATGTTTTAGAGAAATTTGACCTCTAAATCTAATCTCAGCACTACTTCCATTCTGTGGATGCAGCTACAGATGCTGTGCAATGCCTTACATGCACGTTTATTTCTATGCTGGTATTTGCTTCAGGCCCCTATTTAAACTTCTACAAACTCAAGATCTTGGTGCACTTATAACATGCTTTCCTGTGAGGATGTGTGATATTATAATACATATGGAGTATAATAATATTATAAATGATAATACAGATGACTTAGCAGTACCAAGTACAGTGCAACTGTTCTCAGGTCATCTTTAAGTGCCCATATGCTGATATGATAAGAATGATTAATCATGATAGTGCTAACACACTAACAAGAACTAAATATGGTTCTGGCTGACATTCTGTATTAAACTCATCTGCTAAACAATGGTGAGAACAGCTGCAGAAAATCACAAAGCATTCTTGTATCTTAACGTAGCCTCCTTTTTTTCCCTTCCAACTTTGATAAAACTAAACATAGTGAATGAAGTTCATGGTGTAGTGTGACCGGGTAAGCTTGGCATCCTTGGTTGTGGTCCTCCTGCAGCTATACTTGTAGGCTGCCTGTTAAGTCAGTGCATGGCAAATAAGACATGAAGCATTTCTTTTCTTGGGTCCCTGTATGTCGTTGGAAGCGGGGCTGGCAGTCAGAAAGGGGACGGGTGATGCTGGGAGGAGGTAATGCTGTTCCAGCTGTTGTGCCTGGCATCGCTCCCAGGTCAGCCTGGGAACGAATGCTGGTGCAGAGTTTGTATGGAAAATTAATTTTGTAAAGCAGCGTTGTCGTCGTCACGTTCAGGTCTGTTCCTACCCCTCTGTCAGCAGTTAGAGAAATGCTGCACTAATAGCTATGTAATTTCCTGTGAATCTGCGATGTGAAAGAGGTGATGGCAGCCCAAAAAGCAAGACAGACTCCTCCTGTGCTTATTCAGAGGTTTGTGCTTTGCCTGGATGGTCACAAACAAAAACCGCTGTTCTGTTTTCACTTTGTGTCACATGAAGTTCCTCTCAGCATCACAAGTCTCTAACAGCTCCAGCAGGAAGCCACAAGCAGCTAGAGCCATTGAGACGGTGGAGTTTAGAGCTGATGGATAATGGAGGGGAGGGCAGGCTGCATGCCTCCCCAGAAGTATTTTTTTTTTTTTTTTTTTTGCAAGTTTCTGGGAGGAAAGATATGCTTAATATAAAATCTACAACAGTCTGCCTCTCTGAGACCGTGGTGTTTGTTAGCTAGATACAGGGGGCTTGAGTTTCCAAGAAGTCGTCATTTGCAAAGGGTAAGTACAAGAGCAAGCACTGGACTTCTTCCCAAACACACATCCCAGAAGTTTTTTAAGCATGCCAATTGGATGTGAAGTCTTTACGCTTCACATATGAAGATAAGCAGCATGGTTCAGCACTGGAGCACCTGAAATAGGTGATATTCTGTGCTTGACATCATGGCATTCCCAAATATGTATAGACTTCATATATCTGGTCTGCCAAGCCTGTTGCGTGTGAGAAATTTTTTCTCGGGTAGTGGGCAGAACATAACGCTGTTCCCTGAATGTTCTTTTTGCTGAAAGAGTGGCTTTGGCTGTGAATTCCTGAGATGTGCTACCTGCAGATCCCATGTTGCTGTGAGATAGACAGCCTGACTTGGTGAGAGGGAACTGTGATGAGTCACAGCTTTTGATAAGGACTGAGTCTACTAAATCTTCAGTCCCAGTAACGTGCTGAAATGTTTCACTCGCTATTTCAGAGAATTCATTCAATTTTGAGTCAGTGCATGTGTTAGTTTTCAGAAGCTTTGGCCTCTAATTCAGAATCACGTGTTGATACGCAAAGGAAAAGAAATGCTGAAAAATCACCAAAAGTTGTGCATTTCCCAGGATTGTTGGTGATGGCCCGGTGGGGGAAAAAAATAAAAAAAATAAAAAAGCAGAAGACACTTTGACTGTTAGCCCCAGTAAATAATAATAATAATAAAAGTAAATAAATGTAAGTGATAGTAAATCACTTACTTGTGATCAATCACAATCCTTGTGAAAGTGGTAAGAGCTTTAGTAGGCAATGGGTTCTGGAAAAATGATGAAATATGCAGCTTAAAAAAAAAAAAGTACTATTGTCAAGTATTTCCTCTGAGAATCAGGATCAGTTATCCGATTTGCTTCTGTTTGTTTTTAAGGCCACAGCTTAAATATTAGTAATTATAGGTTTTAAGTAACACAAGGCGTTCCTCTTTGCCATGATGTAGAGAAAAGCATAATGAGGGCAGAGGATCAGTGGCGACACAGAATGATGTATAAAAGGTGCTGATAGAGGTACAAAGAGTTAAGAGTGGAAAACGTGACTTTCATCAGCACACTTACAAGTGCTTTACAGTTACCACTGTGCTTTAAAAAAATTTGTGTTGCTTTTCCTCTGCCCAGCTTATAACTTCATGCCCCTCAAAGAACACGGTTTTATTTTTCATGCAAACTTTTGATTTCTCACAAAACCACAGAAACATGCCTTAGAGAATGAAAAAGCTTTAAAAAGAAAGTAAAAGACAAGGATGATGGAGAAAATAATAGGTATTACAGAGAAATAAATTACTTTGTGCACTGCTCATCTCTGCTTTGCAAAATGCTCAGCTTCAAAACTGGTATAGAAAAAAGCACATGGCTGTGCAAACAAAATTGTATTTTGTTGCTTTGTTTTGGGGGGCGGCTCTCAGAAGGATGGGTTTCAGCAAAATCCAATCTTTAACTTTTCTGTTGTCTAGGGATTTGACCCGTTCTTTTTACATTTGCATTTTTTTTAATGGAAATTGTATCAAAAATAATTACTTTTTAGTGTCTTCAATAGGTGGATAAAAACAGGGCTCCCAGGTCCCTACTCCTGGCGGTGTCACTTGGTGGGCATGTTGTTATTTTTGGTGGTGCCTTGGTTTTCTTGCCCATAAAATATGTGTAAAGGAGCATTTGAAGAGTGACATAAACCTGGTTTTGAAAAACAGCTAGGTCATCCTTTCGTTTAGCACGTGGTACTTTGTGGACAGGAGGGATGGGGGTTAGGCTTTTAGCCATCTTTTGTTATGAGCTTTCCTCCATGCACAGTGTCAGTGGTCCTGGCTTTTAATAATTTAGCTGTATAAGTCATAAACATGTCCTGGGAAATACATGATCTACACAGATTATTGCAAAGGGTTTACTCAGTGTGAGATAAAGTACGCTCTAGTGTGTTGTATGCAGGAAGCTGGAGACCATGTAAAGCAAACTTCTCTTCTGAATTCAGGTGTTTTTCATGCACAGCAAATTGTTTTTTTGCAGCAACTTGGTGACACTGCATTTTGCTGTAGCTCGTGCTACCTCTTTGAAATGGGGAAGGGAATCAATCAGCAGTCTCTCAGCTGGATAATTCCTCGCATGTGATGCCAGGTCAGTTGGATATAAGTTGATTTGTGTTTATATGCAGCTTCTATTGGAGCTTGAAATAATATCAGAAAATATTTAGGGACTGCCTTATTTGATTCCCTGGGCATCTGCTCTTGTTTAGGAAACAGGGCTTAAATGTAGCTACTGTACAGGGAGCCAGTGTTTCACCTGCTTGTCTGAAATACCTAGGCTGTCTCTGCTTTAATACACTTGGAGGTTTTCTCTACAGTTGTGGTGCCCATGCTTTACATGGTTTCATGGGCATTTCCCTGGCAGAATGGATTCCAGATAGCGGTTTACACATAACAAGGAGCCTTTCGCTGCAGTCAGAAAGATGTACAAGCTGCTGCTTCTGTGTCTTGGTTGGGATGAAGAGGGAAAAATTGCAGAACAATCAGTTTGGCTTTTTGTTTTCCTAACTCATGAGTCTAGAAAATTGCCCACTATGTTTCTTGAGGCCCTTTTTTTCTTACCAAAGCACTAAGTGAAGTTCTTTCTTGGCTAAAAGAAGTGTGCTACGAGGGGAACCCTGTGTTAAACCCTCAGCTTACTTTACAGTGATATGAAGAACGGTTTTGGTATTCCTGTGGAAACTTTGGCATGCTGCCTTCCACTTGTAGCACTTACAAAACTTTATGTTACTGTATTAGTTGATCTCCATGAATCATTTTCTCTCTTCCTGTTTTTTTTTTTTTGTTTGTTTGTTTTTAATAAATAGCTTATGAAAGATTGCATTGGAAACCTTCCATGTGGAATGAATGATGTACTCTTCTTGTCTAGATTATATCTGATGTAAAACACTAATCTCTGAGCCCCTCAAATCATTGGATTCTTTACTGCTCAGCAAATAGGACCAAATGTTTTACTCTCTCTCCATATTCTCTTGTGTCTTTCCAAAGACATGATGTGATGGAAACTCTGAGAATTCCCAATTTCCCTTCAACAAGTGAGAGTGGAAAATATAAGTAGAATTATAGCTCTGCAATTGCAACTAAAGAAGTAGTGATGGCCACTGAAAACACAGTGTATCTTATGCTGTTTTTTTTATTGTTATTTATACAAAAAGATAACCAGTGCCAGAAAATATTTTTGCGGTGAACAGGGTGGTATTTTTTCAGTGTTTTAGCTTCACCTGAGTAGTGTCGTGCCACTTGGCTTGGGAAGGTAGACTTTATATGGCACATATGATTCCTGCTGGGCATTTCACACTTGGGAAAGGAGCCAAAGGTAGGAATTGTTTCATGCACATTCATGACAATGCTAAATCCCAGCCCTCAGAAGTCCATGCACATTGTAATAAACTGTGGGTCCCTTTGGGGGTGTCTCCTGAAATGGCAGAGGCTCCAAAATGCTGCTGGAATAGGTACAGCAGAGATGCAATGTGTCTTCTGCAACAAAGCCAGAACACAGGAGTGCTGTGCCTGTTTGTATCTGCTTCTCTTGGTCTCTTGTGAAAGACGCACAAATAAGTGTAAGTATCCATCAATAACCACGTATGATATTATCTGTGCAGTAGGCCTCAAATAGGAGGACCCTAATTCAAGCCCTAAGCCATAACGTCTTATTTGCTGTAGCCATTAGCTATTAAAAACCTGGACACCCTGGTTTTTCATCTAAGGCTCAAATCTCTGTTAAAATCCTGGCCTCTATTTGCTTTCTGCAACACTAGGTCAGTTTGTTGGTCTGAATATAAACCTTTGCGTTTCAATGCATCCTTCTTTGTCTTACTCAGATACCAGAACCTAACAGGAACATGACTTGGTTTTACTTGCTCCTTACCTGTCTGGTCTAAGTTCAGAAAACTGTAATAAAATTTTAAAAAGTGAATGTCAGGAGGATGGAGCCAGGCTCTTCTCAGTGACACCCAATTATAAGACAAGGGGCAATGGGTGCAAGGTTCCACTTAAATATGAGAAAAAACTTTTTTATGGTGTGGGTGACAGAACCCTGGAACAGGCTGCCCAGGGACAGATGTGGAGTCTCCTTCTCTGGAGACATTCAAAACCCACCTGGACACGTTCCTGTGTAAAAGGATCTAGGTGTTCCTGCTCTGGCAGGGGGATTGGATGAGATGATATTTCAAGGTCCCTTCCAATCCCTAATGTTCTATGATTCTGCGTGATTCTGTGATACTTGCAGTTCGCAGTGATGCTGCAATAAATCCTCCTTTGCATTCCTGAGATGAGTAGTCTTATTAGCATCTTTGTTACAGGAATAATTAATTGACAAATGTTAAAGCTTAGGAGGGGAGAAAGCTTTTCAGAAGGGAAAGACTCTGGATTTGAGTTGTTTGAGAAATAAGCTGCTCTGTAGCTGCAGAATTTATAGCGTAATCTGCTCATGGCCACAGAGTTGTACTCCCAAACTAAGCCTCTTATGCTTTTTTAGAGAAATAGTATTTTTAGTTGTATAGCTGCTGCATTAATGTGTAAACACAGACCAAGGGGGGGCTGAGCGTTCTAGCTTCGCAGACAGGTGAAACAACTGTCCTTGCTTTGAGCAGGGAGGTTGGCAGCGACATGTCACAGGGTCCCCCCAACATGAGCACCTCTGTCATTCTGCTCTGGAAAACTGGGGGTGTAAAAAAACTGCAGGTTGGCTCCCTGGCCACTCACACTGCTCCTTTCAAGTTTTGTTCACAAACACTGACGTTTCAGTTCAGCAAGCTGTTCCATAGTCCTAAATGGCTTTTTCTATCTCCATCATGAAAATTTGACACAGAAAATATGAACCTGGGTAGAGTCTAATACAGTTTCACATCAAACGATTAAAACCATGGCTAAATAGTATTTTGTTTTCATATTTTTTTCCTCTTAAATCCATGAGGCAACTAATTTTCCTCCAGCTGAAACTGCCATGGAACTTGTAGCTTTGTGTACCACAGTGCCACAAAAGGAAAGTGCTCTAAGTGGGATTTCTGCCTGGATCAAGGTGCCCTGGCCTTTCATGATGTGTTAGAGGTTGCCTAGAATATTCTTTACTTCTGCATGCCCCCTTCATTGGTGCTATGGGTACTGGGCATAATGGTGCAACTGGATCTCAATCTTAACATGCTGCTTACAGTTAGGAGTGTTACAAATTCATTCTGAGCTATTACAGCTTACTATGTATATCTCATAAAATATGTTAAATTTATTGGTACTGCTTAACATAGACAGTACTTAAGTATTACTTGCTCTCTATTCTTTTGAATGTACATCATTTTTCACAGTAATACAGGGCCAAGGCCATCACTTGTAAGCAAATCTACCTGAATTTGAATTAGGTTGGGAGGTTGTGCTCTGACTTGGGAGTGTATTACAGATAGTTTTGATGTGATTCATTACATGCCTTCCTGCTGTTTTACCACTGGCATTTATCTAAGGAACAGCTCTTCATTGTGTTTTGTTTTTTTGTTTTTTTTTTTTTTTTTTTTTTTTTGACTGAAACAGAGGAAAATAGATTTCTGAGAGGGAAGAATTTTTTACTTCACTGTGGTGAGGTGGCTACCTTAATTCTATTTCCTTTAGTTTTTCCAGAAAGAAAAGGCAGATCAAAAACAAATGCCAAAAAACAAACAAACAAACAAAAACAACAACAAAAAAACTTTTACTATTGTAGAAGGCTGTTTTATCTCCTAGTACGCAAATGTTGTTTACCTCCTGAGGTAAAGGTTCTTTGACTTCTGTTAGGCAAATAGTAAACATTTCACTGGACTCAGCTCTTTGTGATTAGATTTTCTTCATTCTTCATTTTTGGTGATAATAATAGGCATGGTGTTGCATACTGGTCACTGGGAAGTTCATCCTGTGCTAATTCAGAGCTGCTTCCAGTATCAAAGTCTAATTTAATGCCTCTAGAAAGTGGCTAGATTTTTTCTTTTTGAATGTGTATCAGAGAATGAAGACATTTAGCTACAAATGGAAAGCTGGTATAAGAGACTGTAAGGTCATCATAAACATTGACTAATTCATCTACTGCAAGATGTTTCAGGAGCACATTACTTTTATCAACACATGCTATTGAAAATGCAAACATTTGGGCAGTCAGCTTGGCTTTGAAAGCCTGATTTAAAAAAAAAAAAAAAAAAAGTCCCTGGGAGCTGTAGGTACCTGACATTGACACATTGGGCTGTTACAGCTTGGGTATTTACAGCAGGTTTTGGAAGTATTAAAAATAGACCTGGGTGTACACAGGAAAGCTGGTCACCAGGCCGGACTGGGAGCTCATCTCTTCTGCCTGTGGGCTAAGATCACTAAGCAAATCTGTCAGTTCCATCTTTGCAGTTTGCATGCTCTTTTCTTTTTCCTTTTTCCATAAATATTTCCTCCAGAATGCTATTCTTAAATTCTTTCTTTACCTGGCTGCGTTCTCTCCCGGGAGTTCAGTTTTAGAACTGCTTCTGTGATTCTTGTGAATTTTTAATTGCTAACATTGCTTATCTCAGTAGAAAGTGAGCTGCTTCTGCTGGGATTTAACCTTAATAATTACCTTATTCACACCAGTGCTTTCCCTAGTTACTCCAAGAATAATTAACATGAGAGCACAGGCACAACAGAATAAACACTCTTTCTCAGTAGATGCACGCTCCTTGTCTACTAAGAATCCTCTTGGAAATTTCAGTTCTTACTTATTCTCTGTAAGGTCCTGAAAACTCTTGCCAAACATATGGTCTAATTCAAACTGATATTGAAAATATCAACTCTGTTTTTGCTCACATCTATTTTAAGCACAGCAACAAATTAAGTTCAGAAAAAAAAAAATATGCTGATGAGCCCAAAGGAATGGTATTGAAAAAAAAAAAATAATAATAATGAAATGGCAGGATATTTGGGCATATGTATCCCAATCTTAATTGGCAGCCAAGTTAGGCAAAATTCAGGCAAACTGCAGCCCTTGTTGATCTGGCTTGTTAAGAAGACAGAGCCCATGTGTGCAGCTGGGTGGCACTGGGGGCCACAAATTACTGCTACCCCCCACGTGCTTGTCACGCTACGTGATGTGGGTCAGGTCTTTGTTATTTCCTACGTTCAAGGTACAGAGATGCTAAAATAGCAAGGCGTACCAATGTTGTTCTGTAACTTCGTCATTCTCCTTGCTGTGTACAGAGGTGGGTAGCCCAGTTTCACTTCAGATAAATGTGCAGTGCCAGGACTGAGCTCCCAGGGGCATTCCTCAGAGCCTCGGAGACCGATGAGCTGCTGTGCAGGGAGGGAATGTTTTCAAATGAAGGAGGAGAGGGGTGTTCTGCTGCTGGAAATGCATGAAATGAGTCAAACACATTTTCAAAACAGGAAACGTTAATAATTCATGAATGTTCATCTTCGAACATTAGTGTTTTTCAAGAAGGTTTTTATGTGACAGCTGAACTGATAAATTGCCCCCTCTCGCTGAAGTAGAACAGGATATATATATTTTTTAAATAACTGGAAATGTTTCTGCAATTTCATTAATACTTTTCACGTTCTCTTTCTGTTCCTGAATGAAATATCAATAGCAGGCGGCAATAAATAACTCTGGCCTTTTGGAGCCTGAGTATAAAACCGCATGCCTGTGAAGATAGAAAGCACATTTGCTGTACCCATTATGCACGTGAGGTGTTTGCATGGGAACACCAAACCAGCAGAAATGCTGGATGAAGCTCTGGGATATGTCCTGTGGTTCTGTTCAAGTCCTCCAGCTTGCAGCCATACCCTGTCAGGTTTTAACCTCCCGATGTTTATATACAAGCAGTTCTCTCTGTGATCTCTTCAGCTGCAGCTTGATTTCTTTTTAAATTGTACCTTGACGTTTTCATTTATTTTGGAGGATATTTTCACAGTCTGGATCTGAAGGATTTGCTTCTGATTGATTTACTGTAGGACACGTGAAAGCCTTTCAGGTACAGCCCTTAGCAATGCTCTGACAGGCCAAGGCGATATCCATGGGGAGCGAGGGAGAACTTGGATCTGTTGGGCCTCCAGCAAGCAACCAGTGGCTCTCCTTCTGTGGTCCAGAAGTCGCCTCTGGCAGCCTTGTGTGCTCTGGGACCAAAGGAGGGCTGGAGAAGATGGGGTTCCCGGCTGCCCAGTTGTTCACTGAGTGCTGACACTATGGCTTTGGGGGTCAGGGAGAAGGGTTCAGGGAGCAGCAGGAAGACTCTAGCAGGAGGCTGTGCTGGAGAAGTGCAGTTGCTGTTGCCTTTCTAGCTTGCTTTGTCTACTGTCATCAGGCTGTTTCCTCTCTGCTCCCAGTAATTACCCTAACAGTATTGATTTAATCCTTTCAGGCCTCAGAGAGCTGTTTGAATAACAATGAGTTAATCCTCCTTACCAACAAGCAGTCCTGCAGGACTGAGGGGAAGGGGAAGCTCACTCCTGAACTCGGGGCATGTCACAAGCCCACTTTGTTCAGCAGAGTGGCTGTTGATGGGGGAGTGACTGGAGAGGGCTGAAGAAGAGGATGGCAAAGTGTCAGGGCAGGTGGAGGCCAGGCCTTGGGCGTAGTTCACAGTCCCAGGCAGCGGTTCACCTGGGAGCTGTGCTACTGGGCAGCCAAGAGGATTTTCAGCTCTTGGTCTATCATATCTGCAGTGGTGCTTTGTGAAGCAGCTGATAAAGGACTTGCCAGAGCCATGTTGGCCTCTTAGACTTGCTGAAGTCCTGACACAGCAGAAGTGAGACTTGAAAAAGGCAATGAGAGTTGCCTCTCATGGCAATGCACACATGGAAGTGTGTGCATTCCTAAGAGAAGATGGGAAATGAGTTTCTTCAGTGAAGGGAAGGCAGAAGGCTCAAAAGGTAAAGATGCTCCTACTGCTTCAGATCACTAGTGAGTCTCAGCATCAGGCCATGTCTTCATTCACTTGATGCTGGCACCTCTGATGCATCTAGTGATACCCTGCCCGCTAGCACTTGAAGAGGTACAATCAAGGGTAGTTGAGTGTGAACATATTCTCTGCTTTAAGAAACCAGAAGTTACACATGTGTTAACTTTGAGGGCAGTGAAGGAAATTCTGTATATGAATTCCATGTATGAAGGCATGCCTATGGGAAACACAAACTCAAATCTCTCTTGCTGTGGATATACAGTCTTGGAAACCTCTGTGTTACAGAAAGGTACATGTATTCTCACTCCTGGTCTTGTGATTCATTTGTTGTATCTCATGTGCAGAAGAATGTGAGTATTGATCTAGGCCATTAAAGCATATCATACATCTCATATTTTATCAGCAGTAGCTGCATGCAAGGACAACATAATAAATAGTAAAATGTATTCCTGTTCATAAATTTCAGCAGTTGATTGCTCTGCTCAGGGTGACTAATAAGAGTTACGGTCTTAGTGGTGGAAAGTTGAGGAGCCGTGTATGAGAAGTAATGTGCATGCAGTAAATTTTGTGAGGAACAAGATTTCCTTCTCGTCCCTTCTTCGCTTCCTATTACTACACTCGGTCTTGAATATGGGTCTGCCGACATATCGGTCGCAGATGATTATAGCAACATAATGAGTCCAGCCAGTAGGATCTCCTGGTGTATAAGTCTGCAGGGTGAGAGTGTAATTACCTGCTGGCTTTCCAGAATCACTAAGAATATGACTAATGTTAAAAGTTGTTTGTTTTTTTTTTTTTTTTTTTCTTCCTCCTTGTTTTAATCCAAACCCTCTATAGAACGTGAACCTCCAGTAATGACTCACTGGGCAATGAGGCAGCAATCTCAGACACTGTAACATGATGCAGAAAAGGTCATACACTTGCTTTCATAACAGGATTATTCATTCATTCATTAAAAATTAATCACATGGGAACACATGATGTATTCAAGTTTGCGAGTATTGGTGAATATTGTAGTTTCTTGAGTCATGGTCAGTTTTTGTGAGTTGAAGTTGCTCCAAGTGTGTGTTTTTGTGTTTTGTTTATTATTATTATTATTTTACAGCTAGTTATTAGTTCCTATAACATAAAGCTAAATATCTTGGGGGCCATAAGGAGGTACACACAGTTTCAGAATCGTGGCTGTGCCTTAGAGCAATGTCTGCATTTTGCATTTTTAGCTATTGCAATGAGCTTATATTTGAAAGAAACACATGAAGTTCTGTGTTATTTATCTCTTTTGATTGAAAAGTTGCTGGGTCTTATTTGTACTGTGAGAAGGATTTTTGTGTGTATTTTTTTTCTTTTTTGAAGCGGAGTCACATGGAAAAATCAATATCATCCAGTGTCTTGTGACTATTACCTTTTTCAGCCTGATAACATCTGGGTTTTATTTCCCATGCTAGAAAGCAGCTACAGAAGGTTTCACAGAATCATTTAGGATGGAAGAGACCTCCAAGATCACCTAGTCCAACCTGACCTAACACTAACAAGTCCTCCACTAAACCATATCACTAAGCTCTACATCTAAACGTCTTCTAAAGACCTTCAGGGATGGTGACTTTCCTAGAGCTGAGTGTGGTACTGTGGAATTAAGAACATAAAACCAAATGTATCCAGGTATACAGCACCGTGTAGTCTAGTACAGGGCTTCCTTGGCCAGCATCAGATGCCCATGAAAGGATCCAAGAACAGGGAGAGCACGTAGTGGCAGACTGACTCAGCATTGTGTTGAGGCTGATACTTTCGAGGTTAATAGCTTTCAGCAGATTTCTGCTTAAGTGAATTTGTCTAATCACATTAGAATTTGAGTTGGTTTTGGCCATCCACAGCAACTCGAGGCAGGATGTTTTGCAGTCTGAGGAAAAGGCATATGAAGAATTATCTCCTTTTGCTTATTCTGAGCTTGGTGTTTGGTAACTTAAGTAGAAGTATATGGCATCAAATTGAGGGGAAAAAGTGTTTTCCTTTTCACTGTCACTGTGCCACTCATTTTGTGGATCCCCAGCACATTCCCACTCAGTTCTTTGTAAGCAAAGAAGAAAGAAATCTGTCTATGCAGTTGTTTCACAGGAGCAATCTGTGGGCTTTGGAGCTTTGTTCCTGCCCTTTCCTCTATCTTGTTGAGTTGCAAGATGCTAAGATGAGGACCAGAACTACACCTAGTATTCCTAAAGTGGTAGGGCCTTGAACTTATATGGTGTATAATTAGGCACTCTGTTTTGTCTAATTCTACTTAATAACTGCTAGCGTGGAGCTTGTTTTTTACCTCCCATTAGTAATAACTGTCTCCCATTCACACATTGTATAGAACTCTGTTGACCTGATTTTGTTGAGAACATAGGAACGTACAAGTGACAAGATAAACTTTGAGGTAAAGGCTTCAGTTACTGTTAAAAATTTGCTGATGCAATCAAGTCCTATATGAGGCTGTAACCTTGACAAGTATTAGAATGTCTTTAAAGTCCATTTCCAGTTCAATGTTGTAAGGAATTTCTGTTATTCAAGAGCTGGGTAACAATTCAGGTTGGTTCCATAGCCCAAATGTATACAGAGCTGTACTGTACTTGCACGTCAGCAGGCATCTAAGTTTTGCTTGTTTGTTTGTCTTGTAATTGCAGGTATTTATGAGCCGCCATTTCTTATACTATTGTGGTGAACCTACCCTGGATGTGAAGATTGCCTTTTGTCAGGTGTGTGTTCCTTACAGGTAAAACAAGGTACAGTATATACTTGTACTTTATTTTTGCAGTTGTACGCTCATATTTAAAAATAAATATTTTTGGGGAGCATATTGCAAGTAACTGGCTGTAAGAATTAGAGTAAATACAAAAGCTAAAAGAATGCATAACAGAAATTACATTTCTATTTAATTTGATTGCCATAGTTTGCTCTGAATGATTTTTATTTTTTTTTGCCTTGGCCAAATAGCTGTTAACATGAGTTTTTTTTTTTTATTATTATTTGATTTTTAAGGAGAAACAATAGCAATTTGCAAACAGAAAATAATCTTGGCTGTACTACCCATAAATATAATGAAGAATCAAACAAAATCCTTTATGCAAAATAACGGTACCCATATGGATGCTTTCACAGAATTAATTCACAGATTGTTAATTCAGAGTATTTCATCTTTAGCTTCTCTTTTTGTGAGACAGAGCCTTTACATTGTAATCTAAGAATAACATTTTTTGTTCATTACTCTATGTTTACTGGGAGTATAGGGAGGGCAATTGAATTTTTGTGGGGTTTGTTTCATCTCCAGTTGAGCAAAATGTGCTATGCAGGTTTCAGAGTCATGAGACTGTGCTGTAGCCAATTCTGTACTTTAAATTAGTCTCGAAGTGGTTTGGTCACAGTGCCTTGAATTCTGCAAAACTCAAACTAACTTTGGGAGGTGGAGAAAAAGCATATTGCCTTGTCCAATTTGGGGTTCTTTTGGTTAGATTAAGTTAATTAACATACATTGGTGTCAAAACTGTAAACGTGTTTCCGTTAGGAATGAAAGATGACTTTTTAGTTTGCTTCTTATAAAGTGATGTTTGAATTCCTTTTCTTCATAATTATTATACATATATATATATATTTATTTTTTTTTTTTTTTTTGTGAGATGGGACACCAGTAATTGGACTGTGTGGAGGGACATTAAGGGATATTTCTCATTTTTTGAGGGGTGAAACCAGTGCTGCATTCCTAGAAATGGAATTTGGTAAACACTGGCTTTCCCCTTTATTTTGCTTACATTCCAGGGCCCAAGAAAGTGAAAGTACAATTTTCACAGAGAAAGGGCTATAAGTTATATCTAAGCATGTAAAGCAGAGCAGTGACAGGTGTTGAGAGTTTAGTTCCAGGTTTTTTAACACAGCTATACAAAATACTTGTTTTGCTGAGAAGGTTGACTGTGCCCTTCCTAAGTCATCAGCTCTAGAATGGAGCTTGGATTTTGGGTTTGATAATCTGTTTTTCTGCCTTCTCTATCCTTTCTCCTGTTCTTTATGTGCATACGTTTTTCTTACTTTAATGCTTTCCAACGTAATTTCTAGCTTAATTGTTCCACTGTTTTCTGCTCAGTTTTGATAATTTCTTCTGTAGGTGATTGCAATAAATAGCCTGAAATACCATCCTCAACAAAAAACTGTACAAATCTCACAGATCAGGGATAAATAATTTTGAAAGAAAACAGGATTTTTACAAATATGGCTTTTCTGTAATTTTTGGACAATTTGCTTAGAAAAAAAAAGTTCTGCAGAAATTGCAAAAAAGGTTTTTCCGCATGTTTTATGAAAAAGGAATTAGATATGAAAAGGTTATTTTCAGTGTGCAGAGTAGTTTTTTTGCACAGCTAACTTTCCTCTCCCTTCTAGTTACACCAAAGAAGAGCTGAACAGAAACATTTCTATTTTACATGCACAAAGGCAAGGTACTTTCCATCTTCTCCTCTTATGCTCAGTGCTCCTTTAGCTTGGCCGTCAGTCAATGTTTGACAATGCATAGCAAATGCTTTCTGTCACTGTACTCTTACTTCTTGATTTAAACTGTAATGAAGCCATGCTGCTATAATTATTCCTTTGCTGTTACTCTAGCTTACTAGAAAGTGTTCACAGCCACATACAGAAAGGACTGTACGTACAGTGTTTTTGTTTAAGAGTATGCGATGAAATCGACAGCATTTTGGATGAATTTTTATCACTAGATGAAGCTTATTCATGTTTAATGCCTGCAAGCAGGTACCCAAAAAGGAGTCATCTAATAAATAAATGCAAGAGATACTATCCTGGCATTGCAGCAAACAAGATTTTATCCCTCAAGCACTTATTGCACAAATAGCTTTTCAAGGTCTTCAGATCTCCCAATTTATCCCCCTCAGGATAAAAGCTAGTTTAGGCTTCATGTTAATTTATTCTCTCCAGAAAGATAGGCCATGGTCCAAGTAACAGTTAAGCACATACTTAACTTTAATTCATAGGAAGTGTTCTCATATTTAAATGTTTTGTTTCATTAAGACCTTAGCTGTCACAGGTGGTGTTCGTTAGTATTGCATAGGGCAGAACATGGAATATATGTTCAACCTGCTAATATTTGGTCTGGAAAAATTCTGCCTACTGAATCAGTAAGTCTTAGACATCAGGGACTTCTGTTAGCAAAAGATGATGTGACAGAGCACTCAGCAGCAGCAACAGGTAGATAGCTCCACTCACCTCTTGAGGTACCTATAGAGGGCAAGGATGCCAGTAGTATCTGGATAAGAGACCCAAAAAATGAAGTTTGCATTGTTTAGAAGTGAAATACTGAAAAGTACTCCCGTGATTGTTACTGGTGAGGACATATATTGTAATAACTGTTTTGTGGTGACTTCTCTCTCATGGCCTAAACAGCATAGCTTTTTGTTCTATTATGGAAAAGGAGACATACACCTGGTTTTAGGCTGCTCCTCTTAAGATAGATCTTCTGGCATTGTCTGCTAGTTTTGTATGTTGAGATGCTAGCTCAGCATGATGAGAATATTAACTCATGGAATCCATGAAACTCATGGACTTCCAAATCATGGAAAAGGAGAAGCCCTTTCTGAGTAACAGACAACAGCATCAGTAGGGTACAAATGTGTTTTCTGCCAGTTAGTTAGATGTTTTGCTGAAAGAGTTACTTTTTGTTGGCTGATGAAAATCATATCTGCTTTCCTAAAATAATAGAAAGGCAGAACAAACAGAACTTCAGCTTTCATAATTTCATGAGATCTTAGTAAGGCTGATATTGCCAACACGTCGCATCTATAGGACCTTAGACATCCTTATTGAAGTACAGTGTAATGCAGACCACTGTGTTTTGAGTAAAACAGGATGTGAGAGTGCTGAATGTTAACTAAATGCCTAAAGGATGTCCTTCTGTGGGTGGCCTTTTTTAAGGTTTGGTCATTTGGTCATTTTTAATCATTGTAATACAATTTATAATTTTTTACTTGAAGCAGTAGTCCTAAATTTTATTGTCTTGAAAAACACATCTTTATTACTAAGTTTTCTATGTCACAGTATTTCCATAATGCTGCAATAATATTTTTTTGATCAAAAGCAAACAGTCAGTGGGATTCTGAGATGAGATAACTGGGACGTAGCCATGCACACTAAGAAAAGGTTTAATGTGAATCAGCAATGCACAGTCACACGCTAATTCCTCAGTGTGGCATCATTATTAGTCTTCACTGGACAGTTTAAACAACTTGATGCCCAGATACAATGTGTTTCTGCATCATGGTGCTGTACTGATGCTACCCTCAGAACGAATGTTCAGTTTGCATATTGAGAGTATTTTTGCAAACTTATACTCAGTTTGTGCTTAAGAAAGCCCCAAACAACTAAAATACTTGTATTCCTCTTCAGACATTTTCTTCCCTGTGTTCTGATGTCATGACTTATTTCCCCTGTGATACTCAACTGTCTTGAACAAAACGTATAAAGACTTCTTCAATGCAATGCTGGCATGAACAATCACTTAAAAATCAGATCATTTTAGCAAACTTTTCATTTTAGTAAGAAAAAAGACTGGTTCTTATTGATTGCATTGCTCTTAATTGATTCATGGTTTGTTTAGATTTAGTCCTAAATTTGGTAAGGCACTTTAATTAAAACTAATGCCTTAATCAGATGCAAGGGAGTTACTACTTTAACCATTAAATAAACTGTCTTGATCCAGAATGTCCTATAATTATGCTTTCTACTCAATGGGAGGTAAATTGGCATTCATAAAGCATCCTACAAGCACTGACCTGTATTTTAGATTTCTAGGACTAAAACAGTACTGTTTAATATCAAGAGCTGTCTATTTCTAGCAAGAAATGCAATCAGATTATTCAGCTTTTTGTAGCCTTTTATTAAAAAAGGGAGAATATTTTCATTAGCTGTGTTCACAGTGAACACTGTTATTATATACTTGTATCAAGATATTGAATTTTTGGAATAGTTAAATCTGTGCTGCTATGTGCTGCTTCTTTACCCTTCATTTCTAAGGATGCCATGATGTACATGGGGTCATAGCTTTTCACATCTCCTTTCCTGCTCCCTGCATGCATAGTAGAAGAAAGCTTCTTGAACGATAACCCAGTATTTCAGTGTGACCCCAGGTTAGTGAGGAACTTAATCCTGTCTTAGTTCTCCTGTGCTCTTCACAGACTTCGCATCAAGGCTCCCTTTGCTGCTGGTGTTAAGTTTGGCTGTTCTTTGCATGTCTTACTGTTGCCAATGTGTTGTTTTGGCCAATTTGCAGTGGCCATTGCTCTTTCCTAATCTTAATTGTATCTTGCTTCTTCCCACGTTACTGCTTCTTTTTCAAATTGAGGTCCTCAGAACAAGCTGACAAATACAAATTACCTCTCCTCATTGCTCTTGTAGGTGAGATGTGGTGATTTCTGAGTAACTTGTGATACCCCAGTTTAAAATGACTGAGAAACATAATGTGCCTATAAAAAAGAAGCAACTGAAAGCAGTTAAATCTCAGTGAGCATGAGGAAGACAAATGAAAAATATCTAAAGGGAGGGGGTTTTGTTTGTTTGTTTGTTTTTTTGAGTAGATAGAAGTGAAAAGGAAGGAGAAAGCAGCCCTTTTCTTTCCTGAAAATCAGAACTAAAGAAGAGCCAGGTCTGAAGCTGCTGGATATTTGGTTCCTCAGAAGAGGTTAAACAAGAAGGGTTTAAGGAGAAAATACATGTATATATTATACTCCTTTTAATGAGTCTTCTTTTAAAAGTGAAATGATCAAGGACTGGTCTATCAGAGTTGAGCTGTTTGTAGCAAGAGTCACTTGGCTCCTTGAAAGGCCGAGTTCAAGAGTGCAGATTGTGTTGGATCCAGTAGAAGACTGCTGGAGGAGGGGGGTCTAAAAGAAGGCAGAGAATTAAGCTGGGGGTCTAAAAGAAGGCAGAGAATTAACCTGTGACCACACAGGAACCACTGAAATAAGGAATAGTTTGGGAATGAGATGAGAGAATGGGGAACTGTGGTGTGATGTGGCTGATAAAAGAAAAACCTCTAATATTAAATGTAGGTGCACAGAAGATGAAAAAAAATATTTGATATTCTTTGTAGGAGATTTCATCTCTATCTCTGGTGTTAGAGTACAGGGAAAGCTAGAATAAATGAGAAGCCTGGCTTAATGGTGAGAAGAGGACATAATAGTTCTGCCATAAACGTGGCACATACAGAATACACAATGAAAAATAATCTTGTAGACCTTTCTATGCAAAGGAACTTGATATTTCTAAAATATGAGCTTCTGTGGCACTCCAGTTGTATCTAGCAAAACTTATGACCATTAAATACAAAGCAGAGGTTCAGCAAATGTCCATTAATCCCACAATTCTGGCACTTGAATCTTCTGAGAGCATTACAGCCATGCAAGTGGGAGGACAGCAGTTAAATAGGTCTGTTGGCTTTAGAGATGCACAGAGGTGAGCAGGGCTTGCCTGGACATATAATTGTCTGGACGTGCAGGGATGGATACTAATATTGAGGGGAAGTTTCCCCTAAGCTGCTTTTTATTACCATACCTTCATACAACTCTGATTGTCTGTGAAGTGCAAGGAGAACCATGCTAATGTGGCAGTTTAGGCTAAATGGCTTGTATTTGTAAAAGCTAACGTGTATGTGAGACTTAGAGCTGTAAGAAGGGACAGTATTTTCAGCTTATTAATAATGGGAGGAATGGTGTTCAGAAACAAATATCCATCAATGAAAAATAGCCTATATACTACTTTCGTGGGATAGAAATCAATAAATAAACAGGGATAGTATCAGGAAATAATTCCCCTCAGAACAGAGGAAGCAATAGCATTATTCTGTTGTGCTTTCTACCCTTCTCCATGCTGTAAAACAAAACAAACAAAAAAAAAGCAAAAATATGCAGCTTGTAGCTGTGCTTCAGGCAGTAGGTTGAGTTGGACTGAATTTTTAAATAATTGTTCTCTGAAAACTAGATACATGTTCTCTAGGCATTTAATTGTGGTGAAAGTGTCATTTTCCTTCACCTCAAACCCTTGCGTCTTGACAGTTGGTTTCCTGCCCTCCCGAGTGGCTGGGATATGAGGCAAGTAACTGTGGATACGGCTATCCAGTTAACTGACCCAGCTCAGATGGCTATCGTGTCGGGTCTGAAAAACTTGTTTCCCTCTCTTACCCTCAAGTTTCCCAGTGCAGAGGAAGGAGGATGGCATTAGGTATGTGTTACAAGCTTTGTTACTGGTCAAAGAAAATGGTGTGTGCATTCCTGTACGTGGGAAAAGAAAGTTAAATTCTGGCTAGTGTTCAGACTGTAATTCCCTTGTCCAAATGTCTGTGGCAGCCGTGGAATAATGATACTCAAATGCATCATTTGTCTGTCTGTCAGCAATAATTGTTCATGTTGCACAGAGGTCTGTGAAACTTGTTAGGGTTTGTTCCAAGTAAAAAGGATGGAGACTTTTGCACTTGATAATTTAATCACACCTGCAATGTTTACTGCTATGTTGGAGTCCCAGTCCTGTAACTTGCCCAAGTTCATTTCAAGTTCACCTGAACATTTATGAACTGCGATGAAATTTCTAGAAGACCTTTGCAAGACCTGTCCATCAGCAATGTGATTTCTGCAGTAAACCCAATTGGCAAGTGTATAAGCCCCTTTCTTTTCCCTGGGTAATTCTTAATAAAGTGCTAATTTCTGGTTTCTTAAGGTGACAGTATCAGCCAGCTACAAAAGCAGGTTGTGTTTTAAGTTTGAGTACAGAAGAGTGTATGCAAAGAATTCCTGTTCTGCTGTCAGATCATCAAGGTTTTAACTTAAGCCACCAGCACAGAGTTTGTAAGCATTGCAGAGGAAAACCTGATTTGTGTGTAGTTTACGGTGTGTAGTGAAAGAGGGCAGGGGAGGCTGTAAGGAAAGGAGCCCATTAACTGCTGTGCCAGCACTGAGATCTGTGGGTGAGATCTTGATGACCGGGACCCACCCCTGCTTCCCCATTGACTGGGTAATTCAGGTTCACAAATCTATTCAGTGCTTCACAGACAATACATGACTTCCAGTTGCCGGCCTGTTATAAGCTAAATTTCTTTTGACTTTTATATTCTTTGAGGTGGTATGTTTCTTACACAGTGATTTCTGCCTAATTGCTCTAAGGATTCTGGTTGTCTGCATTTTACAAGGTTGTCTGTTAAGCTTTCTTATCACTGCAAGCATATCTCAATACCACATTCCCTCCCTCTAAACAGTGGAACTGTGCAAAACCAACATTTTTATTCCCACATGTGGAAGGACCACAGTGGCCACTGGGACTGGAACACAAAGACTCCCAAGTGTGGTGTCCATGTTGCTTTGAGATCAGCAACGTGGATTTGAAGACTCGGAGAAGACCTTTTTAATCAGGATTTGAAATGAAAACTGACACTGATGTGCTCTGCTATGAGCATGAATTTCCTTGCTTTAGGGCAAAGCCGTTTTAGCTGCACTTTGAGTAAAACAAAACTGTCATTTCCTTGCCGGTGTTTAGGAAGTGACTTTTGTATTGACTTGGAGATAGTTTGTGATTTGATTACATGTTGTCTCGGTTGGAGATATGCTCAAATGTGATTAATCCACTAACGCTGTTAATTCATTGGTTTAGGGATTTGATTTAAATTACGATCGTGACAAGGATAATTATATCATCGTCCCACCGTTCTTATAGTAGTAAGCAGTACTTCGGGCTTAGGCAGTAGGCTTACTGTGTTTTAAATTTGCTTATTTTAACTTAGCAAAATAGAGTATTTTTGCTACATTTTGTTACCAGTGTGGTTTTAAAGGCAGGAAGCAAATCAGGAGCTGACCTGAAGACAGATTGGCCTGGCCCTGGAGCTGAAGCCTGCCTTGCTCGCCAGAGGCATTTTGCTTGGAGTGAACTTACAACTAAATTATCCTGCCTTGAATTTTCTAAGTAATTCTTGGTGTTGGTTTCATCTACCAAAGCTCCTTACCACCCTCTGCTTTTTTTAGAAAAAGTTTCTTTTTTAAAAAACAACCAAAACTACTTCCTTTGTGCTCTCAATGGCTGCGGCCCTCCACGTCCCCTCCACCAGCACAGCCTCTGTTGTTGGCTGGCCTGGCTTTCCCAGACCAAAATCCGGTCCTCTGCCTGCTTTGAGAAAGCCATGCTGTCTGTACCTCCAGAGGAGCTGGCTGTGCTTCATGCTCAGGAAGGAATTGCCATAATTATGCTGATATTTACATAACATTGGTTTCAGAGTAGCGGGTGCTAACGTTGACTATTGTCTGCATCGCCCTGATAATGGCATCAGAACAAAACACTCTCCAAATATGTTGGTCTGGCAAGGGAGAGCGGGAATTAATTCCTGCATATTATTAAAATTAAGCCTCTCAATGCCAGGTCTGTGAGCAGCTGAGCTGGCCAGATTTATGCATCTGTCTTCACATAGTGGAAGGAGTTTTAAGACTAAGGTTACACAAGTGCAAATGAGATGCATATTTTTGTTCATCGGATGAGAATATGTCATACCTCTTTCAGACTTACTCCACTCTTTAGCCCTGAACTTAGCCCTGGTTCGGTGTCCATGTGCCTCCTTCTGCATTTGGGGGCTGGCATAGGGAATCCTTTGCCTGTGTCTGCTTCATGAGTAAATATAATATTTCTAATTGCTCTTCTGAAATGAGATTTTCTGTCTGAATGAACAGCTACGTTTGTTAGAATGTTTTCAAGTCTCTAAATGAGATGGTTAGGTTTAACCAATGCCGTCCAGTGACGGCAAGTGCTCAAGTGAGATCAGTGACAGAAAAAGGATATTAGCAGTCATAAGGTGAACCTGAGAGGCCGAGTTCTTGGCAGGATGATTTTTCTGTTTTTAATGACCAGCCTCGTGGAACAGTGGAATTATGTCATTTTACAACGAAAAAATAATATTCTCCAAAGGAACTTTTCATTTTTCTTTGCCATCAAAATTCAATTTGGTATTGTTTAGCCATGCAGCATGGCTGATTTTCCTTTGGAAAATCAATTTGTAATAGAGCAAGAAAGAAAATGGAGAAGCTGCATTTGTGAGCACTGAAATGAATGCACAGGCAGAGAGGCATATGCAGCAGAAGATGTGTACTTTTGGGCTCGGCTCCTCCTCAGAGGAAACATTGTACATTGGGAAAACATTGACTTGGGGGAGTGAATCATCAGCTACTTCAGGGCAAGTCTGTAACAGGTTGAACTTCTGCAGCCTCTGCTCAGCATCATATAGTATAAAATCCTAAACTAAACTGCTAAATTCTGAATTTTATCTCATCATTACATCATTTAATGTAATTAAACGTTACTACATACTCCATAATCTTCAGTGAACAGAGCTCAATGGAAGTGGTAAAAAGGTTATAATGGAACTTTTTGCATAGTAATTCCACAACTACAGTGAAGGTTACAGCTCTGCAGTGGTAGCTGCTATGCAAGCACAAAAAGTTTGCAGTAACTTGTGTTTGTTTGATGAAAATTAGTCTTCTCTGGGAACTAACGCATTTGTAAGATCATGAGAACAACTCTCCTATCCCTAGAAATGCAGAACTTGAGGATCCCCTGAGCTACTGAATACTGTCCAGGAACCAGGTCAGGTCACAATTCTCTCATCAACTGATCTGTTTTATTTTGCAGCTCCTGTTGAAAGGCTCTCAAGGCCTTTATCGTACACTAAGGGAAAGTTTTACTACTCATCTCAACAAGCTTATTTGACAAAAATGTAGAGTTAATAGTATTTAACTCTATCTGATAAATAAGGAAGAGTCTGATTTCTGTGTCTGTTGTTCACTTCCATACTGATACAAGTCCTCTTGTTCTAAGATAATGTATTTATTGCAATACAAATAAGGGCAGAATCAGCACAAACACACAAGCCAGCAGTCACAAAGCAATGGCAAGTGCAGACCAGTAGCTGACAGTAACTGTGTCCCCCCCATCAGCTGGAGAATTCACCAGCTGCCTTCAATCAGTGGGTTTTTATGGTATCTTCCTGGGAGAAAGAGGCTTTGACTCCATCTTTGAAAGCATTTGAGGATTCATGCAGATCTCTGACAATGAGCCTAAAATGACAAGAATTTATATTTGAAAACTAGGCTGACTGTGTTTCATCAATATTCTGATGTTTTACCAGCTTTCGTTTCTATGTCTTTCCCTCCCTCTCCCCTTCCCTTTTTCTGTACAACAGGGATTTGGGAAACAAGTGGATGTGTCATATATTGCCAAACATTACAACATGAGCAAAAGCAAAGTTGACAACCAGTTCTACAGTGTGGAAGTAGGTGACTCGACCTTCACAGTTCTCAAACGCTACCAGAACTTGAAACCTATTGGCTCTGGGGCTCAGGGAATAGTTTGGTGAGTATCAGCAGTTTCTCTTGTGCTTTTAAATAGGATTTGCCTCTTGCATTTCTTCACAGTTTGCTAATCACAGACATTGTCTAAAATTGCACAAATAAGAGTCAGGCAACAGACATCCTGAGGCAAAAGGAGCCTAATAAATTCTGCTGCTGGTGCGAGTGTTAGCACAGGGTTTTTCTCCACATAGCAAAATGTAACTAGCAAGACAGCAGGAGAAAGATCTTACTATAACTGACAACTGTGGCACTATTTCCAGAGGCAGTGCAAATTATATCCTGAGTAAACCCTGTAATTTTAGTCTTTGTACAGTAAAAGTCACTGAGAGCTATATAGAAAGTGGTCACATCTGCTAGCATGCTAAAGCATTGGGAACAGAAGCCTTTTGTATCGAGGTAACTACCAAATGTTTCTTTTGTTTTTGAAAGAGGTGTTGCAATTATGTGAAAAATGGAAACAAAAGACAAATTTTTATCTCTTCTCAATAATACAAAAGGTTTATGGAATTTGAAATGATGCTCAAAGGTTACAACATTTTTTTTTGGCTTTTGGCTGCATTTTTAGAAATGGCTCTTTAATTTCAATTGAAGTGGCATGTGTTTAAATGGCTCTGTGAGGGCATTTGTTGCCTGCTTAATTGTGGGACATTTATATCTTTATAAATTGATCCGAGGTGAAACCTAATTGCATATGTTGCTTTTATCACTGCTGTTTTCTGACTTTGATGTAGTGTGTGTTACCTTGTAGTTAGAGGCAATGGGAAAACAATGGGTTCTTGTAACTTAGGGAAGCAGACTTCCCTGGATCATTGACATGGGCACTATATTTGGCAGTGTGACAACAATTAGCAACACATCCTTAGTCCTCCGTCTGCCACATCCAACCTTTAGTATACTTAGAGAACACAAGAGTTCAAAGATTGATCAAATAAAGTATCAAGTACTTTATTTCATATCTTAAGCAGTAGAGGGCTAAACAACACTTTAAAATTGGTTCTAAAAAATAAATATGATTTTGTGTTAAGTACTAACAATGTTCAGTCTATGCCAGTTGTCCACTTAAATAAATATCATGTATTTTCTCTTCCTACTGACTGTAGTCTGTTTTAGAATAAAATCAGATCTTGTTGAGTCTGTCTGCAACTGAATTGCTGTAATGATCAAACGTGAGCAACAGCAACAACAAAAAATAGAAGCTAAGCAAAATAAAATTAATATAATAGGAATTTGCCTTTCATACAAGGAGTTGATGGGGAAAAGTTAGAAATGTCCTAGGACAGAAAATCAAGTGAGAAAACAACAACTAAAAGTTCAAGTGAAAACAAAACATGAAACAAAATTTACTGTTTATTGGACCAAGTGTTACAGTTAGGAAAAGTACACAGGCTTTTGATCATGAGTTGATCTTTAGGTCTGCAATAGAAACAGAAAACTTGAAAGGTAAAAATAAGTTGAGTGCACTTTTCTGGGTTTAATTAGATACATAGCAGCTAAACCACATGGAGAACAGGGACTTGATTCCACTCTGCGATGTTAGAAGGGAGGAGAGGTGACAACTGCCTAATTTTATAAGGGAGAGCAAGAGCCGGGTCACTTCTTGCCTGTGGATATGATATGAACAGTTTAGAGAAGGGTGGATGGAGAGGAGTTCTTGTGTTGCATAAAATCACCAGAAATATGCTGATGTTGGAGTGGGAAGTTTTTATGTTTCACGTAAGTGCTTTTTGCCTGGAAGCAAGGCAGCTGATCTTGAAGTTTTTTTGCTATAGCTTGCAGTTAACAGTTTTGGTACCGTCTGTGATAATATCATACTGCCTGTGATGTCTAGAAAAAGTACATTGTGTAGGAATATTCTAAAAACAATTTGAAGGGGGTATGGGGGCTCTGGAATTTATGGTGGAGGCAGGGAGAAAGTCTTGTTTTCCAAGTTAGGCAGCAAAGGTGTAACCTATATATGCAGGGATGCAAGTAATTAAGATCGTAGTAGTAGTTTACAAAGAAACTGGTCCTGTTTAGGACTGTGTTGGTGCTTATAGCTATGTCCATTATTGCAAGACCTTGTTAGCTCTTGAAGACTGAGTTGTCTGGGCGATGGTGATGTCTTTCAGCTGAAATACTGAAGAAATAACTTCTTTTTTTCTGAAGACTCAAGACAGGGTTTCATGCTGTGGGATGTTGGGACATGGTCTAGTGCTGTGTCAGCTGATCAGAGGAGCATTAGCTGGGCTGCGCTTTATGCTTTCTGTGCTATGCAAGAAATTTGGCTTTGTTGGAGAAATGTTTCTGGGAGAGGAGCATGGGAGCAGGCTGATGGTTTGACGATGGTTTTGAAGAGACCTGGGAACTCTTCAGTTGGAAACATTAGAACCCCCCTAAATGGGTTCCTCATCTGCAGATCTTTAGGACACTAATATTATCCTTGAAGCAGTAAACTGGGCAATTTTGGAGTGTTTGTTTTTTTTGGAATTAGTAGGGTGATTTTATGATCTCTTTGAGTATGAGGATGAAGCAGGTAGTCTTTTTGAGTTTGCTATAACAGTAAGTCAAGCAATAGCTTGCCGTGTTGTCTAAGGCTTGTTCTCCTTTGCTGATTCAATTGTTATTTGGTGGTTGAATATTAAGGAGTGCAAAGTTCTTGCCTTTGACAGTGTTGTGCTGATGGTGCTCCTGGTTGGTTATCCACCTGTGGATTCTCTCCCTGAAACAGTCACCACAGTGCCCAGGCTCAGGGGATGGAGTCAGAGTGGTGGTTGATAGGGTTAATGCATGTCCTGTCCGCTGTGCCATGTCCAATATTAAGTTTGTTTTCATTGCTGTTCTCCTTGAGCTGTCCCAGGGAAGTGTCCTGTAGGTGAAAACTTACTCTAATTCTCCATATATTTTTTTTAAATATTTTCTTATTGTATATAATTTAGGGTAGCCTGTTTCTTCTTGTAGGCCTCTAGAAGTCACTGAAGACTGAAAGAATCAACAGAGCCATTTAGAAGTAGATTTTGATTTAACATGACAAGTTTCTCTGTGAAATGGGCTCGTAAATGGTGAAGAACATTGAATTCTTGAGTTTGCAAAAACACATAAGCTCTTTTGTATGACCGTTATTCTTAATATCCATTTTTGTGTAGCACAGTTGAATCCTGGTCTGAGTGTAAGGCTCCAAAGGGATACTGCAATGGGAGTAGTGGTAAAACTTGAAGAAAAATGGAGTTTCCACTTCATACTCAACTCCCAGCCCTCAATAATCAAGGAAAGAAGGTTGTGCATGTGCTGTGGTGTAGTGAAAAAGGACAAAGAAGGGTGGGCATCTGAGTGTTATCAAGTTAACACACTACCGTATTTCTATTGCTTATTTTTATTTCTATTCTATATCTGGAAATCAATAAATGAAAGGTGGGACCATGCCCTGACAATAATATTTTTGTTTCTTGGTGCCAGAGGTGAAATAGATAGATGTCAGTGTGCCTGCTTGTGTAAACCAGCCTAGTTCCACTGAAATCCAAAGGTGTTCCCATCGTGGAGCAGAGCAGGAATTTTGCTAGAAGAAAAGAAAGAACACGTTATTCAGGAAAAAAAAAAAAAAAAAAAGGAATGAACAGTGCTTCCAGTTACAGGTACAATTTCCCTGGCCCTGAAGGGAGTGGCAGTGTTAATTTGGTTGGCTGTAGGCTCTTTCCTGAGTCAGTGCTGAGCACATCTTGAGTTGGGTTAGCTGCATTTCGTTTCCGCAGTCACGTCTTGCTGACTCTTTGCACTTCAAATTGTTGATGGCTGCTGCGGATTTATCCTGTTCTGTTAAAGATTCTCCAATTTGTATCCATTAGTTCAGATTGTTTTAAGTTTCTCGTGCTGTTGTATGCTTTGCTGATGTGCTTTGACACTCTGCTCCTGAGGAGGTTTTTGAAGACAGCTTTTCAAGAGCTGTACAAGTGTTCTGTATGAGGAATATAGCAAATACCTTGTCAGTTTGCACTGTGAACTATTACTGCACTGCTAGTGAAATGAGCATAGCAATTTAAAAACATTTTCTGCTTTTTGTCTCATACAGTGGCAACACTTGATGAGATTTACTTCTCCCAAGAGTACATGGTTTGAACTATTGCCAGTTTATTATTTTTTTTCCACTTTAGGAATTTCTTAAATTTTGAAATACCATAAGGAAACTGACAGCAAGTTTCAGACTTCAGTCATTCATTTTAATATTGCAGAGCTTTTCTCCAATGACAATTTGCATTTACATTGTAGTATTCTCTGGATTTGCTAGCATGTCATTGCCCTAAAATGCCAAAAAATTAATTATATGTATTCAGTTAGCCATTGATCACCATCTGACTTATACCTGGAACAGCACGTTCTGTTTTTTTCATTCTGCAAAATCTATGACTTAGTTCTTCAGAAAATAGCAAATGTTGAAATTGTCTCTGAATCACTGGCACGTGAATTGTAAGGTGCTGAGTGACTCCCAGTGGAAATAGCAAAAGTTTAGTATCTCTGTGGGTTTGGGCTCTGGAATATTAGGAGTGAATACATCTATCTAAATTGGGCAGATTTGTCTGTGAAGGTAATGTTATTAGGATTGGCATAATAGCACATACTCAGAGTCAGTTTGCTTGCATAGGAGGGAACGTCTTGCGATGCTCTTGCTAATGACTGAACAAATAATTCAGCTTGGCCTGCCTAAGGATTATAGATAGCTGCCGTATGTCCAACTGTACATTACACATCTGAAAAGTCAGCTATGTTAATTTAATTGTCTTTAAGAATAAGCAGCTTATATTTCATGTTTACTTGATTCTTAAAACTACTTCTGTCTGTTAATTTCTTTAAGAAACAAGAAGAAAACAAAAATATGTACAGGAACAGTGTGTGAGAGAACCTGAGACAGGATGTAGAGCTGTTTTTAAATGACAGAGATACCTGAGATGTCACATTTGAACAAGAATTACTGTTTGTATCTTTTTTTTTCCCCCCTGAAAGCTTAAAAGAATGAAAGGATATGGACTTACATGTAATTACTTAACCAAAAATATCCCTCAAATATTTTTTGTCATGTCCTTTTGCTGCTTAACTGCAGAGACTCCTGGCAGGGAGATAGTCACCATGTATTTCATGTTTATCGTCTCGTGTTTCATTCCCCTTCGCTAGTGCATAGAAATCGAAAATGTAATTTAAATTCTGGGCATTATAAACGATATGCAATAAAAAAGTGCCACAGTGTGCCCCGCGAGCATAGAGATCAGAGGCTGTCTCTGAAGTACTCAAGACTGCCTATTTCTCTGACTCCATCTTTCTTTCCTTTTTTTGCCTTAAATAACCTGTATAGTTTCCATGACTACAAAACTTCAGCAGGCAAAATCCAGACCAAATTTTCCCTGTGCAGATGTGTGTAAAAACAAAAAAAAAAAATGAAATCAGCTGCTTTAGAAACTGTCTGCGCACAACCTGCTTTTGTGAACCCTAAGAGCAGGAACCCTAAGAGCAGTATTTGCTAAACCTGGTGATAAGCAGAAGTGCTGCAGAGGCACTTTGTGGCTCCAGTGAGAGGTGACACCCAGGATCTCAGGCTGGCTCAGTACAGCTCCTAGGTAGAGAGCAAGTTTCTTCGTGGTCATGGGTGGATATGGTTAAGCATCTGTGACTCTTAGTGCCATTAAAAAAGAACACCGGTGTTTATCAGCTGTTAGTAACTTCTGTGGCTACAGAGAAGTCACTGACATTTCTGTGGCCTTAGGTCTTTCTGTGGTGGTTAATAACTCATTTTTATTTAGGTTTTTGGCTGTCAGGCAGTAACATTTCATAACTCCCTTTATGGATGAAAAGCACCTATCTGCTCTTACCCCACCAGGGACTTTCTTATGGCCTCTGCCAGGTCTCCTCCTCTTCATATCGCATCTCTTGCTCCTGTACTTTGTCACATCCAACAGTTTTAAGACTCTTCTTGCTTCACCTGCAGGCTCTGTTTATCTTTGCTTGGAAATCAGATGCAGGTAAATACCAGTTCACTCAGGCAATCGGGATTGGAATTAACTAGTCAGTGCATTGCAGTCCTTGCTTAACCGAGTTCAGTCTTTTCCCTCTAATCCATTATCCTGAAATGGTGTCACTGCTGAAATGAAGATTATTGCATCCTCCGCACTGATTACTGCATGTCTGACAGCAGAGCAGGAGAGGACGTTTCCTCTGCGGTAGGAAAGTTGCTGTGACCATATTGAATCATAGCAGTGGGGCTACAGGGCAAAGCATCTAAATAAATGGGCAAATACAAGGAAGAAATTGACCTGGAAATAGAAAAATAGAGCTAGTCTGGAATGAAATGTAGATTAGTTCATTCAGCTTTCGTTGTCAACATGAGTTGGTGCTATTTATTCTCTGACATCAGTGGTCTACAGATTTTCACTGTGTGTTTAACAGAAAGCAAAAGGTTATCTGTCATCCAATGACTTGCTTTCCTTCAATAAGCAGTAACACCTGGGACAGGTGAAGAACCAGAATATAATGGATATTAAGCAAAACAGAAAGAAAATAGAAAACAAAGGATTGCATAGGAAGCCTAAGTGAAGTTTTTGAACAATATAAGACATGTTTTGCATGGTGCTATTGGGAGAACTGAAAAGAAAGAGTTGGTGATAAAAAAGAGGCAGTTGGGAAGGGCAGCAGTAAGGAGGAGGACTGAGAAGCAGGTGTGAAAGCAGGTGGCCAAGAGGACATCAGTGTATTTTTTTGGTTTTGTTTGTTTTCTTGCTTTTGTTCTTTTCTGTATTGATGGTAGTAAGTTTTTCCATTCAGTTGAAATTCATTTCTCATTTACAAATGAAAAATGCATTTGGAAATCAGGAAAAATCTTGTAATTTCTGATGTGTTATGGTGTAACAGAGCAACCCTACAACTTAAGTGACATATTCATTTGTTCTTGTTAAAGTGGTGAGCCATTTTGGCTTACTGTACAGCAGGTGAAATATTTTATATCCTGATAAAGCATCATTTTCACTCACTGCTATCTTTTCTTGTGTCAGAGATGTCCCTCACTGTGAGTTGCCCCAGTTGGACATGAGCATACTGGATGAGTTAGTTATCAAGTAGGGGCAGGGAGGGTAAATGTGACCCAAGTGTGAGCATGGGCTTTGTTCCCTCCCAGAACACCAACAGATAATGTTTCAGCATCTCTGATTATCTGCGTCTGCTTGGAATAACCTTGCAGAGGTCACGGGGTTTGCCTTGGGAAACTAGAGTTTGAGTAGTCTTTTAGGGTTAATGTTTATAATAACTTTTTTTCCTCCTATGCTTATCACGTTGTAGATGATCGCTTGCTGACAATATGATTTCAGTGCTGGTTGAATTTTTGGTTTTTAAGCAGTTGAGGAATGCAGCAAGAAATGTTACTGTTTCTTTCTCCTTAAACTGACAGCTTTTGTTCTCTTCATCAGACAAGCCACTAAGTTTTTTAAATTACTACTGTGAGGTGGATATGGAAGACAGTAGCTGTTTTCTGTTTCAGTCTGCAGATCCAAGAATAACAGAATCATCACATGACTGCCGGTTGGAAAGTACTAAAGACTCAGCTTCTGCTCAGACTTTTCCTTAGTGTCCATAATTCCTTAGTTCTGTACATGGCTGTTGAAGGAGGGAACTGGAACTCTTCTGGCTTTGCTGCTTTGACACTTAACAAACCTTGAAAGGTGTCCCAAGTGTATGTACCCTGCTGAGAGTTCAGAACATCAAATCTGGAAATTGGTCACCAGATTTCTTATCTTATACCCCTTTGCTAAATGCTGGGCAGATGGAACTTGATTGGGTTTTACTACAAATTGGACAGCAACTTCTTTTGCTCTTGTATTTTCTGTCATGGAACACTGATAAGCATCCCTAGCTCTGATCCATCTTTCAGATCTTTACCTTGCTCTGGCTTCATTAAATTCTCAAGCTTGCAGCATGGTTTGGAAACCAAGAAACTGTTATCTCTTAAGCGTCACTTGTGTGAAGGAAAGCATTTTGGTCTAGAGGATTTAAAAAACAGAATGAAAAAATGCTGGTTTGTATCACTGACCAGGCTGCATTTCCTAGCCTGGCAGTTGCCAGCGTGCAGAATGAATACTGAATTAGTGGCATGATAAATGCAGAATCAGAAAGCACCACTTCTCTTCTGACAGCTCTGTCAGAAAATGATGCTACAACTGAGTCACTTACAGAGTTAAGTATAAAAATCAGTGGAATATATAGAAATGAGAAGTATGTAAGCATTCTCCTTAATATTTTAATCACCAGAAAAACTAAAATGGTACCTATTCTACATCACCTGGCATGCCTTTCAGGAACAGGACAGCTGTTGCCGTGTTGCCTTTCATGCTTTGTCCTGATGCAGCTCTTGTGAGTGAGCATGGCTCTGAGAAAGGAGTTCATCCTGCATCCATCTACAAAACTGAGTGGTGGATTCCAAAGAGATGCCTTTTTTAGGGCATCACCAGCTCGTGTAACTAGAAAGATGACTAAATTGAAGTTCAAGCGGCAGATGAGAGCGCCGCGGAGCTATTTTTGTACAACCAAAAGAGCATAAGCTTGTGCATCTGAGTCGTCAGCTCAATCAATGTGATTGTGGTCTCTGCATGGTGTGGAGCTTCTGTTCATGTGCTTATGGTTTGTGATGGTGACAGAGTTTAAGAGCTGCTAGAGCTTTTAAGGAAAGAAAACTATGTTAACATCAACAAATTTGATATTTTCACATATGTAGTTGTTCTTTAAAAAAAAGTCATTTGTGCAGGCTCAGCATAGTAACAGGACAATTTGTCATGAAGTAGACGAGGACAAATTTTATTCCAGAGCTTGCTTTTCTTTACTATATTCCAGCCTCTGATTCCTGTTTTTCCCAGTGGTTCTAGAAGTGTATAGCTTGTTTTGCTGCACCGTGAATTATGTTGTGGTTTTATAGTTTTATGCAGTAGGGTAAGTGGAGAATTTACAGTATAGCACTGTTGGAGTATGTCGAGTGGAGTTACGTAGTAAATATGTTGGATAAAAATAATCATTGTATCCATGCAACTTGTATTGTTTTCTCTATGGTGGCTCAGCCATCTTAATTCAGACAACAAATCTGAAAATTGAGAGGATAATGGCTGTCTCAATCTGCCTGAACTGTGAAATAGGTTTCACAGTGAAGTTTTTGAATCTTCTTACCTTTAGAAATATAAATTCACTGCACTTCCTTTTTTTTTTTTTTTTTTTTCCTGCTAGAAAGGGCTGCCTGGCTTTGACATTTGAAGCAATGGGGCTGAGTGCAGCACTTAGAATGAATAATAGGTGTTCAAGTTGCACTGCGGATCCCATGAATACAAAAGCAATACTTTATAATCCTTTAAGGGTGAAAGTAAAGGGACTGCATGAAGTGTGGGCTTGGACTTCTTGGTGTTTGCTTTCTTAAGAAAATGCACGTATGCATTCGGATCTCTGAACAAAATCTCTAGGGTGGTAGTTATCCAGATACACACCACCAAGGATCCAGCAGGGGAGATGCTGATTTTCAAGTAGTTTCTTCTAGCTATGCCTGAGTCTTGTTTCTATAAGCACAGTTATGACTGTTCAAGTGAGCAGTTTTTCTGTTTTTTAGTGTTTTCCCTACATTTTTGTACACAAATGTGCATAGACCTCTTTAAATCACCTTTTCTTGTTTAATGTGCAGATAACCAGAGAGCTTTAAATCTAACAACTTGAAAAAAACACAAGTCAGCTAAAACACACTTGAATTTAACCAGGGCCTTTGGAGTGCTCTATTTTGCAAAGTAGAAGACAGCATAAGTCTGCCATAGTGACACAAGGAAATATATATATTGAAATGCTGCAGTAATAATTTCAGTGATACCATAACATAATGAGACATGAGACCAGGATACTCTGTAGACAAAATGTGCCAAGCGTGCTCTTCTTTGTTCTGAAATACTTAATATCTAAATGTAAAATCCATCATGCGAAGCGGATGATGAACTTCCTCATTTTCAGAGGATTTCAGTTTGGTACCAGAGCTGTAAGTCTTTGAGGCACAGTTTGAAAACAAGCTTTTTCAGGGTACTGCATAAAATGCAGGCTTGGGCAAGCTGAAGAGCAAGATCTGTCTTTTCCTTTTTGACTAGATTTTGTGTGCAGTAGGTTTAATAAATACATGGAAGCACGTGGACACTGAATGACAGCTCCAGTTCTCTAACAGGTTCCTTTACGTTTTGAACCTTTACTTCTGAAATTGTCCAGTTTCAGTGGTACATCTTTGTTTCACAGCCTGTCCTTGGGGGCTGACAGCTGGGAGCTTTCTCCTCTCTTTTGGGCTTCTAGTCCATCATCTCTTGAGAAAGGCTGCTTTAGTCCAGTAGTGGCTGGAGAAAACACAAGGAGCTTGAAAAGGATGCAACTACCCCACATCCAAAGAGTCTTGAAGCTGAAGACTATCAAAAATTGCCATTTTGCTACCCGTCTCCAAAAGTCTATTTTAAAAGAATGTTTTCTCCGACTTTGTCAGTCAGTTCTGTGGTAGATTATAATGGGAGTGGCTAGTGTTAAGTTTCATTATTAATTAAAAGAGATAATTGATTAAAAGATTCCTTCCATTCTATATTGTGTCTATTGAAACAGCATCTTGGATGTCTAACTGGAATGCTTCCCTTGGCTTGCTAACTCGCATGGAAAAACGACTGCCTGGTCCTTCAAGTGTGTGATAACAGAGCATTGATAATTGATTCTTGCAGCTTGAACTCATGCACAGCATTAGTGGTAAATGGTTAGCTGTTTGTGTAAATCCATTGGACTAAGAAGAATTGCACTTAGTTTCTTTTTTTTTTTTTTTTTTTCTGGAGTCAGCAAAAAAGTTGTTAAATAGCTATAATTACATATGAGCCTCGGTAGTCATGAATTTATTTTCACATCTGGCTAGAACTATTCTCTGCTAAATTGTTGGTGGTTTTTTTTTTTTTTCAAATTATTTACAGTTTTTAAAAAGGCAGTTCTAACACTAACATTTACCTTACAAAACTAGTCATAAACAGAATTTACAATGGAAGAGTTTATTTACTGCATTTTCCATCTGTGCAGCTGCCAGAGATTTGATAGTAAGCTTGGAGGATTCTTTTTTTCTGAGCTCATATTGAAGTAGAACTAAAATTTAATTACAAGGCTGGGAGCTGAATTATAGTCTTTGTTACAAAAATAGGCAACTGTATAAATTTAAAAAATAATTTCATAGTTAGCAAAGTTCCAATACAGTTTCCAGAGAAAGGAGCACAGGGTTTACATGCAAATCCACTGTCTTACTGGAGATCTTGAAATTGCCTTTTATGCTTGACCTTTTCACATCAGTTCTCAGACGCTCGTTACTCTCTCTTACTCCTGTTCCCTTGAGTCACCTGTTCATGCAGCCACTCTTCTGCCAGTGATGGAAGTTTGTCTTAAGAAGGCTGTTATATATCATCAGTGCTAATCTTGGTGTTCTGAGGAAAGGATTTTGTGGAGTGGGGATCTACGTGTGGTGTCCGTAATTTCATTGTAGTAAAATGCATAGTTGGCTGTCTGGAAACAAAAGATTCTCTCCAGTGAATAGCAAAAAGCATCAGTACTATTAATTTACTTGGTGCAATGAATTTACCTATTGATGTCTTGAAGTGGTTGGACACCTTCCATTTATTTGATAGAAGGCAAGAATAAAACTACAAGTGAGATCCTTGTATCTCAGAGCAAATAGTGCTGTACGAAGGAGTATCTTAGTTTTCTTTTTCTCCATAGTTGAGGAAGCAGCCATTACAATACGTAGAGGACTGGAAATGGATCGTAACACCTAGGGCTTAAAAAAGCTTTGTTTTTCTGATTTTAGATTGGTGCTTTTGTATCTCTTGCTTTGACAGAGAGAAAAATCAGAAAAATGATCAGAGAACAGAAACTGGGGAAAATGGTTGCACAGACAAACTTTTTGGTGTTACTGCTTGGTAACTCCTTTGATGATATGACATAACTAATGAAATCAAAATACATGAATAGAAAATGAGATGAAAGTGATTTAAAACATTCCTATATAACTCAACTGAGTCTTATGTGGGCTATTCTTTTTAAAAGCTGTTGAGTGATGAGGTAATATGGATTAGCTGAGACATTTGCCTGCTAAAGTATATTCAAAGCCTCTGTCCATCAATGATAGAGGTGAAGCATTTAAATATAGAAAGATCATGATTTTAAACTCTTTTGGCTTTCTATTTATTTGTACGTTTCTCTCTAAATTTGGGGTTTGAACTGAAATAGTTTCACTATGAAAATATTGAAATGGAACTCCCTGAAAATTTCAGAATATCTCAAAGGACATTCATAAGCTATTGGTTTTTTTTCCTTGTCTGCAGACCTTCTTAGGGGGAAATCCCACCATCCTGCCCCAAATGTCAGTAGTTTACTAAAGTATTCTTCAAAGTGTTCCTCACCACCTCTAGTAATCAGCTGCTTTTTTTTCAGGGATGTATTTAGTGTGTTCGTGATGTAGGAGTAGTGTAACTGGAAACCACGCAGGTGGAGGAGGTATTTCAAGACAGACATTGCCAAAGTTTTTTAAAGAGCTTGTAAATTTTTGTTGGCTATGTAACTAAGCTTCTGATGTATGCTTTCTGCTTTGTACATGGTCAGTAAGATGCTGTAAGTGAATGTCACTGAATGCCTACAGTAAGCAGGAATTAATTTCTTGAGAAAAGGGGGAATCGGGAACAGGATCTGAGGACTGTTAGTTGGAGAACATGTCTGAGAACTTGTGCTTTATGAAATGTAGAAGTTGGCACTTGTGTAGTCATATTGCAGCAACCAAAATAAAAGTGGTACAAACTCACAGGAGGTGAAAGGTTATCGAAATATGTGAAAGTTGTGCAAAATATTTTAAAAGCTAGAAGAGAATTTTAGAAGCCCATTTTTAAGAGCCTGCTCTGCAAACCACAGCTTGTATTTCTTCACGTTCTCAAAATTTTTAACTAAGCATATGCAACAATTTTTTCAGTACTAAAAGGAAATGACAAAGACATTTTGTGAAATTGTTCTTTTTCTAGGTTTGTAAGTAGAACTGGATGATGTGGTGTATAGGAATAATTAAATAATTTGATTTAATTAAAAATATCATAAGAAAAAGACAAAACTCATTCTAAATAAGTGGGAAATTGCTCACTGAGCCACCTGGTGAAAGTGTCCTTAATCATGATGGGAAAAGTATATGTCTCTCCACTGCACCCAGTGCACATTGTTGCTTTAGGAAAGAACTTCTCAAATCAAGTTTTTATTGTATTTTTATTTAGAGTTACGTAATGTTTTTTTTTTTTTTCTTCACTCCTTGAAAATAAATGTTAGCTTCCTATGAAACTAGAGTTCAGAAGCAGTGGTGCATGCTATACTCTGCTGATGTGGTGGCATATGTTTCCTCTTGATGTCTTCTTTTTTTCTCCCTGGACACTCTCTCCTTGTTCCACTACTATTCTTGGGGTGAAAAATTGGAATAATAGGCTTGAGGCCCAGGAATTTGCCCTTTGAAATGAAGGATATCCTCTCAGACGTATAACCCTTGTGTTTGTAATTACTGCAGTGCTGCATATGATGCTGTCCTTGACAGAAACGTGGCCATTAAGAAGCTCAGCAGACCATTTCAGAACCAAACCCACGCCAAGCGAGCATACAGAGAGCTGGTCCTCATGAAGTGTGTGAATCATAAAAATGTAAGTTTTCTATAGGAAACAAACAAACATTTTGGTTTGTTAGGAAGAAACCTCTTACGATGGATGCCTTTTTACAAGAGGGGAAATGAGAAGTAAAGTATGCTCAAGGGCTACCTTCTCTCTGACACTATTTGCTGGCATAGGGGAATGAGTTTATTGCATATACTACTGTAAAGGCTGTGCCAAATGGAGCCCAGCGAGTAGGCGGGGGGTGATGGAAGGGGAGAGAGCAGAATATGTTCTTGTCTACTGTTTTTCCAGAAATACATAAGTGATGGTTGGAATGCTGGCTCCGTCCTCCTGTCACTAGGGCTCAAGACTCAAAGCAGTGTTTCTTGAGTTGGAGTACCCAGCTCAAGTGTCACTCCTTGTTCTGGACTTCATCTGAAACCTAGTATCGTGCAGATGTGATGTACAGATTGTGCAAGATAAGGGGCCATCATTATAAGATTATTTTTAATATGTTGAAGGAAGTAAAGAACCCAAAACACTTGACCATTTCCATGTATTTGTACGTTAGCTAATAGTGTGGAACCAAGAACTCTGAAGCCACAACATGTTGCACCATTCCTTTTACTTAAAGCACTCTTGTTGAAATAAACAACGTTAGGAAGTCCTAGACTACCCTGCATTGTACACCCACCACCAATTGTATAAAATCTAGAATTTGTAATGAAGTAAAATATCCTTAACTGTAGCAGTGGACTTAGCTCTTGTCTGTATGCTAATAGCAACTTAGAACTGTCTGTCTGCCTGTATGTACACTTGCTGTTTTTATAATAGGTTGTGTAGGATTGCCCCAATGCATTGCTCAAGGGACTTCCCAAGGATTTCATATTCTTACAGTTCCTTCTCTGCTGCTGTTGCTGGATGCCCCTTCCTTTCAATAGGAGTGAATTTTTCAGTTAGCTACGTTTACTCTTGCCTCAGACCCTGAGATGGCTTTCTCATTATGCAGAACGTAGATGAGCTTGAAAAGCATAATGTAAGCTGAGGTTTGGTACTTTGCACCAATCACAAATTCACATGCAAAGAAAAAGGTTTGGCCCTAAAATGACAAAAAGTGGGATTTGTCACCTTTAACGTCCTCTGCCCCCACCTCTGGGCATTGACTTTTCCTTGTTTCACCTTGTCAATTGGTGTGTACCTGCCTCTTCCCTACTGGCATGGATTGAAGCTACCCTCAGTCAGAGCAATCCAGCAGGCTTTAAAAATGCAGCGGTGAGTAGTCCTCCATGTAAGCAGGAGAATGATGTGTTCTCACTTAGTTTAGAATAGACAGAGAAGAGCAGAGGACTGCAGAGTAGTGATACTCATTTTGAATATATGTGTTTTAAAATGCTGCATAAAAGCTGATGACAGTGCAGCATTTGCTGATTAAGAGTTTTGAGAAATGCACAGGAAGGTGAAGATTGTCAAGACAAGCCTAGAGAGGTGGTGTAGGCAGAGAGGGAGAGGTTCAGATGTGATCTTCGTGGTGGCTTTGCCTCCATCTCCTACCTTTCCCACCCACAAGAAGGAAAGCACGAGGAATTTGGATCCCTAAGGTCACGTTTTTCCTCTGTGCTGCCTTGCATGTTGCTGTCAGTGTCTTTCAGTAGCCCAGCATGTTTAAAAAACAAGTAATACACCTTGCATAACAGAAGTCCTGTTTTAGCCTAGAAAGTACCTGCCCTTTTGAAGTGCTTTTACTAAAATGCAGTATGTCTGGGGATGGAAACTGTGTCAGTTTGTGTGGATAAGTGCCCTCAAAGGAGTTGAAGCTATGTCAGAGAGAAGGAAGGTCTTCTGTTTACTTACAGTACGATGGTCCTTGATTACTTCTCTCCTCAGACATGCATTCTTCATATATAAGATAGTTGTGGCTGTCACAAGAGGACTGTTCCCGCAGACTGAGCTGAGGCTGGTCTTTGAACCTTTCACCGTTATCATTTTGGTTTATCATTCCTTACTAATCCTTTTTTCAGAAACCATTTCAAGTGCACCTTGAAGAAATCTTAGAGGTGTGAGGCATTTTATTTTGAATGCTGCCAGCTTCTTACTGAGCCATGAAGTGAGAAGTGCTGGTATAAACTGAGCAGTGGAAAACAGTTTGTCCTTTAACACTCACTTCAAAATGGGTTCAACTGCTTACCTTTATCACTTGTCTTCCTCCTTTTGTCTTACTCTGCTTTTCAGATTATCAGTTTATTAAATGTCTTCACACCACAGAAATCTCTGGAGGAGTTCCAGGATGTGTAAGTAATACAGGAAATAATTAAACTAAAGCTTTAGAGACGTAGGGCATTATAGTGTACCATGAACTCAGTAACTTGGCAGAATACAAAGGCTGTGAGCTCCTCTTAAAATGATCATGTGTAGACCACACTTTGGTAGACAGACACCCTACATTCCCATGTTCAGAGACTTCTGACATTTATAAGGTGCCAAATGTTGGGATTCCTAAGTACTGTAAGTGTGCAAAGCCTGCTGGTGAGACCCTTCTCGAGAGACTTACAGTTACTTGCACTTACCTTCAAACGCATGGGAAGAGGTGTCAGTAGGTAAAGGGGCCTGCTTTTGTGGTGTTAGCTTGCTTGGAAAATGATGGTTGTTGCACAGCTCCCTGAGTCATGAGGTTTTGAAACGCAGCAATTCACTCTGAAATAATTTCCCATAAGAGAGACAGATGTGAAATATTTCCTCCTTTCATGTTGGCTTTGTACTAACCTTTGACTGCCTACAATTACTTGCCTGGGGAACCAGTGCTAGGTGTAAAGGATGACTAGCATCTCTGCTGAGCATTGCCTATTGCACAAGCACTACTGTGCATAGCATGAACCTGCCCTGAGTGAAATTTTAAATAGTGTTTTATATAGCTGCATGCCTTTTATCTTTCAGTCTTTCCCATATTCTGTATGCATGGTATGGAAATGTATTCCCTTCTGTACTCTGATAGCAGTGATGCCAACAGACAGATAGCAGTGGCGAGTGTGGTTCTGGTTTTGGTATACAAGTCTTCTGCATAAAATTGTCACTGCAGACATGTACAGAGCAGAGGAGATAAGTAGTGCTGGGGAGAAGATGAGGCATGTAGGTCACACAGAAATAGAAAGCTAGTGTTTTCCCCAAAGTTTGAGAGCGCTTTGATGCCCTGTTATAATTAAGATTCAGCTGTGCTTATGAGAAGTCTCATAAGAAATGAGCTGTGTGTGTTCAACTTATTAACTTCTCTCTCAAGGGGACCAGGATAAGGTCCTGCTGAGGTTGTCAGCGAAGCTTATTTACCAGAAGCTCAAGACCAATTGTTTGTAATGAGAACTGAGTTTAGTCATGCAGTCTTAGGAGGGTTTTGGAGACATTTCACGTGGGGATGCATGTTTTAGCACCACTGCTCTCAGATTCCTACGAGTGCTGTGGTATCCATTCCTCATAATGATCAAAGGCCAAGTAGTCGTGTCATTTTGATGCTTGTGGCTCTTCTGTGTTCTGCATGGTTCAATTCTGTGCTGCTTGTGTGTGCATGTAAGGTACAGTCTCTGGGGAATGTACCAAGAAGGGCCCACCAAGAACAGCGTTGGTGCAGTGAGAGACGAGCACCACAATGATATGGTTGTGAGCCATTTCTGTGCTTAGCCACTCTCCAGCTATGTTATATCCAGTCAGCAGAAATCAGTGCCATTTTGAAGCAAGGAAAGGCTTTGTTACTCACTGGAAATGATGCTGTAGTTCTTCCTCAACACAGATGATAAGCTCATAACTTTGCTTTTTCATTTAGTTACCTGGTAATGGAGTTAATGGATGCCAATCTGTGCCAGGTCATTCAGATGGAGCTCGACCATGAGCGAATGTCTTACCTACTTTACCAAATGCTCTGTGGTATCAAGCATCTTCACTCCGCAGGAATCATTCACAGGGTAAGCAGACTTGGGTTTGAAACTTAGGGCAGCAAATGGCATCCTTATGAGGACTTGAGAAACCAGTTAAAGTATCTTGTGTACTGCGGATCTAAGCCCTATCCCCCAGAGAAATGGCCATACCTTTATAAGTCATAGCCCATCATAGCCCCTTGTCAGAGTAGCTTTTTGGCTGTTTTAAAAGTGAGATTCATTGTGAACTTTTAAAAGGTCACGTCCTTATTAATAATAGCCAAACAATAAGCACTGGAAATCACCAAGTACATACGATCTCTGAAACATATAGAGAAAGGGTATTGCTCTTGAAAATGCAGCTGTCTGCATCCTAATGTTCAGACTATCTGAACTGATGTTGTACAAGTCGTATGTGTCATCGTGTCATACAAGTATGATCAAGATCCAGCTCAATGTCATACAAGTCAGATCAAGCTCCACAGAGAGCAGGCAGAACATATGGAATTAATATTAAACATGATTTACGTTCACTGAATGAATGAAAAAATGAATGAAAAATGAATGAAAAGGCTGTGAAGTGTGTATTAAATGCATCCTCTCATTTTACTTCTCTACCTCAGAGCACGGTGTCTGCTAAGGGCGGAGCACCCGGCTGTGAATGCCGGAGTTCTCTACCTGTGCCTGTTGACAACAGAAGGAACAGTTCATGTGACTGCGAGCAGGAGGCAATACTCAGTGGATTAAAAATAACCTTATTCTTTATTAAAACGTGCTTTTACTAATATTTGTTTCCCTGTTTAAAAAAACAGAAGAGAAAATATTTCTCTTCCCTTGTGAAAGGAAGAGAAGAAGGGCTAATAAAATGTGTTCCAAGGTGAACATTGTTTAACTATAAACCAAGGTCTCCTTTCTTGGCATAAAAGACACAGAAGGGTAATAGACCTGGCTTCAAGGTGGTCTTCTGGGAAAGGATGAATTGAAAAATTCATATAAATCAAACAGTAAGGTAACTCCACATATACAGTTGGAATTTAACTCTAGTAAGCTCCCACCATCCAACTAAAGCCTCCGAATATGCCACACTAGCAACCCTTGTGAAGGATGTTGAGAGAAACAGTAGCAAGATTTTACCATGTACCTGCAAGTGATTTGTGATTGTAACTATTGGTGTCAGAGAGTAAAGTAATATTTCAAGGATGACCTAAAATATCAGTCCAGATCGCTTCTGTGGCTAGCTTTATGAAGTGCAGTCATATCTCTTCTCACTATCTTTTCAGGATTTAAAACCAAGTAATATTGTGGTAAAATCTGACTGCACGTTGAAGATTTTGGATTTTGGACTGGCCCGGACTGCAGGCACAAGCTTCATGATGACTCCATATGTGGTGACACGTTACTACAGAGCACCAGAGGTCATCTTGGGAATGGGCTACAAGGAGAACGGTAGGGCTGCAATTTCATAGCAAGTGTGTTGGGACCTGAAGTGTAAAGTCTGCCTTCACAACTGTAAGGGGCACCAGAAGGAGAAAAAGAAAATGTAACAAGAAATAATGTCTTGAATTTAAAAGGCAGGTGATTTGGAGCAGTTTCTTAGTGTTGGGTACTGCAGCTACTGGCTGTATTTGCAGAGTAATATTGGTGGAGTTATTGGCGTGGGACTGCAGAATAGTGGGAAACCTGGTCATAGTTACCATTGAATTTATCCAAGACAATCAGCCCTTTCTGAGCAAAATGCATTTGGCTTTTGTGGCTATGAAACAGGGTGTGAACAAGGTTGGATTGCTGAACGAAGTATTTGGATCTGGGTCTTTGAATTGGTTGAGGCAGGAAGAAGAGAGGTAAAAGCTAAAACAGGGAATCCTAGCCATTCCACAGTTCCTGCAAAACTAATTAGATATGAATTTCAAGAGCCATTTCTGCCTGTATGATACGTTTAACTAAAGTCCCAGTTTCTGCTAATAGGTTTCATGTGGAGAAAATCTAGATATAAATTCTGCAGTTTGTGTCTCTTTTTAATGAAAGAGTTGGAAAGGAGAGAAAAAAAGATTAAGCTAAAAACAAAACAAAACAAAAACATGCATTGGTACGTAATCTCTCTAGATGCAAATAGGGTTTTGCTCTGAACAGTCTGTGTGGGATCTGGATACCTCTCGGTCCCTGGAAACTTAGTGAAAAGTAGGTAGGCGGTACACCCTATAACGAAGCAAGTAGGGCAAGTCCACTTTCACAAAGGATGGAGGGGAAAACTTTAAAAACGATTCTCATTTGTACCTAATCTGAGTGTCAGGTAAACAAGGCAGGAAAGGAGGGGATAATGCATGGAGTGGAGAAAAATCTGCTGTGATACAGATTCTGCTGTCAAAAGCTACCACTTTGCTGTATGATAGACTTTTCAATGACAAATGCTTGGGTAAAACAGCAAATGTCAAGACCAGGAATTTATTTAAAAGACTCCTATTTAATTCATTTTAAGAGGCTAACCCACGGGAAAACTTTGACTAACAGCCAACAGCATTTTGTGAAGAGCAGTGAAACTGATTTTGGGAGCCAATTCTGTGACTTGAACAAGAACACAGGCATACTCACAAAACCTCTGCCAAAATTGGGAAGCCTTTGTATAAATAGTAATGTTTGTGAATTTACAGTACAGATTCTCACACGAAAATCTACAAAGGTGACAGTTACTGGGTGGATACTAACCATACAGACTAATATATTAAAGTTTCTTAAAGAATTTTGATGTGTGTCATTATAAACTTGATCTAGGCTCAGCATGCTTTACATTGCTCCTTACTCCAAATACCTAGTTTCTTCTGTTGTGAAATGAATTATTTTGCTTTCTCTTTCTTTCCAAACATATGATTATCTTTCTTGTTATAATTGTCCCTGAAAGGACAGAGAAGGCACTCAGTTTTCACATGATTAAAATGACAATAAGAAAAAGTTAGAGACAGTTCTGTGATGAAGTGCACAGCTGGGAAGATACTAAGAACGTTTGCCACATGTAAAGGTCCTGCTCAAATGTCCCTGGAAGTTAACAGAGAGGCCTCCTTTGACTCTCCTGGTCAGAGAATCTGGCTCAGGATGAATGGTCTTAATTGTGTTAAGTGAAAATGAAGTCAACAGAGAAAGAAAGCAAAACATTTGAAAATGAAGGTCAGCTGTCTGAGGAGCTGGTCTGCTTGGAGGCTCTCATCCAGCTCCCAGGGAAGGCAACAGAAAGGCTTGGTCTGTGTTTCCCTGCCCTGGCCTGTGCTGCCACATTACTGAAGCTCCCTTATTTTTTCCCCTTCCTTCGTACATTGCCTGTATAAGGACCGTTCACTGCTTTCATTTTCTTTCTGCACTTGGTTGGCTAAAGATGCATAATTATCACCAGTTTGCTGCGCTTCCTGTGGAAGGTCCCAAAACCATCACTCAGAAGAAAACTGCCACCGCCTCAGGCATGCTCCTGCTGTCCTGTGCCCCTGATACCTCTACCCTCCTTTTCCCAAATGGAGCATTTCACCTTTATTTTGTTGTACCAAAACAATGAGTTGTTTGTTTGTTTCTTTGGTTTGTTTTGGATAGCTTTTGAAGGTTAAAAAGGGGGAAGAAAAAGAGAAGAAACTGGCTATGTAGTTTGAACATGACTACAAAGTGAGGATTCGAAGCAGAGAGACATGTTTTTTTAAAGCATTTTAAAGCAGGTTTCCCCCTTCACATTGGCTCAAGGTCTCTTCTGTACATAGTGTCATCTATCTAGCCTTTTTTCTTGTAAAGCTTGAGAGGAAAAAAAAAATCCAACCCCACCCAAGTCAAGTCAAACAGGTAACCACACTTACTGCATCTAAATGCTGCAGGGAGGATCAGGAAGATAAGAAATATTCTTACTCTTGTTGGTACTTGTCCTCCAAAGAACTTGTTTATTTTAGCATTAATTTTGAGTACCTACGGAGTAAAAAAGCAGATTGCAAGTGTCACTCTGTGGTTCTTTGTTGATATGTAGGTACAGCCAGACACACACAGATAGGCATGTAGAGACAGGACGTCATGGCTTCTGACCCCAAAGCAGGACTTGTAGCTAACCCTCAAGGATGGTATTTATCCGTGCGGCCTTCACTTGAGTGAGTGCTTCTCTTTGGGACCTCTTGTGTAGTGCTGCAGGGAGACTCACTCCTGCAGGACGCAGCCTATAAACTGCCTTGCTGCAGGTGGGGTTTCTTCCAGACGATCATTGTCTGGGGGTGTTTTGTGCTTTTTAAGTTCAAAAAAAATAAATAATAATAATAATATTTTTTTTCCCACTGTAAACTCAGTGTAAACCATGGGTCTGTGCAGTTTTTTCTTTACTTGCTAGCTTTTTCCAGCAATGTTAATTTTAAACATTTTGCACCATTGTTGCTCACTGCCATCAGGCTGACTGACACAGCTTTTACTTAATTATTTTGGCTTCAGGTGAGATGTGGGGAAAGAAAAAAAAAAAAAAAAAAAAAAAACAGCAACAAAACAAACTGAACTGTTCTGATCACCCTGCTCTTTTTCCCCTCCTTTAGGAATAAAATGTCATAGTTAACTTTGCTTTTTTTCCTTCTTCTTCACTTCCCTATCTCTGCTGTTCTAGTGGATATATGGTCTGTGGGATGCATTATGGGAGAAATGGTTCGCCACAAAATCCTCTTTCCAGGAAGGGACTGTATCCTTGTGCCATTTGCTGCAGCTTCACCTATTATTTGTTCCTCTCTTCCACCCCTTCCCTGTTTCCTTGTAATGAATATACCAGGACTATAAAGATAGAAGCAAGAAATTGAATCCCAGAGGTACGAGTAAACAGAAACAGTGCACTACTGATACGGACAAAATTGAAAATGAAAAACAGATGCACAGAATTATTTCACACAAATCAGTTACCTTGTTTTAAAACCCATAGTCATTCCACTTCACGTAGTTCTTATGTGATACTAATATACAGTATAGAATACAAGCATTATGATAGCACACTAATAGTTTTACTTACTACTCTTCAAAGGAAAAATACGATACCAAAAAAAAAAAAAAAATCCTAATTTGGCTCATCTGGTTCCTGTAAATCTGTTTTTCTGCGTTAATGTTTTGGAAGTAGCAACTTCATAACATTTGTGGTGACATCATAATCTTTTGCTTGCTAATGCATCATGGATTTGGATTCATCTCAGTGCTGTATGGGCTCAGAACTGAGTCAATACAACCTTTTTCTTTAAAACAAAGAATTTGACTCACACAGTATAAAGCAACCGTATATCTGGTGTGGTTTCCAGGTTGAATGGAAATAAGATATTCTTAATGTAAAAATGAACTTTCCTTTACTTGCATGAGCTCTGTGTCGTAAGTTTAACTCTGTTTCCCTTCCATCTTGTTTTTTTCATCTTAGGTGATATTATTTTTACCACTTTTAAGGTGGTGAAAGCAATATTGGAAAATGAAAACAAAGAGGAGGTGTGTATTTAGCCTTCACTTTATCGCAGGCTAAGCCAGACAACCTGCTGGTGATGGCTGGGGAGTGTAGGGAGTGTGTATTTTGCCCATCAGAATAAAATGTAGCAACGTGACATGGTTTTTCCATGTTCAGAAACAAAAAGATTATTTGCAGCAGGCTGGCAGAAAGACACCGTGAAAATCTGGCATCAGCAGACACTGGCAGTTGGTGTGGAGAAAATCCAGTTTCTATAGACATACAGTCATGGAACTAATTAATATTTTTTTTCTGGCTCTCGAGTGAACTCTGTAGTGTTTGACAGAGGTAGGTCCCGCCTGTCCTATTTTCAGCTCTGCCGACTTTCCCTGAAAATGGAGCTCTGCCCAGTGGCCAGGTGAAGCTGCAGTAAGGTTTTACCAAAGGCTAGATGCAGAACTGGAGGTCTGCTGAGGAGGAATCAGCCTCGTTGTAGTGGCTCCTCATCCTATGGGAGCATAGACTGGAAATACACTGGATGCATGACTTCCTTACAGTAACTTAGAAAGATGTAAATCCATACAGACAATGGTACCTGTATGCAACCATTGTCCCGGTTAATATAAACTGAAAGCATGTGTTTTAAAAAAAAAAAAAAAAAAAAAAAAAAAAAAAAACACTTTATTAAAATAGTCTCTGGACACGTTTTTTGGTATCAAGAAGCCCAACATTGCTGAAGTCATTCATATAATTGACCCAGTAGGACGCTCGAGATGGGGCCATTCAGTCGCTGTCGGCTTGCAAGGAGCTAGCTGGTGTCCAAAACATAAGCACACCTTCCACCCTCCCGCAGTGTGCCAGCTAGCAATTGCCTAGAAAATGCCTTTTGTCTCTTTTTAATTGCCCAAAACAGACATTGCAAAATACTGCCAGGGAGGCTTCTTAGTCTGACCCTGTTTACAGACCAGTGTTCCTGCAAATCCTAGTATACCTTTGTAGTCCTCTGCCGAGCTCTCTTTTAAATTCCAGTATGCATGTTCTAATGGTTTATAGAGCAGATTACATTTAGTATAAGACCCCCGTGCTGTCTGTAATGTGTGTGGCATTTGGAGTGGGTCCCAGCAGCTACAGTGGAGATGATCTATTGCTCCTTTCCCTGGGCAAACAGCCTGGACGGAGAGCAGGTGAAGGACCTGAGAGCTAGCCCATGAGGATGGGGAGGACTGCAAAGCTCATTCAGCTGTGCCTGTGTCTCTGGCCTCCAGTTTCCTGCAGCACGTTTCTTGAATTTTACTCAGAATGCCATGATTTCACTGAATGCAAGCTGGAGCTGCCTATACAGCTCTGAAGAGCCATCTTCAACAGGAGCCTTAGCGAGAGCAGCTGTGGTTATTCCATCTGGGCTCCCCTTCATAGTCTTTTGTGAAGTCCCAGAGGTGGTGCTGAAGGAGGTTACAGGGCCATTTATTCAAGATGGCAAAGGCAGGTGGGTGTTTGGTGTCCTTGGAAAATGTGCTTGTATTTTGAAGTATGTGTAAACACTCAGGCAGGCTGATTTAAAAAAAAAAAAAAAAAAAAAAAAAAAAAAAGGAAGTTGTGTTTTGCCATTAACTTCAGAACAGCTTTGGGCAGCAGCCTAGTTTGTAGAGATTGGGGCAGGGATAAAAATTCACCATTTCTGGTAATCCATGTCACAAGTACTTGGAGAGATGGCTTCCCATCACGAGCTGCCCAAATTCAGTAATTTCACTTCAAAGACTCAGGTGAAAAGTTGTGGATTTAATTCATTAGCGGTCATTTTCAAGTGATCTTAAAACCTCAAGGCAAATAGTTGCAAAAAGTGGAGTTGTACCTGGAGCTGTGCAGATCTCTACATGGCAATGAATCAGTGTGCATTTGTTTGAAGTTTAGAGATATTCCTTGTGGTGGCGGAACATCACCAGCCTTTTTGAATATCTTGCTTTTGGGAAAAATCCTGAACTAATGGAAATTTTCAGCGGTTTGGAATTGGGTGCAAATGTTCTGAGATTTTGGGTGGGTTGTTTTTCTGATGCATGGAATACTGAAATGACTCAGAGTCCATCTGGCTTTATGCTGGACTTCATGAAACACCGGGCTGAGGCTCGCAGAGCATTGCACAGCAGTCTCAAAGCCTTCACTGGGGCTGCTGATGATCACTGCTGTGCATGCCTTGTAACAAACCCCCTGGCCTCCAGCTACCTGCAGTTCAAGAAAAGGGCTCTAATTTGACTTATTTCTAAGTGGCTCAGGGGGACGAGCAAGAAGGCAGAGGTTTTTTTTTTGTTTTTTTTTTTTTTTTTCTCTTCAGATATTGGATATATTCAGATGTTTATCTTTACTGCTTCCAAGTTGTGTGTTTTCAAAGTCCCTTCCCAAAGCCTGAGGAATCAAGTAGAGGAATACTGTCCACTCTGCAGAGGTTTCTGTTCAGCGAGTCACTGAGTGAACTTCCAGTTGTGCGTTGTTGACCACAGCACAGAGCAGTAACGTCCGAAGGCAGCCTCTGACATTGAAAAGGGGCTAATAACAGATGAACAAACAACTGCTTGCTCTATCTTCTCCTGATATTTTGCATGCCATTTAGCTTGTGATGAAAGCAGCAATAATTTGCATCTCTAGGTTTGCTTATTGCTTCCTAACAAGTAGCCTTTTATTTATTTCTCTACTTATTTATTGATTTATTTTGTAGTGATTAAGCTTTTCATATGCTAAGTAAAGCAACAGGGAGCCTTAAACCAGGCATGTAGATTGCCACAGATAGGACATTTGCATTCAAAATCAAATCACCTTTCAACTGTTGCTCAATGTAAAATTGCAGGAGTAAATTTAACCAAGCAGCATGACGCTTTCATTTTTCCCCGCAGCTTCTGGCCCTGAGAGACCAGGCTGTCCCTTTTTATGCTTCCATGCCCTATGGCTTAATCATAGAGCAAGGACAGCAGAGGTAATGTGGTTTCATGGTATTGGTGCTGGGGAAAACACCAGTTCAACGTGACACTAGATGGAAGGAGTTTGATTTTCATGGTGTAAATTATGGTTAGCTTTGTTTTAATCCAGCTGAACTGCTCTTCTCTGTACCAGGTAAACAGTCCCCCGATTTGCTCTGAATTTCAGTGCAGAAGGTATGGCTCAGTGCTTTTCTGTCTCAACTGTCCTGCTTAGAAATTGGCATTTCCTACCACGTCGAACAGAAATCTTAGGAGATTCTCAAGACCCCTGTCTCTGATGGACTGATGGCTGCACTGAGATCCCGTGGAAGTGAGCCAGCAGGCTCTAAAGCGAGCATAATGGTAGTTGAGTAACCTCAACACATTCTGTTCCCACCCCTGAATAATTGGTGGATGTGTCTTCCTGGGGACCCAGGGTTCCTTTGTGGCTGCTGCCAGCTCAGCTTCTGAAAATACGCACGGATCTCAGTAGCTGAAAGGATAAAGGAAAAGCAATTTGCATATCCTCACTAAATGCAAAGACCAGCATTCATTTGCAGTACAAAGCAGTAGAAACCTAGGTAATGAATGCAAATGAAAACTTAAAGAAGACAATTAATTGGTGAATTTTAATTATGAATGTTCTTTTGACACAGTAGCCAGCTGCGGGTCTCATTTGGTTTTCTGCATTTAATTCTCATTGTCTTGCATCCACGCTGGGGTAACGAAAGCTGGTGGAGTCGATTTTTCTCAGACCTGCTGCGCTGCCGCGCGAGGCACAAGCACGAGCAGGAGCGCATCGCGGAGGGCACGAGGCAGGCGGGCTGCAGGCCCTGCGCTGCGGTGGCAGGATTGGAGAAGTCTTCTCATTTATTTGTTGTTCTGTTTCTGTTTTCTTGTTTACCTTCATTTCATTTTTGTTTTCAGTTGACATGTGGTCAGTAGGGTGCATCATGGGAGAAATGATTAAAGGTGCTGTGTTGTTTCCTGGCACTGATCGTATCCTTCCCAGCAGCCGATTTGGCCTCAGTAGGTACTTGTGACCCTTTTCCCTCCAGCTCCTGCATGCCAGACTAGTCCATTCATACTGCATCTAACAAGCTGGGTTGAAAGTCCCACTGTGAAATCCTTGCAAGCCACAATGTCAATAACCCATTACATCTCTCAGTAAAAGCCTTACCTGGAGAGCGCAGTGAGTATAGCCTACGGAGAGGGAAAACATCCTGCACAGTTGGTCAGAAGTGCTTCCTGCTGATAGCAGCCAGTGACCAGTTGCTTCTAGTTCTGTTGTGTTATAAATGTCTGTTCATTAATTACGGGGTTTCTTGCTTCATAAATGACAGTTTTGTAAGTTCAGCTTGTGCCATGGTAGGCACGAGTCGCCATTTGCCTCCACATGATGTGGGAGATGTCCTGCAATTTAGGAAGAAGGTAGGATGAACTCAGGCCTTGCTTGTCTTAGCTGCACAAGTGGTGTTGAGGTAGGGAAGCAGGAAATGGCCTCGTTTTGGGGATTTCTTCTGCCTCCCATCACTAAAATTATCCCTTAAATTTGTAGCAGTTGTATGACTCAAAAGGCTAGGAGCTTCCTCAGAAACTTTTCTAAAGGACCTCACTCATACTTTTATCTAAGTCTTGTAGCCATTAAGTGAAATCAGAACGTGTTTTGGACATCAAGAAGCAATGGTCTATAGACGAAACATTTTACTTCAGTGGCCCAGCACTCCAAGCAGACTCGGTATGTATAATTTTCTATAGAGACCATTCGCACTCAGGCCCGAGGCAGCCATCACACTTCTTTGATTGGATGCTTTAAGAAAACCTCGATAGGAACTTTGTTATCTATCAGCTGGTCAAAGTGCACATCTGAAGCCAGTGACTCGTGCTCCACGGCCTTCACAGATGAGAATTGACCATGGCCTGCACGCCAGGCTTCCCTCTGATTAAACCCTGTAGTTCAGTAGGTGACAGAGGAGTTTCCAGGCACTGTTTATTTTAATGCAACTTTCTCTGAAAGCATGTGGTGTGTTTGTGTGTATGTATGCTTGCGTATGCGTGTAGTGTTACTTACTAATTCAATTTCGCACTTCACTTGTGGCCTCATTCACCCTTTAAAGGGTTCAATATGCTGATTAGAACATGAAAAGGTAATATCTAAAGAGCAGAAAATAAATGAAAGTAGGCAATGATATTTTCACAGCCTTGTCCAATATAATACTCTGAATTTTGCACAAAGTGGCATCGTACTGAAATTAACGCTCCAACTCCCCAGAGTTTACAAGTGATGGGAAGCACAACTCATCTGCAATGTGTGAAAGAAAACCTTTCACTTCTAAGTGTTAATGTAACTCATTAGCACTTATTTGTGACGATTTGGCCAGGCTGTGCTTGTGTTTTCTGTGAATATGGAATGATAAAGGTAAGGGGGGGGCACTGTAGCTCAGTGATGGTTTTAGGTTAATAGGCTGAAGTTCTGTAAGATACCATTTAAAGAAATCCCCAAATAAGTGCAAAAGGAATTGAACGTGTCTCATGTAGTGCTTTAAAAACAGCTTTGTTTCACACAGCTGCGTACTTATTAAAAAGAAATCACCCAAAGCCTCTATAATTAAACCATTACATGCAGTTTAATACTGCAGTAACCCCACAGAAATCGGCATTAGCAGCTGCTGATGTGTTTGACATTGTTCTATAATTGAGTTCACGTTCTTCATTCGTATTTATAATGTGTTGCTAAATTTGCACAACGCTTTATGCACTGCTCGGCTTTTCTTCTGCGGTTCCATTAGCATTTATTTGCCGGCCCGGGAGCGATGCTGAGCACCCTGCCCTGAATCAGCCACTTCTCCCTCCTGTGCCCTAACCAGCAGCAGGTTGAGATGGACCACCGTGCTGTCGTCTTTCTACAGCCTGCAAAGTAGATAATTGCCATTTCTGTAAAAGTCGTGGTTGTGTGTTATTTTCCTTCAGACGTGTGATGGGGTTGGGCAGCCATCTAATTCCGTCAGCAAGGAATTATGAGCCCTGGCAGCTTGGGGGCAGCATACTTAGGCATGTATTCAAGTGTCAAAGGAGCAAAAATAAATATGAATCTAATTCTTAAAACCACCACACACACACAAAAAAAACCTTCCTCTTCTACATAAAATGTGTGTAAAATGGGTTAGGACTGGCAGTGGACCAAAATGTATCAGCAGCTTGTGTTTTTTCTTCGCACAAGTGCTTTATTTCACAACCACGCTTTGATTTGAAGTGTTTAATGCCCATTTGTGTCCATCTTTATGCATACATAACTGTGAAAAGCATTTTTGAATCAGGATTGAATATTCATGAGAAACGGCTTGTCAGTCATATAGCTGACTTCAAAATGAACTGTTTGCCATTTTCCAGCAGTTAGGGGGTATAGATCGTTTGATACCATTTCTGTTTCCAGACCTAAATGGTCCATTCACCCAACTGAAAAACCTTTATAGCAAAATGCAGCAATCTCAGATGGCTACAGAAAATTCACAGGGAGAAAAATAGGAAATGTCTTGGAATAAGCGCAGAACAGAGTGCTCAGCTAAGTTGCAGCTCTGCTCTGTTCCTATAATCCATCTGAATTCACTGAAATGGCTCGGGTGGAGCTGTGAACAGAAGTCAGCTGCCATTCTTTGTGTAAACTCCTGAGCGAATGCTTTGAAGTGTCAAAGGTCCCATGGGCCTTGACTGATCACTGGAATTCTGATGCTTCTCTACCCGCTTTGGTGTATGGGCATGATGTAGTTTAATGTGAGCTAAAGCTTTTTTTCTTTTTAAATGTTAAATGAAATTTCTTTTCAAGGTTGAGGAGCAATAGTTCTGCTTACAGAGAAACTGTTATGATGAAGCTTGGATACACTTTTGCCTCAAGCAAGGGCTGAAAGGCAACCTGGTTTGTTGTGCTGGCTCAGGATCAGTTTCAAAAGCTGATTGTGCTGGTGAGCTGACTCTTAACTCCACGAGTTCCACTCAGGATCGCCTGCTTGTCTTCTCATACCACTGCATAAATGATCCGAAGGAGTTAAGTAGTTGCCTTAGTCCTCTCTATTTGGTGAGCTGCGTATTTGGTGAGGCATGGTTAGACACATTTATTTCTTCACTTGCTGAATGCATTTTGGACAGGTTAGGAAGGATCTGCCTTTGAATTCCGTATTTGGGAATGCTTACAAGGAAATAAGACATTAAGTGGAGAGAAGTAATATAGTGTGATGAATTCGGAGATGGCCACACAAGCTATCACTTATGGAGCCTTATCCTGTAACTGCAGTCACATTGCACATGTCACACAGATTTAGGCACAAGGTTTTTACACACGGTTTCACGGTTCATTTAGAAGGTATTTAGTAATGCTGATGTTTATACTCCTAGGTTAGGTACTTGATCATCAGCAGTGCAGCTGTGCACATTTCAAGAACGTAAGTGCATGACATGATACAGAAACTTTGTCATGGCCCAGAGTAGTCAGAGCAGATACTGCAAGGGTGAGGCCAAGTCCCTAAGGGAAATGGTGATACTTACCAAGGGCAAGATTGCAGTCCTACTCTGCAGTATCTAGACTCTCCACTAAGCATTGATTTATTTCTTGTTACATAAGCTAACATTCTCTGCAATGCAATGAAGTGTCAGCTAAAAAAAAAGTAGTCAAAAATTGTAATCAAGGTGTCATCATGTATATCCATCCACGGGGTTAATGACAGCTGCACAGCCAACATCGCTACCAAATGATCAGTGGTGATTTTTTGAAGTCATTTTACTTGTGCGCTACATGCAATTTTTATTTTCATATGCTCTATTGTAGCACATAAATAGTGATTACTCCTCTTTTAAGTTGCAAAATGTTTTCTTTTATGGTCTGTTTTTCACAAATACCCCATTCTTCTCAAAGCATTCACCTTGTCACAGAAAATACCCCATATTTTTTGTCTTGTCAAATGTTACCACTTTGTATTTCTTCTGTGTTTACTGTAAATTGTGTTGACATCTGTTTGTAAATTACAGGGCTGTGGGGAAAAATAGATGTCTGGCACTGACGTATCCCACAGTGAAGTTGCTTGGTTGGTTTTCTTGAGTTAGGGGACTGAGACAGAGAGAATTCCAATTTCAAAGGTAAAAGTGGATTGAGCTATCAGCTTTGCATTTGTTGCTACAGTTTGGTGTCAGAGGGAGAAATACAGAGCTGTTCAGGGTAATTATTCTAATTTGACAGGTTGGGTGCACCAAAAATCTGGATCCTAAGCAATGCAGTCAGTTTTCATTGGTGAAACCTGCACATTCAGGGAAAAAAAAACTCATCAGGCACTTCCATGAGGTTTTTGACATAGTAATAAGATTAATTTACCCTGTCCATCTGTTGTGAAGGAAGAGCCCTGTGACCATGTCATGTTCACGGTCCTTACATTTAAAAATAAAAGAAATATTGGATGTGCTCTTGTTGTACTCCTCTCCAGCAGAAGCATGTTAAACCAGAAAGAGCAAAACCTGCTCCAGCACAGTAAAACCAGTATAAATGTGCTGCTTGACAAGTGAAGGCGGGTTCCAGTCTGTTGGGCAGTGATTTCCTGCTGTCACCACTGCCAATCCAACATAACTTCAACAGCCCTGTTATAAATACAATAAAATATTGCATATATAAAATATCGCATTTTGGTAGGTAACGTGCATTGATAGTGCACAGATGTGTTTGAGAAGGATTTGGAGAAGAGACATTTTCATCAGTCAGTAACATCAACACTGGAAAAGCAGTGATTGGTCTGTGGACATTGGCTATGAGTTTTTGAGTTTTGCAACAGGAGATTTTCTGTTAGTTCTGTTCAAGTAGAGCTCAACCATCCTAGTTCAAACAGTATCTCCTGCAAAGTTGTACTGTTGAACATCGGAAAATCTAATTACTGACTCAAAAAAAAAAAAAAAGTGTAATTCATGTAGTCAAAATATTAGAAGGGGAAAAATTATTACTATTTTGAGACTGGCTAGCTTAAAAACAAAGACAATCTCTGAATTTTGTTTTTCATTCACAAGTTATTTTTTTTGTGAAACTGTAGAAATACAGTTATCAATTCAGAAGATACGCACTTCAAAACTTTATTCATTTTTTTAAATTTTAAGAAACTTCCATTCCTTTGCTGTAATTTTGTGTAGCCATCCTCATGCCACTGTTTGTGCCACACAGCAGCTAGCAAATGCATGTTAGATACTTTCTTTTCTCTCAAGTGCAGGTGTTACCATGCACAGTTGATGCGTTTTCCTTGATGCTGTTTTTGGGGCAAAGAATAGCTGCGGTGACTGGTGTATCAGGACATGGTGAAGAAGCCCAGTTATCTGCTTTGATCACTCAGTTACACAAACGCAATCCTTGTGGTTGCTGTGACCAATGCCTGACGTTGCAGGGCTGCACTCCCATCCCTGTGCCAGCTGAGCTGGGAGTTGCCTTCTTCATGCACCCTTGCACCCAGTACAAGTGCAAAGCTTTGCACTGCTGCCTTGAAGCAGGCCCTACATTTGCCCGTGCTCACCTGACAGCTTTCATTCAGTCCACACAGTATCACTTCCAGCCGTGGCTTTCCTGGCACAGCTGCCCCTGCTGCTGTTTTGTATTCTCTGCACTGCTCTGCAACGCACTTACGCTCTGGTTTAACGTGCCTCAGAAAGACCTGCCCCTGAAATGGTCAAGCCAGTACACAGGCAAGTGTGCCACTGGAGTACAAATCAAAAACGCCAAATGTGACTTTGTATTGATTTATTTTTTTTTATGAAGTACTTGGGCTGCTCTTCAAGCAGATATAGACCTGTCATTTTTTTTTGTTGTTGCATTTCTTTCATTTTCTGTTTAGGGCAAGATAGTTTTCACAGACAACACAAGATACATACAACTTTTGGAATGGGTGAGGGGGGTTGCTCTACATGAATATTTCTAGTTTAATAAATGCCTTTTTTTTTTTTTTTTTTTTTTGAAAGTTTTCACAGACCACTGCTGTTTTTAACGACTCTTTTGAGTTGGAATTAAAGTAATTCAAAACACTGATAGGGTCTTTTTAAAGCACATTTAAATTCCTTTCATCCCTTTACATGCTTTTGATTAGAAAGGCTTCAATTTTATAATGTATTTGATTTTTTTTTTTTCAAATAAGATATTTCAGGCAAACCCAAACTTAGTAAGAAACTTCAAGCAAATCCCTTTGATGGGTTTTCAAAGTATGTAAGAATCCTAAATCTCTGGTTCTTTAGGCTGGAACGCTTCTTTGAAAATCTGAAATAGCTTCTGCACCAAAAATCTGCTTTTTGCCACCTCATATTTATCTCCTGTTACCTCCATCCCATGGACCTGGTTTGTCTCTTAGATTGTGAGGAATTGTGTCTAGCGTGTGGGAAACTCCTCCACAGTTAAGACAGTCATGACAACAGTAATGTACATGAAGAATAAAAACCCAGTTCCTGCACTGAAATGCTTTAGATGCTTGTCTCTTAGAAGCTTATTTCCAGTATGTTCTTACAAAGCACCCTGCCCACATTTCTTAGCGTAAATGTACCCATGTCTGCATGTGCTATTCCCTTTTTTCATGTTATCCTCAGGTTCTCAGCACCGTGAATAAGAGCAATGTAGAGATGGCACTGACCTTCCAGTTAGTCACTTCACTTTTTTTGTTGGCGCGGTTGTTCTGAACGTGGCTGGAAGAGCTTCACATCATTTATCAGCTGGGTAATTGTTGTCTCGAGAAAACAAAAACAAAGGAAAAAAAAAAAAAAAAAGGAAGAAAAAGCTCAGTACAAATTGCCTGTAATAAGATTTGTTTCTAAGCATGAAAGCGTGTTGCTTATTAGTCAGTCAGAGTTTAGCAAGATAGCCATGGTGGTGGCGTTAAGGAGAAAGCTCTGTCTATGCCCAAGGCATTGTTCATCTACAGACAGTGAGTCCCGGTACATTCTTATGACATCTAACAAATCGCTTTTGGGGGGCTTCAGGTGGGTGGGTTTAGTACAATTATCACTAATGAAGTTATCCGGGAGAGTAATAGTGGCATAAAACAGGTGAGTAGAGGGCTACTTGTGTCCCAGGCAGAGCTCCTTTTCTATGGTTTGTGTCAGCTGGGCCTTGCTCTGCACTGAGAGAACAGAGGCCACACGATTATATTGCCATGCCCTGCTGTGCTCATGTAGCTGGAGCCACATGCAGGCGTGCAGGAGAAGGGGAGCAAGCTGCTGGTGACAGTCTCAAGAGAGCAGGCTGTGTATTTCCCTATGCTTGTTGGTTTGGGATTTGCACAACAACACCTTCACTTAACGTAGACATGGGAGAGAGTTGTGCCCTTTGCAGGCAGTAGGGCTTGGAGGCATAATGATGCGAAAAGGTAGTGGCTGCAAAGGTTTGATGAAGGGAGTGGACGCCTCTGAGGATTCCCAGGGAGTGACTGTGTAGAAAGGCCAGGAGACTGGGGTTTGTGTTTTGTTTTCCTTAATTACTTATGTTCAGATATTGATCAGTGGAACAAAGTTATCGAGCAGCTGGGAACGCCCTGTCCAGAATTCATGAAGAAGCTGCAGCCGACGGTACGGAACTACGTTGAGAACAGACCCAAGTACGCTGGCCTCACCTTCCCCAAACTTTTTCCAGATTCTCTCTTCCCAGCTGACTCAGAACACAACAAACTCAAAGGTATGTCTGATAAAGGACCGCAGTTAACATGTGAACAGCCACAGTGCAAGGAAGGATTTTCCCAATTTTTCCCAGTTTTTCTTCTCTCTAGTAGTATTCCTTCTTAATGCATTCATTTGCGGAGGCAAATGAATTTTTATGTTGAGCTTAGAGGCAGCTTTTGGAAGTGATTTTTGGAGAACCTGGTACTTGGGCAGCCAAGGAAGTCTGCATTGTTGCTGATTAATGTGTCAAGCATAACTGCATGGTGTTTGTTCTTTATGGTACTTCTGTATCGTGAGGAACTGTGGTATTCATTTATTCTCTTGCTAAAGCTTGTAACACAAAGGAAAAGGAGAGCTTTCATCACACCTCAACTCTTGCACAATTCTCTTTTAAACTAGAAAGGCCAGGTGCCTGCCTCGTAGCTCTGCCTTTCCTAGACAACAGAAAGGTATCAGCAACAGCAGCCAAAATGGTCTTGATATAGCTGAGGTTTAATAAGTGTTGTGGGTGGATTTCTTATTTTGAAAAATGCTGTAGTTCAGTTTTGACGTGTAAAGCTGAGCAGTAACTTAATTCTGGTGCGACTAGATACACTGCTCTAGAATATATACACTGACGTGTTTTGTGATGGCCTTAATCATATTTTGAAGCCATGGTTTACTTCAAGGTGACTTCTATCTCCAGCTGGAAAGACTGATTAATGTGTGTTTAGGATAAAAAGGATTTCTCACTGCAGCTCTAGTACACCTACCAGCTTGTGCTGTGTATCTGTTTTGTACCTCTTGAGTACTTTGGGTTGCTTCCTACAGTGACCTGTAATGATCCTCAGTTGCTTGCAGCTGAGATGCCATTCCATTTCCTAGAGTACTCTTCCCGTTAGCAGCTGTTTGGTAGCAAGGCTGCTGTCGCAGCTCAAGGAGCCAAGTGAAGGTCTGAGTGAATGCTTTGGGATGCACAGAATTCCATACTTCTGCTCCAGTAAATTTGAACAAATAAATTTTCATGGATTTGGAACTGCTGAATAGCAACCACAAAGTGCAATATTACCTTTTGGATACAGGAAGCACGTGCCTTTAAGCAAACGGAGCGGTCCTTTTAAGGATATACTGTCAGAACAAGGAACGGTGCCTTACAAGAGTTTTGCTGGTGCATCACTGTGTCATCCCACCTCCTGCTTAAGTAGTTCAGTAAGAAATGTTAACAGTTTCATTTGATAGCAGGATTGTGTGAGATGGGAAACCCAATAACATTTTGCACTTGATACCTGTTTTAAATTCTTCTTTATTTCAAGTTCTCTGTTGTGTGATACATAGTAAACTATTTTGAGCACTGCACTAGTAGCAATAGCAAAGAAAGTTGCTGATTTATTTTTTTTTTAAAACAAGGGGTTTGCTGATGTCTATTAAAATCTCCAATGCTGGCCTGAAGTTGGCACCTTTCTAATGAATGCAGCCTAATGGTGGTTACTGAAGAGCTCTTGCTCTAGCAAGGCAGGGGGCAGAAGTATGTGTAAGCCATCTCTAGAAGCAATCTGATCATTCCATAGTCCAATTCACCTTTCTCTGGTGGCATTGATTTCTTGTACTAATAACCATTTTTGTCTGATTTCATTGTTCTAGCCAGCCAAGCCAGGGACCTTCTATCAAAGATGCTAGTCATTGATCCAGCTAAGCGAATATCAGTAGATGAAGCCTTACAGCATCCATACATTAACGTCTGGTATGACCCAGCAGAAGTGGAGGCGGTAAGTCAGATGTGATTCCTTATTTCAGACTGAAAAATGTAGATGTGATTCGTGCTTTCCTTCTGCTATAGCAGCTTGGTAACAAACATGCTATAAGAAACGATGTCGTGACTGTGGTGGTCTCTGGATTCATGTGAAATTGCATCTGTTGGGACACAATGCATCTGTTTGATAATTAACTGACAATAGATAGAAGAAATAAAAAAGGTTTTAAGTGCGTGAAGCCGTTTTCTGCTCTCTTCTAGTCAAGATGGGAAGAGTATTTTGAAGCAGTAGCTCACCTGTTTTTTCTAGCTATATAACAGTCTGGTAAAGAAAAACAAAAGTTATCTTTCCTTATAAACAGTAAGCATCACTTGTATTTATTTTCAAGGAAGTATGTGCAGAAGAGGAGAATCAAACAAAACAATACAAAATCTTGAAATCTTAGTGGAATATATATTATTAAACTGCGGCAGAGGCTCATGTGATTTCCTGGGCCCCAGTTCAGTGTTTGGTACCACATATACTGAGGGCAAAGAAGTTGAAATTGAATTTTTCTTTCAATCTTGTCATGCTTCATTCACCTCCCTGCTCGCCTTGATCAGGTTGTTGTTAACAGGAATCAGTGCAATCTGTAGACACTTCAGTGGCGTGGTATGAATAGGTATAAATTCCGAGATGGTCCCTAATAGTGTATGGAAACAGCCCGATCTTGCAGCAGGTTTGGAAATGCTGCTTATCACAACAGGCAGGTAAGACCCTGATCCCTGCAAATTTCAGTCATTGGTGTTCAGAGACATGTTCCAATTCAGCGTGTGTTCTTAAAAGAACAGTGACCTTGAAGGAAGAGTAAATGGAAAACACAAGAAAAACACCAAATTTCTGTTGTGTAAGCTTTTTGCAGAGTGTATTGCGTAGGGATGCGTTAGAGGGGATGGCTCTGTTATCTAGAAAGCCTTTCGATTTTGTGCACTTGATTTTTTTTGAAAAGTTCAGTCAGTCTGAGGTTCTAGCATATGATATGCTGATATATGTTACACTCCAACTCCAACATGCCTGTTACACTCCAACATGCCTGTTCCAGTTTAATGATGTCCCTCTTGCAGGCCTCATTCTATTAACAGGTAATTAAGTTGTATTTCCGTGCATTACTTCCATATTAAGGAACTACTCTGATGTGAAAAGAACTCAGATAAGTCTTTTACTTACAGGCACGGTGCTGTCATACCTCCTGATCTTGCCCTTATTCAAACCATTTAGCCCCATTTTTTTCTTATTATCCACGGATAGTTTCAAGATCTACATTCATTACTGGAATTAGTTAACAAATAGTTTATGCTATCATTAATCACTGTGAGGTGAGTCTGCTAGTGTAAGATTTCTGTTCTCAGTGTGTACAAAGCTGTGTGGCATGGCTTGTGTTCCCTGACTGGAAGACTTACAACCAGAGGAACAGTATCTGTGCATGAATAGACATTGTGGTGCTTTCTGTTGCAAACTTTGATAATAATAAAGCCATGTGTGGAGCACAGTAGTCATTCTTTTCTGAATAATGCTGCTTTGCAGAATTTGCTCAACTCTTCTCTGTCTCTTAAAGGTATTCTCATATTTAAATTATCAGGAAATTGGACTATTTTGACCCTTTGCTGTTTCCATTACCTGATAAACCAGTTAATGCATTTTGCGTTTTCTCTCAGTATTGTGTTCTACACTTGTTTTCCATTCCTTTTGCTTATTTCACGTTGAAATTCAGGCATGCTATTTTAAATATGTTGGCCATTTCTGAAGCATTTGTCACGTTATCTTTAAACCAAGATGATCTTTGCTAAAAACATTTACATCATTTACAACATGCTGGGCTTTTGTTTCACTAGACAAATTGCAGTTAGTCAGGATCAAGATCTTTCTTTTGTCCAGCCTGTTTAGTGGATTTTCATGGAAGTAATCATGACTCTTGCTAGGCAGTAATTGCTTGTACTTAAAACAAAACAAACAAACAAACAAAAAAACCATACTGTCCTAGTGCTGATGATTTTGTTTTTTTGTTTGGTGTGTTTGTTTCGTTTTTTACAATTAAGCGAGTCTTCTCTTAAGTCAGTGCCTGCCTTCTGTAACTGGTCTTATCCAAGGTGCACGGGTTTATTTTTCCTGTCTGAAAACAAAGCTTTAGAGACGGAGATTTTAGAAAAGTCTGGTTCTGACTCAAGAAAAGCTCAACATTTCGATTCTCTGTTGCCTGGGTTCTTACCCGAGTTGAGTTGCATCACTCTGGTGTGGTGAAGAGGTGAAGTGGATCAGATCTCCTCTCAGGACAGAGGGATCAAAAAGCTTAATAGGTACTACAGTAATCTCAGTCTTCTCTTCCTTTACACAAGGAAATACATTGTATTGGGAGATATACCTGCCTATTACATTACAAATAATAGTTTTATTGTTTGAGAAGGGAAAAGAAGAGCTGTAAGCTAGATTTTACAATGCATCATCCCATGTTGGAGAGGCACCAGGTACACACTGCGGCTTTTGCTTTGCTTTCTCCTAGGTGGGCCCTGCCTCCAGAGAAGAACTGCAGAGATTTGCATCCATTTAATGGGCTAGGTGCCAGAGGGTAAAATAGGGGCCTTAGCTGTTTCCTGCAAAGAGGACAGGCAAGGAAACGATTGACTGGAGGGAGGACAGGGAGAGAGAATGGAGTAGCCAAGAAGAATATTTTGCCATTTGCTTAGGGAAAGTTTGCAGAGGAGCATCTGCTACCTAAACGAGTTTTCCTTCATTGTTTGCAGCATGAAGCAACCCTGTTCTTTCACAGATTGCTATGCAAGAGCACAGGCCCTGGAAACTGAGAGCAGAGCACCAGTCAAGTGAGCAATGGAGATGCTTTTGCTCACTTGGTTGTGCAGAACCTCTCACAGTGCTGCACTGTGTTGCATCTGCTTGTGTTTACTGCACCCTCTCTTTTGTAGCACTTGATAAGCCCTTCTCCATAGGGTGAGGGCTTTCATCACATGACTGAAGGTCTGGTCTTCATCAAAAGCAGCTAGTTATCTGCTGTGCAAGGTTCATTTGCTTCAGAGGCCTGGCAGAAGAGAGGTATCAGAAAGCATTTTGTGTGATGGGCATTTTGAAGTGGGCTATTGCAGTGTCATGAAGTGTCAGTGTATGTCGGAGTAGACTGCGAAGAGCACTGAAGAGGGTTAAGAGCATTTGGTGTCCAGGTTTCACCTGGAGGTAATGACCCTCTACATCTGCCCAGGTTTATGGCATTTTGAGTGTGTGAGGAACAGATAAAATAGCCCTGTCCAGTTAAAAAGCGGACTAGCGAGAGAGTTACAATCCCTTTTTACACATCTATTAAAAGTTTATGGTCCTTCACAGGCTGTCTGGGGGCAATAAAACTATTGTGTCTCATTCTAATGGGCAAAGACTCTAACAGAAATAGGAAGTGGTAGGAATGCAATACCCTTTTTCCTCCTGACATGTAACAGCATCATACTTTTCTGGTCTGCCTTAAATATCATGTTGTGATTCCCTGATAAGCAGAGGAAGAAACTGTGGTACTTGCTTTTCAATAACAGCATGAGGCTACACAAACAGTGCTGTGACTCCACAGACTTGTTCAAAGAACAAACCATATCCAAAGACCCCAACAGCTCTGAAACAATTGCGTTCATAGTTAGAAACAGGCATTGCGCAGTTATTAAACTTATCTTTGGAGTGGATAAACAGACTTGCAGGAAATTCTCATGTCCAACCTATTAAGCTTGATAGTCAGCTTCTTTTCAGCCCACCCAGCTTGCCACAGAAACTTTGATAAGAAATCACAGCAATAGGTTCTCCCAAGAGTACATCATTGCTCTAAATTTCATTTGAATAGTGTTACTTAGATGATTTCTGACTTACAATTAAAATGTGTCTTAAAATAGTACAAAAACATATCTCTACAGGTAATGTATGTTTATGATTGTGTCAATTCCTTGGATTTTTGGAACTGTTGAAATCTGTTACCAATCTAGCTGTACATAACAATATTTGGACTATTAGCATGAATAAATGAGATATATGATACCTTTTCTCCCTTCAAGTGCTCTATTCTTTTTTTTTTTTTTTTAAGAAAGACATTTCTAACATTCCTCGACTACAAACATAGACTACTTACTGTGTTTATTGTACCTAATCTCAATAGCTCCCTGATGTCTTATTAAATTCTGCTTTCTTGTCTGAAAATGTTGTGCTTGAGACTTTTCATTTATGCAGCTACCTTTTTTGAAGTTGCTATGCATTCTTACACTGCACTGAGATTATCTGCAAGTCCCAAATCTGATACTTTGGTTTCCATATCTCCCCTAATGTTTATACAGTGGTGTCTGTACACATGTCACTGTTTTTATCCCAAAATGTTTACACAGTATGTCAGTAGAATTAATTCCTAGGCATGTGCTTCAAAATAGCTTCAGCGTTGCCAACTGGGCAGCTCTGAAAGTGAACTTGAGAACAGTTGTGCTGCTTGTTCTCTGTGAAGGTGTTGGCTTGAGCAGCTTGGTCTCCAGTCTAACTCTTTCCTTACCACTGGCATTAGAGATGATTTCAAAGGGGGAAGAGAGTTGCTTATCAGTACCAAATCACATTCGTAGGTAATAGAATTGCTTAGGACTTAATCTTTCAAACTTTTCACCTATAAATGATGGAGGAATCACTTCATTTTGCAATCTCTTGAATATCAGCATGATTTCATCTTGGTTCTTACTTGGGAACAATATCACTCCATTCCATGGATCACATCTGGTATTAAAATTTGTTGCAGGTTATTATCTGTTGCTTTCCCTTAGCTGATACCAAAATTCAACTTAGATTTAACTGCATCTGTAGTTATCTGATGGATCCATTAGAAGTGAGATTTCTTAGAAAACTGTGAGAGCAGATGTTAAAAGTGTCCTTTTTAAGCATTTCTGTACATTGGTAAGAGTTTTACAACAGTGGTGTATTTTATGGATTTGCTTTTCACTGTAACGCACACTGCTTTCTTCACTGGATTTATTTTCATAGGACTTGGTTACACTGGGATATGTCTGCATCTAGAACCACCCCTGAGGGAGGGGCTGAGTTGTGAAATATCATTCATTTTACTCTGTACGCCGAGCTGCTGCATCTTACCCTTTATTACTGTGGTGTCATTTCCTACAGTGGTTATGAGAAGAGCTTGGTTGGTGGATCTCAGCCCAAGATCCTCTCCATCCAAAAAAGAAACTGCTGTTTTATCGTTTCAGCATTTGTCTATAAACAATCTGTGTCCAGCTGTTAAATACAACCTGTTCAAAAGTAGTTTCAGGTGCCATAGGTAGTCCAAAATAAAAAGACCGAAACAAATCACCTTTCTCTTACTTACCTGTGAGCTCTGTGACCTTGGCAAAAAAACATTTCAAAGGTTTTTCTTCAGTGTCACCTTTACTATAGGTGATGTTTCAGTGGCAAAATCAAGGTTCGTCAGGCTGTGTAGCTTTTCTGGTATTCTCTTGTTTAGCCCTGTATGTATTCAGATGTATCCGAACTCTTTGGTGATCTGCCACTGGGTCTTTTAGCAATCAGTTGCAGGGTTTGGGTTTTTGCTCAGAGGTCAATGCTGCACATCTGCTGTCTCACAAAAGAAATTTGCAGCTTTGCTTTGTACATGGGTACAGATATTTTCTCTAGTCAGCAACATCTATCCATTTATAGCTGATTAATTATGGAAGCTGAACAGAGCTACTGCAGCAGTCTTTGCTATTGTCAGTGGGAACTAGTGGTTTTAGAAGAAAGATATCTTTTTTCCTTTCTTCCTTTTTTTCTTTTTTTTTCTTCTTTTTATTTTTTTTTTCCTTTTCCAAACCAAATTAAAACATTTTCCAGCTTGCTGGAACATACCTGCAAGCTGTTCTCTTGTCTGCATGCAGCCATGTAACCTCAACTCTTGCTGCGTGGCACCCTTATAGTGCAGCTGACCACTGTTTCCTTGATGCAAACTACAGGCTGAGTGAGATTTCCAAAAGGCTCTGTAGGCTCCAAGCAGCACAGGCAGAGGCATCACTTCTGCTGCCTCCCTACCTGAGCCCAGAGCCAGCCAGCTGTGGGCTCCCCAGGCAGTACTGGGTGAAATGCAGAGCCCTTGATGTTTTCTTCTCTAGCCAAAGAGACTTCAAGCCTCTTCTGACGGCACCCTGGTGTACTTGTTTGCACTGCAAAAATAAATGTATAAATGTTATCAGTAATACAACTGAAGGTGTAGCAAAGCACAAAAGAATGTTTATATTCACCTTTTATGGGGACCTAAGCCTCTGGTGCCTCTGCTCTTTATATATGGCCAGCTCTGTTGTTGCCTTGTCCTCTGCTCCAGACCCTGCAAAGCCAGGAACAGATGCAGAAGCAAGCTTTCTTCCTGCCAAGCTTTCTAAAAATAGCTCATCCTATGGTCTGCACTGTGCTGACACCAGCTCCGCAGAGGCAGGGGTAGCAGGGGAGCTGCTTTATTCATGTGGGAGCTGCTTTATTCATGTGGGAGCTCAGGCCCATTGCCTTCACTTCCTAGCAGTCGTACGCAAACCAGTCCATGTTGCTTTAGTGAAGTAAGAATTCATCAGCCTCAATATATGTCTTGCTTTTTCACCCTGGTGAGAAGCTTTTCCTCCTGGATGTTAGAAAGGTGTTCAGTGAGTCCAGTTATCTCCTGTTTGTGTGACCACTTGAAGAATGTTGCCTTTTTTCCTTTTTTTATAATTTAGAAAAAGACCCATATGTGTATTTCCTGATGTTTTTTTTTTGTTGTTGTTGTTACATTCAGTGAAAGTTAAACACTCTGCAAAAATACGTGAGAAATTGGTATAATTTAGAACTTGAGAACCACTGAAACAGCAAGCAATTAATATGTACAAGAAAAATACCATTCCTTCTTTCTCTTTTGCATCCACATACAGACCGTATTCTTTGTTATTGTTGCAAATTCAATTGCCTACAAATCAATTTGATTTGAGGAGAAAACAGTTTTTAAAAAAAAAAAAAAAAAAAAAAAAGCTAGATGCTGCCACCCACAGGCCTGGTCTTTACTCTGCTTTGTTTCAATGCTAGCCTGATGATACTTTTTCTGAAACATGTACCAACTAGCATGTAATTCTCAGTTGGGAGGATGTATTAGAGTATCTACAGTACCGCAACTGTATCCATGTAGAAAATGAACTGTGATGAGTTCGGTCATTTTGTCAGCCATTTGAGTTAGGCAGGAAAGTAGTTTTTAGGCTAACCTTTATACCAAGTAAAGCCTGGTCAGGTGCCAGTGGAGGATCCAGGTATGACAGCTGCTCTGTCATCTTCACTGCTGTGACAGTGTCTGCATCACAAACATCACCTCTTCCCTCTAATTTTAGAAGCTGGTTAAAAAGAAAATTAAAAAAATATATATATAGGAAAAATTAAGCAGTCAGCCTGAAGGGGATTATTTAGGTTGATGGTAATGCATTAAGCTCAGTGGTTCTTGTTAACATTAATGAGGATTGCAGGAAAACTTCATTCCTCAAGCTCCTGTGGTATTCTCAGCTCAGCGCTGTGCCTCAGAATCAATGAAAATGTCCTGAACGAGTCCTAAAGATTTAGGAAATGAATGAGGAAATTCAGATGGGAAAGCTTTGCTGTTTCAGGGAGAGGGTGCTGGCCTGGCATGTAGCCACGTAACCTCATGAGCTCCCCTCACCTGCGTTCTGCGCAGGCTTTAGAGGTAACACACATATCCTGCATGTGAGAAGCAGAGGCACTTATTTGTGTTGTTATCCCGGTGACACATCTCACAGCTGTGGGTTCTCCTGGCTCACACGTACCAGGCTGCAGTATGAACACCGGCACAGCAGCGGGATGCTCTGAGCAGGTGCAGTTTCTGGCATCCCACAGCATGTGAAATACAGAGTTTGGGTGCTCACCCTCAATCAGTTGCTTTCCTCGTAACTAGCAGTTTGGTAACGAGCGAGATTGTTTTGGGCTCTCTCCCTGGAAAATGCTTTCCTTTCCAGAATGTGTTGATCTAGGAAATAATGACTGAAGCTTTTCTTCCTGACTGTTACCCAATTATACCTGCTTAAGACATAGCTGAAATAAATTACGGGAGACATAAGCCAAGGATTTTGTGGTTGTGTGAGCTGAGACCAGGAATATGCATCTGATCACTCATTGCCTTTGATTCTGTAATTTGTGCATTTGAGAAGTACAGCAGTGAAGGAACCAATCTTGTTATTTCTGGCTAGGGGAGAAATACCCCGTTTTCAATGGAGGGTGTAAGAGAGTGTTGACGCTTGGTAGGGGTTATTTTACCCACAGCCTGTACTGTGGGTAACCTCACTGAAGCTTTAGAGAGGAAGGTACTTGCAGGATATTCCTGTCCAGCTTGGTTGACTTGCTTGGCTTCCATCTGGCAGAGAAGCAGCAGGGCTGTCACTGTGCCTGACAGCGGCTCTGAGGCCTCACCCACCGCTGCTGCCAAAAGCCAAGAGCCAGCAGACAGCTCCTGCAACTCCTCCTTAAATTCCTAGCCCCTGGGGCTTCCGTGCCTTCACCAAGCGTCCTCTGCTTTCCCCCTCTAGGAAATCCAAGGTGCTGGGCTGGCCAAGTGGCTGAGCAGTACACAACCCGTGTGTGCGATTTCTGGGCTCAGTGCAAGCAGAATGATGGCGTTATTGACCATGGTCTTATTGCACTGCGACTATGCCTCTTGTTTAAAAGAGGAAGAGGGAGAAGTATTGCGTTTTCTTCTATATAAAGTGTTGATTTCCAGAACTGTTAACTCCTTTAATATTCAGATATGGTTCATGTGTTCTTGCATGAACGGGATGGATTATAAAGAGGGAGAGGAGGATTTATCTTTACTCCTAGTTATTTGCAATATAAAGAACAATCTGATAAATCGTTTTATTTCTCTTGCAGCCACCTCCCCAGATATATGATAAACAGCTGGATGAAAGGGAACATACAATCGAGGAATGGAAAGGTAATCACGATTTAGGATTATATGGAAAGGGGTATTTCTGTGGCAAATAAGCTATGTCCCAATACCAAGTGCATCTCTAAAGCTAAAATAATTCATATCACAGCAAGAAGTGAAACCAGCAAACTGGTGCTTTCATAATGAGAACATAAGATCTGAATGTCCTGAGAACCACCATTATCTGCACAGGTCAACATGAACTCCGGAGTGCAGATTACAGTGCTACATTGAAATTTAAGTTGATCATCTGCCGAAGAGAGTGCTATGTAGCATGATGATAGATCAGAGGTTTTCTTATACTTGATAATGCTATATTACTCTGCTGCTTCATTTCTGGGCAGTGGAGCATTAAACAATTCATGTGTTATAGCTTAACCTGATTTGTCTCAATTCAGCTCCAAAAAGAGGTGGTCACAGAGGAAGGAATGGAACAGTGAGGTCTTAGGCAAGTAGAGCTGTCAGACTCATGAAGACAACGTAGGGTTGTCTGCACCTATACTGCACCGATAGGAGGGCTGCTGCTTCCTGATCTTGTTGTTCCTGATCACAGGCACTGGTTCCTGTTTGTGACTGTTGCAATTCTGTCTTCCAGAACTCATCTACAAAGAAGTAATGAATTCTGAAGAAAAAACTAAAAATGGCGTAGTAAAAGGACAGCCTTCTCCTTCAGGTACTCAGCCCCATTGAATAACTGTGTGTTGTCTGTACTGACAAAAGGAAAACGGAAGGAACTGAAGCACTTGGCCTACAGCAGCAGTTATGTAGATCAATTTCAGAAGTTGAATTCAGCACTTTTAATGGGTTGAGCTTGATTACCAGAACTGCAGTGTCAACACTCAAAAATAGCTCTGCTTGGTATTTGAGACATAGTTGCTCTAGTAATAATGCCTAATAATATTTATGGGTATGATAAATGTTGAATTGTGTTACTGATAATCTCATACAGGTTCATTTTTCATCTTAGAGATTCAGAGTGATTTGTAAGGTTTAAACATGGTATTTTTGTCATTTTACAAAGGAAGGGTAAAGTGGGATGCCCAAAAATACTGTCACAACTGAAATCCTGGGCTTGGTCTCCTAGGCCTTAACTAAGGAAGAACCCAGCTTTGCCTCCCCCACACTCATTTCTGCACTGTCACTAGATGATTTGATGCCACCCCATTCTACTAAAGTACCTACAAGAGCTAGGCTTTTATCAGAGTGCCTGGAGGCTTTGCTGGCTTGATTTGGTTTGTTACTCCTTTTTTGAATCACGATGATGCCTGTGTGATCCTAGCTGACAACTGATCGCTGGGTGATTTGTAATTCTAAGAAGCCTAGATAAGAAGTGGAGGGTTAAGATATGATATGAGCTACACCTCTTCAAAACAGACTCGAGGGAGAGAATTTCTTGGTAAACTCTTCTTGGGTGTTACCTAATGTCTGAAGTTTGCGTGGTCCATATTCAGCTTAGTGTTGCTTAAGATGGTCTGTGTACTTACATGCCTGTTGCCATGGGGTAAGCGTTCTCTGCTTTTCCTAAACTGCAAGAAGTTGTGGGGTTTCAGGTTTAATCACGTTGGTGTTCGTTTTCGTAGCACAGGTGCAGCAGTGAACAGCAGTGAAAGCCTCCCTCCGTCCTCATCTGTCAATGACATCTCATCCATGTCCACGGATCAAACTCTGGCGTCTGACACGGACAGCAGCCTGGAAGCTTCTGCGGGACCCCTCGGTTGTTGCAGGTGACTAGCCGCCTGCCTGCGAAACCCAGCGTTCTTCAGAGGATGATGTTGTTGAGGAGGAAAAAGTAACACGAGTTAAGAGATGAAGAGAAATAAAAAAAAAAACAAAAAACAACAACAACAAAGATTTAAATGAAACAAACAAAAAAATCTTTTCAGCCTGCTTCTCCTACAGAATTATGTAATGCAGCTAAGCTCGAGTGTATATTTAACTTATAGTTGCTCTGCTTTGGTCTTCTTCCAATGATGCTTACTGGGGGGTAAAAAAAAAACAATGGATTATTCTAATCCATGTTTTTTTTTGTCTGTCCCCGTAAGATGCAAAATTAATGGCTGCAAAACCAGCAACTTGCAACTGTCCTTTTCACACTGGCATGACAAGGTGTGCAGTAACCACTCTAAAACATCCGAGTGTATATCTGCCTTCACTTTCTGTTCTGTTGTCTTCTGCTCACTGAGGCAGATAGGGATATACAGGCATTTTTCTCCTTATACAAATAGCACACACACACGCCAACAGGCTTCTGGCCGTGTATGCAGCTGTGTGCCTATAGGAGCACGTGCACCTGCATACATCCTCCGTATGCACTCCACAACTAAATGGCCCATTTCAGGTGAACTGCATAAATACTTCTGTGATACCACCAGTACACAGGCTGTTTCCTTGGTCATTGATGAGGTTGCATATCTATCGTGAGGGTTTGTGGAAGTGAAAATAACCACATCAAGCTGCGGCTCCCTCAGAGACTTGAAGATGTAGCACCAAAATTTCTGCTGAGACTTGTTATATATATTTTGAGATAATAACCAGTTTGTATTGAAAGAAGATGCCACAGAGCTGCACATGAAAATGTGTGTGAATTTTAGGAATTGTTCTGATTTTTAGAGCAGATAAGCCAGGCTAAGACCGGGTTAGAAGGAAGCACATGTATCTTTGCAAGTTACAGGGAACAAGAATGAATGGTTTTTACGCATGTTTATGCCCAGAAAACTTCACCTCAGCAAGCAACTCTTCCTGTCAATATTGAGTTATCATCTTAGCTTACAAATAGGCTCACTACTGTGAGTTCCAGCTATGTTTATGTCTTAGGGGGTATGAGAAGGTTGGAGAACAGGTAGACTGGTCAAAAGGACATGCAAAATTTGATTTTATTTCATGCGTATGTTTTTACTGAGTTAAACAAAGGAAATTTGCAACCCTCTCCTTCTCGGTGTATTTGCGGCTTAGAGGTTGTTCTCCCTTTAATCATTCCCTTACAGGAGCCTCCACTACTAAGAGAACAGGCTGGCCTGGATGCTTTTGGCTGTTTACTTGCTCGTGGCAAATCACCTAACTCCCCGGGAAGTTTTACCAGCTGTGTTACATGGACAAGATCCACACAGTGCGTGGGTCTAGTATTCCTGTTCTCTAATAACAAAGAGTTGTAAGAATAGACAAGAATACAGATCAGTCCAGTTCTGACAAGCACCAAAGAACTCAGGTTGTGCCAGAGAATACGTAGGCTTCCCAGTGGTAAGTGACAGCAAGTGTTTGTATCGGAGAAGGGCAAAACTACACATTCCATTTCAGAACTGAGTATTTTTCCAGTTAAAACAGCAACTGGCATTTTCCACTGCAAGAGCATAATCACCTGAGCTGGAAATTAACTACGATGTGTGTCATCTCTCCTCTTGCCAGTGTGTGCCATGTAAAACAAAATGACGTAACACTGGAATGCTTTTCCAAAAGTCAAAAAGATTTTTTTTTTTTTTTAGAATATATTATTGGATACTTTAAAATCACTCATCATTACATATTCAAAATTCTCCAAAAATAGAAGTGTTCACTTAGGTGGCTTACAAACGTACTGTTCTGCAGTACGAAAAAAAAAAATTGAGTAGCAAGTCAGTTTTTTTTCCAAGGGAAGAAAACAAAAGAAAGCTTCTCTTCAGGGTGGGGAGGAGGGAAGATGAGAGAGATGGGTAAGAAGTAGGTTCAGGTCCGGTGGTGGATCTGAGCTGCCTCCAAATTGCTGTAAGAAATGGTGTATTTTGTTTTTCTCCAAGGGTATTTTTGGTAGATTTTTTCTGGAAAAAAAAAATAAATGAAATTAGGTCTGTGATTTTCTAAAAACTCAGAGTAGTAATAGTGAAAGCAATAATTTACTACTGCTAAAACATTTAGCAATATTCTCTCTTAAGCCATGAAGCATCAAGTTGTTGTTCAGTGAGGTAATGCTCACTTGAAAGCCAGTGGTCATAGAAGTATTCAAAGGTAAACAGCAATGCTTTGTTAGGTATGAAGGCAATAACTCCAAGGGTGACTTCTTAGCAATAATGGAATGTATCGCCTCCAGATTTAAATGATTACAGGTATATATTAGTAGCGTTCAGATATCTAGCATCTGTTTTAAGTTCCTTATTTTTCAGCATTTTAGTGTGTTATTTAACCAACAAAAAAAAAAAAAAAAAAACGAAAAACAAACCACAACAAACCACTCTCAAAGCTAAGTGGAACTACAAAAATACAGCAGATGTAGAATGTAGGAATTAGGAATAATCACAGCTCATCGCCAGTGATGACATGGAGATGTGGCACAGGCAGTAGCAGAAAACCCATTTGTAGTAGATGGATGCTTGCAGATCATCTGTGTTTTATCTGACAAAGCCAAAAAACCCTACACACAGTCCAGTGGTATAATTTAGTCTTGTTTGATTTCCTGAGTGCTGGGGAGAGAACCGATTACCGCAGAAAATGTCCTGCAGATGGGCAGTAAATAACCCCCCAGCACAGAACATATACAGCTTCATTCCCAGAAGCCCCGATTCTGCTAAGCACCAGAGCTGTACACACATTTTGTGGAGATTGTAGGGATGTGTGTCTAATTTTCTAAGTAGCATGTGCTCTTTTTTGTCCTTTGTTCAGCAGTGATCGACATAAGCATGTGTTTAAGTGCCTTGTCGAAATGGGGCCTGTATCAATTAGTGCATCTCGTTCTATCCTTCAATTAGTCAGCCTCCTCGGTGAGCAGCTCTGGCAGTGGGAGGAGACTTGGGGCTGTCCACACTGGACAGCAGAAAAAAGCCATTGACAAAAAAAAAAAAAAAAAAAAAGCAATAGTTCCCTTCAGTCCTGGTCCTTGTATGGTCCTGTCCAAACTGAAGCGGCAGCCATCAGGTAGGAACAGCATCCTTTGTTCTACTTTTGCCTGGGAGGTTGGTGTAGTCAGCTGGTATCATACAGGAACGCAGTACCCTTGAATAATAGATGGCAGTGACGACAATCCGTAGCTACGCTAAGGTGCACAGGTATTTTTCTTTCAGATGCTGGAAGTTTGAGACCCTTCTCTTTATGTCTTGCTGCTCATTATTCCAATGTTCCATGCAGTGTGGTCATGATAAATGCATTTTTTTTCCTTGCCAGTGATCTTTCAAGTCTACCTCATAGATTATCACGTTAGCACGTAGTACTTGAGTAATAATTTCACCTCATTCTCAGGTTTGTAGCCGTATGTAGAACTGCCACTGTTACAGGGATGTAGGAAGGGGGCAAAGCACGAAGATTTAATGACAGATTTTTCAGATTATTTGGGCACTGAAGCAGCAACCTGCCTATTGGCAGAAGGGGGCATAGGTGTGTATCTTTTGTCAGCACGAATGTCAGCTGGACACCTTGGTATTTCTGAAAATACGCCACAGAGCTCAGCAGTATCTGAAGTGTCTGAATAGCCTAAGAAGTTCTGTCCCAGGTGGCTCACTTCAGATAACTATCAGCAGGGCAAGGAAAATGACAGAGGCATTGTAATAATCAATGGCTAATCAGAGCACTAGCAGCAAAAAATAGCGTTGAGAAAGTAGAGAAGTCACTGATAAACATTCCAGCTTTATTTTCAGGTGGACTACTTCCAGATAGCATGAGAAATTTGGAGGAAAAAAAAATATGAAAGGTCAGAATTGCTCCTAAGAGGTCTCTTTCCCTTTTCTTTTTCACTGGTGAGTTGAAATGAGGAAAAAGTATTGAGTTGCTTCAAATTGATGGAAGGTTACGTATGTTTTCAATCCAAAATGTTTTATAATTTTTGAAATCACTCTTCAGATGCTGACTCAGTAGTCAGAACAGTATCTTGTGAGTTTTGAATATATTCTGCTAGAATGTAACATACCTTCAGAGATTTCAGGTATTTGTTTGAGGTGGTCACAAAGTGTGAATCACGCTGTGGTTGGGAACCCTCCCATGCTATCTCCATTTCCGTGGCATAGAAACACACAGGAATCTTCAAGTCCATGTTATATAAAAGAGAGCTTAAAATTCAGTGCAAGTATGGCAACTTACCCAAAGAAAAAGAAGCCACAGAAAGCCTGATGAGGTGCTTCCCTGGTGCACTGGTGTTTTTCTTCTGGAAATCATCAGTTTGTGCATGATGCTGGCCTCAAGAGATGATCCACGCCAGATGATAATGTCACTGTGCCGCTCTTCTAAGTTTATAACCAGGAGTGTTCATCTGTTAGGTTTTACCTTCACATATATTGCTTTACCTTTGGGATAATGATTCTGAAGAAATTAGACTTGTTGGCGTGCCTTTAGGATTTTTTTTGAAAATACTGTTACTAAATTGATTTGGATTGGTGCTCACTGATAAACATTACAGGACACAGATTGCTTTTCCCCCCACCCCCTAGCATCCCATCTCATGAAAATATGCTAACGATTAAGATGAAAACTGCCCGAGGGAGTCAGTTTGAGCAAATTTCCCACCTCAAAAAAAAAAAAAAAATTGTTTTGAATATCCTGAAGTCATTGTAAAATATACTAGAAATATTTTAATTCAAAATAACTTTTAAAAGCCACAGTTAGTTGTATTATAAATATTGCAGTATTTAACATGATCGAATAATTCTAATTTCAGGTCTTTCTGTATGCTGATGTTTTAAATTTTCATGTGAATTCAGACATGCCTAACAATGACAATAATACATTTTCTAACAAATGCTGCGTGCTTCCAGGGACAGCAATGGGCAAGGCAACCTGCAGGGGAGAATTAGGCTTTCCTTTTAATGGTCTGGCAAAAAAAGAAGTCTGAGTTAGTGATTTATTTTACATTTACAGTGTGTGTGTGTGTACGTGCAAGAAAGAGAGGGAGTGCAAATGGACGTGATTTTTAGAACTTCAACTTTGTATTCATATTTGATCCAAATTCTCATTGTGGATAAAGAGCATAATTGTAACTAACATAATCACACATCTTCAAGCATCTGATGGCTGTGCTTATTTGAACTTCCACCAGTTTACAAAGGACACGGTTACCTATCTGCAAGCTCAAGGTGATTTTTTCACACACGTGCACACCAAAAGAACATAATTGTGCATAAGGTTTGAATATTCCACACATAAATAATGTCTTAATTAGAAAGATGGGGAGTACAGGGGAATGGTGAATGTGTCATCTTCACTGATGAGCTGTAAAATAGACCTGTCCAGTGGAATTTAGTGCAGTCTGCTTAACATATTAGGAACTTGCCAGTGCAGCCTGATTATTTTTTTTTTAATTTATTTTTTTTTTCAAATTAAGTATCAATTGTGAGAGGTGAGCTGTTTAACTTCATTTCTGTTCAGGCTCATCTACCCATGGCAAGTTTGAGTTTTAAGAAGGGTTTGATTTGACAAAAGAATGTTGAAAAACTCCAGCTGAGGCTTATGGTGCCTTTTTACCTGTGAGTGAAAGGATGAAAAGCACATATTGAAGGAAGACGGTCAGTTTGGGAAATAAATGTATCCCTACCACATTTATCATTTCAGACAGCTAACCCTGTCTCTTTTGTTAATTTTCACTGAACAGGGCCATTCTTGTCTTCTGGAAAGCAAGATATTTATAATGTAAATAGTTGTATTGACTTTTTTTTTTCCTGTAACTAATATGTAATATTCCAACACATGACTACTGATAGACCTTTTTGCAGTAAGGCCACTGTATGCCTAAATATGGTCGACCTCTGACCTCTTCCTAAGTCAGTCACGTGCTGAAAAGGAGGGTGCTGGAGGTTTCAATGTACATAGAGAATCATGTATATTTAGTAAATGGAGTAAGTGGGACTTATGGCCAGTATATATTAAAGCCACAACAGTAACAAAGCTCCAGATCTTAACTAGCAAAAACAACTGTTCACCTTGCCATGTCCATCTTGTAATAAGATCTAAGTTGCACCTGCCTGTAGTTCTGCATGATCAGACTTCAAAGTATAACTAACAAGATCTGTAATGTATCAGTGTTGATAAACATAGTTTAAAAAAAAAAAAAAAAAAAAAGGAAAAAAAAAAAAAACTCAACCAACAACAGAAAATCAACAACGGCAACAGTTTCGTATCAAGACTGGAAGATGAGACATGTCCAATTTGTTGCACGGTTGTAGCTGAAAGCTGGAACCAGTGCCAGCGTGAGTGGACCGCAGTAGTGACGTCTGTTAAGGAGCCGACCTTTCTTCCGCATTGTTTTGTTCTTACCCTGTTATTCTCTGACTCTCTGTTGTTCCCTTTGTGGATACAGGGGAGAACTCCACCTCAGTCATCAGTGTTTTATGGGTCAATGTTGCATCAATGATTTCTGATTTCTGTTCATTTGTCAATTACTGAACTAGGACGGGAACTTCATTCTCTCCACTTGTCAAAAGGAATCCTGTCAGAGCTTCCTCATGGAGTTACTTCTCACTGCTGTCCTGACTCCTGTCGGTTGGATGACTTTGCCATGTTCCCAATAAACAGCACAATGCAGTAAACCACATTGATCGAGGGCTTCATTAAATGTGTTGTGCATCTGTACTCTCGCTGGGGCTCAAAGTCATGCAGGGACAGGACTCAATTCAAATATGGTATGTACTCTATGCATGACGCCTATATTACACCTTTATGACCTTATAGTGGGGGAAAAAAAAAAACTGCTGATCTTTACAGATGTGGATTCGGACCATCTTTTTGGGGGGAGGAAGGTTGTAGCGAATCTTGGTCCTTATCTTACGTGCCACTTGCTGCTATTCAGAGCAGCCAAGTGGAGGCTAAAGCGGAGCAAAGGCCGCCAAAGGGGGCCGCACACGGAGGTGAATTTCATGCTGTTTGAATGTGATCTTGCCAAAAAGCCTGTATGTCTAGCAGGGGAGACTGTGACTGTTCTAGAAGGAGTGTTGTGTGTTGTTTACTTAAAAACAAGCTTTGCTAATTAAAATAGTGTATTCTGGAGTCCTATTTGAATGGCATAAGGGGTTATCAATGAAAAAGAGGCCAAGTACATTCATGCAGTCCTCCTGGCATCTTGGTGCTTTTCCTGCAGTGCTCACTAGGGGACTCAGATCAAGCTGTAAACATGTGAAAGTTGCTAGGATTACAAAACCAGTTAGTGCTCCATGTGATGTGTTCCGTAGGCTTTACCCTGGCAGTCACCGCTCATTTTAAGAAGCAATTATGGCACTAAAAGCATGTAAAGGGACCTTAGTGTCTGTGAGAGTCGGACTGTTTTCAAGTGGCTTATGAGTTTATTCCTCTGGTTGACTGCCTAAATATTATGTAGAAAAAAATGATGAGGTGACTGGATAGAATGAAGGAAAACAGCCAAATGAAAGCTCTTTATTCCTTCTCCTATCTTCTCCCCCATTTAAAAAAAAAAAAAAAAAAAAAAAGTAAACCAAAATCAAACTAACAGCAACAAAATAGGAAAAACAACATACCAACTGTAGTTGTTACTTGTGGCCTGTCTTGGCCTGATTTTTCAGAGTTAAAAGTACTTCACTCTGCTTCAAGTGAAAAGGAGCACAAAGGTGAGAAGTTAATGATACTGCACTATGCTTCAAGTGAAAAGGAACAGAAAGGTGAGAGGTGCTGCCTTTCGGAAAACACTGCTGTTTTTCTCCCTTCTTGCACAAGCTATCTGTGCCCTGTTTTATCTCCAAGTAAGTCAAACCATACTACACAATGGATTATGTTTGGATTTATCATGAGATTGAAAAACAAAACAAAAACACAGTCTTCTGTCAAAGCAAAGTGGTCTGGGGAGGGCTATATAAAAGAGGGAATTCAAGTACCTTGTAAGCACTATAAAGGGAGAAATTGTTAAGGTTTGTAGCTAAATAGCCTTTCAAACATACTGTGCAGAGCTGGTATTTTTGCTCTGACTTGCTAAAACAGGAGACTTTTCAAGGTTTATTTTTCCCCCAGTTTGTGTATGCAGAGAGTGGCTAAATTAAATGTAATACAAACCTCTGGCTTCCAGTAACAAGGAAATTTGGGCTTTGTGATTCTTACTGCAAAATGGGGAAGATAGGGAACAGCTTTTTGGTTTCACTGGGTGCCATTTGAGACAAATCAACATTCCTCTTTTTTAAGAGGTTTGTCCTTTTGAGGACTCGCAATTTTTATGACCATATTTCAGTTATATGCACCTCACTGAATCCCTATCTGAAGCTGTGACTGTGACTTATTTTTACGTAAACCCAGAGTCCTAAATTCCAGAAAATCTGGAGTTAAATTTGAACAGGACAGGCCTCTTAGAGTACCCCTTGGTATAAAACCGAAATACCTTTTTAGCAACACACCAGCCTTGGAATTTTTCTCCTGCAGTCGGTTGCGGTGACAGCCTAATCATCACTTGCTTGGTAAGAGGTAGTGTGTGTTACACACTGACCAGCTGCAGCAAATCCACGGAATCGTCTGTGCTGAAGCAGAGTTGAAGGCTGGAGATTGGACAGCTCCTGCAAACTCTCCTCTCCCTCCACTTGAGTGGGATGAAGGTCAGTGAACAACCTTTGTGCTCCAACTGATGAACCACTGTGGTGTTAGGCAGCCCATTTAAACACTCTGGGCCCACTTCTCATTCCTTTACCAAATGTATGGCTGCTGTGAGCTGCATGTTAGTCATTTTCTAATTTGGTAATTGAGTTGAAGATTTTTTCTTCTGTGCGGAGCCCTTTGCTGGGGGCTGCTCAGTGTTGGCTACGTTTCTGTGCCCTGATGATTAAAGAGCAACGCTGTCATCGGCTCCTTTCACTGCCCTGTGGCCCAGACTCTCCCCAAGTCCACACTGATAAACACTGAGGCAATCTTAATTTCCCTGTGCTCTCCCAAGCCCATTAACTGCACAGCATGGAGCCTGAACTGCAAATCTGCTGCGCCTGCAAGAAAACACAATTATGGGTACAGTGTAGGGAGTGAGAGAGGAAGTTTAGATGCTTAAATTAATACTCGTTTGCTGATGTATCCGTCTTAGTTTAAAATGGACTGCAGGGCAGGGGTAAATGTTGGTTGTTCTTGATGCTTCTTTGTGATGTTCTGTCCACATTCCAGGTGCACTCAGTTGTGGAATAGCAATTAGGGTGCTGGAGAAAACAGCTGGCTCTCTGAATATGGCTATTTAACAGACAGACTGCTGTTTTTGTTAACTAAGTCTCATCACAGGGAGTGTAATCTTCCAGATTTTAGCCTTTCTAGTGTCATTAGCCTGGAACTAACAATGGGACATTTAACGTGTTTCTTGGCTAAATATGAAACATGAATTATTCCCACCTCTACTTCATGTGTAACACTGGAGAAGAAGGTGAATTATCTTGGATTCCTACTAACTCATGAGACAGAAATCATGAAGGAGTAGCTGCCACAACAAAACAGCCCTTCAGTTTTTGAAAACGTTTAATGATTTAACATGTGAAAGAGGTGGAAAGCTATACAATCTCCCATTCCTGCATTTAACCCAAGCTAGGTAAAGACCTGTCTGCTGTTGCAGGATTAAGCTATTATAGTGATTAAGAAATTGACTGCAGATAACTATGAACTTTTTTAAGCCTTGATCTGTCATCAAGCGTTCATAAAGAGTAACACATTTATTATTTGTTTTGGAAGATAAATTTATGCCCGTTCTTTGCTGGATTTGTCCTCAGCATTGTCTAGGTGATGCTCCTGCTCTTGGAGTAGCCTTACTTTTTCAGTTTCATTGCATCATTTTGGATGGGAAAAGATTTGTTTGGAGTATTTTCAGCAGTTCACGTGATCACAGCTAGAATAAGGATTCACTTTTTGGTTCTGTTCCTTTTTATATATGAATAATGACCCAAAGTAGTCAAATAACTGAAGTTGTGGTTTGGAGGTAGCTCACCGAAGGGTTATGTTAAATGTCCCCACCCCACATTTGTTCTCTGGAGAAGTCTGCCTTGCAGGAGAAAATTTGTGGATGTAGGTGTTCCAGAAGGAATGGAGATTATTTATGTCAGTCCAGAATTAACAGGACTTGAACACAGACAAATTTGGAATGTGCACAAAAGGTCTTTTCAGTAAAATGGGAAGTACTGTAGGGCCCAGCAAGTAACTGAGGGGGCTGAAGGATGACATTCTGGTTTTAAAATCAGTGAACAGTAGGAGAAACAGTCCAGTAAGGAAACCTCATGGCTGGATTCCAAAGCATTTCAGTGTTTCAAGCAGCCAGAGCACTGTCCAAAAGCCCCTTCAAGAGCTTAATACCATGTAGCAGATAGGAATGCATGCTACAAAGCCGCTGCAGAGCACGAGTCATCTAAGATTTTCAATGTATGTGTTTCTGAATTTTTATTATTTTTATTACATAGTAGTTGTAGGATTATTATGATTCTCTACGTAAAGAAAGATTCTCCTTTCTGGCAACATGCAGACATCCCGTAAGTTTTTTTTCACCATAAAGGACAAACACTGCAACACAACACCATGCTGCTGACTGCAGGTGGGTGAGTGGGAGAACGTTGGCCAGGTTTCAGGGGAGTTGTACTCATTGGTTTTGATTTTCTGACATCCTTTTGTCACAAGCTCAAGACACTGTTAGTGGAAAGGGCAATAAAATTACAGTATTATTGCTAAAGTAACTCATTGCCAACAGTTATATGTGATTTCTGAAACATGAATTAAGTTTTAAACGCTCTTTTGGTTGTAATTCCAGCATTAGCAAATTGACTGAATAACCAAGCTGTCACTCAGTTTTAGCACTGGATTTTTAAGCGGTTAGCATTGAGACTAATGTAAACAACTCACTTTTACTGCAAAAATTCACTGGCACCGCTGCGTAATACCAAATCCAGAGGGACTACAGTTCCGCATCAGTTTTTCACTTAGTTGCAACAGCTCACTGGACCATCCTGCAGTTGGGAAAAAAAAATAAATCAAGAGTGTGCAGTACAAACAGTTTTTTAAAGCTGGCAGAGGATGGCAGCCATGGTCATTCCAGCTTCTGCTTTGTGGGATGAGATTCCCTATCCTAGGCTGACATTGCACTCATCTTACTCCCCTGAACGTGATGTTTGCAGAGCTGTATAGACACAGCTGCTCCCTCGATCAAGGAAAATGCTTGATACAAGCAAAGAGTGCCACCTAAAGGCAAACGTGCTGAAGGCTCCGTGGAGAGCCAAATTCAGTGAGCCCTTCAGCATGTAAATCACCTGCTTGTTGCATTTCTTCTCCAGCCAGACTGACCTTGGACAGTTCATCCTGTACTTCATGGTCTGGAGCATTTCTTGGACAAAGCTAGTTCTCCATTTTCAGTAAGTTTTCAGTATTTTTTGTTTTCCAATAAAAGCTATGTATGAAAGTGTGTAAACCCCTCCCTTTAGTGTAGGAGATAACAACAAGGTGCTCAGATGAGCAGTAGGTGATTGTGGCACTGAGCCAGTTCTGTGTGTGGGTAGATTTGGCCATCATTTATCTCTACAAGATGATTTGGAGTTATTGAAGTAAAAATCCACCAAAAAAAAAAAAAAAAAGAAAAAAGAAATGATGTTTTAAGAATTTTCAACTGCCTGGTCTGCATCCAAACTGAAATTACACAACAAAAACTTCTTCCAAGATAATTTCCAAAGATATAGCTAAATAGATGTGCTAGGTAAGCGAGTATCTTTTCCCTTTAGTTAGCTCAGCCACGAGGCAGCTGTCATGCGGGGAAATGGCTTTGTGCTAAGTTCTTTTAACCACAAATCTCTGCTCCAGTTGTTTGGGTTTTGTTTGTCTTTTTATATCCAGTTTTACAGATGGGCTTTCTCTGAACCATACCATGTGTGCAGTTTCTAGTAACATTAACAACAGAGCTTTCTGACTTAACCCAATACCTTTTGGGATCCGTGCAGAACCTTTTTCTGGTTAAATTACTATACTTAACACAAAGCAATTCCCAAACAGGAATTTGTTGCTCATCTCAGCTTCCTGTTCTCTGAAGACTCGTCTTTGGTGAGCTCTGCCCTGGTGCTGTATGGGCTGTCTCCAGCCACTCCAGCTATACTCACGAGGCAATATACATTAAAAAATATATATATATAGTGAAACTGGAAACTTAGGAGAAAAGAGTAAATACATATCTTAAATGGTAACTTTTTCTAAAAATTATATATTAAAAAAAAAAAACTAAACACCATGGTATATCAATCTGTCATTGAGTCCATGTTTCCTGTGTTTAGTGGCTTTAGAGACTGACCGGTCTTATGTCCAGTGCGTTGTGTAATGCAGTAACATCTGTCTTGTTATCCAGGAACAACGTTTGTTGACTGCTCCTAGTACCACAAAATATACAGAGGTCAACCTTATCGTACTACTAATTATTCCTTGTAACAACTTCTTGTAGCAGCGGAAACAGTCAGGAGTGGCAGACTGAAGTTCAAAGAAATCAGACTTGACTACTGTGAGTAATGCTAATTTCAGCTAAGCTTTCCTTAAGATTTGTACAGTTGAGCCTGATGGTCCCATACAGAGTAAAGAGTATAATATTCTAGAAACCATAAATCTTGACAAGTGATGCAGTTTGTATCTTCTGGTTTTAAGGTCTAGTGCGTTTCTTTATTAGGGGCTATTCTGTCAGCTTAGGAAATGAGCCCTCTTAAAGATAATAGCAGTCAGTAATTACCACATCTCTCACTTAACCATGTCAGAGGAACTGCTTAAAATTATGATTACATCTAAATTCCTGTTACTTTGCCCTTAAGAAGTATTGTAAGTCAAGAAAAAAATATGTAGGTGATATTTAGTTAATATGCAGGTAACAGCTACACAATATATTAAGTGCACATGAGGTGTTTTTTTGTTTGTTTGTTTGTTGTTTGTTTGTTTTTTCCACAAAAGAAAATTAGATGGAAGAGCAGCAGTCAGAGCAGTATCAACTACCTCAAAAGCTGCAATCAATTTTTCCAGATATCCCGACCAATTTATTTTTGTAAATCGGAATCTACTAAGTCCTGTGCCAGGCAATGAGTTTGTATCAGGGTTTTAAGTATGAATTACAAGTGTGTGTGTTTCATATGTCAGTAACTCTTATCACAATGCTGAATATACTCAAAGGCTACTTAAGTGAGTAAATGACGTCGTACACAGGCAGCAGTTGCTTTAAATTAGTGTGGTGTTTTGGAGAAATATCCCTGGAAACATTTTGGCACAATGGCTTGCCTTTTCTCTTTTTTCCACAACACTGAAACATGGCAATAGGCTTGCCCCCAGGTCACTGCACTGCAGAGGATATTTTACATTCTTTTCCTTTCATTCTTTCACTACAGAGGAGTTTGGTTGTCTCAATAGTAGTAACAAACTAATCTACTCTAGTGGCTTTTTTGCAATTACTCAAGTCTTCATGCGAGAAGAGGTTGGATTTTTCTTTTAGGGCCTTTTACGTTGAAAGAAAATAAAGCAGGTTGTTAAGGAATGTGGGACTATAGTTTCAGCCAAGCTGTGCAATTAATCAGGACTAATGAACTGATACGCTACTGGACTGTTGAGCAGCCGGCTGAAACAGCCCTGACAGTGTAAGTAATCCAGCTCTGATGCTGCGTTCAGCGTTTTGAACTGATGAATGACTGCCTGACAGCTGTGCTGGCTACAGCCATCACTCTTTTAGGAAATACCTCATTTAGCGAGCACAATAGAACAAAGCAATACCTGCTAATTGGGAATGGTCTTACTGTAGCAATTGGATGTAAATAATACCAAAGCAGAGGCCGGGTTCAATAACACGCGTGCTGCTGTAGTGCCAGGCTTTTGTGACTTCGTGTAAGATTAGTGCCCCTGAAACACAGGCACACAGGCATGTGGGTTTGCACTGCAGAGGAGCAGTGGACTCCCCAGCATTTCTCTCCATGGCAGGAGGACTCTGTTTCTGCACAGATTTCTGAGAGCAATTGCTGGTGTGGGGGTAGTGGCCTTTGATGTCGGATAATTCGACTTGCAGGTTTTGCTTCAGTTGACATATGATGTTTTCCCTGGGGCTCAGTAATGTGAACTGGAATGTTTTTTTGTCACAGAGGCTAAGAACTGGTCTTTGGTTTGCCCGTGGGAGGGAGGCCTCCGCAAACAAACTCATACGGATTTCACCTACCCATCCAGATCGTTTCAAACCTAAAAGACCGAGGCAGGCAGCTCCGAGTCTGGGAAAGAAAATTACTATTCTTCAACTGAGCAGGACTTAAAATAGCAATTAAAAGGACTAACATGACGGTGATAAAAGTACAGGGTGTGTACTCGTACCCTTTAAAGTTTAACCCATGTTCAGGCAAAACCTCCTCCACTGCCTAAGAGGAAATCTGGCAGAAGGAGGTCAGCATCAAGGTCAAACTTTATATACAGATGGAGGCAGAGAAAGAAACTGTTTAACAGCTGAGACTAAAAGTAATTCTTTTCTGGAAAACAACTGAAGAAATACCAACTGAAGCAATTTTGGCTTGTTTTTTGTTATTTTTTGTTGATTGTAACTGATTTTTTTCTGGCCTGAGAGGGAGGTTAGAGCAGTGCAGTTAGAGTGTAAGAGTGCGAGAGCCCCATCCTCTTCTCTGCTCCCAGCTCCTGGAACTTCCACTCCAAGTACCACCAGACTTTTCAGAAAAGTAAACTCATTTCAGGAAATTTCTTATTTATGTCTCCTGTCCTGTATTAGTTGTATTTTTAGAAGGGAGGGGGAGGAAGGACACTGTATAGATTTTAAAGTTCCTCCGTATGAATAAATACTCCATGTATGATTGAAAATAAAAGCGAGTCTTTGAAATCTGAGCCATAGTGTTGGCTGCTTTATAGACTTTTACCTCATGAACACCACCTCTTTAAGAGTACTATCATTATCAAATGCAGCACAACCATGTCTGGGGATTGCCCACAGGAGAATAGCCAAGCAAATAAAAAATTTCTGCCTTGTAATTCAGAGATACTGGACGCAATGCAGTTCTATGGCTCTGTATTGTGCAGGCACTCTGGGTGGTGGTGAGCATTAGACATGACAAGGTTTTCATCTACTTCCTTCACTTCAGTTGAAGATTGAGTAATATGTTGATCGAATATACTGAATTTGCTGCCAGGATTAATTCTGCTAGTTTTTTTTCTAATACTTTGGTATTCAAGAACAGCATAAAAATATTAGCTATCCTTTAGTACGTGGATTACAACTGTTTCTCTAATTACTCAAATCGATTTGCAACCACAGCCCTGAGGAAAAACTTTGTTTTTACTCTAGAGATTGCTCATAGTTTTATATAAATCTATAACCTTTATTTATTGACAGATTAAATTAAAATGGAAATGGGAAGGTACTCTGATAAAAAGCAAAGTGCTTTTCATGCTGTATCCTGGACGCTAGTCTTCTTGCAATTTTATTTAGGATACTAGATAAGAGTGAAACATCCCCTTTCCAACAGCGTCTGAAGTTTCAACGCCGTCAGGATTTTCCTTCAAGCAATAAAAATTTAATTAAGTTTTATGGAATGAAGTCCAAAACACATTAGATTTTGAAAAAATAAATCCCGTGGTTTTAAAAAGTGACATTGTATTTATATATATATTTAGGCTGTCAGGATGCCCATTTTGTTATCTATTGTGTGCTCCCATTTCACATACTACTCTCTTAAGAGTGCTGCCATACATTGAAGATCGCCACTTCCATAAATGCTACTGCTCTTTTCTTATTGTCAGCGCCCCGTGACTCCTCATGTCTTACTGAAAATGCTACAAATCAGGACTGGCTATGCGTAAACATACCCTAAACACGTAACTTCAAAATGCAGCTTCCTAAATTGACAACTAAACTTCCTCAGAAGGCTGCATCTCCATTCAAAAGCACATGCAGAACACTTAGCATCTGTATCTTCTCCATCTGTTTTATAAAGAATAAGAAAATGTCAGAACCAGGGATAATAAGATGTCCGCTAAGGAACATCTGTTATGGTCATGATGCAATTTTTTATTATTCTGCACCCAGTCTGAATTAAAATTTGCACAGGCCTCCCTGTATTTAAGAACCTGTAAAGCAGAATATTAATTTATTATCAATATAAAAAGATTAATTACATTCCTACAGCATGGAATAAATAGAGTTGAGAGTTGTTATTGTTTAATTCAACTCTGAACGCTGAGCTGTGCAGAATAGCAAGAGACTGAAATAAATGTATCTACAAAGAAAGTCAAAGCTGGTCCAAAGAAAATTGATGTATAAACATTTCACAGTGATGTCAGAATTTCTCATGTTTCACTCTAAACAAGTAATTCTGCAGGGCAGAAGGGAAGAGGAGGCTTCCAAAAATGGGGTGTCTGTTAAAGGTTTGGCTGATACAAACACAGTGCATGTTGGGATGGTAACAATCTAGCGCTTTCCTCGACAAGCCTTTCTGCTTAGTGGTAAATTCCAGGTTTTCAGCCATGCTCATCTGTTTACTTAAATAACATTACAGGACCTTGATTTTGGTGAGAACTGTGCTATTCCAGAAGGCTCTCTGTTCTGATGTTTTGAAGGAGCCAGGGGTTTTGGTCACAGCATGCATGCTTATGGCATGACAACTGTGCCAAGAAGGTACTGTTCCACTGCAAATACTCAGAGGGTATTATCCAAAATATAAAACAGTCCAACACCCACGCACACAGATGGCAAAACAGACTGAAAGCTTCAGTAACATGCTAAATCCATGTGCATTTCTGATTTTGTTCATTATTTGTTTTAACAGTCAGAGAAAAAATGTCCAGGGTGAAGAGGCAGCTGCTTTGTTTTTTTCCAGAGCAGAACAACGTGCATCCGACCACAGTCCCATGCGTAAGGAATACCTTTCAGTTCTGCAGCATGGCCAAGACAACGCCAACAAAGTCAGATGAGTTTCAGATTTCTTAAACCATCTGTGGAAAGAGAGTAGTTGTGCAGTGAAGTGTGTTCTTGGGCTACACAAGAGTATGTACAGTGTCGAGCCAGTTCTAAGTGGGCAGTATTCTAAAATAGCTGTTTCAGGATTACTGCTTGGCCTGTATTCTGGAATAGAAAGCACTTCAGCAGTGCAGTAAAAAAATATCCTCTGGACCCCCTGTTGGTAATAATTACCCAACAAGGTAACAAGGACTTCACTCGGAGCATTAGCAGGTACAGTTAATCAGTGCAGCTCCACTGACTTCAGCGTATTTATGGCAGCATCAGTAAATGTTCTTGCTTGCAACACCTCCCTTCATTGCATTTCATCTTCTAGAACCGAATATTTCTAGCCACGCTCCCTGTGTTTCATAACGTACACAAACACTGTAAGTACTAGTTAGCAAAATGGAATAATGGCACTTGCAGTGGTGTAGACTAATGCTCTTAAAGGAAATAAAAACTGATATAAAATGAGATTTTCAAGGTCAAAAATCAAGTCATCTGCTACTGCGGGGGGTAAGTCTCTTTTCTTCCACGGGTAAGTTTCAAAAGCAGACGATGTTGTTGCTGTGTTGGGGACACCAATTGTCAGTCAGTCAGCTTCAGTGAAACCAGAAACTGGATTGCAGTAGGTCAAGAGAAAGTAAATGCATACAGCCCAAATGCCTGCTGATGAGTTAGTGGTTCATGCATACGGTATTTTTCAATTTATGAAGACCTCCCTATGCGTTTTTGTGTGTGTTATTTCTGCCCTTGAAACACAAGGATAACTCTAACTAAAGGACTTCGTAAGAAAAAATCCTTCCCCACACAGTGGAATTTTGGAAGGAATTCCCTTTTTTCCGCGTTTTCCAAATTACTTACTGAGATTGCTTTGATTTTCCCTTGTTTTTCTGCACAAGTACTTTTCTTCTGAGTACTATTTTATGCATAGTGATTCTTGATGAACTCAGAGTTAGAGCACAACAAGCAATATATATATTTTTTTCTCAATTGCTAGGTACATCTGCTTTTAGCCCCCAAATTTGGGTTGTCTACTCATGGAGCAGCAACCACAGCATTTGACTTGGGTGTGCAGTCGCTTAGTCTGCTTGAATAATTCCGAAGACTGAATAAGTAAACAATACTTGTTTTGAACATACATGAGCCGTCTTCAGGCTCATGTTTATTTATGCACACAACTGATCAGACAAATTAGAAAATAAGTTCACAATTTACATGCTGCAGAATCACAAAACAGAGGGCAGACTTCTCCAGCTAAATACTTTGGCAACTTTTGAGCTTATGTACTTCCAGTTTTCAGACTTGTTCTACTTACCAGGTAGGTTTCTTGAGCACTGCCAGCAGAAACTAGCCTACTGTCAAAAAGAAGATAGTTGATTGGTAATAAAATCATGTAATGTCACATCTGCTTCTTTTTAGGAAAAGGAAAATCTATGATGTGATAACGGCACCACTGGATAAAAAAAAAAAAAAAAGTCTCTTGTATAAAAGAATGTCAGGCTTGCTTATATAAAATACACTGATCCTATTGGTGTAAGGCAGCCATACCAGCGCTATTTTTAAAAATACCAATATATTTCTATAGGAAGAGGGAAAAGTTCTTCAAATTTTCAGTGACTCCTGATAAATTTATTTTCCATAATTCAGGTTTTGACGTCCACTCTTAGGCAGCCTAAAAATGTGGCTACTCTCCTCTGGTGATTTCATATATAATGTTATTCCTACAGCTATTTAGCAATTATAAGCTCATTTAGATTAAAATAAAAAAATGAAAATTACATTCTTTCCTACTTTGTTGCCTGCGTGTACGTAATATATGGTTAAGTTCACTTGTCTAAGTCTGCATATGATAAGCCTTGGAGACAATACTTCTATTTAAAAGCGGTAAAGGAAATAATTGATGCGAAATAGTTTCCTGTAACAGAAAAGACTTCCTTCCCCCCAAACACATCTAGCGAAGGGCTGCAGATGCAAAGCCCCCTTATCTGAAGCTTCATTTTGAACTGTCATGTTAAGCAGGTAAGTTAACAACAGACTTGGTCACAGTGCGTTTGCATGCATCCCCTTTATTTTCATTTTTATTTTTTAACAGGAAACTAATAGAGCGTGCCAGACATTTTGTTTCACTTTTTTTTTTTCCCCTATTGTTTTAATGTTTCTCCTTTTTTTGTTCTACTGGTTGAATGAAAGCTGGCCAGCTTCTGCCTCCATCTAAGAGACTTCAAGACTCACCAGGGTCTTTCAATGATGACAGCTCCTTCAAATTCTTGATGTACTAGCACTTTTCAGAATGCTGGGCAAATACTGTTTTATGGGGAAGCCTCACAGCATTAAAGGTATGTATAAATTAACCTTCATCCACTTTCCCAGTTCGTTTCTGGCTAATTACAGTCCAGTCACACAGAAGGATGTCCCCATTTGGTCTGAGAGCAGGAGCGGTCAAGGTTGTGACAGCTCACACCCTGCTTTTATTGACAGCAAACTCTCTGTTGCGGGATAACTGCTGCCTACCACATTGGTGTTGAGCTCTGGTTCTCCAAAATCCTTTGCACTGACTCTCGAGAGGACCTGATTTCTGCAGACCATCAGCTACTGATGGTCTGCAGAAAGTGCAAAGTGTCTACACTAACAAAGAACAACCTCTGTGCAGGTATATGAGAAGTTCAGAGCTGGGGTGAAATGAAGGAATAAGGACTGCATGCAATGGCAGAACATGAAAATATGTGTAGTCAGGGAAAGCCAGAGCCATTACAGAAATGGTCTATCACTATGCAAGGCATAGTCCTTAGCAGGACAGAAAAATGCAGTAACTAGAAAATGTACTACTGCTCTGTTTCTAAGCCTGAAAACAGTCTGTTCTTCCTGAAGTTGTCAAAGTACTTATCAATGGAAAACCTTTGCTACATGAGGATCAGAAAATATGTCGTGGAAAAACAAATGCCATTTTTTTTCTCCAGAAGTAATGGCAGTTTCCCTGTTCTGACCTCAAGCAGATCCACTCTGATATGCATCACAGGGTACTACATGTTATTTGTACTCGTGTGGTCCAAGTAATAAAAGCACTCCATTAATGACAACCTCTGTACATCTTTCCTCCAGCTTTGACTGGTAATGTGGTTATGCTTTACGATCACGGCATGCTATGATTTGAATACACCCTGTTGATATATTTTGCGTTCATGGCAAGTGTGTATTCCTTGGGCCACAATTATTTTCTGTCTCCCTGCACTGTGATGAATTTCACAGAGATGTGGACAACGCAACCAAATCCTAGTACAAGAAACAGAAAAAAAAAAAAAAAAAAAAAGTGTTTTCTGCTTGAACACTTAAAATTGAACACTTGAAAAAGCTCCTTTGAGAACTATCATTTTAGAATGAGATTGTTCTTTGCACTGGTGGTAACAAGACTGAAGGAGCAGCTATGGCCTGAATTCTTACCTCTTTAGGGTGCGTGTGCTGTCCCAGACGGGTGATACAGGAGCATTTGGTGGTTTTGCTGTTACACAGCCTCAGTCTCTGTTCAGTGTTGATGCTGTGCTACGGACTGCTGTTGTCTGAGCAAAGAGGAGCTCTGTTGGTATGCCGTTGTTGCCTGAGAAAAGAGGATGGATAAAGGGCTTGATGATGCCATAAAAAGGAAGGTAGCACCATGTGACATTGCATTGGTTCACTGTATTTTGTTATTTGTTGCATTATTGCATCCAGCTATCATGGCATGTTTAATGACAAAGACTGAACGTAATTGACATCAGATCCATTCCACGACTGAAAAGTAGTTATTGCAATTAGTCATGTGATAAGTATACCTGGAACATTTTATGCTTGGATTCTTTAAAATATAAGCTGCCAAAGAGAATGAGGTACGGTTTCTTTGATTTTCTTAGGTGGCATTGGTAAACCGGTTACGTTTGTGTCAAGCTAAAGAGTTTCAAACTCAGAAAGATAAAAGTTGCTCAAAAAATCAGAACGTTTTTGCATGCTGACTCTGCCTGTATGCACTAGGTTCTGTTGCAAATGTAGCCTGAAATGCTCCTTGCATGCAATGCCCTGTAATTTATAAATGTGCTGCGTAAAGATTTTATTTAAAAGGATAAACTCGTGGTTCCACCATAAGGAAGTAGTTTACAAAGAAGCCCTTTGAAATTTAAATAAGACAGTCTTCTACCTGACGATCTCCACAGTTGCAGGGAGAAAAGGGTATGTTTTATATTCAAAGTAGCGCAGGACGTATTATGAAAGGTAGGGAAGTGAAAACAGATGAGTAACTACTGCTATGTGTAGCCAGAAGAAAACCTACCAGCAATTAAGCAGGAGGCGGATTCCTTCTGGACTACCAGCTCTTCTGTAGGAAGAGCATGAGAGTGGAAGTCAAAACACATCATCTTGAGTGCCAGTGCCTTGCACCAGGTTTCCTGTGTAACCCAGAAAATGTCAGGTCACGCCTTGGTTTTTCCTCTTTGGAAATGTGAATAGTATTACCTTACCTTACGTGAGATTTAGCATATTAGTGTAGGAACAGCTTTGAAAGCTTCAAGAGGCAGGAGCTACAGCTGTGAGAACATTATCATGCACACAATGACACATGAAATAATACAATTGGAACTGTAAAGTCAGAATTGAAAATTAAGTACTTCATTAACGCTCGACACACGTTGTCAAGTGTTCCCTTCACAGGGTATCAGACAATAATGTGGCTTTTAGGAAGCAGAAACTTTTCCAAGGGCGTGTTTCTATTGCAAGCTGTTTTCCGTCTCTGCTTATTCTAAAAGTAATTTATGACCAGGGGATACTGAAGAAATTTCTCTTTAGGGTTAATGACTGTTATGTGTTCTGTTAAGATTTCCAGCTCTAGAAATACATAGTACAACAGCAACATAAAAAGCACAGGCTGTCCAACACACTGCTTCATACTTCAAAATAATTTCCAGTTAACAAAGCAGTAGTAAAATGCCACTAGGAGAAGCAATGTAATGAAGCTAAATACAACTAAGAAAGAAGTTTCTTAAAATGACCCACATGAAAAATGTAATTATTTTAATCACCAGAGTCAATGTGGAACTCCTACAGATGTTCACATGCAATTCACACTGAAGTCCACTAGTGGTTGACATACTTGGTATGTCTATGATTTGATATGTATTACTGAAAATAAAACTTACAGAATTAGAGGGATGCCCCGTACTCTGTGTGCAGAGTTCAGCTCTTTAAAAAGAGCCTTGATTTATACGTTGTGAGATCAAAACTAGCTGGTAAGGGCTTGCAAGAAAAGTAACATTGCCATGGCAGCTTGGTGATAGTAAGCAATTAGGAAGTAAACGAGAAGTCTTGAAACAATGCCTGCACAAATGCACAGACATGCAGTTATTCCAATACAACTAAAAGTAACCCAATTCAGTAGGCAAAACTGTGTGGAAAAGCTGTAGCTTCTCCAGTTGAAATCAGTCCCTTTAGTTTGACAATACGAATTTTGATTAATTAAGAAAACAACAACAACAAAAAACACCTAACAACATCATAACCAGATGTCCCAGCAAATGAGTGACTTTTTAAAAGCTTGTACTTATACAAGTCAAAAAACACATACTAAAATAAGCCTTTTTCTTATACAGGAACACAGAGGCATTTCTTAGGAAAGAGCAAGTTTTTGGTAAAAAGTAATTCACAGCTTGTTATGACAAATGTGAGTAGAAGCACAAATGACAGTAGATTGTACCATATATGGGTGAAAAAATTATCTCCTCTAGAGTCAGATTATGGTCGCTGTAACATGAATATAATTCTGGAGTATAACTCTGGTGTAATTCCCCAGATTTCCGTGTAAATACTCTAGTGGAACTGAAAATAGCAACATCCAAAATGAGAACTATACCTTTAAGAGATTTGCAGACAGAAGAGATTTTGGTGAACATGGAATCACATTCTGGCACCATTAAAGGGAGTACAGCATTTCTAAGGCATCAGCAGAATTCAGCAGAAAAATTTAGGTGAATAGACTTACCAATCTCAACAGCTCAGTGTGAAAGTGTAACAAAAAAGTGCACAAATGCTTTTCTGAATCTACATATCAGATTGTTTGCCTGCAGAGATTCTCTTACTAAAACTGTCATTGTGCAACTTTTCTTGCAGGACATCAAAATCAGAAATAAGGATGACCACCAAATGATGGAATTTACCACCAGGTAAGCAGGCTTTCTGGTTGACGTGTGAGTACTGAAGATCACTGCAAAATATAAAGCTGGCATTTGTGCAAATAAGGTCATTATTCATTTAATGGAAATAGGAAGCTCTTACCATGTTCAACAAATTTCTGCTACCACTTCCACACAGGATGATGCTAAGTTGCGGTGCAGCAGTAGAGCGATGTGCTTAGTGAAGATAAACACAGTGCTTTTAGATTTTGGACAGCTGCAGCAAAAGAATATTCTGAATCCAAGTTGTCTGCCTGGCGTTTAAAACTTGGTCATCTGAAAGTCATTAATTATGGAATTAATAGAAACATGTCAATTTGGGAAAAAAATCTGTCTTTTCTCCCCCCATCCACTGCTTGTCTAGACTCAGCTCTGTCCTTCCACACAATCTCACTACTGTTATGCGAGAGCCTTTTCTTCCAAATAGGCTGGAGTCTGGGACGGCCTTTGTGCATTTCCCAGCCTCGGTGACCCTTCATCTCATTTCAAATCTCAAATAAAAACAACTCCTTTTCTCCTCCTCTCCCTATACATTTTAATGTCTCTCTTCCGCTGTTCTGATTTAACTCTTGACTGTAATATTCCCAAACAAAACCTTCATTAAGATAGACTCCAAAGCTGAATGCAGGAAGGACCTGTTTGAACAAGTAGTTTCTGTCTGGGCAAGATTGTTCTCTACCATATATTTACAACTGTTTCAACCAGTCTGCTTTTAAGTATCTACAGCTAATTAGATTCTGAATATTAGATTTTCTCCAAGATTATCCTTGAGAGCTGTAAGACTTACCATAGGAGAGATTTTCCTAGTAAAATCTATTTTTTTTCTTAGCTGGTACATACGTAACTATAATCCCAAATATGTTTCAGGTCTCTTTTCTGCAATTGTACTGCCGTAGAGCCTGTGAGCACACTTGAAATCTCTTTGGAATCTGCCTACAAGAAAGGTTTCATTACAGGTAAGGAGCCAAAATCACTTTCTTTCTCACAGTGGCACTCAGCCTCATCAGATGTTTGTAGCTCTGTCCCTTGATTGTCATTTAGCTGAAGAATATAAAAATGGCTAACATTTTGAAAGGGATTTGTGCATGAAGCTGCCAAACTTCAGACACCATTGTTGAGTGCTTTTGGAAAATAGGTTCCTGTTTGGGCACCAGAACTGGGAGACGCCCAGAATTAATTGTCACTTTTGAAAATCCCAGACATTCACTGCACTTAAATCTTGATCCTTCTCAGAGATTTAATCTTTCTTGTATGTATTTCTTTTTGCTGCTTCTTTCTCAGCCACTCATTTCAGTTGTTTAGGATCTTTCCGATACTGCAAGGACAACACATCACAGAGTCTAAGTAAAAAAGAAGGTGCTTTGCTGACCAAGAACTTGTGTGTGAATTGCCCTAAGATGCAGCTCAGTTAGGCTTTCCTTTTTCTTTAAACAGTTTTTGTTAGTTGCAAAATGTGCATGGTTAGACTTAGTCTTCCTCTAAACTGACCTTTAAAAGTACACTGGAGCATGCTAAACAATTTTTGACTCCCCAGTTACCCATGAGCATGAGATTAAGGGAGGGTGCTGGTTTAGGTACAGGTTTTGTCCTGATACATAGCCAAGGTGTGGCCAGACATGTCCCAAACCAGGAACATGGAGGTGCTCTTGACTCCCCCAGTTGAGACATATAGAAAGGCACACCTGTTTATTAAGGAGGTTTCAACAAGAAGAACAAATAATGTGATTTGGCATCTTTTTTTCTAGGCAATGATGTACTATGCTATGCAAAAGCACTGAGTAAATGATGCAAGGGTTTGAGGTGGAATAATTGGAGTATATTTATTTGCCAGACACTCTGTGCAGAAGTTAAAGTTTTGTAGATGTGGCTAGCATGGAAACTTCCTCTGAACAGCTAAGGAAAAAGTCACGCTCTGGAATCTATTAAGTTAAGTGCTGGCATTGTCAGTCTTCCCGGTAAATATACATAGCGTTCACAATAAATGACAGAAATACCACCCTGACAAAAGCCATTGCGTTTTTCCAAAGTGGAGACAGTCCAAGGCATCAGTCTTTGTGCACAATGTGTCGTCTTTCTTTTAGTCAGTGATATAAGAAGTCTCTAAAGCTACAGCAACGCTTTTCCTGTATTTGCATCCCTGTAAAATGCATAGTAGGTAAAGATGGAAATCATATTTTCCATTGATCCTAAGCTCCAAGTTTCCTTGTTCGAGATAGTTAATTAAAAAAAAAAAAATTAAATAGTCTAATGAGATAATCGTTAAGGTATTCACACGCATTTACAAGGCTAAGGAAAACAGTGTCCCAAACAGATGCTTATTAGTAGGATAAAGAACAAAGAACTAAATCTTGTTTAGAGGAAAGTAAATTACAATCAAATTTGCAGTCTTTTAAGAGAGGTGACTTTTGGGGGAGGAGGCTGCTTTATTCAGAGACATTGTAGTACAAGAAGGTAATATTGCCTTATTACGTAGGCTGGGCTTTAACGCATCTGTAAGTCCTGTCTAACTCATTACATTTACCCCAAGCAATAATGTGTCTTTGCAAAAAAAACATTTCCCTACAAAGAGACCTTTCTATGCCCCATTTTAAAACAAGGTAAAAAAAGATTATATAGTAACTTATCAGCTATAAATTGACCTGAAGCACAGAAGCAGGGTTTGGGGATAAAATCTACTGCAGATCATCAACATCCTTTAAAAAATAAAAATAAAAAATCTCTTGGTAAGAGACTAACCCGTAGAATGAGGAGGTGGGCCCTTGCTGTAGAAATGTATAAATGTAGAGACCAAAATGAGCTTTCTTCTTGTTAGTGAGGTGTGTAACAATATAGTGAGTTCACCTTAAAATGTAAATAGATAGTTATCAACTTAAGAAACTTGTATTACAAGAAAACAGTATTTAAATTACATAACTAACATCTCAGATTACTGTAGTCTCTTAAAATGTTAATTAGCTCTACCATTCATTCTTACATTTATTATGACTTACACAAAGTCAGTGACACTATTACTTATGGCAGACTCACTTTCATATTGAACCCTTAATACTGCCGTTAGCACAAAGGAATTTGTACTTAATGATGAAACACTCACGGCAAAGCATTTTATTTGCTCTCAAGTAATCATTTCCACACAAATGTCTCAGGAGAAAAATAAACACCTCCTCTTGACCATCATTCTGAAAGAAGTTGGTGGGAAATAAGTGAAACGGGGGTGTTTTTGGCACCTGAGCTGCTGGTCTGTCACGCTACCTGAGAGGAGCCCGCCATGAGGCACCTCAGAGGCGCTCCAAGATGGCTCCAGCCACCAACCTCGCCCTCAGCACAGGTCAAGAAGGCAGCTTTCTGAGGGAACTTCACCTCCCCGAGCAGGCCTTCTCTCCAGAATATGTCTGATGTGCTAAAAAAGTAACGGCCATGTTGGAAAACTGGGCCTAATTTTTTTTTTTTTTTTTTTTTTTTTTTTTTTTGACCAATTTAGCTATGCTGGAGCTGATGGTCGGCTCCCTCCCTTCACCTTCCCTTCGCTACCCCCATAGCCTACAGGACGCGTCGAGCAACAACGCTGCCATTTAATGGACCAGAACCGAGGTAAGTGTTAAAAAATATAAAAAAAATAAAAATAAAAAAGGAGGGGGGGGCAGAGAAGGGCAGCTGGGGCCAAGCGCAGGTTGCCGTTAGCGGCGCCACGGCTGCGCCAGTCCTCAGGTTACCTCCTGCGTGAGCCTGTGCGAGCAGCTCCCCGCCGCCTCGGGGGCGTGAGGGAAGGAGGGCGGCGGCCGGCGGCGGGCAGCGCTGAAGGGAGGAGAAGAGAAGGAGGAGGAGGAGGAGGAGGAGGAGAAGAAGAAGGGAGGAGCGTGGCCGTGCCCGCCCCTCAGCGCCGTGAGGGAGCGGGGCGCCGCGGGAGGAGATGCTGCTGCTGCTGCTGCGCCCTGCCGGCCTCCCCCCGCTGCCTCCCCGCCGCCGCCGGCCGCACGGCTCCGCCAGCGCTGCTGAGGGCTCCTCGCCTCCGACGCCCTGAAGGCGGCCGGTAAGTGCGCGGCCCCCGCGAGGAGGAGGAGGAGGAGGAAGGCTGCACAAAGCTCGGCGGGCTCCGAGTCCCAGCCCCACTCGCTTTGAGGGCCCCGGGAGGAGAAAAGGGGCCGGGAAGGGGGGCAGCCCCGCTGCAAGGCAAGGGGTCGCTTGTGGCTCCCCCAGCGCTTGCGGAGGGGCAGGAGCGGGGCTGAACCTGCCGGTCGGCGGAGGTTTCGCTGGCTCCTTATCGCCCGGCAATCGGCGGCCACCTCCGCAAACCGCAGGGTAATCTCTTCGCCTGCTGGAGATGGTGTCATGCTCCTCAAATTGCACGTTTGGAACAACAAAGGCGGTGACTTCATAGCGAGCCGCTGGGAGCTGCTCCCCCGTACCCCTCCCGCGTGGTGGGGAAACGTTTGGGAACCGGTTTGGTTCTGGAGGTGGGATGTGAAGCGAGTGTGGGACGGGGAAACTGTGAAGGTGGTTGTGGGAATCCGTGTCTGGGCGCCTCAGTGAGGCGCGGGATGAGGAGGAGGGAGGCTGGAAGCCCTCGTGGAAGGAGCTAGCAGGGGCTGGAGCCCGCACGGGTGCATGAAGCCTCTTCAGAGGGAAAGGAGCACGTTTGGTGGGCCTGGGTCCGAGCCCACAGCTTTCCTTGGGGTCTGATCATCAGGTGGGAAGGCCGGCACTGAACGTGTAAGTCCTTAATGTGTCTTGATTCCAGCTCGTTCCTTTGGGCGCAGGCTGGTGGAGTGAGGGTTGTGGAGAAGGCTCGCTGCCTGTGGTCAGCCTGAGCATTGGGCCTCTTCTGGCACTGCCAGTCCGTCTCTGGATGTCTTGAGACACGTTTTAAAGAGGTTTCGGCAAGAGTTGGGATCAGCCAGTACAGAGACACAAGTAGGAAAACAACGTGAGCATTTGGGGTTCTTGTGCAAGAAGTACCGATGAGGAAAGAGTAAATCTGGTCTTAGAATCTTTTGTTTGGTAGCGCGGTTACAAAAGATTTTGCTACCACTCCTAGCACTATCAAACATGCCTATCTGTTCAGCTTTCACACTGGGCATTTGTATGGCAGCTGGAGTGCCTCTTTTCCTACCAGCAAGCGTGTCTCTCCATAAACAGCCTTTATATGTGAGCATTATTTTAAAGGAAGAAAAGAACGACAACGAGAGAGAAATTATACACTGAAGTTAGACTGTAGGGTTTCGTTACTCATTATTTAACCCAGCAGTCTTCTCTGATGACTAGGAAAGTACATGAATTCCCCCTGTAATGAGATGTTTCTCTCACTGTTGCCTGATAAAAAACAAACCTTGTGTATGTAAGGGGTTTTGTACTGATACTTTTCTGTTTTTACTGTTGCTCTGAATACATAGGGTGCATTATAAACTCCATGGGGAAAGTATTTGTACATTAATATCTTTGTATTTCTTTAAATGTGCCTTTGCGTGGCCTAGTTGAGCCTGACGTGTGTAAGGCACCGAAGGGTCTGTGTTTATATTTCAGCCGCTTTAGGGTGATCTGTAGATTTTTTAGTGGAAGGTATGCTTTTGAATATACAAATCACGTTGGAGGATTGGGGTTAAAAAGTTACCAGATGGAAGAGGAGACAGGCTGTATCACAGAGTGCTGTTAGAACAGCTTAATTAAAAAAGTCTAATAGTGCTGACACGGTTGTTGAGAAGAGCTGGAGGCTGAGAGCCACAAGCTTGAGGACACTCAAGTGGATGGAGGAGTGTGTGGCACTGGGAAGCATCCAGGGGACGAGGATGGGCTGAGTGTGAAAGGAGGATTGAGTGCACAGCATGTGTTTTCAGCAGGGAGGCAGGCTGTGTGGAGAAGGTGGGATTTAGTAGTTTGTTTCACAGCTTCACAGACCCCTGGAAGTACAAATGTGCCACGATATGGATGAATTCTTAATAAACACTGCAACAGGACATCTACAGCCGTGATAACTTGTGCATAGCGTTGCTATTTTGCATGCCCCCCTGTGCAGAAGCCTAGGTGAGGGAGGAGATTCCTTCCCCTGGGGGAGTTGTCAGGGCACCGGTGTTGCGTTTGCCCATTCAGTGGGAGGGAAGGTGGTGTGTTTGCCTGCCTTGTTTTGCTGTTTTTCCTTTAGAGGGGGATTTCTCAGCCATGTGCTTCTTGGAAATACAGGTTAAGTATCGCACCAAAGGACTGCAAGTTGAAACACACAGCATTTTATCAGTTGACTCACTTAAAAGCACAGCAAAGCAAGTATTTTAACTTGAACAAGTAGAACAGGAGACAGATCTGAAATACATTGGCACATAGCTGTTTTCCTTCCAACCCAGTGTGGGTCTGAGAAATAATAATTAGCAGTTGTGTAGCACAATAAATCTTCAAAGTGCCTTCAAATCTTAATCAGCAAACCCTAATAACATGCTGTTCCTGCAAGAAAGGTAAGTAATTAGGCAGATAGAATGGGACTGGGCAGATTCTTCAGCGGAATCTATTGTTGGAGCTCCAGTCGCTTGGACAAAGCTCTTCTTTATCACCCAAGCCTTTGAATACTGCTGTGCATTAAATGTCCTCAAATATTTACATGTTAAAATAGCCAACTGCATGGCCTGGGGATCTGGTTGAGATAAGAGATAGTCACCCTCTTGCTTGAGATCTCTGCAGTTGCGGAGACCTTGGTCCGAAGAGTCTCCCCAGTGCTTGTTCCAGAGCACCTGTCAAGATTTGGTCACTCGAACAAGAGTGGCGTCAGAACTTTAAGGGAAAAGGATTTTATTTTGAAGAGCTTTCCTGTTTACCCATGCACCAAGCCTAGGACTTCGCAGTGTTGATGATAGTGGTAAAATTGGAAGTGATTTCCCCAGCACTTTAAATAAGTGAGCCTGTAAGCATTGGTCTGGCTGCCACATTTTAGAAGTGTGAGAAAGTGTTGGTTAGCTGCCTGATGCTGTCAGTCACCTTTCCCTGCTTACACAAACACTGGCTGGAATTTCGCTGTTTTAAAATGAGCTGGTCAGTGAAACAGAGACTCAAGTCCTGCAGTGGTGTGTCATGGTGCAGGAAATATCTGTGAGTAGTTGCCCTAAGCTGTCACTTTCCGTGGGACAAGCTCAGATGGAAAGCAATGAATACCAGAGTAAGTTAATGTAGTATGTCGCCAGTTAAGTATTAATGAAATCTGTGCATCTGTAAAGAAGGGTGGAACTTCTGAAAGCAGTGTTTCCCAGCCCCACCTCCTCCTGAAGTGTAGAGGAGGAAGCTGGTGTTTACAGATGGGAAGGGCAGAAGACGACTCTTTGGTGCCGTTTTTATTTTGTCCAAGCTTCTCTTTTGTGCCAGTTAAATACCTGGTGAGCGAGTAGGCATATTCTTTGTGCATCATTATCTATTAAAATGCCTTCATAAAAGGCAATTGAGTAGTCTGCCTTGGGACAATGATATGCTGGGTGAATTTGAAATCCAATTGCCAGGATAGAGATCTGCTCCACTTAGCTTATGAAACTCCTTAGGAAAAGAAACAGAGGTGAGAAGACTTTGTTCTTAGGGTTTCATTTGTTGTTCTTCATCTTTTATGTGTAAATTTATAATGTCACACCAGCAAGCCACAGAAATGTCTGCGAGAAGTATGTCAAGCACCGCAGAAGACGTAATATCGAAATTGCTGATTTTTGGTTGCTGGTATTTGGAGGGATTACTAGAGTTTTTGCAGGACATTTAGTGTCATTAAGGATTTGTAGGTAATATTGTAATGGCAGATTTCAAATTAGGTGTCACATCAGCTAATTGTACCTGTTTCAAACAGTTTATTGTCAGCATAGATGAGATGGGGCACTTGGAAAAGAGAGGGAGGTTTTACCTTCCATTTCACAGCTGGAAGCAAAGCACAGAGAGAAAGGAACTGATGTAAAAATGACAGGGAAGTGCTGAAATTGTGATTTAATCACAAACTTCTTAGTGCCCTTGTCCAGTGCTTGGGCTAGCCTCTCAGAAAACACCTGTCACATTTTCTGTAGACTCTCAGGTAAAAAGACTTTAGGCTTGTGTGCGCTTCTGCTTTGTTCGGGGAAGGACGTGTTTGGGGATGGGGAGTATTCTCTTAGCTCTGAATGAATTGTGTTTTTTTCTTGCGAAATTGTCTTAGTCAAGAACATTAGTCTGTACCCATGGGAGAAATGTGGGAGTGAACTTCCTATAGAGCTTGCTGAAGTTCTTGAAAATGAACGTGAAAATGGTCTTCATGTTGTATCAACATCTGCCTGTGTGTGGTGCAGGTGCTTGGTTTCAGGCACGCATATGAGGAAGTTTCTTAAAAGTGGCATCTCTGAAGTCTGTTTCATTCAGGAAAAAAAAAAAAAAAAAAGTATCTTGAGCTGAAATACTACCTGGGTGACTATTCTTTCTTGATTGTGCTGTTGCAGATGCATACATGCGCTGTAATCTTGAAATTGATGCTGAGTTTAAGAGGGAAAATTCTGAACCTATTTAACTCTTTGCTCTTTCCCAAGTGAGAGGACTTCAATACAAGTTCTCTACTACCTTTCCAGGATATACCGTTTAGTTTTGTTGCTCTTTTTTTGGAGGGAAAGCTGTTGGATCATGCAGTTTTTTTAAAGGTAGAATATTCTCTTCATTACAGTTGATGCAAAACACTGGATAACTCAGTGGAAACACCAAGTTCTCTCCAGTTTACTATCCTGTATCTCAAAAGCTGTGTGTGTGTGTACATATATGTAGTTGTAGGTAGGTACAGGTGATGTTCTGTCCAAGTCCAATGACAGCAGTCTTCCCAGCACATTCCAGGATATCCTTGTACGTCAGAATCTTAACGCCACGGCTGTTTGCTGTGCAAAACAAAAGGTACGAGTTCATTGTAATGCTGTAGTTAGGCCAGGGTACTGCAGAAACCGTTTGATATGCTGTTGACTTTGTTGCTATTTCAGAATCAGCACTAAAAGGCATGAAAAGTTGATTATGTAAATAATATTTATAGCCAAGTGGCATGCTTCAAGATGTAAGCATCTGTGAGTTCATGTCCATTCTGTAGTCTTTCTTGATTCTTCTTTGTGTGATGTGCTCAGGTAGAGGGCAGGCCCTCAAAGCTTTTACAGGAGGAAAAAAAAGGAACGGAATATAAAGGCTTTCTAAGTTATTACTAAGTACAGGCACAATGTGACTTATCTCATTATCACAAGGGTTATAGATGCTCTTGTTTTCAGCTCCTTGTTTGTGCAGGGGAATTGGTTCCTAGTGATTAATTTTATGTTCCAGATGATGTTTATTTCCCTCTTTATTATTAGCTTTTTCAGCATCTCAATGGTGTGTGTAGGCTGGCTACTGGATCTTTAGTTTTTCATGTAAAGGGTAACCTGTGCCGCCGGCGGTCCCAGAGTTTTTGTGGGGTCACCAAGGAAAGGTAAAGGGACCGGACTCATAAAGCCATGTCTGCTATCCCAAAAGCCTGTAGGATGTTGCTGTTGAAATGTTCGCTACAACATTTCTGACTTAGCAACTGCCTTGGTGCTAAGCGTGTCGAAACCTTCTTGATGGGGCTTTTGAGTTTTTCTGCTTACCGCTTCTGTAGTTGAATTTTAAAACATTAAATGGATTAGAGGGGACTAAATTGAAGATTGAAGCTTACTTAAGCTGTTACAAATGTCTGTGTTCATGCTTCCCAACAAAGTCTCGCCTGGTTTAAATGATGAAAGATTTCAGCTTGCATGTTGCCTGAAGTTATGAAGGCATGAAAAAATGAAGTATTTAGATCTTTTTTTTCCCATGTCATGTCTGGGTAGTTGAACACTGTAGCAGTCTTATTCCTGGAGATTGCTCATCACGATAGCAGTGCAGTAAGGGATCTTGCTGTTTCTCGATCTCCTCTGTTGTTGCAATTTATGGAGTGCAACAATTGATAATTACTGCCTACCCATTTAATGTTTCAATGAAGAATTACAGAATGGAGAAGGAATGGATGTATCGCTTTTAGTGTCTTTCCCATATAACCAGTAAGTGGAAGATCCCATCCTAGTGCTTAGGATTACGGTCAGTGAAATAATAGCTCCCTTTTCACAGGTCTGAGCCAAGCTGTATTTGCCACCAGTGAGTTAACGGGGAGTCTGAGTGCCAGGCAAGCAAGCGTTTGATGCAGTGGTGCGAGCACTACTTCCATTCTTCATTTGGCATGTCAGTGAGTATCAGCACGCGTGTCCCTTGGAGTGAGTCTCTGCAGTACACACCACTGGCTGGACAACTGTGCTGTTTGGGTTATGTGGAGTTGTCCCTCCAGCAGCCTCATTGCAGAGCATTTGTCACTTCCTTACCTGGTGTGTTTCACCAGGTAGTAAATGATGTTTTCTCCTGCGGGGGTCTCTTTATGGTAATTCTTTCAAACATCTTAGTATATTTCAAATATTGTTTTATGTTTGAGGTATATTTTCTTGCTTGTCATTCTGAAGCACATTTTCTTTTGTTTTATGCAAGGCTCAAAAACAGATTTATTTTCATTAATTTGGCTTCAGAACAAGTCAGCATATTGATAAGCGTTAGAAATCTGTAGATAGAGTAGCAGCAAAAGATGATAACACATCTAACTAATTAGAGGATATCTCATGACCTAGAAGGCCTAGCATGTGAAAATAGCACTAGAAAAACAGTATTTTTGGGCAGTGCACACAGCTTTAAAAATAAATAAATAAATAAATAAATGCTTCTGTCCTTCTTCTTCTGGGATGCTGGGGCATCTTTATTTCTCTCTGGTCTAGGTTATGCGCCTTACCAAAATGTCCCTGTCGTCTCGTATAAGCGGTGGAGGCCTCTGCCAGGTGAGGTTTCTCCTTGATAAAGGTTGGGGTGAGGTTTCACACCTTCAAACTTGCAAGTATTTGCGGGTCTGCCACTTGCTGAGAGCTGTTATACTTTATTCCTTTTCAGCCAGGAGGTTGCTCAAACTCCCAGAACAGAGACATTTGCCTGGGAAGTCTGCTGTAGTGATACACTTACTAGGATCTGCAACTGTAACTGTTAGAGGAAACAGCAAAACCTTACAGTTCTGTTTCCTCTGTGACATTTCTTCTCCTCTTTAGCTGGCAAATGCAAGTGCTTAAGAACAAGAACCTTAAATTTTGAACCGTTCAACTTTTCAGCGTGCCCTGTCATCGCAATCCCTTCAATGACCTTAATAATGAATTTAAAGATTGTCTGATGACAAAGATTGCTCGCTGGCAGTGATCAAAGTGTATTTCATCAGCTGTAGAGCCTCATTTATTGAGTGGCTTTGCAGTGAGGCTGTCATGTGTGGAGCAGCCAAATCAGCCTGAAGCTTAGAAACGAATTAGTGGCGTAGCTTTGTAAAGTTGTTCCATGTCTAGTTAAAACGTGTGTGCTGTTGGTGATTGTTGCAAGACGATCATCTTGTATGTAAAAGAAAAACGTAAGCCTGATTTTTTGGTTGTTCTGTCACAGAATGCTAAAGAAACCCCTCAAATGGTTTCCATTATCATTTTGTTATTTTACTTGCTTGTGTCCTCTTGAGCAGAATGGAAAATATTTTCTATGCTGGAGGATCGTTTGATTTGTCAGGTAGTGCACACAGCCAGGAGAAAACATTTTCTCTTATTTTCAGTGGCTGCAGATGTTTGTGGCTGAGTGGCCACTAAAAGCCAGGTGACCACAGGGCATTCCAGGTACTTCAAAACCCTTGGCATGTTTTTCTCTAGTGAAATTTGATTTTCTCTAGTGGAATTTGAGAACGTGAGTTAGTGTCTTCACAGCAAACAAGAAAATGCTCTGTGCAGGACTGAATTACAGCTGTGTTACAGGACCAGAGAGCCCTGTGTCCTAATAGTGTAAATGTGTTCAGAAAGGGATTAGACAAATCGACAGGACATAGGCCATTAGTGGCTCTGTGACTTGGCTGTGCCACTCAAACCTCGATGCATCCAAAGAGTACAAACACTGGGAGCTGTCAAGCTGCAGTTAGTTCCTGCATGGTTGTTCATGGTTTTTGTCTGGGAATCCTTACGGACACCTGAAGGAGCAGTGAAATGACAGGTGGTTGAGTAATCAAGGGAGTTAGCTGTCACGCACACAGCTTTGTAGAGTGAAAGCAATTGGTCAGGAAGAGAGGAGGAAAAAAGACAGGAACACCCCGGTGCTATCACTGAGCATCTCTTGCATTATTAGGTGGTGTTAAAGAGGAAGGTGAAACTGGAAGCTCTCACTGCTTGACATAATAATGAAACAGTTTTGGCAAATCTATTCAAGTATGAATCGTTCAGTCACCGCAAAGTGTTAAGGAACACGGTACTGATGCGTATGCTGGTGGATACACGCACGTATTGAAGTGTACCTATGGCTTTTAAGATGGTTTCCCTTACATAGTAAGTGTTAAAAGGTCATTTTTTATGGTAATTGAGTTCTAGGTAGATATGAGTTAGAAAATACTGGATGCTAAGGTGTTTTTTATTGTTTGGTTTTTTTTTTAACCAACTTCAGATAAATTAACAATCACCATCTGAAGAAAGTAAACTTGCAGGTATGCTTTTAAATGTTGTATTCCTAATACCAAAAAAAAAATAAAAAAAAAAGATAGAGCTACGAAATGTAGCGTAACAGAGTTGGGCCTTTTATACCTCATTAGATGCTTACGTTGAGGGAGAGGTATTAAACATTCACGCAAAAAGTAGCTCTTGAAGAATAAAATGCAGTGGAATGTTAAAACAAGCACTATGTGCAGACAGGTGTCACTTTGCACAGTAGCAGTGCAAATCCTGAAGTTCTAAATCTCACCTGCGCAGCTAGGCTTAGTTGGGTTGGGTACGTGGGCATTTCTGCCCTACACAGTTGTTCTGTGCAGACCTGAAAGCAGAAAAAGAGAAATTTGAGTAGTAATTGGAAGAACAGGAGTATTAAGCAAGCAAGCAAATAAAACAACGTGTGGGGTTGTAAATTGGTTGATTTCTTCTACGGATGAGAAACATGTTCATGAAGAACTGACGGGCAGTCTGTAATGATAAAAGGCATTCTTTCTGTTCTTGCTTGCCTCAACATCAGATGTTATTTTCTGTTGGCACTAGTACATGTGCAGTTTGCTGTGTGTGCTCTTTTGCCTTGCGTGCTGAAATAAGCATATAACAGTCAAAAAGAGGATTTCTTAACTCAAACCTCCTAGTTATGTGATGCTGTCAGGCAGTGACAGGTTCTTTGTCTTTCAGCACTGAGTATTAAACAGCCAAACAGAACAAACAAATTGAATTTAATTTGCTATGTGGAATTTTCCCTGGTGCTTGCATACTACGGAATATACTTTGCAGTATTACAGAAAATATTTTTTCTGCTTGACGTTAACTCGATTCTTTGATATATGCATTAATTCTCGCTGATTCTGTCCCACCCATTGCTTTTGCTTTGAGAATATTAAAGAATTGAAGATCACAGAATTTGACTTGTCACCGTAATGTGAACTGTAACTTGGGAAGTCTGCTGATAATGCAAAATGGGCTGTTTCTGCTTCCCTTTTCAGTGGTTTTGAAGAAGTGGAAGAGAAACCATTGCCTGTCTAGACTTCAATAATTTCTATATACATTTACTTTTTATGCAGACAGCATTCATTTAGAGGCTTATGATGTTTTTTCAATGATATACTATGAAGAGAGTTTATTTTAAAAACAAGGTTCGGGGAGAGGCTGTTGTGCCAACAAGTAAAATGCATTTAATAGGAGTGATTGCATTTAGTTCTGGAGCCCCGGGATATATTATCTATAAACTGTCCCCAGTGAATTTTTCTTCTGGTGCAGAAGTGAGATTTTCCTGTGTGACAAAAGCTGTAGTTAGTGAGCAGCAGCCTCTTTAAGGCAGAGCAGCTGTAAATTGCGTGTGAATTTCAGGTGGGAAAAGTTTGGGTTTCCTTCTTCCTTTTTCTTGGCCCCAGCTGCCAGCTGGAGCTGCTGGGGTTTTCATTGCCTGTGTATATACACTGGGATGTAGCACGCAGAGTGAACTCTTACAGCCAGTTTTACAGAAGTGTGATTATTATGGAAGACCACTGAAAAATGGAAGGGGTTGCTGATCAGCATGATAAGAGGTGAAGTCAAAGTTAGTGCCAGCTGTCTTCAGTTAACATTTCTGCCAAAACTCAAAATTTTCATCGCTGCCTTCTAAAATGCAGGCTGTGAATTGTTGCAAGCAATCATTTCACCCAGCAGGACTAGGGTAATATTCTGCCTACAGGTAAGTGGATGAAAAATGGGCAGTAATGTAAACCAAATCATGAAAATGCTACCAAAGGACTTGAGGAAGAAATAATTTCTTATGTAATTGATTAGTAATGATAGTAACGATCCACAGAGTATCTTAGGTTGGCTAGCAAGACCTGGCAACTCTAGCAATTCATTTTTTTATTTATTTATGATTTCCAATACCCTTAACTGCTCCCTTGCCTCTAAGTTGGGTATCTTCCTCGGCTAAAACAGTTTGTGTACGTACTCATGCAAACACACTTTCTCACTGTCCTGCTTCTCTTTACCAGCTGATGAGATCTTGACTGTGTCTTGTGTTCCTCTGCACAGTGAGGAACCTACAGATTATTCCTCCTTATAGACTGAGAAAGTATTACGTTCTTCAACTTTTGTAAGATTTCCCTTCTCAAAATTTGGCCTTTCCCTTCCTGTTGGCTTTGGTTTTCTCCGTGCCTCCTTTTGTTAATATCAGTGTGGGGGGTTCTGTAAGTGGTGAACTTTTGATGCTTCTCGCTGGTTATCTTGTTCTACTTTTTCTCAGTTCAGTATATGCAGTCTGAGGTTAACCTATACAAGTGGAGCAGTTTTTGTTTATTTGTTACAAAAATCTTGAGAGGGTGTGAAGAAGTGGAAATAGGTTCTTATTCAAGTATCTGTGATTGCAGATAAGTGATGGCTTCCCGTGTATAAAATGAGGCTATTGCTGTTTTTCATTAGCACGTTTAGTCTGATAATTAATTAAGAGCGGTAACAGGCATGGCACAGCAGAGATTTTGCCAACTCCTGTAATGTGCTCATCGATGGAGTGGTGCTATTTAGGGCTTGGGCTTCTCTTTGGTTTTTAGGTCTCTGGAGGGAATTTGCTGGATATTAGGAGAACTTAAACTGCGTCTTTTGGCTAGGCATAAATTCCATAACGCTTTATGCTTGGAGCTAAATGGAAGACTTTATAAGGCAGGCCTGACAGTATGGCATAAAAAGTAGGTGTTGGAGAAAAAGGGCTTGGAAGAAGAAGGCAGTGTAACTACTTTCTAGACCAAGAACTTGGTGCAGGTGATGGTTGTGTTTCTTCTCTGGAGTTTAAAAAGATGATCAAAAAATATCAATTAATGGCAGGAATGGATGCCTTCCAGTGTTACAACTTGCAAAAGACAGAAAATGAAGAAAGAAAACGAACCTAATTAATGAGTTTAAGCACGCACAACTGATGTGTTTAATGTGGGGAAAAAATGCTATTTTTTTTCCATTCAATTTTTTAATTTCTCTTTTGTATCCATTGAACTCTGGACTTTTAGTGAGTATCACAATTCTGATAATGGTGGCTTTACAGTTTATTCCACTTGCCTTCCAGAGTTAATGACAGAAGCAGTATTTAGCTTGGATGTGTGAAGGAGCTAATTGGAGCTGAAGACATCGTTTATTTCCTTAGCGCGTTTGAGTTTTATATGCTCTAATGAGGGGATTTTTCAGGCTTTTCTACTGCTGTGGACTGACTGTTCCTTCTGGTGATTTCTCAGGTGTAGCATGGTATTTGGGATGGCTGGAAGCTTAATATTGAACTCAGTGTTTACCGGGCGCCAGAAGGAGAGGGAGCTCCAGTTCAGGTGGCCTTGGGGGCACCCATTCCCACTTCGTTGGTATATGCCAGCATATGTCGGAGTGCCACGGGCTCTCCAGTCTGCACAGTTGTTCTTATCCAATACCACCATAGCCATCAGTTAACTAACTTCATTCTTATCATTCTTCTTTTCCCAACTTCAGAATATTCAAAACTTCTGGAAGTGCTTTTCCAGTTTGATAACTCATCATTAAAATTCAGTATTTTATGAACAAAGTTTGTAGGCATTGCAGGAAGGAAAAAATAGGATTGTTATGGAACTTGTATCCATTCATGGAAGTGATGAAAGCTGGGAAGAAGTTTGTTGTATACAGGCCATTTTGTGTTAGATTTGAGCTCTTACATTTTGGAAGAATGATTTTATTTTATTGCCTCAATGTGGTGTTTTTGCTTATTTTAGTTCCTCTGGTTAGTGTTTTCTTGGCTCTCTGTGAGTGAAAGGGTTGGGCTTGCGCTGCTGAACATGGAATTACCACAAAGCTTTAGAAGACAGCAGAATTTGTTGCATTCTTTAACTGGCCTAACTCTCTGTGGTCTAGCTGCATCAATAAGGAAATGCCAGTAATGTTATATTATCCTTCTCTTCTCATTTCAGTTCATCCCTCACAGGGCTGTGGGTTCAGAGGTTCCTACAGCCTCCTGCTCGCTTCCATTCCAGCACGGCGAGCGCACTTTGCACGTGGGCATTGTGAACATAGATCCCCAGTCTGACTTGCTCTCTGCTTCTGCTCAGAGGAATATTGTTAAATGAGAAGGAAGATGATGCTGGCACTTGTATTCCTCTCACGGTTTGTAGGCCTGCAGAGGAAAAGTTTCTGCTAGCTTGTCCTTGTTATGCAGCCAAGGGTGTAATATGGCTCTTTGTCCTGTAACTCTCCTAGTATGAATGAATTTATCATCCAGACAAAGCAGCACTTCCTGAACTCTGCTTTTTGGTGACAGGGCTTGGCGTTGTGTAATGGGAGGAGGTGCTGCTATCTTGTTTTTCCTGTTCCTTGGCAGTGCCACCTTCTGTGGCTTGTTCTGTCCTGTAATCTCACCAAGTACCAAAGCACCGAGGAGCGCAGCAGGTGGCTGGATGGGGTGCAGAACGAAATCAGATGTGTGGTGCTGCGGACTGGTGGTGGCTTTGGGCAGCCTGCCTTGCGTGGAAGATCTAGTGAAGACTCCTGTAAATCACCCCTGCAGCTATTGCACTTTCCATCAGCTGATACCGAAGCTCGTGTTCTTTGTGGCGAGCATCCCTTTTGTGCTCTGAAACCCACTGAATATTTTGGCGCTGTAACCATCTGCTTGGTAAGGGTTTGAAGCTGGGCAGCGGTAACGGTTGGAGGAGTCTCTTATGAAAGAAGCAATGTCGTGTCCCGTCTGAAAGAAAAGCACTAATAATCACATCACCGTTGAGGGCAGTTAAGACCTGAAGAATGTCATGGCTGTAGGACTAAATAAATTAAGCACAGCACCTTAATTTGAGATGAATCAGAAACTGGGCGTGTGTTGGAAATTTGTTCAAGGGGCAGTATAGTCAATTTAATAGCTGTTAAGTCGTGAACAGCATATTGAATCATATAATTGGATATTTTTCCGAAATGCAATAGGCAGAGTGACAGGCTGAGGGACTCTCATTTCCTGATCATGTTCCTGTTAGCTTGTGTAATTCTGGTACAAAGCCCTATGTGGTGTGTCAATTCATGTTTTAGAGCAAGATCGTGATTTCCTAACCATAGGCGTTCCAAGTCTTCAAGTGGCTTTGTCTACTAATTAATCTGGAGCTAAAACCTCCTAATTGCAGGATTTAAACTAGACAGTATAAGCTGCTCGGGAAGCTTTTGGCTTCCATGGAGGTACCTTTAAAAAGCAGGCATCCATGACCAAAAAACCAACCAGCACAAGCAGATGTTTCTGAGTTTGGGGAACTCCTGTAATGAAGTGGTAAGGAGTAATAGCCTTCCTATAAAGATCAGCTGCCTTATCTTGCCTAACGTCTCTGTTTGACAGCATGAAAGAACATGCTGCATGTGGACTGCCCTCTTCCAGATATTTTTGACACACTGCACAATTTGTGTGCTGGATAGGGAGTAGGTGTGCAGAGCATACGTACCCCCATAGTCCTAACTTTTCTTGTGTGCATGGGAATGGAAGAAAATGCAGAAAGAAGGTATCTGCAGTCTACAAGAATAAGTGATAACCCTCGTTGTCGTGGTCTGTATGCTTACACATGCAGCTGGGAGGCAGAAGGAATCTCCACGTTTGTGCTGCATGCATCTGAATCAGAGCATGAGGATCTTCTGTATTATCCTGTCCTTTCCTTGTTGGTTTCACCAAATAATGTTTAAGATAGGTAATGTGCAGACCTCTTTGGCAGCTCACCCAAATTCTATATTACATTGGCAGACGGTCACTCAAGGGGTGGAAAAATGCCATGTAGCCCTGTACAAGGACAATGTCGATGACTTTCAGCAGACTGTTTCTCATTGTGGCTTCATTTCATGAAGGGAAAACATCTTTTACATCACGCTAACAGGTGCTAAGTGCTTTCAAGAAGTAGTCGTTACAGAACTTTATTTTATGGAAAAGCTGGTCACTGATGGAGAGCAGTTTTCTGTATAGGACATGTCTAGAGAGAGCTGACAAACCCCATTGAAGTGCTTCTGTAGGAATGTCCCTACCCTGTGAAACGTGTCAGTGTTGTACCTGCAGTACCACGCATGTGGAGCCAGGCTGGTTTCTGGGCAGATGGAAGTCTGTTCCTGCCGTTGCAGCCCATCTGCCGGTACCAAATCTGTTTGGACAAATGCTTACAGAAACTTACTTTAAAGCTTCCTTGGCCAAAACCCTTAATAGGCTTTAGAGGCCCTGTCATTTGGCTTTCAGGTAGTCCACGTTTACTGCTAGAAATAAATGAGTGTTCCTGCTGCTCTGCAACTCCGTTTGTCCTTGAGGGCTTTTCTCCTCTCCTGGAAGGGAAACTTACCAATGGATTTTCTGGTGTATATGGAGAACATATGTGTAGGCAAATGCACATATACAATTTGTATAGGTGTGTGGTAATGTAATGCACTCACACCCACATGTGTATGTGCACATCCATGCTCTCTCATGGGTATGTATCCTTAAAAACACACGCTTCCTGAAGGCTGATGTAAAGAAAGCCAGGTATGTAATCGCACTTTCCAGTGCTTCCTATTTCCTTAGAATCAGTCTGCCTTCGTTTGAGGAAACTGTGATGAAGCAGCAGCTTATCAGCTGTCATCCTTCTAATTGCTCTGTGCAGGACCATCACTCCATGGACCCATGAAAAGCAGCCAGCAGCTTGTCTGCATCCCTGCTGCTCCCTTGGAGTGCGCACGTTTCTCGGTGAGGTCTCAGTAAGAGGATGGGCTATCATCAGATACATCTGCTTTGAAGAGGGAGTTTGCTTGAAGTTGCTTTTCACTTGGAAGTGGCTGAAATCATGTTAAACAGTCGGTGATTTTCCCTCTGCAGCCCTCTGCCACTTCAATTTCTTGAGCAGAAATCTTTGCATAGATTTTAATGTGTGTCGGGGGAGCATAGATCATATCTCTTAAATTGTATTTTGGGCATATCAAAAGCATATAGCTGATGTCTTGTGATACCATATCTTCATTCTTACTCCTACCTAAGGATGCTGCATACCAAGTTCAGTTTTTCTGAGAGCAAAAGGTCTCTTCCTGCTGTAGAAGAGCGAAGAAAATGCTGCGCTCTTTGAGGAAGACTTGATATTTGCTACTGATCTTGAATTGGTTCAATTTAAGTAGAAAAAGGACCTCCCACCCTGTGCATTGGTCCTAAAAAATGCTGTTGTTCTTGTGTATACAGCTCTTGACAGCTGAAACGTAGGCTTCTGTTCTGTCTTGTCTGTTTTTCAGGGTAGAAATTGAGCCTTTCACAATGAGAATTAGTCATCTCTTGTGTGAGTAATAGCTTTATTCCCAGACAGGTGAGTTCACAGATAAGGTATCTGTGGTGTCATCTAGCTGCAGACCTCGTAATGCTCTATTCCTTGTGCCGTGTGGCACTGCAGTTTCTTTTCCAGAAATGAAGCATGAAATTGTAACTGTCTGGAAAGGTAGCAGTGTTGTGTTTCTTTTTTTCCTGCTGCAAGTCCTGGGATTCTCTGGTGGTTGCCTGTGTTTGGGCAGTATAAGCAGCCACTTAGAGAAGCTGCCATTTCTGGGAAGTTGGGAGTGTTACTCCCTTGAGCATCAAAGACAGAAGAAAAGGTGCAAGGTAGGCCCTACAGATAGTTAGGACAGATAATCTGCTGGCTGCCAGAGATTTATCCTGGCTGAACACACAAGCTGTGTTCCCTGCTAGCAGATCACTAGTTGGAGTATGCAAGTGTGCTGACTGCAAACTAAAAACACAGCAGAGTTGTTCCTCAAATCAGCATATTTCTCACATGAGTACCATACCATAGATTCTTCTTACTAGGGAGAAACTGACCGGTCACATGCATGACACTAACAGGGCTTTTTGCTCATATACCCCCCTTCCTCCATGGGGCTAAAAATATGAAAAACAGAGCGAACCCTGCAGCTCAACCATCATGACAGCAGCAAAGGAAAGCGATTTGTTGAAGGATTGGACTTGAATATATAGGATTCAAGTCTGGTTTTGAAATAACACGTCTGGGGGGGAGTCTTCATACTTGTTAAGATGATTTTGAATTTAACAGCAATTTCCAAATACTGCTACAATCTTAATGATTGTCTTACTAAAGTTGGTGAGAATTATTTTATTTTTTTTCTCAATATTTTATCATCTCAGTTTCATGATATATTTACACCTATTTGAAAGTCAGCCATTTTCTTGGGGGGGGGGGGGAAATGTAAATCTTCCTGAACTGAACTTTCTTTTTGTAATGCTGCATCCAAGAAATTTGAGGACTCCTACTCTTTTGGCAAGATCTGTGCCTAGGTTCCTGCTGATCCAGTCACGCTGCCTTCATTTCCACTCATTATTGCCTTACTGCAAGGGATGTTGCGCTGAGAAGGGATAGTTATAAAGCAAGGTATCGTTCTCTGTTACTGAGAAGGGAAAGATTAATATCTAACAGAATCTGAACCCAGCGGTACTAGAGACTGTATCTAGTGTGTTGCAGTCGGCATCACCTCATCACCACAGGAGAGAGCTTAGTTGTGAAACAGTATTTCAGCGGTGTGTGCACCACTGTTGCTGCTTCTCCAGCCAGAGCTCACGTTCCTGCTTTGCTTGCAGGAAGAGCTGCAAGTGCACAAGGACAGGCTTCAGTCCCGACCTTTTTATAGCACGTGAGGAATGTGCAGCTCTTCGCACAGCAGCAGGGGAGCTGGAGGTGCCATTCGCAGGTGGTGTCAGCATGGTCTGGCTTAGGTGCGGTGACAGCGCCTGTCACCAAGGCAGACCTGACCACGGCGGTGTCATCCCTGAAGATACATCATCCGAAGAGCCTGACTGCCTCTGTGCACCAGGAAGAGCAGCATGGAGGGAAGGCATCTTCACTGAGACTGCTGCACCTCCTGGGATTGGTTTGAGTGGAGGAATGTGGCAGCGCATCGCTGCCTCAGGAAATTAGGCTTTCAAGAGCACGGCGTGTTTGCTTGCGATTATTTTGTGTCGGTGGAAGAGTTTCATCTGTTGTGTGAATAGGGGTGCTCGGGGTTCATCTGTTACTTGAGAAGTGTTGATGTTAACCAGCTGTCTTTGCAGCCCTGAAATTTCTGCTTTTTCCCTTTAAAAAAGTTTGTATTAGTCACAAGTACTCTGTCACTACTTAGCAATTAAAATGAAAGTAGTGAGCCGGAGAGACGCAGCAAGGAGACGTGCCTATCCGAGGTGGAGCTGATCAGCAGCAAAATAAGGGAGTTACCCAAGGATCTTACACTGACAATTAAACCAAGAGAGGAATACGAGAGTCATGCCCTGATTTATGTGGATTATGCTTACTTTGTAGTGATAATTATACGCTATTCTGAATAGAATTTTAATATCAGATGTGAAACATCAGCTACCCTGCTGTATAAGAGAACATTTTGCAGTTGCCTAGAAAACATGACTTTCATGATGATTATTATATATGTTTTGGACTGGATTTACTAGTTTGCCTTACATGAGACCTCAGATAAACAAGTTTATCTGGTTCTGGTGATAGAGAGACAGAAAAGCCAGGGAGGGAGCACATTGTCAGCAATAACCCTTGCTCGTCTTCCATTGCGAATTCGCTCTGGTGCCGAAAGCTGATTTCTTTCCACCTTCCAGGAAAAAAAGCAAACACTTCTCAACTAAAATAAGCTATGCTTGCCCTGGAGGTGCAAGCCAAGATGATAAATAAGTCACATTCCTTTGTCTTCCAGACACTGGAATACGAGACTGAGTTAGTTAAGGCTTCGCAAGGAAATGCTAACATCTCAGCTGTTAGTGTGTGGGAGCAGCACCGTGTAGCTTGAACAGCAGTGTCCTGGGCTTCAGGCAGTGCGCAGCTTCTGTCGTAGTCTTTGTTTTACCACAACTTTCAGTTAGTTTCTTCTCCTTTAATTCAGAGGTGTAAGCTCCAGGATGAAGCAGTCAGTTCGAAGAGGAGATGCAACTCTCAAGAAACTTTCTCGATAAAAATGTGAGGCCCAGAAGTACGGGAGTGTTTTGCTGGTATTTTGTCCTGTCTGCCTGCAGGAGAGAGGAGAAGACAAAAGGAAAAACAGGAATGGAAGCAGCTGAGCTCTGCCAAAAGTGGAGCAGAGGAAAAAGGTTCAGAGGTAGTAATGCTGGTCTCTAGTGGCATCTCCAGAATAAAGAATGAGTGCTCAGATTGTATTTTTATCAGGTAACCGATTGAATGAAAGGCATCAAGAAGCATATTTGGTCTCAAACTTTGATTCACATGATTTCCAATACTTGTTTAGAGACCTAACAAAACTTGAAACAAAAAAAAAAGTGAGGGCTAAAGGGGGAGGAGGAGGGATTTGCATCTTGCAGGGCTCTTCTCCATTTTTGCCCCCTCTTCATATCTGTAGGAGAAGTGAAAAAAGTGGATGTGGTACAGGGCTGGTTTCTTTATTCTTTAATAGATAAATAATACTAATTTGCAATAAGTATCATCACTTCAGGATTCTAAAAAAAAATTATATATAAACGCAGCTGACTTGATTAGCTCATATATTTACCCTGACTGCATGCTTGACTTGAATATTTGCAAATGTTACTTTATTTTGTGGGCAGTCTATGCAAATCGGACCCGCAGCTAAGGTTTCAAAGAGTATTGAAGCAAAAGCTTTCGAACTAGGCTCCAGGGTTCTGTACTTAAGCAGAGTTTCAGCAACAGTGTTATTGGGGATAAACTAATTGATAGATGCATTCCAGGTCTTCTTCGGGATGTAAGATGTGGGGCAATGCAAATAAATAGGATGGGTGCCAGCGTTCTGAAATTACAGGGCATGGTAATGACTCGAGGTGCTTAGGCTCTGTAATGGGAGAGGTCAGACTTTCCAAGCTGTCCTGGTCCAGCTCCAGTGCAGTTTCACTGGGATTTGTGAACATGGAGTGCTTCTAGAAAGCACTTGACATGCGGCAAGTGCTCAATAAAGCAGCGGTTTATTTTTAGGCAGCTGACTGTGGTTTTAGAGATTCTCATTTTAAGAGGTGGTTGTTGGTGTTTTTTTTGACAGAAGTACACGATATGGTCTCGTTAAGTCTGCTTCTGCTTTCAAACATTTGAATCGACAAAAGAGAAGTTGATAAAGGGCTCCCTGCTTATCTGTGAAGAGAAAAACGCCCCTCAGAAAAGGCTGTTTTCACCAAAATAACTTTTTTTTTTTTTTAATTGGATTTTTACAGAGCCTTCTTCTGACCTCTTTGGTCTGTTTCAGATTTTGTCAGAGGAGTAAAACAAATAGCAGAGTACAATGGTTTTCAGCCTTTTTTTTTTTTTCACTCTTTGTAGCACATCTTCCAAACTACAGTGAGCGTAAGCGGAGCAGCTGTTCCCGACGTTTCTTGGCAGTGTAGTCTGATGAGATACCAAACAGGAATGAGGTAGCTGCAGGCGTCTTGGGGAGCTGAGGCCGTTCGAGCAGAGGTTTTGACTTGGAGTTTGGGTTCTGAATTTGCAACATCGGGAAAAGCGCTGATGTGGAAGGCGAGGTCAAAAGCAAACAACGCGTGGTGTTAAAAACAAAACACGCAGGAGTTGAACAAAGGCTGAGTTGAAGCAGTTCAACCCTTTAAGTTTAATGCTTGTGTAGGAGCTTTGACCAAAATACTGCTTCTCTAGTCTTTATTAAACACAGTTATTGCAATAGCTTCTGAATACTTCAAGTGGCAAGAGCTCAGTAAAGGCAGGAAAGATTAGGCCATTCAGCTGCGCCTGATTCTCAGCTGCTGTTGGGGAGCTTCCATCCCAAATTTCAAATGAATTCCAGCTCCAATTTCAAAGGTGTGAGGAAAACCTCAGTGGTGGGGGAACGTGAGGATCTGGAGCACCTCTGCGGCACGCACAAATGATCAAAAAGCAAATTGTCTTAAATTTGAAAAGCAGCAGGATGACAACTCAGCGGATACGTGGCCGAGGGGAGGTTTGGCAGCGTGGCTTGGCGTGGGGGCTGCTCTCACTGCCCATCTCTACACAGGCGGCGGAGCACAGGGGCGAGGAGGTTCCCTAGCTGACTTTACAGGGAAGAGACAGAGCTGCTCATCCCACTCATCAGGGAGTGGATAAGCCGTCTGCCTTGCAGGGAGGAGCTGGCAGCTGGCCCCGGTGAGGTAAACAGGCTTTTTAAAGGAAGTGTTTGAGATCTGGGAGAGGCCTTTGGCCCAAGCTGCATTCTTTCTTGGAACTGTGCTGCCTGCATGGCTTAGGGCAGAATGGTGTGGAGGGTGAGAAACTGCACTCAGGGCTTGTTGATACAAATGATTTACACCTGAATTTACTCTCTTGTCCTGAAGCGAAAAAAAAAAAAAAAAAAAAAAAAAAAAAGGCAGCCTCCGCATGGTGCAACTCCTTTCCTGTGGAAATTACCCTCTTGTATGGTCAAGAAGTAAGTTCTGGAGCAAGCAACTTGCAAGTAACGTGTGTGCACACTTCTCCAGTGTCACCTCTTCTCGTGTGCCCGCCGTCTCCCTGCACTATGTTGCACTTCCAGCAGCATGCATGGCACCTCACACGTGTTGCTGGGACCTCGCATGGTTTTGGGGTGGGTGTAGGATCCACGCCTGCCTGGTTCACACAGAGTTCATAGCACTGAGCCCTTTGACGTGCCTGGGGATCACAGCTGTGCCCCGATTTCTCACCTGGGGAAGAGAACTTTCCGGGTGCAGCTGGATGCTTTTTGCTAGTCCTCCTGATAGTCTGAAAAACACAATGACTGAAGGAGGTGAAGGCAGCAGTCTGAACAGTTTGATAGGGATTTTTACAAAAGCTTTGTATGATTTGCCCCTGTATAAGTGACTCGATGGTGTCAGCGTGTTGTGGTGTATCAGAACTTAGAGGCATTGCCCTAAACGAAAAGGTTATGAGTGTATTGAGCACTCAGCACTCCAGCTTTCATATTCGCAACAGGCTGGACACTATTGCAGGGCCCTAGAATCTGAGGAGGCAGCAAATTTGGAAGAACTGTGCACTGTACAGCTTACCATTCCTACAAATTGCCTCTTTCTCCTCGTGTAAAATCCACAGAGAGTGCAGGATTACGGTGCACAGCGCCTGCAGAGAATAGAAAATGCAGTTTCAGACAGTGTTTTCTTCTGGTCATTTCCAGGGTAACCAAAGACCATAAATAGGTCAGCGCAAACTTGAAGGAAACGGCAGAAATCACAACATCATTTCCTTATTCTTTCTGAGGACTATTAGGGTCAAGTCACCACTATGATTTTAGATTTCATTGCCTTGCAATATGAGCGAACAGCTTTGGGAGTTCTCAGGCCCACAGGAATAATGGCAGCTGGACCAAGTCCAGTGCGCCTGGGGCTCTGGAGGGGCAGGGGAAAATGAAAAACATGGGGAAAAAATGTCACAGGTCTTTCTAGAGGAAGAAGAGTTACAAAATTTCTTGGTTTTGTTGATCTTCTTGGGGAAGAAAAGTTAGAAAAATAGAGAACTCTCCTTAGAGTCCCACTCAAATCCCAACTCAGTGTTTTGCACGTGACCGTGTTGGTAATGACTGAAGTTTTGCTCTATTCCACCTGGGCTTTCAACATTGTTTTGAATTTATTGACTTATTTTTTTCTTTCAGCCAAGCTACTGCTGGCTTTGTACAAGCAGATCTTCTGGCTTACCACGCTACAGCTGCGGCCTTTGTAGCTGGATGGATATTCATTGACTTGCTCTTGTGATCTAGAAACTGCTTCATGTACAATTCTTGTCCTGTTGATGTAATGGATTTGGGAGATGGAGCAGACATGCTTATGGGCTCAGTAGTGGTGTTAAATAGGCAAATGGTTTATATCGCCTGCAGAGCAGTCCCTGCTATTGTTTAATCACAGCTGAAAATAATCAGCATTTTGCAGGACTGGGAAGAGGGAGTGGTAGGGAAGTATTTCAGGGAGATTTTTGGTAGTGGTGTAGCATCCAGCATATTTTATTTACAACATTTAGCACTTTCTATGCTAAAGAATATTTAGAATAGTTAGCACCTTTTGTGCAGACTCTGTGCCAGTTGTATGTGAAGCAGTTGTATGATTTTCCTTCACTTTGTTACATGTACACAGAAGATGAACACAGGATACCTGTCAGACCCGCAGCTCGCTTGTATGTTTGCAGGCTGTGCTTCATATTGTTTGCTCATGAAATAATACAAACAGCCCTCTGAAAATCTGTCACAAAAGCTTCCTTTTCTAACAGCAGCTGATTTTAATTAGGCCTTTCAGAATCATTTTCATAGGACTATTAATGCAAATCAGCTGTAGCTATTAATTGTTGTCATTTTTTTTAACAGAGCAAACTCTTGTTCATAATATAAGGACTAACAACAGTTTATTGAATGTATTGGTTTAGCAACCTATCATATTAATGTGGATCATTGCTGTCATAGCCTGTTTCTCATCTGCGTAAGAGCAGGTGGTCCTTACTGTGTATATCCGCTGAGTTCTGTTAATAGCAGAGACTTTTTGTGACTGAGTTGAAAACTGTTTATTACTACGTGAGTGCTGCATACAAGGAGAAAATAGCTGTTAAGCACTCTTAAACGGGTTGTGTCTTATTTCCCAGGTAACATGCATGTGTCACTGGCTGAGGCACTGGAGGTTCGGGGTGGGCCACTGCAAGAAGAAGAAATATGGGCTATTTTGAATCAAAGTGCAGAGAGCCTTCAAGAGCTATTCAGAAAAGGTAAGCATTTGAAAGGAGGGATATATGGAATGGAAACATCTTGGTTACGTTGACCTGTAACATACTCTCTTGTTCTTCATAGACTCTAAATGCGCATAATAAATTGCTCCTAGGTACATCTCAACCCTGAGGCTGTTTTCAGCCATTCCTTCATGTTCTGTCAGGACACACGACAGGTGGTTTCATGTGGTGACAACTTCACTTTGGTAGGAAACTACCACATAGTCCCTGTATTATTCTAGACACGTAGAAACGAGATAGAAACATATAAAAAAAAGATAAATACCTCTGAGGCCATCAGAGCAATCTGTTGTAGTGTACTCTACAGCATAGTATAGTGCTGTCATGACCAGTTTGCTCTGAAGTGATTTAGTCCTGAGTGAGGTGAAGGTGAGCCGCTGAAAACTTGAGCAGATGGTCAGGAATCACTCCCCAGAGTGGGTTTAGCAATCCTGGTATAGATACTGAGAGGAATGTGAGTGCATGTTTTTGCTTTCCAGGAGTTAGAAATAAATCTCCCTTCTTCCTACCTCCCCCAAAGTAGTTGGTTTTAAGGTGAGCATCTGCAGTGTTGCTAATGATCATCTGTTCTAGCATTTGATCTAAGTATGGTGCCCTTTTCTCCCTTAGGTTTTCCTTTCCTTTTTTATAATCTGCAAGTCCTTAAGCTCATTGCTCACCCACCCACCATTTTTTTCCTCCCCATTTTTATGAAGTTTTGGACTTAGGTGACCTGACCTCAGATAGAGCATGTGTTTCGATGATGCATCTAGCATTTGAGAAAACATGGGGCTGTCATCTCCTTCTGTCTAGGCATCCGTCTGTATGAGTATTTAACTTGATTCAGGAAAAATCACAAGTTCTCACTTTAAAAATGGCTATTGTTTTGCCACATTACTATGCAAGAGATATATCTTGATTACTGAGGGAAAATTCTGATGTGTTTTTGCATATTCTGTTGTATTTTTGCAAGGATTAGCTTGAATGTATAATCTTGCTGAAACTAAGGTTTTTAAGATATGTTTTAGAAAATATCTAGTCAGACGCTAGATCTGTCTCATACATGGATATATGTATCATCTCTGAATAGTTCACAGAACTCCAAAAGAAGGCACATATGGGCAGAAACTTTCATACAGCACTTGATACCTGAGCAAGATTTACTTAAGATCATAATCATGAAATTAAAGGGGAAGCTGGTGTCTTCTCTCCTCTCTTTTTCTCTGTTGCATCTCTATGAAAACCATTTTTTTAAGACAGTGGGTTGGTGAGTCCATGGGAGACTTGAACTAAAGAGTATCTTGAAAGATTACAGGTTCATACCCGAGAATCAACACCGTGAGCTCCATCTTGAAGTCCACCTGAAAGAAGCCAGCACCCTAAATACATAGCAGAGAAACTACTTAAGAAGTGTAGACTTAATAGAAGTCTCCACTGAAAACTGAGTAGTAATAGCTTGAGTAGTGCAGAAGAGTTATAATTACTGTGAAGGCTTCAAGGAAGTGTTGAGAATGAGAACACAGGCAGCCCTCCTTTGGAGGGACAAGTACTGAAAGATGAGAGCACAAAATGGAAATCTGCCCCAGGACTTGTGGTGTATGCTTTTAAGGTAGGGGAGTGTTTGCCAGTCAAGACTGGCTAAGATGGTAGAAGTTTCTGGTCTTGCTTCCTATCAGTGAATACCAAAACACAGCTTCAGATAAAATCAGTGCCAGAAGATTGTCTCTTTTGGGATATGAAGGTGTTTTACTGAGTTGTTCTGCTAGTTCAGCAAATTATTTTCAGTCGCATGCTATTAATTAACCTGGGGTATAGCCCTGTGGTAAAATGCTCTTTAAAAGACATCTAAATGAAAGAGCTTTACAATGTAACAATGGTTGACAAAAACAACTTAATTCCTCCCAGCAAGATTAAGATAACAAGTCTTTAATGAAGATTTGGCTTTGCTAAGGAAAAAAACTGTAGACATCTTGTTTGGTCATCTTGAATATCAGTTTCTGTGCTGGCTTGTAGAGATGTGTTGCAGCGCTGCAGAACAGAATGCAAAGGTTCCTGTGGGCTTTCTTGTCTGACTCAATTTCATTTGCTCTTTGTCAGGGACTTGCAGCATATGGAGGATTCTAGGGAAATCCTGCTCTCCACAGTTAAATTCTAGAAATACAGAGGGCACAAAAGAGCTGTTCAGTGGCAGAAGTCAAATTGTCGGTTTTTCAGAACTGACCAGCCACTCCTGGGCAGAGGGCCACAAAGGCAAGCTCTGAGTTTTGGCAAGTTCACCACAGGCTTGACTCTGATCAGTCTCAGGGATGGTCTTTTCTTGCTCTTGTATAGCTCTGGATCCCCTGATAATGTTGTTTTGTAACTAGATCTAAGCTTTGATATGTTTTCTATATTAAGTTTCTTTATTTTAAAGCAGCATCAACAGCAAAAAAGAATTCAGCAGCATGGTCCAACTGTTTTGAAATCAGGAGGACAGAACAACCATGGAAATTGCCATCACTTAACTTGCCTTTTGTTGGAAACCTCCTACACCAGTCCAGCAACCACACACACTTAAAGGAATTGCTAACCCAAGCAACCACTGATGTATTTATTTATTAAATCCTGGTAGAATTTTGAAGTTGGCAATTCTTGTTCTTGTTCCACCAACTGAGAAAGTGTTCTTCAATTCATTTGTTATTTAAACTAGTTTCAGGAAATTAGGGAAAACTACTTAGGCAAGCCTCTGTGACAGATTTAGTGACTTGTTGATTTATACTTGTTGTCTCTTGGTGCGTCTGTCTATTTATCCATCAAAGCACTGAATAGAAGAAGTACATAATGAAATTCCATGTTTTACATTCTTAATCACAGATCACACCACGTCAAATTCAGTGACTGATCCATAGATGTGCATGTTCTTATGCTTAGTTGTACTTACAGTTCTCAAAATTGTTGAACCCATTAAAATACTTAAAAATTTGATTGCAGTCATTATAAGCAGTGAAAAATTAGATGGAAATGCCCAGTTGCTAATCACTGATTTAGAAGATCAACTCTGGTAGCTGTCTTGTCAGCATGTTATAAGCTGTTAAATGGAGGAGAAAGACAATCCAGTACTCCTAGTTGCAGTTCTGACATCAGTTGTAGTGAAGTTGAAATTAATCTGGAGGTTTGAAAACGCCGATACCAGACCTGCCCTTCTCTTACATCTGTTTAATTATCTGCAATAACTATTTTGTTGTTCAGAGGGTGTATCAGCTGTTTCAGACATGCTGTATCTTGCAGTCAGTGCTGCATGAAGTCAAAGGAACGAGGCTTTGAAGTGAAGCATCTCGGAGGCAAGCGTGTAGGTATAAGGAGCGCGCTGTGCTCGCCGGCACTCAGGAGAGTAAGCCAGGCACTCTTCTAATTGAAGAGGTTGAACTGGAGAGGGTTTATCAAAACTTCACAGTGGGAAAGACTCGGTGGCGTAAGCCACTCCTGTGCTAGAGTGCTTCCTGGGGTCTGGAAGTAGTCCCATTGTGTGTTCCTAGAGAAACGTGTGTTCAGAGGGAGAGGAGGAAGAGATGGGGAGGAAACCTTTCTGATAATAGAAAGGCAGGCTGAGTGAAGACATCACTGAACAGACTGGCTTTCTGCACAGAAATATAAACAGAGAGTGATTTATGTTAAAAAAAAAAAAAAAAAAAAAAGGCGATGCCATCTGAAAGTGCATGTGAGGAAAGACAGTTGTGGGTTTTTTTGGGGACCTGTAAATCTTGTCGAGTCATGCCACTGCATCTGCTTAGCTTGGGTAAGTTTAACAAAAGGGAAGAAGGCAAAATGAAACGTATTGATGGAAGCTGGTGGTGGGTTCCAGTAATCAGAGCTACTTGGTTTTAGGGGAAAAAGGGCAGGGAATGGATTCCTTCAGCTGACAGGAGGGAAGAGGCAATAAGAGGAAACATATCCTCCTCATTTACCAGAAACACCCCTGGAGGCAGGTGTTAATATGTTCTTTTTCCCCTTCACCAATAACTGTTGCAAAATGTTTTCTTCCACATTGTGCTAACGTTTGATCCTTTAGTGTAGGAGAAGGAATGAGGCCAGACTTCTAGATTTGGTTGGTTTTCTGGTCTTCCCTAAGCAAGTCTTGCTTTTTACTTGCACTCTTTCTTGAACTCTGCAGGGTGTGCTTGGGGTGATGGAAAGGCATGGCGTGCTGTTACCCTGAGCAGGGAGAGTCCTGGGAGTGACAGGGGTTTCCCAGAAACTAGTCATTCACGTTATTTCTTGCTCCAGTCCTCTGAGGAAAGAGTAACTTTCAGTACACCTCCCATTCCTCCCTGTGCTGCTGGGTTCCAGTGGTTGAACGTCATGCCAAGGCTTTCTGCTCAGTCCCATCCTCCTGCATCTTGGCGGTGGCTGGGGAGCAACGCAAAGAGGCAAACATTGAGAATCCTGTGCGTGTACGTTTTGGGTTGTTGGTTTTGGTTTTTTGGTTTATTTGGGGTGTTGACTCTCTTAAGACATTTCAGTGTCCTGAAAGGGTTGAAATGTTTGTCATTTCCTACCATTTTTTGCTAATTGCTATGGCCTAAGGGAGAAAAAGTAGGAGAAATCACAACTTGAAGAGCTTGAAGTCTACCTGTTGTTTAGGAATTCAGAGTTACCAGCCCTCACTGTTGTAAAATGGATCAGTTTTAAACTGCTGCCTGAACTCGCTCTCTCTTAGAATGTTTGTTTTCTGTTTTGTTTTGTTTTTTCCTTTGGCAACTTGCATCCTGTTAAACCATTTAAAGGTTTAGAAGCCTTTCTTTTATTTTCCAGATGCTCTGCAGCTGAATGATCCTCCAGTTTTTACTGCCTTTAAAGCCAATTCACTCTTTCCCTTCAAGTAAGACCACACTATTTATCTGTGTCTTGGCACTGCTGGATAAACTGTGCTCTCACAAGTGTTTTGTTACCAAGCTGCATAGTTCGTGCATGAACTCAGAAGGCTGGCAGCACAGCACCAGCGTGGCCGAAAACCTCCTGGATGTAAAAATGACTGGTAACCATACCCTGACTTGCAGCGCTTTCAGGAAGACGGGCTCAGCTCTCTTCTTGTATCATTTTCCCCAGTATTTTGAGCAATAGATTTCCCTCACTGCTCTTAGAAATGTTTCTGAAAGCCTTAAAGAGGAGATGACATGAATGTTATCTCTGGAAAGGAGTTCCTGTTGTTTTGTTCTGGTCCCTGGCTCTGAGATGCGTTCTGTCTTTGTTACTTTTTTCTATGGCACGAACAGTGAAGTGGAAGAGTAGAGTAACTTCAAAATATTATTTTTGGGATAAATTTGCAGTTGCAAGAGTTTTGAGGCAATTAATTTGATTTGTGATAGATTTGTGACCAGAGAAGGTGCCTGAAGAGGTGATCTTGTGTACTTCATGCTGTGTGTCTGCTACGTGCTGCAGTAAAATCACCATCTTGAGCACAATTGATGATTTTTCCCACTCTATCAAGCAGATATCTCTTCATGGTAATACAAATGATGACAGGCTTAAATCTTTTTGAAGCTAGGGGTCAGTGGGATCCCCATGGGGAAGAAGGAAAGTACGTACTGCAGTGTGACAACTGGTGATTAATGTCTGCATCAAGTTTTCCTCCTGGCCAAATCTATTTCATGTTGCTGAAGTAGCTCAGCAAATAGAATTCTTCAGTGATTTGGCTGTGTTTTGTTTTTTTTTTTTTTTTTTCTTTTCACAGCTTGATAAATTCAATATTTGGAAAAATGGTGACACTGGGCAAGCTCTAGAAACAGAAATAAACATGTACAATGCTTGTTAGTTCACCCATATGTTTTATTTACTTTGCCTTATACTGATGTTGGTAGGCTCAAGTACCATACGTTGCCTTGTCTCTCCAGTTTATTTTTTAATATGATAGGAAAACCCTCTTTCTCCTGTGTATCCTCTCCGAACAAGAAGAGAAAGATCATTGTGTAGGGTTTTATGTTTGTATCTTGCATATTTTTAGGGTAGTTTTTTTGTCGTTGTTGCTTGCGGTGAAGTGTGCTGGTTTCGATGGGCAGCTCAGCAGCTCCGTACCAGAGTTGAATTGATTTAGCCGGTGTGATCAGAGCTGCCTTCTGCAGCAATTACTTCCTTTGGATCCAGGAGATGAAGGCAGAACAATGAAGTATGTCCGCTTGAGGCAAGAAGACTGAGAGCTTCTCTTCTATGTCATAAAAAGTGGGGAGAAACCATTTCTGCAATGCGAATTATAAAGTTTTCATACCAGCTTTTAGCATAACACACTGACGAATTAGAAAAAGTGTAACAAACTTTCTGTAACCAAGTTCCTATGAAGAAAAAAAACATGAGTCACGGGGTAACAAAACAGCCTACATCCTGTGCTTTTTTTGGCTTGGGTTTATAAATTGAGTATTTTCAAGTTACTATTGAATGGGGACTTCTCTGTTTATGTGGAGGCTCTAAAAACTTCCAGAAAAAGTCTGTTTAAGTAGAAACATTTTAAAGTGAAAAGCACAAGTTTTTACAGGTCCACTTACTAATCGCTCTCAGGTGTTTAAACTTGAAATAATTAATTCAAGTAGAGTCTGCAGGATCTTCTAGAATGTTTGTTGCCCTCAGTGGTCCCTTTTCCTGTGTAAGGGAAAACTCTGTTTAGGGTTTTAAAGAGCGTTTGTAATACTGAGTGTGTTCATCTTAGGTTGAAAAATGTATCGGTGGCTTCTCTGCTGAATGATTTTTTCTGCACGCACTGGTAGGAGGGGAAGCTTTGAGCTGCAGGAATTCAAAATTGGATGTTTTTCTGGATAATTGTGCTAGCCAAGTAATAATATAGTTCTGCTTTCCATGTCAGAGAATGTGGGACACCTAGGAGCAATTCCTTGGCTCTTCTTGGAGGAAGGGGAACAGAAGGAATGGAAGGGCTGGCTTGCTAGATCCTTTTACATCTGATACCTGCATGCAGTAATTTAAAACGTTTCCTAGGAGATTAGAAATATTCTAGATTACAAGATAGTTGAACAGCCTGGGCACCAGCACTGTGGGAGCATCATGAGCTGATAGGAGAGTGGAAAATGTTGTTAGTGGTGGTGCTGAAGTAGGAAATGGTTGTTCTGCTGTTGTCGCTTATTATGCAGAGGAGGAGGACCGACCTGTCCATCAAACGTGGGTTTCCTCAACTCTTTGAAACAGAGTTAATTTTTATTTTTACAGTGTTAAAAGCTTGTGCCTCCTTCAGTGAAAGTGAGCTGTATTACTGTTAGAAACATAGAAAAAATATTTTAACTCAAGAAAATTAGGAAAGTTTTTGTTTGTTTGTTTGTTTGTTTTTTTGCTCTAAGTTCAGTGTTTGTTCTGCTGTTCTAAGATTTGAAAGGAGGATCTTACAAAGGGATTGGGTTTACTCTTTGCCCACTTCCGCTGCTGTCTCTAATTTTTTTATTTTTCAGTTCTGAAAATACTTTTTTCTTTGGGCTGGATCCAGCTGTAATGTCCCAAGACTTCTCTGCTTGTCCCAGTCCTATCAGCTGGTCTTAATACAGAGCATTCCTTTTCTCTGCTAACCTTGTCTTCCCTCTTCAGATCATTGCTGCTACAACCGTGCTATTAAGATAGCAGTTAACTCTGTTCTTAATGCAGGATCTCACCTTAATGACATGCATCCTACAGCATTTCATAGAATCAGAATCTTAGAATTTGATCATTTTAGATGTCAGCTGTGTTTCAGACATGAAATAACCTGAGGACAGGAGATCTGTGACATTTTAGCAAGCTCTTCATGACCTTGGTGATATGAATAATGGCACAGAACTAAAGAAAAGAAAGAGATACTACTCTTTAGTGTGATGAAAATTGGGTTACTATTGTGGTTATGAAGCATCACAGGTGGAAAAGGAAGCATTTTGATATTCAATTTGTCTTTGAGCTAATAAAATTACATTAAGGAATGCCACAGAACAATCGTATGTTAATTTGGGGCTTTTTCTTTTCTTCTTTCAAATGCAGCTGATCCTACTGCTCTGGGATTCATCATTTCTCCATGGTCTCTCCTGTTGCTTCCATCTGGCAGTGTATCGTTTACTGACGACAATGTGTCCCAACAAGATCTGCGAGCGTTCACGGCTCCAGAGGTTCTGCAGAACCAGTCTCTGTCATCTCTCTCAGACGTGGAAAAGGTAAGATACCTCTCCCATGGCAGAGAGCTGCTGCCTTTTCCTGTTGATGAGTTCACAAACTGGCTTTGAGCTGACCTTTTTGTCTCTGCAGTATTCTTGATTTCTATGCTTGATTGTTGGTTTATGTTGTGAATGCAAGAATCAGATTCAGCAAAGCAGGATACAACTGCCAAGCTCTGCAGTCATAGTATTGGAATTGTTTGTCTTGTTTCAGGAGAGACAACATTGTTGAAGATAGTAATGTTGTCTCCAATGTAATCTCTGAAGTTAACATGCAATACAGGCCTTGAAAAACATCAGAAAAAACATTCTGAATGGCACATTTGTGACATGCTTCAGAAATGATTGTGTTCTTTGTTCCATGCTGGGGTTCATTTAGTACAGTACTTTTTTCTATTTGAAAAAAAAAAAAAAAAAAAGAGAGAGAGAGTGGTTAATATTTTAGGCCACATTGTGATGTTTCTTTATCTTCAGGATAGAAATCATCAGAAGGACCTCTGGCTTGTAAACTTGAGCAGGCAGCATATCAATAAACAATGACCAAATACTGGCATTCAGCACAAACACACTTCTGGTTAATCCTCTCTGATTACAGATGTGCAAATTTATGTTGTGATAGCAATATAACTTTGCTTGCTCCAAGGTGATGACAGAATCAAGCCTCCACTGCAGCAGTTGTGTTGCTTTTTGTATTGGGAAACAGTTGTGTGTGGAAATGTAAAAGCTTTGGCTTTACATAAGCAAATTCTTCACACAGTCACCTATAAACTAAATAAAACCCTTTAGCTTGTGGTGTTACGTCTTAGCATTAGGTTGAAGCTTCGAGCTTTGGGCTTAGGATAAATTAACCTGGTTTGTGAATTAACTCTGCTTAATTTCTGCAAGTGTATTGTCCACACTGGCAGGTGAAAAAGGAACTGTTGTGATACCCTGAGATGGTAAAAACAGTTGGAAAAAAATGAGCTGCTTCCATTCTTGTTCCCAGTTTCTAGCCTTGCAGATAAATCAGAGCTGTGCCCCCAGTGTGGTGTTCATGCCTGGGTGCTTCCAAGATATTGATCCTCTGGGGCTATTTGCTTGCTTGTATGGCAGGGAAAAACTACCTGGAACAAGGCAAGGAGGTTAATCTTCACTGGAAAGACACTGGTGAAGCAGTCCAATAATGGTAAAACAATATCAAACATCTCACACGGGGAATAACCAGGCAAAACTAACAAATTCTACTCCTGGCATAAAATTGCAACTCTAAATAATGATCTCTTTTTATTTCTTCCCCTTGTATTGTATAAACACTTTAGTCTTATTATGGCTCTCTTATTTGGAGATATTAGAGCTGATAAATAACTGGTCTATGCATCCTTTTTTCTGCTTGTTTTCCTTCACATTAGCAACATACTGCGTGCTGGAGCTTACGCTGTTAATTTTTTGTGACTTCATGTTTCTTAGGTCTTGTTTTGCACATGCTGACTTAATTTGAAACACATTTAAACCTCTTTTTTGTTGTTCTGTTGCATCTCAGCATAGTTTGCTAGACTCATCTAGTGGAAATCTTTGGTGTTTTCCTCTTTTGGTTCTTGTTCTGAAATCAGACCCTGTCTGCAAGTTGGGCTTTCTTGTTTCCTCATTTCTTCTGGCCTCTGATCAGCCAACAACAAAGTCGCATTCAGCTCTTCAGCTATGACTTCACTTGCTGGCCGAATGGAACAGAGTATTCAGTGATAACTGTTGGACAAAACGATAGTCACTCAGTGAATACCCTTTTGGTTCTTTCAAGACACTCGGTCAAATTGAATACAAACCAAGCCTGATCTAATTGCGAGCCAATTGGAAATGCAGTTAGCAAACCATTTGAAGTTATAATAAGAGACGAATCTGGGAATTGAATTTGGCATTGATTTATATATTGTGGAAATTATTACAAGTATTGCAAAATGAAGATGAACCCAAAAATTTTTGGGTAAATGCTTTAATTTTTAAGAGGTGCATGTGATGTTCTTCAGTCAAAGATTGCTTCTTCTGGAGAGACAGATGAGTGTTTTCAGTCTGTGTGCCCATTAGTACTGTACAGAACCACCTATTATTTACTGATCATTTGAAATTACCAAAATTCCTGTTTGTTGTTGGGTTTTTTTGTTTGTTTGTTTGTTTGTTTTTTTGTTTTTACAACACTTTTTCAGGAGATCTTTGCCTAGTTTGTCATGCATGCATTGTCTCGGGTAAGGAACTTGTAATGCTGCACAAATGTCAGCCATAATCTTGTAAACGGGCTGGTGTGGGATTTCCTGACCCCCACACCCTGATTTTCTGTCCCAGGCTAAGCCTGTCAGACCATAGTAAGCAGTTGGAAATTCGTTAGGGGAAATGCCAAACACCGGTCTAGCAGCAATATCGTTATGGATCTGGTTCTGAAGAGAAACTGTATGAAATAGGAGAGAGTTACAGAATATAATGCATGCAGGCATTACTTGACAATCCAAAAGGGTGTGTAGGTATGTAGCAGATAGATTTTTGTCTCATATGTAGAAGTGGCTTGCAAGCAACTACACAGTGCTGTACTTAAGAAGCCTCCAAGTTCATTTAAAACTTGAAATATGGTGGAGTATCACATCAGAGACTATTAAACTTTTTAAAATTATTTTTGTGAAAGCTAGTTTCAGATAGGCTAGTAGGGTAGCATCTGTTGTAGTAGTGACAGTCCTTGTTTTGAGGTCTTATAGGTTGTGCTATAATGTTTTTGCTGAGGATGACAACAATTCTTAGTTTTAGAATAGAATAAAGCCACGGTGACATTTTCCCTTCTGACACTTTCCCCTCTGTGGTTCTGCTCCGGCTTCCTCACAAAAACACCATGTCTCTGTTTTCCTCTACCTACACAACCTTCCTGCACGCTTATCTGAATGCATGAACTGGTCCTGTTCCCACCCTCAGCGTTTGTTTGCCAGCTGGACTGAAGTGTGCCAGTGAGGAATCCCGAATCGCTGCTGCATGCTGGTGGAGGCCGTTCTGTCCTGCTGGGACTCTCAGGCTGTGCTGTAAAGGCCAGCCAAGTGATCTGAGTGGCAGAAGCTTCAGGTTGGAGTGCTTCTTGGAGTGTGTTCATTCCCAGTGTTGTCTGAATAAAGCCCATTGAATTTAAGAGAGCAGTTTTTAATAATAGGTTACTTCTACGTGTATTTAGTAATTACTTCCTTACCCTGTCCCAAAGCAGTGTATTGCTCTTCTGAATACATAAAACAGCAAATGTTTCCTTATTACATGAGAAATGTAAACATACATTACGCTTGTCTTTTTGGCTAAAAGTCTGCACAGCGCAGTAATGTTAGTGAGGCCATTATCATGTAGTAGTTATAAAAGACATTCTAATGTCTTTCAAGCAGGCTGATCTAAACAGGAAGACATTTTGGCGTCACCCTCTGAGTCTTTGTGAACACATTTTGTACATTAAGAGACTTCTTAGTGCAGAGAGAAATTCTCATGTCCAACCTTAAGGTAGTATAAGATGTGTAATTTCTAACAATTCTACATACTGAGTTTGGAAGGAAGAAAATGAGCATCACACTGCTTCTGTTCACTCCGCTACCTTTGTCTAGTCGATTTACTTGGAACTTTTAAAAAACCTGTATATGAAGTTCCAGAGCCTGGACAGATCTTGTCAATACACCTAGGACTTAAGTAAGATGTTTTGCTTTTAGTTGGCAAAGAGGTTGCCTTAAATGAATCATCCCTAACTTATCACTGTCCCTGTAACTGTTGTTCATTGTCTGCACAATAATTTAATCAGCTGCTTGCTTGAAGTTACACAAATATTACTAATAACCTGGTAGAGAGTCATCACTAGTGTATGCTACTTGCATAGTCCAGAAAAACCGTTTTTTGTTTTTGTTTTTGTTTTTTTTTACTGCTGTTCCTTAGCTGTATTGTTATTTTCACAGTGACCTGTTTGGACTGTGTGTATTTGTAGTCTGAAATCTGCAATATTTGCAGATGTATTCCATGTCTTGAAGGATTTAATATGTTCAAGATGTATATTAATATCATTGCTGCTGATATTAACGGTTAATTATGAATGTAATGATTAATGCCTTTGCGCCTTAAAATACAAATGACAGATTAAGGTGGCTGCTTTATTTATTACTGCTTTTGTGTTCGTTATATTTTTTCCTTTGATCCCGGTCCTAGTAATTCCTTGACAGTACCACCCAGCTGATGGAGTCCCACTAAGGCCTGCCTTGCCTTCAGACTAAAGGTTTCAGGAGCTTTAGGTACCACCACGCAGTCTGTTCCCCTGCATGGCTGCTGACACAGATATGTGTGCTTCTGCCTTCCTTGGGAGATGAACATGTGGACCTAAACAGCGAGGCCAGAGGCACTGATTAGATGCAGTACCTTTTGTTGCAGTAGGATTTACTTCTCTAGCTCTCAGGCAAAAGAAAATAAAAATCTGAAATACAGATGAGCTTAACTGGCAAGAAAGTATATAGGCAAAGTGACACTAGGTTAGCTGCTCTGCTTTGAAGGTGCTTTGCATTTCCTGTGCTGTTCTGAGTTGATAAATGTCTTGTGTTTCATTATAGGTACATATTTATTCTCTTGGTATGACACTCTTCTGGGGAGCTGACCATGAAGTACCTCAAAGCCAAGTAAGTTTGAATTTGGTTTTGTTTAATATCATGGTCTCAGACTTGATAGTGTGACCACTTCAACATCAATTAACATGACACGATGTCCTCGTGGGACGCAGAAGAGTGTGGCTTCCTTGCTCTACTTGGAGCTTTTCCTTGTGGTGTGTACCACTATTGTCACCTTGCAGAAAGAAGGTGCAGATAGAACATGTCTGTCCGTTTCCACGTGGGTATATCTGGGTTAGTCCATCCTGTAGCGTCACAGGCAGAAAAACAACAGTTGATGCTGCTGAAAAATACTTTTGTTTCAGGCTTATGTATAAAAATAAACATTTAAGTAACATCATTGATTTACTCATAATAAAGCAACTCGTGATCTCTGCTGCTGTAATTTCAGTGAGTCTGGAATTGGCACGTGCTAATACTTGCCTTGCGCAATGTCCAAGAAAAAGGGTATGAATTGCTTGGAAGAGGGAGTAGACTTGCTACTGACTTGTCAGCCGCTGCAGACACAGTCGCAGACTGCTTAGAGCTGAATGTTATTGCTCAAGAGGTTATCTCCCACACCCAGCAGAACGCCTTCACTTAGTTGTGGAAAGAGTCTGGAATGCCTAATTCGTCATCTGCCTGGGTGCTCCCACCTGCTCCCAGCTCAGCTGTTTGAAGGCACTATCTAAAAGGGTGAAAAGTAGGTGAAACGCACAGAGGGAGCATTTAATGAGAGACTTGGTGTCGAGGGATTTGACAGAGCATTGTGCAGCTCGGGGAGCTGAGCTATTTCTGTTCCATGTTTTGGTTCAGTCCTGTTTATTGGCGTTATGTTTAAGGGTAAGGAAGGAAGTTTTGGAAGGCTTTGGGAGTTAAAGTGCTCGGTTTCTAAAATTTTCTGTACCAGAGTAGTAGTTGGGTTCTAAGTCCTCCTGCTTTGGAAATAGCTGCCTGAACGCAGAAGTCACAAATTTGATGCTGACAGTTATAGGGATACTTCTTGGTAGCCTACCATGTCTGTCCCCCAAACTGCACTGTTTTATTAGACGGTTATCCCCCTTCTTTGCTCACCTGCCTTGTAAGGGATGAAGGGAGCAGTATTGAGCCAGTAGCAGGAGAATGGCTTGAGATAGGTGCTCAGTGGAAGGTGGGTAGGAATTAATTTTCTTCCATGTTTTTGTTCCTTCCCTCAGTATTAGATTGTAGCAACAGTTTTACAGTAATGCAGCAGGAAGAAATGCTTTCACAGTGCTTTCTCTCACTGTTTTTCTGAAGTATGGTGTAGTGAGGTATGTCTGGAAAGAAAGGGGGGAGCAGAAGTACAGAATTTTTCATCAAATGTTCTGGTGCTCTGCCCTGTGGAGGTAGTAGAGGCAAAAAGACAGGCTGTGTATGGCATAGCGTTTAAGTGTTAGTTTGTATGTGTGGAATTTCACTTCATTTTATTTGTCTGCATTTGCTGGTTGATGGGCTGCTTCTCTGCTGGGAATTTGGTTGAACTGCAAGAATGATTTGTATGATTTGGGAGAAGTGCTGAAAAAATAGGTGGGAAAAGCCTACGTTAGTTATACCAGGGTGATCCAGATGAGTTATTTATGGCACCACTTAAAAAATAAAAAAAATCAGGAGCACTAACCCAGGAAAGGTGGGAAGATAGTAATGTCTTAAAATGCTCTATGTCAAAAAGCACGCGACAGAGCTTGTGCTTTGTAGATAACCCCACGTGTTGGCACAGGGGGGAAGCTGAGACCTCAAGTGCTGGTGGCACCTGAGAACAGGTGTTATCTCTGACCATTGCGCACCCTGTGGAGTCGTATTCCACTGGCAGTGTGCTGGATTAACTGGCTGGGGAGAGGAGAATCAAACCTAGATTGTTCTCCACCATATGAGCATTGTTCTGCAGTGACAAAGCTTTGGTTTTTAACCAGTGGCTTTGCTGCTTGAGACCTTACATCTCTTTTGATAATGTTTGGTGGTGGCACTGGGCTTTGGAAATGCTGACCCAGCTGGAGCAAAAAAAATCCAAGTGTGGAATTCAGACAGGAAAAAAGAGTTTGTCAGAGTGTTTAAAAACAGCAAAGACCTTTAAGCAGAACTTTTTCACTGGTAATTAAGCCCTTGAGAAAGGAAAGTGGCGGTGTCCTGATGGTACAGATCAGGCAGCTTGTATGGACCATACTGTTGTAGGAGCCAAATCTAGATCCTGGCTGATTGTCCAGTGACTGTAACTGCAACTTCTTACCACCTAGATGGTGACTTCCACATTGGCACTCACTCGATGTGGGCAATAAGCCTCATAAATAGTCATTTTATTACGTCGAATGTCTTTTGTTTGTATGTGTGTGCTGCAGGTGACAATTAAAATTGATTCTCACCTCCCTCCCATTTTTGTCTGTCATTAGCCTATCAAACTCGGAGATCATCTCAACAGCATCCTCCTCGGCATGTGTGAAGATGTCATTTATGCCCGTGTATCCGTACGGACCGTTCTGGATGCCTGCAGTGCCCACATACGGAACAGCAACTGTGCCCCTTCTTTTTCATACGTGAAGCAGTTAGTCAGACTGGTTCTGGGAAGCCTGTCTGGGGTAAGTCTTCGCACGCGTCTGAGGGTTAAGGGAGATCAGCAGGAAGAGAGCTAAGCTGCTAAATCAGAGTCATTGTGCAGTCATTCTTCCTATTGTTTGATCGTGTTGCAGTTGTGAGAAGGGGGATTGTTGAAAGGGGAAAAACTCTGAAATTGTAGGAGGAGAGAATTGTTCTCCTCTTGGTAACAGTTTGTGCACTCGACAATTCTTCTTGGAGTAAAGATTTCAGCTGCTGTAGCTGAGGAAGATAGTTTTCTGAAATGGTTATCCTCTTTGGAAGAGAAGTAGGAAAAAGCATGAATTCTGGGGGCAAACATTAGACAGATTCCTACTTGAAATGCTGCAAAAACGATGGGTGTGGTGTTTCTTTTTTAGAAACATTCTTGACTTTGGGAGAGTCACTGATTAACTGGAAGAAGGACTTCTTAGTGTGCCAGTTCTCTTGCACTTCTCCTCAGCTCCTGGATAGATAGGATTTTGTGGAGGACTTAATTGTCTAATGACGACAAATGCCTTGAGTTCATGTAAGAAGTGAAGCATGCTACATGAAATCATCTTGCAGAGTTACTATTCCTGACAGGCATCCTCTGCCTTCACCTAAACCATCACAACATAGCCACAGATTAGTCAAATGACTCCAGGCTCTGAATTTGAAGGAAAGCCATAAGTTGTCAATATTGTTAAGATTGTTCTTTTGTTAGTACTTCCTTTTCCTTGTGTTCTCTTTATAATTCTAACAAATGTCAAGGAGTATGTTTTTGCTAAAGTGATATGCAGTGGTGATCTTGAGTTTTATCCTGTTCTACACTGTTGAAACTCCTATCTCGTAGAAGTTACACAAATGTAAAAAAAAAAAAAAAAAAAAAAATGGTGTCAGGAGATGTAGCACTGTAGTTACAAGAAAAGTATTTGAGTTGATAGTACTCTCATTTAACAATTTGTTTTATCAATTAATAGTTACTTAGGCTCTTTATAAATCCGGTTTGGAAGTTCTTGCATGATGTGACAGGTCCCTGTATTTGTCCAAAGTTCAGCAGAAGCTGTCTGTGACAGGGCTCCAGAAGCAGCACTGAGTCGGAGTTCCAGATTTGTCAAATGTGTGAGGCTGTCTGTCAGTCAAGTGCTCCTCACTGCAATGTCCAAACTCCTGTGCAGCTGCCAAGTGGATCTGGCTTGCGATTCAGTGAAATGAAGGCCTACAAGGCCTTAATCACTAAGTGAATACTAAAGCGAAGATCTAAATCTTGAATCAGGCCATGAGCTATAGAAACAGCCAGTGTGGAGAACTGAGTCATTCATTTTCAGAATCTTAATAGCCCTTTTTGCTTAGCAAATTTTCTGCTTTTCTGCTCATCTTGTCCTTGTCACCAGGCTTACAAAGGGTCTCCACGGTTAGCATGACAAACTGACCGACCTGGCCAGCTGAGGACAGCAGTAGTGGTCCTAACTGCATGTGCTGAATCTAGCTGCTGGGTTCCCATACTGTGCCAATGACCAAGGAGCAGGACTGCTGGATGTTATCCAGTGTTGAAGCTTTGCTAATATTCTGATTTTCTTCTGGCAGAACTATGTCTTAATCTGAGTCGAGGCTTTGCAGCAGAACAAGAACAAAATAGTTGAGTAGAGCCATGTGTTGACAGAACAACAGCAGCATAGCTGTGCTTCTGGGTTTTTCTGCGCCTTAGTTAGCCCTCCATGCTGGTTTTAACATTTTAACTCTGTATGTGTCCTTGAAGTTCAGTTTAATCAGAAAAGCACACAAAGCTGTTTTTTCAGAACCAGAGTAAACGTTAGTGTGCCTCTGATCCTGCCTGGGCTTTTCAAAGGCTGGAGGAGCCTGAGCTCTGTAATAGGTCCTTGGGTGATATGTGAAGCACAGTGAGAGATCCTCTTGCATCTTTTCACTTGATGTTAATATCCTCTGTAAAGGGCAATACAGCGTAGGACTCATTGAACCCGTTCCATGTTGAGTTGCACAGTAACTGTGATGGATAAAGCTCTTTGATGTCTCCATCCCACCTCCCAGCTAAGCCACTGTCTAGGCTGGGCTGATTGCCACCATATCAAAACACCTCAATGAGAAGTCTTTGTTACAGCGAATAAGCTTGCTTTTTTTTTTTTTTTTTTTTTAAGTGAATGATTGTGTATGTAACATCACTTCTTTGGGGAAGTGGTGTTTAAAAAAAAAAAAAAAAAGCTAAAAATCAGGACTAAGAACTGTGAGTTCACAGTTGTGAACTTAATTCATACTTACTGCAAAAAAGTCAACCAGTTGTGTGCTAAAAATCCTGCCTTGAGTATTCAGATGTCAGAATTACAGGGCATGGTCTCGTGGTGAAACCATTTTTTCTTTTGAAACATTTGAGCCTGTACTCTGAACTTGAACTTTAATGTTCAATGCTAACTTGTGTTGTGCGTTATTTAATGGGCGCTAGTTTAATGTTGATGTCAGTTCTTTCAGTACATAACTAGGCGTCGTTGCCTCTTTTGCAGATGGATCATCTTGCTTGCAATGGAGATAAAAAATTGCAGCCAGACAGGAGCCAGGCTATTCGGGAGAGGCTGAGGGGGAAAGGACTTCCCACAGGTAAGTGCTTTCTTGCAGGGGAGGGTCATGGCACTAACAGCCCTGTGGGAGACCACGTTTGTGGGGTAGATTTTGCAGCCAAAGAAACTGAGTATTGGAGCCCTTGCTCACGGTCACAGAGTTGGTAGTTCCACGCCTAACAAAGCATAGACAATGTCAACAAGAGAAAAACTATTTCTAGAAAATACACGTCTTTTTCTGGCTCTGTTCCTGATGCGAGGAACAAGGTGGCCAGAAGTTTTATTTCAGGGGAGGAGAAGTTTCAGGCAACTGGAGGAAAAGGAAGCAGCTTCTCTTAGTTCCTTTATTTCTGTGGGCCCTGCTTTACCTCACTGTAACGTTCCTTGCACATAGCCGCTTGCTTTCCTTCCCAGGCAGCTCGGGGCCCTTCTCTCTGCACACAAAGCTTCTTGGTGCCCCCTCTTTTACCCTTAGCGGAGGTGGTGTGTGTTTGTCACAGTTCTGCTGTGCTTCGGCACTGTCAGGTGGACATGGAAACAAGGTAAGGTTGTAAAGTTGCTTCAGGGAGGTAAGGAAAGAGGAAAAGGGGGAAGGAGGGAAACAGCCCTTTTTGGGGCCACACTGCCATTGTTGCCAGCGTGGAGTAAAAGGGATTAAGTGATGTGGGATGACAGCCAATTGCTGGCCAAGGCTTTATTAGATGTTGCTGTTCAAGGTCTGTGGCAGCATCAGCTCTGTGATAGGCTTTTCAGCCAAGAGTAGGTGTTCTTCCAAAAGGCAGATCTCATCTTTTTTTTTTCTGGAAGAGTTGTGGAGAGTTTTGTGATGTTCCAGTCGGGCCAATCAATGTCATTGTGAGGCAGGCAGTGCGATGCGATAATTATCCGAGGCCCTTCTTGCCTTAAAATGCTCATCTGTAAATGGTGTACCTTGGTGAGCAGTATGGGATATCTTCCACAGATACCCAGCTCTGTAAATGCTAGCAGCACAGACTTTTTAGCTGCCTTATATTAACTTTCTGCCTAGTTACCACTAGTAAACGTGGAACAAAAGCGTGTTGCTGATGTGCTTGAGCTGCTCCCTCTGTCTTTTAGTTTGGTGCCCTCCAAAAACAGCAACGGTTCTCATCTCCTCCAGAGTCTTTCTGCAGCAATAGGAAGACCTCTAGGAATATACAGGGTTTGGGACTGGATCAATTCAGTTGACTGGATTTGTAAACAATAGCATGCCTTCCTTCTTAAGCTCTTGTCTTAAAAATAATTCTTTCCCTGGCTCCCATCAGTTCTGCAAAGGTTGTGCCAGAACCTTTTTGTTTTTGTTAGTTTCTTCTTGAACCCTCTTCTTTCCCAATTTCTAGTTTCATCATATTCATGGTTTCTTTACACGCCTTTGTTCTTCTGCAAGTACATACCATATTCCTCACCTGGCACTTTTCTTTTGCTTTTCAAGTGGATTCCCATCATCTTCAGTTTAATTAATAATTTGCTATGTAGCACAGCAGAGCTTGATTTGAGCACATTAGCATTTGGCTACTACCTCAAGCTTGGTCATTTCCATACTCTCATTTCCATCATCTATTCTGCTTTTGATCCCATGATTATCATAAATTGCCTGTTTTGAGAATGGTCAGAATAAATATTTGTTTCATTTTGGAGGCATAGCAAGGCTGTTTTTAGACTCTGTTCTCACTGTACTAGCAACCCTAGTTTTTTCTTTACTTTATTCTCTTGCTAATACAGCTGAAAAGTCTTTTGCTCTTCTGCTTTTATTTTTCTTAGAAAATGCTCTTGTTGAAGTCTGTGTGTGCTCTGAGGTTTTTTTACTTTTCTGTTTATTTTTCTTACAACTTTCTGGTTAAGCTGTTTAGTCGATGATTTTTTTTTTTTTTTTTTTAATCTCGAGAAGTCATGTTTGTTCCCAAAGTCTTAACTGTAAAATAATGTCTCTTTAATGCCTGAAACGTTTTCTGAGGACTATGCCTTTTGCTTACAGAGTATAGAGTAGATGATCTAATTGGCGTTTTCCTACTGTATCCTCTGACTTCATAAAATGTCATGGCCAGGATACTCTTTCCTCTTATCCTTACTTTCTTTGAATCACTTAGTATGTATGACAGTGCTTCTGAGATGTTTGAGAGGCATTGCTTTTTATTTTAATTAATGCAACGTTCAGTTAGTGTGCAGCGTCTGGGTCACCGAAGGGCTGTGGAGGTGGAAGTCTGGCTGCTGGGTGCTCTCTTGCCTTCTGGCTCTGCCTGAGATTGCCACAGTGCCAGGCAGAACAGGTTCCCTGCAGTGTGTGCTTGTGAAATTACCAGCTCGGAGAGGACTGCCTGAACAAAGGGTTCTCTCAGACTGAGGTGTCCAGCTGAGTCAGCTGCTACAGAGCAAGACACTGTGGGTTGTTCTTTTTGCCGTTGTTGTCTTGTTTTGTTTTAGGTTCTGCCTATTCTGATTCCATTCCAACTTGTTTCAGTTTCCCTGTATCACAGTAATTACCTGTGGAACTCTGTTTACTTATCTCTTTTTCCCTAAAGGGCTTAAAACCATCTTAGTCGCCCCCGCAGACATTTCCATTTCAACATCTGACTTCAGTCCCATTCCCTGGTCCTTTTATTTTTTTTTTTTATTTTTTAGTAGCATCATCTTAATTCTCAGTCTTTCCATCTTCGATATATGCCTTCATCTCACTTTGCTGAGCCCTCAGGGAATACAGACCATCAGAAACACACGGAACAAGACATCCACGTAACCAAATGAGCTCTAGCTATCTTCAGTTCCACATGGCATACTTATTGAATCATATGGTTGAAAGTTAGGGTGGTCCCAGTGAAAAGGGTGTCTGATATTAATGAGTGATAGCTCTTGTTTGATCCAGGGCTATCTAACTCTTTTATTTATTGATTTACAATGAATGCAGGAGTATCAAAATGTTGCTGCATCTAACTTCAGATTGATGATCAGTCATGTTGAGTTGATAAATATAGAGATGGTTCAGCTGAAGAGAGATGTGCTTCTCATTTCGGTCTTTGAAAGACTTAAACGTGAACTTTAAGATCAGCTTTGCAAATCTCGGTCATCCAAAATTACAGTTGCTGGGGCTTTTTATTGGCTTAGGACAAATGTTTTGAAATATTTTTCCACTTGTTGAAATTATGTATTTTGTTCTCCTGTATGCCAAGGTTATTTATTTCTGTCTTTACATCTTAAGTACAATTATTAAATTATTAAATAGCTTCATGCTAATATTCTCCCCAATTAAATTTATTTTCTGTCTCTTTCATGACTCACTTTCTGTGGTTATTTTGGTGAATGAGCTTTATGGCAGGGCAGACTGCAGAAGTAATTCATTCTAAATTAATATTACAGAATGTTTGCTTTTAGTCAAGACATACTCAGAGCACAATATTTAGGAACTGACTTAGCCAGCAGAAATAGAAACAGTAAAACCTGGTGTGAGTCATCTGAACATATGAGTTATTAGTGTTTCCTGTTCAAAACACTGTCGACCTTAAGGGTTTCCAAGAATTATTTGTGGAAGTTGTTTGATAAGATTCTTTTGGGGTGACAAAAGAGCAAGTAATTTTCAAACTCTTCGAAATATAAAGCAAGAATTAATTCACCCCACTACTGTTTTTGCTAAAAACCATAGCATTCATCCCTTAAAAGAGTGTAGCCTATTTAAAACTTGGTTGAAATCTCCGTAACTTAACCAAGCTTGAGAATCTGCTTCCCAGCTCTCAAATAAATGAAATCTTGCCCCAGAGAACTATTGCTGTGTCTCCTTGTGTGTTTACTTATTAAGTTCCACCTTGTGTTTGGGATCTGTCTGCACCAAGAGCAGACCTTTGAAAACATACTTGTCTTTTCAAGAAATTTAGCTGCCATGTTTCATAACTTTGCTTTCCTGTCACAGTGCTCTCCAGTGGGACCTTGACTCCTACATCATGGAGTCCGTCCTAAACGAACTTCGTGTGTTAAAGTGCTGCAGTTTGAGCTGTCAAATTCCCAACCTTCATCTCTGCCAAAAGAGTGTATGCCACCTCATTCTGCTTGTGATGACTTTAAAGTATCATCCATATTCACTTTATCTCTGCATAATAGGAAAGTGGAAAGAGGGAACAAAATTCAAAGTATTGATGAAGTGCCTGTTTAATTAGACTACGCACTCTGTTAAGTGCAGCAAAAATTGTAGGTTTTGTAAACTGAATAAAAGATCCTAAGTCTCCACTAAATCCTTTTAATTTTAACAGGAATACTAATGTTCAGTTAGGTCTCTCCAGAATATTTATTGCTTATATGGCTGCCCAGCAAAAACTCACAGGAAAGAGAAAATAAGCCATTTTGATTTCGATCCAGTGAAATTAATTGCGGATTATGTTTTAGTACCCAATCTTGATGAAAATGCAGCTTTTAGTCTATAAAGAAAGAGTTTATAGTGATCACCTCCACATGTGAACTGAAACAGATTTCATTTTCTTGCTAAATCCAAGCACAAAGCTTTCGCTTACAAAAAAAAAAAAAAAAAAAAAAAAAAAGAAAGAACTTTATTCCCTTGATTTGAGAATCTCTTATCTGGCAATCTTCATGCACACACCCTGCCCATCTTCCCGTTATTAGAAAAACAGAACTGAGTAGGTGGGAGAAAAATTTCAAGAGTTGAACAAAACAAAATAGAAGCCAGATGAAGATTTTTATTTTTTTTTAATTGTTGTTTTGCACTCTAGAAATGGTGTCTGTTTTCTTCCAATACATTTCATGCATCCTGCAGTTCTGGTGGTCGGTGGTGGTAGAGATCTTGTGAACTTCAGTATAGCTGCTGCTGCTTTACTGAGCTTCCAGCCTGGCAGTCCTGCTGAGGGCAAACTTGGAACTCTGGAACAAAATGAGAGGGGATGCAAAGACCCAGGAGTAAAGCAAACAGGAAATGTAAAATGCTGTCTCTGCAGAAAACGAGCCATATGCCTGAGTTTCTCCCGCGCTGTGCCCAAATCTGGGAAGGGAAAAGCAGGGTAGACCTTTGCCTAATTGACTCAGAAATGTACTGAAAGGAAATCAAACCGTAGGTCGTAGTAGAAAAAAATGCAGTTGTGCAGTTCCCTGTCCTGCAGGGATGCTGAGAAATAGGAGAGGAAATGCTGCACTTAGGAGGTGCAGCTTGGCAAGCATCTCTACCACTGCTCTGAACAAGACTGGGGTTTCTGGAGCTGTTTGGGTTGTTTGATAGAGGAGCCATGCCCACCCAAAGCTGAACACAGATCCTTCTAAAGGATTTAAAGCTTTGCCTCTCCGCACGGCGCTTTGAACAGTCCTTCAGTCCAGCTCATTTTGTCCTTGACAAAGAACACATTATTTTAGGAGTGCTTCGATCTCAAACTTGGAATTTCTCAACAATTTAAAAAAAAAAAAAAAAAAAAGTAAGAGAAAGGAGGAGGTGCCATTTCTAGCAGGCAACCCGCAGGCCACAGCTGGCTCTGTGGTCTTCTGTATGGCTCACAGCCAGCCCCAGAGGGACTGCAAATCCAACTCCTCCATCAGCTTCCCACTCACATCTGAGAAACTATCCGCATTGTCTTGGGATGAGGATTTTTCTCTGTAGCTTTTCTCCAAGCTGATTGTGTGGGAGATGTTTTTTTAAACTTAGGCATAATCAGTTCCTCTTTTCTGAGCTTCCTGTCGAGCAGTGATGGTCTGCTCTTTTTGACGCGCGTGGGCGACCTCTCTTTCTCCCCCCAGCCCAGCACATGTGCACGCACATATGGGCGTACCTGTAAGCGTTGCTGAAATGCAGCTGGAAAAGGTTTTCCATTCTTTACAGACAAAAGAAAGGGGCTATCAGAAAGCATTTCAACAAAGTTGAACTGAGTTTATTCAATATAAATAGACCCAGTCTGTGTTTGCATAATGCTTGATCAATTGCCTGTACGATGAAGGCGTTACACAAATAATTGCAGACAGACTGAATTGAGGTAGGACCAGATGACAGCTCTCTAGCTCAGATGAAAATGAGCAAGATTACTGGCAGTGAGAAAGACAGATGGTTCGTAAATAACACTTGTCAGAAAGGATGTAGTTGCATTGAAGACTCCAAAGGAAAAAGGAAGCAGGCCCATGGTCATGTAGTAAACATAACTTTGGCCTTTTGTGCTCATGTGGAAACGTAGATTTGGGTTTCAGCACCAGAAGGGATTTTTTTGTGAACTCTTGGTGATTAATTGCTATTCTCATGGTATGTATTCCCTTGCTATATATTATACTTTGAAATCGTGCAATTACTATAATTGCATTTGAATTATTTACAGTAATTATGAATAATTGCACTAATGTAAAATCAAGTAGAAGATAAACACCCAGGGGCGATCTGTGAAATGGAGAGCCCAGATACTGTTCTGAGAGTTGGTTTCAGCAGAAAAGTTCTGGGGGAAGGGGAAAGTCTGCTCCTCATCATCACTCATGTACTGTGGTATCTTAACTGCTTGTGGCTTGTCCTGTCACCATTACGGAGATGTGGGGAAGTCCTTCTTTGTCCTGTCACATTGCTGGGTAACTGAAGTGTAGAGCAGCTCGTGTGGTGCCGGGTGAGGAGATGGTTTATGTCATTAGTGGAGCCAAGAAACTTTGGATAGGCCTCGAGAGTTTCCATTTGCAAGAGAAGCCATTTTCAAAAGGATGGCATGATTCGCGTTATGACCTTCCATTATAATTTCAAGATGTAGAAGTTGAATTCTGTAGCCAGGTTCTTTTTGATCCTTAGTTGGATCTTCATTCTTCCTATTTTACTGGCAGTCCTGTTCTTTTTGCCACATTTCATAAGCTGAAAAAATAAATGTGATGGGTACACTGCATATTGGCTCAATGAGTTTGGACTTGTGTATGCCATTCATCTGAAAGTAAATGTTTGGGGGTGTCAGAAAAATGCTGCAGAAGTGCTTGGAAGAGGTATTAAGGATGCACAAATGATTCCCAGCTTCCTTGTGCTGGCAGTGTACTATTAGGGACTGGTAGGCCTTGTCCTGAAAGAGATTTACTGCAGTTGTTTAAGACCTCCTGATGTAAATAGAACTGAGGTAGCTTTCTGTAGCAGGCTTTGTACCCCTGGTCTTCTCTTTGCCTCTTTCAGGGTGATTCTTCAACACCTCACGTTGACGCTGTGATCCAGTTTGGGGAGAGCTTGCTAGAATTAGGTTGAGAGGGATTTTTGTCTTGCAGATGTGTTAAGAAGCACCAAGACTGGTGAAAAGCAAAGCTGGGGAATGGGGAAGGGAATGAAGGAAAGAAGAAGGGTATCCAAGAGAATTTTAGAGTCTCAAGAGCAAGCACAAAGGCCATGTGGGTCGCTGTGGAAATGAGTTAGAGAAAGACCTGCGGGCACAGTCAGTCAGCAGTGGGTAAGCAGCGTGTCTCCTGCACTGCTTCCCGACGGGCCAGCTCATCTCCTCCTCGTTATGCAATTAGCTGAGCGAGAGGCCAAGCTGCAGCAATGAGTACTTTCCCGGTCCCTGCTGATGAGACAGTGTTCCCGGCGTTCACTTTTCCTCATGAGGAAATGCCAGGTGGGTGGGTAACGTGGGGAACAGAAAGCACCTCGTGCATGCTGAGGCAAGGAGCCTGTGCTGCATAACAGCAGTTTCTCAGCAGCAAACAGTGGATTCCTTCGTGTCTGCGGGTGCTCTGAAACAAGGTAATGCTTCTAAACCTGAGCTGGGGATGTTCTGCTGAGTTGTGACCAACAATGTACCAGGCAGTCCTGAATTTACAGCACTGGTAGTTTATCGGAGTGGCAGCCGTCTCTCTTTTCCTGCTTTGCTTGCCATGCTTTTTTCACTAAGGTCTTGTGTTTGCAAATACTTCTTGTATCAGAGTTGTTTTTTTTTGTTTGTTTGTTTGTTTGTTTTTTCCATTAAAAAACAAAGCGGAAAACATTGTATTAGGGAGATTGTCTTGTAGTTGTTTTGTGTTTTTTTTTCCAAGTATACCTTGGAACTGTCATTATCGCAGAGGATTCTTGGAGCTCCTTCTGATTTTTTGTTTTGTTGAGACTCTGAAATAATGAAGTGTTTTGCTTTTTATCCCTATCTCTAATGCCTGAGTTAGAATCCTGTTTAAGATGCTTGATGCTTAAGATGATCTTCATGTGTGTGAATGTGAAGTATATGTTGGCAGAAGGGCTATCATCACACTGTGCTGGATAGATGGTAGGAACTTGACAGTGAAAAATTATTTTTCAGAAGGCTTTGCTGTGTCCTTGGATATTATATGTACTTCACTAGCCTTGTGAGGGACATGCAGTCTGACAGAAGCACAAGAGAATGATGTGACATGAGATTTACCTGACCACACAGATAAATATTCTAAATCGAGTTTAGGGTTGAGGTCATATTCATAAAAATAGGAAGTGATGTGTCCAATTGTTTCAGAAGAGAAATTTGCTCTCATTGGCAAGCACTTTTTATTCTCTCGACTGTCTGGAACATGTGGGAACCTTGTGATGGAGACGTGTTTGGGCAATCAGAATCCTAACATTTCACCATCAACTATTTGGGGGGAAGGGGAAGATGCAGGGGGAATCATTCGGGCTTTGTTTAGCTTTTGTTTTGCTTTTTTTAAGCACCTGGTTTTGGTTTTATCATAGAAATAGAAACTGAAAAGAAATAGTCTCCCTTCAAGTAGAATGTCAGAGTACAAAGGTACAAAGCCACAAGCTTTTAAAGCATTTCTAAGTGCAAGTAGCAGCACCCTTACAGCATTCTCTGAAACTTGATGCAAAAGAATCATAGAAGTTCAGCTGAAGCCCACTGAACAAGAGTGGCAATAGATCTCAGTTGATTTTCAAGGGAGGAGGGACCGCTAGCACTGGAACCATCTCACGGAACAGAAGATTGAGCACGTGTATTTCCTCTCACTCTAAGAAAGGCACATACATCCTCGCACTGTCACCAGCCCTCGGCTGTTCTCAGGGGTGGTACCAGGGTGAGGGTGAAAATATTGGACATGATGATGGTTTTTGTGATGTATTTGATCAGTTGTAGTTATGAGAAGACTTATGTTAGTGCGATATCTAAACTAGACCTTGGTTCTTTATCACTTCATTATTGCAGAAGCATTGAAAAATGTTAGTGTTTCCTAATAGGAAATAGCAGTTGGTCAGTCTTCAGTACTGGTTGTTTCTCTGTGACTTTAATATTAAGGTGCTTACTGTTTTGTTCTGATCTCAGGAAGTCTTAAGGATACGAACAGTAAACTGGGGGTTTGTCTGGAATATTAAGAAGTTTCATTGTGCTTAGTAATGTTTATAATTAGTTTTGTAAAACTGGGCAAGTACATTTAGAATATCTTAAGCCTGAAACCAACATAAGCATCACAGCTTTTCAGTGAGCATTATACAGTATTCTTTTGAGAGCATGTATTTCACCAAGAATATTACACCTCTGACAGTTTTTTTTTTTTTTTTTTTATTGTGGAAGTTATTTCATGATAAGGGAGAGGGAGGAGAGGCAGCGTTCATTAATATTGACCAATCCATTTATTAACAAAACATGAAGTGTACAGGCTCATGCCATCACCTTGACCTTGAGGGCTTTGTCAGTTTTTTGTTCTAGAATATTCTGCATCTTGAGAGACTGTCATCATCAAAAACAGTCATTACAGGAAGATGGAAGATTTTTAAAATTCCTAACTGCACAGTCATTCTTCCCTTGCTACCAACAGTACAGTAAGGCATCTGTAAATGTGTGGAACAAACCTGGACTTGTTGAGAGGTGATGAGAAACTGCAGGTTGTGCCTTTGTGTGTGAGGGGTGAAATGAATTGCTGATTTTGGATCGATAGGTAAACAGTGCTTCTGGTGGTAGTGCAGGCTAGGTTAAAAATACAGTGAGTGAGAAAACAAATTTGCACGTGTACCTAGCAGTCATTTTTAATATTATTGTTTAATTATACTGGGCTGTAGTTTTTCTTGAGCTCTTCAGAAATAGGACAAATGTAATGGTGCTCAGCTGTGAGGTAGCTGAAGATTTGTCTTTGACTGAGGTAGCAGCTGTCTGAGTCTTTTGCATGACCAAATCGATGCCAAATGTGTGCTTGGTGTACACTCTCAAGTAAGTAACTTCTGTCGCACTCCTGTGTACTAACTACAAATTACATGTATGAAATGTCTCCTTATTCCAGGAAAAGCCTTGGTGGTTGATGCAGATGACGGACACAAGACTCATTTCTCTCAACAGACCATGCTTAACAAAGGGCTTAGCAAGTCTATGGGATTTCTGTCCATTAGAGGAACACAAGGCGAGGAAGAATTTTTCCAGGGCATTTCCTCAGATTACAACTCAGGACAGGAAGATGCTTTCTGTCCTCACAGATGTAAAACCAATGAGTTTGAAAAGAAAGGTCACCTTCACACAGATGCCGCTCCCAGGCGGAAGGTATGGGCTTCCTCCACAGACTTGCTCTGCACAACTGACAAGGCCGCTGAGAGGGACCATGCTGGAGACTCTCACAGGCATGGTCACCAGTGCGAGACGTTTACAGTGCGGACTTCTACCACCACCAGAAACAAGGAAGCAAGGTACTCTGATGGCAGCATAGCACTGGATGTCTTTGGACCTCAAAAACTGGACCAAACGCGCCATGTGCCAGAGACATCAACTTCCGCAGCGATATCGAGTGCCTTTGACAGGATAAGAGAGAGACAAAAGAAGTTGCAGCTCCTGCGGGAAGCCATGAATGTAGAAGGTTAGTGAAGCTTTTAGATATTCTGAATCATTCCAGTCATTAAACAGAGATTGTCTTTATGATAAATTTGAGTTCTCTAATAGCAACTCTAGAAACTGCTGAGCTCTTACATTTGTCCTCTGTTTTTAGGTAAAATCAAAGCATTAAAACATCTGTTGCCAGCCAAGATGAAAGTGCTTGTCCAGATGAATTAGCCAGTGAAGGTAGTTGCTCTTTTTAAGTCAGCCAGTGTCAAGTTCATCAAGTGAAATTAGGAAATATATAGGTAACAGCCAATTGGCAGGTAATTTTCCTTCAAGGAAAACCTTCATCTTGAGCTCTTAAGGATGGATTTATACCCTGAAGGAAAAGAAGTGTGTCATCTACAGATCTCTCAGTTTTTGCTCTGTATAATTCTGGATGATCCACTTAAGCCCCATAAATATGTAGTTTCTTTTGGGCTTAAGATCTTTACCTCAGTGAGGAGAATTGTCAATAAGTTCCCTCAGTTAATTTAGAGAACATGTTGGGGGAGAAAAACCTTGGGACTCATTGTATGCACACTTATGGAAACATCTTTATGTGGAGCCCTGTAATGGGGAACAGCGTGTTTTGTTTCTTTTGAACATGCAATGTGATTTTCAGGGGTTGTGAATTCAGGACAGCTGGATTGAAATTGAGTGCCAAGTCAGATCCTGTTCATGATGGGCAAGAAGGCGTTGCTTGTTCATCTAAGGTATATGCTGGAAGAGCTGTATGTGCAGATTTAGCTGGGTGATGATTTCCAGTGTGTAGGAAATTGATGCAACTGAACAATCGTGGTGGCCTGGCTGTTGTGTGACAGAAGTGACAACTGCCAGAAATAACAACCTCTGCCTTGTTTTCCTGCACTGAGGTGTGAACGCCCCTGCTGAGGAGAGCTTGATAAAGCCTTTCATCAGGGTTGTAAAGCACTGTTTGTGCCCTGGGTGCTATCTCAGGATGAGACTGTATTGCAGGCAGCATGGGAAGCGTGTTCTTCCTCTTCTGAGCATGTGAGCCTTGAGCTCCAGAAAGAAGGAGCCTTACTGAAACAGCATCAGCAGTTCAAGAAGCTGCTGTGATTATGTACCAGCTGCACAGAAAAGACGAGCGAAGGGTTTCTGTGCTGTGGCATTAACATCTTCCAATGAAGGTAACATTATCAAGTGAAAGAACGAATGTAGATGGAAGGCATTAACATCTTCCAATGAAGGTAACATTATCAAGTGAAAGAACGAATGTAGATGGAAACAGTACGGTGGAGATAACCATTGTTTGTTCAGAATAGAAGCTGACCACCTGTAATTACCTACTGAGGTGTCTGATGGGGTAGTGGGGATGTTGCTTTATGTGTGGTTGAAGAGCGTGAAACTGAAGGGGACCATATCAAGTGCATGAGTCAACTCGAGCCTTTGGAGATAGGCACCTCGCGGAGTGTCAGCAGCCACTCCCTGCGTTGGGAAAGATCAAGAGCTTCCTTGCTGAGGAGTTCAGCTTCGTGCGGGGTTGTGTTGCACAACAGCAAAACCAAAAGCTCGGCCAAGCCCGTTGATGAGCAAGGGTTTATCGTTCTCAGTCAAACAGGTTGGGAGACGACAGAAAAGGTAACGTGCCTGGGTCTCACGAAGTGAGATGGTTCAGCTGTGTGAAACTGCTCGCGTGGTGTAGAGAAGGGGTGACAGTGCAGCCAAAGCAAACCGGGAGCCGGGGCTTTACACTTGGAGGAGCTGAGCGAGGGCAGATCGAAGCCGTAGCTCATGACTCACTGCCCATCCTTCTGAATTCAGTCATCGTTTGGTAGAAGAAGTCCCGATACTCTCAGCACGTAGCTGGGTCGCAGTGTCCTTGTCTTCTGAGTTACTGCTTGCAGTAGAGGAAGGAGGTACGTGTTTCACTCTTGCGTTGGAGTCAGGATTGTGTACCCTGCACTTTTATTGCAGGCCTGCCATTTATCTTTCAGTTAACTTCTTAAAGGTTTCAGGCCAAAACTGGACTGTGAATGTCAATTTTTAACGAGAGTCAGTGCAAAGAGGTATTTGAGTAAGACAAAAGGGAAATGGCTTTTCACAGAGGAGTTGGTTGCTGTTGGCTTGAGAAGTCTGACTGAAAGGACTCCGTTTCTCCTTGAGGGCAGGGTCACAAACCCCCTGAGATGTGAAGTCTCCTCAGGCTGCTCAAGGTTACGTGTTAACAGTAGGTAAGCCTCTGCCTTCAGCTCTTAGTTTTCTCAGTTGTGGAAAGGCATCGGACTCAGCACAGGCAGAGCTTTGCCAGATATAACTTCCCTCTTCAAACTACAAAGGAATTTAAGCGACACGTGGCTTAGTTCTTCCCTAGCTTATTTTGGGTTCAGCTGGCAAGCTTTTTTGTTATTCACAAAACCTTAAGGAGCTGACTGTCTTGGAAAAAGAAAATGTTCCCATGCGTAGGCTCTGGTGCGCCAAGCTTTCACTCGGAACAGATTTTTACAACCCAAATTATAAACTCATGAAAAGCCGAGTTTATAGTGGAAAGAATGACAGAGCTTTAATTACAGCTGTGCTGTAACGAGGTAGTTTGTAGCGAGCTACGAACCATCCACACTGCGCTATAATCTGAACTTGGAATGTCCTGCATGCAGCCTCCCAAACCCTCCAGAGGCAGCGTCTTCCAAGTGTCTTGCTCACAAACTTGCTGTGTTGTGTGTTGGTCCTCTGTGCTGCTTGAGGGCTGAGGTGGTTGTCGTAGACCAATTTGGGTGTTTGTCAGTGACCAGGTGCTTGGCCACGAGTTCGGGGGGAGAGAAGATGGCTGCTGGTTCAGCTCAGGTGTACGTCAGCCAATTCTGAACGCTCAGATCAGACTCCAAAAATGTGTTTTCATCTTGTCAAGTGATGGGAGAGAGAGTTCTGTATCTCTGCTGCTGCTGTTCTTGTTTTTGTTGTGTAGTTTGTCAGCTTTGGTGTTAAACCCAAGCAGCTCTTCTGTTCCGAGTGAGCTGTTGGTGCTGATCTTCTGCAAGTTGTCAGTGGCTGCTCGGCGCCCCCAGCCAGCATCCCCTGTCAGAGCCAACAACCTTCTGGCTTTGGCATCTTCTGAGCCTGGATCGCTGCTCGAGAGCACGAGAGCCTTGTGCCTTCTCCCTTACTCCCAGCTTTCTTTGCCTTCTCACCCACAGAACTGATGGTATCTTCTGAGAGCTGCCAAGCATAAACAGAGTTCAGGGTTCGTGTTGGGCCTGCCTTCAGCTGGCGCGATAGGCAGGCACGTGGCTCTCAGGTAGGCTCTTGCCAGTCTCTCCCATTCGTTGGCTCAGGTGCCTTTTCCCCCTCGTTTCATGTGTCTCCATTATAAGGGAGTTGGTTTCTGTGTTCCTTGAGCAAACGTGTATCCTTCTTGTGTACAGTGTTGCCTATGGGAACGTTGGAAATGAATGCAAGAGGGAGCATTCAAGAGGGATGCAAGTCTTCTGAGTATTTATCTCACAAGACTGTTAATTGATGTGCTCTCCTGAGGACTCGTCTGGACCCCACTTACCTTCCATGTCATGGCTGCGTGTCTTCGGCTGGCGAGTCAAGCTTGTGGGTACTCTAAACGTTCAGATTTATTAAACTCTCTTAGTTAGAAGTTGCATTTGGGAATAAGGAAAAGTTACTGTGGTCAGTATATTATGGGTAAGCAGGTTGGTAGCGAATGCCTTCCAGCAAATGAATCCCAGGGGCTGGAACTGGGGAGCTACAGGAGAAGCAGGTTAAGCAGGAGGTGGGATGTAGGGCAGAGGAGGAATAGCTGCTCTGCAAACTCACCTCTTCATGACCACCCTCAATGCCATGCATACTTTCCTTTTCTGTTGAGTTGTATATATTCAACAGGTAAGCTTAAGTGGAGGAAATGCCAGTCACCCACAATGATGTATGCTGTTTGCATGTGAAAGCAAACTGAGGCTCAGTTTCCACTTGTTTTAGGATCATCCCGCTGCAGTGTGATTCCAGCTCAGTTGCGGTGAAAGGAGTTGTCATGTGGCTGGTATGTCCGGTATGGATTGGGTTCAGTTACTGTTCAGCAATCACAGCCATGAAGCTGCAGGGTAGGCTAATCAACTGTTCCTAGCTCAGAAAACTTTGGGTCATGAGTTGTACTGGCGCTGTGGAAATTGGCCTTTTAAGGAAGAAAAAAAGAAATACTCTTGTGAAATACCTGTAAGGTACAAGTGCTTTGGCATCAGGCACAGCTGCTTTGTTCTGAATTATATAGGAATATAATAGGAATTACATATGAACAGGATGGTGGAAGTCCCATGTGTTACCTGTGAGCATGTGTCAAACAGGAACCCTTACCAGGGATTCATTCTGGGTCACTACGCTCCCTGTTGAACATCTGCCGTGCTGCCTCGCAGAAGGTAATTCAATGAAAAAAGGAAAGGGAAGAGTAACCATGGCTCTAACTTTACTTTCTGAGCTTCTGCAAAAGAAGCACATCCCAGCCCTTTCTCAAAAGACTACGGATGAGTTTCATGGCATTACAGTGAAGCTCTTCAGTACTAAAGACACCCACAACCAGAACCCCAAGAGCAAACCAGAACACCCGCCCTGCCAGGAAGCTGCTTGTTGAACTCTATCTCTATCCTTTTCCTTCTCTCTGCATCCAGTAAGAATTTTGTAATAATGTGCATTTGAAAGCCTGTGTATCTAATGTGAGTCATGTGTTCGGGATAATGACATTCCAGGCTAAATGCGGTCCTCTGATTTCTGTTGAAGTTGGCTGGGACGAGGCTTTCTGTAAATGACGAGCCTGGGCTTGCACGTCTTGCCTTGCGTAAATGGCGTGGTTTGTTGTTTCGTGCTGGGTTAGGTGCCTGTGAGGTTGTGCTCTGCTGGCTTCCACGGGGAGTTTCAAAAAGTACCACAGCAGTGCTACAAAAATGGCACAAACATGTTTTCTTCTATTTGTATGGCAGCTCTCATCGCCATGTTGTGGTGCTTGCACTTTTATTACGAGTTTTATATCTACATCTTCATTACAGACTCTTAAAACAAAAATAAAAATACCAAGGCTATTCAAAAATCCCAGGGAAAAATGTAAATTCTGGAGACCAGTTGTTTATTGTCATCATCTGCTTTTGCAGATCTCATTTTCCAGTTCCTTCCCAGCCATTCAGGCCAGAAGTTGGTCCTTGTTTTTGAAATTGTTGGATGAAAAGCTCAGCTTCAGCTCAGTCCCAGAGTGTGGACTCATGACCTTTGGAAGCCAGCTCTTCATTAGAAGAGGTTTGGTTTGGATGCGATCCAGGCGCCTTCTCTGAAGTTAAACCTAATATGATATGTTGGAATTGAAGAGAATTTGGTGGAGGAGAGAAGCAAGCATGAATTACTGGGTGAATTCAGCAAGCACTGTAGATACAGCAGTCTCCGTAGTGATGGCTGAATCTCACTCTTGCAGCATGTATCCTGTCCATGCAATCAGTTCCACTGCTATGTATATTTTCCTGAAACTGAGCGAAGCAAAAAAAAAAAAAACCCTCTGAGCAGTGACTGGGAATCTCACTCGGTGTTCCTGGCCATGAGCTGCCCTCGTGGCCTCCAGCAGGGCGCCTGCTGATGGGCTGAGCCCAGGGAAGCCAGACAGCCCGCAGAGTCTGATAGCTCCACAGCAAGTGCTTGTTTCATATTCTGCTTTACCATTTTACATGTATTTTTTTTTTTGCAGAATTTTACGTCTCAGAGAGCCAGGACGGAGCCACAGTTCTGTGTGCAATTCAGGAAGCCCAGGCTGCTGACTAGGTGGAAAAAAAATCTGCTTAAAATCTCATGTTGTATTTTATTGTTCCCTTCCCTTCCTTTTGCTTCAAAGACGGTCTAGCAGACTTGCAAAATCTACAGCTAATAAAACTACTGGGACAGAGGAGATCTGTTTTCACTTAAGCGTTTCTCCACTGTAGCTCCCAATATCATGCTAGGATTCATGCCGCATTTGAAGGGCTGGGAGCATTTTAAAATACGCATCAGAAGGCTTCCCACTGAATTTGGGGTTCATTTTCCTATTTAGGCAAGTCGTTGCTAGATTGGCAGTGTGTTTTGGTGTTGTAAAATCCAGAAGGCTGAAAGTAGCCGTTGTGAAAGGCTGAAGCAAGACCCAAACCCCTGTGAATACTCTGCATTGAGCTGTAGGTCGCTTTGCAGAATCGAGTGAGACACATGTGTAGGACTCACCGTGCTTCAGCTTTTTATGCATCTCTTGCAGCATCTTGCTGCATTTGCTGGGGCCCTGGGGAGCTGCACAACCGAGTGGGCTGGTAGATAGTTGTAGGAAATAGCAGCTTTTGGAGGTTTTGGAAACAAGTATTGCAAACTTAACGCAATCTTGTCTTCAGTGTTTGTCTGCTGCAGCACTTGCGAGCCTAAAACACATTGCTTGTTGATAATTAGTGGAAAAACCACTCCAGGTTGTGCAGGTAGTGACAGGGCGCAGTTGCTAACATGTGGTTGTAGTTCCCGCAGAACATAGCGGAGAACAGAAATCTGTTTGGTGCAGGCTCCCTTTGTGGGGTTGGATCAGCTACATCCAGCTCTTGTGGTGATGGATTGCACCCTTGCTGCTCAGCCTGTCCCTTCGTACTGGTGACCTTGTACTGGAAAACTTGTTTGCAGGGACTGAGCAAAATATCTCATCCTGCCAATTTTGCTCCACTTCTGCTCTTCCAACCAGCAGGTAACTGCTTTGTTCAGAAGAGCACTTCTAATGCTGGAGTCCTCTGTCCATTTCTCTCTTTTCTTTGTTTTCAGTTATTTCTCCTCATCTCTAGAGGGAAGTAGCACTGTTTCACTTAACCATCAACGGTGGATGATGTTCTAGTTGGTTATGGTTTGATTTTGCTGTTCCAGTCCAGAAGGGGGAAGTGCAATTAGCTGAATTCCTCTGGATTGGTTTTTCGCTTGTTTTGGAAATAAGCTTAGTTTACCAGCTGTGTCCTCAGCAACATCGGATCGGGTAGAAAACATGTTTTCATTATTTCTCTATAATAATTTTGTTATTAAGATGGTTCACTTAGTAAATTTATCACTAGCGTTAATCACACCTGGTCAAGCTGTGGTCTGCAATAACTTCACATCTCTTGCTGCTGCCTGTTCAACATTTTGTACTCCTCCCCTGACATGCCTTACTGCAGTAATTGGCACTTGTATTTACAGCTGTTACGTGTGCTTGCTCTGTATCATCCCTTCTGTTTTTAAAAATGGTAACTGTAAGTGGACCCAAGACAGCCTTTTGGAAAGACGGACATCTGAAGTGGGCTCTGTGTGACAGCAAAGCCTTGGAAGTCTCCAAGTGTGGAGGCTTTTTTGTCTTCTGTTTCTTGCCTGTAAGTGTCATACATGGTCATTCACTGCCTTGCATATGACAAAGTTTTGAAGATAGCTGGAAATATCAAGTATGTATCTGTTGCAATTCAGTATGCTATGTGGAGAGTTCACTGGCACTAGGAGTTGAGGCTGCGTTGTTTTGCTTCCTCTTCAAAAGCAATTAGCTCTTCTGGTTAATTAAAAATCCTGCAGGGACTTAATAATTGATTGCTAATCATATTTTATGGATGCCAAATTAAGGCTGAATGAATTCTGATTTTCCAGTTCCTGCTTTGTTGCTATGAGTATTTTTCCTTTCTCATAGAGAAAAGGACCCAGGGGCGGAGTCCTGGCTGTTGCTTTCTACACACATGAGGCATGCGCCAAATGTTTTAGTCAATTTTGGTCTGGGTACTGGGGCTTGTAGCTCTTGTGTGTTTTGTTGGCTTGGGGGGCTTTAGGTTGGTTAGTTTTTCTGTGCTTTTTTTTTTTTTTTTTTTTTTTTTCTCTAAATTTTAGTTTTCTGCACAGCATCCACTGAGTATTTCCTTTGCTTTCAGACTCCCAAACCACAGACTGGTATTTAAAATGTTTTGAACAGATCATATTTCAAGTGTTGCTTTGTATTTGACTTTGCATTAGAACTGTTGTTCTTTTCTGACACCCTGATTTAAACTTTCAGAGCCTCTGAGAAGGTACAAATCTTACCACAGCGATGTTTATAGTACTTCGAGTGAAAGCCCATCTGTTATTTCCTCGGAACCAGATTTCAGGCAAGGTAAGACCTGTGTTTAAAAATAATAGTAAAAGAAATTAAAAAAAAAAAAAAAAAAAAAAAGGCAAGAAGAAAGTTCAAAGGAAAAGAAAATGAGGGAAGTTAAATCATTAGTAGGAGGCTTGATAATTACTACTAATATGAAGTTGTAAGATGATCTCATGTAATTAAATAATTGTGTTCAGTTCAGCATAATTGGCAGTCTGTTCAGAAATGAGTTTGACATTTAGCAGTCTGAAAGGGAACATGGTAGGAAAAGGTGGAAATGGTTAACTTCACTGGAGTGCTTGATTTAAATGGCACACAGTCTTCACAGGCACAAAACCAATCCTAGTTGTTGCTAGTGTGCAATCTCAGTAACTTGTAAAAGCTTTCTATGGAACGTATATGGTTTAATTTTTTTGGATTTCCATTGGCTTTACTAAGAGGATAAAATGGTCAATAATTTATAAACCAAAGATTTTGGTATAAAGCAAAAAAGCAGGTAGTACAGGCTAATTGTATGACAAATTTATGTATGTTCTACTGAATCAGTGGCTTGGAAAAACGGGCAATGGTGTTATTTGTTGATATATGACGGGAAGGTTTTCTTCACAACATGGAAGCACAACATGGAAGACAGTGCTTGGGGTGTTTTATGAAAGAAGTGCTAGAATATGCTCCAACCCAGCTGCCCTCTGCTCACCACTCCTTCCACATCTTCTGGCAGTCCTTCTAAATACTGAGCCTGAAGCCTAATAAGCAGAAACAAGCAGCAAGTAACGGCAGTGGTCTTGAGGCACAATACCTATTTTCCCATCTGTTTCTTGTCATTTAGAACAGGCTACTTAAGAGTTTCTATCCCAAGTCTGTACAGGTGAAAGTGAGCTGCTTTTGGGGTACCAGTAGCCAGAGTCAATGAAATGGGTGTCATAAAGAACAATTTCAAAATCAACATGGCTTTAATGTGTAGTCTAAGATCTCTCCCGCTACTACCTCTGTTCACTGAGGGTACAATAAAGAAATGAAAGCCAAGCACTTTGCAAAATCAGGTCAGAAGTTTAAAATCTCAGGTGCTGCTGCAGGAAGACATACCAGCAAAGGAGCTAACCATTATAAACAGGAAAGCAGATCAGTTTATTACTAAAAAACAAAACAAAACAAAAACCTATTTCATAGTAAAAGGTCAGATTTCAGGGACAAAAATTAATCACAGGAGCTCAGCAGTATACTGGTTTCTTAACTCCCTTCTTGTGAACTGGATGCAGAATTACTTTATCTAGCTGCTTTGATACTGTTGTGGAGCAGTTTAGTGTGGTGTCTCTGTCACTTCATGCCTCAATAGAACAGCATAAAAAGAAACCTTTTGTGTTGGAAAGGTGTCTATGCAATAATGTATTTATTTTTTCAGCATTTTTTTAGGCCTTCTTTAGTATCCTTCCTCAAAGGAATTCTGTAGTGTAGCTACCTTCACTGGGGGAAGCAGTAAGATTTCTTTGAAAACTGAAATCGACTTCCTAATAGTGTGTCTAGCATGTGGAACATAGAAATCTGATTCCTTCTAAGTAATCTCATATGACTGATAAATCCTTGATTTTTAAATGGGATCATTCTGTATGCTTTGTTGCCCAGTCAGGTATTAATTTGTCTTTTGGTTTGCTAGTGAGAAGAAACGAAGGTTTCAAGAGAGATGATGCCAACGGTGGTTTACCAGGCGCTGATGACATCTCGACGTCAAGTCAAGCTAATTCTCAGAGAGCCAGGTAAACCATGTGAAAACTGTGTCTTGGAGTGCTCAGTCTCTATCGGAGAAATTATTGTAAATCTGCAAGCCAATTTTTCACTCCTCTCCTAGCTTCTGTATAATTTTAGTAAATTGTTCTGTCTTCAGGATGATGGCATTTCAAAATCACATAATGCAGTCATGCAAAGTCTCATCGTGCATGTGGTGTAGAGGCAACTATACCACCTGTGAGTCCAAATTTGGCTCCTATATTTATTGGAGACTGGGTTGTGCTCTGTCATGTTGGCGTATCTGTCAGAAGGTCAAGGTTTATGTTCTGCTTGGAAATAGTTAATCATTTCTATTTCAGTTATACTTGCCTAAAATTTGTAGGAAATGTTGGTATTATTTTGAAATGGTATTATTGGTATTATTTTGAAAATGTGTTCATTTAATAATGAGAAGATAATATGCAGTTGCTTTGAAATAAGCTAAAAGCCATACATTTGGTTGTTTATTCTGACAAACTCTTGGTTTATGATAATGTTAGATTTTCTTTTTTTTTAATTCTTTTGTATAATCTCAGCACTGGTTAGGCTGGCCAATTTAGTAACAACTTAGGCTTTTTGAAACCTATTTTACCATACAGTATATTGGAACATTAAGTCTGTATGATTCTGTTGCATTTTTAGATTAATTTATTTTTCAAATGCTATTTATCAATATTGCTTTAAAAAGCAGGTTCTCTTTTAGACTGTACTTTTGTACAGCAGAGGCTACTTGAGCCATACCTGCTAGGTTTTGTGGGTAGTTCCATAGTAAATGTTTGATAATCTTTGTAGGCATGAACCTTTTAGATAGAAAATTTTCCTCCTTTAGTCTTTGTCACATGCTGAATCACCTTAGAATATTTGATCGAAAATATTCCAATAACATTTTGGGGTGGGCAGGCAAGACACGTGTTTTCTCTCTCTCCTCTCATTTCACTACAACAACAGCCATCTCTCAACAGCTTTTAGCTTTATTTGGGATAGATCAGAAGAATGATTGTTGCTGTGCTCAGTATTGTGGGATATTTATAACTTTTTAGCATGGATCAGATGGAAATCCTGCTTTATTCTATTAAAGAAACTCAGGGGTGTCTGAAGATTATAAACATTTCAGGAAATGTGGTAAGGCTATCAGATATGTCCTTGTAGTTTATCCTATAGAGCTATGCTTTGAACATGAAGATTAAAATAAAAGAACGTGTGCTTCTTGCACTATGTTGTTTCCCCTAAATGCATCTGAGTAAGGCAAAGTCTCAGGTGGGGTGTGTATGGGTGCAGATGAAAAAAAGAACAGAAACTTGGAAATTTTATGGCTTCTGTTGGAATAATGTCTTGGTTTGGAAAACGTGAGGTCATTTAGAGACGTATGTATTGGCATTTCTTGTGGCGGCGAAGTATTTGAGCATTATTTAGCTGGGTAGAAATACAGTGTCAATTCATCTAATAGTGTAGGTGTTGTGCTGTAACATTGAGGCAATCAGAGATCTGTCCTGTCGTGACTTAAGAGGATTTGGGCTTGTATGGGAGCTTGCAGGTCAAATGTTCAAGGACCCTGCTTACAGGTTCATGTTGCATGTCAGCCTGTTAAAGAGCTGTAAGGTTCTGCTTCTAATTTGATGCTACCTTAGAGCAATAAAATGGCAAAACAACTGCTTCCACTGAGTGCACAGAACGAGCTTGTAAATTTATTCTTTGCCCTTGCTTTTCCTTCTGGTGAATACTGCTATGTCAGCCTCATTTCCACAGTGGCTGATTTTGACCCCGGGAAGCTGCCAATTCAACGCTGCAGCAGTGCTTCAGAATAACCTGTCGGTAATTGGTGGATGCTGGTAGAGAGCTTGGCTTTCTATTTACAAAATGTTTCAGAAACTGAGTGTAGTATGTGGTATGGAAACAAGTCACATTGTTGTAAATGAATCAGGCCGATTATGCAAGTGAAGGTGCTGTGGTAAAAGAGTACGTACTTTCTCATGGTTCGTTTTACATTGCCTTATTTTAATTTATATTGTTCTGTTAAGACTGGTACCTTTAATGGAAGTAATTCGTGTATGAGTGAAATCCAGCAGGAAAATGCTGTTCTGTAAGTGCAGCATAGAATCATCTCCTTGGCTTAGCAGTGGTGTGAGCTTCACCTTTATGGAACTCTACAACCTTTTTCAAAGGCTTAGTATTTATTTTGATCTGCTGGTTTTGCTCGGCCTCATCTGTGCATCTGCTGAAAGATACCACACTCTACACCTGCACAAAAATGGCACAGAAGGGTACCACAGGTAGTTCTTTACAGAGTTAGAGACTGACACCCTATTTTCATAAGCTGAGAAACCTGAAACCTTTTCCTCAGTACCAGACTAGTAAGTACATCCAAGATAAATAAATAAATAAAATAAAAAATTAGGCTGAATTCCTGAAAGCTAATTTTACCTTTTTTTTTTTTTTTTAAAGACCTTTTGAGAAACAGAGCAAAGCAGCCAGGAGCAGAATTTGGTCCTAAAATAAAACTTAGATAATATCTCTGTTAATTATGTGCGCTGAACAGAAGACAGGTCTGTCTGTCTGTCTCTTTGTGTCTTTCTCCAACAGCTGTTAAAACTTCGCGGTGGTATGGAGTGTGGAAAGGAGTACCACCACTGATGGATGGTAGCTGGTTCAGCAGGGACATTTCCAAGGAAATAACCTGCTATTTGTATCCAGCATATTGTGTATCACTCCTTCAGGATGCTCCGTGCTGCAGAAGACCACGACTTTCAGAATTTCAGAACCATAAACTGTCGGAGTAAAATCATTGATAACAAGTAGTTCCAGGGGGCACATTCTCAGAGTTCAATGGTTTGGGGAGGCACATGTAAACAAACCTATAACTTGAGTCCCTGCAGCCATACAGTGTTTTTCTCTGTATTCAGAGATAGCATCTGTACTTTGGTATGTTTTAAATTCACTGCTCCTGTGGCACGTCCTTAGAGGCAGTCTGCTTAATTATCCATGGAATAAATCTCATACAAGTGAGGTGTATATCAAATGGGGGGATTTGAATTTGAGGGAGTCAGTAGCTGATAAGAATGTGGTTAAACTGCAGCAAGATTTGTGCTGGTTGGGGGAAGCAGCCTGCTCCTAAACCAGCATAAGCCATAGATTTTATTTATTTATTTATTTAGTAATTTTAGAGTAAGCCCAAGCCCTTCTTGTGTTCTGTGACAGTTGTTACCCTGTAAACTTCTCGGAATGCTTTCCTTTTCACAATGGATACTTGACCTTTTCCTCTTTGCTTCTCGTATTTCTTATTTTTGTCCTTTTATCTCTTTTTCCTCCTTTACTATTTCTTCCTTTTTCTCTTTAGGAGCAGCAGCTGACATGGATCTCTTCCTCCTGTTGCCTTTTCCTTCCAGTTACCCGCTAGATTCCATTTGCATCTCCGTCCTCTCCTACCGCTGCGAATCCATCTTTCTCAATCTCTTCCTAACCTTTGCACTGCACTGTTCATTGCAGAATGCTACCTGCTCCCCTTCTTCCAGCTTGCTTCCTTCTGTGATCCAGTATGTGCTCATGCCACGGTAAGTACGCTAGGTGAGGAGTGAATTCACTTGCTGCTTTGACAGGAGTCAGCCTTCCAGGTGACTGCTCACCTGCCACCTTAGGTTAATACCCAACTGCCAGACAGTGGTTTGCAGCCAGACATGGATGAAAATAAAGAGTAGCAGCCAAGAACTTGCCGTATGGGGAACCATAGGAAGCACACTGCTATCTGTTAGGAATGTCATTGGGATTTTTTTGTGGCAGTAATAACACTTGCCTATTCCAAACTTCTCAAAAAAGCTCTGCCTGGATCTGTCAGCAGTATCTTCTCTGCTGTTGAAAAAGATGTATTTCTTGTCTTGGGACCTGGAGAGGGAATCAAGCTGCCACCCTCCATGGAAAATAGACTCTCTGCCCAAGCCTGGCTTTACTGTATTTATCTGGGATGCTGGAGTGTGCTTTCTCTGGGTGGTGTCAGCGTTTATGTCCTGAGCTGGGAAAACTTCTGAAGCATCAGCTTTTTGAGCTTCCTCTCCCTGCCACCACTCACGTTTTCAGAGAAATGCATGTGAATTAAAAAGATAAACCAGCATAACAAGATTGTTTTGCACAGTAATTTATGATTGCCATTGCACAGATCTATCTATATGTTATTAAAAAGGCATTTTTTCAGCAGTAGGGGTGGTTTTCACATTAGCAAGTGTTTTCAGATACAGCCAGTTGCAACATGTCTCACTTTTTCATATCAACTTTGATAATTCACAGATATTTACATTCAGAAAGTGTTTTGGTTTTGTGTTGTGTAGTGTTTTTTTTTTTTTTTTTCATTTTGGAGCCCATCCTTAGACCTTGATCTGAAGAGTGCTTGTGGGCGTATTTAACTAACTTCATTGTGAATATTCCCACACAGACTATGTTGATCTTAATAAGCCTTCTCTCTGTGAAAAGCTAGGCTCGTGCACAAGTCTTTGCAGGTCTGAGCACTTTCCTTATTACTTTGGCCTTTTAGGTGCACATTATTAAGTCTGCTGCAAAAAGAAGCAGGGGAGGGAGAAGGGGAGCAATGCTAGGAAAGCCCAGCACAATGGGAAGGATAATGGGCTGACATCAATAAGTTTCTCTGTAACTCATCAAGAATTTGCCTGAAACTCCATTTGAGGAACCTCTGCGTTATTTTGCTCGGTTCTTTGCACATCGGTGCTGTTTTATTGTTTGGAATTTTCCACGATAACATAAATCTTATTTTAAGACCATTTTTTGTATGTTGGTTGATGGAACTTCAATATCAGAAAATGTATGAGGACGTGCTGTACGGTTCGCGCTGCTGGCACTCATTAGAAGCTTTGCTCCGAGATGATGGAAATAGATTTGAAATTATGCCCACAGATTATCATAGACAACTGTGCTGTCTGGGCAGGTGCCTTTTCTCTTACTTGGTAACTGATTTGTCATTTATCAAGCTTATGTGCCTACTTAAAAGAAACTAATGATAATTTTTTCTGTCTTAAGAAGTCTGTAGGTTACCTTCTTACTACAAAGTGTCAGTGCAGGACTTGCTTTACGTAAAATTCATCTCTATTCCTAAATTTAAGTGCAGGGGTGTACAGGATTCAAAATATTTTTTTCTTTCTTCTTTTGTGTTTTTCATTGCTCTAGTGTGCCATCAGAACTAACTTAGCTGAAAAATAGAGTTGTTAACTTAGCTGGCAGAGTTGTTAACAGAGCTAATTTAGCTTGGTATTGGTCAAAGTGCCTTTGCATTGTTAAAGGTATTTTTTGGTAGATGAGCTTCTTGTTAGTTTCTCCTATCTACTTGTGTTGAAAAATTGTGTCTGTGTAGCTCTATAAACAGAGGGAGAACAATAAGCCCTGATTAATTTCTGTTTAGTTTGGGGTTTAAAGGTGTTTTTACTCGTAAGTACAGGAGACAGGGAGAGAAGTCATGTTTATTTTTTCCTATTTTTCAAATAAAGATGGTTGTTTACCCAAAATGAGACCTGGATTTTTTCCTAATTAGAATAAAATTGGTAGGATACTGGGGATCCTTATTTGCTGAGATAAGAACTGGAGGCTAGATTGCTGTTTCCACAGAAACAGTGGTGGCTTTTTATTTTTGTTCTTTTCTACGTCTTTCCTTCAAATGATTCATTTAGACTCTTACTTCATTTACTGTCATGCCTATATATTACCCAAGTCATTCTTAGGAGTTTAAGAGAAACATTTATTTTTTTCCAGGAAAAAAAAAAAAAAAGATGATTAAAACATTTTAGTATGGTATTTAGAATAACTTAAGATGCTGATACATATGAAATGTTTATATAAATGTGAAATATAGTCAATATTTCAAGTAAAGGATAGCAAATATTTTAAGCTATATTTCCTGCTCAGGAAAAGTTCAGGGAATAAAATCCAGTCTTGTGCAAGGAGTTAGTAAAGAATTGCTGCAGAGGAAATGATTGAAGCAATACACACCCATATCATGTACACTTTTATTTTCTTTTTTATTTTTTACAACATCTTTTCAAGAATGCCTTTTTCACAGGCCCTGCTTGAACAGACTCAGTTGTTCTTCCTCCTGTAGATTGCCTGGTTTTGTGTGGATTCCACTGGTTTGTAGCGTCAAGTATTTTTTTAACTGCAGTTGAGCCTTTATTTTCATACAGATAAAAGACAGGCAGTTGTAGAACCTCGGCATGTTCTACTCATTTTCCATCCCGATTGCTTGCTGTGGAGTGCTTCTGTCTAAGAACACCCTGTTCATCTCCTGGCTGCTGAATGAATGTTGAGTTTACTGTATTATTGGTTAGCTTGTTTATGTTTCTGGATTTCAACTTTGATAAGTGCTTAATGCAGAGGAATGTCTTAATCGCACCCGTAATGTCTTTTATCCCCTCTGACTGTGTAACAGGCAGCATGAAACATCATTTGAAGGCAATCTTATAAGTCAAGAAGTGATGCTAAAGCGTCAGGAAGAAGAAATGATGCAACTGCAAGCTAGAATGGCTCTTCGGCAGTCCCGACCGAACCTCTACCCTGGAGATGCAATTAGGTCCTCAATGCTGGATATCACCAGAGATCCACTGAGAGAAATAGCCCTGGAAACTGCCATGACTCAAAGAAAACTGAGGGTAATGCCTTGATCTCAGGTGAACTCTTTTATTTTCATTGAAACGGAGCAATGTCATGACTGAAATTGAAATATATGGGATTCATAAACTGGGTCCTGCCATAAATAGATGAAATACTAGGTGGTTGGTGTTGCCCTGATAGGAAAGACTTAACTCTTAGAAATCAAGAGCTCTGATGGGGATAAGGTATATTTTTTCCAGTATTCGATTCCTCTTAGTGGAATGTAGATGTGTTCCACCACCATTGGTAGTTATTTAATAAACAAGCTGGGAAGGTAAGGAAAGAATGGCAAAAAGGTGGCACATTTTGTGCTTGGGTTCACCCTGACTCATTGTGCAAACTGCCCCTCTCTTTCCCAGCTCTCTTGGTATGTGGATGACGTATAAGATTAAAGAGGGAGACAGAGACATAGGTAAATGGAGTGGATGATGTTCAGAGGATATGACAGTTTGATGCCCTCTGCTGCTGCTTTCAGTTAATTGAATTCATTTTTTTGTTTGCATGGGAAACAGTGATACAAGATTTGCAGGTGAATTTGCAGTCATCATACTGGCTAAGAGTCTGTGTGTCTCCAGTCCCTAGCACTCTGGCCAATTTATTCATATAGGCCTTAACTAACAAGTATTTAGGTGAATCTTGGACCACTTCCTTAAGGCTATATTCAAGTCAGTATTGTGCAGAGGACTTCTTTGAACGGTTTAGACAGTTTATGCTCTTCTGTAATTCACAGGAAGAACAAATATAATGCTTATTTGCCTACAGGCAGATAGAAATTTGCCAGAACCTCTGTTTGAACCCAGCAGACAGAATGAGACTGAAGCATTTCAGACTTCAAGACAGGAGAGTTGGGTGTTGCAGGCACAGATCTGTCAAGGCAGAGTTGCTGCCTATGCAGAAAACCTTAGCAATGTTAGGGCATAGATTACTGAAATAAGCCCAGATGGTCCTAATATGCAAAACACAGCCCTATGTTTTCAAGGAAGACAAGTCATATCAGAGTGTTAGCTTTTCACCCGGGTAAGGAAGGAAAACATGTAGAGTAGCAATGTCATCAACACTGCAGCCTGCCAGCACATCTGGCATGCATGCTGACAAAATAAGATTGTTCAAACTGACCAGCTCCTGTGAGGAATTCATAACAATTTTCCAGCTTCAGCCTTCAGTTCCTCTTTAGTGTGTACAGGGCAGGAACTAACTGTGCCTTGGTCTCTTGTTCGAGCAACACAGTGTTCATTCATACACTTGTATTCATTCATATGCTTGTGTTTTGCAGAATTTCTTTGGCCCTGAGTTTGTGAAAATGACGATTGAGCCGTTTATCTCCTTGGATCTACCTAAGTCTATCTTGGTAAGAAAGGGGCTGTGCAATCAGTGGAAGGGGTAGGGGTAGGAAGTTTAACGAACAAATAAACAAATGCACCTTTACCGTGAGCGTGAATATTGGGATATTTTATTTCACACAATGCAGACGAAGAAAGGGAAGAATGATGACACAAGGCGGAAAGTAAATGTGATGCTTCTAAGTGGGCAGAAGCTGGAGCTGACCTGTGACACCAAAACGATATGTAAAGACGTCTTTGATATGGTTGTTGCCCATATTGGCTTAGTGGAGCATCACTTATTTGGGCTGGCTACTTTAAGAGGTAAGAATAATCTTTTTGTGTAGTAGACTGGTATAGAGCAATAAAAGCAATAAGTACAGGGTGTTGAGACGAGATAATCAGAGACTGCCTGCTATGTACGAGGCATTTACTTTGAGTTACATGCTTTTGTACTGAGGCAAAACATGTTCTGCAATGAAGAAAAATTCTACTCTTTAAAATCGTTTGGTTGCCTGAGTAATGGCGTCTCGGCTCAGGCAGCCTGTTCCTTTTGGCTGCTGCGTGTTCTTGCTGCCTTCACAACGTGTATTGCTCTGTATGCAGCAATATATCAGAGGATGTGAGGGGGGTTTGGGTTCTGATAATATGCTCTCAGCAATGCTGCAGCCTCTTGTGGGGTGCTGGGATAACTAATAGGGCTCCTGGTGTAGAGGGAGTTGCATTCAGCTAAAAAAGGTTTGTCTCTGAACCGTTTATTTTTTGCTGTTAGAACAGACCAGAAGTTGGAGTTCTTTTTCTTCACTGGGGGGAAGGTCGTTTTGGCAGAACTAACGTGTTGAGACACAAGTTTCCTGTTTTCTCTTCTAGTGGACTAGTGCAGAACTGTAGCACTCAGAGTACTGGCAAGAGATAGAAAACCTTAGCAGCCTGAGAACATTCTCAGTCTGTGGCAGCCTCCCAGTGCCCTAGGCAGTTTAGAAAGCCTTGAAAATACTTTGCAGAAGCATAATTTGGACATAAGTAGTAAGGGAGGGAGGGAATGACAGATCAGAAATTCCTACGGGTTAAGAAATTTAAAATTTTAAAGACGCCGTAGCTCCAATTTCATGGGTATCATGGAATATTATTTTTTTTCCCTTCCCCTTTTTTTGTCATTACTAAAGAATTATTTCTAATACTGTTATTCAGTGTTTCTTCCCTTCAGTAGCCATTCCGTTTATAAGCCTTTGTTAGCCATCAGAAAACCTTACTGTATAAAACTGAGTTTCAGAATTATAAATCTGGTCTTGATCCTCCAGCTGGAAAAGTTACTTGACTGTGATGTTTTTACTCACGTGCTTCTCCTTAACATTCATGGCAGACAATGAATTTTTCTTCGTTGATCCTGACATAAAGCTAAGTAAAGTAGCTCCAGAAGGATGGAAAGAAGAACCAAAGAAAAAGAACAAGCCCCCTGTCAACTTCACTCTGTTTTTTCGCATCAAGTTTTTTGTGGATGATGTCAGTCTTATACAGTGAGTGTATGAACATCTTTTTAACCTCTTAAGCCCTAAATTTAAGTATGGAAATTGGATATTAATCAAACACTCTAAATTCCTGAAAGGAAGAGTACCAAAGACGGTGTGGTTTTTTGTATTTTCCTTCTTCTAGGCATACTCTCACTTGTCACCAGTATTATCTGCAGCTGCGGAAGGACATCCTGGAAGACAGGATGCACTGTGATGATGAGACAGCCTTATTACTAGCATCCCTAGCTCTTCAAGCTGAGTATGGAGATTACCAGGCAGAGGTAATCAATTTCATCTCTGAGAAACTGTTCTTTGTGTTCTTGCTGCTTAATAAAAGAACAGACTGTGAGCAGCCGTGCGTGCTTTGCAGTTCTGCCCTAGACAAAAAGGTCAGCCAATATGCTGCTGACAACTGCAGTTTTCGTACGGTCTAACAGAGGACATGCACAGGGCTGTCCCAGAACCTGGTTCAAGATCTAGATGTTGAACCCTTCCTATTCAGTAGAAGTGGAGTCAGCTTGGATGGGCTTTGAAACTATATGTGAAACTAAGCTATGGGTCACAGCTGGGAGTCTGAATCCCTTCTCTTACTCAGTCTGAGTTTGCAAATGTGCAATTCTGCCTAAAATTAACTTTAAAGCTAAATTAGTTCAGTCACGCCCGTATAGTCTGCAGCGTATGGAAACGCTGTCACAAAAATTTTTCATGTTGTAGGTGCATGGCATGTCGTATTTCAGACTAGAACACTATGTCCCAGCTAGAGTGATGGAGAAACTAGATACATCCTACATCAAGGAAGAGCTGCCAAAATTGCACAGCACTTACGTGGGTGCTTCTGAAAAAGAGACAGAGTTGGAGTTCTTGAAGGTAAGTGGTAACTGTTTGCTTCCTTAGTCTGACTGCATGAAATTCCTTTTGAGAAGCTGAGTGCATGGACTTCAAATGAAATCAGAGGAAGCCAGCTTGAAAGGAAGAAAGCTGAAAAGATCTCAAAAGATTAATTGTTAAAAGTGGGGTAAAAATTGTAATAGATGAGGAGGAAATCCCTTATGCTTTTTTTTTTCACCACCAGTAGTCTTCTTGCTTTAACTCAAATAGGTTAATTAAAAGCAACTATTGATCCTTGTGTTCATTTTAAAGGAAGCCATGATTATGAGGCAGCACAGCCTGCATGCCCTACATAGTTTATTCTTTCTGCTATGAGGATAAAAGAGAATTTAAATAATGAAAAGTTTTGTTAGATCTAATACCTTTTATGCTAGTTAGGACACATAGTATAAAGTGAGCCAGAAACATTACCAAGCAGACTTTCTTTTGCAGATAGTGTGTACGATGATAGGAAAACTATAATTGCAGACATTCTTGCTTTATTCTAAAAGGACTGATTAAGAAATACATGTATAATTATGGGCTTTGCTGCTGTTGCTCATGAGATAATGATCCGGTCCTGCCTTGATTCAATGGCTGAAAATGAATTAAGCATCTGAGACGCTGGGTAACTATTACACTGTATTTCCAGAGTCACTCTCTGCACTGCAGCGGCACACTCAGAGACTGCAGCAGCAGAGGTGGTCTCGGCTGTTCTTCATGTAGCAGAAATGCTCTTATAACCACCAGGAATTAGAGCAAGCAAGAGCTGGGGACTTGATCCTACCCAAATCAAGCCTGGCTGGGGGCGGGGTAGGGAGAGCAGTTGGCTTTCCTTGTTTGATTCGTTGCATCAGTCCCTTAAGCAAGTACTGAAGAGACAGCGAGAAGGGCTGGGGGTGCAAAGTAAGTCAAACTACGTCTTTCAGCAGTGAGGATGCCTTACTGTGATCATGGAATGGAAGCGTAGATCTAATTCTGCTTTTGAGAAATATCTTAACACAACAAGTGCATCTGACTGGTTACAATTTATTCTTAGCAATTAATGAGTGGAAAGTTTGATTCCAGTTTTCATTATTCATACTTGAGTTGTTAGATTTTGTAAAGAATCCTAATGAATCCTTTGCTGTAGTCTTGGGCAGTGTATCAGCAGATACTGCCAAGACTTAAAAACCATCTAGAACTGTTCGTGTTGACATGTGTTAGCATCACATTCATAACCTAAGTGGAATCACCAGATGAAGAGCAATATTTTTTTTTCCAAAATCCGTATGTATACATAAATATATATATTTCATACTTGTACTATATATCCTTAACTTCAGTCCCTCTTTGCGTTGATCTATGCAGTTGTGTCAGAGGCTCACAGAATATGGCATTCATCTTCATCATGTGTTGCCTGAGAAGAGATCCCAAACAGGTATCCTTCTGGGAGTGTGCTCCAAAGGAGTTGTTATTTTTGAGGTTCACAATGGTGCTCGCACACCTGTACTACGCTTCCCATGGAGAGAGACAAAGAAAATATCCTTTAGTGTAAGTCAGCCTCTTTCTGTTTGATTTTTTTTTTTCCTTTTTTACTAGCGTGTGTTCTATGCTGCTCAGGTTCCAGCCTCAGAAGAGATCTTAGCACCTGTATTTTGAAGTGCTTTTCAGCAAATCTGTAATGGTATGAAACGTGGCTTCCCTGTTGTCTAGGAAAGAACTAATACAAAGATAGATCAGAGGCTACTGGGAGTGTGGGGAAGAGCTCTACCCATTTAGTGCATTTCTGGGCACCCTGCCCACACTGCTGTATGGCACCTGAGAAGTGAAGGAGCCCTAGGGCGAGAATTCTGTGTCAGAGGACTGCGTACTGGCAAATGCCAGTGCTCTCTGGAAAGAGTTGTTGCACCAACCTTGCTTGTCAGCTGAGGTGTTTAAGAGTCGTTAAGCTAAGTGGTATATTGGATGGCAGTGGGTGAGACACCTGGTCTGGGCTATACCAGCCAACTTCAGGGAGCATACCTTAAACTGGGGGTTGTGTGTCAGTTGTTAATGAGCTGCCAATGCTTGCTTTTATGGAGGTATTGAAAACAGTACTTCTAATTCTGATACCATATTGAAAAATTGCAGCTTGTGTTGCCTGGTCTAGGATTGTAATGGCCAATTGAAGTTTCAAGAATCTTAAAAAGACCTCAAGCATTAGCTGATAGATTTCATAAATAGATGGGTTTATAGTTCCTCTTCTCTTGAGTGGTGCCAGCCCCTGTAAATTTCAGAGAGGTTCTTCAAAAACTCATCCTGCTAAATGTGACAGTACTAGTTGCTATTCAGCAGTAACAGCAGCAGAGACTAAATAATAATGAAGTACCATCTCAGCTAGCCCAGAAGTAGCTTTAAAGTGCTTCTTTGTAAAGCTCAAACTACTTTCAAAGCCTATTTTAAACAGAAATCTCTCCCATCGATGGGAGAGATTTTTTTTTTCAGGAAAGTTTGAATGGTATCATTATGCAAAAGCAAATAAAAAATTATTCATAGGGTAGAAGAAATCACTGTCTTAAACTTTTTTTTTTCCCCATCATGTAGAAGAAGAAAATAACTTTGCAGAACACATCAGATGGTATCAAGCATGCGTTTCAGACTGACAATAGCAAGACCTGTCAGTACCTTCTGCACCTCTGCTCTTCCCAGCATAAGTTCCAGTTACAGATGAGAACCAGGCAGAGCAACCAAGACACTCAGGACATTGGTAAGGACTGTGGTGGTTTTTAATAGTGGTCTATATTTATATTTATGAGGAGAAAAAAGTGGACTTCAGCTTCACACTACATGTGTAGCTCTACATTTAGAGAGAATGTATAAGGAGAATCTACTAGCTAAGTTTGAGACAGTGAGTTGGCAACTGTACAGAGCTGTCAGCCTTTTAAATAAAAGGAATCTAAAAATAGGTCATTAGTAGTGCTCTCCCATCTGATGAATAGCTTTTGGTATTTTTTAGGGGGGAAAAAAAAAATCGTAAAAGTGATTTGTAGATTTTGTTTAATGTGAAATGTGTTGATTTGATCGTGTGGAATTACAGATAAAACTGTGTGAACTCACTAGGACAAATAAACCAGGGAGCATTTCATGCTGCTGCATCTGTAAGTAGAGAGTGAATGTCAGTGAATGAAATTTCATGGAATATAGCAGAGGACAGAGACGTAACAGAAAGCACTTGTTGGTCCCTGTGATGTTCCATGGCATGTTTTTCACTTGCTGCACAGTGTCCTCAGTGACCAGGGAAAAAACATTTTAACATAAACAAACCTAATGAAAAGAAATAGGTTGGGAAAATAAGAGGAGAGTGCCTCTTGGATAACATTCTTTCTGCATGAATAAAAAGAGATGAGACACAGAGTTCAGGGAAAAAAGTAAGGAACAATTTTATGGCACATAAGCAAGGATATTAGCTATAACTTGAGGGATATTCACTTCTTTTATGCACAACTTCTGTGTCAATGCAGCAAACAGAACCAGGCACCAAGTTTTAAGATCGATCTTTTGGGTTCTTGAAAGGGATTCTTGAAAACCACAAAGATTGAAGGGTTAAGGCAGTTTTACAAAGGAAGATTGTAGAGCATGCAAGAATTCTCAGTTATGGGGTTGGCAGAAAACACTCACCTGAAATCCATCGGAAAATTCAGTCTTGTATTGTCAGAGGGTGTTACGTACAAGGTCAAGAATAGAGCCCTTAAAATGTTTTATGGGGGTACTCTTCCTCAGGATGTGAACGCAGCAAGAGCCAGCATCACTGAGCTTCTGTCACTGTCAGGAAACAGATTTGTGCGTATCTGATCCAGCAGAACCATTCTTACATTGCCCATCAGCTATTTGATGTGGATAGAGAGGTGATAGTTGTATGCTAATTCACATTTTAAATTGACAAAACGTGCTCCACAACTAAACCTTCTCTCTATCTGTGTGTTTATTACAGAGCAGACTTGAGTTACTGTTGCAGTTAATTTCTGACATGTACTGGAGGAAGGAATGTCTTCCTCAAATGGCAGCGCTGAGGCTGTGGTTGCCAAATGTGCTCTGCAGTGGTGAATGCTTTGGCATTCGGTAGTGCTGCTGGATGATGCCTACCAAAAAGTAACATTTCCCTCACAAGTTACACTGCTGCTTCCAAAAGCAGCTTATTTCCCAGCTGCATGTGTGGAGCTTAAAACACTAGCTAACAGAAAATGAGAGTTATCCACATGGTTGAGGATTGCTTTTCCTCCATCTTCCCTCTGAACTGTCTCCAGGACATCAGTGAAGTTGATGAAGGGTTCAGATGGTTTCTTTTAGAGGCTCTAACCAGCAAACATGTTGCCACAGCTTATCAAGCTGCTGTGTGAGAGCCAAGCCACAGGAACTTACCTGCTAGCCTTAGGAGGCAGTTAGGCTAATAGATGTGGGCTCAGCTCAGCTTTGCTCTGAATGAGGGGGGGTTAGGCTAGCTTGTATTATCTCAGGTTTGCTTTCAGCTAAGAATATTCACCCAGACAGTTCCCACGACTCAGCTGATACAGTAATTTAACTACAATCCAAAACCTCTCTGCTGCTTAAAGGAATTGGGATTTCAGGGGTCAAAAAGTCTGGCAAACCCCAGTCCTCATTGTCTGTTCTGTGCTAGAACGTTTAGGATGTTTCTGGCAGGGGAAGTCCCCAAGTTCACTTGAGTGAACTGATGTTCTTGTACCAGGTAGAGACGTTGCCAGGCTGTGGGGGTTTTATTTGGGTGGGCAGCCGAGTTCCACCACTCCCCTTCCTCAAAGAGGAATGGGGAGAAAATATGATGCAAAGGGCTCAAGGGTTGAGATAAGGACGAGGAGATTTCTCAACAATTATTGTGATGAGCAAAACAGACTCAGCATACGGAGATAGTAAGGTTTATTGCCTATTACTAACAAGCTAGAAAAGTGAGAAACAAAGGAAAAAACATAAATGCCTTCCCCCCATCCACACTCTCCCAGCTCCTCCCCCTGAGCGGCACAGGGGAATGGAAGAATGGGGGTTGTGGTCAGTCTTTGTCTCTGCCGCTCCTTCTCGGTCACTCTCGTCCCCTGTGCTGTGGGGTCCCACCCACGGGATGCAGTCCTTGATGAACTGATCCGGCGTGGGCTTCCCACAGGCAGCAGCTCTTCCAGAACTGCTCCAGATATGGGTCCGTACCACGGGGTCCATCCCTCAGGAGAAAACTGCTCCAACCTGGCTCCCCTACGGGCAGCAGCTCCTGCCAGATCACCTGCTCCTGCGTAGGCTCCTCTCCACGGGCTACAGGTCCGGCCCGGAATCTGCTCCGGCAGGGGTCTTCCACAGGCGGCAGCCTCCGTCGGTGCAGGGCCACCTGCTCCACCGTGGTACTCCATGGGCTGCAGGGGGACATCCTGCTTCACCATGGGCCTCACCACAGGCCGCAGGGGACTTCTGCAAGGCTGTTCCTCACCCCTCTCACTCTCCCAGCTGCTGTCTGGCGCAGCATTTTTTCCCCTGTCTTAAATCTGCTCTCACAGAGATACAAACAACATCGCTTATTGGCTTGGCTCTGGTCAGCAGTGGGGCCCTTACCTAACATGGGGCAGCTTCTAGATCCTTCTCACAGAAACCACTCCTATGGCCCTCTGCTACCAAAACTTTGCCACATTTAGCCAACAGGACTGTAAGTGTGTCAGGGACTTGTGAAGAGAGTTAACCAGTGGTTGGGTAGAAATTGTGTGGGATCTGGTAGTGTGGATGTGGGGCTGTGCTGCTTGTTCAAGTTCTGGAAAATAATTGCACGAGCAGGTTGAAGGAAGTATAGTCTTACAGTTCACTTGGCTTGAGATGCGACAGAGATGACTTGCTTCGCAGACAGAAGTGATGTGCCTGTTCATGAGGCGGCGCGGCAGTTTAATGGGAAGTATGAATCTTTGTACTAATAAGGGGATAAATATTTTTCAATTTAGTCTTTTTGAACTTCGGTGTAGCATACAGTTAGGTTAGCATATTATCATTAAATCCATACTTTGTGTTTTGAGCAAGCTGCATGGATGGCATATCTATGTACCTGCTGATGGTGCATACTTTTGGGTGTTATGGCTGCAGAAAAAAAAAAAAGCTTTGTTTGAGTTGGTTGTTTAAAATGCATGCCCTATACGAAGAGGTCACATTAGCTCTGGTTTATAATGTGATTTTTTTTTCTTCTTTAAAAAAAAAACAAAAAACTGCAGAGCGAGCTTCATTTAGGAGCCTAAACCTTCATGCAGAGTCCGTCAAAGGATTTAACATGGGACGAGCAATCAGTACTGGCAGCCTGGCCAGCAGTACTTTGAACCGACTTGCTGTCCGACCTCTGTCAGTTCAAGCAGAGATTCTGAAGAGGTTGTCCTGCTCCGAGCTCTCGCTCTTCCAGCCTCTTCCTGGCTCTTCAAAGGACAAGAACGAGAAGACTTCATGGGAAGACAGGCCCAGGGTTATGAGCAAATCATTTCATGATCTGAGTCAGAGCCATATCTCGGTTTACCCTCCAAAGAAAAATATTATCGCTGCTTTGGACTCTTCCTCCCAAAAAATAGAGGACATAATGGGAAGAGTCTTTCAGCAAATGCCAAAATTTGATACTGGATCGGCAGCAGGAGCATTAAAACTGAGCAAGTAAGAGTCTCTCTGACCACCCTGAAATACCTTTGTGTACAGTCAATGTACATATGCATCGGTTTTGATTTATTATTCATACAATTATTTTATTACATTGATCCTTCCTTCCCTCTCCCAATTTCCTTTTCCCTCTGTCTGGTTTCCCCCTCTCTCCTTCTCCCCTTTAAGTTCAAAATCTCATGCAGGTTTAAGTAGAAGTCCTGAAAGAAAGAAAAATGAATCGGACTCATCATCCATTGAAGATACTGGTCAAGCCTATGTTGTAGGTCAGCATACAAAAATTCTATTGCGGTATTTACTAACTAACCTCTAAGACTGTTTCAGATGTAATGCTTTGATATACATATTAAGTGGTAGTAATATTTGGACTTTTAAAAAGGGATCACTTGTTAAAGTACTCCAGACACATCACCTGTAGTTCCAGAATAACTGTAGCAAAGAAACAAAAAAATACTCCTATGGAGAAAGTAACAAACCAGTCTCTACACAGGTATGCAAAGAATCAATAGTTTATGGTACCAACTGCACAAATAAGTCCTAGCAGATGGTAAAAATCAAGTTCACCAAAAACCAAGCTGAATGCTTTTAAACTTAATCATTGCTTTTAATCAATGCTTTTAAACTTAATCATTAATCATCAAAACTTAATCAAACATAAATTTTTAGTAGCGCTCTCATGAATTTCTGGTTAAAACCAGAAAACAAGGACTAGAAACACAAAAACACAAAACAAGGGCTGAACTGGGAACCTAGCTTTTTCTGGATTCAGAGCATCAGCTGCTCAGAAGTGAGATGAGGCATGGAATTTCTGTAGAGACTGATGGCAGCCATGTATCTTGTGCATTTAGCTTTACAATTAGTCTTGTGATCATGTGCTAACCCATGATCTCTGGGTCAGCAAGTCCAATAACCATCTTAGTTACATGTTAGACATTGCTGCTGCTGGGGGACACGCATTCCTTGTGGATGAAACTCATCAGCTGAAACTTCAGGGTTTAGAGTGTGAAGTCTGCGCTGCTTTGCTAAAAAGCTTAGATGGTCTTACCTCATTTAATTCCATAACTTAGTACATTTATTATTTCATTCTGTGTAAAGGACAGCTGTATTTACTCGGCATTGCTTCTTCCAAAGAAAATATGGTCCTAAGTGCAAACCAAGTTGAATAGAAATATTTGGTCCAAGTAGCTTGTTACTGCCCAGACTTGCTTGTTACTGTTTAAAACCTTACAAGGCTACTGTTTTGTTGCTTTATAAAGATAGGTATATTCATGAAATCGTGTAACAAAAATTAGTCTTTGACTTAGGCCTTTCCTTAAAGCCCTGCTAATTTTATCTGAAGTTAAGAGTGGCTGTCAAGGCCAAAGCTCTGTCCTTTCTTTAATTCTTTGTCTTTGCATGAGCTACCTCCCTCTCTTAACTTCGAATTGCGACCAAAGTACTTTAACCACCACAATTTTCTAAACCATAACTTCTTTGGTGTCATTTTTTCAACTAAATAATCCGATATTGTGTATGAGCTCATGCATGTTTTGTGTAATGTCTGAAGCTTCTCCGTAGCTTTATGAAAAAAAAACAATAATGTCTAATACTTGCATTCATGTTGCAGGTGTTAGCATGAATAGTTCTGGAAATCTTCCAACATCAACACCATTAAAAGAGAGCAGTAAGTTGATAAATGGCATGTCCATTTAATTATTTCAGGCAGTTACTTGTAATTTGTACTTGTCAAGTGCTTCACTTGAACCTGTCTTGTTTCTTGGCTATTCTTAAATCAGATAACTTCTGCCACTTAGTTGGATGTGGAACATTTTGCTAGATACAGCTTTTATTATTTGTTTTGGATGGCTTTTTGAGGGAGATTTTTACATTTGTGTAATGCTTTTCTGCTGTGGAGAGTGTATGTTCAGTCTGACGCTTGGAAAGTTGTGTTACCTAACATGCCCTTCCAAGCTCATTTCCCTTACTTGTGAGGCTAATGATGCTGTAGGGTCCCAAAAGACTGTGTTTTGACTTTTGCAGTGGGGATCATAACCTTTTTCCAGATGGAGAAGTCTGTCACATTCTCTCGCATCAGTTTTTTTTGTTTGTTACTGATGTGCAGAGCACACTAGGTTTCTGCTGTTGTGGAAGCACTTCTACCATTTACAGCAAAACTGAGCTAACTGTCCAGTCTAAACAAATTCCATCTTCAACAGGTAGAAAAGTCACGAGGTCAGACTTAGAATACATTGCCTTTTTCTGAATTGCAGGAGATGTGGTGGTGGTGGCTTTTTATTACTATTATTATTATTATTATTATTTATTTATTTATTTATTTATTTTATTTTATTTTTCCTAAATCATGCTGCTTCTGTCTCCTAAGTGCCTGGGCCTGTTTCAGCCTGCTGAGGACACTCATAAGTCACATAAAGCTACCGTGAGTGTGTTCAGATTTGAGAAGTGGCAGAGTCACCAGCCTTTAGAGCTGCAAATGTGGAAGTCAATTTAAACAAGATAGGGTCTAGAAGATGTTTCTAATGTTGACTGTTGTTTAAACAAAGGACTGTCATTAAAAGAATTTACTCTTAACCTTCAGGACCTTAATATATTCAGCCTCAGTTTCACTTTTACCAAAGTGTTTAAGCCCTGTGTCCCTGAGCAGGGTACATAACCACAGGACTATATACCTGGCTGAACCGAGACCTATCAGTTTGAAGATTTAAGGCTCAGGTGAGCTCAGACTATACTAAGTGCTTTTCTTAGGAGGAAACAAAGATTTTACCTGCTGAAGATGGGATGAGGTGCAAGTTTTTTTTATATATATATTTTTTTTTTTACTCATACGTGGCTTGGAACTTCCAAGCTGGACCCACTGCTTCAGGGAAGCTTTTCAGTTTATCAGAGGACTAATTTCTTCTATGGAATAGGATTTAAAGGCAAACCTAAAAGGATGTGCATGTGCAAGTGTTCACCTCGTGCCTGATCAGCAAATGTTGGCTTTTCAGCTGACTCTCTGCAAACAACACAGAGCAGAGTTTCCTCGCCAGAAAGAGAGATCACTTTAGTGAACTTGAAAAAGGATGAAAAAATGGGTTTAGGTAAGTGACTTTAAAATTGTTGAGTTTGTTATTTTGTATGTTCATTGAAGCTGAAAATAAAATACAGTTTTGGTGTTCTGTTTTAAGTATTTATCATAGGACTGAGGAAAACAGACATGGGCTGGATTTCTAAGGCATTTGTTTAAGATGCAGAAGCCTAGGCTTTCTTAATAGCACGTGCTACTGACTTGCTTGGTGTTAAGCAAGCCTGTTTCTTGGCTTCTCTATATTACGTGTGGTATAACATTTCTGATTATTGTGAAATAATCATCGTAGAAGTTAGCATTTGAAGTTTGTCTCTGTGTTCAGTAACACGTGGACACCTCGCAGTCATGACAACTTGGAGGTTTTAAAGAGAAAACCTTATAAAGCTATTAACAAATAATTGTGTTCTTGTAATGTCATTGAATGGAACGTGAGTTTGAGGTTTAATGAGTCTGGAAGCTGAGATATTTGGCTTCCATTCCTCATGTTGTTGTAGTTTTTCGTAAACCCATGTAATTTTTCTCTTTAATTTGATAACAGTTGCACTTGAGGGGAGGCTCTTTGAAGTATCCTTTAGGGTATAGTTCTGTCATTCCACAGAAGACTATTTTATAAATTTGAAGAGGGAAAAAGTCGACAAGATCATATTGTGCAGGGTCAACACTGAACATTAAGATAAGAGCTGACCAAAAAGGATAGCAGTTCATATGAACTTCACCTTTTCTTTCCCATGCAATCTGTTACTTTGCTGTTCTGCTAGAGTAGAGGAGACCTGTCATCTCTGACCTTTTAGTTTCTTGATCATGGACATCTTTGCCAGCTTTGCCTTGTAGAATTGGCAGATAGATCTTAGAAGCTTCAAAAGAAAGCCTAGGTATGTTGCACTTCAGTATAGAAAACTGGGCTTTGAAGAACCCAGTTCTTAATATCAGGGTCAGATATTTAAGTAAAGCATCTAACATTTTAAGTGCAAATACTTTTCATCCAGTCAGCAAATGGATATATAATGTTATCTTTTTGTGCATGTTTTTTGTGCCACAGCTGACAGCTAGACAAAGTCTGAACTGCTTACTTAAAAAACAAGAACACAGTAAAGTTATCAAAAAGCTTTATTGTTTACTTTTGTGTAGAATTCCTTGAGAGGTATAGATGATTTTGTGTTACTTTACATATGTTAGAATGACTAAGTTTTTGTCTGTTTTGAAACATAGACTTGCAGTGTATTAAGTTTAACTGTGATCACTGACATATTTGCATGCTTTGGACCTTTTTTAATAGGCTTTCAAATAGTTGGTGGAGAGAAGACTGGCAAACTTGATCTGGGAATTTTTATTCATTCAGTTACTCCTGGAGGGCCAGCTGATCTGGAAGGATCTCTAAAGCCAGGTGAATACTGTAAATTAGCAGAGGTGTATGCATGACACAAAAGACCAAACACCTATGTAGTGCAGTTGCCATCTATGGCTGCAGAAGACAGTCCCTTAAATATTATAAAAATTTGATAACAGTTGCACTTGAGGGGAGGCTCTTTGATCCCTTCTTCAGATCCCTTCAGGATAACTTAGAAAACTGGTAATGTGCATCTCAGTTGAACAATATGAAAATAAAAGACATTAGCATCACAATAAAAATTGTAAACTTGAAGGAGTAGAAAATGGAAAATTTGTAAAAAGAGAGAGGTTTTATTTGATACTATCTCTTCATTGGTACTTTCTAATTTAAAACTGTTTAAACTCCCAATCCATACCAAGTTTTAGGGAAAAATGTATGCAATCCTGTTAATACTATTTAAAAAGAGAAAATGGATTTTATGTAATATCAGTGCTTATTTGTTTTAGTCTGTGTCTTGAACTGAACTGCACAGTCTACTTAATTTCTCAGTTTCTGCTTTTGCATCCATTCTGCTTATGGCCAAGGAAAAGGTTGAATGAGTGAAAAAAAAAAAATCAGGAAAGAATAACAGGGAAAGGTTTGGCAGTTTCAAAAAAGGAAATATCAGTTGTTGATTTTTTTCTTATTAATGATTAGGGCTCCTTTTCCTAGCATCAGTTTAATTTTAGTAGTTTTTATTCCATGCTTTGCATAAATATGTTCAGACCTGCACACTCATGTCATCAATGATGGCTGCAAATATGTATGTTAGATTGTATCTGAACAAATCATTTTGTGCAGGACACCGACTAATATCCGTGAATAGCACAAGTTTAGAGGGTGTCAGCCATCATGCAGCACTAGAAATTATAGAGAATGCACCTGAAGATGTGACACTTGTTATCTCTCAGCCCAAGGACAAGCTATCCAAAGGTAAGGAGAGAAATATTCTTTACTATTAAAGAGTTCTTCTTTGAGTTTGAACAATCTGCCTTCTCTGACAACTTTTGTAAAGTCCTTTCTCTGTTTCCTTTACTTCACTGATCTGAGCAACTGACCTAGCCATAAAATGTCACCCATAACTTCAGTCACTTCTGTGGAAACCCAGCTAATACATGCTTGAAGTTGTGTTTTGGGACTGAAAGCAGACACGTTGAGCTTAGCAGTAAGATAACTTGTGGTAACCTTTAGTGAGGACACACTGATTGCACTTTAAGATGAAAGTGTTCTACATAATATGGACTGGTAAAACCGTGCGTGGCTGTAAGCTGAGAAATTTCTATAATACTGCAGACAAGATGTTACCAGCAGCTCCTGACTGTCTTGTCTCCTGATTTTTCAGCATCATCCAACGCTGCACACCTCACTAACGGAGCCAGGACTTATTTAAGGAGGCCGTCGTCAGTGCAAGACAATGAGGCGGAGTCCTCTTCGGAAGAGCACAACCGGTCCCGTGGCCACCAGAGGCCTGTCTCAGGGAGTTTGTCCGGTTTGTCAGGAGCCAAGCGGGATGGGAGCATGAGCTCCCAGGACTCCAGAACTGAGAGTGCCAGCCTGTCTCAGAGCCAGAGTGCCGGCTTCTTTGGCAAACGTGCAAGTGGCAGAGCCCAGCAGGATCCTCAGAACAACAGTGATTCCCAGACTGGGCTTTCAAAAAGTAATGAGAAGAGAAGATCGTCGTCTGACAGTACCCGAGCAAAAATTAAAAGGCCTGGGGTAGTAGAGTCGGTGGAATATTCTGACCGAGGAGATTCGGACATGGATGAAGCAACTTACTCCAGCAGTCAGGAGCAGCAGGCAGATAAAAAGGCATAGTTTATTTCATACAAGCATTTCCCATCGGTGTTAAGAGTGGGAATGAAATAGCTGCCTGTGGGTGTGAATAAGGTGAAAGGGTGTGGGGGAAGGCCAGCCTAGCCTGCAGCTTATCCTGCTAATGGCAAATGCTAGTAGCTAATTTCTACTAGTTTGGTGATTTTGTTCAAAATGAGTGGAGAAAATCACTCCTGTGACTTCCAAGAGCTTTCCAATATCACATCACAGGCATGTGTTAGTTGAGGCAGATTCTGCTTTGGGATGAATGTGTAGTGCTCTTGCTGATTCTGTAGAGAACATGTTTTCAGTTCTTTGGTTTTGTCCAGTGTGATGGTGGGGTAATGGCCACTAAATAAATTAATGGCCACTAGATAAATTAATTTACCTGGAAGATAATGTAAATTTTTCCTAGATAGATAAATTAGTAGTGATGTATCTGGAATGTGTAGCTGAACTCCTATTGTTTGGGAGTTAATTATCTAATCAAGGAAAAAATGCTCTTGTTTAATAAGAACTTCACTGCAGCGAGCCATGCCTGGGCAGAGAGCTTGCTGCTTCACCTTGCTGAAAGCACATGAGAAAGTACTATGAATTCATCCCTAACTTGCAATGATCCCTATTTTTTGGCTGATGGAGATAGTTCAGTGAAGTTGTAATCATTAATCCAACAGACCCTAGGCTGCTGTAATACTGAAGTTTTATGGTTAAGTTTCTCTGCTCCACAACCAGCTCACTTTGACAGTAAAGACTCAGCCACTGAAAGTCAGGCATGTTTCTGCACTAAAACTTTGACTGCAGCATTAAAGGAGTTAAAGCTATGAGTCTTATGAGTCAGACCGATGGGCCCTTTCCCATGTGGACTCCTTTTGGCTGCATCTGACTCAAAAGCTCATCCTGTGGGGTCTTAACTGCAAACTTCTGTTCTAACAGAAACCTTTCTCTTTGTTTTTCTTTTTGCTTTTTGTTTTAAATAAAGGAATCTTCCTCAGCGAATACAGCACACAAAACGAATTCTAAAAAGGTTACTGCAGCACTTCTTAAACCTGGAGATATCTTTGAGGTTGAACTAGCCAAAAAAGATAACGGCTTGGGAATAAGTGTCACGGTACTGTTTGACAAGGTTTTTAGATGTTTTCTCTTTTTCTCTACTCCCAGCAACCCATTAATTACTAAATTACAAGGAAGCAAAACATTTTCTGGAGTCACTGCAGAGTATACAACTTTACTGACATAGAATTCATCTCACCAAAGCTGAAAAATTATAATATTTTAAGTCCCTTTTTTGTCATCTCCCCTTTTAAGTAACCCTTGTTTGTTGTTTTATGGTATATCCCCAAAGTCCTAGTAGAATCTTACTGTAGAAACTACTTGCAAGGACAAATAAAAAGATGGTATTTGGCCCCTGCCACCCAATAACATGCAATGGAGAGAAATAAGACCTTTTCTGATGGGCATCACAGGCAGTGGAAGGAGTAGTGTTACCTCAGGGTATCAGAGCACTTCCATGCGTACATGCATCGTGTTCTGTGTTCTCCCTCTGCTGGTTAAAAAGCAGAAAGCAAAAAAAAAATACTTAAATCCAAATTAGACCTGGCTGACACAGCCTCCTTGCAAGGTTACTGCCCTATGAGATCAAAAATATATTTTTAGTGGAGAAATTTCTCATTGGGTTATAAAATTTTGAAGGTAGTTGGTGTTTAGGGCCTGCCATCCTGCAGAGTGGCACTTTGGGGTGATGAGAAGGATTTAGAACTGAGATGCACACGTTTTTCACAGCTCCTGTTTTTTTGTGTCTTAAATGCTTTTTGGGTAGCTTCATGTTCCAATATACACATTGCTGGGCTCCCTCTGAGTCTGCGGAGAAGCTCTGGTGGTGCAGCATTAGCTGTCTGTGAGCCAGAATCACTAAGGCCCTCAAAAAGCAATGCCATTTGAGCTTGGGCAGGTGTTTTCAGCTTAAACCTTCAGACTTCTATGATGTGAGAGAAGGCAGCTCTCCTTAGTTTGATGTTGAATCGGAGTAGGACACTGCATGGTGTGCATCTTCTGCTTTGGCTGTTGATGCCTGCTGTGCTCTCCAGCATCTCGGAGCGCCTGTGTGCATGCAAGCCTTAAACCCCCATGCAAAGCAGACATCTTTTTGCTGAAAGGCACCTGTTTGCCCTGAGTGCATCTGCACTGTGAAGCATTGTGTTTTTACAGCCTTCCCACCTCAGCTTCACTTGTAACAAATTGCATGACTGTGGGAACGTGCTTTGTGAAACAGTTTGCTTTTGACGGTTTGGCTGTTCTTTATACATGGCAGTAGCCAGAGTGCTTCCTGAGTGCAGCTATCCTTGTGTGACACAGCATTTAACTAAGCAGTGTTCTGACTGCAAAAAGGCTGACAAATCCTGATTTTGCTCTCCTTTTAGGGTGGTGTAAATACCAGCATAAGGCACGGTGGCATTTATGTGAAAGCGATTATTCCTAAGGGAGCAGCCGAAGCAGATGGCAGAATAGAAAAAGGTAATATTTCACTTGGTTCAGTCAGACTCTTAATGTGCAAAATGACAGATAACTGTCTGTGGTGGACTTGAGGGGTACTCTGTGGCCTAGAAGCTAGGAAATATTGTGGATAAAAGTACAATTAGAGGAGGCACTGAGAAGAAGAGCAGTTTCCCCGAGCTACTGCATTTGCACTTGCAATTCTATATACTGTCTCAAATGATTTGACAGGTACTTCTGCAGGTGAAGATAAAATGTTAAGACAATTGCAGAACCAACAGAAAAGTGTAGGGTTGGTGGAAAGGAAAAATATGGAATATGCTGCATGATTTTATTTCCCTAATGCAGCCTGTGGTAATGCAGAACACTTCTCTGTGCCAGCCATGGAGAGGGCTTTGTTTTATTTGTGGCCTTTTGCTTGTCGTGCAGGGTAACTTGACACAGAAAATCAATGTAATTGCTATGATTTTTCATGTTTCTAAGCCAGGCTTCATTCTTTAGTAAAGAGAAAATTGCCCTTATAGACTAAAATATTTTTTAATAAAGATTTTGAGGTTTGTGGCAGGTAGCATTCTCACAATTAATGCTGGCTTTGACATGCTGTTATCCCAGATTCGTTGAGTTGCAGAGTTCTCTTTGCTCGGAGAACAGAGGGGAGAGAGGATTTACTTCGGTAACTGCCTTTGTTAGCTGAGACTTGAAGGTTTCTGTATGTCATGTATGTTTTACAGATGTTCTGATTAATTTTTCTCAGAGGATTCATCATTTATTTGTAGGTGACCGTGTGCTTTCTGTCAATGGGATTAGTTTGGAAGGCGCTACCCATAAACAAGCTGTGGAAACACTGCGAAACACTGGGCAGGTAAGTGGTGGTGGTTCATTCCTTCCGTCTGTAGTAAACTGGCTGTTCATGAGGGAATAAAAATAGAGGAAATTACAGACAAGAATCCTCCGCAGTGTGCTGGTTGTTTCAGGTGTGATTTCTCAGACTCTGTTGCTTCCTGGGTCCCAAATCTCTCTGTCCATCCAAGCCAAGTTCTGGTGCTGCGTGTGGGTGAGAGATCTGCAAGCCATTGGTTTCTGCTTGACCCGGAGTTTCGTAGGAAGGAAGCTGGGTTGTGTGGGTTGGAAAACAGCTCTGGCATGCTACAGTAAGGTCCTGAATCTGATCCACTGGGAACACAAGGGCCTCCATGTGTGCAGCTGTTTGCATGTTGTGTGGGTAGCTTTAGTTGAGTGTTACCTTTTTGGAAGGCACTAGAGTCTGTCAGCAGTGTCTCCTTGTAGTGCTGTTCATGGCTGCTGCTTCATCTATGGAAGTACATGCACACCTGAAAATAGCCACTGACTGCACACATCCAGAACTACGAAGGATTACTGTCTGTGCACACGTTAGAAAATGCTTTTAACTCTTCCCTCTACCCGTGTGAAAATCACCATCTTTGATGCTTCTTAACCCCTTCAGAGCCTTATTGGATGAAAACCTTTTCTGCTTCTGCCTTGACAAATAATTTGCAAGCCCGTTAGTTTATTATGGAACTTGTCGCTCACAGCCTTTAAAATAAGGAGCAAACTGAGGACATGGCAGGGAGGGAGAGAGGGAGGTGTCCATAAAGCTTGCTGCTGTAAAATTTAAGATACTGACAAATTAGAAAGAAACATAAACCGTGTCATCTCTGTGACTGTTGCAACTTAACTAGAGATTGTTTCATCCCTTTAGGTGGTGCATCTGCTGTTGGAAAAAGGGCAACTTTCAGCAGCAAAGGTTCATGCTCCGGTAACACCACAGTGCACGCCTCCAAATCAGGTGGGGCAATGTGAGCCTCAGGGGAAACCAGCGATAAAAGCTACAAATGCCAAAGACTACAGCTTTGTCACTGCAGGTCAGGTCTTGTAGGAAAACTGTCTGAAGGCTTAAAGCATCCTTTAGCTTTATATAATTGTTTTCTCTTATCTTCTGTGAAATAGAAAGGCAGACAGGAGACAAAGCTGGTAGGTATCTCTACCAAGCACCAGTTTCTTACTTTTTGTTCTGTTGCATTTGTTGTGAAGGTTTCCTTTCTCATCTTGTTAATGTAAATCAGTGACTATTAACTGTTTCCTCTCTCACTGCTCCTGGTTGTTTCCCAATTTTGTCAGCCTTGCAGCCCAGGTTGGTAGCAAGATTGGGATAAAAGGGGTGCTGCTAGCTCTGGTTCCAAGTAGAGGTTGAGATACTCAGGTATGAGAGCTTCTGTAGGTCCTGCTGTTCCTGTCTAGATGAGAGTAGACATCAAGAGCTGGGTGAGGCCAGAAGAGGGACTGGAAAGGTGAGAATTTTCTGGCTGAGTAGAGGCTGGCACTCCTCAGCTCCTGCTGGGGATGTGTGGAAAGGGATGGAAGCCTACTCAGATGGCAAAGCCACTTCAGATGGCTTTTCGTCTTCCTGTGTGGGGTTTATCTTGTCTGTCAGGATCTACCCTTACTTCTCTTACAAATGTCTGATCAGTGGCCAGAAGGGTTACACCACTCGGCTGTAACAGCCTCCTGAATGGACTGTTTTGGAGATGCCCTGGCTTTCAGCAACTTGGAAGGTGAAGGAGAACCATGTGAGGGGGAGAGTGTGCAATGTCACATCTTGAGTCAGAGCACATGCTGCTTTTTTTTTTTTGGTAACAACCAGTACGGTGTAGGAAATCATGTGTAACTCTTTCTCTTGCAGAGAACACATTTGAGGTGAAGCTGTTGAAGAATAGCTCAGGCCTTGGGTTCAGCTTCTGCCGTGAGGATAATCTTACCCCAGAGCAGCTGGGCTCAACCATTGTGAGGGTGAAAAAGCTCTTTCCTGGGCAGCCTGCTGCAGAAAGTGGGCAGATAGAAGTTGGGGACGTCATTCTCAAAGTGAACGGGGCATCGCTGAAGGGTTTATCCCAGCAGGTTTGTGCTTTCTCCTGTCTGTCTTAGTGGTGTGGTAGCCTTGAAAGTCTTGGTGTCTGTGTCTAATACTGAGTCCAACTCTGGCCATAGGAAGTCATCTCTGCTCTGAGGGGAACATCTCCAGAAGTTTCTCTTCTCCTTTGTCGGCCACCACCCGGTATACTACCAGACATCGATCCTTCTTTGTTGGTAATGTCTATGGCATAGAATATTTTTCTTTTAATTACTGTTTGAAGGTTTATTTATTTGGTCTAGTGGATTAGTTAAATAAATGCAAAATGGGGGTGGAAAGATGGGTGAACGGCACTCACAGAAATTTTATTCCTCTGGCAAATTCCTCTATCCATGTACCAAGGGTTTCACAGATGCTAAAAGAATACAAGCCTTCCATAACGTGTTTGTGGTTTGTTTATTATTAGGTAGTCTAAAACATTTGAGATTGGCTTAAACCTTTGGGGAGAGGGGGTTGATTTGTAGAAAATAGGTTTGAAAAATATGTTCTATTTGTCTGCTTTTGGCAACTGTAAAACTGGGGAAAAGGTTGTTATATTTACTTGCTGGACTTGAGAGATGTTCCAAAGAACATGTTACAAAGCACGCCAGTAAGTAAATCAAAAGAACAGAAGAACATTCTGTTCAACAGAAGGATACTTAGAAAAAGTGGAAAAACAAATATTTCAGTAAAAGAATATATAGAGGAGTTTGTCTGAAACGTAGGCTTTCCATAATACAGGGAAAAAAGTATAAAAGGAGTGGCAAAAATTCTATTTAAGTTACTTAATTTCATGTTCACACTGTTAAATCCATTCAAGTCTGATGGCAGAAACCTAAATGTACAAATAAAAATGTAAGCAAAGCAAAGATTAGAGTAAGGAAATGAGATGAACAAGTGGGCATTATAATACAAACAACTAATCCTATAATCCATTTCTAGTAAGGAATACCTTTAATAAAGGAGCACATATACTAAATTAAAGGGGGGGAGGGGGCAGTAAATGATCAAGTGAAATTTTTGTATATAACACTAGCACAGATGGGCATGGTCATAAACACAAGAATTTGGCCATAAAAACATATGTGAAGGTTATAAACTTTTTTTTTCATTCTTGGGATTATGTGATGGTTGGCCAAACCTTTTATCCTCACTGAAGTTGTTAACTTTGGTAAACAGTCTCCATTTGGTGTAAATTCTGATGGCTTTTGTAGACTATTGTTTAGCTTTTTGTTTAAAACTCTTTCTGATTCCCTGCTGTGTGAAATCCGTTTGACTTAAGTTGCACCTTAACCATCAGCAGTATATGATGCTCCTCATAGCTTAGAAGCTCCTGTCAGCAGGCTCTCAGAAGCAAAAGCATAGAGTGTATTTGTTTTCCATAGGTGATGTTGCCATTGTTTAGCAATATATGTTTTCAAGTTCTGCGTAATTCATCTTGGCAAAGCTGCGTTGAACTTGGTAAAATTGTACCATAGTATGCTCACTGAATTGAGGCTACATCTAAATGGTCACCGACTGTTTCTGGTAATTTAATGCAGTCTTTGCAACTTCCTTCTCTCTGCAAAATTGGAGTTTGATGCATTAAATCTCCTTGCTTTCTGTAGACCCCCATCCATTCACCCCACCAAGTATTTCCAGATGTCAGCAGAGAAGTTTCTGGTCCATCGACTGGAGAACAGGGTGACAGCTCAGATGAAAATGAAACCACTGATCCAAGCAAGAAAAGACTAAAATCTCCCTCGAGGAGAGATAGCTACAGTGACAGCAGCAGAAGTGGTGATGAGGAGGTGATGGACTCAGCAGCACAGGTGGGCTCTGGCTGGAGTTCTGCCCTCTACCAACCATCAGGTGAAGCTGTGCCCCAGGCACACAGCCAGTACGAGGCACGCAGCGGGCAGGAAGAGGCTGTTCGCACCATCTTGTGTTCTGTTCATGAAACTTCTAGCAAGTCGGAGCTAGAGGAGGACAGGTATGTTGCTTGTAATGACCCTTGTAGTGCTGCAGAAAGTGTTTACAAAAATAGGTTTTTGGACCTACTCGTGGAAATACATGGAATACTTCAGTGGTTTGTATATTCATTTATTGGTGATAGGTACATTGTATAAACTGATCCTTGATTTGCTTGTTTATCTTTAGCACTGTGCCATTGGATTTGCCACTGATCCCAACCTGTAGAACTGTTCCTGATGTTACCACATCCGTTTTAATGAACAACTGTTTTGCTACTCCTGCATCTGAGCTGACTCCGCACCTGGGAGGAATGGCATCGTTACTCAGCCAGTTGGAAAAAAATGCTGAAGAATATGAGCCAGTAATGTCCTTTTTCTGTCTTTCAGTAATATAAGCATACTTGTTGCTGTGGCCAACTGGAAGTTTTTATAGCTGTGGTATCAGGAGTGACGGTATAGAAGTTCTGAATGTTAATTTACAAAGGGGATCGTTGTAAATTATACGTGCATTAAACTGGAGTTGTGTCTTATAAATGGCACACGTACATCTGCCATTTGTAACCACTGAGCTGTGGCTGTTCATACAAGTGTTGGCAGATGCTTTCTGCCTGGGCTTTTCAAGTTTGTTTTTTTTTTATGTTTCCCTCTGAGTGCGGAAGCCTCCCTGTATGCATGTATGTGTGCGTATTTCATTGTCATGTCAGCCTTAGAACGCTTGGCATTAAGCATTTATTTATTGAGCTCTAGGCAGTGTTCTTAGATTAACTTTATATGGTTGTTACCTTGCTTTGTGGTTGTTTGGAGAGAATGGGATAAATCAGGGCAGAAGGGAATTGGGTAGACCCTGTTCTTCGCTGCTTTAGTATCTATGAATCCCCCAAATTTTCTGCTCTGTCACAAAATGCAGCTTATTTTTAAGACTTTTCTGAGATAGCTTACTGCAACCTGAGAAACATTTGTATTGTGTATCAGAAGGGACTTGTGCTTCCATAGCTTCCCATAATTGATTCACAGATAGAAAAGAAAATGAAAAGTGAGGCTCGATATTTTGTAATCATAAGAGTCTTCCAAGTTACACAGCTGTTCTAGCCTATACTCCATTTGGAGAAGTTTTTCCTCAAATCTTCATGGTGCTGTGTGAGTTTCTGTGCAAGTGAAGTAGATAGGCATCTTTCAAACAAAATTCATGCAAATTAAAAAAGACAAGACATATGCCTGTGTTCTTTCCTAAAAAAAGCTAGTATTGTATCCCATCATAAGAAAATATATTCACCTTATTTAGTTGAATAGCTGCTGCTGTATTGTCTTTCTTGGAAAATACAGAGTCTTTTTATTGCTTGGCAGCTAGTTGAGGGTAAATTAAGGTGTCAGCTTTGACAGGTTCCTTGACAACTCTGTTTAGATAATGGGCCTTTGGCACAAGGTTAGCTTCATGAAAAAGAGGTCCAAATTAGAGGTAATTACTTGATGCAGCTAAGCTGAGCCTGCTAAGACAGCCATCTCAGTACTTATGCTTGTGTTCCATTTAAACCAATAGGTAAATCCATTTTATATTTCTGACACTCAAATTCAGTGAAGTGTTTGCTTCTGTTTGTATGTGTTGTGAAGTGCTACTTTCTTTCCCTAGGAAGTAGAGCTCCAAGTCACCATGACCAAGTCTGAAAAGGGTAGTCTGGGCTTCACAGTGACCAAAGGTAACGATAACGTTGGCTGCTACATTCACGACATTGTTCAGGATCCTGCCAAAAGCGATGGGAGACTACGACCTGGAGACCGACTAATAAAAGTGAGAGAATTACCATTTCCAGATAGTGATTGCATGAAAAGGACAACTTTGACCCTAAAATAAATGTGAACCCCATTGTGTGCTAAAGTAAATGTGTTTAAGGAACAGAGGAGTGCACATTTTGTGAGGCATAATTAGATAGCAGTTAGACAAAAAGAAATAAAAGTAGGAAATAAGTATGAGTAACCGCAAGTGTGGTCAATAAAGCATCCATAGTTTTGTCCTTTAATGTCAAGCATCAACAACAGGAAGTCTGTTTTATTTGGAACCTAACTGGGAGATGCTTCTTTTTTTTTCTTCGCAGGTTAATGACATTGATGTCACTAACATGAGTCATACAGATGCAGTAAATTTTCTCCGTGCTGCCCCCAGAACTGTCAGATTAGTGCTAGGACGTGTTTTGGAGTTACCCAAGATGCCAGTATTGCCTCATTTACTGCCTGATATTACACTAACATGTCATAAGGAGGAGCTAGGTAACAGAATTATACTGCTTTTTTTCTCTAGTGTGATTGTTTTTTCTTCAGTTACAAAGCAAGAACTTGACTTTTTTTTTTTTTCTTTACCTACACAGGTCTGGTGTTATCAGGAGGTCATGACAGCCTTTACCAAGTTGTGTATATTAGTGACATTCTCCCCAGATCAGTTGCTGCCAGGGAAGAGAGTCTCCATGCGCTAGATATTATCCATTACATTAATGGAGTAAGCACACAGGGAATGTCTCTGAAAGAAGCCAAAAGGTCATTGGAAACATCCCTTCCTAAAGTGGTGCTCAAAGCGACCAGGTATGTTTTATGTGTGTTCTCAATTTTTGTGCTTCAGTGCAGAAGGGTACTTGGTACTTGTGTTTTGTGTTTCTAGGGAACACAAGGCAGTGTCCAGCTATGAAGCATAAGTGTTCAAAGTAGTAACTTAAATAGTTCTATCATCTCATGGATGCTCTGGCACAGCCTTGAATGTCAAAACCCTCTGACACAGATCTTAGTTTACCATTGCATTTTCACTAATCCCTGCTGCTGCTTTTACGGAATACAGCAGTTTAACAAACTCTCCAGATTATTGTCAGATTTAGTTTTTGCTTGGGACAGAAAGCCTAGTGATGTTTACCCTATTTTTGAAATCTTCCAACCATGCTTGCTGTTCTTTGCTCCCACCCAACCTTTCTCCTTTCTCCTCTGTTCTGTCACAGAAGGGGAAGAGTTTTGAGATTGAATCTTTTCGTAGGAATCCATAATGAAACTCCAGCTCTTGGTTCCTTCCTGGAGTAGGAACTAACCAAACTGCCAGTGCTTTTATCTCTATTATGCAATATTTTAATGTTCCAGAGCTCTTTTAATAGACAGAACAACTAGCAGTTTTATTGGTCATCAGATATCGATGTATGTATGTGCAATAATCGTGCTTTTATTGATTTATATATGTTAATACACATTTCTGTAAATGTTTCTTTTCATAGAGATGGTCATCCAGTGCTTCCAAAATCCAAAAGCCCCAACAGCTCAAATTCATGGTCAAAAAAATCTAATGGTAAGATCTGCTTGGTTACTTATTGCAGGTGAAATGTGTGCGTCCATGAAAATGAAGGAACTTTTATGCATCTTAAGATGCTATCTGAGTGCAGTTGCTGCACTGCAACTCTGTGTACTGAGAGCAGCTCCAGCAGGTTCTTTGCTTTAAAAGCTTCACTAAAAGAGATTCAGCAATAGTCTCTCTATGTTTCTGTTTCTACTTTGATTCAGAAATTTTCTCTAAAAACAAGCCAAGGAGTAAGTTCAACTGATCTTTTTTTATGATATACATGTAAAAATATTATTATTCTACTTGTGTTCTGTCTCTTCTGACCAGGCTTAAAAATATCATTTTGTTACATTTGCAAGAGCTTCAGGTCACCCGTTAATCTTCTTTTTCCAGACCAAAAAATCCCAAACTGATCCTATCATTCCCCTCCACTTTGTTTACATTGGGCTGTTTTCCTCCTCAAGCATGGTGTCTCCAGTCACACACATGACATTGAGTGAGACTCACAGGCAGGCCAAGCAGACAGAAATAATTGGTTTTAATTTTCTGTATACAGCATTCCTGTTAAAGCTTCCTGAGTGAGATGAGATGAACTTCGTTTGGCTAAATAGTACCTTGTTCACTCACTTAAATTCAGGATGTTTTACCACCTACATTTGCTTCCCTGCTGAACCAATGTTTATGCTGTCACTGTCTTAAGCATTTGTTTCTTCCTTTGAAATGTGGTTCTTGGCATTTGTTGTGATTCATCAAGGTCTCTTTTTTCACACTTGTCCTTAATGTATCAAGACAGTTTTGAATATTGATCTCACCTTGTAAAATTATTGAACTGTTCCATTTCATTGTTGCTCATGTACTCGATAGCTATGCTAAACATTCTGTTTCAAAAGACTTAATCAAGATATTGATGAGGAAGGTGCCTTTTAACTGAATCTTCAAAGATAACACCTTAAACTCTCTTCTTTTAGATGACTTGTCATGCATAGGTTCACAACAAGCAATTCTTACCTTTTGGTAATTTCATCTAAATGCTTCTCAGCATGTAAAAGCATGTGTAAGGAAATCCAGAACCCCACTAGAAGCTACATACACAGCATCAAGTGGTTCCTCTGTCTTATTTATTATACCAGTAATATGATGTCTGACATAAGCAATGGTCTTATGTGTCATGGTATCACTCTTTTCTTGATCAAGAAGGGAAGGTACCTTACAACAAAGACCAATATGTCAGATGATGTTTATTGAAAAATAAACAAGCAACAAATTAACAGATGTTTGCAGGGTTGTAATCTATACGTCTGAAGGGAAAGGAAATCATATCCTGTTTCCCTAAGATGCCAGTGTTGCCTGTACACATTAAGTTGTTACTCTATTTATTAACATTTGTCTTTGTTTCAAGTTGGTTATTTTTATGAGCAGTGAAGCTTCCCCTTCCATTGAACTTTATTATGGCTTTTTGAAGTTTTAGTTTGTCGGATGTAAGCTTGGCACTGTCCATTAATCAGGCTGGCAGAAATGTTACTCATTTCACAATGTAATATAAAACATCTTGTTTATTTTATAATAATAACTGACGGGGACTAATTTAATTATGGTAAAAATAATGTTCTTAAGTTGTTGATTTTCTTCCCCATTTTGTTTAGGCTGTTCTCATGGTGATCCCTGTGATAAAACAGAAAAGACAACTGATGCTTATGGGCCCAAGGTAAACATTTCCTCTATGGTGTGCATTTTCATTAACTAGAGAAAAGAATATAGTTTACACAAGTTAGAGTTTTGTTCCTTTTCTTTTTTTTAAAGAAGTTAGTTTGATGTAATGCACTGTAATTTTGCAAATCCCCTCTTGCCATTTGTTATGAAAAAGCAGTGGTGATAATAAATATACTAGTTTTGGGAATTCATCTTCTCTTTCTTTAGGATTGCCTTATAGAAAGACAAGTGATCTTATAAGAGGATGCAAGGCTCTTATCTATTCTCTTCCCTATTCCTGCAGATACTTGCATGTTACATCACCAGACTGTTTTCTCTTTTTTGCCTTTGTTTTCTTCTGAGAAAAAGGTGTAATGTGGCACCAAAAGAACTGAAGCCTGCACATTTTATTGAGAATATGTAATGTTAAATGTTATTGTGTGTTATCTTGTAGTAGTTAATTCTTCATCTCTGTGTGTTTTTTTCTTAATTATTTTATTTCTTTTCCTTTGCTAATGTCATTTGGAACTTAAAACACACTTTAAAGCTGCCAAATGGGCAAATAGAATTCTGCCCACCCATCACCCAGCTGTCTTAGATGAAATAGGATATGACTAGTTTCTTTCTGTTTTTTTTTTTTGTTTTTTTTTTTTACTAAGTGGAGCTGTGTACTTTTTACTTATTAAACTGCTTAAACAGATGACACACTCTTTAAGAGTTAATTTGTAGTGTTCTTCACTTTATTAGGTCAATGGCAATGGCATCCTAGGAACATCGCATGCAAACACAGAAAATAATACCCACCACACAAAAGGACTGATGAATCTCACAGGGTCTGGAGATGCCTCTTCCCTTGACTTTGTCACTCAGATAGCAGATTTTTCTAAACACAGTGACAAATCAGGTAAGAAGAGATAAGGGACCATTTTTTGTGGGCAAAAGAGAATCAAGGTAATAGAGTTTGAATAGACTGAAATTAGTCAAAGCTAGGTTGGCAGTCAACATTAAAAGATCATCTTCAAGCCCCGTGGTGTGCTCTTGAGGAATTATTTCATGTTGGAAGTAGATATATAAAAATTGGATTTTGTGTCAGAGGGAAATGAGGGAAAGCCATGATAGCAGCTAGGAATAATGCCTTGGTGTCTGCCCCTCTCTTTCTCCTCCTCATCTGCCCCCAATCCATTTTGGGAAAAATTGACATTTTATACTATCTGTTTTTCAGAAACAGAGGTTCCAGATGATGAATATTATGATGAAGACGATCACAATGAAGTTGTCCAATACCTGTTGGATGTTGTAGATGAGGAAGCCCAGAACCTCTTAAATCGTAATAACGCTACATCAGAGGCCCAGAACCTTCTACACATCAAGAAGGCCACATCAGAAGATCATCTGCCAGGTACTGTGAGCCACTCTTAAAACAGATGACTAGAAACAACATGCCTTGTGAAATAGGTGCTGAGTAAACTGCAGCAAGTGTGACAGGTGACATTAAATTGTTTTCTGAAGTGAAAGTTTCCAAAGTAGACTATAAATGTTTGCTGTTTCCAGTGAACTTCAGATGCAGTTTAGTATGTATTTAGTATTATTATTAAAAAGTATAATATTAGTATTATATATTTAGTGTCTAGTATTAATCTGGGAGAAAGAATCCTGTTCTGTTCTCAAATTGTTCCATTGCAGAATTTGGAAATGTGTTGAGATATCTCAAAACCAAACAGTTTGTTCCAGCATGCTTTATCTCTTAGGAAAACTGTGCAGCTTTTCAGTAGCTGCTTCTGTTTGTGCAGCTTTCTTTTCTTTTTTTTTTTTTTTTTGTCTCCTTAGCTGCAGTTGTTACTAACTGAAACTTTGTGCAGTATGATTTGTTGTTCTTTGTGGTGTCACACTGTGGATGCTCCCCACTGCTCAAGCAAGATGCTTGCTAACTTGTGTAGAGTTTCCTTTCACAACTGAAGATAAATCTTCCAAAATTGTAACTACTTCAGCTTTTTTGCTGCTCTTTAAGTTCATTGGGTTATTGTCACCTGTCATTGTATTACAAATCAGGCAATATTAAGGTTCTGGCTGTGTCAGGACCTTACCTGAGGAATATCATTTGAGTTCCACTACTTGCGATTTCTTTTAGCTGTGATCCACTCTTTGCAAGTGAACATATATTGTATGTTTAAGACAGGGCAGTAGAGAACTGCTATAGCAGCCAGTTTTTATCCAGAACATTTGATTAGGACTTGGTAATACAAGGAGAAAGTAGAAGCCTTGTTTATAACCGCTGCAGGTCTAAATGTAATTGAATTGCAGAAACACTGTTGACATGGGAATCTGATGATTTCCTAGCACTATCCTGCCCATCTGTTACACTGTGGCACAATACATTCTGTTAGCTGTGCGAACAACCTCGCTTTTAATCACAACTCTTCTAGTTAAGGAGGAAGCCATAGGTCTGATTCTCCAGCACGCTGGTAGTAAAGGGACTTGAAAGTTGTTCCTTGATTATTCTGGCACCTGTGAATCCTGTTAGAGATGTTTGGCACTACACAGGAATACATGTCTGAGAAGGTAGTTTCAGGATAACTTTCACTGTGTTCATGCTGTATCTTCTGCATTCTGATTCTCCTGCTACAGTAGAAATTAACGGGAAGTTGACAGAAGATAAGTCTGAAGATACTGACTGTGATGGGTCGTCTTTACCTGAAGATTTTTCAGAGGTGAGATGGCAATAAGCTGGCAGACATGTCTGCAGATTTTGTTGTGTCAATCTGTTTTAATTTATTATTTTACTTATTTGTATAGGCCTTGTGGAAATAACCTTAACGTGCATTTTAAATGAAATTATCTTTGTCAGTAGTAGCTTTAAGTGGTGTATTAAGTTATTTTTGAACTAGTGTATGATTACTCTTTAATAAAGTAATTATGCAAGAGAACAAAGCGTGGAATTAACATAAACTTATTCTCACGTAGAACCAGTTTTTGTCTTGTTCCATGTGTTTTTTTAAGTGATAAAATACCTCATTAGTGTTACTTCAGTCATTTCATCTCAAAAGTTGCCTTGATTCCTGCTCAAATAAGGGAAGTAGTCACAATGAATATTGTGTAGATTTATCTTTGCAACATACAAATTTGAGGCCTCTTTTCTCCTTACTTTTTGCTAGAATTCTTTCATTAAGTTGAATACCTTCTACGTGTGATTTACCCTGCATTATTACATGTCCTGTTCTACATCGATCACTAGATGCCCTAGTATGGTTTCACACTTCAAATTATCAGAACTCCTTTGTATCTGCCATATCCTAGCTGTTGTGGATTTCTGTGTCCAGTCAGGGAGAGCTGAGAGACAAAATGGCAATGTCTCTGTTGCATTCTCTAGGAGATCCAAAAGTAAAATTGACTATGACAGTGGAAACTTCCAGGATGGCCTAATAAGCATAAATCCTTTCGGAGAGTTGTTCTTTCTCCAAAGGAGAGTTTAAATGCCCTCTTCTTTGCTGAGTCATCTTTGTCTTTTGAGGAAGACATGTATAGGAGTACCTAGAATTTAGAGGTAAAGCCTTGTTCTGTTCTTTATGGCAGTGGTGGCTTTTCAGGATGCCGAAGTGTTCACTGTCTGACTTGCCTCATAGGAGGTTTTTAAGATTACAAACAAAAAAGTCAACTGGAAAAAATGTGGATGGCTCTACTGCTGCCATGAGTCAGGAATAATTTTAAGATAGCTGTTGGCCTTGTTACAGTGCAGCCTTCTTCCAAGTGCTCGGTGTTCTTCTCTGTTATTTTGCATTAGTGAGCTAAAATAGTAAAGTCTTATGTTATTTGATGCTCTGAACTTAGTCAGCTTCAGAAAAACTCTCTATACCTGCTCACATCCTTGATAATTTAGAGTGGATGAGCTTTATGACTATGATCTTGATGTGTTTTTCTCTTCCACTAGCCAACACACTTAAATGGTTGTGAAGACCATTGTGAAGAAAAAGCTGTGCCGGAAAGGTAAGATTTCTAATGTTGCTTGAAAGTAAACCCATGAGATATGAAGCTCTGAAGAGAGCTGTTATAATGCAAATATAGCATACATGTGTGTGCAAGGGAAAGAGGGATATGGATAATTCTGTATGTAATGTCTTGTTGAATTGCTATTTGCCTGTTCTTGTTACTGAAAAGGTTATAATTCACCTGAACATTAGTCACCCTTCTGTGGTTTACCGTGCCCTGGCTGTATTTATTCCTTTGATATATAGTTTTAACATGTAATTAGGACATGCGTGCAGTCTGTTTCCACTTGGGTGCTTGGGGCTTCCTCTTCCTATATGGAAAACTAAGGATGCGCCTGGCCACGTTACCAACTTTTGCTTCAAGACACTTTGAATCTTGGAAATTCACACAGTGGTTTCTCTGTGCTAATATTTGTCCTTAGTCTAAGTAGTGCTTCAGTCAAGATGTATGTGCTTCTGTTGTAATAAAGCCTCTGGAAAGTTTGAGTTGAATCTTGGCTTAAACAGTGCTGTTATGTTGTATAGATACTTGATATTTTTATTGCCATTCTCAACAAAGGTAGAATACTTGCAGTTTAAAATAGGTACCCTAGTACATTCGTGTTGAATTATGTGAATGGTCCAAATATTCTATTGGATGTTATTTGACATCTTTGCCTTTGAAATGTAATTGCAGTGATGATTGTTACTAGAGTAATATTGTCCAAGTTCTTTCCCCACTGTCTTCTCTTTTTTAAAATCCCCAGTGGTGCTTGAAAAAAAGTGGGTGGGTGTGGGTGGATTTTGTTCTTTTTGTTTTTTGAGATCACTTGTATGGATCTGGTCCAGAAGAACTTGTAGCTACAGATTACCTCCTGATATTATTTCATTAGATTGCAAGTGTGTTATCTCTGGGTGTTGTTCCATATGTTCCTTGTCTTCTGTAGGTCACCTCCACAACCTCCCTTGAGTCAAGCAGATGAAGATGAAATCACGTGGGGAAGCGATGAATTGCCAATTGAATCAATCAACCAGGAACGTGTAAATAAAGGCAAGAACTTCAGCAAATAATCAATTGAAAACTGAGGATCACATTAAGGAGACTATGTCAGAACTGAATAGTAAAATGTCTAGGATGTGTTTTGAGGGTGTAACAATAGGTATAATGGGAAATATAACAGCTCCACTACCCGCTGGAAAGGATCTTTGCAGCTGTAGTATCTGTGTGAGAGCTGATCGGAACAAGTATTGTCAAGATTTGGCCTCTAGTTGTAGTACAGTTGAAACCAATTCTCTCCCATAGTATCTGTCTGACAAAAACTGTAGCAACATTTGATGGTTTGTGTGGTTTAACCATGATCAAACACCTTGTGTGCTTGTAGTAGTACCCACGTGTTCAAATTGTGCAATATTTTCCCTCTATATTGAGTCTGTTTTCCACTGTTGCTCAATTTGGCAGGGTGAAGTACTGCTAAGTTTGATGCGTTTGGCAGAAGCTAGTCTTTTCCTTTTGAGATAGGATTAGAAATGTCAGCTCCTGAAATTCATACACAGTAGCATTGTATCTGTAGTTTCTGTATTCATTAAAAGAAGTAAAGAATAATCTATGTAAACTTTTTGCCTAAGCTAGTAGATGAAAAGACACTTAATTGCGATAGCAGAGACTTCTGGTTTTTGATTTTTTTTTGTTTCAGAGGAGTACTGAAGGTCTTACAGGAAGCAGGCTTTATTGGAGAAAACAATGTTTTTAATGCATCTTACAATTAACATTTAAAAGCCATCTTGACTATAAGTGCTACAGATGAATTCACAGGACGTGATATTTATTTAACTGGAGACTTCTGAACTCATCCATGTTTATATTTATGAATTTTGTAGATTGTTTTAAAGAACCTACGTTTAAAGTATATATGGCGTTTATTTTAGTTTACTTATTGTAAGTTCAGGAAAACATTCTATTTGGTACCTGGATTCATGAAAGCCAATTTTGCTTTTTGCTGTTCGTTAGTTTGCTTTTGCCTGTCAAATTGAGAAACTATCTACAGAGGTAGCAAATAGCATTGAAAAGACCATTTCACTCAAAGATGCTTTATTGGCCATGCCTTTTTTGCAAAAGATAATAATGTATGAGTCACCCCTGCATAGCAGGAAAACCATATATAACAGTAACAAAGAAATCTAGCACCGCACTGCATTTTATGTTGCCTTAATTTTAGCTATTTATACAGGCATTTAAATCAGCCTTATTTTTGTGCTAGATTTCCCTTTGGTGACAAATGAAGAGATCTCTTCGCTCCCTACTGTGAATGTACTCCCTGGAGGCAAGTACTCAGGAGCCAAATTGAAGTCTGTCATCAGGATGTTGCGTGGATTGCTGGAACAGGGAGTCCCTTCTAAAGAGATTGAAGTGAGTAACTATTTGTCCTTTTAGGTCCTGTTTTCTAAAACTCTGCTTTTTAACAGGATGAAACAGTTAGAAATAGAATGGTTGATTCATCACTGCCTTAAAGACCACAGCACTTTGATTTGCAGCTCTTTAAAAGGATGAAAAGACTTCCTTCACCAAACATCTCTCCCTTCCCCCCGCCAGCTGCTGAGAGATGAGGTAGAGCTGGCAGTTCAATTCAAAAATGTGTTTACATCATTCTTATTTTTAGCAAATTTCTGGTAAATTCTTATTTCATTTCTCTATCCTGAATGAATATGCAGGCAAGGATAAGGTAAATAAATGCTGCAAAATCTAGCTGCAGAAATGAGAAAACAGTCCTTTCCATGTCTCAACATTGTTAAACTCTCCTTTAGGAGAAGATGAAGTATTTACTAGATCACACTTTTTTTTTTCATTGGTTTGTTTCACGTTGGTGTATTTTTTTTAGGTATCTGACATTAGCTTCCTTTCTGTGACCCAATTTTTCTGCATATCCACAGTAGGATTATTTTATTTGTTTTGTGTCTTTGAGAGACTGCTTTACCACTTGTCATCATTCATTGCATTGTAACGTATGAGTTATTTCTCCCTTACAGAATCTTCAAGAGTTAAAACCGTTGGACCAGTGTTTGATTGGACAAGCAAAGGAGAACAGGAAGAAGAACAGATACAAAAACATACTTCCTTGTAAGTCCTAACTAATCTGACACTGTGTTGATATTTTGTCTGCATCTGTACAGTCACATGAACTGGATCACAAATTGAGGTGGTTTGATTCCCGGTCCCAGTTCTACTGCTGAGTAGGGAAAAGTTAATATGTCATTTTCTACAAGTTTAAATTGAATATTTATAAAGCAGTTTAGTATTGGTAAGGAACAAATTCATGTGGTGGGTAGGGATGGATGTTCATGGGTTTGGCGGCTATTTGAGAAGATTCCATTTATTAAATGAGATATATTTATGGAGCCAGAGAACTTTTTATCAGTTTTACTCATGGACATTTGGGAATAAACGTATACGCAATTGCCAGTAAGTTTCTTACAATACAAGTTGGTTTGTTAGCTGGGAGATGAGTTGAGGAGTAGTGAGAACTGACGGAGGCTACTTCTGAGTGAAAAATACTTCAACTCAGTTTCAAAGGTGATGCAGTTTTAGTCACTTAGCCTGCCTGTTAGTTAAGTTTCTCCCCTAGCTATCTTCTTTTTTTCAAGAAGTACTGACTTGTATCTTAAAGCAAGTATTATATTGTTTTCTTTTGTTTTGGGATTTCTTTTTAATAAAATTTGGAAGCATCTTTGGAGATAAGCAGCATGTGAGTGTGCAAGGCTCAGCATCTCTATTGTGTGAAGGTCTGATGATGTGCACGCATGGCACTGAAGTATTTCTGTCGTGTTGGGATTGCAGATGATACCACTAGAGTACCTCTTGGGACTGAAGGTGGATACATCAATGCCAGCTTCATTCGCATGCCAGTGGGGAACGAAGAGTTCATTTACATTGCGTGTCAAGGACCTCTCCCTACTACTGTAGCAGATTTCTGGCAAATGGTTTGGGAACAAAAATGTACTGTGATTGCCATGATGACTCAGGAGGTTGAAGGAGAAAAGATAAAATGCCAGCGTTACTGGCCAGATGTACTCAATAAAACCACCATGATAACTGACAGACTACGGCTTGCTCTTGTAAGATTCCAGCAGCTGAAGGGCTTTATCATTAGAGTGCTGGAGCTAGAAGAGATTCAGGTAAGTGCATCTCATTTGGCATGCTGAGAATTTTTTCCTGGGTGCCGACGTTTCAGTTCTCATACTTGTGGCTTGCCTGCTTGCAATCGCAATGTCCATGTGGAGGTGTAACAGGGAGCTTCTCTCTGGCCAATGAATGTTACTGAGCAACTCTTCTGCCATGCAAGTTGTGCTACTTGGTGATTTTTTACAAGAAAAGGCCTGATGGGCCAGGGGCTGATTTTATGATGCTAATGTGGCTCCTTATGTGCCATTGGTCATGTAAACAGAAAGATGTATCAGGATGTAACACTCATTATTCAGTCTGTCTGGTTCATTCCTGTGTATGATTAATTCAGCCTGCACATTGAACCTTATACAGTTTAACTCTCAGCTAGGAGTTGAGCTCATGGCTTCTCTTGTTTCGCTGGATTAGAGACCGCTTTCATGGGGCAAATCCATCTCTTCAGAAACTGCTTCTTTTGAGAACTTACCCATCTTTTTCTTCATTCTTTGTGTAACATTTCGTTGTTCCTGTTGTTCTTAAACCTCAGACAGGTGAAGTACGGCACATTTCCCATCTGAACTTCATTGCCTGGCCTGACCATGACACCCCTTCTCAACCAGACGACCTGCTAACTTTTATCTCCTACATGCGGCATGTCTACAAATCGGGACCCATTGTAACTCACTGCAGTGCGGGCATTGGCCGGTCGGGGACCCTGATATGTATAGATGTAGTTCTGGGATTAATCAGCAGAGACCTCGATGTAAGTACCTGGCGGGATGGGTAAGCTGTGCTTTTGACTTGCAGGAGCTGCTCAATGGGAGTCAATCAGTCGTTCTGAGAAAATGCCATGCTTTTGAGGTCAGCATGTAGGCCACATCTTAGCGTAACATAAACGAGGATGTAAAACAGCAGCAGCCGTGCAAATGTTTCTTTAATGATGATGGGGATGCAGAAGGGTGCAGGGAGAGATCTAACATTTGGTTCTTGGATTAGGTCAGGGAATTTCTTTAAGTGTCCTGATTGTTGAAAGCTCAGTAATGCTATATGATGTGCCACTTAACATATTTGGTTGTGCTGCAAGGAGACCTACTGAGCAGATTTTCTGAGTGTGGCTTGGGAATACAAGTATATTACCACAAGAGCTCAGGCAAGTGAAGGAAAAGAGTTAAAATGCCTGCCTTACTGGCTGGATGTACTGACAGATCTGAGAAACCCTTGTGGTAACTGATGGTAGAGATGACAGATGTGATGCTTGATGAGCCAGAGATTGATGCGCAGTTGCAGAGCTGCTAAAGGCAAGCAGAACATGTGTTTAGGCAACTGAATCCCAATCTTAGTGACAGTGTAACTTCTGTGTTTAAAACAAGTAACAAAAAAACATCAAAAACACACAGTGCAAACACCTCATTCTGAGACAGCACCCTGCTCTCTAGGGTGATCCACAGGAGGGTGCTAGCCTCCTTAATGTTTGTATCCTTCACTGGACCAGTGTTTTTGTGAATTCTGTATTGGTGAGCTATAATGTCATCATCAGGGTTTCCAAGCACCCACTAAATGTCTAGAACTCGTATAGACCTGTAGAAGTTAAAAACATTGTGTTAGGTTGGGATGAGGAGCTCTATTTTCTGTACACTCGGTTCCTAGTATGCATAGGCAAGAGAGCCAATAGAGGCACACAGCGAAAGAAAAAAGAGAAAGGTATATGGTGTAGGAGGGCCAAATCCTTAGCGCTCCAAGACAGCTCATGCTGGTAATCTGCCAAACGTATGCAGGATACACTGAATTGTAAATCGTTTCACTACGAAATGTTTGACGTAGCTAGTTGGATTCCTCTGTGTGATGCTCATTTTCTTACATGCAGTATGTCTTCTTTCAACATTTCACTCGGTGTTTGTTTTTGTAGTTTGACATCTCAGACCTGGTGCGCACGATGCGTCTGCAGAGGCATGGGATGGTTCAGACAGAGGTGAGTCTGGCTTCTCCAGATTCAGCCTTCCAGCTACAGGAAAGATGCTGGAATTCTAACTCTGATGTGCCAGGAAGCTTTTTGTAAGGCACACAGTGGTTGTCTTCATGTCCTCTAATGGGATGTTTGTGTTGGGAGAATTAAATCGGATGCTTTGTGCTCTTTCAATTTGTGGTTAAAAAATAATAGTAAGAGCTGGAGTTCGGGTTTTCTTCTTCTAAAACACGTGTTAGAGTAGAAATCAGATGAGCTTTTTTGACAAAAAGAGTTGCATTGCATGCTGAAGAGAGAGGCTAACTATATAGCTGCTGTGAATTGCTGAAACTACTGGAGACACCTCTTAGGGGGAGGTGTTTAGCTAGAAATAAATTGAGTGTCATAGGATTAATCTGGATCTGGAGTTGTTTAACCTTACTTTGGATTTGCACCACTTTTTGAACATGAAAGACTTGTCTAACTGCAGTTAAAAAATAAACCAGAAAGAACCATCACCTCAACCTCTCCCACAAAACAAAGATTAGCTCTCAAACCTGTATTGACCTATAAAACCTAAGATTTTAAGATGATAAGATGCCCTGTAATATGAGTTCTCTATTAGTTAATCTCAGATAGTAATCTGAGTTCTCTCTTAGTTGGAATGATCAAAGATCTTTAAAGGTCACTTGCTGTCTTCATTTCTGCTCCTGTGAAGTATTTAGTCTATTCTATTTCACATCAAAAATGAAGCAAAAAGAGGGATAAATGCCCTATGTAAAACTGTACTTTTAGTGGCAGGCAAGTACCTCTCCTTGTTCAAAGTTGAGGTTGTATATTTCTCAATTGTCTGTTGTTTTTTTTTTTTGGCTTATTTTACTATAGAAATAGTATTGAAATCAAGTGCTGTGGCAAGTGAGAGTAAATTGCTTAGGTGGTGCAAGCATTTTTCATGTGTACTCTGGTTTCCTTTCCCTTGCAGGATCAGTACATTTTCTGCTATCAAGTTGTCCTATATGTCCTGAACCATCTCCAACAGGAAGAACAGAGAGGGAAATAAAATACTGAATGGAAGTGCTTTTAAAACAAGGAAGCAAGGAGATCTAAAGACTCTCACCTGTTTTATTTGTTCTGCTAATATTATTCCAGTCATTTTCTTCAGTTGCTGTCAAATGTTTTTTTTCTAAATAGTCTCTTCATCACTCCAGATAAGGTATATAGTATATGGAAAAGGGATAGCTTTTGCAATACCACTAGTGTCTTACGCCCATGGACACATCTGTGAGATACTTGTATAACAGTAAATAATATTTAATAAAAGCTGCATTTTTTGCAGCATCCTTAATATGTGATTAAGTACTGAAATAAAAATATTTTAATTAAAAAATGAAGAAAAAAAGTAATCTTATAATACCTCCTGCAGTTCTGCAACTGTTCTGGGGTATTTGTTTCTTAGGGGGTGGGATAAAGCAGTATTTTTGGCCTGGTCAACTTTATTACGAAGACATTTTACTAGTTTCTTTTAAAAGCTTGTTTATGGCACAGCCTTTTTTTGTCCTTTTAGTACAGTTAGAACTATTTTATAGAGGGTATCTTGAAATCAGTATTTAAGCTTTTAAGAGATGCCTTTTAGCATAAGGATGGTAGTGAATGTTTACTGTAAGTATCACAGTTAATAATGTTTACTTGATAGAGTTTCATGTATATATTTATATACTTTTACAAAAAAAAAAAGCTGAATTATCAGATGCCTAACCTTATAACTTATTAGGCATCTCTACTCTGTAAATAAAAATACACTTAAAATACACTGATCGGTGGATCTGGGTATTTTTGTGTCCTTTTCCTGGTTTCCCTGGCCTAACAGGGCATCCTTCCCCAACACTGTGGTTGCTACACTTCTTACATGATTGGCAACAAAAGGGCCCTCCTGGTGCCTGTTCTTCAGTATCCATTTGAGAAAAGCCGCAGAACTGTGGGTTCCCTTCTAGAGAGCTTCCACACCGTGGTGAAAGGAAGAGGTATTTTCCCTTCCCTCCCTGTTTTTTGGCATACATGGGCATTGAGACCTGCATCACATTTTTATGGTGGGTTGGTACTTGGATGCTGTGGCAGTGAGCTGACAACAACGGAACCTGCTCTGCTTAAACCAGCCACGTTTGATGGGGAAGGCAGGATACTGAGTTCTGAGTAACTCAGTGTTTTAGTGATACTATAAACAGCCAACTGTTCTGAAAGGAAGTCTTAGCTTTATGCTCTGTGGGCATTTTTTGATGATAGAAAAACTGCTAGAAGCATTCTGCATTGCAAGGGTAAAAATAAGTTCAGAGACCTGTGACTCTCCAAGGTTTCACTCTTCAAAATAGTAGCTGTATTGATCTCCTTGTCCTTAGCTCAGCCCTTGAGCTTTATTTTCATTGTATTTTCTCCCTGTCTGTCTGAGGAGGGGGAGCAAGAGAGCAGCGTGGTGGTGCTGAGCTACCTACCGGTGTGAAACCACCATATACCCCACAGTGTTCTGCTGTCCCAACATTGGAACAGTCACCATCTAGCTTATTTAATGGCATTATATATTATTAATGGTAATATAACTAGCAATAGCATGACTGAAAAAAGGAAGAGCCTTTTTCACTTGTCACAGTAACACTATGATCTTTATTCCCTCCAGCTTACCAGCACAGCTGAGAAATTACGCCATTTAAGAGCAGTGTATGTTAAGGAAGGAAAACTAATTCTGTGTGCATAGTGAGAAGCAGAGGCAAATTGACTAGCCATGTTGACAGTACACCTGTATGAAGGAGCTTTAAAGTAAAGAGAGAACATTTTCAGGACTACAGTTGTCAACAGGCGAAGTAAGTAAAGACAGCTGATACGCTGCTACTGTTTTCACATAAGTAGTGAGTTTAGAGAATTTGGGTATGTCTGGTTTTCAGAAATAAAAAATTACATTATTAGAATAAAAAATATATTAAAAGCTGTTAAATTCTTCCCTTAGATGTTTTCATATACATGACAAAGAGGAAAAACAGGAACTTTTTATATGCTACGCTATGTGAAGCCCACATTTGTATTGTGCAAACAATGTGCACAATACAGCAAACAGCCCACAGGAGGCAGAAATCAGTGGAAGATTGCAGGATTTGCTTGTTGTTGTCACAAATACGAAGATCTACATTATGGTATATTGTACCCACTTTCCTTTTAATGATGGGTGCACCAAAGCAGAGGATAATTAGCTTGACCAAACCTCCCCACCCCCTAGGAAAAAGCAAAGAAAAAAATGGTCTGAATTTCTTCCCGTTTGTGTGTCAGCTTTGAGGAATTTGATATCCAATAAAGATGAAATTGCTCCTTTGTCTTGTACCTGTTGAGGGCACTGAGAAAGGTGGGTATCTGTGTTTTGCCTAACAGGTAGAATTAACTCACCATCTGTGACACTGGGCTGAACTGGACCACATAGCTCAAAACTTGTTACCAGAAAATGCACTTGCTCACACATGTCCTTGCTTAAGCTTGGTATCCATGGGGAATCAGGTTGGAAGCAAGCAGTGATGTTTATCTTTCTCCACAGGGTTAGGCTACCTGAAATCTTTATGTCCCCTTGAAAGTAGGTAGAGGAAAAGTGATTAAGAAGCAACTTTCCTGGATGGATAAATACTTTGTGATTCCTTAGTAGGCTGACCACATAATTCTCAGGGGGAAAAATCTTGAGTGCCCCCGCACACATACCTTTTCATTTACTTATTTTTTTATTTTTTTAAAATAACATTGTGATGTCTTGCTGATTAAGCAACCAGGGCATGTTAGAGCTGAAAGGGATTTTCCCTTTTACAGGGTATCTGATTTTCAGCAGGAAGTTTACTAGACTAGGGAAAAAGCCGATACATACCCCATTATGGCTCTAATTAAAGGATTGTCCTTGTGTTAACAGGGAAAGGATTCTTTTTTTCTTCCAAACAGAATTAGCTGACAGAAGCATATGTGCTTTGCTAAATAAGCAGCCCTGTGCCATTAGTAGTTTATCTGTACTTTGGCTTTTGTTGATGGTCTTCCTCTATGCAAGAGGAGGGCAACAGCCTATGAAGAATTAATTCCAATCACTCCTTGGAGGCTGTTCTGAGGGCTCATTACTTTTGTTCCTTGAATGCTTCTAAGCAGCCTCTTCCTTCACAGTGGGCTTCCTTCTACTGCTAGCTCAATAGCTATCTAGGGAAAGTAAGTACTTAGGAATGATTGAAAACTCTGCTATGCATAGGGATTGCTTCCCTGCATCAACTGCCCAGTGTTTTTGCAAGAAGATCTAAAAGGCAGGAGGGAAATATTTCAAAAGGTGCTTTAAGTACAAGGAAGCAGGCTTCTTGCTGGGATGTGGGCCTGTTTTCCATTAAAGCTCTCATCTGTCATCTTCTGACAGTGCAAATCCAAACAGCCACTCACTTTCTTGGGTGTCTTGGGTAATTCCACAGCTGCACATACTTTGTTGTCAGGGTGGTGAGGTGGCACTGAGGAGGACTGTGGAAGATGAAACGGGAAATCTCAGGAGCTGAACAACTCTGTGCATAGTGAACTGCTTGGTAGCAAAGGTTTTCTGGAGTGACTCTGCAGGCGTGGCAGAAGCCAGTGGTATAACCCTCCCTACAAACCCCTTACAGGAAGGTGCAGCAATAGAATGTCTGGGCCATGAGTACTGCATATGATGAACAACATAGAATAAAAACAAAATCTAAGCTTTGGAAGTTGAAAACCCAGCTGATTTGCAGGTGCTATAATGCTTTTGAAGTGCTTTGGACTTCCTCTCTGTTGAAAAATATTCTCCCACTGGGAAACCAAAGTGGTTTGGCCCCTCATATATGCTAATAACTTCTTGGTTTATGTCATCGAAGTATTTCACACCCAACCAAACCTGCTGTTAATATGCATGATATGTGATGTCTGTTTCAGAGCACCCCAGGGGTAGAGACCTATGGACCTTTTGTTGGGTGGGTGGGAGTTGTTTTGCTAACATTCATGAATGTGAAGCATCCTCAGGATGCAAGTCTGAGTTTGTTATGGCATCCACCAATAGTCAAGTTGTAACAAAACCAGGGGCAAACGTGGAATGGTTTGTGGCTCTTTGCCCTGCTGGAGTGGACAGTCTGTTCGGTGCTACCTTTCCAGTGCAGTTAGTTGATCTTGGCTGAAAGAAGGGTTCTGGGAAACATTATTCATCATTTAAGCAGCTTTTGAGGGGACAGCCTGGCAACAGCTCTAAATGCTAGCGGCACGGTGAGTTCCGTTGTGTTGCATTACTTGATTTTACTGGTGATACAAGTATGTCTGGTGTAACCCAGCAATTATTTCTGTGTATACTATGAAAAAAGAGCGACTGAGTCACCTGGAAGTCTTGGGAGGGGGTGTGAGCAGTTCTGGTTCATAAAACTGAAGAATGCCTTCTGCAGGTGGCATTCAGACCTGAATTTGAACTTATCTTATTGTGCTTTATTTCTACTGATTTGTCTTGGTTAGTCAAGTGGGCTCTGCAGGGAGCTTTGTTTCATAATGAGATGTTGGGAGCGGGGGGTTGGTTTTGTTTTAATGAAGGCAAGATCTTGCTGGCTAAAAGAATGGGATCTGAAGGCGAAATTGTTGGGCTGGGAGCAGATTTAGTTACTAATTTGCTTAGATGAGTCCCAGGAAGTGGATTTCATCTCCATTGCTGTACTGTGATGACCTCAGTATTTGTTGTTTTTTTTTTTTCCTCTGGTAGGGCTGCGACTGCTACTTGATTATAATAACCAGATTCCCAAACAAAGTGTTACCTCTAAATGAGTCAGCTTGGTCACAGAAACAACCTGGTATTCATTAACAAGGAGCTTTGTGTGGACTAATTTGGTTTTTCAACTCTTTTAAAGCTAGATACATAGTATTTCCACAATGTCCTCAAGCAGATAGAGATAATGAAATATCCCATTAAAAACATGGCACATTTGCAGCTCATGACATATGCTCATAATTCTTCTCAATTATATATAAGCGTATGTGTCTCTGTGTGTATGCTTTTTAGTTCTTCGGATTTCTTTTGGGGGAAGAACATGTTCGGCACCACCTTTTTCTACTGCTGGGTTGTATTCCACAGACATTAAACCATTTTTATTTTTCTTCATAAAAATTCTTGTGAACGCTCTGCTGTGGAAAATGAGGTAGCGTGCCAATTATTCAGCCTTTCCTTCCTCAAGAACCTGCTGCGTAAGTCTGTTCTTGCATCTCCAGCACCAGCAATGTTTTTGGCATTGCCAGTCAGAATTTACTGAAGGGTAAGGACAAAACACATCTTGGTGTTCGTTCTTTGTAGTGTCACCATCCTTGAAAAACTTTGTGTTACCTCAGAGCACTCTTTATTTTTCATACTGGTTTTCAACTTTTTGAGGTGTTCTGTTGCTCTTACAAAGCACTGGCAAAAATCCAGCTCCTGGAGTTCCTTTTTCACACCAGGCATAAGTTTCTGCTTGTACACCTGACAAATCTTGGGTAAAAGAACCACACTGGACTCCAATGCTTGAAATTCCTACACAGTTGAACTGTTGACAGCAAATACGTTTTGGATGTCTTCTCCCTGGCCCATGAGGCAAATGGAGAACTGGTTAAAGGAAATCTGACGGGGCGCTGGCAATGGAAAATGAAGTCCCTTGCCCCTCAGAATATCCCTGGGTGCTGTGCAGGTGTCATAACATGACTGTCTATCATCTAGGCATTAAGTAGAGACCTGGCAGACTCTATAGGTGCTTCACAATGTATTCCTTGTCTGAATAATAGTGCAATCCTAAATGCAGGGGTTAGTCGTGTGCCCAAAGGCAGAAGACATTTACATTCCTCTCCATCCTATTGTGCTTCTTTTCTACGAGTCTCCATTCCAGCTCCTAGAACATTGCTTCAGCCTTTGCCAATTAATGGATCCCACGGTGCTGAGGTGTGTTCCAGCTGCTGGTTTTTCCAAAAGTGGAAGGTTCTTTTGTAAATGGTGGGGTTGAGTTCAAAACTTCACTGCTCTTGCCTTGAAATCTTGAGTGAGGTAGAATTCAAAGCGTGAGTAACAGCTGGAATTTGGTTCCCCCTCTACCAGTATTGGGCATTCAGGCTGAGCCTACTGAAACGGGAGCTGAGGGCTTTCAGCATTTTGCACCTAACACCTTCCTGCCTGAGCTGGGAGAGCCAGCTTCGATGCGGTGAGCAAGGCAGCAGGAGTCACTTGGAAGCTGGACAGAGTTAGGGGATAAAGCAGAAGAGCACTTGGCTCTGCACTGTAAAATGGGATCGCTTTCCCCGCAGCTATTTTGACATTTGTCAAGCAAATAAATTTCTCGCATCAAACAGTTGTGGGTTTAAAAATATCCTGGCCTGGAGTGGTCAAGAGTCAGGACTGTATCTCCTTGCATCTCCTCTGTGTGGCCTTTTTAGGCTCAGGGAAAGCAGGAGGCCTCTAGAGTAGTGCCACCACAGACCCACTCAAGCCAGACCTTTCCAGCCCATTGGAGCCACCCCAAACAACAGCAGCAGCTGACAGCCTGTCGTCTCGTTTGTCTCGTTGTAGTTCACCCTTGCTCTGATGCCACGTGGGCTGCTGGTATGTTCAAATAGGGCCTGTCAGCCTGCCGTGCGGAGTCTCTGCTTTCCTGTGCTCTCTGTCCATCTGCTGTCATTCTGTCACTTCTTCCTTTATGTATAGGTTGTCAGCTCCTCGAGGTCAAGGCTGTCCTTAGGTGCTGGCATTGTTCAGTGGAGTCTAGGAAATGACAAGGCTGTTTTTTTAGCAGTTATTTCTCTAGCAATAATGTCTCAAAGGCCAGTGACCTCAGACTTGACAATTAAAATAACTGGTCCTGGTCCACTTGATGTATCCACAAAGAAAAATTTCAGCTACAATAAATGAAATCACAGAGTAAGGTCAAGTCAGTTTGTCTCAGTGCTTTTGACAAGCTCTGAACGCCATGAAGCAACTGTAATGCTGCCTGCTAGCTCCTGAGGCTGCATCTCAGGACAGTGACACTGGGGCATCGTTGCCAGCTCTATTCTGGAAAAGGTTATCATGCTGATGCTGCGGATGGGAGCGAGTGGTTATCACGAGGCATTTCCTCCACGGTAGCGTGCCCGGGGCACTGCCAGCCTGTCCATCAGCATAATTCGATCTCCTTTCCCCGTGCCTCAACGGAAACGATTCCCAGAGCACAGCTGCCTGCTTTGCTTGGCTTGCCTCAGTAAAACATAAAGCATTAGCGAGCACAGTTAGGTTTATGCAGGAGCTCTGTGAGCCAGGCTTGCAGTTAAACAAGCAGGGCTGTTTGTTCATATGAAAATTGTGTGTTTGTCCCCCTGCTGCAATCTATTTTTCCATGTACCATTGTTTTTTCTTTCCAGCTGAGCCCCAGTGGTGGTTGCTTTGTATCCCTGGCTCACTGTAAGCGTTCAGTACTTCTGGTGTGCTGCAGTAAACCCTTCCTGCAACCATTTTGAGAACAGCTCTTTGCTGTTCTTCTCAGAATCATCAGAGGCTCCAAGAAATGCAAGAACCTTCTTCATTGCTCCAAAGTTACAGAGCTGGGTGGAAAACCAGTGCAACTGAGGGGACCCCAGCATGCATGGTGGCCTCCTGGCTTTTCCCCAGGACAATTTATCGTGCGGTCATGCTGTGTCATGATTTCTAGCTGGCTCACTCCCATAATTTTCTGAGACTTGCCAATGTTCTTGGTATGAGGCAAAAGCACATCAGGACCCAACCCGAGAAATTTATCACCTCTTGTGTTCAGAAGGATGCAATGTAGTTATGTTCCAGTCAGTTCCTGCCTGTAGAAATTCATCCTCAAGCGCAAAGGAGCACTGTGTGAGAGCACAGCTGAAGGCTGGAATGGAAGGAAGCGTTTCGGTTTGTTTTTTACAAATGGCATTTTAACAGTAGCAAAACCTCTCCCTTCCCCCGGAATATAAGGCTTCCTTGTTTGCTGTGCGTGCGATGACTCCTCCCGGAGAGGGACCCAGGAGGTAAATGCTTCAAGCAGGCATTATAGCAACAAAGCCTTGTGCAGGGTTTGAAGGGCAGTGTTTATTTCAGGCTAAAGGCCCCTTCTCTCTCGCTCTTGCCTCAGCCTTTCAAGCAGCTTTTGGGGCACCAGGCTTCAGGTGGTTGGGGCTTTTGGGGTGTTTGGCATCGGCTTGTGCTCGGAGGGAGGGAGGGGTCGTCTTGCACCAGTCCTCGTGCCGTGCAGGTCAGATGCAGCTCGCTGTCTAAGCGCACTCTGGAATTCAATCCCAGCTCTTCTTTTTAATTCAGAAGTCCTTTCAGCCCCTATAGCTACAAGGGCAAAAGAGAGCCAACAGAATGATACCGACACCTTTTCAGCAGTCAGCTGCAGTGTACTGAGTACAAACTGTAACAGTAGGGTTCTCCCAGGAAAAGGTGATTTCCAATAATAGTTGGCTTGGTTTTGTTTTATTTTATTTTTTCTCATTGATTTCCTGATTCTCATTAATTTCACAACACTTGTATCGTTCATGGCCTGATTAAGGAAAGCATTATCTACTGCAGATGTGAGTAAGTAAGAGCAAGTGTTTATTTGCTTATTTCCCCAAGACTGGAGGGGGTGGGCGGAATGCGAGGATTTTTCCTCATATCATTTTCTTTACCATCTTCTGCATAAAGAATTGCTGTGCATATTACCAGACACTTTCCTTCTGGACCCCTTTTTCAGCCTGCATTTGATGCTGAGATTTTGCCAAGCATGCCCAAGTACTATCAGATGGTAAATTACAGCTTATCTGTAAAAAGTTGTTCATGAAAACACATAGAAACTCCAGAGGCTAAGAATGCAGACTTCTTTAGTCAGCAAGCTGCAGTTGCCTAGTCAAAATAAGCGACTGGTTTAGGTCACTTCTGGCAGTAAGAGACCCAGTGCACCTGACATCTCTGCATGCAGCTCTACAGGAAGCAATTCAGCTATATTAGCATTTACATTCTGGGGTCTGACTCAGTGCTGTCGCTAATCCTGAAAGGATTGTTGGGGGATATGAAATTCCTCTGAGAAGCTGCTGCCGTCAGAAGTTAAAAATAAACTTCTTTTTTTTTTTCTAAAATGTATTTTTAAAAAGTTAAGCTTTAAAGTGAAAAGAGAGTGCTTTAATGCACGATTTAGAGAAGTGGATTTGCTTTCTCCCCTTGCGGTAATTACAGCTGAAGATAGGAAGAGTTTTAAATGATTCCAGAAGGTGTTTTGAGCTAGAGTCTTGCCCAGCTTTAATCCAGTTTCCATGCTCTTAGCACTGCCCTTCAGAGGCAGGTAGAAATTTAACACTTAGAGAGGGAATTTCCCATGGGGGTAAGACTGACAGGTTGAATTCCTCACTCAGGCAATCCCCACATCTGCCGGGGGCTAGCTCAGACTTCGTGCAGCCCACGACTTCTAGGTGAGATGTGCTTGCACATTGCCTGGCTGTAGGGTGAGCTTCAGTTTGCATAACTGGGAATCAAGCACTTCTTGTAAGCAAGGCACGTGCAAACACTTGGCACTTTTCAGTGCCGTGTCCATCTCTCTTCTTACCCTCCTGCTGCATCTCTCCTTTCTGCATGGGCTTCTGGTGGGACCCAAGTAGACCTGAGTCAGCTTCCAACTTAAAATGGGTCATAGAGCCACCTTGTGCTCTGGTTTCCCTATCCGAAAAGGGTGATGACAATTCATTTGGTCAATAGAACCCAGAGGTTTTCTAATTGTTTTTCCCACATTTCCACTTAGAACATGTTTTACTTTGACATTAAAGAATTAATCATGAAGACAGCAACTACTGCAGCTAGTTTTTATGTGCACAGTTTGCAGCTGACTGTTTCAAGGTTGCAGTCAGTGTCATTGTCATAGCTGCAAGGGACCGATATAGTGGAATCCCTTCAAATTAACCACGTTTGAATGCATGTCATTCAGGATGGCCCTGTGCTGCTTCAGAAAGCAGGCAATACCTTCTTTTGGTGGTGTCAGGCCTTTCTCAACAGTTATGGCTCTCTGCAGTGTGACAGTGTGTCTCTTGGGAATGTCTGGACAAGCAGCCGCTCCGTGCTTTCCTGCTTCTTGCAAGGCTGGCTCCATCGGGTTGTGCCTGTGATGTTCCCAGCATGACAGAAAGAGATTTAATAGCAATGAAAACACAGACTCAGGAGATTCTTCACACTGTAAAGAAAATTTTCAGTATCTTCTGGATTCGCAGTGATTTGCAGGCTCATCTCTTCCATAGGTTTTATCTTAGAAGAAAGGTGCTTAGGAAGAGCGGTGTGACAGTGTAATGAGCCCAAGCCCAACGTGTTCGTATCCAAACCAGCACAAAGCAGAGCCTGAGGCACACAGCTCTAACTCAGACCTTAGCATCACTAAGCACAGCTTACAAGTATTCTGTTTCTTTAGTAAAATCTGAGAAGAGAAACCATTTTCTTACATGTCTTCTCTCTTAACATTTTAATTTCCTTTTCCAGGAGTTAGAAGGCAAGATTTGGGGAAAACGGGTTATTTATGTGCACAAGACCCTGCACTTCATGGCACACTGCAGGGCTCAGAGAAAACAGATTGATTTGTCTGCATAAATGCCTTAGGTGCTGTTAGGTTTCTCAAAGTACTGTTGCTGATTTGAATACACATGGGATACACTTCCTAGTTTAGCAGCAACTGGAAAGGACTGGCTCCAGTGGCTTAGGGAATCCTTCTAGTCCCAGGGCCTCTACCTGCAATCCCCTTTTCTAATATGGGAACTGAAGCATAGGGATCCTCAAGCTCAGCTCCTCTCTCCCACTCACTTTCTCTAACACTGAACACCTGTGCCCTTTTTGAGGGCGGGACTCAGCCTGATCACTGGGAAGCAAGGTAGGTTTCATCATGTCCACATGGTGCCCATGTTCCCATTACAGTCACCAGACTTGTAGTCACACCAGAAAAGGTAAAAGAAAGTTGAGACCATTACAGCTAAAGGCTTAAATAGATAGGTAAGTGAAGGTTGAGAAGTCATGCTGTTGATTTTTGGTGGGCTTGGGTGGTGGTGTGGTTTCTGCACTGTTTGGGGTGGGTGGGTGGTTTGTTTTTTAGTGTTTGCTGTTACAGAAGGATTGCCATTTCATCTTGCACGTGCTGAAGCCTCTTTCAACTTGTTAGCTAGCTTCCTGGCATCGGCAAGCTGAAATTTCCCCTTCTGTGATTGTCACCATCACATACGAAGGGTTGCCAGGACGTGTGAGCAAGAAGCTGCTGGTGGTGCTGCTCTTGTCGTGGTGCTTTTGCTGTCTTTCTGCACAGACAAGGGAGAAGCATGTCCCTGCCTTTCTCCTGGTCAGCTTAGTGGGGAGCATTTTTATGTACATCTTTGGCTGAGTCCTTTTTATGATGTATTTTGGTTACTGCCCAGCACATGTAAGTTGCAATCTCTTAATAATGGGTGGTTAATGCAGTAGAGCAGTATAAAGAACAGAGCTGTGCTGCTGTGTCACTTACACAGGATCGGATGTCCTCTTTCCTTGTAAATTGTGCTCTGCAGTCCACGCTTTATGAAGCTCGCCTCCGTGCACGTGGCAAAAACTGCAGCGAACTGCCTCCTCTGCCTTGGTGCCCACCTACAAAAGGAATTTCTGTGAGCTTTGCTGCTTGGAATCTGAGCTCTTCTTTAAGTACCCGGTTCTGACGAAACCATGAAGAAAAGAGGGAATAAACTTGCTAATTCCATCTTCGATTTTACACTTATGTTTTCCATGCATAAAAGGAAAACTGACCTTTAGGCTTGGTTGGAGGTTAAGTGAGTTGACGAAAATCCTTTCTCCTAAATCCAGAGGGCCTAGCTCAGGCTCTTTGGATCTCAAATCTCTAGGTTAGAGCAAGGAGAACAGGGAAAAAAAAATAGGAAAAATGCACTGAAAGAGATGAGGAAAAGAGTTGTGTTAGGCTCCTTAATTTAAAACCTGCCCTGCCCTTTCCTGGCAATGGCCTCTAGAGCATTTAGAGAAATGTTTGCAAATGAAAAAATAGTCCAGACTTTTTTTTTTTCCAAGTAAAAAAATTGCATCCTTTTTTTTTTCCACTTGTCACAGGTGTTTTCTCCCCAAGCATCTGCTGTCCACTCTCATTTGGATGCTCTAGCATTTAAATTAAAATATTTTCCTAATTTTTATTTGAAAGAATCAGAAAATACTGATCACTTAACAATTGTAAAGGATTAATCACTTAGATTCTGTAGTGCCTGGGAGTAGCTGAATCTTTTTGACCAAAGAAGAGTTTGGGGGCAAGAAGTAGTCATGGTACAGACCAATGTGTGAAATGCTGTGCATTTAGGCTGGCGCTGGGGGCACAGATCCTGCAGTCATTGCACCAAATCCTTACTAACCCACACAGCTGGGAGGAATTAGCCCTTTATATTCGAATATATGTAGGGTTTATTTGAATAGCAAGCAGGTAATAGGTTAGGGTAAATAGACTGGCTGAGTTAAAAGGTGCCAATAGTCCTGCAGCTCACAGGCACAGAGCTGCTCCCAGCACAAGGAAGCTGCTCCTCGACACCCAGCAGCCTTTCTGGGCTGATTATCTAGCTGAAGGTTTCGTGGCAGCAAATAATTCGGAGTATTCATGCTGCTGGTGGAGGAAAACCATCTTCCCAGGCAGAAGCATGACTTCCCCCTGCTGGCATTTTGCGTAAGAGCAGGATTTACCCTGAGGGAGAGGAGGAGATGGCGCTCTGCAGCTTGGTAGCCAGAGCTGGGATGGCACAGAGCCCAGCTCAGTGTTCCCAAACCCTCTGCTGCTTCTCCCCAGCCCTTCCTGAGGGCTGTGAGGAGGGCACAGACTGTGCAGCATGAGCGTGCACTGCGTGGTTTTAATTGGAACAGGACATGCTCGTTTGCAGGAACGTTGGTGAAGAAATAAATGGGTATCGATTCATTTTTAAAATACTGAAAGCTAGTTCTTGATGCTTGTCACTCCAGCATTCACCATGGGAAAGTGGGACACGGGAACTCCTTCGAAGCAAAATTGCAGATGGAAAGCTCAGGATGTAGAAAAACTTAAAACAATTTGAGGTGAAATGAAGTCTGGGTTTATTTCCAGGGATATAGCAACTGTAGAAGTTCAGGATGTGAAAGCAGGCTAGGTGGAAAGAGACTGGGTGGTGATAGCTGTTACGTCTGCAGCAAAAGGGAGCCAAAACATCCCCAAGCACTGTCTCCTCAGGCCTCCAGGCTGGAAATGACTGTGCTGTTCTGCTGCTGAATTCAGTGCTTCTTGATGCCTCTCCAGTCTTTTAATGGGAAAGGTATACTGAAGATAACTGCTCTGTTAACAACTATGGTTTGAACTGTGCATTGAAATGAAATCGTTCAGGCAGTACATTTGGGGTAAAATATCTAACGACTGTTGCTCTTTCAGAAAAATGCCAAGGAATGTGAAGCGGTGCGCAGCAGGAGTCCAAAAATGAGGCAGCTGAGCAGTTTGTGTGCCCCAGACATCTCACACTCGTCTCCCATGGAAAAGGCTGGAAGTCAGACCTTTCATTTTATTGTACGTACAGCTAATGGAAAGAAAGGCATAGAATATCCAATTAATTTGCTGAAATTGTGCCATCTTTCTAAGACGAAAAGAGTTCCTGTCCTGTAGGGTTCCAGGGCATTAGGGCAGGATTTCTCTGGAAAACAAGAGCTTTTCCAGCAAACCCAAGGTGTGCGAGATCAAATCTTATGTGCTGTTACTGTTGTGATTGAAAGCCATCTAAATAGGAATTTGTTACAGGATTACCCCCCTCCCCCCCCCCCAAAAAAAAAAAAAATCTATATATATATAAAAAAAAATCTGGCATAGAGTTGCAGTGCAGAGCCTTGATGTTGAAAAGATTGCACAGCTGGCAAGTGAGTAGAGCAGTTGAGCTGCATGAATCACCTCTCACCAAAAAGAAAAAGTCTGACAAGTATTTGTCAGCGTAGAGCTGAGCAAATAATCTCTTTGATTCTTTGAATTGGTGATTTAAACCTCCTCAGTGATGTGCTCATTTTGAGTTTCTTAGATTAATTGTCTATGTTTCACTGAGGAAATTTAATACTGCATTCACAATCTGATGGGGATGCTTGGGAAGGTTTGCAGAAGCCTTTTCCAATATTAAATCTTCCAAGAAGTAGCTGCAATTTAAGGAAACTTGAGAAGAATCTATGAATCATGTGCTCCTGCTCAAGGCTGGACTGCTGTGGTGTTTGGCTGGCTACAGGATATCAGTCTTGAGAGGTTTTTGTTCCTTTAACCAAGGATTTATATAGGAAATTCTTGTTGTAAAGGCCCCAGCCCAAAGTTAGCCTATCTAAATAGGTAAATTCAGCCTCCTTGTATTTCCATCTGTGTGTGGTTGCCAATGAAATGTGCAAGTCATTATTTCATTTAATTTTCTCGCCTTTTTTCTTTTTCCACTTAATCCCTCTGGTACTGCAGCCTTTGGAAAAAATAAGCCACGTTTCTGATCCTGGTTCCTAAGGGTTCCTGAGATGGCTTTTTACCACCTTCTGGACAAGGGGTTGGGAGGTTTTGTCATACACATACATCTGTGCTATACGTACTAACGCCGTGCCTTTGTCCTGATGTCCCCAGCTTCAGGTGGAGACGGAGGATGGGGCCAAGCCGTCCCTGCAAGGCTAGGAATGTGGAGCAGCAGGTCACAATGCTGGTGCTGGCAGTGTCTTTGTGATACCCACGTGCCCGGCTCCGGGGGACATGGGGAGTCACAGCACCACTGCCTTCAGGCGGAGCTAGAAGGTAGGTGTGCGTGGCGGTATGCCTCCCTTCGGGTCTCTGCAGCCCCACCACTTTAGCAACGCCCCTCTTGACAGTCATGCTGTCGTTCACCTGACCCTCAAAATCACACAGCTCATTTGGAAATTAAGGCCTGGAAAAAAATAAATCGTAACCGCTGGGTTCAGCCAATTCACCTTCTTTCAATTGGGGGTGGGTTTCTTGTAAACGTGGTGAAACTATGATCTGTCCCCAGAGCAGCCAGCATCTACTTCTGTAAGATTTTAGAAGTCGTAATTCACAAGCTCAACCATTAGCTGTTCTCTTAAGTGTTGCTTTTATAGGTGGCTTTGGAAATGGTCAGAGCTGTACCTTTGCAGTGCTGTCCCCTAGTTTTCATTCACAGAAAGCACAGACATTATCTTTGACCTTGATCTCTGTGCATATGGTACAGAGGATAAGGGACACTGAACCTGGTGACTCCTTGCAGTTCTTGCAGCAGTCCCAGTTTTCTCTTACTTCCTTTTTAGGAGAGAAAATCGCTATTACAGTTCTAACTACAGATTTCTACTTCTCTGCTCTGCAAGCTGGATGCCACAAATTGTTTTCTCTGCTAGAAGTCCCCACACCACGCAAATTGTGGGTAAGGCCATTTTTATGGGTTTTTATTTTTAACAGCCGGCAGTGTGTGAAATTAATTTCAAGTGGAGAGTGTAAGGTTCCAGGAGGGCTTGGTGCTGATTGAGCATTAAACACACGTCTCTTTGAGGACTAGAACAGCCATGCAATCCCTCTTGTTTATGAGTTCTCCGTAGTGATAGTTCTGTGCTGTGATCCTAAGTCTCTGCAATGTTGTAAGCAACCTGGCCAGATACAGATTTCGGTGTCATGCACATGATATTTCTCTTTTGTGGGAAGGCTGGACAAGGGAGAGACTTGCAGGGGTGTAACTTTTGGCAGGAAGGATGTGTCTCCACCATAAAACTGCCCTTTGGATTCGCGCTGCCAACCTGGAGGCGTCTTTCCATGTAGAGCTGTCCGGCTGGCATGAGCAAGGTCAGCCAAGTGAAATGCTCTGCAGAGCAGAATTGTATCGAAGCACAGACCAAGAGCTAGTGCGTGGTTAGGAAGTAGCGCTACCACTGGGACAGTTTGTGATCCTAAAAATAGCTTTTTGAGGGTTTCTTGAAGTTTCCTCTGAATCAGCTGCCCCTGGCAACAGGACAAAACAAGATCAGGCAGAGGTTCGGCACGAGCTGACTGCGGTGTGACTGCTGCAGCAAAACGGCATGCAGGTCTTGCACACAGCAGTCTCCGTAATTCAGCAAATCTCCGACGAACAGATGGCATTTTGGAGTGCTATGATTTGGGGGGCATCCTTCTGTTGTCTAACACTCCTGTTAGACAATCTTCCAACCCTTTGAATTAAAACTTAAAATGAAGATAAGAGTGAGTCTTAGACAATCAATATTTAAACAGCACTGACAGAAGCAGCTTTGAGACGGTGGCTAGCACTTAATTAATCTTTTAACTGCATTGAGTCTGAAATAAGACTTGGAAGGTACTGGGATACACAAATGTTACTATATTAATTACTTACTTTCCTGCTCTTCCACACATCTCTGCCTGCTTAATAGCTGGCAGTAAAATAGTTGCTGTTGCTAGGAAGTAATTTCTGTGAAAGGAATATTACTCTGCAGAAACAGCAGTTGTTGCCTTCCTAGCTGCAAGACCTCGTGCTGGTGTTTTGCTTTTGTATTTCCTGAAAGTTGCTCTTTGCTCACAGTGACCTCGCTAGCCAAGTGCTTAGGCAATTCTCAGTACCTTTGTGGTGGTTTTCAGCCTGAGGTAGGTTCTGTGATGAGATAAAATGCATGTGTTTAGTTAATTGGCTGAAGCTGTTTAATACATCAAGAGGGCCCACAGGAAGCCGGGTGAAGCAGGGAATATGGTGGAAGTTGGTTGTCTGTGTGTGGTTTCTCTCCTGTGTGCAGAACACATGTACATCCGAAGATCTGTCTGCGGGGTCTGGCACAGGTTTTATGATCAGCGTGCATGCATGTGCGTGCATGTGTGAACACTGAGGGAGTTCTCTTGTACTCTGGTAGATGTCCTGTGTTGAAAACGCTTCTTTGCTTGTTCGGGGGGGGAAAAAAAAAGGAGGGGTAAGATAGCAAGAGATATTTATGGCAAACAGCCTTCTCAGTCCATCAGTTCTCCTGGTGTTTCTGTTCGGTTTTGCTTCCTATACCAGCAAGCTCCTTGGGAACGCACAACATGTTCGGAGGTTAGACGCTTTTCATTTGCTTCTGGAATCTGAGCAGAAATACCAGACAAGAATTTACAAGTCTTCTGCATGTACTGGTGTGATGGCAGAAACAGGTCTGTGCTGACAAAGCAGGTTCATGGCATCATGCTCTGCCCTCCACTCCTGCCCTGTTTCCAGCTGCCTCACACCTTTCTGCACGTCTGCTTCTGCAGCCCAGCAGAAATCTCTGTTTGCCCCCAGTTTGTGTAGCTGGGAGCTGATTAGCTGGGGATCTGCTCTGGGAAAGGAGCTTATCTGGGTATTTTTGCTGGGTTGAGTACCAGCACTGTTCTTGTTTGTGCAGTCATTGGTCGTTGTTCAGCTGTAGCCCTCGCTGACTTGGAGGGAGATGGTAAAGCTCGTGTGGGGAAAAATACAAATTAGAGAGATGAAGCCCAGACTGTTGACTGTTTTTACGTGTTGTAATAACCCAAAGTCTTATCTGACTCTAGGCACTGAGGTGTCTCTTTGAATAACCTTGTATATACAAATATGTCAAGTTTTTTCCATAACAATATCCAATTAGTAGTATCAGGCTTGAAGGGGAGTTCTTCAAATGGTCACATATGATTTAAACTTCCCAATGGATTCTGGGTTCATCAGAGCAGCTGCTTGCTTGTGTGGCTTGATGGAGAAAGGCAGAAAGAACACGGTTCTGTCCAGCTGAGGAAAGCAGAAATTACTTCTGCCAAATACAGGAGTATACTCGATCCATGTCCCTGCTGGATTGCATTTCCAGTTAGGCTTCTCTTTTAAAGGCAGCTCTCATGTGTTTTGTTAAAAGCTGGGATTTAATGCCATGATCTACTCAGTCACAAAGCAGTCTTACATGTTGCTGGGGCTGTGAGGGAAAAATCTAGAAGCTTTTGCGTGCCTTATTTTCTACTAGTTAGGAACACGTCTCAGCTTTGGCCCAGAAGCTGCTGGCTTGTTGTTGCAGCTGATGGATTTAGCTCAGGTGTGGGCTCTGAGCAGCAAGTCCTCCAGCTGTGGGTTGGGAGCTCTCCATGGCTCACCTGGGGCTGGGGGCAGAAGCGGACAGTTTCTCCCCCCAGCAGCTCTGCGCTTCCCCAGCTTTAACTAATCTCTTGATTAATCTGTACCTAAGGGCTTAAAATAGAGCTTGGCTCACCAGGGTTTGGCTCAGGTAGAAGATGAGCTGCCCCTCGTGGTTAGGAGCCTGGGCTTTCTGCAATGTCACCACCAAGGTGGGCTTGCAGCATTTTGTCTTCCAGGGGCTGTCAGGGTTGCATTTATAGTATTTTGCACATGCTCAGGCGTGCAGTGCTTACCTTTCCTTTTTCTCCTTTAAGAGTTATAGTGAAGCAATATTAGAACTGCTATTTTTAAGACTTCAGTAAAGCAAATAATAAAAATGTGACCTTTTCCCATACAGCGAGCTGTGTCTCCTGTTATGTTAGCTCATTTTTGCATAACATTAATGTGTATTTTTAGTCTGGTTTTGTAGCCTTGATTCTTGAAGAATGAAACAAAGAACTGCAAAGAAAAAGAAAGGATAGAAATGGTTAGTGTGTCGTACCTAAAAAGTGATGTCTGCAAATCTTGGGGAGGACAGGGGGCTTCCAGCCAGTTTCTGAAGGAAAACTTTGGCATTCTGGCATCCCTGAAACATCAGGGAGGTAGGGGATGGCACTGAAAATGAGTGAAGAAACAAAGTTTGAAGCATTGTAAGTAAAAAGCACTGTTAATAAAATAGCTGCTTTTAGAACAGGAAGAAGCATCCTAGCTGAATTACCCAGATAGTTTAATTGACGTTGAAGAGGAAATGAAAGGCTGTGTTTATAAACATTGTCTGGTTGTAGAAAATAAAAGCAGAAGCATTTGTCACTTGTCGAAGTGTGACAGATCAGTGGTACCCACGCAGCCGAAGTCCCTGCTGCAGCTCTGGAAGCGTAACGTTGTTTGGAAACCTGGTGCTGTTACAGGCAGTTGCAAAACTTGTCGCTGGTTTAACGAAATTGAGTTGCTGCTGTTGGACGCTGGCGCATTTTGTAGCAGTCTTAAAGAGATGATGTCAAAAGAGTAGGCGTCCCCAGCACCCAGCTCCATCAGAAGTGTGAATGCATCTCTGTCTGCCTACGTTATTGCAAGGTGTGAGGTCTGTGCTCTGTTTATTTTAAATTCAGGTGGGTGACCCTTTCCCTTTAATGTGTTGATTCACCAGTGAAGTTTACAGTTTTCATTGTTCTTAGAAGGGAACGGATATTAAGGGTTTGTTCCTGTTCAGATCTGTTCTCTAAACTTAGCATATGTGTCTAATCCGTCATCTTCTTAGCTGCAGGTCGAGGTGGTTGTCTGAAGGAATTCCCATCGCCAGTGGCCTGTGTCTTTCTGCAGTCCACAGAGTGGTCATACAGTGCTCTCTGAGCTGGGATTAAAACTGTGACCTGGAGGTCAGCTGCTTCATCTAATTGCCATAGCATCTGCTCCTGTTTACTCTTGGTTACCTTAAAAAAGTTCACTTGGCTTCGCGTGTTGCTCCTGTAGCCTGCCCTCCAGCCAGAAGTCATTTTGCTCCCTCAGGCATGTGAGATGCTGCAAATGAATGTCACAGAGAGAAATGTGGATGCTTGCAGCTGCTGTTGCACATTGTCACCTCTGCTGAGGTGATCTTGCACGTTGATTACTCCCAGCTCGTTATCCTGCCTTCGTGTCCCCAGGCAAATTTCTTGTAGACCACGTCTTAGCTGTATGGGGCACCCATGTGGCAAGCACGTTGCAAGCTGTTCAGGTGCTGCCAGTCTTGCACACGCCTGGCTTCCTCTGCCCTGCTGAGAAAGGCAAGCTTGGGGCAAGCAGGGAAGGTGAGGAAGGGGTGTTGGACAGAGTGAGAAGAGCTTTGTGACAAACTGTGCTCCACATTTGTCTCTCTCATGTGCACAGGAGCACAGGGAAGGCTTTTTTGGATGTATGTTCTGCAATCTGCCAAAATGGCACTAGTTATGTGGTAGCTGAAACCTGTCTGAATGCCCTGCGAGGTGGAACTGCTGTTACAGCAGCACAAGAGTCAGTCTCTTGCAATAATTACTGCAACATCCTTCCCCTTCTGTTTCCTCCTTGCTTCCTGAGCGCTGCTGCTTTGATTTTTTTTTCCTGTGTTACCTTTTAATCAGTAGCTGTATCTTTTTTTTTTTTTTTTTAATATTTTTCTCTTCTCTCCTTCCCCTTTCCACAAATGTTTCCGTTCATCAGAAGCCTATTTGGTTGTCTGAAGGGAGTGCCCTGATGGCATTTTTGTTCTGCAGTTGAACAGAACAGCCTGGAGCCTGGATTGTCAGGCTCTTGGCCGAGCCCATAGTTCTCTGAAACGCAGCATCACCGCTGAGACAAGGATAGATGTGCCTCAGGACTCCCTGCTTCCTACCCACCTGCGATCCATACATCTGGCTTGTGTGGTTTGGGAGCGCCGCGGTGGCTGCCAGTTGGACATCAGGGGCTCTCTGCCTGCTGTGTCCCTGGCGAACTCGATGTTCTCTCCCCACTTCAGGCAGGTATTGAGCCAACTGCAACTTAACTCCTTGTTTTCAGTGCTGAAAGGCTCAGCAGAGAGAGTGGCATAGCTGCTGGCTTAGGTAGGTGCTAGACCTTTGCAAAAGCCTGCCCGTGAGAAGCAGGATCCCATGGTGGCTCCTGCTGCGTTGCTGTTCCAGGCAGACGATTGCTAAACACATTTTGCTATTCCTAGACAGCTAGGACCAGTTCCTGCAAACACTCATTATCATGTAGTGATGAGTGTTTGGGGCTCTAAGAGGTCTCTTGGAAACTTAACAAGTGTTTACAGGACCAGTCCCAGCATTTCCAAGTTTTTCCAGTATTCAGTCTCTTAAACTCTAAGCATTTTTGATGAAGAGATTGTGCCTCAGCCTGTGCATTGGGGATTGAAGCTGCCAGCCTAGCGTGCAGCAGAAATTCAAATGATTTGCTGCCACGGATAAGCAATCTATTCATTAGGTTGTGTCTCACCTTTCTGTTCGGTTCTATTTCACACTGTCACCCTGAACATAATTGAGAGAAGATTTAGACTGCTAGGGAGAATTGAGGCATTCGCACAATTCTGAAAATATCAGGCAGGGGAGATGAGTACTGTGTCTAAATTTTGTAGTGCATAATGGTTCTGGAGAGTTAACATAAAAAGGAGATTTTGGATGTAACACAAATCTAACACGAAACCTAAAAGGAGATTGTACAGAGAGAGAAGGGAAATAAGCATTTAGATTTCATTTTCTGTTCACTGTAATGAAAATGTTAGACATCACCATACTGTAATGTTGGCTGAACAAGAGCCAGCAGTGTGCTCAGGTGGCCAAGAAGGCCAACAGCATCCTGGCTTGTATCAGGAACAGCGTGACCAGCAGGGCTAGGGAGGTGATCGTCCCCCTGTACTCAGCTCTGGTGAGGCCGCACCTCGAGTACTGTGTTCAGTTTTGGGCCCCTCGCTACAAGAAGGACATCGAGGTGCTTGAGCGGGTGCAGAGAAGGGCGACGAAGCTGGTGAGGGGCCTGGAGAACAAGTCCTACGAGGAGCGGCTGAGGGAGCTGGGCTTGTTCAGCCTGGAGAAGAGGAGGCTCAGGGGCGACCTTATCGCTCTCTATAGGTACCTCAAGGGAGGCTGTAGCGAGGTGGGGGTTGGCCTGTTCTCCCACGTGCCTGGTGACAGGACGAGGGGGAATGGGCTTAAGTTGAGCCAGGGGAGTTTTAGGTTAGATGTTAGGAAGAACTTCTTCACTGAAAGGGTTGTGAGGCATTGGAACAGGCTGCCCAGGGAAGTGGTGGAGTCACCATCCCTGGAAGTCTTCAAAAGACGTTTAGATGTAGAGCTTAGGGATATGGTTTAGTGGAGGACTTGGTGCTAGGTCAGAGATTGGACTCAATGATCTTGAGGTCTCTTCCAACCTAGACAATTCTGTGATTCTGTTCTTGTGTTGGTCTTTGAAGCAAAGCTTGGGTTGCATCAGCAGAGTATAATGTGCTGTTCTTCTGCAAAAGAGATGTTCAATACGTGTTTTTTCTCTTCCAGGTGAGCTGACTTAAATGAAAACAAAGCAATGGCATATCCAGATGACAAGGGCACCACAGACAGGTAGGAATTCATTTTGTGTAATCCTGGCTACCTGGGTGCTGAGACTGATTTTGAGATGGTTTAAAAAAGATAAAAACCTCAGTGCAAGAATCATTATGACTGGGTGGGATGGAAGTGGTTTCAAACTAATGCTATCTTTTACCAAAGAATTGATGCCTTTTGTAACCTGCATCTATTGTGAAATGAACTGTGTGGGACTCTGAGACCTGAGAAGTGATTTTATGGGGGTCATTTTTTCTGCAATTCCCATTACTTTCTCATGAGGCTCTCTACGACTGCCAGTAGGTCACAGGTCAGTGTTCTTTTCCCCTGTTTTGTGTGCTTGTCCTGAGGCATGAAAGAACAGCGATCGCTGCAAAGCCACATAAGGGGGGAGGCATGGGTGGGCAAAGACCTGAACCTAGCTATTGGAAAGACACTCAAACAATATTACTGCCCTTCCTCTGCTGTCACCCTCCAATGTAGATCTTCATCTAGACACATTCAGTTGGTGATACAGCTGTGAAGAGTTAGCCATTAAAAAATCTATTTCTGGGTGGTTTCTGTTGGGAATATAATGGATTTTTGCCTGATCAAAATGCAAACCAACACTGTGGGCATTCACTTGCTCAGTGTCCTACATACCTTTCTGCCTCATCTAGGGATTAGATATCACTACAAAATGAATCTGACAGCTGTAGTGAATCTGAAGGGTACAGTGTGTTCTGTACATAGATGTTATCTTGATTCAATTGGAATATAAATCAGGATATTTAACACTCGTTCACAGTGTGGTTTCTGACAGCTCCAGTGCCAAAGCCAACAAGGACTATAAACTTCTCTCTGTTGATTTGAGCTGTTTGTGAAAGTCCTTGCTGGCGATGGAACGTTCAAAGACACGAGGAGTGATAAGTGAGTGGTGCCAAGGAAGATGATGGAAATTCCTCCTGATGGCTGCCAAAAGCTAGTAGGGTGCCGCCTCCAGTGCAGTCTCATTCGTAGGAGAAGGTGGTTTCTTTTTTTAAAAATGTTTCCTTTAATTTAAATACTGAAGCACAAAGGGTTGCTTTCCTCTCTTTTCTCACGAATGTTTGATTCTCAACATCTGTAGAGAATTTTTTTCCATAACTGCCTGCATTTATCTTAGTCGTCTATTGTTCAAGTTAAAATAACTTCTTGGTTATATTCCTCCCCTCTCATTTTTTCACGACAGTACTGATTTGCCCGCCTTTGCCCTGCTGCTTCTGTAGCCTTGCTGTAGTCGTGCAGTATGGGTTAGACCTGGTGAAATCCGAGTGCTTTTCATTGCCTGGCGGGGATGGGTTGCTGGCAGCCAGCTCGATTTCTGAGAAGCGCCAGGTTAAAGAAGGTGTGATAAAGCAAGCCTCTGGAGAAGTGCTCTGCTCCATCAGGGTCAACAAGGAGCTTTGCTACCTCAGCCTTCTCCAGGCTCTTGCCATTGCTCACAGCAGGCAGCTTGATTCACCTTGCTAAACTGGTTTTTGTGCATGCTTGCATGTACTGGTTTCTAGGTTTTACTTGCTTTCCAACTGTACTTTGGAGGCAGGAGTGTGGGGACCAGACTAATCTGTCTCCTTTCTTCCAAACATGGAGCCTGTGAAACACTGCTTTATGGTGCTATAGCCCGTGCTTTACAGTAGCAATCCACTTACTTGTTGCACAGCTACTTCCTCGGCTGGTGGTGAAGGAAGACAGGAGAATATCAAGCCCTTGACAGGTTTGTGCAGGGTTTGGGATTGCCAAAACGTTAGCTGCTCTTTAAGGATGAACTTGTCTGCTGGCACGCAGCCTTGGGTTTTCTGCAGAGTTGAGGAGGAGGAGCGGAGAAGGAGGGTGCTGACAGCTAAGAATACTCCTGGAGCTGAGTGGTTAGAAATCGCCTGCAAGTCTGGGGCAGCTGAGCCTTGCAGGAGTGCCATCTTTGCCTTCTGACACGGTGCAGAAGCCCCCTTTGCAAATGAAAAGGCCACCCTCCGCTTCAGGTATCTGGAATCACAATATGCGTTTGACCCTTTTCACCCCCCCATGAGGACTCATCAGCAGCAATAAATGGTGGCGGTGAGATGTATTTCTAGTCAACAGAGCTGGGAGGGCCCATGTTAATTAAAAGACAGCAGTGACTCTTGAAGACTGAAAGTAAGGGTGTGTGTCTGTTTAAAAAAAACAGATGTGGTACAGTGTAATGAGATGTTTTGAAAAGGTTGGTAGGGCAGGAAGCTGACCTATTTCTGGGTGTAAACAAGCCTATGGTTTATTTTACAGCAAATGTGATACTTGAGGAAAGCTTACAGGCCATGTAATGTCTAATGATTTTAATACAGTATGGTATCTACTCCCGTATTCACTCTGTGCTTGCTGAACTGTTTTGCAATAGTGTAAGCTTCTGGGATTTGTCACACAAACATAATGGATTATCACACATTTATTAGTCTAATGTGTTATTGCATTTTTTTCCTGAGTAAGGGATGCTGTATTGCCATTTGGACAGTCCCTGATCTGTATTTGTTGGATTCTTGCACCAGAAGTTAGGTACTGATTGCTGTCATTAACATTTTTGCTTCTTTTGTTCTTTCCCCACCAGCACTTTTTTAACACTTCTTGAAAACAAATATATATAAAGACTTCTTTCATAAAACCTAGAAGAACGCCCATACATACCCACCCCACCCCCTGAAAGATGTTTTAGCAGAAAAGGCCCCGCAGCAACTAAACTTCATAGCAGCTAAAAAAAGAGTCATGTAAAGATTGTCTTCCTGAAGTTTTGTGAAGATGTGGAAAGCTTCTAGGTGCTTCAGGAGGAACAGGTTTAATGGCTTAACAAAGCTGAAGATAAAATGCCACATGGATTTTGAATGTCTTTCAAAATCCATGGATGTGTGAACTGAGCATTATGGAACTGATACTCAGGTATGGCAGGTGTTGTTACTGGTGGGTTGAGAGAGAATGCTCTTCCTGCAGTAGGAGCACTGATTTTTAATCCTGTTGGCGATGCTGTAGGTACTGTCTTGGGCCCTTCTCAGCCTCTGCACCTTGTTTGAAAATGTCACTTTATGTTCAAAACATCTGAGCCTCTTTTTTTCCCTGTACATGTCAGCTTCCTTTGGGTCAGTACCCGTGGATCCAGCTAGGTAAATGGCTGGAGGAGGTGGTGCTTCATGCATAAAATGCACGTAATGTACCCGCATCCTGTGTTTTACCCTTGGTGCCTGAGGTCAGCAGTCTGGCATTTTCAGGAATTCAAAATTAGGAAATGATGGCATCTAGGTTGCCTGTGCAGCTTCGTTTGCTGTTCAGTGGGATTTGCATTTCTGTGCGATGTTTAATCACCAGCTTCATCTCTGGAGAAATCCATTCTCATTCAATCCGTAGGTAGATAAGAGTGGATCTTCTAGTATTGAAATGCTGCTAAATAGCTTAAATACTTGTTGAATTGTGATCACCTGTAGGAAGCTTTTCCTGTGATGTTTTTAAGAAGTATTGCTCTTCACCTCAGAAGTGCATTCCTGAGCATGCGATGAGATGGAGTATGAAAAGCTTATTTTATTGTTTTGTTCTGCTTGCATTTCACCTCACGGAGACTGTTTCCTTGGCTCGGAATGTGTTTTTCAGAGACAAGGACTTGAAAAGGGGAAACTTGTAACCCTGGTGGGTGAATAAAAAAACAGGTGGGGAAAAGCTGCAGCCTGCTAATCTTGAAAACAGATGTAAGGGAGGGCTCTACAGCTGACAGGATGTACTCGGACAGAAAGCTTTCTTCGGGGAACCACTGATTTGTTGGACTTGAAATGTTCCACAGGAACTCATCGGTTTTCATCAAGTCTTCCAACCGGAATGGCACAATCTTGTTTTTAGGGCAGCTGGTGAGCCAGAAGCCAGAGGCTGGGAATGCGGGGCCTCTCACATGTCCCCTGGGTTGTGAGTTTGAAACCTAAAAAATAGCATCATAATGGCATTCGCTTCACATGAATCTCTTGTGGTGTGGGATTTGTGAGGCTTTGTTCTGGGTGGGCTGTTCCGTGCTCTGCCCCCCTCTCTTTCCTTTAACATGGAAAGTGGATGCCAGCACAGCTCAGGAATTATTGTTCGTCGCTGTTGGTAGAAAGCAAGTCCCTGTCCTGCCCAGCCTCTTTGGAAAACCCCAGGAAGCACAAGTAGGATTGTTGAGATGTTTTAGAAAATCTGAAAGGACTAAGATGTGCTTGAGCAGTTTACTATCTTCCTTGTTAATTTACAGTATTGAGAAAGAGCATGTTCAGTTCTGTTTTCTTTTAAAATCCCTTTTATATCTTCACCAAGCTTGAAATGTTGTTTTCACGCGTCACTCCCAGTATTCTTTCCCTTTTCTTTCCCCAGAGATACCTTCCTCGGAAGGGAGTACAAACCACTCTGCAAGTCAGAAGTAGCACGTAACTGTGAGCAGCACTAGGGGAAGCACAGTGCAAGCATCCTACGTCTCACAGTCCTTTCCTGCTTCAATTCCTGGTTGTGTTATTCCTCTGGTCTAGTAGTCAGCAGGACCCTGGTGTTCTCCAGCTGTGCTGTGCAATTTTTGCACTGAGATTTCAAATTATTCAAGTATTGATGTTACTTGGAAGCTCTGCCCAGGCGTTATGCATTGCGTGACATCGTGGTGACTTTGTTCATCTTTTTAAAGGCTGATATTCATACGCTTTTTATTTGAATTCACCGTCAAGCCAAATTCAGCATGATGCCAATTTGGGGACGGGAGGACACCATTAGGATTGCTTTGTCCTGAGGACTGGCAGTGGGATCTGTGTGGTTCATGGCCATGTCTTAAAAGACTCATTCATATTGTTGCCTAGGCATCAGTGATACTGTCATTTCTTAAATTTGAAGCGCTCACCTTTGCAAAAAATAATAGCAACCTTTTCATCACAGTGTAAATTCAATTAAAAAATTAAGCCAGCTGCTAGGCTGACATTCCTGCGCCACGGCGTTATACAGTCATCCTTTTGCTTGACCTGCAGGTCTGCAGCCTCTTCAGAGCTCAGCAAAGGGCTTTGCTTTGTGCTTTGAAGAAACTGGTGGTAGGCATCCTCACCTGGCAGCCTGAAGGGTGGTAGACATCTGTTATCCTGGCTCAGCGGCTCTCATGGATGCTCATGAGATGTGAGGAGGGCAGAAATGTTGGATAGTGACGTATGGAGGGCTCTCTCTGCCATGTTCTCTCGGAGAGCCTCTGTGCTACCTGTGCCAGTGCCTCACCATGGCACACCCATGCTGGAAGGCCATCACCCTGTTAAACATCAATGCCTCTGTACAAGGTGGGAATCAACAAGTGCTTCTCAAGCAAAAGGGCAGAAAACTGCTAGAAACTTTCAGTGCAAACAAAGCATATTGTTTGTGATGATTCTTTCCTGGAATAAAAGCTTAGCTGTTCTGGCAAGAGTATATATGTATATTTGTCATCTATTGTTATGACCAAAAGGGCTGAAACGGATTGTATTTAATCTTCAGGGAGATAACCTTCATGGAAATCTTTAGCCTGTACTATCTGGATTAAGAGAAGCTCTGTGAACAGCCAAACAGGGCCTTAAAACAGACAGCAGCTCTGTCTGTAATTTGACAAATGACATTTCTTAAAATTTCTTAAGCGGTCTGTCTGTGCAGTGCGGACAGGCAAAAGCTTTGTTTGGTATTGGAGACAAAGAGGAAGCCTGTAAGTATCTAATTTTCAAAATTGTCTTCAACACAGAGCAGGTTCCAGCCTGGTTAAGTGTAGGCAAGGGGCTTGAGATATCCTTTACTGCTGCTGTCAGTCTCTTCGTACAGGACTGAAGCATCCAGGCGTGTCTTCAGAAAATTTGTACTTGGTCTCACAGGAAGGAAAATGACCCTTTCATTTAATGGTCGCCTTTGACAAATTGCTTAGAAGCTGTGTCGCCTGGCTTGCATTAAACATCTGGAAATGTAGTCTGGACTTTGGGCCCAGGTCCAAATTCATTCCTAGTCAAGCAGATCTGACATTTGGTCCGAGTCTTGATGTCTCCCTAAGCACTTGTGGAGCCTGGAGTACTCAGCATTCCCTTCATGTGGGCGAGCAGCTGAAGTGCAGGGCTTGGAGAGAGGAATGCTGACCACCACCATCTCCATCACGGGCTATCTGCAGGGTCGAATCAAAGTAATGGGATTGCCTGCTTTGTGCACACTCAGAGATGAAACTTTGAGATAGATTTCAGCTCATTTCCTTTCTCTGCGTAGTACCCCTTCTTGAAAAAAAAAAAAAAAAAAAAAAGGTTCTGTTGTTGCTTGCATGAGGATGGTTCAATGAAATTTTAAGTACTTGACTTGAAAAAATGTAGATACTCTTTAAAAAGTAAATGCATCTCTTCCCCTTTTCCCCGTTTCCTAATCTCTTCATCAGAAATTGCAGCAAATAGTGTATAACTCTCTAGGGCAATCTTTCTTTTTGGGGGAAAGCCCCTCTAAAACACTGGCTGGGAATGCAGTCCTGGTGCCAGTAACAGTATGGTTAACTATCAGTGCTTTGGGTTATGCTTACATCCTTAGAACTTTCTAGCAGCAGTGAACCATGTCCTTTGCTCTGAAGATGTCAGGTTCTTGGCATTATCATTTTCTTAGGGGAAAAATGAAGTTCCTTGGAGTGACAGATGAGCTTGAGAGAGGATGTGGGATTGTATATGTATATATATAAAGTCATAATTTTAAATGGTGTGATCAAGCCCTACGAAGAAAAGACAAATTTTGAAAACTGCAGTTTTTTTTTTTTTTGTTGTTTTGTTTTGTTTTTTGTACTCTTTTTGTGCATGTCCATCGCGCTGAACCCAGGTTTTGCCAGTTAAGGGAGGTGAGTGTCCTGGTAGAGAAGATGAATATTGGCACAGAGAGGTTGGAGAGTGTCCATCCTCGGTGCCACTTGACCTAAATCGGTCGTGTTTTGGGGACAGGCGCTAGAACACCCGCTACCTCCACACCGCGCCACAGCTGGCAGGCTGAGGCGGGCCCCCCCCCCGCGCCGCCTGCAGTCGCTCCGCCCGCCCCCCGCGCCTCCATCAGCGGCCGGGCCGGGCCGTACCACAGCGCCCCTCCCGCGGGGGGGGGGGTGCGGGGGGCATCGGCTCGCCCTGAGGGGCGGCGGCCGGGCCGCGGCGCCCCCCGCTCGCTGCCCGCCGCGGGGCCGGGCGGAGCCGGGCGGCGACAGCGGGGGGGGCCCCGCAGCCTCCCCGGGGACCCTCGAGCGGCACCGGGGGCTGCCGGTGGATCCTCCCCGCCGCCGGGCGGTGCGAGGAGCCGGGGGAGGGCCCGGCCGTGGGGCGGGGGGGGGGAGCCGGGGCCAGCCCCGGCAGCGGGGCGCTGAGGAGCAGCTGCCGGGCGGCCGCCAAATGGCCGAGGGGCCCCGCGCCGGCCGGCGGCTGAGGCGGCGCCGCATGGGGGCCCGGCGCTGAGCTCCGCCATGGCTGCGCACTCCAGGTACGGGCGGTGAGGGGAGTTTGGGGGGGCTGTGAGGGGTTTGTGAGGGGTTTTTGGGGTGTGGGGGATCCTTCAGGAGCCGGGCTGCCTACCCGGTGCGCAGGAAGGAAAATGGAGGCAGGGTTGTGCTTAACAAAGGGACCGAGCTTTGATTTTCCGGCTTTTTGGTTTGTTTTTTTTTTGGCCTCCCCCTTTGATTCACGCGATTTACTGGCCTCTGTTGTCAGTGTGTCGCTTTACAAGGCCCACATGCCAAGAGAGGGTCCGGTGTAATCCCCAGCGCTGCTGCCTGGCCTTGAGGCTTGGCCGGGCCCCGAGGCTGGGGGCTGGCCGGCTGCCTCAGGTCTCAGGGCCGTCCCCTGGCTGCCAGCCCCCAGCCCCATCTGTAACCCTCCGGGGCCAGGCAGCGCTCCCAGAGCACGGTTCTGACGCGGTGAAGCTGCGTCAGAGCGTTTTGGTGCGGTGAGTAAGAAGGCAACCCCTGTGTGCTTCGTTCAAGTTTAAAGCTGATCGCTTTAAAACACGTTTAAAAGGGAGTAGGAGTGAAAATGAGCAGCAGGAGTGAATCTCTTGCAGGAGAGAGAGAGGCTGCGTTTACCAGTAAGCTCAGTGCCTGCGATACTCCTCTTTTGGGGGCACAAGTTGGCTGTGGCATCCGCCTCATTGCAACACATACGTGCTGTATGAGTGCATAAAAGCTTTTCTTCAACAGCAAGGGGTGAACGCGTATGTGCAATAAATAACTGGAGTTATGCTGCATAGGAAGGAGAGGCCAAACGTCTCTGGAATGAATTTGTTAAAACATGCCAGAGGGTTCTCCCTGGTAGGCAGCTGATGAAAGATGTGGGCGAGCTTTTTGGTTTTGCATCTCTTCTTAAAAACAAAACAAAACAAAAAAAAAAACTGCAAGCTCAGTAAATTACTGATGAGGTGGTGTGATACAGAACACCACAGTGTTTGGGTATCGCTCGGTATGAGGTCTTCGGGCACTCCTCCGTCTGCTTGGGCTTGCTGTTTCTCACATGCTGGGTGTTCAGTATGCGCAGCTAGTGCAGGGGATGTGAGCCTGGGGAGGGTGCGGGTTTGGCAGCAAGAAAATCCTGCATCCGTCCTTCAGCTTCAGCTGTGATCCAGCGCAGCTCCCATAGCGTTTGGATTCCCTTGTTCTGAAGGGTGGAAGGGTAAAGAAAACCGTGTGGTAAAACGTGCCTGTTGCTGCTCGCCAGCATTTTAAAAACTGCAGTAGTAATGAGCGAGAAACTGATGTGTTAATGGGTGCTGGAACACTTTTTTTTTTTTCCATACTAAATCTTAAGAATGGATTACACGGTGGGTTGGGTGTTTTGTTTTAGCTGTTTGAGATGAATCAGCTTCTGCCACTGGCTGCTGTAATTAGCTTATATCCAGAACCATTAGGTGGAGAAACCATCCCTCGGTCCGGGTTGTTCTGTGTTTAGAAAGTAGGGGGGTTGTTTTCAAGTTGCTGGCTGAGCTGTCGGCTTGCAGCTGTAGCTCTCTGTGCACTCACTTCTGGAGCATGCGGCTGGTCTGCTGCTTGCAGTGTCCCCGGGCAGCACGGCCTCGGTCAGGTTTTTGTGCTGTATTCGGGAACGCGTGAAATTCAGAAGCAGAGTTGAGCAGAATAAGGAGAAGTGCACTGTCTTGTTGGCTACGGTATGATGCTGAGTGCTACGCAGCTGCTCTGAGGTATGGCAGGACCCCCAGGAGGTATGCGGGACCGACCGAGACCCTCTGTCAATGTGACAGCTCCAGGCAGAGGTCAGTGAGGCACAAGAATGTGGCTTCTTTGCCGGGTGGTGGAGCCCAGCTCTCTTCTGCTCCCTCCTTCATTAAAAAACAAGCCCTGCTGCAGCAATCGCAAGCTGAGGAGCTTTAAATGCATAGCTGCTTTTTTGAAGAGGTAGGCTGCTGTTCTTGGGCTGGTCAGGATCATTGTAAATTAGCTGTGGACCCTGTTGGTTACACTTAAAATCATAGATAGCATCCAGAATAACACTGTATTTATCTAAGAATTCCTGCTTGTTGTAAAACTTGGCTTTGGATGTGCTCAGTGTGGTTGCAGGTAGGCAGAACCAACTGCGTTTCCTTATCTTTGTAGGGCAGCACAGTCAGAGCAGTGTGCAATCAGTGTCGTGCCATCATCCCCGCCGGGCTCACCTTGCTCCTTCTGAGCTGGCCCTGCAGGGAAGGGTGAGGATGGGCAGCACCCTGGGGAGCCCTCCCTTTCCACCCCGACAGCCCCAGCACCACAGCTGGCCCCAGAGGCGCCTCGGATCGGGGCTGGACCACTCATTGGGGTAGAAAAAGGAGCAGATGATGTGCCAAAAAAAACCCTTGTGGCTGTACCTGCGTTTAAAACACAGTGAATGCAGTGAAAGAGTCTCTTCTAAAGGGAGTGATGCCGAGGCTTTTTCCCAAGGAAGAGGCACTTTGAATGATGCAGCTTGATTTTTGCTCCATGTCATTTTGCAGCTTTCCAGGGCAGATCGACAGACACGTTTCATAACATGTTTGTTCTGTGGGTCCTGTTGATACAGGCAGGTGCGAGTATTGGTGATACTGCATTCCAGTCAGCTGAGGCAGGTGAAGAAGGGCTGAAACAGCCTTACCTGTAAGTTGAAAGCTAAAACATCCACCGCATTTCTCCAAAATCTTCCTGGAGAATTACACTTGGGTTTCCTCTGGCATGCGATGCCTGACTGCCCTGCAGCATGCTTTGCAGGCTCCTGGGGAGCTTCAATCCACAGCTGCTGACTTGTCTGGGCTCTCTGAGCTGGCTGTGGGGCAGCCCAGCTGGAAATGGCCCATGACTGGAGCTCCTCCAGGGAAGAGGACACCCAGGTTATTTGTTAAGGGTGGTGGGGATTACAGGTCCAAGCTGTAGTAGGACCCAAGTCCCCCGAAACCTTGGAAATGCTGTTATCATGGTGTGCCAGACCTGGGGTGGAAGGGAACATTTCCTCAGACCGAGTAATTTGTGCTGGGCCTGAATCTGTGTTGTAGAGGGAGGCATCTTCTTGCTGCTTTTTAGGAGAAAGTGCAGGATGCAGCACAAATAGCAGGAAGCGAGCTCTTCATGAACCGCATCAATTCTCCTCAGCCTTTTCTTTCTGTGTGTAGCCACAGTGAGTGAGAGCACAAAGCTCTTAAATCCTTTAAAAGATGTTATCGAAGGGACCTCAGTAACTACGTAGGGAAGCTGCTAAGACTGTTCCTCCTGTCGTGGTGGGCTACAGGGAGGCGAGGGAGAGTTTTCCACAGCGTGCAGGCAGCCTTCCTCCTGCCAGCTGCAAGTACAGGGCGGTGGGGAGCTCAGAGGCTGTTTAACCTCTATTTATAGGCAAGCACTCATCCTGTTCGGGCTTGAACACGGCACAGAGGTTTTTTTTTTCCCTGCGGTACATCACCATGAAAAAAGCACGGCCGTGCTCCGTGTTGCAGCTCAGGCTCCCGGGGCTGGTTCTGGCCATGATACAGGGCAGAAGGCACACGTAGCGCTGGGGTGGAGCGACTGGCTGGGGCAGACAGCGCTCCGAGATGTCACCGGGGGAGGATGAAGGCAGAGCTGCCTTGCTCGGGTAAAAGGCTTTAACAGGGAGCAGACGAGTGCTTGTGCAGATTTTCCCCAGCTGCGTGTTCACAGACAATTTGGGGAAGCACTGCTCAGGTGCAGAAATCATACATCGCCTGGTTTTACCACATGGAGGGGAGGGAGCCAGCTTCATCACGGCTGCTCTGTGCTTCACCTGCACGCATTTGTCTTCAGCATTAGCCTTGGTTGTTGTTCAATATTTAGAGCTGTCATTTTTCGTTGTGCTAAATGTTTGTTGGAACAGGGATGGGAAGTTCCAGCGTTGTTCTGCAGCGTTACCCAGCGGGTTAAGAGAAAGCAATGCCCCTGCTTTAGGTTTCAGAGAGAGGTCAACAAGCAAATGGTTAATGGTTAACCTCTGTGACAACAGTAAAACTCATTCTCAGAACTGTAAAAAAAAAAAAAAAAAAAAAAAAAAAAGTGTGGGTTTCAATTGTGTACTTGTTAAAGGAAAAAAAAATCCTCGCCAAAACCTAAACAGGAAGAGTACAGCAGATGCTGTTTTTTTTTTTTTTTTTTTTTTTTTTGGGGGTGGGTGTTTTTTTTTTTTTTTTTTTAAATAAAAGCAAAGTGAGAAGAAGTGTATGTTAGTGTTTGAGATATGTATGTATGTATATATACACACCTCTTTGCTCAGAATACCATTTATGGTATAATCTATAAGCAGTAATTGATGTGTTTGTTCATCAACATAGGAGCAGCACCTTCGTGGCACAGTATGTTTGGCAGCTGGTGTGTGTATGCGAGGTATGTGAGTGCGGGTACCTCCTCTGAAAGGCAAGTCTTTTTTTTCCTCCTTTCCTGAGCTGCGTTACAGGCACTGCAGTTTGAAACACTGACAGCTGGTAGCATCTGAACTTGCAAGGAATTATTAAAATGTGTGGTGGTAAACGAGTTTTTACATCTTCAAAGAGTTCGAGACACCTGGTAAGAAATTGCTTTCAGTATTCCTGCGCTTCTGTAGTCTGTGAGATTGTATTTAACAAACGTATTACAGAGCTAATCCATCTTTGCAAGTATGGCTGAGCGACTCTCCCTCATGACTGCTCTGCAGCTCTTGCTCAAGGCTCCTCTCTCCCCAGCAGGCTGATAGGGAGAAAACACCCAGCTTTGAGGGCAGGGCTGAGAACAGGCTGTTGTCGGTCTAGGAATACGTTTATTTGGGGCAGGGAGCTGGCCTTGCTCAGAGCCACCAGTGCCTGTGTGTTTACCAGGAGGAGTTTGGCTGGCGAGCTGGAAGTACAGGCAAAGAAATAGGCTGCAGAGGTGAGATAACTGCTGGCCAGCACCGGGCGTCAGCTCCACCGTATCTCTGAGCTCCTGGAACTGCCTATCCTAAAAGCACTGAACCCCCCATGGTTTCTGTAGATGCAGAGGTGAGGAAAAGTAGATTTTCTTTGCTACTGCAGCATAGTTGGAAACAAGAAACACATTTACTTCCCTGCCCTGCTGCATGTCCTTTGGCAAAAATCATGTGTGCAGCTGCTTACTTTAAAACATCACATCGTGTCTTCAGGAGGTGGCGTTTGGTAGTGGTACCTGTCTGGGGGGAAACGAGGCGAAGTGGTGATTATACCGGAGACTTTGCGCCTCGTCTGCTGTGATTTTGAGCTGAACTGGTGGCCGGCCGAGGTTCTCACATGACAGTGCAGCATGCAGTGCTCCTCCTGCAGGAACAACCGGCTGGTTTTAAAGCTCTGTCAGTGCCAATTCAAAAGCATGTCAAGTCTATACGCTGTTTTTTTCCCCCCATCTATGACTGTGCTTTATGCACGTTTATGTTGAAAGCTTGTGATTTTCAGTGTGTTTAAATGCTGTGTCTGTGAAATGTTGGAAGTGATGGCTTTTTAGTTTCACAGATCCTTGATTTAAGAGACGATGTTCCATAACTTCCTGCCGACCAAAGATGCTTTTTAAGGGGAACGCGATCATTGCGCCGAGGTTTGAGAACACTGTTTATCATCTTTATCTGTTTGCAACCCCCTGCCCACTGTACACAGGCTGATTTCAGCAAATTAATAATAGGCTTGCTGTGCTTAGCTGGCTCTGTGAACCTCCCAGGAGTAAATGCCTGGTTCTGTGCAGTGGACCACAGGCCTGAATGAAGCTGCTAGTCTAGAGACTAAGAAAATTCTGTGAAACTGCCCAAATCCTGGAGGCAAAGAAAAACAGTTAGATTTGTGTTCTTTTCTTTGAGAAAGTTTTGTCTCTTTTCAGAGGCACGACAATAACGAGATGTGGTATTCAGAGACGTTTTTTCCGTGCCATTCCGCATGAAAATCAGTTGACTCATACATCGAGGCATTAAAAATAACAGACCAAAAATCTTCCTAAAGTGGCTGACATGGAAAAATGCAGCAACTCAAATGTTTCGCCTTTGAAAAAAATACTTTGGGTCAATTAGTGCCCCAGAGCTTTCATGCATTGTTCTCTGTGATTTGTTCCAAAAATCCCAGCCTTCTCTGTTACAGCACATGCTGATAAAGGAATAGCTCCCTGTCTTTTGTTCTTCCCGGACAGGATTTTTCAGTGTTCTCAAGCTATCAGGATAAAAATGATGTGATGTTTGGAGGAGCTAGCTGAAGTTCTTCCCTGCTGGGAGAAGGCAGAGTTTGTCAGTTAGATGGTATAATGTAATCAAGGATTTGCAAGTACAAGAGCTGAAGGAGAGCATGGATGATGCTAATAGTGCTGTAGGAGTTGGGCCATCTAGTTGTAACAGATGCTGGAGATTTTTTTTCCATAAATTACCTGTGGAAAAAAAAATATTTTTAACATATTCAGTAAGTTCTATTTAAGGGGAAAAACAGCTTCACTTTCTAGTTTGTCTTAGCAGGATACAAGTGTTTGTCAACCAGTCAAAAGCCCTCGATGGGTAAATGGGATGAGCTTGGCCTTTGAGTGTCTCAAAACATCACAGCCCCGACCTGGTGTTTCCACCACTACTCCGCTGGCACGTCGCTGAGCAGCGCTGCTCGAGAGCTCCCAAACCTTGTCAAAATACATGAATCAGTCTGGTTCCTGGTGGTTTGGAAGGTGTTTGCCTTCCAAGTCTGTCAAGCTAGCGGCCCTGTGGTAGGTGGGTTTCCCAAACTACACATCCCTTTCTCATAGGGTTTTGGAGGGACGTGCGGAATGGATGGGCAGGGAGCCCGTTGCTGTTCTTTCCCGTACAGCTCAGACATCTGATACAGTCTAGCACTGCTTTTCGCAGCCAGAACCTTCCTTCTGTGATTTTTTAAATAAATGCAAACAGAGTGTAATTGCCACATAATCCGATAATTGCAACCAAACCCACCTCAGGCTGGTTGTTGGCAGCTGTATTGGTGTGTGTTGATGTTGTTCCACTATGTGAATTTATTGTGGAAGCTTAGCAATTGATTAAAATATGTTCCCAAGTGCTATTTTATTAAAACAAACAAAACCAAAACAAACCTATCCTGCAATGCATGCAAAGCCAGACACGATCTGGATTGTTTCTTGACTCTAATGAACAGTAATTTGACATTCAGACCTTTCACAGACTGTACCTTATGTCTCAGTCCTTGCCCTAAGAGCTGGATTTGTCTCTGTGCTGTACTTCTCTTGGTGGCAACGCGCACGGATCACTTGGTGTTTCAGGTGAGGATGGTGCACGTGGCCCTGTGCCCGCCCAGCTCTCCTAAGAGTGCTGGTTCTTGGGGCTTTCAGATTTTGGCAACAATTACTTGTGCTATCCAGAACAGGGGCAAAGGGGAGAAAAAGTCATTTTCAGTGACTGCAAACATAAAACTCAAAAGTAATGTAACATGCTTCCCCACCCCTTGAAAAAGTCAGATAGAAATGGCGTTGTGAAGAGGTCTCTCTTCTTTCTGTGCCCTGAGCCTATCTTTTGCTTCCCTTTTGAGGGGTTTCTGTGCCATCCACCGTTTCATGTCTTCCTCTGGTCCTTTCCTTTCCTGCTGTGACCTTGGTGGGTGAGAGATGTCGATCATGGGCCAGATGAAGAAATAAACAACTTCTGGGTGGGGGAAATATCAGGAGAATAATGTCTTCATGTGCCTGTTCCTTTGTGCGTGTATTAAATACCGAGGTAATGGTTTCCTTTTTTTTAAAATGGCTTCCTTTGAAAATGTGCCATCCACTCCGCTCTCAGCTTAACAAAGGAAATTTACAGATGATAATTGATATAAGCTACGTTTACTTGAGTGCAACAACTTTAAAGGCCATTTATGCATAGTAATCTGCCAAGCAAATAATGATTTGTTTAGGTTTGTTCAGTGCTCCTTTCCTTCCTCTAGCGGAGTCCCTCAGCACATGTGAAACAGGCTCGGAGGGCTGAGACACCAGCAGCAGTCACTGGGGTTAAGACGGTGCTTGTAAAAGGTCTTCAGTTCAGTCATGCACTTTTCTAAGAAAGTCCTTGAATGGTTTTTTCACCACTTTTTCTTCTCTTGCCCCTCGGTGAGCAAGGACAACAGCTCACGTCTTCCCAGCACGCAGCAGCCTCTGGATGGAAGCAGCGCATGGCTTCTGCTCCAAATTCCAGCGCTGTCACTTGTGCTCAGGTCCAGCTCGTGGCCAGCTGAGCTGAACCCTTCTTATGAAAAGCTTAGCCTGTATGCGTAAGGCAATCAACTCCTTTTACGATCAGGATCTGATTTCCTCGTTGCCTTTCAGCTCTCAAGTCCAGTTCCAGAAAGCATTCCGGTGAAGAGCCCCACTGGAGCGTATGCACAACAGCACTTCTTGGCCTGGAGCTAGACAGTGAAATGTGGAGGATGTTTATTGTGTCTGCATCTGTGTGAGCAGGTGCTCAGAAAGGGCTCCTGATTCACAGCTTTAAGCCGAGGAGTGACTTCTCTGTGTGCGTGACAGAGAAGTGATGTGGGAGAGGGGAAGGCATTTAGTCTCACCGTTTCCTCTGTTCCTGTTCTTCTGTTGTGTTGGTTCCTGCAAATGGCATTTTATAAAGCAAAGAAGTGTTAAGTTGGGGGAAAAAAAAAAAAAAGGTGTTTTAGAGCAAACTACTGGCCAGAAAGGATTCCAGTAGTTTTTCTGAGGTGAGGTTGGATAAAAGCAAGGTTTTAGGTAGAACAGGCAAAAGAAGCAATAGTGATTCTGTTCCTTCCTCCTGCCCATTTTTTCAGGTGCTTCCAGAAATACTTAACATACAGCAGCTGTTGTACAAAAACCTTTGTGTGTTTCTGGTGGTGTGTTTGGTAACTGTAACAACCGAACCACTGAGTAACATGGGAAAGATACAGACTTCTGCAGAGAGTATGTGTGGGGGATTTAGGAAAATTCTGTTCCCTTTAAAAAAAAAAAAAAAAAAAAGAAAAAGAGGCAAAGCACAAGCTGGGGATGAGGAAGAATCCCTGGCAGCATACGCAGAAGGGTTTAAAAGCTTCTTTGGAAATTTGACGTGGTGCTTAATGCAGGGCATCTGCTGAGACCCTGGGAGAGCAAAAAGCCTCCTGCTCAGGGCGATGAATAAGCCTGGCTGGAAGAGGCACGTGGGAGGTCTGAGGACGAGGAACCCCAGGGAGAGGCGGTGTTGATTCACTTCTCCTTTTGAAGCTGCCTCTTGCCTCCATGCCATAGAGGATGGGGACTGGAAGAGGCCATGGGCTGCTGCTGTGAAAATCAGTGAATGGGCAGAGGCTCCAGAGGTTTCTTCAGAGAGGAGACCTGCCCCTGGAAGAAGTCCTGAACGGACAGAAGGCTGCGTGTGCCTCATGGAGCCTCTCCTGCGAGATCCTACGGCACCTTGGTGTAATTTGCCAGCCCTGGTTGCAGGTTTGGCATGAAATCACCGCTGTCATCAGAGCAGATGTGACTTCCTTTGAGAGTGGTGGTTTCTGCAGGCAGAAGGATGGCAGTTCAGAACAGGCTTGGAAAGATCCCAGTCCCTTGGAGAGTTCAAACTGGAAACGGAGTGACGGAGAGGGCATTGAAGCCAATACAATAGAAGAGCTGTAACGTAATTAACAAGGATGTTAACTAGTTGCCTTTTACCAGTTGGCTGGCAGGTTTTGCTTTCCTTGAAAAAGGCAAGCAAAGTTGGTGTGATGTGACCATATGTTGTGATGGCTGAGATAGGCCTATTTTTGTTCAGCTTCCTCTCTGATTTGCACTGCAGCTGATCTGCCTGCTCGCTCCGGGAGCTTCCTGCCAAGCTGAGCAGGAGGAAGAGCATCTTTCTCGTGGGTCACAGCCGTGGTACTTGGTGGTGGCTTCATGGTATCGATGCTGTCTCAGGGCTGAAGTTTTGCAGGTGACAAAGTGGGAGCTTCCAGCAGTAACCTGCAGTTTCTTTCTCGTCACGACCAAAGCTGCTGCGTCTGCACGGAAACCCTCCTGTCCTGCCTGTGGGTGTCCAGCCAGCGGCTCTTGGCTCTGACCCAGGTTCTTGCTGTTCTCTCCCTGATTTTGGGAACCTGCCTCTGTTCCCACACGAGCGCTGCCTGCCCTTCTGGGGCTGCTTCACCGGGCACCTGCTGGCAAGGCTCCCGTGGTTACATTGCCTTCAGTTGCTCAGTTGTTTAACCAAGTGCTTTTAACGGGAACACGAAACCAGGCAGAAATACAAAACCTCACAGAGTAATCTCTTAATTGCAGTGCTGTCGATGCCGATCCACCCCCCGTGGTTACTGTACTCGCAGGGGGGCGCTGGGGAAGGAAGAATATTAAATGAAATAGGCTGAACACTTAAGAAGGATAATTTATTGCCAGTCCGAGCATCAAGCTAAGCGTTGCAAATAAACGGCCGATAGAAGTGCTTTTGGAGGCAGAAGTTGCCTCGTTTGATGTAGTTGCTGTGTGGGACACCTAAACTCTACGGGGATAAATACACAAAGAGCAATTAATTAATAGTGGCAAGATACACATGCCTGCGCTGTCCTGAGGCAACCCCAAAAAAGTATTCATCAGCAGATCGCCCAGTTGCTGGCAGATGACTCCTGCTGTGCAGCAGTTTGCCATTTCAGCTGGAAAATGCATTGTCCCTCAGCCTCCCTGCAAAAATCACGGCTTTGGCTGCTGTGTGGTGCACAAAAAGCAGCGCATGGGAGGGGAGGTGTTTGCAGGCACGTCGGCTTTAGGATTTCTGGGGACCGCCATAAGCCTCCCGAGGCCCATCAGGCCTTACAGACGCCGTGTCACTCTTTGGGGTATCTCGCCTAGGTTGAGCAGCAGCAGGCGAAAGCAGGGCGGCTCCGTGGTGGTGTGGCAGCGCGTTGGTTGTACAGCTGCGTGCCCTCCAGAGCAGAGCGGGGTTATCAGCGAGTCCACAAACAGGGTAAACATTTCGGAAGCGGCCTTGCTGGCTCCTGCCAGCACTGCCTTTTCCACCACGTACCGTGGGTGATCCCCGTGCTGGCTCCACGTGCTGGCAGGAGCCCCTCGGTTGCCCAAACCTTTCCTTGCACATTGGGGACATCCTGTGCTGCGGCTGGGCTCTCCGGGAAGCACACACGTGTCTGCCCAAGTTGCTGCTGGTTGCAGCCCCTGCAAAGGGCACTGCAGGCACGTATTTGTAGCAAGCAGCAGCAAGGAAAGGCGAAGCACCTCGGCGTGTGTTTTGGAGGGGCATATGCTTTGCAACGTGCATTAGGCATGCTTCAGTACCTGCCTAATGCGCCCTGTCGCGGATTATTGCCCTTGCATGGTCTGAATGCTTTCCAAGCCCTTCTGCATGACAATGAGCCGCTTTGTTAGAGAGACATCAGAGGGATGGCTCCAATGCGGTTGGAAACCTCTTAATAAAATCAAACAAAAGCGACAAACCATGGGAAAATGTGCAGACGGTTCGGAGTGTGGATGGAAAAATTAGGAAATACTTGTGGAATACCTGGGACCTGGCAGAGGCTGCAGGAAAGATTTTTTTAAATAGGCTTTTGAGCATATAAGCAGGCTTCTTCTGCAAACAGTGCTAATCTCTTTCCGTTCCTACTTAGTCCTTGCTATGCAGATAAGACTTGTTCAACCTGTTACTCGGTACGTGCTGTTATATAAAGGGAAAACTCCGGGGAGTAGGAAACCTTGTCATTTGTTGCATGAGTTGTTTGCTGCCCGTTTCTATGGAAGGATGGAAGAATTTAAGCCTTTAATACTCCTTGATTTTGCTCGTGTCAAACCCGGTGGCCTGCAGGCAGCGCAGCTGACACTGAAATGAGGTGTCGTTGGAAATGACACGTGAAATGAGGACGGGGGCACTGGCTGGCAGCGTGGCCGTGATGGGGCACCCGTGGACGGACCGCGTAGCACTCGGGTCCTGCTGGACTCAGGAGCTGCTTGGTGCAGCCTGCACAAGGTTAGCTGGTGGCCAGCTCTGCAGAAACCCAGCAGCGTGCTCACTCAGCTGGACGTGCAGAGGCGGTGGCTGTAGGGTGAGGATGCTGTTCAACAAGAGATTTAAAAGGCAGATGCACAAAGCAGCTGCTCAGTAAACATTGCAGGGTTTGGGTTTTTCACCCAACAACATATATCTTGTTAGACTTTTTTGGTGCAGTGGAGAGCAATGTTTTGTGCTTTTTTTTTTTTTTTTCTAAGAGGATTTAAGGAGCCAGTTCTTACAAAGAGCACATCTGCTTGAATAATTTTAATGTAGCCTTAAAGTAGAAAATGTATTGCATTTGACTTCTTGCACCTGCGATAAGCATTGCTGGATGAACTGAGGTAGAATAATAGATTGCAAGACATGAATCCTTGATTTGCTGTTCAGAGCCATTTCAGGTGGATAATTAAACTTTTTTTTTCTGATATGTTGATATCTGGATTTTTTTGTAACCTACTTTTTTTTTTTTTTCAGAGCTTTTTACCACAACAGTTGTTGAAAGGCTCCCCATTTTTGTGGGGCCCTCTAGGAAAGAGCAGGTGTGCTGGGGGACCACTGGGCTTTGCTTTACCGAATACTTCTGTGCGAGGTCAGGAACACGATGCTAGGACAGTTGGTGTGAAGAAAAAAGTAATTCCAAGTAATCACAGTTCCTTTCTTACAATCAGTAAAATGAAAACGGGTGTGTGGGAATCAAAATCTTGTGATTGTGTGAACAAATGAATGAAATTTGGAGGTTTGGACCCAATGATCTCAATGATCTATTGAGGTCCCTTCCAACCCCTACAGTTTTTACAATTCTCCAATTCCCAAATCTGAGATTATGATCTCAGATCTGCCTGTGAAAGACTTCTGGAGCCTGTTGTAAGGGAACAGAAGCCTGATTTCATGATTTTGTTCCTCTCTTGGTAGTTCTCTGCTGCAAATGCCTTGTTCTCTTGCTGTCTGTAAGCATGTCACCAATGAATTGATTGTACAGGACAAGAAGTGCTACTTCACACAGGATTTCAATGAAAATCGACAGGCAGGATAGTTCCCACATAAATGGCACAGAATGGAGGTTTTATTTCTCTTCCCAGGCAAGCCTAGAGCAGTTCCCCAGAGCTGCTGCCTTTCTGTTGAGAGCAGCAATACCGAGGCAGGTGGCTATGCTGAGAGAAGATTTCATGCAGTTCGCACGCGGCAAGAGCCCATCCCTGCCGAAGAGGCTTGCTGCTTGCCACGTGGTAGCCGCTGCATTCCTCTGCTCCTATAACTGACTTGCAGAGCCGTAACAGCAAGATTTGGCACAGAGATCGTGGCCCGGCTGCGGCGGTGCGTGTTGGATTGCAGTGCTGGAGGATCTTGCCGTGCTTGGGCTGACTTGTGTTTCGGCGTTCCTCCACGTACTTCACTTCAGTCTCGTGGTTTTCAGAAGCTGCGGTTTGTAAGCTAACACTTGATCCGGGTTTATTTGTGTCTCTTGGGCTGACTTAATTGTTTTCATTATGAGTGGGATGCAGCTAATCAAGAGGGAGAAACACCCTGGGAGTGGGTGATGCTGCAGCTGAGTCAGTTCCTGAGCAGTGGGAGGTGATCCAGGTACCGCAGCCCTGGTGGAGGAGCCTTCAGCGTGTCCTGTAGGTCCTGTTCTGTGTCCTACTGCCTGACCTTGTCTTTCTCCAAGCAAATGGCCGCTGTGCCACCCTGACACAGCCACATCTGATCTCCTGTACGCATCCCTAGCGTGTGCCAGCTGCAAAGTGCTTTTCCCCCATTTCCCCTTGAGTGGAAAACGCCCTTGCAGCAAGCTCCTGGTGCTGTAGGGCCAGGGTAAGTGCCTCTGAAACAGCTCCTGCCCAGTGGCTGCACACAGTGCTTTGTTACCCTACTGCTGCTGTGCCTGCGCTCAACCTCTGGCAGACGTAAGGTGGATTTTGTTGATGGGAGACTGTATGACCACCTTTGGCTGTTAAATCCTGAAAATGGGACATGGGGGTAAACACAGATCCTGCTCTTGTGTCCAGGGTAGGTTTGCACATGGAACAGCTGGCGTAAAAGCTGCAGGAGGATTTCTCTTCACTGCCATAGGTAAAACACATCCAGGCTTTGGGTGGCACATTTGAGTTGCATACGTTGGAAATCAGATTGCTTTTTCAGAAGGCCGTGTACTGTGACAGCAGCCTTTCTGCGCCCCTGGTGTGCTGTCATACGTCTGTGGTGAGTTAAGCACACACTTTCCTTGGTGTAATAGGTCGCTTCCTCCTCAAGCTGCTTCGCATCAAGGTTGTGTTGTAATGCTTTGTCTTGAGGAACAAGACCGACCCCCATCAGCCCTTGCACATTGACAGTTTATTTTTTTGGTCAGGTTTCTCAAGATCTCAAGATCTAACACGAAAAAAATCACTGGGTAAAAATAAGACAACTGAAGAAAAGTTTTTTGAAGATATATTTCTCCCTGTGTTTTTCTTCTCATTTCCTTATTTTTCCCTCATGTCATTTTTGCATTAGTTCTACAGAGAAGTGCATGACACTTGCTGAGGGCTTTGTAATGACTTTTTTTTTTTCCTCTTATCCTCTATTTGGTGGACGTCTGGGCTTTGATCTACAAATATGTCCCAGTTCGTAGATGGGAGCTCTGCTGCATCAGCGAGGCAGGGAAGCACTTGGCAGGTATACGTGCTGGGAAGGTTACTCTCCTAGCCTGCATGGCGCTTGGTAGGTAAAAACATAAAGAGAAAGCTAAAAAGGAATAGCCATTTTTGTAGCAAGGGTGATTCACAGGCATAAATTCCATAGCTGCTGATAGTCTGTTGTTCCTAACCAGGGAGAGCTTGCTAGTGGGGCATAGCTTTTTATCGGAGAAGCTGTTGCATGCTTCTCAGGGTGTGAGGAGAGACAGGAGAGGAAATGAAGGGCTTAAAGCTATCCACCAAGTAAATGCTCCGTAGTAATTGAAGAAGCTTGTTTTAGGAATGACTCTTTTTTCCTGCTTGTGCATTGAAAGCCAGAAACTGCGTCATTCTTAAGCAATCCCAAAAGATTTGGATATACTAAAGCAGTGTAGGATAAGCAGAGTGGTGAGTTACTACAGCAGGCCTGCACCCAGCAATTCCCAAGGCTCTTAAGACTGTCGGTTCTGTCAGTGGAAAGGTGGGATGTGCTCGTGTCCTCGAGCACATCTTGTTCATCGCTGGTGGACCCGTGGGTGTTCAGAAGGAAAACGAAATGCTGCTGATGTTTGCTCTGTCGTGTGGAGGCATTTGGAGATCGTGGCGTGAAGGCAAGTGCTCGAGGCTGTTGGTGCAGAGCCGCGGCAAGTGTCACGCAGCGTGGCTGTTCTGATGGAAAAATTAACTTCTGAGGCAGGAGCTGGCCTCAGCGTAGAGGAGCCGTCAGGAAGAGAACAAGTGAGACTTGGCAGGGGTGGGCCTGAGATCCTGCAGGGTGACACCCGGGTATGTCCAGAAGGAAGATGGAGAGTGATGGGTGAAAAGTTGATGGTGATTCTGCAGTCACGGTGGTGAGGGATGGTGCTTAACCAACGCTACACAGATGGTCTTTGAAATGTGTTTTCCCTGTGCTTTGTCAGTCGACGTCTTCTCTCAGAGCTCAACTTCTGAGCAGAGCCAGAGTTTGTGTTCTGGCGGAAGGGCTACACCCCACCCCGTGTGTTTGGTGATAATGCCAAGGCCTCGTATTTACTCGCAGCAGCCTTTGATCTCGGGAGGCGTGATGTAAATACCTGCACAGGGTTAATGTCTGCTCTGTCGGTGCGCTAGTTTCTCCAGGACTCTTCTCAGACCGGTGTGGGGGTGATGGGTGGTGACTCAGGGTCCCCTCCCTGGCCGAGCAGCAGGGATTGCCATTATCTCCGAGGGGCAGGTTCTCCCAGCCAGGATGGGAGGTGCTGTCAGAGCAAGGCACGTGCCTCTAGGAACACCATCGAAACTTAGCCCAGGTTGGTCTGCTCTCCGAGAGCATTCAGCACGGCCTCTGGAGCACTTGTGCTAAGGTTTGCTGGGCTGTAACCACCTCAGTGGCAGGCTGAAGTCTTCAGCTTCAGTAGGAGAGCGAAGTTCTGCCCACTGCAAAGCAACCCCAGCGATTTGTGTGCGCGTCTGTGTCCCGAGCAGGCTGATCTTTTGATCCTTGTCGACAAAGTGACAAGAGACACAGGCTCCTCTTGCCTGCTCACAGTTTCCTCTCTTTTCCTCAACTTACCCGCAGAGACAGAAGTGCCTCCGGGGCTGAAAGGTGGTCGGACCACATACTTGGCTTGGGGAAATCCTGCAGACGTGTGCCTGATGAATGAGGCTGCTGTACACAGAGCGCCCGTCTCTAAGAGACAAAGTGGTCAGGATTTTTCATTGCTTCTACCCGGTGATTTAAATTTTTCACATTTCCTCCTGTGCCTGCCACTTCCAGATCAAACAAAGCCTTAAATTCATCATTGCTCCGCCGCCTGGGCTGCTCTCCTTGTAATTACTCTTCACACATCCACACCTTCTCAGAAGCCCTCCTGGTATATTTGCATTTAGATGGAGAATGACAACTTTCGTGTTCCCTGCAGAACTTGTAATTAACACCTTTCCCGACAGCCTTCTATTACCATCAGCCTACCGGGGAGAGGGTACGAGCCTGGATTTCTTTGGAGACTCGGTTTCTGGGGCATCCTGGGCAGAGAGACTGCCTCTCTTGCTTTGCTGAGGGGCTCTGACTACAGCGTAGTTACGTGCTCTTACCGAAGACGACAAAGTGGAGGCTGTATGAAATAATTGTCACGTCTTTGCAGGTTTTTTAGGCTGCTGCTGTAGACAGCTGTTAAGCAAGGCTGGCCCTCAGCACATGTTTCAGTTCATAGGGTGAGTGGTGTGCCTGTGGAAGCTGAGCTGTGGGTGTTTGGGGCTGTAGGGCCAATTCTGTGAAGGTTTTGTCCCGTGTGAGGAGCGGCTGAGAGCTCCCCGTTGCTGCTGAAGTCACCAGGCGCTGCAGGGGCTCAGCTCCTCTCAGCAGACACTTGGGCTTACTCCTGGGAGCTGCTGGGTGAATCAAGGCCTACCGATGCCAAAAGGAAGCAGAAACCTTTTAAGGACTGAGTAATTAATGTATTTTTAAACTTGGCAACAGCAATAGGAAACAAGTAGGAGTTTGAACCCACAGATTACCGCAAGAGAGGCAGTGGGGAGATGTTTGGCGTTACTTAAGTAAAAATGACTTTTTCCTGGAAAAAGCCAACTTAAATTGGTTAAGTTAACCAAACTGGAGAGCATGCACCGAAGCTGGTCTGTGATGATGATGCAGCAAATAATTGGCTAACTGAGCCATCTGCTGCGCCTCTGCCATATGCTTGCTTCTATCGGCTCGTTCTGTTCTGTGCAGTAGCGTTTAGTGGCGTGAAGCAGCCCTTCCAGCAAGGAAAAGGAAGGAAAGGTTGGGACGAGGCTCATCTGATGGTGTTTGGTGTTAGCTTTAATGTCTGGCTTTGATCTGCCTGTCTCGCAGCCGCCTTGTAAGGCGAGAGCCGAGCCTGATCTGCGCTGCTTCCCAAATGAGGCAGGAACGTGTCCCTCAGCCCTGAGAAATGTTGATCGGCAGCTTCTCGTGATAAAAGAGAATCGGTTTTAATGACAAAATAGCTGTAATAAATCTGTGATTTCCTGCAGTTGTGCTAAAAGGAAATGTTCCCTTTTAATGTTCTGGAGGAAGAGGTTGTTCAGAAGGAAGTGAGCACTGTTTGTGTTTGCTTTCAGCCTTTATCCACCCCCTTCCCTGCTGCTGGAGTAATCCCTTCTGGGAGCCAGCAGCAGATCTTACTGCAACTAAAACTAAAGCAGATTTTTATTTTACTTTTGTTTTCGTGCAGAGAAGACGCAGGTCAGGAGCAGAGACAGACTTTCCTTTCGCAGCCGTCTATTTTCTGAAAATGGCATCATGGGCTGGACAGCCACGTGCCAGCATCTGAAACCCTGGCGAAGATGGCGATGTCAGGGAGATCAGTCTCAAAGTTTTAGCTTCTGTCTTCAGTTAACTTAAGGGTTTGCTTTTACAGCAAACTTCAGGGAGGTTCTTTCAACTGCACAACGAGATTTTTATCCCCTTTCTGCTTTTGAAAGTGTGTCCGCTTCTGTGCTCTGAAGTGGAAGGAAAATTCTGAAGGAAAGCCGGTCCGATAGCTTTTGGGAAGCGAGGATGAGCGTGGATGGGGCTCCTTGAGCACAAAATGGAGCGGGTGACGTCCCGAGGTGATGGATGGGTGGTCAGCTGCCCGGCCATGCAGTGCCGGGGGGAATAGGGCAGCCCGCCAAGCCCTGCTCGCCAGCCCATACGTGGGAGAGCGCCTGTATCCGCCGGAGCTGGCACGCTGGTCTCCTTTCAGACCTGCTGTTGTTGGCTCCAGGGCAGGAACGCAGCATCCCTCCACCCCCTCGGTCCCTCCTCCTCTTCTCTTCGCACACTCTTGAAAAAGAATTTATTGCTGGGAAGCGGGCTGCGGGTCAAGGAGGGTTCAGGGAAAGAGAAGGTCCCGAGACGTGTTCCAGCTGCTGCTCCTGCAGCAGGCAGCACGTAAGGTGCTTCGTGCTCAGCGCTGGGATACACAGAGCAGAGACAGCTCTGTCTCTTTGGAAATATTACAGTTGCAGGAGATGCAAGCTGGGACTCTGTAGAGTTTTCCTTTTGTTTGGATGTAATCAGGACCTGTGAGGAAAACAGCTCGATGCCTCTGAGTTTGGATGCTTGCCAGCCTAGAAATAGAAGGATATCCATAATCCACATGGACGCAGTGCTTTAGAAAACAATTTGCAAGGTCATAATACGTGGCTTGGATCCTTCTTACTGCTGCTGTTAAACTGCCTGCGAGTTTTCTGCTTCTCTTCTCTAAGCCGAGAGCTTGTGAGACGTTTGTGGCAGGGCACAGCGTGAAGTCAGAGCCCTGATCCTTCCCTGCCGACAGCAGGCATTGTCCCAGCAGGACAAATACAAACAGCCCCCAGGGCGTTCCCCCCTCTGTGTTCTCAAAATCTCCGACTGATGTTCCTCTTGCCTCCACTCCTGCCAGTTTTTGCTCCTGGATGGATGTGCACACACACCGTCTGCTTAACTTAATAGTTGTGAGGTTACTGCTGCTGCTAAAGAGTTCAAAATGCAGTCCTGTGGTGCGAGCACTAACGTGGCACTACTGCTTTGGTTTACATTTAACGCCTAGCAGCTCAAACTCTAAATGTTTAAGGTTTTCAGGTTTGTTGTTTGTTTTCCTTTTTGGAAAGGCGCCGGAGCTGAGCCCTGTGAGCTGCTGCGTAGCGTCCAAGTGACGACGCTCCTTCCTTCTGCGTTGCTCATCTGTGCCCAAGGTCAGGCCTGTTTTGCATGACTGAAGAATGCTCACTCGGTGCCCAGCATGCAGTCCATTGAAGTCAATAAAGATATTTATGCCTATTTCAGTGGGCTTTGGCTCACCCACCTGCTCCGCAAGTTGGGACAAGTGACCAAAAGGCGAAGCCTCTGGGTCAGAATTTCCACTTGTTGGCTTGAGCGGAGACACGATTCATAACCTCAGCGCCCTTCCCGCCAGCAAGATACACACGCACTTGTGCTGGTCTTTGTGGATCACCCCAGGTGCTTTTTCAGTCTTGGCTTACTGGTGATAGTGGTGTGATCTTGGGTGTTTTTTTCTGGAAGAAAGGTCATCTGGCTAGGTTACTGCTCCTGCCCTTCTTACCCAGTGTTCATTAACAAAAACTGCTGATACGGAGTTGAATTCTGTATGGGTTTGTCACGCACAGAGAGAGCACGGGCCACATCGTGGACATCCTTCACATGGTGGACATCCTTCCCCTGGTCCCAGCTCCCCACATCAGCTGGAGGCTCTGCGAGCCCTGAGCACCTTGCGGTGGGGGCACCGCCAGAGTGAGCCATGTCAGACCTCAGCTCTTGGGTCCTGCTGCAAAAGCCTTGCTAAACAACAAGGCAGGCATAAAAAAAAAAAAAAAAAAGGATATCTGAAGGTAACTGAGGTTGTTGTGACGGTCAGGAGTGCTGGGAGAAGGGAAGTTACACCTTTGGTTGTGACAGCATTCTCCAAGAGGCCTGCCTTCATCTTCCCCATCCTCACCAAAAGAGGCAAACCATTTCTCACCTGGGGAGATAAAATGAGATTTGACAGATGGTTTGTCTGCTGCTTTTGCCCTTCTGTGTAGTTTAGACAAGTATTTTAAACTGCTTTCATTCCTTGTGATCTCATGCTTCAGCACAGAGCTATGCCAGCTCAGCAGCTCACCCGCGGGAGGCCTGGATCTGAAGCGTGCCTCAACAATCTGCCAATTGCATTAGCAAAATCCGTGCTGGGGAAAGCTAGCACAGTATCTGTGAGTATTGTACCTCAGCCAACACTGTCAGTAATTTAATAAGCACTTGGGAGAAAACAAACAAAGCCAAGGATGGGTATTTAGTGCAGCAGTTGTAGTGCAAAGAACCAAGCGCTTGGTATCCGCGGTGTGCATTGAGGCAGCCTGAGGTGTTGTCAGTGCCGTGCAGGCCAAAATGCATATGTGTATCCAAAAACACAAAGGAGGAGAAGGAGCTTTGCTCTTATTACTCTTTGTCACATTGCAAAAAGTAGATCCCCTTCGTGTCCGCTAACTTCTTGCGTGTCCTCCTGCCCACGGAGCAATGGAAACAACGGCCTAAGCACGGCCAGGGGAAAACTTGACTGATAGCAAACAACTGATAGCAAAAGGAAATGGTGGAGAAATGTGTTTTAGGAAGTCATTTGCAGCCTGTATTGGGACTATGTCCAAAAGGTGTGTCTTCTGCTTTCCCTCAGAGGTGTGTGTGATGAAAAAAAAAAATAGTATGTGGCATGTGACCAGAGTAAGCAAACTGTGTTGTGTGTAAACACTCCCAGGTTTGTTTGTAGTAGCAAATGCTGTCTCCTGGGATGGCCAGGAGGAAGAGTTAATTTTAGCTGCAGGCTGTCTCGTGTTTCTTGCCACTTGTGTGGCTGGGGGAGGACTTGGGGCACCACGAGGCATTGGCTCTGCGTGCATGCTCCCGTTGTATCTCTGGCACTGAACTGAATGCTGCTGTTAGCCTCTAATATAGACTCGGTGCTGGCTCTGGTGGGCAGAAGTCAGGGCTGGGAGCAGAGCTGGAGCCCAGCACGTGGTCACAGTGAGGGAGGAAATGAGCCCACACAGGGGTCAGGAGAGCTGCTTGCAAGGGAGCCGTGCAGTCTGCTCAGGGAAAGGGACGACTGTAGGGCAAGGAGACAGGAAAAGAAGTGAGGGGTGCCACCAAGGGCTGCCACCCTGCTCCGCTTTTGTTGGCTTCTGCAGCCACCTGGGAAATGGGACAGGGCCTGTGGGGGAGAGGATCTGGTCCACATTAAATCTCAATCATCTTGCAACAAGTTTATCCTCTGGTTGGCATCAGCGTGCCTGGAATGGGGCTGTAATCTCACAGCTGTGTACAAGGGAAATGTCAGGGGATTGCTTGGTGCTAGCAGCCAACTTCTTAGCAGTTAAAAAGATGTTTGAGGGCTTTTTCGTGCTTGCTCTGAAGGGAATATTTTTTAGAGTTATATAAAGGATATTTATGGAATCACTTCTTACTTCCTGGAATGTTTGGAAAATGATGTTTCATTCAGGAAAAATTTTCCAGATAACTGGGACAGAAATGTTTAGAAATACTGTCAATGTGAAATGCACTCATTTAAGAACTCTCTCACATACACACGGTTTCAAGGAGTGGATGCAGCCAAGAATTCGTCTAATTTGCCCTAATTCTTTTATTCTGCAGTTGCTCTCTCTCACATCTGGCTGGACAGAGGTTTCCCAGCGTGCACACGCAGGGCAGCTGACCAGCAAAGTGCTTAGAGATTGGACATTTTTCACATGCGAGATGACATCAGATGCACAGCGGAAATGTTTCTCTTGCATATTGTTTTTAACAGACGGGTTGAGTGTATTTACCAAATCGGTGATCTGTGGGTCCTTTTGATTATTTTAATTTCTTGCATTGTTTTCAGAAGTGGCTTACCTAGTAATTGGAAGCATAAGAGACGGAAACTTCTGGTTTGCTATGTTTGGAAACCATTCAGCACTAGCAAAAGTTGGAAACTATTTTAAATGTGTGTCTTCTGACCCCTGAATGTGTTTTTCTGCCTCAGTGGCACAAGTACATCCTTGCTGCAGTTCCATGTATGGAAATTTGCCACCAGGCAGCATCCTCTTCCAGATTTGCACAGAGTCAGGAATACCCCTGTGCGGTCCTCAGACCTCTTGGCTAACTCTTGGAGCAGAACCTCGGCTCCTCTAGGGCGAGTTAAACCTTCAGTAGGTGGCTGTGTGTGTGTGATAGCTGAGAAGGCATTGCTCGTGGGCAAGACGTGGCTCATCCCTTCCGCACTGGGATGTTTCAGAGCCAAACTAGTAGCAGAGGATCTGCACGCATGCAGTGGGCTGCACAGTGGTGAAGGAGGGCTGAAATACCTGCGTCCGCACGCTACGCTGGCATGATTTTTCTTTCTACATGTCCAGAAATATTTGAGCGATGAATTTCCTTGTTTTGCAGTAGTGTTTCACAGAGGAGCATTGGCTTACAGCGTCTGGTTTTCCATAAAGTCTTCCCGCTGTGCATACGAGACAGCTTTATTGCTGTTTGGATGTAGGGCTGGTGGAGCGAGGACTGTGCGTTTGTGGCTCAGGAAGGGTTTTGGTCTGGTATTTTCCAAATTCCTGAGACCTTCTCTTTAAATATGGCTATGTGTTATACAGTTGTCTGAAAACTAAGGGTTCTGCGCAGAGATGTCTGTTGACAGTGCTGCTGGTGAAATGTTAACCACCCTTTATTCTCTCTTTCCTGAAGCTTGTACAATGAGGACAGAAACCTGCTGCGTATTCGAGAGCGAGAGAGGCGGAATCAGGAGGCTCTGCAGGAGAGAGACAAGTTCAGTGAGAACGCCCCGCTCTTTGCCGAGCCCTACAAGGTAACAGTTGGGCCATGTCTGGAGGGCGAGGAGAAAGGAGGGTTGGGGCAGCAGAGCAGAGCCACGGCCTCTGCGCTAAATATGGTTGGCTTGAGTACAATATTAACAAAAGTAACATCCCATCCACTTCACTTAAATCAGCAGTGTGTGTTCATAAAGCTCTGCAGGTGGCAGTGTGCAGCACAGCCTTTGGGGTGGGCAGCTGCATTCGGGGGCCTCCTGTAGCCTGGAAGCTGCTGAGAGCAGTCTGATTCTCTTAGGAGAGACTGCCTGCAGAAACAAAATGAGCTTGCCTAACTGAAGTTGTGGTGATGCGTGGCAGTTAAAATCAGATCCTGAAGGGTGTCTCTTCTCGATCTCGATCTCTGGGGTTGTTTTTTTTCTGTGCTTTTTAAATTTCCCACTTTCTGTTCTTCTGTTTCAGACTAACAAAGAGGATGAGTTGTCAAGCCGTATTCAGAACATGCTGGGCAATTATGAGGAGGTCAAGGAGCTTATCAGCGCCAGGTGCCATCAGAATCTCATAGGAATACCAAAAAGCATCGCTCCTCTGATCCCTCAAGGAAAGCCTGATCGCCCGTTCTTCCCTGAAAAGACCAGCCATGCACCATCTGCATTCCACCATGCGAGCCGCCATCCACACATGGGACCTCCGGTTGTAGCTCCCCCCCCTCCAAGCCACTCCGTTCACTACCCAAAGGCACAATCACGAGCAGAACCAGCGTCAGGTTTGCACGCCAAGAGTCACAGCTTGTCCAGCGGCCGGAGCCAAGGTCAAGAACACGGTCACGGCGGGCAGGAAGGTCACACAGGTTCTCGCCACAAGAGAACCGAGAGGCGCGCTGTTGGTGAGGGTCGTGCTACCGAACTGCAGGCCTCTCTTCTGCAGCTTTCTCCATTGCTGTCACCTTTGTCTACTCCAGTGACGCCCCTGTCACCTCTACATTCCAGCCAGCATGTTAATTCCAGGTCACAGAACAGCAGCAAAAGTCATGGGCCGACCTACACTCAAACGAAATCACCTCAGGACCTAGTGGCAGGCTCACAGGAGAATGAAAGTCGGGACAGCTCAGCCGTTAACTTGGCTGGCACCACTCAGCCTTCCTCGCAGACCTTTCCCCCACCTTTGCCATCAAAAACCAGTGCAATGCAGCAGAAACCAACCGCCTACGTCAGGCCGATGGATGGCCAAGATCAGGCCCCAGTAGAGTCCCCGGAGCTCAAGCCTCTCCCAGAGGAGTACCATACAGAACCGTATGAGAAGATCTCAGATCTGAAGGCCAATGCCAAAGCCAAGTTATCCAAGCTGAAAATCCCTGCTGAGCCCATTGAGGTGAGTGCAGTGGTCGGGGGGCTTGGCTGGCGGGGTATTTTAAGCCGTGGGAGAGCAGGTCACTGAAGAACAGTTGCTGTTCTGTTGGCCGCTGGCAGCGCTGACGGTTTTGTGGTTAGAGAGGCTGCTTTCTATCGCTGTATCTCCGTGCAGGTGGGTAGAGGCCCCAAAAACTGGCAGAATATTGGGACAGCTGATCGTCTGGTGATTTCTACGGTCACCCCATAGGCTCAGGTTTTTGGGGTGCTGTGGTAAGTGACTCTGAGCACCCCAGAGTTCACCAAAGTCAGTCTGCAAGATCTCACCGTAGTGCGTCAGGCAAGAATGCAATGAAGAAACATGATGTAGATTTCTGCCAGAAAAATTTAGCCTAGTGTCCTCAGAAAACACATCACCATTCTGTTTTCTCCTTCTTCACATCCCTTTTGAGCACGTTTTGAAGGTTTAATTAAATCTTAGCACAGAGGAGGACGTCTCAATGATAAGAGCCCAGAAGTTCTGTAATATCTGGCATCGTGTGCTCTGCCCTTGCAGTCATTGTCATGAATTGCTGTTTTCCAGGCTGAGACATTGCAATAGGTTGCAGCAAGGCTGGGCACGGAGCGTGTGATTCAGAAGGTAATGCTGCCACTCGGGCCAGCAGGGGAAAACATCTGAGGATACAGATATTTGGTGTAGCTTTCTCTGCAAGTTCAGATGTTTGGAGATTATATGCGGTGTGTGCTAGAGACTGGCACACTTGAGCAGGGTTAGACTAGTCTGTTCTAGCTTTGGCTTCAGAGAAAAAGCCCAGAGCAGCTGTCAGAGTGGTTTGGCTTTGCTGACAGCGTTAGAAGGCATCTCGCACCTACATTTGGGCCCTGCCATGAAGTCACTGGGGTATGTTGTTTATGAGGCTGTGGGGAGACTTTCAGGGAAGGAGTGGCCGGAATCAGTCACTTCTTAACCAGGGGGTGCTTCCCCTTTCCGCTGTAATTGTTTAGAGACAGCAAGATCTCTCGTTGTACTCCATCTGGTTGCGCCTACCCCAAGGCCACCTATCTGATGTGTCACATGTGGTGGCGGACAAGTCTTGGGGTTCTGAGACACACTGTAGGATCAAGTGGCTTGCAGCCCACCCTTTGCAGCACTTTGAGAGCAGGAACAATATTGTTGCACGTGTTTTGGGACGCTTTACCATGCCTGTGTGTTACAGCACGTAGGAACCCACGGTGCTGACCTCAAGGTACCTGGGTGAGGAGACCTGCAGAGCTGCTTTTCAAGTTGTATTTTGCATTTGTAACAAAAAGGGGTAGGACGGGCGCGGTCTGCTTTTCATGAAAAAGAGTGTTGGGGGATGTTTTCATCAGCTGCAAGTAGCCGTAGGCAATTTCTTGTGGAATATGAGGGGAAGCTGGCAAAATGACATTGTCAAGAAGTTGTGAAAATAGTTTCATGCTGAGAGACAGCATTTGCTTCCAAGTAGATTGGGCATTGCACGTCATAACTCAAAAAGGACAGAGCAGCGAGGTCTGGGTTTCATTATTTGCTCGACCAGATATTTTACTCCTGGGGGGAGGAGTAAAGCAACGCACGGGGTCTTAGCTTCTTCACTACCCATTCTTCATTACCCGTTACCCCAAAGATAAAGGGTGTTTCTGGTTTTAAAGCTGTCTTTGTAAAGCCTGAGTTTTGTCTTGGTGTTGTCTTTTCTGTTGAGAAAGAGTTCTTACTTGTCAGAAATGAGACTTCCCTGCTCTCTCCCAGCTCTGGTTCCATTACTCTTTTTGTCTTACCTTCTTTCACATCCCATGCTTTGTATTATCATGTGTGTGTGGACGTGTCTGTTTGAATCTGAGCTCAGACAGGGCAGTGTTAGCTGCAATGCTGTCTGCTGAATGAAACCTCTCTGCTCACTTTCCATTAAGCATGTGGCTTTGATTCTAAATGCCTATCCCAAATCCTACAGCTGCCAGGGCTGTGCAGTGGCAGTACTGGGGCAGGAGTGCTATTCCATCTGTGGCAGGGTAAGAATATAGTAAAAAGGGAAGCAAAGCTAATGCAGAAAATGATTCTGCACAAGCCAAAACCCTGATTTCATTTATATGGTTGGACAACTGAGAAGTTGATAGATGACCCCTTGAGTAAATGTGCTGAATAACCCTCCCGTGGGGTAGGCTGTGACCTCTGCTGACTGTTTTCTGTGCACGGGCATTTGGAATAATGACTACAATAAGCTCTAGTAGAAAACCTGTGACTTCATTTTCTGCCTGTTTGAGCTTTGATTTACTTTTTTTTGTGTGTATGTGTGTTTTGCTGTTGTTTTTTTTTTTTTGTGATTAATGACACAGTTTTTCAATGTAAAGCCTGGAGAGTGAAGAGGGAAAAGGGTAGGATGGCACAGCTGGACAAGTCCGTGTGCTGGATGTGCAGTATGAGATAAGTGGCTTGGGGAGCAGTGGGCTGCCTTGCTTCCAGGGAACAGCAAGGTGTCTTAGGGGCTGGTGGGATCTTGGGAAGGCAAATCAGGAGATCCTTCGGCCAGAGGTTGGCCCTTGTATGATTTTGGTGAAGCGTGGCAGCGAGAAACGCTGCTGTTCTTCCCCCTTCCTCCCAGCAACTCGAAGCCTGGTTTTACACTTCTTCTTTATCCCCTTCAGCCCCAATTGTGCTGAACAGCCACATGCAGAGTACAGTTTTTCCCGTGATCTCCCCTGACATCACTTAGGAAGGCCATTTCTTTGACCACGTGGTTTGTGGTTAGTTGAATTTTGAAGGCGTGTGTCACCTGCAGCTGTGAATTCATTATCAACAGCTTCTGCTCGTGGCAGCAGGGATGAGTTCAGCCTTCCAGTCTGAATAGCCGAGCAGATTCGCTGTCAAGTGAATAAATCCACAGCAGATAACTGTGGTGACTCACTGTGCGTTCATATACAGAAGCTGAACAGCCTTTCCCCTCTCTTCCAAATAAAAAAACTTTGCTTTCAAACTTTATGCCTTTCTCTTCAAGGCAGCTGTCCAAATTTATTGTGAGAAGACTTTAAAAAAATAAATAAATAAAATAAAAAATAAAAAATACATCATGCGTGAAGCTTAAACATATCCGTTCTCTAAATGTGCCAAGTTTTACCTCTTCACAGCTCTTAAACAGAGATGCTTTTAAAGCCAGTCTCTCTTTCCATCTCTTCAGGAGAGCTGCAACACTACCAGAAACGCTCCTACTGCCTCCACTTGCAAAGGTGGAGATGCCTGGAAGGGAATTGGCTTGACAGCAGGGCCCAGAATCAGTGAGGCTGGTTTGAGAGAGAGTTTATAAATCCTAAAGCTTTATTCAGGGCACATTGTCTAAAGAGATTTGGCTTTGTTTTCCTCGCAGCTCTATTAACGTTAGCAGGTAGCTGCTTTATCTCCTGCGATGAAGCATCACGGGACCCACCTCTTTCACCTACAAACTGGGAAGTAAACTGGGAAGGAACTAGTTTAACAAACAAACAATGCTTAAAATAAAAAAAAACACATAAAGGTATGTGAAGTCTGTCTGGTAGTACTTCATTATCCTTGAGGCACAGATACACAGAAAGATCTCAGCTTTCCCAGTGGGATTGCTGTCGTTGAGCCCTGTTCACTTCAGCACAAATCTTTGAAGGGTCACCAGTTAAAATGTGAGCGTGGTATAGCATATCGTAGTGACTACATACCTAGTGAGACATTTAGATGACGAATAAAAAGTCCGTTTTAGGTGTTCAGTGACTTCTTTCCATGGCAACTGAACTCTTCCACTGACAGAAGTGGCCAGACAGTTGAGCCCTGCAGACTAGAAATAAATGTATTGTTTTAGTCCTGGATTAAGGTGCTATTCTTGTCTTTCCACCAACTGTATATTTACTTAACATTTATTAAATGGGGGAGTGGGAGAGGAAAGATTGATTTCCTTTCCCTTTTTTGACTCTCCTTGGTTTTGTGTGTTTGTTTTTTGCTTCACACCAGGAGAGAAGCCACAGGTTTTTAGTTAGGTGTCTCCCCTGCTGCCCTCTTCGTGGTCAGAAGTGTCATACGTGGCTTGAAATGGGCTTCCTTGGTTCACCAGGATTGTGTAAATTTGTCTTCTTGTTGGTGTGTGACTGCAAAACAAGCAGATCAAACATTAATGACAGTTTTTACTGCTGTTTTTTTAATGTTTACTTAAGGTCCTGAGTACAAAGAATGCTCTGGAAGAGCTGGAGGGTGAGGTTATGCGGGGCAAGGAGGCAGGTGTTTGGTTCAGAAGCCAAAAGGACATCTTGTATTGTTACTGCAGCTGAACCAGGCGCTGATGTTCAAAGCTCGTGTGCCAGACTGCAGAGGTCATAAATCAGCAGTGCTCGTTCATCTTCCTCTTACGCTTGGTGAAGGTGCACTCCGGTCACATCCAGCTCCCAATTCCCAGCTGCAAGGCTCTTCAGATCACAGATCCTTGCTTGTTCGCTTGGATCCAAGATCTGGCCTTGGCTCTTAGGCAGAATACCAAATATCAAGGGAATTGTGCTCGTTTTCTCTCCAGACCATGACAAACTTGTGCTGAAGCGAGCTAGCATGGTGTATTCATCGCCACCATGGTGGGGAATTGAGGTTTGCCACTGTGCTGATCTGCCTGTGAAGGGCTTGTGATCAGCCACCCTGGCTGGAATCAGCTGTGACTCCAACACAGCGTGTAGACCTTTGCCTTGCATAAAAGAGTGCTGCTTAAAAAAGGGGGGAAAAAGTAAAAACAACTGGAAACCCATGGTCCTCTGGGGTTTGCCAAGAAGCTGAAGTTAGGAAGAACTTGAGAGCATTTCCGTTTTTAATTAGCATTGTTTGTTGTGCAGCATGAAAGTAGTGCTCGTTAAATGCTGCGTATCTGAATAGCTGCTTTTTTTCAGTGATAACCCGTTTTAAGTCAGCAGCTGTGCATTAAGCAGTGAAATGCATATCCTGCAATTGTGGTTAAGAGAAATTCTCCAAACCTTCACCTGTACCATGGGTACTAATGCACACAGCTTTTCAGAACGCGAGTACACGAGTAAGGAAACATTCAGATGTAGTGCTGAGAAGGTGGTGTCAAAAGGGAACGGAGAAGTCTTTCCTCAAAGCACGCTGTTAACACGCTGTGGTAAGTACAGCAGGAGCTGCTACTGTGATTGTGACTGCCCAATGTTCTGAGTAATAAAAAAAATATATATATTTTTAAAGAAAAAGGTGATGCACAAAGCCTGAGGAGGGCTGGCAGCGGATGGCAGCCAAGCCTTCCAGACAGGCAACTTGCAAGCCAGCGCTGGTGGCAGGGGCTGCAAAGCGAAGGCAGCCCCCAGCATCCGGCTTCCCAAGCAGGGCAGAGATCTGCCCCAGAGGAGGAGTGGCGGTGCTGGCCTCAGCTGCTGCTCTGCCTGGTGCTCCAGCCTCCATCATCCTGCAGTTTTGTAAGGTCTCTGAGTGTGGGGGTACAAAAAGTCTTCATTTATTTTAAATGTGCTTCTTGGAAGAAAAAAAAAATCCCCCTGCTTAGACCATCCATGGTGCACTCCGTGTTAGACAGCCACTGGCAGATGATTTTCTTGCTCTTTCCGCCTGGGCTGGTAAGCTTGTTAAAATGAAAAGCTGAGAGCTGGCTTGTTTCTGACCTAGAAGATGTTTAATTGTGAGCTATGGACAAGGTGTCTTTAATTTGTGATTTATTTAATAATTCTTTCGGGGTTGGAAAAAGATTTTTCTTCTCTCTTGGACACGGCTGACTTCATCTATCCTCTGCGACCCAGGCTGCTGTGGTTGGGGCATATTTCAGAAACCCTTAGGGAAAACTTCACGCTTCAGCGCATCCTTGCAGTGGCAGCATGTTACTCTCTGCTAAAGCAAGATGGAAGAGGAAAAAAAAAAAAAAAGGATGAGCAGCTGGTTGGGTATGTCAGACTGCCTTCTGCTCTCTTCTTCTCTCCCCTGTGCCTCACCAAGCTTGCCCTGGGTTTCTCCACTGTTTTCTGCCCTACCCACTTTCCCCCTGATGCATGCCAGGAAGGTGCAAGGGCTGCATTTGTGGCACAGGTTTTTCAGTCTCCTCCAGCCACCACTAGCCCTGGATGTCACGAGGGGTGAGCACCAACCCTCAAACAAGGAGCCTTGCACCTGGATCTTCCCCGTGGCCCTCTGAGGCTCTCGGAGATGAGAGCGGGTGGATCCCTTTCTGATCTCGCGCTGCTTTCGTTGTTTTTATCCCCTCTTGTGGCTGAGCTCCCCAGCTCTGTCGCAGCTCCATCCAGGGGCATGGATCCTGCCCTGCGCTCCTCGGGCAGCTTCAGGAGAGGTGAGCAGGGCACGGGGTCAGGGCTGCACACAGCTTCTGTGCCTCTGAGTACCCAAACAACTCCTGGATTCCCTTGTTTTCTCTCTCCTGATGCGTGTGCACGTCCTTAGGAGGAATTGAGCCCGATCCCAGTGGACAGGGATCCACACAGCAGGCTGGTTTTTTGTGTTGTTTTTAAACCTAGCCAAAGCACGCAGAAGTAATTACACAAACAGCAAAAGCTACTTGTTGTATTTGATTTAATAGGTGAGTCCCACCGGATGCAAAAGACATTTTTTTCCCTTGTGTGCCTCTTCTCTGGAAGAAGCAGCACGCTTTATCCAGGCTGGAAATAAACCAGCAGAACAGCGCCCAAGCAGCTGCGGCAGCTCACGCAAAACCTCTTCGGCCAACCTGCCTGGAGATCTTACAGCTCTCCGCACCGTTTCTTGCGTGAGTGGAGAGTGCCGAAGGGACAGATGTTGCCAATTTGAACCGTACAGGGGGAAGGCGAGTATTGCTAAGCAACCGTGTGCTTGAGAGAGCGTTTTTCGGAGAGGAGCCAAGGGAGTTCTGCCTGGGAGCGCTCGCGGCTTCTTGTGGCTTGGTGCGAGGGAAGAGAAGAAAAGTTCTCTCCTGCCAGGGCCGCCGCCAGCACAAAAGGCACCGTGACCTGTCGGCACCGAGTAGGGCCAGCAAGGGGATGCACGAAGCCAGGACATCTCCCTTGCCATGCGGGAAGGCCCTACAAGATGTTCACAGGTAAGCGCGCCACACGACGCCCGGCGCTGGCCACGGGGACCTCGGGGCGGGCTGGCAGCAGCTCCTGGAGCCCCCGAAGGAAGGGCGGAGGGGCTCTCACCCATGGCCAGCTGGAAAACCCTGCGTCTGGCTGCTCCCCTGCATGGCCAAGTGGTGCTGGGAAGGCAGGCAGCGGGGGCTGCGCTCTTCCTGGCCGTCCCCTGACTCTATCAGTGTGTTGGTTAGGAAGGAGCATTCAGAAAGCTGTTCTTGCCCTGACGTCCTGCTCAGCACAGGACGGCTGCTGGTGGTTGTACCTCTCTTTTTTTGCCTCTGTGAGGGGTCAAAGTTTCAGGTCTCATGGTTCATTTTGACTGATGTCTACTGATGTCGCTGCCTGAATCATTTTTAGTATTTCCTCCCCGCCTTCCCAAGCTGGAGCTGCTAGTTTTCATCATCTTACTGATGATACTTTGACAATTAAGTTGTATCTTACTGTTCTTAGCAGCAGAATATTTTAACTCCCAGCTGGAAAAGGTGATGTTCCTGCCTTTTCCATCTTCTGCTTTCCAGCTTACTCGTTTCACTTTCTATACCACGTTAGCAGGTTTCCATTTTTCCTGTGCGTTTGGTCAGACGTTTATGAATGTCCTCAGACATCAAGGTGCTCTTTTCATCTGTGGCCAAGTGTGGCAGATACTGCCCGATGAGGTGACATCTCCATCCTGCTCTGAGCAGAAGGGCCGGCTGGGTTTCCCAGCCAGGCTCTGCCCTCAGCCTGGCCACCTTTGCACGTCCCCAGCCACACAGAGGACAGGCTGCAGCCGCCTTGCCCTTCAGACCCGAAAAGAGCTTGATGCTGCAAAGGAGGTGTCTCCTGCCCCACGGCCAGCTTGGCTTAGCAGAAGGCATTGCCACTTGTTGTGAGGCTTGCTTCTCCAGGCTCCTGTATTTATTAATCCCTTTCTGCCAGTTCCTAGCATGGAGCTCTTCCTGAATCGCAGGAGGGAAGGGCCAGCCTGATGTTTGCCTTGGCCGCTAAGGAAAGGGGCTGATTGTTAACCCGTTGGTCAGCTGCAGAATTAGCAAATGGTGAAACTTCAGCCAAGCTTCCCCTCGCAGATATTTGGGCTTGGGTGGCTGGTCCAGGCGTGCGCTTTGCTCTCATGAAGGCTGAGTAGCTCAGATACTGCCACAGCCAGAAACGTGTTCTTGACTTGCTTGTTAAGCTTCGTTAAGCCAAAAGAAAAATATGGTCAGCATTCAGTTTTTCTAAAACTCTGGTGGGTATTTCACATTTTCAGAGGATCATTCTTCCTCTTTGGCTGCTTAAATTTAGAGTGGATAGGGACAACACAGCAATGCTGCTCCCTTACCTTGAGAGATGTTCAGAGAGCTGGGTGTCTCTATCAGCAGGGCTTCTACAAGACAGCTTCCCTCTGGAATCAGAACCTAAACTCAAATATTTGTTTTAATGCATGTTGAATTTGATAAACAACAACAACAAAAAAAGAGCAGTTCCTCAAGTTTAGAGACCAAACCCATGTAGATGTAGAAAGTTTTGAGTGAGTACTCTGCAATGATTTTTAAGGCTGATCGCTGTCAGTATTTACAAGTATTTTCCGTGTCCCTAGCATGAAAACACTGGCTTGGTGGCTGCACATTTGAAGAGTCTATTGTAAAGCAAACAATGTGTGGAATGATGCCGTGTTAGCACTGCACATATATTTCTTTCAAAGCCTGTAGTTCAAGATGCTCGCTACTTGAAGAGCATTTTTTTCCCTTGCGTAAGAACCTGGGATTTTTACGATGTGCCCTCAGCGCGCTGCGTTTTGAATGGCAGTGGTTTGCGAGGAATGCTATGGGGTTGGGAAAACGGGGCAAACCGACTTCGCGGGAGACAAAGCTGAGTCAAATTTGAAGACTTCCAGCCTTCACCTCCTTTGAAAAGGCATCTTTGGGTTTCTTTAGCCAGCCTGTCGGCTCCTTGCAGTTCAGACTACATTGTAGCTCAGGCTGGGTTGGATGCCATCTGTTCAAGGCGGAAGGTGTGCTTTTGCAGCTTGAATGTTTTCCCTTGAAGGAGGCACAGTGCTAAAGGTTCTCCTGTAGCTTGTCGGTCCTCAGCTGTGCCCCACTGGCTGGACATGCGGAAGGAATATATTCTGTGCTGTGTGATCTTGTCTGGTCAAGAGGAATATATTCCAGGGTTGCAAGTAAGTCTCATCGTTTGCTGTCCACTGAAGTTGCTGCAGGGAAAGACACAAAAAAACTTTTCCTTCGGCAGAATTTGGCTGGTGTCTTGGTGATCCATGCCGCAGCCACCTCCCCTCGGCGGGGTTTTCATTACAAGGCAGTCCGAGTGATTAAAATAAACGGAGAAGCTGCTTCTCCCCTCCAGAGAAGATGGGAGGGGACAGGAGCAAACAGCTGCCTTTCTCCTGTCTTCTCAGCTTTGGTTTCTGGCCTCACCATACTGCTGATGCACCCAGCAGCCTCCTGTCCTGCCTGGAAAGGTTCTGGGCGTGGGGAGGACACCCCCGTACCTCCTGGGCAGGCACGCTGCCGAGCACACAAAGCTGTGTGCAGAGGAGGGGATGAAGGTGCCAACAGGACAGGCTTCGAGCCTTCTGTTGCAAGGCTGGGGAGCTTTCTGGGACGTGTGTCTAATATTCCTCTCAGGGAGACGACCTTTCCTCTGAGCGTACGTGACTTCAAGTCGTGTTACCGACAATAAGGCGCTCTTCTCCCTCGACTCCAAAACATGCAGCGTAGAAATGCGCTGTTTGCTTTCGGGTCAGTTGTAAAACAATGGCGAAAGTTGCCTCGACAAGCAAAAGGAAATCCTGCTATTTCTTTCCCACAGGTTGAGTCCCTTGGTTTGGAAGCACTTGAAAATATTCCTTAATTATTTTTTTTTCCCTGAGTTTTAAAAATAGCACCTAGGCTGTTTCTCAGCAAAGAGATCTGTTCATGTAAGGAGAGAGGTGAAACCTGTCTGCTCATCTGTTCCCTTGATGGTTTTAACAAATATCATTACTGCCGTCGTGCCTTTGCTGAACTCAAGTGAAGATCAGAATTTGCTGTCAAATGCTGTCTGGAGCCGACAGCAAAGATGTGTTTGCTTTTAAGAGCATAATTCCTGCTGACTTTGACCAAAACATGGACTCTTAAACAGTTATATCCTGTTAGCAAGTGAAGCTGGAGCTACTGGGAAATTCAAAACCTTGGGAATACATAGCCCGTCATTTGAATTTCTGAACTCATGCTCCTTACTCAGTCACAACACATGCCAACAGAGCACGTGTGCAGATTTGCCTCATTTATTCATCTGACAAATACCGTCAACAACAAACTGCCCCTGGTCCAAGTTCTGTTTTCACAGAATCACCTAGAAGAGACCTCCAAGATCCCCTAGTCCAACCTCTGACCTAGCACTAACCAGTCCTCCACTAAACCGTATCACTAAGCTGTACATCTAAACTTCTTTTAAAGACCTCCAGCTTGCTCAGCTTTTTCTCCATCAACGGCAGCGAGCAACATTTTGCTGGAGCCAGGCTGCTCAAAATAGTGTAACAAGTATCTCTAATGGCATGAATTGCAGCAAGGGGGGATTGGAAGGGAAAAATACTCCAAGTCATGACTTGCAGTTCCTGTACAAGGGGTTTCCATACCGTCAACACTTAGCTGAAAGACACCTTGTTTTCCTTCTGGAGACGTCAAGGGGACACTAATTAACTAATGAAATCATCAGCCTTGGCTGGAGTTCTGTTCTGCATGGCTGTACGCAGGCTCTGCTGCCCTGCTTACTTTTGATGTTTTGTTTATTTGGGTTTCAGCTGGAGTATTGTTAGGGCAGGGCTAATAGGGCTGCAGGACTTCCTTCCAGCAGCTCACGATTTGGGAAGGTCCTTTATTAAAATGTATCTGCACAAAGCGCTGTGCTCCTTCAGACAAAGGAATATGAACCAGAGGCTTTTTCCTTGTCAAGAAGCAGCTGCTTATAAAATTGGTTTTCTGTTTCAGTTTCCTCTCCATTTCTTCTTGTACCTTTTTTGTTGTGGTTGTCCTATTTTTGCTGAACTCAAGCGAGCTTCCTTCCGTCCTTAAAAACGACGAGTCTTGTGGTAATTCTTCACCTGCTGTGAAAATTAATCCTGGTCCTGGGCAACCTGCAGAGAAAACTGCCTTGCCTTCTTGTGGCGTTGCCTGCCTCTGACAGCCCTTCCCCGAATTTCCTAGAGCATTCAAGCTGCTGTGACAGGGACCCCGCTGGCAGGTACTGTCTGTATGTTATTTTACAGTAGTAATGAAACCCAGGGCAATGTGCCCATAACAAAATGGTGTTTAAAACCTGCGGCTGTCAGGTTTGGAGCCAGTCGTTAGGGATATATTTAACTGGGTCAAATTCGAGGCTTTAAACAAATCACATCAACAAAGATTTCACGTTAGATAATACCAGCTCCTGTTTGACTCTAAGTTAATGAAATAAACGAGCTTACTAGAGAAATAGCATTAGGGAAAACCTAAATTTACACAAATATTCCCACCCTGAAGTCAGGGAAGGGGTGGTTGTATTCTTAAACTGCTGCTTGTTTCTAGGTCTGTCTGCACAGTCTGATTTGTTACTGACTTACCAGAGCTCATAGGAAAGAGCGTAAAGACTTAATCATCTCAGCAAGTTTTAGGTCAGATTACATATTTTTCCTTTTCAAATTTCCACTACTTGGGGAAAAACGAACAAACAAAAACAACACAAAAGAAAACCAACCAACCAACCCAAACCTTACGATCTGAGAACTTGAAAGAAATCAGAGGAAAATCTACCTTCCTGCACCGCTTGTCTTTGGTGCAGCTTTGTTGCTTTTATTAGCCCTTCATCAGCACCACAGGTTCCCATGTGCAGTCAGTTCTCCTATGGTTTGCAGCGGTCTCTTTTTTTCTTTTTTTTTTCCTTTTTTTTTTTTTGGTTGAGTATCGGAGGGGCAGGTGCTGATAAAACATGCAGGGGGGAAACAAGTGTGGTTTTACGCCTCGGAGAGCTCCTGAGGGTGGCGAGTTTCGTAAGCGTGTCCTGCACTTCTAAGGCATCGCTTGCTTTTGTTTCCCATCTGCCGAGCTGCAAACAATTAAAGAAATCCAATCCATGCTTGAGAACTGAGGCAAAAACAATGCTTTGGACTGGGTTAGTGCATGCAAGAGAAGAACATGCAGTGTCGTGGCACCTAGTTGCATGCTTTCTAGGGAACAGGAAATGAGCAGGTAGCAAAACATACACTGCAGGGGAGGATATCTTTCCAAAAAGCTGAAATAGCCAGTTCATCTTTTTTTTTTAATAGTTACTTTCAAGTTATGCAGTATGAGATGCAGCGAAAGAGGCACTCCAGGCTTGAAGAACACCCAGACCTGTAACACTTCTTCCACCGGAGCTCCCAGGAATTTTAGCACTGCAGGAACAGGGTGAAGCCAGGAATTTTGTGCTTCCAGAGGAGATTTGGACCTCAGGTGTAGTCAGCTCTGGATTCCATGGTTTTACTTAATACTGAAATTGTGTAAAATGGAGATTTTGTTTCTGACAGGTGTGAGCTGAGTGCTAGCATGAGCTGTCCTTCCCCCTTGCTTGTACCCCTTCTGGTATTCACCTGGTGCTGTGGCAAGGTGGTTCAAGGAGCTGAGTCACCAGAAAGAGAAAGCCACCAGAGAAAGAAAAAGCAGAAGAGCCAATGGTTGTCTGCCAGGTTGACATATAAAATGTTTGTTGTACAGGCCGTATTTAATTGCTGGATGAGGCTGTGCGAGAGGAATCGCAAAGTAAAAAAAAAAAAAAAAAAAAAAAAAAAAAAAAAAAAGCTTGCAGGTATGATAACCTTGTTAGCATTGTTGTCTAATTAATCTCATTTTCATTTCTGTTTGCCCCCTGTTTCTAGTGTGTCATAATAGTAGTTACTCATGATAGGAAAATGATGTCAAATTCAGGAGATACTCTGTGAAGGGGTGTTTAAGAACATATCTATAAAATAAAGCCATAGGTGACAGAGTTAGGCCGGCAGGGCTAGGGGAGTGATCGTCCCCCTGTACTCGGCTCTGGCGAGGCCGCACCTCGAGTACTGTGTTCAGTTTTGGGCCCCTCGCTACAAGAAGGACATGGAGGTGCTCGAAAGAGTCCAGAGAAGGGCGACGAAGCTGGTGAGGGGCCTGGAGAACAAGTCCTACGAGGAGCGGCTGAGGGAGCTGGGCTTGTTCAGCCTGGAGAAGAGGAGGCTCAGGGGTGACCTTATCGCTCTCTATAGGTACCTTAATGGAGGCTGTAGCGAGGTGGGGGTTGGCCTGTTCTCCCACGTGCCTGGTGACAGGACGAGGGGGAATGGGCTAAAGTTGTGCCAGGGGAGTTTTAGGTTAGATGTTAGGAAGAGCTTCTTTACTGAAAGGGTTGTGAGGCATTGGAACAGGCTGCCCAGGGAAGTGGTGGAGTCACCATCCCTGGAGGTCTTGAAAAGACGTTTAGATGTAGAGCTTAGGGATATGGTTTAGTTGAGGGCTGGTCAGTGTTAGGTCAGAGGTTGGACTCGGTGATCTTTGAGGTCTCTTCCAACCTGGACGATTCTGTGATTCTGTGAGTTGAGAGAAGTCACCTTTTGGCATCTGAAGCAAGGGCTTCCCATGCGTCAGACGCTACGGGCATCGGTAAGTGCCTGAACGCAAGAGGTCTGCTGAACAAATGTGCTCCGTCTGCAGCAGAACAGAAACATCTTTTAACAACATGTTCTATGGCCACCCATGCCGACTGCGTGCTGACAGCGGTGCCTGCTCTACAGTAAGAGATGCTCATCACGTGTGTGTTCGCACTGTCTTCGTAGCTGTTCTGCTACATGCTTTACAAGCAGATTAATAGGTGTTACTGCTTCAGCTTTCCCTGAAAGCAGCTGTGTCGCCACATCCTCTAAAAAACATGGATGGAGCAAACCAGGTTTGAGATCCTCACTGCTGCCTGTGTCTGATAGATGCATTTCAGCCTGTTTTGTGAGACAGAGCACTTAGGCACCCTTGGAGGATAATCTGCTCAGTGTCTGATGTTCCTCACAGTCATGTGAGAAAATCTGCACAAAGTTGTGCTTGCACTTGTTCCGAGCAGCAAGGTAATGCAAGCTCAAATTGTGGCAGGCTTTGTCAGTACGCTGCAAAATGTTTCTGTATTTCGTAATCAAGGTTGGTAGGAGATTGTTTACAAACATGCATCGTCTCCATTGTTGGATGGCTTCTCTTGGAAGCTGTGTGCGTGCAGCTCGTGAATAACTATAGAGTGGAAAGGGGGGATTTTAACTGCCCAGAAGTGTTCTGCTGCTGCTGAAATTAAGTTAACGTGCTGTCCCTTGGCGTGACTTGAGCATGAGTAGAGGAGTCTGTCTGCCCATGTGCACCGTCTCCTCCTGCTCTGAGCCAGTTGTGCAACGCAGGTGAGGCGAGGACACTCCAGCAGGTTTTGCTCCAGGTTTGTCCTACTTCTTGTTTTCAAACAAACCCTTCCTGCAGATGCGATTTTGTGATCTTTGCTACGTTCAGACAGTGAAAGTCCACGCAGTTGACATGGAAAAAACAAATGGCAAGGTAAATGTTTCTGTTAAAATATAGGCTTAAATGGGAAGAAGCTGTAAATGTGGACTCTGTTTTGGTTCTTAGCATTAGCATGTGGCTAATCAGGGCATCAGAGAGAGCTCCAGAAGGGCCATGGCATGCACAGCATCTCTGTGCATCAGCTGGTAGCTCAAGCAGTCTCAGGTCTGGTTTTGTGCGGCTCTTTGTGTCCCCAAGTCTCTGTTCACCTCACTTGAATGTGCCTGAGCCCTGCTGGCCTCAGGGCACGAGCAGAGCTCTGTGCTCATGAAAGAGTGCAGTTTTTGGAGTGGCTCGTGGGGGGGAGACCTGGAAATAAATCAGAGTAGGTCCTTGCAGAACTCCTGGGGCCTTTGTGGGGCTGCAGGAAATTGCTCTGGCTGCCATCCTGAAGTCCCTTTCAGCTCAGGACCACAGAGGTGCTGAACCCTTCAGCAGCTGCTCTTGTTTGACTTGTAATGGGCACACCTAAATCCCATCACGTAGTCAAAGCAGCGGATTATCTGCTGCCCTGGTACGTATGGGGAGAGGATTCTGCAAAGGTGCTATAAACACTAATCGGTTTTTAAACTTAATTTAGCTTCTCCCCCTCCTTTTGCATAAGGCAAGCTACTTTATATGCAGCTGAATGTGTTAAATTACAGGAGACTGGCATATAACCTCATTGGTGGAGGAATTATGCTATAGAGCAAAGCAGAATACTCTTAATTTCAGTTCCCACTGATCTTGGGTGAGTAAGGTCAGCAGCAGCCCTGCGTGCGTGATTTTCTGAAGAGAAGTCAAATCCTTGGCAGATGAGTACTGTTCCACGAGGGCTTCGTGTGCACAAAGGCAAATGAGGATGCAGGGCAAAAGGGTTCCTCACCTGCTGTTTCCCCTGTGGTGTAGCGTATGGAAAACAGTTGAGAGTCCTTCATGTGCGAGCACTGAGTGTCACGATTGCACTGTCACGATTGTCCTTCCTGTGTGTCACGATTGCACTGTTTTTTAAACATCAATATCTTAATGGCGATTGATGCTGACATGAGTCCAACAGCTGGGATTCAAGCTCTAGGTGCACAATAACCTCTATTTAAAAACCACCTCTACTTTGCCTTCTCTAAGCTTAGGGGTTTAGTTTCTTGTTTGGCTGAGTGCACATGGCTGCGTAGAAGTAAGGAGGCAAGTCCCAAAATGAGGAGAATCCCAGCACTGTTTAATAAGCTCTGTTTCTCTTTACATGATTTCTTCAGGAAATGCTGTTTGAAGACTTTCTTTTTCAAATTTCTTAGAATATGGCTTCTGCTAAATACTTGAAAACAGCAAGCTTTGTAGAGGCAAGTTATTATCTGCCCTTCTGATGGCCTTTTACTTCTTGGTAGCTTTTTTTGATTAATGTGTTTCCATGAAGCGTATAGAACCAAGGGTGAGCAAATGTTTGCTGAATTTATCTGCCCAGTGTCAGTTGGTAAAACTGAAACAAACTCACACTTCTTCCTCTTTTTTTGTTGTAGCAAACCTTCCCCAGTGATGTCCAGTGCGTTGAAGAAATCCTGAAGGTAGGTGCTCTTAAATACCACATCTTGTGTTTCCTTACATTTCGCTTGCATTAAAATAACATGTAGGGGGGAAATACTGCTCTGCTTCTTTTTTATCACCTGGTGTTGCAATCACCAGAAGCACGTCCTTGGGTATGCTGCAGAGAAGCATGCAGTCCAAGAGGAAGACGGGCACGTCCCCTGAACCAGCCAGAGCTGCTCCTCGGCCAGGCCAGGGGGCTGCTGTTAAATGTTTCTGAGACACTGACACAACCCAAAGGAAGCGTGCACACACGCCTGAAGAGATGTAGAGCAGTATATTGAGGGGTTTGCTGTCTTTTTTAAGATTGCACAGCTAGAGTGTAGAGAGCAGTGAGCTGAGCAGTGGAAGGGGAGAAACGAGAAGACGAGGAGGGTGATAATTACACGACCAGATGGTTACACAGGTTACTTGAAGGCTGTTTCCAGTTCTTGCACAAAATCCTCCTAGATTTATCCAATCCCTGCTTCTAGAGCCAAAGGTAGCCAGATGGAATCACTTCCCTGTAAATTTTCATGTTCTGTGCTATTCCTAATTGATAAGGAAACTGGAGCCGCTTGTGAGCTTTTGTGCCTTGACGAAAACAGGTGCCTCAAAATTACAGCCCAGTAGAGATGTTCACGCCGACAGCAGTGCCAGCCGAGCACAGGCACTGAGGCTGGTCCTACCCAGCCAGCCCTGCCCCATGGTGCCCTGCCCTGCTCTGCTCATGCATGTGCTGTCACCGAGCCCAGAACCTGCACTCTGAAAAAGCGCACAGCTGCTCCTGTGCAGATTTTGTTTGCTTTTCCTTTTATTATTTCCTGAGCTGTAATGCCGAGGCCAAATGCTGCAAACGCAGTAGGCGCTTAGCTCTGCGAGCTGCGCTGAGATGGCTGCTGCTTGGGCAGTGCGAGTGTGCTTGCAGAGGGGGGCAAGTGCCCCCTGTGGGGCAGGTGCTGCATCCCAAGGATGGGTTCTCACTGCGGTGCTGTCTCTAAGGTCTGCAGTCCAGCCTACAAGGACTTTAGGTAGATACGAGTCTTAAGCTTAAAACTTCACTGCAAGTATCAGCAAAAATACCCTAATCCACTTTTCTCCATCTCCTTCCAGGAAATGACCCACTCATGGCCACCTCCTCTGACAGCTATTCATACACCTAGTACGGCAGAGCCCTCAAAATTTCCATTTCCAGCAAAGGTAAAACAGCCTCTTTTTGCCAGACCTTTTGATGTATTAAAGACAGCTTTCCAGCTTGCGTGCGCATTCATCTAATTTTTGACCCTGCCCCTTTCTTAGATAAAGGCTGTCAGGAGAGATTATCTTTTGAAGAAGTCAGATAAACGAAAGCACAGTGGATCTCACATTACATAACTGCTGCGTGAAATGCATAATTTTACCAAGAATTAGATCAGATGGTGCTTATGAGTAATTATTTCTGAGTGAGCTATGCGGTAGTGTGATTATCTTTTACCTTTTTTTTTTTTTTTTTTTTAGCAAGCTTTCTATTTTTAGAGTTGTAAGATGTTTGAGCCAGAGAGAAGGGATGAATGAGTGCTGTTTAGATGACATAGATGTTTGTTCAAACTGTGGACTCCAAATGTGACTCCAAATGTTTGCAGAAACATTTTAAGCATCTCTGTTGCAGCACAAAAAAAGTTTTAATCTTTATTTTCAAGAAAAATATTTGTTGACTGCATTAAAGAGAAATACTTGGAAGCTCTGTCAAAATTTTCTATATTCCTTCAAAAAGGCACATACTGCTCGTTTGCCAGCAGCACATTTTTGGTGGCAGTAGCACATCATGTTTGTGCTAAACTGTCAGAGCAGCCTAAACTCTTAAGACAATTCAAAGGCAAGCTTTGGTTAGGTTGACTTTTATCACAATAAGTAACACGTTGAAAACACATCACTAACATGCAGCTATTGAGAGAGGGCTGGTGTATTTTATTCTCAACTTTTCACTTTGTCCTTTCTTTGCAGGAATCACAGCACGTTGGATCTGTAGCACAGAATCAGAGTAAGTAGAAATCCAAAGAACACGCAGCAATGTCTGTATGAGCTCACAGATAACTTTGTGTGTTGTGTGTGCGAGATTGATGAGAAATATCAAATGTTTACATTGATTAAGGAGCACAATTTCCTGGGCTTGGTTGAACACTGAAGAATTTAGATAATGCCTCAGAGATTGTGTACGTTCCTTACTTGGAAAGTAAAGCAGCAGTTCAGCAGAGAACAAGCAGTGTTTTGTTAGGAAATCCCATTTAGGATGATGAATAATCTCACTGGCAAAGGATTACATCCTGTAAGAGAGTGACTTTCTATTTGTGACACCCAGAGACCATAGGGTAAAATACAGTTCATGTGAGGCAAGTAAAAAGAACTGATTTGTTTTTGATTTGCAGAACAGTATGACGCACCTTCAAAAACGTTGCCTAGTTCTCAACCAAGAACATCGTAAGTAACCAGACTCAATTCCCATGCTCTACTGTGCAGTTACTTAAAAGAATCTGTAATGAATTAAAATATGCCTTACTTGATGTTTCTGAAGATTAAAGTTTATTAGTTCAGTTTTTCTCTGAGAATTTCATTGGAGGAAACTTACAGCCACAGCAATATTGCTGGTTCATGTTTATGGTTACTGTGTTAAAAAAAGCAAAACACCACAAACACGAAACCACACAACTTAATATACCAAGTGGAGTGGGTTTTGCTCTGTTAATCTGTGGCTACTTAATACCTTGTCACACAGTGTGTGCATTAATCATGCATTAAACTGACATAACTTAGAAACAAACTGAATCTGATCCATTTAGCATACCATTTTGAATTTGTGAAGGTTAGTAAAGCTATGCTTACAAAATTTGTGAAAACTCGCACATCGTATAGAAATCATGGGGTATATTTTTTTTCAGTTGTCCAAGGGAAAGTTCCTGAGAAGTGTTGTTCTTTTCTTTTTTTTTTTTTTTTTTTTTTTTTTTTAATTTTATTTAAACCCTCCACCCCTCCAAAAAAACTACCTTCATGTGAAGTTTCTAAAAACCTCAATTTACATCATCTAATCAAGTTAGCAAGGTGCAAAGTGGGGTCCTGGATTTTTTTTTAATGTTGTTTACATATTTCTTCTTTTGTCTCTTTGTGTCTCTTCTTTCCCTTATTATTTTATGGTTTCTCTGAGAAGGCTTCTCAGAACTGGAGTCCCAGATCTTTGTGCATAATCTTGGCAACAGTTTTACAGAGGCAGGGAGGAAATGCCAGCTAATACTTGTATTGCTTCAACACCAAGTTGTAAGTTGGTGGGAAAGATCCATAATGACAATAAAAAAAAACTTGGCAGAGTCCTGGTAGGTTCAAGTGGTTGTCTATTAATTAGGTTAATCACAGGAATTTCTTGCAAGTAGTTTTGTGTGGGCTGACTTTGAGTCTTTCAGGATTAACCTGGCCAGATGGCAGCATTGATAGGTTCTGAGCCCTGAATAATAGAAACCTTTCCACGTCCAGGAGGCTAAGTGGTCTGTGTGCGAGTCAATCGCCCAGGCATTAAATGCCTGTCAGCTCAGTGATAAAGAGCTCGTTTTGCTTCACACTGTATCCTTCCAGGGAAGGCTGCAAACTGCAGGCTACAAAGCTTATACTTTTTTTTTTTTTAAACTTATAATGAATAATTCAATTAAAAATAAAGAAAACCTGGGAAGGGCACAAGCAAGAGCTCTCCTCCTCAGCTGAGCTGCAGGATTTTGTGTTCAGGCTTTTCATTCAAGCCTTCTTGACCTGACCGGTCTCCAAAGGGCAGCCAGAACCTTCCTGCTGCTGGTTTCTGCTAGCATCTCACTGAGCCTCTGCGTTTAGGGATTTCATTTGAACTAAGACAAACACAAGCCCTCTGGGGCCAGCTGGGCGGAAGGCACAAGGCAGCTCAAGCCCCGTCCCTGAGTGTTGGTTGCCTTCATGGCAGGTCCTCCTTGGGGATAAAGGGAACCTCAGTTTGCTGATGTCCATCAGTGAATGTCTTTCCCTTCGTGGTGATTTTTATTAGCATCTCGGAGCCAGCTCTCATTTACCGTGGCCATACGACAGAGGCAGTTGAAGGCAGAGGAACAGAGCAGCTTAGGCTGACATCCTAAGCGGACTGAACCGAGGTTTGCCCAAGGACTTGGCCTGCGTTTTCCCCTTGAAGCGATGCATTCCTTCTTTTTGTCTCCTTTTTGTTCTCCTTTGCCAAACAGGGCTTTCTTTGCTCTTCAGAAGCCACATGACCCTCAGAAAACTCAGCTGCCGATAGTAGCTCATGTTACCAAGTGTGGCTGGCTGAACACAAACAGCATTTGTGCTGTGCTGCTTAATTAGAGGTTGAAATCCCTGGGCATCTGTGTGCCCAAATTAAGCATCCAGCATCCCCGAGCAGGCACAGGTTCCCAGATGGCTTTCCTTCTTGGATGCAGCCCCCAGGTCAGCTCCTGGCCGTGCTGGAATGGGAGCAACCCTCCTGCTCATGGGGGAGATGCCAGCCTCTGCCTCTGCGATGCATCCTCCGCACGGCCAGCAGAGAGGGGCCTGCCTGTGCCTTCAGCGGAGCTGCTGGGCAAGCTGCACTGATTTTAGTGCCACTCATCTCACGAAAAGAGCTCTTTATAAATAGATTCACAGGGATATTGACGGTGTGTGCATAAGCTGCGGGTCCTGCAAATGAAAACTTAGCATCTTTGAAGCGCTGAGCTAATTAAAGATGATTAGGGCAGATTTATCTTCTTTAAGTAGGCTATTTAGCAATTTGTTGAAACCTTGTTTTGGGGAAACTGGCTTTGTCTAGCCATGCAGAAGTGTGACTCATAAAGTTTTCATGTTCCTCCTTGATACTAAATTGAATTTAAGTGGTAGCAATGTTCTTCCATGATCCTAAATTGAAGTTAAGTGGTTGCAATGTTCTCACACTGTGCTTTACTTACCAGCAGCTCAGGTGAAAAAGGCAGTCCTTTTGGGTAGAAACAGTTAAATCAGATTTAAAGGACAATCTACGTAGCACTGCCTAGCGTATCCTTTAGCCTCTAAAGGAAATGCCTCTGTAGGCCAGAGTGCTTAAGGTAAAACAAAACAAAACCCCGGAAAAACTTCGGGGACATTTTCACATCCCTGGAAGTGTGTTTAAATTGCAGGGCAGAGCAGCTTTGGCTCCAGCCGAAGCCAGTGTGTGCACGTTGCTGCGGGCTGCATGGCGTTTGCCTTCAGTAGGAGATGGAGGGGGGGTTGTTTGCCACAGCCGTGTCTCGTAGCGCTTCCCTCCAGTGTTTACTCTAAAAGCAGAGGCTCCAGGTGGTGTCCACAGGGAAGGTGTTTGAGGAAATGAGGTGGTGGAGGCTGGGAGATGGAAGAGGACAGCCACGAGGGAATGGCGAAGTCAAAATGCCTGAACAAAGAAAGCACGTAGGTGACGGCAGGCAGAGCCCTTATGGCACCAAGAGCCTTTTCTGCATCGGTGCGAGGTAGCACGGGGTTTTGGGGCTGGTAACAGCTCAGGAGGCAGGGCTGTGCAGGATGGTGCGCCCTGCTGTGGGCACGGGAGGCCTCTGGGCCTTCTGGGTGCCGTCCTGCTACAGGTACAAGAGCGTGGGTCCCAAGCTCAGTCTTTAGCAAACTCTGACTCAGAAGCGTGTCACGTAGAAATGTACCCTTCTGAAGGCAGGTTTTTTCCTGTGAGCTGTATGCTAGCAGCCCCGTGAACGTGTTTCAACAAAAGGTCTCGTAACTGGAAAAACAACGTCAGCAGCAACAAAATACACTGCTGGTGCTGCAGGGGGAGTAGTCAGAGTTCAGGGAAAGGGAAGGCAGGAGAACTCAATTTGTCTCTTATTACTTGGACACCCTGACCTTTAACTCATCTTTACATTCTGCCCTGAGTTTTGAGGGATTTATGACTTGAAAGTAAAATGCCTGAAGAAGAGATGCTGTCTCATCAGAGTCAGCAGTCAGCGTCCAGAGCTGCCAACCCTGGTGTCTTGGGAAGGAAACTGTACCAAAGTATGCATCTTGCCAAAATGAGAATGTACCCTAGGATAGCAAATTTTGACTAGCTTCAAAGATGTAAATAAAAAGATAAGGATTAGATAAGAAGACTTTTTACAGGGAGGAAAGCATTCCCATTTCCTCGTCTTCCAAACCAAGAGCCTGACAGTGTAACAAACAGCAAGCACGTGGGAAAGGGAAACAGCCCCTCACCCAAACCCCATACAGGAAAAATGAAAAAGCAAGGAAAAAAATCAAACCTGGCAACATCCCTAGTACAAGATTAATTTGGATGGCTGAAGTTTTCCAGCTTGATAGTGCAAGCAGATGGGATGACGGCAATGTAGGAAGACAGCAGTTCAGACATGCAGCGTGTAATTCAGTAAGAGAGTCTGTATTGGAGTGTTGTTTTGCAAAGGGACTAGAGGTTTGGGGTTTTCTCATTCGTGGATATTCAGCTTCAGGCAACGCGTCCTGATTTTCTAGTGAGGATGTAGAGCACTGCATGGAGAGCAGTTAATTCTGGAGGGCAGCACGCTCGGTTTGCAGTCACACAAGTGTTAGAATCTCAACTTGCTTGTAAACCAAAATAAAAGTGTGTGGTTTTAGGCATTTGAAATTGTCTTTTCAAGGGACTTCGGCAGTAGTGTTTTGATGTTCCTTTTCTTGGAGGCATCCCCAGTAAAATATATATTATTAGGAAACGACAGGCGTAGAAGCAGCGAAGCTGTTGGAAGAGATGTACCCTCGAGTACGCAGTGTTGAGATGGCGAAGCCTCACCAGCCATCTCCTTCCCCATAGCTCACCGCTTGTCACCCAGAGCCAGCGTGAGGAGGCACCTGTGTCAGGGACCTGTCTTCCTTGCTAAAATTAGCAGGCAGGCCACGGGTGTGTTCGCATGTTCGGGCCATCCTGCCGAACCCATGTGCTGTCACTGCTGGTATGTGGCCGTAGGGGGGTGTGGAGTTTTCCTGCTGGTTTCGACATCTCGCTTGCTCCAGCTGGGGTTGAGGTGCCCTAGAAAGCAAGTGGTTGACCTTCAGCATGAGCAGGCAGGCTTTCAAGTAGCAGGAAGTCACTGACTGCGCTTCCCGTGGTTTTATGTACAGGGCTGGGTTCCCTCCTCAAATGGTGGAAGCAGAGGGTTTGTTCCCGGTATGAAAAGGAAACATAAAACAGGCAACAACAGAAACAAACCTTGAGAATAATTGCTGGAGTCTGTTCTCTCTTCGTTCGGAATGTGCAATTTCCATTAGGGCTAATAGAAGTGACGTGGCTTTCTGTTTGAAGGGAAGATACAGCCTTTCCTTTGAATTACGGTGCTTTAATCTGGTGCTTGGAAAGGCTGAAAGGTACTGAGAGCATGCCTCAGTTACTGTCTGACCCTAATCCTCGGTTACTGACTGCTGAAATGGATTTTACCTGTTGACTGACAGTTCAATTGCTCTGAAATTTTCGTTTGGACTTGAGATTCATTGCTTGTGCTTTGTGGAGAACTTGGGGTCTCTGCCCACAAATCCCTCTCCTCCAGCCTTTTGAGGACCCCAATTTCACAGAGGACAGTGAAATTGGAAGCAGCAGGTGCCACCTGCAGACTTAGGACTTGAATGGTGCATCTGGAAACACTCACAGGCAGCCCACTGCTCTAGCAATGCTAGAACAGGCCTTGTGCCTCACCACCCAGGAACTGCTTTGGGTGTGTGACTCCCCAGTGTTAGGGCTCTTGCTGTGCAGAGCTGGAATAGGAGCTTGGCTTGACCTTATTGGCCGCTGCTTAGGTATGTGTGTGAGACAGGAGATCCAAGCAGCAAAAAGAGGAGCTGTGTGTCAGGAGAAGTATTTGCAGCCCACAAAGAGCAGGATATGTGAATGTGCGCATCTTGTGGTGCTTTCTGCCCCTTGGGGAGCTAAAAGCTTGCCGGTCTCTTGCTGTAGCAGGGCTGGACTTGTTCTAGCAGTTGTCTGCAGATGGCAGCCGATGGTACTGCCCCTGTGTTGCAGAGTGCCCTGAGGTCAGGTGGAAGGCAGAGTAAAAGGCCCAGGCTGTGTGTTTCCATGTTGTTCTTTGTTCAGGTAACGAGAGGATTTAGCAGATTGAGCATGCCGAATGTTAAAAAGCCTTGGGGAGGTCGGCTTATTTTGGAAAGTGCAAACCAAGTCTTTTTTCAGTGTCTGCTGCTTGAAAACGTGTCTGCCCTGGCTGATGTGTATCTTCTGGTTGTCTTTCAGAATGCTCCAGGACGACCTGCAGCTCAGTGATAGTGAAGACAGTGGTGACGACCAAGTCAGTTTTAGATGTTTTATACCCTACGCCCACAGACATCCCGTTAAATCATCGCGACGTGTTGCGTTGCTCTGAGCTCCTTAAGCTAACCTTTCCTCCCCCTCTCCTCTTTGTTTTTGTGAACAAAACAGGTTGTTGAAAAGCCACCTTCTTCACTTGCTCCTCCAAGGTACAGGTTTGTTCCCAAACTGCTAGGTAGACAGATAAGGAGGAAAAAAAAGAATTATTTTATATGAGGGTAGGTGGGAAAGGGTCCCTTGTTTCTGTCATAGATGCAAGCTTTAGTTTCTAGCTGCCTGAAGCCAAATTGGATTTAGTCGTGTGAGGTTTTACAGAAAGCTTCAATGAGAAATGAGTCCAGGCATGCTAGATTTTGCCTTCGAACCAGAATTGTATTTCCCCATCTGTTCCCTTCCATTCTCCTCTTCCACACCATCACGTTATTTGGAGAGCACACTGGAGATGATGGGATTTTCAGTTACAACAGTGATGGCTAAGGTATGAGTGCAGCTGTAGTTCAGAAGGAAGCCAGAAACAGCCAAATAGGTGTAGAAGAAATTTACTGAGGCTGCTTCAGCCCCTCCTGATAGGGCAACTTAGAAGCAGGATTCAAGGTTGACTGAAAAGCCACGCACCTGGATTAGAAGCAGAAAGGTGGAGAAACCCCAACAAGAGAGCACCGATGTACTTTTCTGGCTTGATGTGTGTGCTCTTCAAGCACTGGTGACAGTCTGCAAAGTCAGGCTTGCACAAGGGCATTTTGATTTCTTGGCATGACCGACTGTCTCTGCAGGCTCTTGAAACAGTATGTTCTCGCAGTATCGGTCTGCATCAGCAAGGAGCTTGCCTCCACATCATACAAATGTATTTGTGCTGACATGGGAAAGAGTTTTCAGAGTCAGAAGTCAGTGTTTTGACTTCTTTAGTTTGTTCCAGAACAAAAAGTTATGCCTCAGCTCCATCCACTCCCATTGTCAGCAGGGCTGGGGTGAAGCACTTGTGAGCAGGGATGGGTCTTGCAAAAAATGCTGCTGTTTGGGGCTGTTCATGAAACAGCTGCAGCACCTCAGGCAAGCAACATGGGTGAAGAAGTAAGAACTTGCTTTCCCCCTTCTTGTGAAGGGGGAAAATAAAAACAGAAGCCATCCTGGCATGTAGGTTTCCGTCTTGTTAGTCTTTATTAGGCATCTTTTCTGCTGAGTGTTGGGACTGTCAGAATAGCATTTGTCACTATTTTAAAAAGCCTTTTGTTGGCTAAATGCAGCTTTGTACTCTTGCAGTGACATTCTGCTTGTATAGTTATGGCTGGGTTGGAATTGAGAATTTTATTATTTCCAGAGTTGTTTTTTTTATTCCGGTGCTTTAGCTTGGAGTATGGCAGTGTATTCTTTTGGCCTTGCCCCCTTTCCTTCCAGTGCCAAAGCAGGGGGGTTAAGTTTTATTTCTGGATGCTTCCATATCAATGTAGTAAGTAACCTTGACGCGTGCTGCTTTCTAATTTTATCTCCTGGTGGCCTTGCAGTGCCCTGCAGTCCCAGCCTGAGAGCGTGGCATCAGCACATTCCAGCAGCCCAGAGTCAGGGAGCACCAGTGACTCAGACAGCTCTTCAGACTCGGAGACGGAGAGCAGCTCGAGTGACAGTGAAGCCAACGACCCTGACCCTCCGAGAGTGTCAGCTCCTGAGGTGAATGCACATGAACTGTAGGGGCTGCTTAATGCAGGCTGTCTGCTGGCTCAACGCAGTCAGACAGGGCACCTGAAACGCCCTCATCCTTCAGGTGGCCTGTTGACATCTTTGCTGCATCATCAAGCTTCGCTTGCCCTTTGCTTCTTTGCAGGAGTTTGTCAATGAAATAACCCTTAGTAACAGCACAAATTAGACTTTGAAGTGCCTCACCTTGAAGTGTTCCCCCCTGCCTTTTGGCATCGTTGGCTAGCGCTCCAGGAGGAACTGGTGCCTTTACTGATGAGGCATAGGTGGGAACTGCAGCTTGTCCTCAGTGCTCACCTCTCCCTGTGCAGCTCTTCAGGGTGCTGAGGCTGTCGGCTGCTTCGGGGTGAGCCCAATTCCCTGACATGCTCCGGGAAGCTGCCAGCGCCCCTCTGCAGCTCCTGCGTGTGAGTGACAGACTTGGCTTCTCCCAGCTCCCAGCTGAAGTGATCGGGCCCGCAGGAAGGGCTGGAATGTGCTTAGACTTGCTGCTGTTGAGTTTGGCTCACATAGTGCTGCACTGGCGTTTCTGAGGCTTTTATTGGGAAAAGCAGGCAAACAGAGCTTAGTGCCTCAGAGTTGCATAATAATTGAGACCATGCAGCTTTTAAAAAATATGCTGCAAATGTACTCATGTCCTGTGGTTTAAAACAGATCCTCCAGCTCACAAAACATTCTTGGGCCAGCGGGAAGTGCAGGGTTAGAGCTGATGGACCACAGCTTATATAAACCAGTCCACTGACAGCTCTGAGATAATTCTCACAAAGCCCAGAACCTTGTCATTTATTCCTCTTGACCTCCCTAGCCTTGGCTTTCCTTTCTTTTACCTTAGAAGCACATTAACAGGGAGAATTTTGTGCACAGGAGACATTGCAGAAGCTTTGAAAAGACCTGTCTTCTGATCTCACAGCTAACACGCTTCATTCTGCAGCACTTCACTCACAGACCTTGCCTTGTGCTATGTGAGAAACAGATATTGTACTTACCTTCTTATACCAAATCATGCCTGCTTTATACTGAAAATATGCTGTGCTACAGTGTTGTTTTCTCTCTAGTGAAGTCCTAGTTATTGTGGATTGACCATTTTTCCCGTTTTTATTCAGTAAACTGTTCATTTTACACAGAGAGCCAAGTGGTGCACATGCTCTGTTTTTCTATCCAGCTCCTCACATAAAAGCAAAGACTTTAGGACCCATGTGCAGTATTTGCTTATTGTTATTTAATCTTTTAATATTTTCTCTTACTATCATTTGCGATTGGGAAGTTTAAAATGTGATAAAACCAAGTCTGTTTCATAAACCAGCTTTCTAGATGGAGTCACCCAGACACAGCTGAGGACACGTCTTCATGTCAACATGTTGTACGGCACAAAGGAGGGTAGAGTCTGGGTGGAGAAGAAAAGGCCAGCAGAAGGGATTAATTAGTCCTGGAAAGCCTTTCATGTGCTAGGGCTTCTCTTTTCTGAGAAGTGCTGTGGCTGTTCTCAGAAGAGAGTTGTGGCTGGGGAGGAGGATTGGTGAGGGCACAAGCGTAGCTGTGCTCTGACAGCGCCCAGATCGCAAGTGACACGTTTGAGCGATGCTGAGAATTAAGCAGAATTTTCAGAGTGGGCCCTAGAGAATTGTGCCCCTCATTTGCAGCTTCAGATGTCTGTTTTTACAGCTAGCTGGTTAAGTTTTCTCCTGATACGTCAGACTTCTGTTTTGATTAGGCAGGGCTTCTTTTAACTACGATAAGTGTCTGACTGATTGCAGAGGCCCTCAGTACTCAGTCGTAGCTCATGCCTTGGTTGACCCAGGGGGACGCGAGTGTTGGATTGTGTAGGCAGAAGGCTTGGAAGAAACTGGGACAGCTCTTGGTCCACCTCGTGCAACTAACTTGGTAAAAGTTGTGAGGATGGCACCTGCTTTGTTTTCACAGTGAGTACTTGCCTGACTGCGCAAGGATGTTGGGTAGTGGCACAGAGCAAACCAAGCAGGGGTTTTCATGCCTCTCTCTTACTGCACGACAGGTAGGGCTAGCAGAGATCCAGGAAAGCTGTACCACCTGGTTGGTCCTGTGCTTGTGAATTAAATGTTGATGTGTACGTACCAGAGCGTCCCTGCTTTGTCATGGTCTTTCATCTTTACCACTAAGGGGAAATTTTACTGGGTTCTGACAATGTGTTAGGATTGAGATACAGGTGTCAGTCTTGCATCCTTCCTTTCTCTGTTTGTCTACAGCCCGACCCACCAACTTCAAACAAGTGGCAGCTCGACAACTGGCTTACCAAGGTGAACCCACCAACAGTGCCAGCAGAGAGCCCCAGAGAAACTGCCCACACGGATGGACGTGAGGAGGACAGGGAGCCAGGACAGCAGATCGACAGCGACTCCTCCCAGGAGCACGCAGAGCCGAGCGAGCCTCATCACAAGAGCTCTGCCCGAGCAGCCAGGGCTTCTCAGGATGCTCACCTTCCGACCAAACGCAACTGCCAGAAGTCTCCTGCATGCGCTGAGGAGCCCTCGCAGAGGCAGACTGTTGGTATCAAAAGGCCCAGCAAGCCTCCAGCGCACGAGGGGCCCAAGGGGGGCCTGAAGGTGGAGAGCGAACCTGGTCCTTACGAGGTTAGAGACCAGTCTTCCAGAGACAAGCCAAAAGTAAAAACGAAAGGGAGGCCAAAATCCAGCGACCGAAAAGAACTGAAACCCAGTCTGCAAGAGCCCCCCGAGGGCAGAAAGCACAAGAGCTCCCATCAGGCCAGCGCCAAAGCCCTGCTGGACCCCAAGCCCCCGCGGGACGTTGTGCTGGGCAGTACCCAGGAGCACCTCGCTCTCAGCCCAATCCCTCAGGGCCAGGGCACGACTCCCACCAGGACTAGCGGCCACAGGCCTGCTGCTGTGCTCAGAGAGGACTTCCACAAGGAGAAGCTTCCCTTGTCTGTCAGGGAGAAGAAGTTGCTGTCGCCAGTGAGGGACGTGCACGTCCCTCGCAGCCTCATGGTTAAAATCGATCTCCCGCTGCTGTCGAGAGTTCCCCAGCTCCCCGGGAAGGGCGGTCACCAGAAGAGAGCGGAGGCAAAGGAGTTCCCTGGTGCAAGGGGGCAGGATGTGGAGAGGAAAGCCACGGACACTCCTGACAAGTCCTTCAAAAAGAGGAAGGTGAGAGGTGGAGGTGAAGGTGGGTTTGTGCAAGGACCGCAGTGATGTGTAGGGAGTGTGGAGCTGTTTGAAAATCCCCTGCTTGGAGTTTCTTTTTGCTTCATAGGATCAGACTGGGCTCGTTGTCCTCCTCATGCCACAGTGTTTCCAAACTTTTAAAGGGAAAATGTGTCAAAAACTATTCACAGATGTTTCTTATTGGTCAAAAATCCACTGCTGAGCAAATGAAAAGCCCTGCAAGCTGTCTAACAAATGCTTTGGTGTTTTCAAAGAATTCTTGCTATTATATCTTGCTTGCAGCCTCAGTCCGAGTAGCGTGGCCTTTTCCTGTCTAGAGTTGTGGGTTTCTGGGAAACAATTGTGATGGCTGGCTTACGCAGAGAGGGAACAAATTCTGCGGCTGTGAACTCTGATTTCCAGGGGTGATGCCAGCAGCTCCATGCCTTTTGCTTTTCCCTAAATGCAGACTTTGAACTAAACCACTGATAATAACAACCACCACTAACCCCTCCTGTGCATCTCAGTGCTTGGATGAATACATCAAAAAAGCCTCTGATTTCTCCTGGAGCTGCTGTGGCACTGGTGGAGATGCTGATGCTCACAAGAGGCACATCTCCAGTAAGGGGCTTTCCAGGGATCCCTTTGCAGAGTCCTGCAGCAGGAATAGTTAACCCGTGCGCCTGCTGGAGCCATGCTCTGGAGGCTCTGAGGTGGACTAGGTGCCATGCATTACCTGTGGAACTCCATCGTGCTGAGGTTAACCTGCATGTGCCCCAGGAGACAGATGCAAAGTCCTGGGATGCTTTGGGCTAGCACCAGGCACTCCATGGGTAATGCTGGCTGAAGGGCGAGCTCCTTTTGTTTTGCATTTCCTTGTCTTATAATGAATTACTCTGAAGGTTTGCTGTTCAAGTGAGACAATAATTTGGTATTGCATGCTTTGCATCATAAGATTTGTGGAGTGTGCTTAAAAAGTGCCATTTATTATCCATCTGCCTCAGTGGTTCCTGCTGTTCAGTGTATAGGCAGCAAATTTAATTGACACTTCAAAATTTCATGCTATACTTGATTCCTGCTCATAAAACATCTTGACTACATCCCTGTGTAGTCTAGGTCTCCAATGAATGCTTTTTTTTCCATCCCTTAGAGAAAACAAACAAATAAACAAACAAAAAAAAAAACTGTCACAAAACACGAGGAGAAGAAAACCAACGCCCAGAACAGATCATAAAATGCTTCAGCTATAGAAGTACATTTGTTTCAGACTGTTGGCAAGGAGAGATTTAGGCAGTTCATCCCCTCCACTACAAAATAATTATTCTAACCAGCTGAAGTAGATAAAATGTCACGTTAGGGTACTTGTCATTGAGCCTGAAATCAACCGTGCTCTGGTTTTCCACTTTGTCAGTTCCAATCGCTTTTCGTTTTTTAACATGAAGCCATCAAATGTAGCTGTGTTGGTCTGTACTGAACATGAACTTCCTAAATCTGAGTGATTTTTGTTTTGTTTTGTTTTTGTTAGAGGGAAATGGAGAAGGAGATTGATAGGAAGAAAATGAAATCAGACAAAGAAACAAAATCATTGCAGTCTTCAACTAACAAAGACTCCACTAAACAGAAGTGAGTATACAGCAATGGGATAGCAAAAAATGAACCTTTCTTTTAAAACTTAAAGCAAGGAACTGTACCTTTTATTCTTCTTATGAGTTTGTTTAACATAATGTGCTTTCTGAAATTTTATCTGCTGCGAATTTGTCTGTACATCCTGACACCAGCCATGTGGCTGTAAGAGTGTAATTTATTTGCCTCGTTATTTGTTGCAGATGTGCAATTATACTTGCTGTCATTGATCTTCCTCTCCTTTTATAATGCAGAGCGTTCATGTTCTTGTTACTCAAGCACAAGGTGACGTTGTAGTGCCTGTTTTCCATTCTTGTATTATACTGCTGTAAAACCATTGAATGTGGTGGCATTTGTCCTGATTTCTAGCAGCTGGAAGGGTTTTGAATCCAGGGTTTGTACCTCCCCTTTTCTCAGAGCAAACAAGCACCTCTTTTAGCCATGTGGTGGCCTTCAGAGCAGGAAGAATTGGATCCTTTTTTGTGGGGAGAAAGCTCCGGTGTCAGGTCAGGGATGCAGGTTAACTGGGCTGGAGGTTGGGAAGGAGGTTGGGGCTGCTGCTCTGCTCCCTGTAAAAGGCCCTCCCTGGAGGATTGCGCTGCACCAGGTGGCACAGTGAAGAAGGGAGAGCTGAGCAAGCTGCTCAACTTCACACTTCTCACTGCATTTCGTTTTGTTTCTTCCTCTGCTGACTTTGCAGCCGGAGGGTTGGCATTCACTGCTCTAGACGCTTTGTGCTTTCTTGGAAACTGAGGAGCTGAAGGAAAACAAAGTAAAAAGGGGTAGTTGCAAAACGAGGTTTAGTGCTGTTGCGTGCTGCCTATAACTGCTGGAGTTCCCTGGTAATCCTAACCCCAGATGATCAGAAATTTTCCACGGAATTATTAAGTATGATCAGCTCTGCCATTTAAAAGCACAGCACTTTAAGGCTCTGTCCCTCATATCCTCCCAACCTGTATGTGTTGTCTAGTTTAGCTGGCAAGTCCCGAAGGAACAACTCAGTTTAATTCTGTCGCAGCATGCACAGGATCAAGTGTCAGGGCGAGTATCCCTGCCTGTAAAAGATACCTTCTACCGTAACAGGGAGAGAGAGGCAGCGCTGTGCCTCGCTTGCCATGTTGGGTGATGTGTCCCAGGGATTTTACTCGCTGTAATTACCTCTCCCCCTTTTTCAGTGAAAAGATGCTGTGTTGGAGAGGTGTCGTTTTGGCAACATTCTGACATTCTGGTTGCAAGTCTTTCCTCCAAGGACAAGCCCTGGGGCTGATTCCTGCTTCAGAAGCAACTTGCTTGTGCATTGTTGACAGCTGAACATGTGGGATCTAATGCACTGTGAAGTCCCTGAGGTTTCATTTTGCTTTTGCAGGATTCTTTGTTAACAAGTCAGTTCACATTTCCAGAGAAATTTGAACAGAATTGGTACACAATGTATTTAACTTTTCTGATTGTTTTTTTCTGTTAAAAAAAAATCCCTATATTATATAGACATTGTATTCATGCCAATTGCAAAATTAATTTCCCATCTCTAGAGCACCAAAAGCATCATTTGAGACCCAGAAGAAAGATCTCCTGCTACCCCCACCACTGCCACCCATGTCTCCCGCACATTCTGCACCAAAGTCAACGAAAATGGCCCAGAAGAGACCCAGGAGTGAGAACGGCCAGCTGCCTGCCACAGAAAACAACACTGCCAGGGACTCAAGCAGCCACAAGGATCCTTTGTCTGCCAAGCACAAGAAGGTGGAGAGAAAGCACTCTGAACAGGTGAAGGGCAACAAAGTAGGTATCTGTTACTGCTGGCGTATCCTGCGACCCGTGGGTGCTGTGTGATTCTCTTTAGAAACCTTCCTTTAGGATATGAAATGAAAAGAAGGGTAAGCCAGCCACTAGAGAAAGCTCTTTGAAGCATATTTGCCTCTTCAGTGGCTATCTGTGACCCTATCTTGCTAGCCCTAATGCCCGTGCTGTGGTATCTCTGGTCGTTTTCCGTCTTCTATTTTATTTTAATCTTACTTGTGAAACACAATGAGAAGTCGTGACCATGTAAAAGTGAAAGGCAAGAGAATCGTGTTTATGCCAGGAACTGGTTCTGACTGTAGGCAACTGCGAGTGTGATACAATAGGTGTGAAAACAAGTGTGTTTACAATAGGAAAAAAAAAGTTCATTCTTGAAAATGAGCAACCTGTGGTTTTAACTGTAACTTTCACCATGAGCTTTCGTAGTTTGCTTACAAAATCGTTGTTAATAATTCTTGCAGCTGAATCTTTGCACTATCGGGTTATAAAATTCAATTATATTGCCATTTACAAGTGCCTGGATGTGTGTGGTCTGGGACTTCGATGTGTGTGCACATTAATGGAGACTGTCTGTGCTGTATTAGCTGGCTTCTAACTGCTTTCTTTTTCCTGATGTTGTAGATAGCAATGCAGAGTCAGCAACTGCTGTGTGGTTAAACTAGGAGTAAGTGTGAATGGGTAGTACTAGTTCCTACCTTTTCTGGTGACCGTGAAAAATGTGCTCCTAGTGTCCTTGCTGCCCCCTTAGCCGTTGTGCAAGGAAACCTGCTACCTAATTTCTGCATGCTCAGGGAAAATCTGAATGATATTAACCCCCCTCACCAGCAGTCTAGCGAGAAGCCAAGTTTTCATTTCCAGTATTGGAGTGGGGACTGGGAAGAAAGAAGAAAGGGGGGAGCCTGGAGAAGTATACTATGTCTCAGACAAATAAACATTTTTCTCTTTAAATTTAGGAAAGCCATGTTTTGGAACAGTTTTAGATGGATGTTTCTAACCAGCTTTATCTCGCTCTGTGATTTTTCAGGGATCTGCAGGGGATGTCACGAATCCTTTCCCAGTGCCTTCTTTGCCAAATGGTACCTCCAAGCCAAGGAGACCTCAAGTCAAGTTTGAAAAGTAAGTGTTTGTTTTGTGCTCCTCATCTGTTCTTTCTGAAGACACTGGGCTTCTGCTGCATATTGAGCACTGCTTTTGTGAGAGAGAGAAAGGTACAGGACCTGCCCCGTCCTTCTCACCTCTGGGACTTCTCCACCCACCACAAAGCAAACCTCCCTCCTCTCACCAGCTCTTGTTTTGAGGGAGCTGGTGTAGACACAGGTACTTCTCAACTCCAAGACAATCACCCTCTGCAAGGCCATGTCTCTTGTGCCTGTCTGCAAGGGATGGGTGCTGGTTTGTCTGATTCCTGACAGGTGGCAGACTTGTCTGTGACAAGGTGCTGTGCAGGAGACTGATGTCTCTGAGAAGATGTGATTCCTTTCTGGCTCCTTGTGTTAGTGCTCAGGTGGCTCCGTGCCATTTGCGCAGTGAACAGATTATTCCTGCACTCAGAGTCGTGCCTGGTCCTGCTTTATCATCAGTCAGGAGACTGGGACCTGCAGCAGCCTTGGTGACCCCATCCCTTGTAAGAAGCTACCTGGAACGCAAGTTCTTGTGCTCTGAGATGAGTGCACCATGTTGCAAGGTGTGCTGTATGCTTCAGACAAAATATGGGGGTGTTGTGATGGAGAAATGACAGGCAGTCACATGCCTACTATTTTTACTTGGAAGTGAAGAAGTAAGCTTGTACTCACAAAAGACTAACTTCCTATTTTTTTAACGTCCAAATGTAACTTTTAAATATTACCTGTTTTTCTATCATATCCTTAAATAGTCTTAAAAGAAATCAACTTCTTTTCATACCATTTTGTTTGTGCATTCAGCAGCTGTGTATTTACAAACAGGCAGATAACATTGATTTAGTGATTATCAGAACTCTAACGTGCGTTCGGTAACAGTACCAGCCTGTACTGGAGTCACAGCATCCTCGAGATAAGGTGAAATCAATACTTACACTACCCTTTTTTTCTTGTGTCTGCTCTCCTCTGTCTGCCCCCAATTCAGACAGCATTCGATGGAATATCACATAGAAGAGGCCAAGAGGCTGAAGCACAAAGCTGATGCAATGGTAAGCCTGGGCCCTCTGCTAGAAACATCCAGCGGCTCTTGCACGGGGATCTGATAGCTGCAGGCACGTGATCAGGCTGTGCTGGCTCATGGCACTTCCACCTAACGGAGTATGCGCTTAGTCATGTGTGGAGAGGCTGCTTTCATTTGCCTAATTTTCAGGCACTTCCCTGTGTGTAAACACACTCAGAGATTATGCCCGGGGAATAGGAATCGAAATGGGCTTGGAGGTTAGCAGGCCTCCTTGCTTTGCAGAGCTCTCACTCTGTCTTGGGAATATGGCCCAGAGAGTTGGTTTTACAGCAGTTCTCTCTGAGATATCAGGACACTGATGAAAATTGTGTTGCTGGTGAACAAGACTTGAAAGTGGCTGGCTGTCTCAGATGCGTGCAGTTTAACAGTGTGCATGATTAAACTATGGGTTTTTTTGCTAGATATGGCTCAGTCAGGTAATGTACATTTGCCACTTGCCGTTCCCCTGTGAAAATAAAGTGGGGAAAGTAATAGAGTGGGAAAACCCCACCGGCCTCGCACAAGGCCTGCCCTCACTGCTGGCCAAGAGTATCTAAAGAATGTGAAGAAAATAAATTAGCAGAAAACCACTTGGGGCAGAGCATAAGGTGGAGACCCGGGTAGCGAGAGCACACAGGGCTGATGACTAGGACTATGTTAGGGACCCTGAGGAGAACCCTTTCGTTATCACCTGGAGGTTTGACATGATTTTTTTGTTTAATTTCTTCAAATACTGCCTATTTAGGGAGAGAAAATGAATCCAGGTAGAGAGAAATAGTATTTGCTGTAGTCTGAAAATGGGATCTTTCTCCCAACAGACCGACAAGACTGGAAAGGCCTTTCAGTACCTTGATGCTGCCCTTTCCTTCATTGAGTATGGGATTGCCATGGAATCAGATGCATCAGCACCAAAATCTGCTTACAGCATATTTGCCGACACGATAGATCTCATCAAGTAAGTGGTTTTGGAACCGTGACGGTTAGGCAGTATGTTTGGAGGAGAGTGGTTGGTTGTGTCATTTGTTTGCAACTAGGATGGCTCTGGGTGCCCGTGAAGCTGACTGAGACAGCTGCCAGTTATTTTTTGTAGTAGGCTTCAAGCTTACTTTTTAAAATGTCATTACTCTATGGTTTTGACAGACTGTATTTCCGCGATGCTGTTGTTGTTTTGCTTTCAAAAAGGAGTTGTGCCTTTTTTTTTTTTTTAATTTTCCAAAAAGAAATAATTCCACCAAGATGTCTATCCTGGCCAGAAGCACTGGAATTAATATTTCACCCTCAGTTCAGGGGGACCCTAGGTCTGCGGTGGTCCCCTGGGGAGGCACTTTTTTGTACACTTGCGCATGTTGCCCATTAATCAGTCTAAGAGGAGAGGAGGTCCTGTGAGGGGCTGCATCTGTTCCCACTATGTCTGAAAATGCCTTGTGTCACCCAAAGTTGTCTGCCCAAAATCATAGCAAGCAGTCAGTGCCAGCACCAAGGATTCAGGTCAAGTTTCCTGGTTTTTGGAGCATTGTTTAAGGTGGTGGTATGTGCTAGTTTTTTGTGAACAGTGGGACTTCAGAGCCTTGATGACTGACATGATTGTTATTTTTGTTTCCTTAGATTCATAATGACATTAAAACCCTTTACGGACACCTCAGCATCTTCACATGAAAAAATCTTTGCTGTGTTATGGTGCGTAATGTTTTCTCTGTGACTTCATAGTCTGGTTTTAGATCTGGGACAGTGAAAGCCCTGTTGCTGTCAGGTGCAAAGGAATGAGTGAAATGTGAATCAGAGTTCTGCAAGGGAAAAAGCAATACAAAAGCCTGAGCAAACCGGAACATCTCTGAAGTGAGCCAGGATACCTAAAGGGACCATATGTGGAAGGCACAAGCTCTAAAATTGGGTCTGCCGGTAACTTGAGAGTGCGTAAGGACTTTCACCTCAGGTGGAAGAATGTGATGTGCCTGCCCACGTTTTGGCCACGTTGAACAGAGCTGAGGTGCTGCTGGACAGGGGCACGTTCAGCCCTTGGCATCCGTAAGAGGCTGGGCACCTTTAAAATGTGAAATGTGGCCCTTCCTCTTTTTCTTTTTCTTTTTTTTTTTTCTGTTGTGTGATTTTTTTTTTCACTGAGTCTGCATTTCTGAGATGAACAGGACAGGAGAGATCCTGAGGTCTCTTGAATTTGCAGAGAGGCTGATGGGTGCCTGCTCCCATCCCACATGGTGGATTGCTGGTGAGCCAGCAGCAGTGGGCACAGGTACTGACTCTTGGGTTTCTTTCTGTTCACAGCATGCGCTGCCAGTCCCTCCTGCACATGGCAATGTTTCGTTACAAAAAGGACACTGCAATAAAGTATTCCAGGATCCTGAATGACCACTTCAAGGTAGGGCACACGTGTTGCCAAGCTGCCAGTTGAACGGCTGTAGCTGTTACTGGTGTGGGCCAACAAAACTAACAAGAGCTCTCTTCCTTGCTGCAGAGTTCTTCCAGAGTAACACAAGCACCTTCTCCATGTGTTGCAAGGTAAGATGTGGAAAAGAAACACATTTTCTGACTTCTGATTTATTGAACATCTTGTCATTCTGCATTTGCTGCAGAGTTCTTGTATATGTAGCAGCAAAAGTAAAAGGAAAGCTGTCATATAAGAGTGTTTGACCCAAAGCCCAGCACACTGGGCCTGCTTTTTAGCAGCGCTAGAGTTTTACTGTGTTTTGCAGTAATGGTGTGTGGCAAATAGATGCTCAGCTCTATATGTGTGGTTGAGAGGCTTGTTTGGTCTGAAATTCCAGTTGTTCTTCTGCCACCTTGTGCAGTACAGCTGCCCAGTATGTAAATGGTCTCCCAGGAGCAGTGGTGGAGGCTGTACAAGTAACTTATAACTGGATTGGGTGAAGCAGTGGGAAGCAATGATGGGGTGAAGCCAGCAGGCAGCTGAGCTGGCCACATTGAGCTTCTCCAGGTCTGCAAGTGAAGGACAATCTGCCAGGAAGCTCCAGTCTCCATAAGCTGGGGACAACATAAGCATGCCTGAAGTCATTGGGTAAAAACACTTGGATTACCTGGTGAAGGCTTCCACAAATAGGTGTGGATTTTGGGAAGTGGATGGGTGATGCTTTTGGATGTCTGAGAGTGCTTGGAGTGGGGAATCACTTGAAAAACCTTGGCCTTGCACCTGAGGGATAATTATGTCCTCTCTAGCTGAACACATCTCAGTTTTCAACACTCACTCCATAGCACAGGCCCAAATGACATGGGCTAGCTCCTGGTATGAGCATTGTGGTAAGACATTTATTGCTGAAGGTAACATTGATGGTGGTGTTTCTTTCTCCTGCAGAAGCACAGGCATGCCTTCTCCTCTTTCTCCAATGCCCTCTCCTGCTGGATCCGTGAGTTCTCAGCCAGGATCAAACGCTAGCAATTGTGGTGGCAACAGCATTAGCTCTTCGGTCACCATCCCTTATAATATCCCAAGCATCACCTCTTCATATGTCAACATCACTTCCTATATCCTCTATGCGTATGACATTTGGGAACAGGCTGATGCACTGGCCAGGAAGAATAAGGGTAAGGTTTTTTCCCTTTGGCTTTTCTGTCTTGCACATCGTGTTTATCTGCATGTGCCTGCTTAAATCCTAATGCTCTGCATAGCAAAGACCATACCCACAGATCAAAGCCTCAAATATGTGGAAATAGACATCTGTGCTGGATTGGCTGGTTTTAGGCAGAGGTGCTTGCTGGCAGTGCGTTGGTGAGCATTCCAAATTAAAAGTGCTTCTCAGTAGCCTCAGAAGTCTAACAGCCTAAGGGGTGAGAGCATTGAGCACAGAAAACCAGGCAACAGGCAAATTGCTTCACAGTAGCAGAAGAAGCCAACTTTCAAACAGGTCTGTGCCCAGTGGCCTGGTGTTTCATTTTGTTTGTCAGCCTCCCAGGTATTCCTGATTTGCACATGGCAAGGCTGGTTTCCTGCTGTAAGAGAGCAGGCGAGCAGCACTTCAATGGGAGCCCTTGGGCACATGACTGGCATTTGCCAGTAGCATTTCCTAAGTCCTCTGCTACTTTTTTACCTTAGAGATTTATTGTTTAAAATAGTGTTTCGTTGTCCCCCAAGCAGCTGTGGGTAAGCAACAGCCCCAGAGCAGGCACGGTTCAGTCTGTGACCAGCCAGCCCACGTGGTGTTCGCAGTGCCATTGGTCATAGAACACCAAGGTTTGTCAGCTACTGTGAATGAAGGACCTGCAAAAGAAAATGAGAAGGATGTGCCTGGCCTAAATTACTGGAAGGCTGTAAAAATACTTGTGCTAGTCAGGCAGTTGCTGAAAATCAAAAGGCTTTTGCAAGTCAGTGTTGAATAAAGTAACTCCAGTTGTTGGCTGTCCGCTGAGCAGATGTGTGCAGTTCACTGAAGGCATGTGCTGGTGAGCCAGAGCGCGTGAGTCACAGAAGAAAACCCACAGGAGAGCAGGCAGAGCATGCACCAAGCAAGATGAAAGTCAACCCCTTGTCTAGGCTGCTGCTTCAGTGCAGGGGAATGACGGCTGGGGTGTTAAATACTGGCTGGGGTGTTAAATACTCCCGAGGGCGAGGATCCATGCAGAGCAGTGAATAGTCGTGTAGGCTTGGCACTTGTTTTGGTGGAGACGTTGGAGGCCTGTCTGGCTGAGGAGCTGTGAGGTCTCCGTGCTCTGAGGATGGAGGACAGCAGGGACCAGGCTGATGACAGCTGTTTGTGCTTCCAGGCAGCACTCAGAAAAACACTCAAATTTGGCTTCTTAACCCTGGGGGATGTGTGTGGCAGGGACTGAGCTACAAACACCCAGACTCCTGCTCACCTGCCATGGAGTGTCCATGTCCTTCCAATGCCAGCACGTGGGGAGGCACTTCAAGTGTGTGTCTGTGTGTGTGTGATCCTTGCATGCGCCCTGCATCACGTGCTTGTTGTGCTGGTGAAAGCTCTGATCTTTGTGCATTAACAAGGTCTTCTGTGAGACCTGAGGACTGCTGCTGTCCCACCTCGCTGCCCCCAGCCTGGCTGTGCCTCCTGTGTGAAACCAACCAATTGTTTTCTCTCTGTCTCTCTCTCTCCTCCTTGTCTAGAGTTTTTTGCTGAGCTCAGCGCAGCGGTGTGCCCTCTGGCACTGAACAGTAGCATGACCGAACTGGTACACTACAGTAGACAGGGTTTACAGTGGCTGAGACTGGAGACAAATACGCCTTAACTGGTGCTCAAGGTGGTTAAGTACCTTGAACTCTTTTGCACTTTGGAAGCCTCAGAAACAGTCTGGCTTGCTGAATCATGGGATACAAAGCACCTGCAAGGGAAAATAAATCAGAGTGGAAGGGATCTGGTTACACTGGAAAAAAAAATGAACTTTGTTTTTAGGGTAACATTTTGCTGCCTTGAAAAAGAAGAGACATAGGAGGGCCCCAGCGTTGATGTCGCCTTCCTTTAAAACAACAAAGTGCAATGAATTGTCTGAATGGCTCAATGTATTGATGGTCTATAAACATTTCTATTACGAATAACCAGCAGGACAATAATCACACGTGAAGAAGTGCCGACAAGAAGGAAATCTGCCTCCAGAGGTGAGTTATTATGCAACATGCCACAGTCTGCAGCAGCAGCGTGCCCAGAAGAGATGTCAGAGAAGTGTTTTTGCAAGCACGGATGCAGCCCATCACACCACGTTGGTTCTCGGATGGCGAGTGGCATCCTCATCAGCACCCAGCAGCATTATGTTACAGCAGAGACAGCAGAGATCTGCCTCGCCTGCTTCCCAGCCTCACCTGCGTGCACTCGCCAGCCAGCTCCTGTGCTGAGAGTCGGGTGAGGCCCTGCCGTCGGTGCTGCACCTTCACTTCTGGAGTCACCGCTGCTGCGGCCCTCTTCCTCGCCCTACGCTCGCCCACGCGCCCGCCCCTAACGCCGTGCTGCTCGCCGTCTCGCGCGGTTTCAGCCACGTCAGCCGAACGTGGTCGAGGTGGTGAAATCGCCAGGTGTGGCTGCAAACAGCTCAGCGTCCGGGTGCGGTGGGTGGTTTCGGTGGGTGGGGGCGCGCGGCCGTCCTGGGGCCCTGTGGGTGAGCGAGGAGGGGCTGCTTGTGCAACGCGGGGCAAATCCTGCACGTGGGCATCGGCCCGCAACCCGCGCGGCTCTCGGCGAGTGTCTGAGAGCAGGGGCTGGTGCCCGAGTCGTGCATCCTTTGTGTGGGAGGTGATTGATGTGCTCTTCCTCAGCCAAAGCCCCAGGGTGGGCCCAGGGACTTGGAAATCTGTCTTCAGGGGATCACGGAAGGGAATCACAAGGTGTTTGCAAGCCTTTTCTCCTTGTCAGGAGCTGCACAGTTGAAATTGCGATTTTGCAAGTGGCAATAAGAGCGAAGGCGGTGTCTGCGGCATTTGTGCGTTCAGTAGGAAGACAGCCTTCTGCACCCAAAGATTTCCTGTTGCATGACAGCAGCATCCTGCCATCCTCATGTCTAATAGTGTGCCTTAGCCCTCTGGTCCCCTCTCGCATCCCTCGCCCTGCCGCTGACGCAGCTGCAGGAGCGGCAAAGAGGAGGACGATGTCCCCAAATCATTGTGCTTACAGGAAGGAACGCATCTCCAGTGAAGTAGTTCCCTAATTACCAGGATGGAGGAACGGGTCTGCACGCCTGCAGCAGCACCTCCTTTGTAAAATAACCTGCTGGTGGTTTGGAGGCTCACAGAAGCCAGCAGCGAACACATATCAGCAAAAGGTCTGCATTTCCAGAAGTAGGTCCCGTAGAGGCGGCCCCTGCTGCGGGGCTCAGCTCCAGCTGGAGCTGGCGGGAGGGCGCCGTGCCGTGCTGTGCCGCAGGCACACCTCCCCGGGCGTCTTCCCGGACCTTGGAGTCGTCTGACGTTCACTTTATTCAAAGCCTTAGCGCATTTCAGGGAGAAGCTGGAAGGGAGAAGTGGTGGAAGGGAGGTCCGTGTCCCCTGCCCAATTTACCCCGGCGTGGGCCCGAGCGCGGAGGCGAGGCTGGGAGTCAGGGCTGCGATCTCAGGAAGAGAGGCAGGGGACAGCCAGGGCCAGCTCCTGGTGTGCACTTTGGGGTTGGTCGGCGGGCCGGCGGCCTTTTCTGACTTGGTCTTGGTGCAGAGGTAGTTTCGGGTCCACCGAAATGGACCCTCGGCTTCAGGGCGGCGGGGGGCTCTCGCCACAAAGGCCAGGGGCCGGGGGAAGCGGTGGGAAGCGGCTGCACGCCGGCTTTTTCTTTCTGTTACGGAGGAGACCGCTCGGATAGTTGTTACTTTTTAGAAAGCCATCGTATTTCAACCACGAGCCAGGTCAGAGGCCTGTGAGGGGTAAGGGAAGATGCCCGTAGTTTTCACCTGAGTCTGGTCAGGCCCTTTAAAAAGAGAAAAAAAAATGGAAAAAAAAAGAAAAAAAAAAAAAGAGAAATAGGATTTGCCATTAGAAAACAACCATGCATCCAAGGAAAAAGGAAAAACAGAGGTGATGGTTGAGTACCCGAAGGAGAGAAGGAGGGTATGGTGGCAACAAAGCATCATTTCCACACAATATTTATTTAGAAGGAATAATACATGTGTTTAAGTTGTCAAATGTTCTATTTTTAAGATGCTGTTTATTTAAGAGTTGGAAAGCCCCACTTACATGGAGACAGAGATCTCTTCTGTAACCAAAAGTCAAAGTCTGACTGCAATGTCCTTGTTTTTGTGTTGTTCTTTTGTTTTTTTTCTCCCCTCCCTCTTGGTTCCTATTGCAAACCTGTACATCTTAAACTTATTTTGGGGATGCGCATCCCTCTTGTAAATGTTTTCTGCCCTGCGTGTGGTGGAGTGTCCGAGATGGTCGATTCATTCCGACGGGGTAATAAACAATAAATGAAGTCGCCCGTTTGTTACGAGTCCTTGCCAGAGTCCTCGTGTTCTCAGCTCCTCGTGGAGAAACCAGCCCTGCGCAGGCGGGCCGGGTGCTGCCATCGTGCCATGCCCGAAGCGTGGCCTCGAGCTTCTCCTCTGGGTGTCCTGCTCCCTGCTGGCCCCTGGAGGACGTCACAGCTCCCTGGAAGAGCGGCTTCACGCCTCGATGCACTGTGGTGGTATAACCCGCGTTTCTTTCAGGTCCTTTCTGCAACGCACATTGCACCTTCGATGTTTGCTACTAATGGATTTGTTTTTTTAATACATTGTCTAAAGCATAGAGAATGCTGAAATCTGTTTCAATGCTCACTAGATACACTGCAGTTACAGATAACATATATGGAAATGTGCACATTTTTTTAGGTCGGCACAGTTTTTTGCTGCACACTGAAAATCCCAAGGGCAAAACTGATGGTGAAGTAGAAGGAAAAAACAACTAGACAGGAGGAGCTGGCGGCAAGGTGGCACTGGACTCAGTTTGCCAAAACCAGAAGAGGTTTCAAGCAGCACGGAGCCAGCTCGGCCCCCGTGAGGTTTGCCACAGTGCCAGGTGGCCATGGGGCAAGGTGTTGGTGGCCAGCAGAGCCAAACCTGGGGCTTGCAGCAGTGTTGTGCCAGCCCAGGCGTCCCGTGGCAGTAACACACCCAATTGGGGTTGGGTTTTTATTTCTGCATGTTTATTTATTGAGCCTGTGTTGACCAAACCTAATTTCGCAGCCGTGTATAATTTATTTTGAGATTTGTTACACGCTCTGGATTAGCTGTCTTTCTCTCCTTGGCTTTGCTTATATGTTTCAGAGGCAAATGTTATTTTTGGCAAACCAGCTGCACTAAGGTTGATTGCAGTTGCTCAGCTCTCTGCTGGCCTCCAGACACTGAGAGATCTCTTTGGCAGCCTGTGCTTTCTTGATGTGAATTGCACTGCTCGTAACCCCACCGCTACCCGAAAGCAGCAGTATTCCAAGGCCACCGTCAGCATTTCTCAATCTGTTTCCGTAAACTTGGTGTTCCTGAAGCAAGGGTTTTGTATGTGCTACATCTGCAGTGTGTTATCACTGGGGTTTCGTGATGGGTTTTGTCAAGGTACGAGGCTCCTGGAAGCCTTGTTGGGATTTGTCCTCTCCCACTCAGTCATGCTGAGGTTAAGCTTTTCTCTGGGTCCAACATTTCGCGTCGTAACAGCCACCCAGCTGATGGCTTCTTTCCATTCTGCTTCAGTGTCCGCGAGCTGCTCAGAGCCGTGCACCTCCTTGCTGGTTGCACGCAGGAGCTGGTGAGGGTTGTGGGGGCAAGGTTTTGGCTTTGCTTGGTTTCTCCGTGTGTCCCCAGGAAGCAGGGATCAGTCAGATGCACCCTGTGCCCGTGAAGGCTTCAGACATGGCACTTCCCAAGCAGGGTAGAGGTGTGTGGCAGTGGCAGGGTCCTCGCCATGGGCTTCATGTTTCAAGACTTACCATACGGGCTTGTGTTTTAATTCTTTTTTTTTTCACCCTACCTTGCTCAGCTTTTTAAAGCATAAATAAAACACTGCAGTTCTCAGTGAAGATGTCCTTAAATAACTGTGGTGTCCCCCCAGTGTGGGTCGTAAATGTTGTCAAGTTACCCCCAGGAAAGGAGGGGCGCTGGGGCTGCGGCGCTCAATCTGCACTCTGAGGCTTCTGTCGGTAAGAAGTCGCTGCCTTTGTAGTCCTTGAAAAAGGTGAAAATCAGATCTGATACTGCTTGGGAAACACAAACAGAAATCTCTCCAAAGAAATTGTGCCACAGATCTTCTGTCTGTCTTCTGTACAGGGGATGAATTGTGTGCGCATGTGTGTATAGTTACATAGAGAGATATATCTATATATATAATTAAAAGAAATGAATTTTGACTTGCTTGTCTTTAAATTCTTCAGATGAAGGAGATGTTGGTTCAGTCTGTACAGGCGAAATGGCAAAGAAGCCACCTGGGGGCAGGGAGGGGAGAAGGGAATTTCTTATTTTGGCGATCCCAAGCCAAGCGGTCTCGCCCTCCCTCAGCCGTGCTCTGCCCACGCATGAGCGCAGCATTTTCCTTGGCACGTGCTGGAATTTCCCAAAAAACTCAGTGGCATGGACACACCTTCACCACACTGCTACCTTTGGAGGGAAGCCATCACTGCAGGATGTTTCATGTTTGTTTTTTTTTTAACCTTTAAGTTTGAAATCCAGGTGTCCATCCTAAGGAGACAGCGATGCTGGCGCTCACCCGTAAGTACTGCTTTGGCAAAAAATTGGGGTATGCTTCCAAACTGCATCCATCGTGGTGAGGGGCAGGCACGTTTCACCAGGTCAGCTGTCCTCAGGAGCACCAGGAGCCCGGTAGGTTTGCATTTAATTTTTGCCTCCTTCCTGATACCTTCACGCAGGGTAACCTGGCGCTGCCCTGTGGCTGCTGATAGCACTGAAGAGAAGGCAGAGCCAGCCGTAATTAATTAATAATAATTAATTAATTTTAGTTCACCTCCTCTTAACAACCAGCCATCAGCAGCGGGTGGATCCCGGTCACGGCACGCAGGGGCTGCAGGTGAGACAGGGGCACAGCTCTCCTCGAGCTGAAGCAAGGCCTCAGGGCGCGGCTGGGTGCCCGGCGTGGGTTTGCGATTACTTTCTCCCAGACGTGCGGGGTTAGGTGTGCTGACTCGCACTGCTCTGTTTTCTCCTTTTTTGTTTTTCTTGGAAAATGTGTGTGTGGGAAGACAATTTGCTTATGATTCTTGGCCTGAGCTAAGCCTTACCATCAAGCAAAGACCAGAAAGCTTCTCGCTGGCTGTGTAACCAGAGCCAAGCCTTGCTGCCACTCCCAGGAACAGCTGTAACAGCATACTTGGCAGCTTAGAGCATTCCTTTTTGGGGCCTTTAGTTAAAAAAGCAGCAGAGAGGTGCTCCCGCGGGTCGCTGTCAGGCAGAGGGGCACTTCAGCGGGGCAGCCGGGCCCCTTGTGCTCGCAGCCCAGTCATGTTTCCACCGGGACACCGGCTGCAGGCAGGGACCCAAGTATCGAGTCGCCCGTTAGAAAGAGTGTTAGAAACAGCGCAGGTATTTACCCGTGTGGGATTTTTGCTCCAAGTGGTAGAGCACAGCAACCCTTGCAGACCTTTCTGACCACACAAGTCAGATGGCAGATGTCATGCAGCTGCCTGTTGGCTTGCTTTTGGTGCTGGAACAGCTCTAAAACCAAACTGTAAACCAAGGAATTGCGTTAAAAAATGTCAAGAAATGACAGCAGCACCACCAACCTTGCTGACAGAGCCAGGAAAGAATTACAATTATAAGTTTAATCTCCTGGCTGGGAGTGCTGTGTTTTCTGCCAGTTCCAGTCGAGAGAACACGCAAAGGTTCAGAAAACAAATACAGATGTGGCAGAAGCGGTCAGCAAAATGTTTAAGTGGAGCATCTGGTATAAAGCACTTAGGTTTGCAAAATAGTGCACAGCAGTGATGCTGAAAATAGTTTTAAGAGTAGGTTCTGCCTAAATAAAGATAAAAGGCCCCATTTAAAGGTGGGAATAACCTGGACTTTGCAGGCATTTGTTGTAATTAAACCTGGACAGGTGAATTGGCTGAATTTTTATGTTGATGTGAATTCTCTGGTGCAGCTCGTTACCAACTCCTGTTGGTAACAGAATCAAAATGCTGTTGAAAGGGAGAGGGGGAATGCACAAAGCCAAGGTCAGGCAGTGGGGACAGAGATTTGGGTAAGTGCACACAAAAGTTGTGAGCAACACGGTGACCTCCTACAAGTTCCAGGGACTTGGAGCCTGGTGGCCACTGGGCTTTGTGTTTCCGTATTGCCTGGGCTTGGACATGGTGGGATCAAGTGGAGGGAATGGTTTTTGAACACTCGGAGATATGTAAGCATCAAGTGCAGCACCTTCTGCAGCCTTTCGCCCACATCTGGTTGGTGTTCACATTAAGAGCTGCTGCTGAATGTTTGAGCAGGGTGTTTAAGCCAGCTGTGCTTCTGGCCTGTCTGATGGAAAGGAGATGCTTTTAGGAGAGCAGTATTTAGAAAACCACCTTTCTTCACACACGTGGCCAGGTCAGGAGCAGCTCAGAGCCTGCTCCTGCTCTGCCTTGTGCCAGTCACCACAGGGGTGACCAAACCCTTGCATGGGAGCATTTGTACAGCTCGTGGCTCTAGCACAGGTTTGTCCCCATGGACAGTGGCCTCCTGCTCAGAGCTGCACTCCGCGGGAACAAAGAAACACTCCCTCTTCTCATGTTTCCCCCAAGAAATGTTCCTTCTTTTCATGTTTCCCCAAGACAGCATGATCCACTCACACTATGGACAAGGCGAAGTACAAACATTTTATTTATTGCAGTGTTTAATTATTTACAGTACCGTTTGTTATGTCCCTGGGTGCTACCCACGTGCAAGCTGTTCAAAACTGCAAAGCTAACCGATGGTAACACAACAGCGAAAGGTGGCTGTGCTTTTATGCTGGTGCGGCCGCACCTCGTCCCTGGTACTGAAGGCACAGAAGTTTGCTGTGCTCCCTGGCCACGAACACGGTGGCCCCGTGGGGCCCTGCTCACCACGGGGTGCCCGTCTCGGCCTGTTGGCGGTGATGCAGAGCAGGACACCGCGGTCTTTCCAGCCGGACTTGACCTAGTGCTCAGGTTTGTGGCTGCGTGACAAGATGTCTTTGCACGGAGCAGGGTCAAGTTCCTGTTTTAGTCTCTAAGGTAAGTACTGCTCATTGCCGCTTGTTCTTGCTGCTGGTTCTCTGTGGTTTATTTGAGCTTTAAGCCATGAAACTGCTTTGAGGAGAGATCTTTGTAGCTGAATGATCTTAAAAGAGCCAGCACCCCTACTGTTACCCCAGCCTTGTCACTGGGTACTGAAATTGGATGTCATCTCCTAGAGCTGCATTTAAAGGTCTTAACCCAACACTGCAACTTCATTATGTTTCCCTTTAGTCTGAAAAGGGTAATTCTCAGACCACTGAAGCCTGCATTTTGGCACGCATCTCAAGGCCAGATTACATTGGTTACTTTGGGAACGATCTCTCCACAGAAATTTGTCTTTTGGAGGGTGTCACTACCACAGATTTTATTGAGGATAAAATAATTTGAGTAGTCCAGTAGCTAAATTCAGGCCAAGGCTAAATTTCAGCTTTCTCACAAGTGTGTGGGCCTGAGAAAGACCTGCAGTTCCCACCACAGCCAGCAGTCCCCTGGGAGGTGTGCAGTTAACTTCTGTACTCCAGTTAGCTTCGTGAGAAACACGGATGTTGTTACCTTCTAAAACTTGAAGGCTTTGTGTTTCAGAGCTCTTCTACACATCGGAAATGCTTAAGACTTGAATCCTGAAAATAAGTTACATTAATAAACAGCACTCTGGTCCTTCAGAAACATGCAGCAGGGCTGTCGGGTAGGGCTCGGCAGCACTGCCTGCTGCTCTCTCTTCCTCACCCTCCCATGCCTGGTTTACAGTTCAATAGCGAGTCGCTGCAGCAGCTGCCTCCACTGACTCTGAAATTGCAGCTTCTCCAAGACAGGATGATTACAGCTCTTGGCAGGTTTTCTCCTGTAAGTCACACTGTTATTCCGTGTTTTCACAGGCTTTTCTGTATAGCTGTTGTCAGAAAGCCACCCACAGCCTGAAAGTCACAGAAGGTAACATTTTCACAGAGAAAATGTATAGTGTTTATTTCTTAACCTACCACACAAAACACCAAATTTAAAAGCTCCGCAGTGCCTCTGTACAATGACTCCTCTGGAGTTTGGAGGAGGCAGCAGAGCTCACATGCAATCAACAACGTTGCTGGATCCTTGGCCCACGTCACGGATCTGGCTGCTAAGGCAGGAGCACACAGCCACGCCTGCCCCAGCCCTGCAGTGCGACACAGAGCCGACGAGCTCCCACCTAGAGCAGAGGGCAAAGGAGAAAAATAAAAGTCAGCTGTTGGCCTTCCTGAGCAACCTGAAGTATTTATTTCCAGTGTCTGAAATTCTATCGTAGAACCTAGCTGTTACGTCTGCGCAAAAAAACAACCTGCTAGTTTATTCTCAGTATTTCTCTGGTAAGTTTAGTGCAAAATCATTGAGAGCACCACAAACTGAATGAAGGTGAGAGGACAAGGGATGGGCAGGAAGAGGAAGCAGGAGGAGAATGTACTTAAGTATTTCAAGAACCCAGCAGCATTCCTGCATCACTCCTCATGAATATTACTCAATTACTGCCAGGAAACAACAGACATGCTCCTGGTGCCCCCAGTTTCTATTAAGGTGTGTTTTCATAGAGGCAGATGTGAGCGCTTTCGTAAGCCAAATGAAAAACATTAAATTACCTGTTCACTATGGGATCAAATGCTTCCACTGTATTCAGGTATGCGTTGCCGTTGTGACCTCCCACTGCAAAAATTCTCCCCATCAGTGTTGCGATGCCGACTCCACCCCGTGGGGTCGTAAGCTCTGCGACATACTCCCACTTGTTGCTGCGTGGGTCAAAGCGTTCCACAGAGCTCAGCGGAGAGTTGTCATCGAAGCCACCTGCAGGGGGAGTCATCACGTACTCGTATTTAGCCACTTGGTGGTGGTAGTGATACTCTGGGTTTGCATTATCGGGGCTTTCTTAGTATGCAGTGGGCTAGTGTCCAGGTCTGTGTTTTTATCTGATTCTTAAAATGTCCTAAAAATCAATCTAGCAGCTCTCTATGCTGTCACCTTACACATATCACTTTAACACTGTTTCTTAAACTCACTTTGGAAGAGCTATTTCTGTCATTTGCTCCTTGAAATTGTATTGCATGTAGTTATAATGAAATGGCTTCTAACTTGGAACAGAAAAAAAAAACAAAACGGTAAGCCTGGTGTAAGCATGGGTTTTGATTTTATTCAGGTTTAAATAAAACAAGCTCTTGCAGTATGTTCAAAAGAAACAATTGCTGAAAACTTGAGTAGGAAAAAATCCTCAACAAAGATCGACTTCAGTGATGGACTCCTATTGGTAGATAAGCTGTCCAAGGTGCATTTTACTCAAAAAAGACTTATTTACTACTTTTTAATGCATAAGGCATTAAAGCATAAGGGACTTGGTGTATTCTCTGAACCAAACAGCTGTTGTGGTCTGTGCTGAAATCAGAACCGAGTGCTTTGCAAGTATGTGTAGTAATAACTTATATAAAAAGGAAACTTGTGATGAGTGAGTTGCACAGTGATTTCATAGGTAGACATCTTGTTCTGAACAGTATAGCCCTGCTGAAATGAGTTAGGAACTGGTTTTTATTTCCTTTTAACATATGTGATTAGTTAAATGTGCCATGGTTATGCTTGCTTTCTTCTCCTGCCTAAGAACATGCAGTATAGGCCAGGTCTGTCTCTTCCCCAGTTCCTTCAGCAAGGAGAGCCCCTTCCAAACAGTAGTGCTTGGCAGAAACTGCACGACGAAATGCCCCACGCCTACTCACCAACAACGTACAGGCACCCGTGGAGCTCGCTGACGCCGTTGCCAGCTCTCCGCTGGCCCATCTCTTTCACTTCTATCCACTTATCCAAATGGGGATCGTATTTCTCCACACTGGAAAGAGATGCTACACCATCGTTGCCACCCACTGCGTAAACGTGGTTCTGAAACATTTGTATAGAGAAAGATTATTTGTAATACGTTTGTATTTAGGTAGCTTTTCATAGGCAATGTTAGAATTACAGGAAAATACAGCATAGCCATACCCTCCTAATTATTTACCTTGACGTAGGAATTCCAACAACTTTATCTAACTTGCAAATGCTGTTTTCCAGCTAAAGAAGTGAAAAGGTTGTGTGTTGTTGCAGATGTTTTGCAGAGGACACGGGGAGGATTACAGTGGAGATAAAATGCAGCAAATTCAAAGATGGCAGCAATAACAAAGCAGAGGCTCCTGAATGAGACCCGCAGCATTAGCCTCGCTCTCCCCTGTTGTTTTTAGAAGTGTTCTCGTGCTTGCTCACAGTGCCTCAAGTACTTCTCAAACAGGGAGTACAGTTTGACAAGAGTATTATCTTAAGTACCCACACCTTTTGCAAGCTTCTGTAGGATTCTGACAGCCAGAGGAGCTCAGCCCTACCAGCTGCGTTTGGTTTAAGTCCTGTGTTCTGCCTTGTAAAACAAGACTTGAAAAGCAGTCCCTGAGGTCAATTCTGCCACTTGCTGCAGAGCTGGGAGGAAGCAGTAACTCACCATGAGGGCTACGGAGCCAACTCCTCCCCTGGGAGTGTTCATGGGAGCTATCGCACTCCATCGATCAGACTCAATGTCGTATCTTTCCACGTCGCTGAAGCACGTGTTGTCATCTAAGCCTCCTATTGCGTAAATGGGGCCGCCGAGGGAGGCAAGAGCGATTCCTCTCCTAAGAAAACCATAGGATCAATACCACAGTGCAAACCCTTACAGAGAATGGGAAATGTGCATCAGGTGCAACATTACCTGACTGGCAAGTATGTCAAAATATGGGAGAAAAGTAATGAAAGCTTATCAGGTGAAGTTTTAAATAAATAATGATCAGGAACTGTGGCTGATTCCCTGCACAGCTGTGTCGGTCTCACAGCATTACCTAGAAAGTCTTTTGTATGTTTGCAGCCTCCCATTAGAGGGGATATAGAGTTTTATGTTAACATCACCTCAGCTTCATCTGTATGTTATTGTGCCATCCATGAACAGGACTGTTGAAGCTACAATATTTTAAGACTGCAAAAAGAGAAAGTCCTATTAAAAAAAAAAAAAAAAAAGAGAGGAAAGAAGTAAAGAAAAAAGGCCAGGCAGCATGGAATACTGTTTTGATTGCATGTCATCAAAGGCCTAAGTATTCTAAGCAACTGTGTGAATGCATGAGGTTTTCTTAGTTATTAGATTGCTCTACCTGAATACTGAATCTTGCACCTCCTGTCTTACTTTGTTGTGTCTGGTGGAGAACTAAAACCTGCTAGATTTAACTTTGTTAGTATGGCTGCTGCTATGGCTTGCAAATCAGTTTTTGACGGGTGATAATACATACTAACAGGCAAACCTGTGCTGCAAAATCTAGCAATATGAGAGTACAATTAGAGTGTGAAATGAAATGTGTCGTTGTCAGAGAGCATAATGTAAAGCATGGTCTAGAATGAAACTGGTGAGATACTAATGAAATTACCAAGATGTCTGATTTACTGTTTCTCTGAGAATATTCGTGTGTTATTGCACAGAGGGCAAGTTTGCAGACACTTATGTGTGCAGAATTCCTCAACAGAATAAAGGGTGTGGCAATATCCTGGGCTTATCTGATATTGCCTCAGCAGGTAACTTGTAGCCACAGCCAATGGTGGCAGTTTTCTCTCAGCAAAATGTTCTGGCACTGCCTTTTTGAACTGGAGGGGTGGGGCATGGCCAAGGCACAGCAGCCATTTCATTTACCAGCCTCCTGAGAAAGAAATGTCACAGAAATCCAGAACTGAAGGTCACGAAGAATATGCCCAGCATGGTGGCAGGAGGGAGGAAGAAGAAGACATTTCTACAACTCTAGGCCTTCTCCTTTGATTAGGTCACAGCCACAAATTGTGTTAGGGTGCAGCCATGGCCAGTATTTCACTCCTACTTGTACATGTCACTTTTAGAAACAACAAATTATGAAATCAAATGTATAATTAATGAGGTTGGTTTAAATAATGAGGGAAAAAAAGAGATCTGAGAGTCCTATGACTCCATAAAAGAATCTAACAGTAGCAAAAGGCAAGAAAAATCCACAGTGTGTCTTTCAGTGTTTTAGTGCTTCCAGGGGCAAAACTCAGGCAACTACTGGACATAACTATTTTACTGTGCATGTCATGCTGATGTATCTTGCTCGTTGCTTAAAAGAGATAACATACAAAAACACTTAACCAGTTTCAGAATCTTTATCTGCCTTAGCAGAAAGGCCCTAGTTATCAGAATGTAAGTAGGGCTGCAATGGAAGAGTTCTCTCTGCTTCACAAGCCAGCCCACCAAAATGAAAAACAAAACAAGGATACTGAGGGTGGGAGGGCAAAAGGTACTACTCTACAGATATTGTTTGTTAGCATTCAGGCCACAAAATAGGGAAAAAAAAAAAACACAAAACAAAGCAAAACAAAAGTTTGGAAACCCAAATAAAGGCAGGACAGACGCACAGTTTTTTAGCGTTAACAAGAAATGATGTATCGTGGAGTAGGACTTAAATTTTGTCCCGTGTGGATCCTGGGACTCATACCTCTTTGTGTTCATCGATGCCTTCATCATCCACTTGTTTGTGAGAGGATCAAACACTTCCATGCTTCCTAAGTGTTCGTTTCCATCATGCCCACCTACTGCATAGACTTTACCTGAAAGGCATGCACGTTATTTGGATACAGAGATTGCCTGGCAGTGTTTCAGTTTTCCCTTGTACAGTCTCCCTGCCTATGTGGAGAAATAAGCTCAAACAAAGGTTAATGTTTTTAAAGGTTTTCCGTATCAGGGTTTTATTAAGTTAAGGACCCAATATTTTTATATGCTATACTCAACCAGAGAGCTGTTTTATCATAGACTTTACACAAACCTTGAGATATGTAAACAGGGAATATTTCTGTAGCTCAAGTAGCATGGATCAGATCCGTTTCAGATCTTTACCTCAGCCTCTCCAGATTTCTACAGGGAAAGCAGATCTCTGTCCTGCTGCAGCAACGCAGGGGATACCATGTACAAAGGAGAGCTGCATCCTGAGTGCTAAGCTGCTCTGGACTGCCCGGGCCTGGCTGCAGAAGACGATGACCCAAAACTGAAGGTAGGTCTGTCCTTACAGTCTTAGCAATTTGCCTGTATGGATTTTATTGTGAAGGAAGCTAGCATGAGTACTAGCGAAGTCTTGGTGACTGCTGAGTAACTCCACTTTAGGGATTTGTGCTCTGAGATTGTCTCAGAAGCAACAGCCCTTCATGGGGAAGAAGCTTTACTAACATGAATGTGAGAAGCCATGCAAGGCATTTATTTAGCAATAGCACCAATTCCAGCAAAATGTGCAAACAGGTCCCTTTTGAACAGGGTTTCTTGAGTAGGTTACTGACCTCCCACGGAGATGACACCCACGTGTCTTCTCCTACTGTTCATTTCAGGGCCGAAGAACCAGCTGTTCTTATTTATAGAGTAACATTCAATGCTGCGAAATGGGTCGCCTGATCCTCCTCGACCACCAACGCAGAACAGCACACCTGAAGGAGACATAACAGGTTTCCAGAGAGCTAGCAGGGAAAACGGGGATAAAACTGCATAGCAGAGTAGAGGGAAAACTACGTAGTTCAGGAGAAGCTGTATTTCCCTTCAAGGGGCACAGTCATTGCCCTGCATATTGGATGCTGGACTTTGGGTTTTGTTTGGCATGCTGCTAGGGCAATTAACTGTCTACTCTCTTGCAAAAGCAATGCATATTTTAAGTATGTTTTCTGATGTGCTTAGGGAGAGAAACTGATTGTTAGTTAAATCTTAACTGAATGTAGAAATTAGAATTTGCAGCATAATACTCATCACTTGCTTTTGGTGTAGGTTAGGCAGAGAATCTAAAAGCTAGCTCAGCCTTCTTGCACCAAAAGGTAAGTGCCCATTGCTTTCTGCAGAGCTTTGGGCATACTGCCTGCACATAATACACGTAACAGTTCTGGCTGATCAGAATAAATACTGCTCTAAACAAAGAAAAAAAAAAGCTAAAGTTCTGTTAAGAAAATGTAGCACAGAACCTAATCACCACAGAGGTACACAATGGTTTTCCCAGCTATGCATTAACAACCATTTATATATACCAAGCTGTCTAGCCCTACGCAGATGCGCTGTCTTTTCTCCACACCACTTCATACTGGATAATCAGACACACATTTAATTACCAGCAGTCTGCTTCCTTGGTGTTGTGCGAATGGAGTATTCAAAGTCTGGCACTGCCCTGCTGCTCAGGTGAAGGTGGTAGTTCCTTGCTTCATCCAGCAAATCCCTACATTTTAGATTCTGCTTGACAATCTCTTCCTTTGCCACAACACCCATAAGGAAACAAATGGGCAAGAGAGGCAGTCGTACCTGACAGAAATGAACACAGTTGGAGTAACTGGCTAAACTGAATCTAACCATTTACAGCGACGTACACGTAACAGACTGCAACTTCTGAGCCTGCTGTCAGCCCCATGCTCTTTGGTAAAAAGAGCAACTTTAATTTTCTTTTCCAGAACAACACTGAGACAAACAGTTCGTTTTAGTGACAAATGTTTGCTACAACCATGTGCATTTGTAGGCAGTGCATTCACAGTGGGGGAAGAAGGGCAGCTTGGCTGTACCAGGAGGGCCGTGGCTGCAGGTGCAGTGAGCGTGGCCAGGTGTTCCTTCCCAAGCAGGGCCTGCCGTTTCAATGGGATTGCCCCTTTCAGGTTAGTCTGGTGAGGGCACCAATTTTCAGCTCACTGCTGTGCCTGTGCAAAAGGACTTTATTTCTAGAGTTTTATCTTGGGTGACAAGTCTGTCAGTGTGAACTAAGTGAATATTAAGGAGGTGCTACTGACTGCGCAGTTACACCCTTCTCTAGGATGACTTGATAGGCTGCAGGATAAAAAGAAACAGGCCATGGACAGCTAATTGCCAAAGCCCACAGGGAGCAGAGGGAGCTACAGTGCTGGACACACCACTCAAATTAAGATCAAATCTTGATGTCAGATAAATATTGGAATATATCAGGAGCAGGTTAAAGACTATTAAAAAGATTAATACCAAAAAAAGCATGATGAGGCAGAGACATGAAGGTAAGAGGGCTGTAAGGCTGTAACCGTGCTGGCAGCTGCCTGTTGATACCATGGTATTTACACTGCTCGGACTTGAGTTTTCCTGATGGATGGTGGTACCCACCACCACCAGGCACTGCCTGAGTGGGACAGTGCTGCTCGGCCACCAGCAGTCTCTGCCTCGAGCAACCCCCAGTGACAGAGCAGCTCTGAAACAGGGTCATTTCAAGACCGCCTTGAAATGTCCCTCCCCCTAGGAATTAATTTCTGCAAACCTCACGTTGGTGCTTCTGAGAGAAACAATGAGGAATATGAAGGACAATCAGACTGGGGCGCCAGCAGGAAGGCCAACAGGCGGGACAGGTCTGGACAGGGGTGAACTGAAGTAAAGCACCGCCTGGCTTGCTAAGGGCTGCAGTCAGCATCGTCACACAGCTCCCAGGCAGCTCAGCAAGAATGGTGAGGGACAAAGCCAGCTCCTCCGGGGCTTCTCAGAGCAGCAGAGCGGTGCTGTTCATGGCTAGCAAGTATCCCTGTTTTTCAAGTAAGCAGGTCTCTCTAGCAATTATCCCTTAACCACTTGCTTTCAATCCCATTTCTTCCTTCCCTTTGGCCCCATTTTATTTTAGGCTGCCTCAAAGCACTACCATAGACGTGCTAATAGGCTCACAGGGTTAACAATGGAGTAACAACACAAGGCTGATGAAAATTCAGACCCTCATTGTAACACTGAAGCCCATAAAACTTACTGTGGTGTTGATAATAACTGTCAGGAAGGCCCATCCTGTTTCCTGCTAGCAATAATGTCAAATGCAACTGCAGGCTGCACGCATTTTGGCAAGCAACCTGTATTTGCAGGAAGGGTTTTACTTTCTCATTGTTTTGCTCTGGATTCTGGTTTCCATGAATAGAATAAAGCCGTTAATCTCATCTGCTAGCATAACTGGGTTGTAAACACCAACCTAATTCTTCTTTTTAAAATTTTCAACTTATATAGCCTGTAAATTTAATTAATAGCGCGCTAAAGAAGGGTTTTTGTATAAAAAAAAAATTATGCTAGTCTAGATACAGCTGAAAATTTTTGGAAGTCACTTAATAAACAGTTGAGATCTTTTACAGGGAAAAATGAAAAAATAATGTGTCGAGGCAACAAGAGCAGCATGTTACTCACGTGATGCAAATATCAGAAATTCTGATGAATGCAGCGTGTTCAAACTGGTGTTCAGTGACAGCTGTCAGACCACAGGTTCTGCCTACCTGCCTCAGGTGCTGTATTGTAAACTTCCATAACCAGCCCATGCAGAGCTTGTTCTTACCATTTTGACAGGATGATGTTCAGGTGAGTGGCCCTGCTGTAAGGGATGCCTGCCTAAGGGTTTCCTCTCAGAAGCAGTAAATTCTTAACACATTTGAAGGATCAAAATGCAAACTCCTTTTGGATCCTACAGGTAATCAGCGCTGATATTCTACCTTGAAAAGGTCTAGAATGTGTTTCCTGGCCTGTTTGTAGGGCTGCAAAACCTTGGTCTTCTGCTGTTTGTATAACAAAACATTCTAGAAGTAGCATAACTTGATGACTTATCTCCATTCCTAGTCACATAACAAACAGCTTTGCTCTCCTTTCACAAGCGCAAATACTTACCAGCAAGGGAAGTTAGTTTCAGGCTGCATAGTATCAAAGCATATCAAGTGATGGCTCTAGGTTCTCCACTTCACTACACGTAAATCTAAGAATTCTCTGCTCTCCTGCTCTGGCACAGAAAGAGTTTTGTGCTGGCTCCCCCCGCTCCCTCTTCTGATGAGCTTACAGTGAATACTCTTTTCTTGACAGGAACTGGAGAACGTAATTTGTTCCTGATGCTCCTGAGGCCAAACCTGCTCTCGCTGTCAACACACCGCTATGAATACAGGATGAAGCACCAAATCTGGTAAAAGCATTTTTCTTCTCAAAATCTACCCAAATATAAACAGTTGATATAGAACCACGTTGGGGATGAGACAGGCACCCAGCACCTCACTCTGCCCTACCTGTGCGAGTATTTCATCCAGCCACGTAGCGTGATGCTGGGGATTGGCTAGCAGCCACTTGATAGCAGCACTGTAAACTTGCTTTTCATTTTCAATGTTCAGGTCGTTGGAGGACAAGAGTTTATGCAGGTGCTGAGGTGAGATTCTCACAAAGTCTTCACATTCCACCACCTCAGTGAAGTGTTCGCAGGCGTACTGATCGGCCATGTCCATCAAGTCGATGCGGTTGTGACTCTCTGCGAATGCCCTGACCGCCAGGCAGTTGGAGGGATGGAAGTGCAGCTTCATGTACTCGCAGCACGCCTTTGCCACCAGTTCCACCTGAAGAATGCAGGCAGCATACAGGAGCGGCTGGACATTGTCCACAGTCAGCGTAAGCCGGGAGGAGTACACAAACTTCACGAGGTCTTCTACTGCGTCACCATCAAAGTCCCTGATTTCAATCAAAGTCTGCTTGGCTTCAGCCATTTCCGAAAGAAACATGGCTCTGAAGTAAGGTATAACGCATGCTAGCACCAGTTTGTGGCAGGAGATGAGCTTTGTACCAACCTGTGAAAAAAAGAAAAGAAAGAACTATTTTTTCAGTTACTTTCCTTCAGCTCTACAAGAAAGGCCAGTTAAGCTGAAAATGTAGAATTCTGGATTCAATAACTCCGCATTGAACTCCCGTATTTTGCTGAAACAAACAGTGTTTGCTCTGCACTGCTGACATTAGATCAATGCATCCCAAGCAGATTTGAGCTGTAACTTGGCCACCAGAGCATGGCAAGGCCATAACACAAGGAAGCAGCATCATTCATCTGCTGAACTTTTTTGTCTTTCAAGAGCCATGCCCCATTTTTTAAAGCAAACTTCCTTAGGAACCTTCTCAAAGCATCTTGGAGACAAGAGGTGACTGCCAAAAAAAATCTTGCTTGTTTTATAAGTATGTAGAGATTTTGCAGGAAAACCTCTGAAGTGACATTTTAAAACTATTTAATTTAAACCTCTGCACTTTTACTACTGTTTGAGGAGTCTGTAATGCTCTTCATAGAAGCAAAATCACGTAAAACTACAATAATAAGAGCAAGTAGAAATAAACATAGGGATTATTAAAGGTTACCAATCACTTCAAGGCTTTAGAAGTTAGTTAGATGTGCTCAAAAGATGTACTATTTCCCATAAAGATATTTTTAAAAATTCTGATCAGAAATTGTGAAACAAACTTTTCACTTTGAAATCTGCAGATTTCAATTACATTAAAAGATAGTCAACCTAATACTTGTGTTATAGTAGTGCTTTCTTACAAACTTGGTCATTTTTCACTCTGTACTAACATAAAGGGATGGGAGTTAAGCAGCAAATTTCATTGACAGATTTCAAGTATGTCTTCATTTTCAGATTAAGGTGTGAGTGATTTAAAAGGAAAAAATGGATTTTAAATTCTATAGGATATTTTGGAGTTTTTCTAGATGTGATTCAATACAGAATCGCTCTTTCCTTTTTAATAGTGTCATTAACACAGGTGTAAGCTGTTTAGTAAGCACATTCAGTTCTAAGAGCAAATACACATGGAGGAGCATTAGGACAGATTCAAAGACAGGAATGAGCTGCTCACATGACAGGAGCAGTACTTCAGGAGAAATTCCTGACATAAGTTTGCAGAGCACAAGTCTCCCCATGTGCTCCTGTGGCTTATGACGGTTACAGTGTTAGTACTCAGGTACTGGTGTAAGAAGCCATTACTCTAGCCTCTGCAGATTCTTTTCTCCACTTCAGGACTGGCAGCCTTCAATCCAGTATTTTTAAATTACCAAAATAGCTTCACACAAAAATGAACAGTAAGAAAAACCTAACTTATGGAAAGTTAAATTGCAGCCACAGGAAAGTATATTTTCCATGCCCAATTTCCCTAGCCAGAACACACATTAACAATGCTTATAACGACTGTAAACAATAAGACTATTATAAAACAAATAGAAAAGGAGGCTTTTTTGCAAGGGTGGATGGAAGAGGAGAAAGGAGAAGACAAGGTCAAAAGAAGTGAAGGGAAGGGATGCGTTGTTAACAGTTCTGAAATGTTCTTCCCCAAAAGAAGGTTTGTAGGTGCTGGCAACCACAGCTAGAAATGGTAAATATAATTATCTTGTGATCAGGGTATAAATAAGATAGAGATGAGCTGCACAGAATGTGTTTAAACACAATGCAGTGCAAGAATTGTAAAACTGGTTCCCTCTGTCTCATTTACTCTTTGATTGGTTGTAGAATGACATGACTGAGGTTCTTTTTCTTCTTTGCAAATGCTGGGAGTTAGATTTGTTCCAGAAATCCTGTTCACCAGGAAAGATATGTAAGAGCAACACAGAATGCAAAAATAGAAAAATTGGGATCAATTGTGGGAACTTGCTTAGAAGGCAAGTTGGGTGAGGTGACAGTCACGTTCTTGATCTCTGGGACTGTCAGTATCTTTAACATTCACATTTTAGTTGTGAAATTTCTAAATGACAAAAAAAAAAAAAAAAAAAAAAAGCTTATTTGGACATGCCTCAGATCCAATAAGTATTGTATTGCTTTCACACACCCCCCTCCCACCCAAATTCACTGCCATCTCCAACACACTTATTTAAAGCCTGTTAAATGCAACGGATGAGGGTGGGACTGTCACCTTCAGTGTCACGTCGCAGAGCTCTCCGGCTTCAAAGAAGTGAAGAAGAGAGCTGTGAAAATCCTTCCAAGCCTCATTCGCCTCAAAGACGAAGATGTCATCTTCAGCATCACCAGTGGAAGATCTCGTTTGCTGCTGCTGTGGCCGCCTTCTTCCCTTCATCAGATGTTGCTTTCCCTGCTCGGAGACCAAGGATTCTGAAGCCATTGGCTGGTTTGTTTTTCTCAGCGTGAATCTTCAAGTGCTCCTGCCAAGACAAAATCCAGCCCATCAGGGTCAGTCCTAAAATGCAGCTAAGTCCTTTTCATCTTCCTGTTAAAAAAAAACAAAAACAAAAACAAAAACAAAAAAACACAAACCAAAGGACAAATGAAGTATATTAGCTATTGTTAGTACCTACCATTAGATACCATGTAAAAAACGCTACCTCCAGTCTTATTTGGGGTGGGGTGAGAGAGAAAGAAGGCAAAACAGCCCAGAGACAAAATGGTACGCAGGTACCTTTAGGAAAACCCCTTGTTTATGGACTTGTTCCCCTCACTTCTTGGAGAAAATAGCAAACAAAAACAAAAAGGCAAGGATGTGTTCTCTGCCATTCCTGACCTAACAGCTATGGATGGCAGAGGGACATGGACAGCATGTTGATCCTAACCCAGCAGGTATGTTTGTATGTACACATTACTAAGTACGTATGTTTTCCTTAAACTCCTCAAAGCTAAAGCAGTCCTAAAGTGTTTTGTGTATTTATGCAAATATACAAAGCAAAACGCAAAATGAAACCATTCTAATACTGTTTCAACAAGAACTAAAAAGAAATTTACATTTACAGAGAACCTTTGGAATGAAAATGATTTGCTTTTATCTAATATTAACCCAAAGACTGATGTTTAAAGCATGAAAATGAGCATCCTGCAAAAGTTTGTTACTGCTTGTTAGCTTTTATTTTTTAGGGTCTGTCTACTTATTTTAGCGGACGAAGTTTATGGTGTCTAAGATGTATAATGTTCTGACAAAAAGAATCTTAGCTGTACTGATAGCACAGCTTTTCCAGGACTGAAAAATGCATCTGGAATACCACAGGCAAGGGAGAGAGGAAATGGCTTTTTCTGCTTCTGTCACAGAAGTATTTACTCTTTCTGCTGTTGTGGACTTCAGTTTGGTTTTGGTGGACATAAAATTCACCTTTCTATTTGCAAATAAAAGTTCAGTAGTAGGGGAACAGCAAATTGGTTTTCGGTTCAGTAGCGCAATTCAAGCTTCATCTGTGTCACAAATCCATGAAAACTTGAATCCTGTTAAGTCAGGGAGGTGTACACTGCTTTATTGAAAATGATGAAGCCCACAAGAAAAATGAAATACTGATTGAAAGCATGCAGTTACTGATTCAGGTTACGTGCTTTGGCAATGGAAACAAATGGATCTGTAAGATTTTAAGACAAAAGTCTCTGGAAAGCAGAGGGAATATTTAGTAATGTGTTCCTCTCTTACACTGGCTAGCTTTGGGTTTAATGTTTGCTTGTTAACTTTCTGTATGATCATTCTTTGTTCTACGCTAAGAATTGATCATTGTTCTTACCCTGCGATTTCTGCTCCTGGGCACTGGTGTTGGAGGAAGCCAACTGACACAAGTAAGAAACTTTTAAAATAAAAACCTAAGTCACGTCTAGGTGCAGGACTTCTGTTCTTCTGGAATATTTTTAAGGTATCCGTGCCCCTTAGTAAACATGCAACTCCTCAAGCATCAGAAAGAGCAGGAAGTGACTTGAGGCGATCACACACATTTCTGCTCTAGGTCTCAGCGTGGCTGACAGCTCCGTGTTCTGTGCAGTTACAACTCAGGTGGCAGCAGCTGGCCAGGCAGGTTACAGTGCAGTGTGCTTAGAATAGTCTCTACTGCTGCTGCAAGCGACGTACCTTTCCTGTAAGACAGCCAAGAAAAAGACACAAGTTGGAATGCTGCACAAGGGTTTTGAAGAGCATCATGTGTTATTCACAAGCTGTAGCATGTGATGGTACTTTTACAGTGGCATAGAAACACTGCTTTCAGACAGAACTGTCAGACTCGCAAGCAATAGTTCGCTGCTCCTAAGGAATACGGTTATGCCACCTGGTGTACATGCTAAGTGTGTCTGCATCTTTTAATTGCAGCTGCACACCCAAGTTTACAAGCCTACAAGTGACCCTTCGTAAAACTGGCTGATGGTGGAAGTTTCACCCTTTCTGGACGTGGCTTTGTAAACACCAAGCCCAAACTCACACTTCTTAACCTCAATCAACACTGCTGAGGTGGCTTTTTATTTTTGTAATAAATTGAGCAGTAACTCAAAAGCCAACTGTAACTGATTTTAAGCAATGATTTCCATCCTCACAGGATGCTCATATCAAATGAAGCCATTGGAGATGGTCTGGGCGCTTACGTGGATTGGTATATTTGGTACATACCAAGAGCAGACACGGTACGACAGGGGCAGAACCTAGAAATCACACCAGGAAGACCAAGGCTTTGTACATACACAAAGTCATGGACAGGAATCACATGTCCCAGGGGAAGCTTCTGATACAGGTGACGGCAATATCAAATATGTGTATGGGCACATGACACTAAGGTAATCCTCAGGTAAAAAGAAGTTACTTTAACACATGGTAAAATTAACAGGTTTAATAAAACATGAATATGGAATTCATACTAAGTAGTATGACACACCACAACTTCATTGTGATGAGACTCTGCGACAGATAGTAGTATCTTAGGTTAAGATTTTAGTTCTCCCCCAAAGTCACCAATTCAGGAACATCTTGTTTCTGTGATGTGTCTCGTTCCCCAGGTCGCATAGCTACTCTGTCCCCAAACCTGATGCTTGTCTTAATTTCAGTATCTGAAATTTAGAGTCTTTAACCAAATCATTGGCTTCCATGGAAAAGAGCAGCCAAAGCCATGAAGCAGCTGAAATGCTAACTTGGAAGGAGATAGAGGTCCCTGTATAACTGCAGCTGGCCAGGGATAACTAAGGGCTACCAAGCTGTATCTTGCTCAAGAAATATCACTGTGAGCATTACTGTTGTCTGTTGTGAAATCTTTTTTTTTTTTTTTTTTTTTTTTTTACAACCAGAGGTTTTAGAGGAAGTCAGCAGCCTGTACCTCACCTTACTTCTGGAAAGAGGCAGATGTGTTCACATGGCATGCTTGTAGAGTCACACACGGGAGTAATATTAGAAGAGGTAACACGCAATATTAAGAACACATATGTGAAGTGCATGATATAATCTGTCGGGACAAGGAGAGAAGAGAGGTGTAATTTGCAGCAAATACCGGTCTGGGCTGATTTGAATGCCTGGCTACAAGCCTTGGCTGTTCTCAGCTTTTAAACAGACCAGCAATGAGTTTTAGCAGTAGTTTTTTCAGTCAAGATAGTGCACTGCAGAAACGTGAAGGTCTCGCAGAAGTCTTGAAGGTCAGCATGCTTCAGCTCCAGTCTACTCCTCTTCCTAGCCAGAACTGGAATGACAAATAGTTTTGCCATTGTACAGCCTTAAAGGGACAGCATAACAAAGTTGTATTTTCCATCTCCTGAATGGTATACAAGTACTCTAGTTTAAAAATCACTTGCTAGGAGGCTTAATAAGCATTTAGATTAGCATTCATGCTGTTCTGTCAGTGTCGTACCATGACTCCACAGACCAACAGAGAAAAGCTGTTTGCAGACGTGCCTCAAATCAACAAGAATGCAATGTAACAGCAGGTACGTGAGGGGAGGTTAGTGCTTGGAGAATGCTGCGCACAAATCATGCGGCGCCTTTCCTTCTCTAAAAGCAAGTATTGCCATGGCCAGCCACTGCCCTCATTTTATCTTAGCAGTGAAGCATCCACGCTTGGGTGCAGACTGGCATTTTCCCTGCCTGAGCAGTGTAAGTTACCGGCTGTAAGGAAGCTGAAGGAAGTGCCTCATTCACGGCATCATCCGGTGTTAGTCTGTAGGCAGCAGCCTAACACTTTCCATGGAAGAGTAATGCCCTGACGAAAAAAAAGTACACATTGTTTGTATCACACTATTGTTTGCTGGCAGCAGCACAGCAATTTTACTGGTCGAGTTATAAACATTTAGAAGTATTTGTTGGCAGAGTGCAGCCATCCAGAGATGACGTTCCAGTCCTCGGAAAAGGGCTCAAGGATCCCAGCCCAGCTATTTGTCAAGAAACAGGCACGGGTGGTCAGTCAGAGCATAGGCACAAGATAGCTGCTTCACTTCAGCAAACCATAATGTGCTAAAGTGATTTGTTCACTTTTGATTTGTTCATTCTAGCCAAACACTGAGATTGAAGCAACCATAAAACACCTTGAGGCTGACAGAGCGATTAGGTCCAGTACAAGTAACGTGCCTCAAGGAATCCTGCAGCAAAATGGAAGAGCTGTCAGGCACAAGCTGGGCACGACCATCGCTGTTTTCCTCTGTGGTGAACTGACAACAGGCCAGCCAACACATGGAGCGCACAGCCTCCTCCCCAGCACATCAGCTTGGAGATGATGCCCCAGAACAAGAGGATTGTCTGCACAGCTCCGCTGGCACAACGGAGGAGGGCACCTCAGCTACAGGACATGGAAACGGAACCATGAGTTAGGTGCTACACACAACTACAAATACTCAAACAAGGGGTTTTGTGCTATTGGTAGGTTTATCAACAGGCATTGGATCTGAGTACACGTAAATCTACTCGTGCAAGTGCGGATGTGTAACACCGACTAGTCTAATGCGGAGCCTGATGAATGTCTACAGGTAGCTATACGACAGTGCTGCTGCCCAGGAGATGCGAGAGGCATCGTCAGGGATGAGATCCTCCCTGGCCGAGGCTGGCTAGCAGCGGGCAAGATGCATGCAACACAGCACAAACTGCAGCCCAGCAGTAGCTGCTCGCTATGGCTGGCTTCAGCTGCCTTGCCAGGAAGGAACGCAGTGAGGGGAAATATGCCCACGCTGAAATATGGCAAAAACCAGCTCACCCATTCCATCCAGGGAGTGGCAGAAACCTCCTGCAAAACTGCCCCACTGCCCATGCTGATAAGGCGAGATCAGACCAAGCAGGAACGCCAACAGAGGGGATGTGGTTGGAAAATACGGGGAAGTTCACATTACATGCTGTATTGCAAGCCCAAGCCCTGTGTGCTTACTGAAAATTAAGTACACCACAAGACTGAAGTAACAGAAAAATCAGATAATGCATGCGCAACTGGTTTAGTTTGTTTAAAACCACGAGCCTTTCTTGCATAGAAAACCATGAAAAAGCTGGTTTAGCCAACACTAATAAGATTTCCAGGTCCTTTCACGATTTCCAATGGTCTTTGTAGCAGAAACTGACAGGTATAATAACTGTTGTGTGTTACTTGTCACACGGGTAGGTAAAAAGCTGCCTTACATTGAACAGCAACCACAGTCTTCTATAACCAAACGCATGTTAGTGCTGTAGATGCTACTATTTCTAGGAAGAAAATTCAACAAAAAAGAACGTAAATGGTGGGCTGCAAAGCATGACAAGCACAGTTAAATAAAATCTCATTTTGGAAATATTCTGCCTGATCATCCTTTAATACTGTTTTGTAACAGCTTCTTCGCTGCTTCCTTTGATCCCAAATGTGAATGAGTTCAAGGAGACTCTCCTGAGGTTTAATCCCAGGTTCCATCAAACACCAGAAAGCAACCATCTTCTGGGCTTTCTGAGATGACAACTTGACAGTTTTGTTCAGTTTGGAAAAAAAACAACCAACCAACAAAAAAAAACCCAAACACTAATATTCCATGACTTCCTTAGACCTGCTTTACTTTTCCCCACTTCAGAACAACCAAAACCCACCAAAATCCCCAGAACACTGGGGAAGGCAGGACCCTGCCTTTTGGACACACAAATACTTAAGGGGTGCTTTATCTACGCAAGGTAACCTCAGAAATACCTGACAAGCAGAACACAAAAGAAAAAACACTGCCAATCTGGGCAATGCTCAGAAGCAGAGTGAAGTGTTGATAGATGCACTGCAGGCAGCAACAGTAGTCACTGGTACTTCACATCTAAGACCAAACAGGCCCTTGCCAAGGATTTCCATCAAAATACCGGCAGTCTGAGGGCCTCTACAGCAGCCTTCAGCCCAGCTCTTCCCGGGAAGCATTAACTTGAGAGCAAAATAGTTTCCAGCAAGTCGTTTGCCAGCTGCCCTTGATCCTGGACCTGTAAATCTAGGAACAGCACCCAGCAGAGCATCCCAGAGCCTTCAGGCTCATTCAAAATCAGGAGGACAGGAAGGAGATAACAGATAAAAGGCTTCACAACCCACGAAGCTGTGCCTGTTGATGCAGGTAAGTATTACTACAACATCTGTTTGTCGAATCCTGCTGAGGAAGAAGGAGGATACGGGCTAGTGTGGGACTACAGAGTGCTGCATCGAAGTAGGTACACAGTAATCACGCCCTCTGTTGTGAACAAAAGTTAGTAGACTTGCTTTTACAAACACCTGGCTAGCTGTGAAATAGGATGCCAGGCTATGACATGTAATTGACAATTTGAGTTTCATTTATGCCAGGTCCTGAGAATGCTGCTGCACAGAAACTACAGGCATAATCTGGGCACATTAACACAGGGGACTCACTTCTTACGCGGTGTAGGAGCTGGTGCATAGCTTGCAGGGTTATCAATCCCCCCCTAACTCAGAATTTTGTGTCCTACCCAGCTGCCCAGAGGTGAACCTTGCCCATCCCAACCTCTGTTACAAATAATCAGCGCAGAGCTGCCCCTGCTGTGGTTTTAGTCTGCCAACAGTCACTGAGTTACTTCACCTGGGCCTTGCTGGTAGCCACAGGTGCAGAGATGAGGCTTCGCTTCCAGAAGCCTTTGCAAGAGGTACAGAAAGCCCACCTCCTTAGCACTGCTACGCACATGATGCATCACACAGATATGAATACGGACCCATTAGGACGGGAGATTGATCAACGAGCCCTATGTGGTCTGCGCGTCCCCTCTTAATTGCTTAATTGTTACTTCCCACCCACCACCCAGCTCCCCTGGGGAGGTCCCCGCCGTGCCGGGAGCCGTTGGCGGCCGTTGGGGACCGTTGGGGACCGTTGGGATCCGCAGGCCCCGCTCGCCGCGCTGAGGGGCCGGGCGTTACGTAAGGCACCGGGCGGCCCCGCCTGCTCCTCCGGGGCTCCACCGAGCCCCCGGAGCCCCCCGGAGCTTCCCCCCGCGTCCAACCCGGCCCGGCCCGGCCCGTGAAGGGACAGCTCCGCTCCTCTCCTCCCCGCCCGCTCACCTGCGCCTCAGCCGCTGCCAACGGCCGCTGGAGGGGGCGCGGGGCGCATGCGCGGCGGCGGCAGGGAGGGAGGGAGGGAGGCGGGAAGCGCGCGCGGGTGGCGGGAAGCCCTCAGGGAGCCCCTGAGGGGATGGAAGGCAGCGCCTGCAGGGCTGCCTGTACCTGTACCTATACATGTACCTGTGCCTGTACCGGCACAGAAATCACTATCATTATCACAGAAATCATTATATGAGAGTAAACGGTGTTGCTTGTGATGTTTTGGAATGTGATCTGTCGGTCGGTGTGAAATCATCCACGCGCTGATTGATCGGGGTTTTGCAGTGAGGGCGAGGTGCTCGTGGTGGGGGGCTCAAGCTGTACCGTCAAAAGCAAGAGGCGTGCTTGGAAAAAAGAGCAAAGCACGTGGCTAGATGCAGGTTTAAAGAAACCTTGAGGGTTAGGGTAACAGGAATTTGTTTCATTGGAATCTGGCAGGCAGCTTAATTTCAGTGGGACAGTAGGGAAAATCCTTTTCATTAAGCTTCTGGATTGAGGAAGTTCTGTGCATTATGAGTTCCATTTCCTGAACTGCTGCCTAAATTCCTGTATTATTGCATGTGTATATTGGTGTTACCAGCAAGCGTTAAATTATGAGCGTTGCCCCAGGTGTGAGTTTGGGGCCTCCGTGCTACCTTGGTGCTCGGAGACGGTGGCAATATGAGGTACAGACACAAGTTTCACTTGTAAGTGGCCTATGTTTGTGACGAGAAACGTGATATGGATGATAGTTGTAACAGAGAGGAGGATTCAAGAACTTTATAAAATGCAGCAGAGCTGGTAATCCCAGGCTTTGCTGAAGAGACCAATCACGCTGCGGTGTTGTGGGGAGCTTTAACCCGTGCTAGTAGGAGTGGGTCTGCCCGAGGGGAGCTGAAGCCTCTTTAGAGGCATCTAAAAACATGGGGACACGCAAACCTAGGCACTAGTCATCTCCTGGAACTTGTTTCTCTTCCTAATTAACACGTTTGGTGGTTTAGCCAGGCTCCGATTTCACAGCTCAGCAGTCCTGCTGCTCTCCTGGCATGGGGCTGTGGCTGAGGCAGAGGATTGCCAGCTCCAAGAGGCGGCCAAGAGGAGGCAAAGCATGAGAGCAGAGTCCCCACTGGGCTCATAAGCGCCCTAAGCTGGCAAGTGGGATGCCCCTGTTCAAATCTGGGGCTTTGCTGGAAGTGGCTATATGAGGTTTGATGGTATAGGCTTCTAATAGGTTTAAATTCTCACTTTTATGTTCCTATATGCCAAGCAAAAGTGGGAATATGCAGCTCAAATAAAAGCAGGAACCGCACAAAAACACAGAACTTAATTCAGAGTAGATGCAAGACAAAAATGCTCTTTTCAAATTTCAGGGTTGCTTCTGAGAAAGGGAGAAAAACAAATAATTCACTGGACATGTGTGCATATTAGCCTCCTTATCCCTCATGGCTCCAACAACACTTCTCAAAAGTTTTGCCATTAGGAGGGTTTTAGTTTGAAACGCAAAACTAGTAATTCCTTTACCTGGATAACTTGTTCATTATTAATTTTAACTTATTTCCATGAGTAGAATTTTGACAAACCCTTTCTCAGCCACAGGATCAACTAGGAATTAAATTGTCCCAACCTGGGAACTTGTGCTTAGAAAGTCCTGTTCCATGGAGTTTGTATGAGTACCAAAGGAACTCTTTCTTTTTTTTTTTTTCCCTGCTTGTTCTTGCCAGCAGCACAAACTTAGACCTGTTGCTACATAAGAGCAGGTAAAGCTGGATTATAAGAGCTCTCAATTGTCTGAAGAATCTCAGTTGGCAGGACAAATGCTCAGGAAGGATATCAGGATGGATTACACTGGAAACCACCCATGTGTCGCTGTGCTTAATGCAGCAGTGTCTTCAGGCCTCCCTCAAACAGCAATGCAGCCAGCTATTGCACAAGTAGGCAGAAAACCTCTCTGTGCTCTGAAGAGGTCTTTGACCGGTGTTTCATTGCCCGGTGTTCTGCTGTTCCACAGGCCAAGGGGAGTTTACACAGACCTTTGGAGGCTTAACCTCTTCCTGGTCACGGTGGTGCCCAGGGAAGCAGGAGGGTGGCTTGTGAGGGACAGCGGGGCTTCTCTGGGGCCGTGGCCCCAACACCCGCAGCACTAGGCTTGCTTCCTGCTGTGGAGCATCCCTAATACCCTGTTCCTGCAAGGGGCAGAGCAGGGTGAGGAAGAGAAAGCCTGGAATCATCCTGAGTTGTTGGAGCTGTGGCATCTTGTGCAATGAACAGTGCAGGATTTAAAAGGAGTGGAATTTGCCCTCAATCATCTCTGTGTGTGTTTGAAGAGATAAGAAACAGTTATGTGGAAACATGCATGTTAGCTGGTATCAGTTCTGGTTTAACATTGGGCTGTGAAGAACGCATGAGTTAGCTGAAATGAAGGCTTATCCAGGAGTCGCTGGCTTCCCTGTTAAGGCTTTCTCTCCTGGTCTATAATGGTGTACAAGTCCCATGGACTTCCACTTCAGCTCACCCCTGGCATTTGAATGAGGAGCTTCCAGGTTTTTAGCATCTCCTTGATTTTTATTTAAAGATACAAGCTCCTGCTAGTGTGAGGACAACAAGTCCACGTCTTTTTTTTTTTTTTTTTTTTTTTCTGTGTAACTTCTTCTATCTTTGGTTGAAATAAGTTGCTTTCTCAAGTGAGCATGAAATGCAGAAGGTCACCCGGTAACTGGTCAAGAAATACTGCACCCGTTTCAGAGGAAGCTGTTTAGGAAGTCTGGGGATTACCAAGCCACGTGGGAAATGACACCGGCAGAGGGCGCGTTACTTGCTGCTGCTGTGCCTTAAATGCACCTCTAGGAGCTGGCTATGGCTGAACTGCTGCGAGGCACCTTTTGGGTAAAGAACTGCATTTATTCTGTACAAGTCGTGCTGATGTTGCTCATGCATAACGCGACAATCAACATATTCTGGTAACACTTGATTAAAAGTCTGTGGCCTTTCAGGTACTCACTACAAAAGCACATAAAACTGTGTGCATTATAGGGCTTTTAAAATTTTAAATGATTAGTTAAGGTGAAGCAGACCACCCATACGAACTTCTTCCCACAAGATCTCTTTGCTCAGTGATGAGTCCAGATTAATACATATACTCAGGAAATCCCTTTGTTGTCCCAAAATGGGCTTTGCTGCATTTCCTGTCTGCCTCGGTGCATGCGAGAAGCAGGGAAGAAGCTAGCGATGACACAATGCACAGCTAAAACAGCCCTTCTGCCTTGCAGAGCTGCATCTCTGCACTGGCAACACTCCATGTTATGCAGGTGTGTTCCTGCTGCAGGTGTGGGACAAGTCTCTAGGTGTGAAGGGTGTTGGTGGCCTGGAGGAAATACCTGTCTTGCTTCTGCTCTGAATCAAAACCACTGCCCTACACATGGTCCATGTTCTGTTTTCACTTGTGCCATGGGGAAACAACAAATAACTTGCTGTTCACTGGTTGCTTCGCTGTCCGATGATTGCATCAAACTTCACATCTGTTATCTTTTTCAGATAATTCAAGGCACGTTCTGGAAGCAGCCTGAAAGATAAAACCATGCAATGAAATCTAGGATAAGAACTTGGGTCACGGGAAAAGTGGCAGCACAGGTGGGACAAGAGCTGGTCTGGGTGCAGAATGCGTGCTCACCTCAGACAGAGACCAACACTGAAACTGGGAGTAGTTCCCAAGGATATGTAGCCCTTGAAATTCTTTGGCTAGCTTTATTTCTGATCCCTTCACCACCTTCCTCCTTTGATGACAACTCCAAGGCCAGGTACCTTTGCTTTCAAAACCTCATCTGGTTGGTTGAGGAATTTGGGGAAAACAGAAGAGTCTTTACAGGCTCTCATAAATAGGAGGTTTTGGTTAGAGCCAAGTTGTCTGCTCACCAACAAGTTGTTACCAAGGGTTTCTTGAGGTACTGTAGAAGCTAACTGGTGTGGTAATTTAGTTGTTCTAATGTGCCTTCTAGGTTTGGAAACTAAGCTCTGGTTAAAGTGTTGTCCCAGCGGAGCAGCTACAATGGGGTAATGAAGAAGCCCGAGAGGACAAATTGTGCTTCTCATGGCCAGCAGAAGCAACAGAGTCCTTCTCAAGCACCCTTCCCTTCCCCTGTGGCCTAGATCTTCTGGTGCTGGCATGAGGAAGCAAAGCCTAAAAAGCAGCAGTTCCTCAGCTGCTTCTGGAGCTTGTGGCTGCTGGTTCAGAGAACCTGTGAACCTGTTCTTGGCAAGCCCATGAGAAATCCTGTCTGAGAAGGAAGAGATCCCTCAGTCTCCCTTTGCCTCCCTGTCAGCCTGTGGAGCAGTCGAGTTCCCCACTCAGCAGCTCTCTGCAAACAGTGGGTTGTAATGACCTATGACAGGACTCAGCAAAAACTTTTTGTTCTCTGCTGTTTTCAGTAGAAAGAAATATGATTTCTTCTATTTCATTGTCTTCTCACGTATTCTAAATTATTGGTTAAACTTGAATCCGATGTTACAAGCTTAATGGTTGTACACGCATGGAGTTATTCCTGATACTTATGTTGTTCTTACCTTTCAAGAAGTAAAGCAAAGCTTTGATTTGATGGAACAAAAACCATTTTCTTGTTAGTGAGTATTCCTTCCATCAGTTCCTTTACAACTTCGTCAACCTCCAAAATCCTTCCAAGCCTTAAATGAAAGAAAAGCATTCATATAAGAGCAACAGTGGTAATATAAAGGTAGCAGGTGAATATAAAGTAGGATGTTTCATGATTTCATCAAGTCAGGTAATTAGAAGATGATCATTATGTAGGATAAACAATGTTGCAAATTTTTGTTAGCCAATCATATATACCAATTAACTTCAGTTTTTATATACTCAGTTTGAATAACAGTTGTAAAGCAGATTGAAACATGTAATGCTGAATTTTGACCATTACCTGGTACTGGGATTTTTGACAAATCCGGTATTTATAAAAACTGGGCAGAGACATGTTGTTTTTATTCCATCCTTTCCCAGGGTAGACAGCTCTTCGGTTAGAGCTTTATGAAATCCAACAGCAGCAAACTTGCTTGAACTGGTGGGGAAAAAAGCACAAATAAGAAGGTATGAATGCTATTTCCAACCTCAAAAAAAAAAAAAAGGAAATGTGCTGAAACAACATGCAGTACTGACTCGAGAGGGGAAAAAAGGCGATCCACCTGAGAGGGCAGGGAATAATTCTACTTTTCCCTGTGCTGCTTTTCAGCACAGCATAGTGCTGAAATGTATATTGCTGATGGGGAAGACACTGTGGAATTTATAGGGGAAAAACCTAGGTTACCCTAGCAGTGAATAGTCAGATGAATGTTAAGAATTCTTAGGAAATAGTAATTCACATGCATAAATCTAGTGTTTCCTTCTTTAAAGTTCATTTGAGGCAAGCCTGTGCTGTCCATCATTTCTCACTGCAGGGGAAAAAAATACTGCCAAAGTTTTTAAAATGAAGAATAGTAAAAAGCAGTAAAACTACCTATTGTTTATTTGAGGACTACAACAGCTCATAAAGCACTATGATATTGTAAGAAGAAAAGAGGATACCTTTCTTACCAACCAAACTCTGGATAAGGTATGGAGAGAAAAAGAAATGGAAGACAATATTAGTTGATTTATCACATCACCATTCCTTCCCTGAAATGTTCTTCCTGATTCAGTCAACACTAATAAGCAAATCACTGGGTACACCCATGAGTTCTTATTTGATGGGTGTTTGTTTTGTTTTCCCCTCCTTAGCCATCCTGCTTTGCAAGTAACTTAACCAGTGGCAAACTATCTTACTCTCCTTGCTAGTGCAGGAGGCAATTAGAAACAAGAAACAAAGAGAGCTGATTTGGAAGTCACTTACCAGTAAGCCACCATGAAAGAGGTAACAAAATGACCTGCTGCAGAAGCCACTGTTACAATGTGACCGCGATTGTTGTCCATCATTGTTGGCAGAAAAGCTCGGGTTGTCTGGGAAGGGTTTTAGAACAAGAGGAAGAGGTGGGGCGTGGGAAGGAGGAAGCGAACAGTAACTTCTTAGAAGTCTTCGACATTGGCCTCAATTATGTGCAATTAAGAGATCCAATTATGTGCAATTAAGAGACTAAGCCTACCCCTGGTGCTGGGGGGTGTATGGCACCAAGCTCCTGAGAACCACAGAAACACCCAGTCTCCTTTCAGTTTTTAGGTTTCACTCATCAGCAGCCACGCTGCCAGTGTCTCTCCTCAGCACACCCAATCTGTAGCACGCCCTTCAGTCCCCTGCAAGCAGAAGTTGTTTACTAATCGCTCTGTTTTCCCTGCTGAATGCTGCCCCTGTACCTGAGCTTTGTTCCATGTCCAAGCTGGGCCAAGAGCCAGGGCTGGCCCTACCCTGTCTGGCCCCAGGGGCCAAGTATCAGCCGCCGCCTGCTCTCAGGGCTTGGTGACCAAAAAACATTTTGCATTTTTGAGCCATGCATCTCCTGCCTGCAGGGTCTCAGTGCCTGGCTGAGGGTGCCCCCACCTCAATAACACTCACACCACCACAGAGGGATGAACACGCCAGCGGCCCTTACCCAGATGTGGGCGAGAATGTTGACCTCAAACATTTTCTCAATCTGGTGGTCCTGGGTCGAGAGCAGGTCGGCAGCCGTGATCACACCAGCATTGTTCACCAGGATGGAGACATCGCCAATGTCCTTCTTCACCTTTTTGGCAAAAAGAATGTGCAGCCCCGTGTCGTTTGTTATCACAACAATGCAAGGTTGTGAGTGGCAATTTCTTACAATTCTTTTATTTGAGGTAGGAATTGTGCAGTATCCTTGAAGCCAATTTAGATGTGACATTTTTCCCTTGATTACTGCCGGTATTTGTACTCTTCTATACATCACACAGGTGAATATGCCCTGCACAGTCACAGCTGTCTCTGTGGACATACTGAATATTTTGGACCACCTGAACCTTACTCTCTACAATAAAGTCTTTCAAATTTCCACAGAGGTGTCTGTGTGGTTTTTGGCAAGATTAAAGGAAGATGTTCCTTCACGGGTCTAAAGCCTAAAGTGGGAGCTCGCAGGGACAGAGGCTCGTGAGGGAGGACGAGCTGGGCTGTGATACCCAAAGGGCCACTGCGATCTCTGTATGTGCAGCAATAAAAGGGCAGCGATTTCAAGACCTGCGCACTGTGAGTGGAATACCACTAGCTTTCTCTCGTGCACCTGCTCCCCTACCTTCTCCGCAGCGCTGTAGATTTCCTCCCTCTTGCTGCAGTCCACCACAAAGGTGTGCACGGTGGCTCCCAGCTTCTCGCACTCCGCAGCCGTCTCCCTGAGGCCGTGCTGGGACAGGAAGGAGAGGAGCAGAGGTTATGTGCCACGCACCCCGCAGGTGCTCGGCAGGACGGGGAGCGGGGCTCGGCAGCCCGTTACCGTGTCCACGTCCCACAGCACCAGGCGGCTCTGGCGCCGGGCGAACTCGCGGGCCGTGGCCCTGCCCAGCCCGCGGCCGGCCCCCGTCAGCAGCACCAGCTCCCCGCCGACGGCCTTCCTGCGGGCGGGCAGCAGCAGCCGCACCGCCGCCTCGGCGTAGGCATAGAGCAGCGTGCCCAGGAACAGCGCCAGCTCCCGCACCGCTCCCACCGCCCCCATCCCGCCGCGCGCAGTGCCCGCAGCGGACGCAGCGCTCTCAGTGTATGCAGTGCCTGCAGTGCCCGCAGTGCCCGCAGCACGGGACCCTGACAGCGGCGGGGGGCAGGGGAGGAGGCAGCCAATCGGGGAGCGCAGCGCGGAGCGGGCGGGCACTCCGCCCAATGGGCGGGGAGGAGGGGTAATGGCGGGCGGCCGTTGGGCGCCTCAGGGGGGCGGTGGGTGCCCCGTGGCCGTGGGGGCCGCCTGCTGCCTGTAAGGCGGTGGCTGCTTAATTCTGCCGGTGTCTTGTGCTTAGGGCACGTGTCCTTTAGCCCATGCTAATTTTGCGAGTTTAAATTCCCCTAGCCTGGGGGTTTGCTTCCTTTTGTTAAGTAACTGTAGGACTCCTCCAATAACCACAGCCGGGTGCGAGGGGGTGCAGTGTCCTCAGCACTGCTGAAGAGGGGGGCAGCTGGGGAGCCCTTAGGGATGCGCACTTCTGTCTCTTTCTTTTTTTCATTCCCCCTTTAGGGGGATGGTGGACCCGGGGGAGAAGATCAGCGCCACTCTTAGGCAGCAATTTGGGGAAGGGGCCTTGAGCTCCTTGCAGAAATGGCCTGAGGAAAAGGGAAGCTTGGGGAAGTGACTCCAGAGCTCGCTCAGCCCAGAGCGCTCTGTGGTGAGCTGTGTGTCTTTTGAGAGAGCCTCGGGATGACTTGCAGCTAGTTAGGAGCTGAAAAAATACATCTGTCATGGAAATAAGCTGCGATGCCCTGGTTACATACCTGTGTAGGATTAACAGCTATTCACATCCTAATGTCTTGGACTGTCTCTGTCTAAAACATGCTAATAGCCTTGAGGTTCCCTTTAAATCCCTGTACACGTCTTTCGCCATACGTTATATCTTGTACAGTATTACTAACACTACATAAATGCTTTCTGTTGCTGTTTAAGCTTACATGGATTTTGTTTACAAAGAGTAAAGAGTAAAGCTGGTGTTGGCTTCAGTGGCCATGTTTGTGATAAATAGTCTCTTAAAAGCACAGAGAGGAGGCTGGGTAGTATTTGGTAGGGCCAGATAAAGACCTGAGAGAGCCTGTGAATCTCAGCATGGACAAAAGGCAAAGCCAGCCTCAGGAGTTCCCTTCCTTTCCTACTCATGGTCATTGCAAGCAGGGTCGCTGAAGTGACGTTCGTGTGTTTCTTTTCCCCAAGAAATAATTAAGAGACCTTAGTCATTTGATGCTCAGCATTTATTCAGATTTAGAAATTAAGCAGAGAAGGGTTGAGAGACACACACTTTGACACACACCAGCTTCAGTAGTGGGTGTGTGAAACAGGGACCCTGTTGTTGGTGGTCCTCCGTTTTCAGCACATTGCTGACAGAAGGTGTGAAGGAGAGGTGGGAACTAGAAGATCATCTAGAAGCAGCAGCGTCCTGCAGGAGACAGCCATGGTTATCCAGGTAGGCACCTGCAGAGCAGTAGGAGAATTGCAGGTTAGAACCAAGAGCATTTAATTGTTTTAACATCTCAATGAATGCTTTATATGAACCCTTAGCAGTGTAATTGTCTTTTGAAGCCATAGCCCCGAGAGGAGGCTGTTTCTGTGTTCATGGGAGGTAGCTGGGCAGCTCCTGACAGCTGGGTGTACGACTGGCTATGGTGTGGCAAGTCCAGTAGCATGTTTCTTTCTTCTCTGTGAAGTGATTAAGATAATGTGCAATGCTGAAGGAAATGAAAATCACTTAAGTTCTGCAAAGTATTCTGCAGAATGAGTACAGTGCAGAATGTAAAAAGTAGGCAAATGTCATGGCTGTGCTTGCTGAAGACTTATTTTTTTACAAGATACATTGCTTACCTCAGGCTCGCAATCAGGAAGATCGAGCAGCCTTGAGCCTTTCCAGGAAGGGGCGAATAATGGGACGAAAAGGCCAGAAAATGGGTCGTCTTGTTGGCTGTGAAAAGAAAGGCATTGTGCATCAGTGTTTTTCAGGTCAGGGCCAACCGCCTGGTTAAATCTGAATGTTACAACTGGTGAGACCCAGTAATTTAGAAACAGAAGCCTTACCGCCTCAGTGCTCTCCCCACCAGAGCTATCGCTATCGTCTTGCTGTAGAAGAAGAAACATTTTTTTGTTAGAGCAAAACACACTAGAAAGAAAAAAAAAAAAAACACACTTCTTTTGTTTTGTTTTGTTTTTTTGTTTGTTTGTTTGTTTTAAACAAAGCATTCAGTTGTTTATTTTTAAGTGTATCCTGTTAGAAAGCCAAGATCTGCAGAGGAAACTTGTTCTTCAGTGTCTAGAAAATAGTCAGCTATGCAAAGAAGGAACGGGGGGGCCCACTGATGGGCTGGGAGTGACCTTGCAATTTCTCTTTTGCTTTAAAGTTTGAGCAGGACTCCATCTTAAGCCAGGAGTCTGGAATGGGAGTACAGTACATGTGTTCAGCCTTGCACCAGCCATTGGTATTTCTGAGGCTCTCCCATCTGTTACAAAACCTTGCGATTTCCAAGTGACAACATGAAGATTGCCTGCATCGGCCACCCGCCAGTTTCTTTGTTCGGTACTTACAGCATTGGCAACAGCAAGGACCATGCTCATGACGCAGGACAGCAGGAGGAGCTTCATTTTGAGCGAGACCCCTGTGGAGCAGATGGCACAGAGTTGCAGCACCCCGGTTCCAGCAGAAGGGAAGGCATGGGGAGCACGCACGCAGGCTGGGTTGGCTGCAGCAGCTGGTGCAGGGCTGCTCCAGCTGGGCTTTGAGCATCTCCCACCCTCATCGTGGACTTTCCCTTCTGTTCCCTTCCCTCCCCTGCAGTTTGCAGCCATACCCAAGCAGATTTCTGTCCTGTAGGGCAGTGGGGTAAGAGCTGTCCCCGGTACTACCTTTGGGTTGCATGTTGAGCGGCTGGTCAGTGGGTCAGGAGAAGTCGGCTGGCTGCGGTGGTAGCGCTGCCTGGACGGCCGGCGTCTATATATACAGTGCTGGGTAGTGTGGCACACATCAGGAAGCTGGAAGGTGTCATGTGTCATATCCTCATAAACCCCGCTGGCTGTTTAGTTTAATTACTTCTCACCTGATAAAGCAGCCAGATTTTGCAAATGACCTTTACGTGATGTTTTTCATATAATCCTCGGGGGATCAATGGATTTGGCAGTGGAAGTATATGTTACAAAAGGAATGGCTGTTGCCTGTTTCACTAAAGATCTTTGCCTGACTATAGGGTTCTGCATTTCAGTGTTGCTGCAGGAATGCTTGTGTCATAGCAGTGCCCAGAGTACTGAAGCTGCTAACTGAGATGGAGAGTTACGATGTACAAAATGGATGGAGAAGCTGATCTGGGAGGCCCTTTCCAGGCATGTGAAGGACAAGAAAATGATCAGTAGTCAGCCTGGGTAAGATACCACACTCAATACGAGCCGGCAATGTGCCCTGGCTGTGAAAAAGACTGCTGGTGTCCTGGCCTGCACTAGGCAAAGCATTGCTAGCAGGTTGAGGGAGGCAGTTCTTCCCCTCTGTTCTGCACTGGTGAGGCCACACCTGCAGTGCTGGGTGTTGTTGGGTGCTCCACAGTACGAGGGAGACTTAGGGCAGCAGGGGGGAGTCTAGTGAAGGTCCTCAAAGAAGGTTAAGGGCCTGTGAGGAAAGGCTGAGAGAGCGGGGACTGTTCAGCTTAGAGGAGAAGGTCTGGGGGGATCTGATCCATGTCTGTAAATCCCACAAGGGAGGATCACAGAATCACAGAATCACAGAATTTTCTAGGTTGGAAGAGACCTCAAGGTCATCGAGTCCAACCTCTGACCTAACGCTAACAGACCCACTAAACCATTTCCCTAAGCTCTACATCTAAACGTCTTTTAAAGACCTCCAGGGATGGTGACTCCACCACTTCCCTGGGCAGCCTGTTCCAGTGCCTCACAACCCTTTCAGTGAAGAAGTTCTTCCTAACATCTAACCTAAAACTCCCCTGGCTCAACAAATGTCAAGGAGCTGGAGCTGGGCTCTTCTCAGTGGTGCCCAGTGACAGGTCAGGAGGCAATGGGCACAAAGTGAAATGGGAGTTTCAAAGTGAGCATCTGGAAACACTTTTTTTTTTTAAACCTCTTTCTTACTGTGGGCATGACTGAGCACTGGGAAAGGTTGCCCAGAGGATTTGTGGTGTTTGTCTCCTTGAAAGTATTCAAAAGCCACATGAGTGTGGTCCTGGGCAACCTGCTCTAGGTGGTTGTGCTTGAGCAGATGATGTCCAGAGGTCCCTTCCAATTTAAGCCATTCTGTGATGTTGTGAGGAAAAGGACCTTGGATTTCCTGAGGAAGCAGGACTTTGTGAATTCAAGTTACTGCTGACCTGTGAGGCTGGTGTTTCCTTCTTTCTGGAGTCCTACATGTGGCCCTGCAGGTGGGCTGAAATGAGACTGAAGGCAAGAACCTCTGGTATCAGTACAGCACAGGGAGTTGGAAACAGAGATCCAGATTGTCAGGTAAGTGAAGAGAGAAGGCTGCTTGTCTTCAGCAGCTGTGTCTTGGTGGCTTGTTAATGTTGGAGCAGAGGCGGTCAGCTCTACATGTGGAGGGAACCCACCTAACAGCAATTTCCTCAAGTTGTAGAGAACAGTTTTATGACTGGGTGCCAGTCAGTGGAAACCAGCTGGAGGTTGTTTTGCTGATTTGTGCTGTTTGTGGAGTATTTCTGATCTTTAGCCTAACAAAGCTATTATTCAATGTGGACTGGAGGTTACATATACATCCTGAACTCATATCTACCTAAATGGACCTGCGTAAGAACATTTAGCCCTATCTGCTTTTTCCATCTCACTTAACATCGACCTGATGTTTTCACCGGAATAGAAGAAAAGTCAATAAATGTGATATTTTTACTCTGGTTCATCTTTTAAGCAACTGCAGAGTTAAGATTGTTCCCACTAAAACCCTACACAATGAGTGTGTTCATAAGGGGGGGATGTATCTCCAAGGAGGGTGCCAGATGCATGAGACTTCACTGGTGTCTCTTCCTTGTAGAGAGGATAAATACTTGTGACTAATTTTAACTTAGACTCATTAAAACCAAGTGGAAGCAATTGAGTCCACAGAAGGTCACAACCTTTCTTTTACCGACTTCCTAAGTTAACTATAGTGTTATTGTTACTGGTTAACACACTGGCAGGTGAAACAAGTGGTCATTTATGGTCCTTATTCTTACTGGTGTTTATGATTTGTAGGGTAACGAGCAACTGCAACTCCCCCCCACAGCAGAGGACAGGAGCTGAGCTGAATATCTCACTGGTTAGCACTCTGGGAGAGCAGCATCCCTCCATGTGAATGCCAGCAGGTGCTCCTCCTCTGTGCCCCGCAGTGGAAACATGGAAGCAGTGGCATCACGGAGACCTCTGGAGCAGGTGGGATGCCGGCTCCTTCATGTGCCGGGTGCTTCAGATCTCCATGGCTGTACTTGTCTTGGGAGGTAGTCACCTTCCCCGCGTAGCTTGGGTGGTTTAAGGGTCTTTCTTTCCCCTTTGTCCTGATGAATTCTGGTTCACTGCATCTTTTCCTACCATTTGGCTGGAGCACAGTACTGGTGGGTTAGCCTGCGGAGATCAGGACAGTCCCTTGTGCGTTGTCCTGCCCTAAAACGGGCAACGAACTCGCCTGGATCGCTCTAAGCGGGCTGACTCATGGCTGTAGAAAGAGCAAGTAAGCAATAGGCTGCGGCCAGGCAGAAGAAAAGGCTGTTGTCCTGGTTTCAGTTAGAACAGAATTAATTTTCTTCCTAGTAGCTGGTGGAATGCTGTGTTTTGGCTTAGGATGAGAAGAGTGCTGATAACATCCCGATGTTTTAATTGTTGCAGAGCAGTGCTTATACCAAGCCAAGGACATCTCAGCTTTTTGCTCTGTCCTGCCAACAGGCAGGCTGGGGGTGCAGTAAGAGCTGGGAGGGGACAGACCCAGGACAGGTGACCCGAACTAGCCAAAGGGGTATTCCATACCATCTGACGTCATGCTAAACAATATATAGGGGGGGCTAGCCGGGGGGAGGGGGCCGGACTGCTCGGGGTTAGGCTGGGCATCGGTCAGCGGGTGGTGAGCAACTGCATTGTGCATCACTTGTTTGTACATAATATTATTACTTTCCTATTATCACCATTGTAACATTATTGTTATTATTGTTATTATTATTTTGTTATTATTATTTTCCTGTCTTATTAAACTGTCTTTATCTCAACTCACGGGCTTCACTTTCCATTTCTCTCCCCTGTCCCAGAGAGGGAGGGGGAGGGTGAGCGAACGGCTGCGTGGTATTTAGCTGCCAGCCGGGTTAAACCACGACAGATGTCAAAAGTTCCTCTTTCTCGGAAATGTTAAGTCCAAGAAAGAGGCTGTTTATCAAAAGGAATTAGCAGACTGTGTGCTGTTTGTACATCTAATATGGGTTTATATGTACAGGCTGCTGGGTAATGGTGCATGTGGTGACAGGCCAGGCTTACGGGGAAACTGTCAGCAAGATGGGTTTTGTTGGGCAGCCGCCCTTAGCTTATGAAAGACGTTCCTGTGTCGAGCATCCCGATGGCTTTATGGTTCAGGTGGAGGGGGGAATGGGGTCTGCCTTTGTAGGATGTACTATTACTTCCTACTATTGCTATAACATAATTGTAGAAAATGGAAGGAATTCAACTGTGAATCACTTGAATTCCTTCACCCTCCTCAAACAATGTAACTGCTTAGTCTTGTTTGAAAGATTGTTTTTCCTCTTTTACTTTTCAGTTTGAAATTTGGATGAATTTGAATCATGTTTATAATTGTACACAAGGATTTTTTTCCCTGGTCTGGGGAGAGTGAAGGCTCCCTACATATCTGCCTTCTAACTAGGATTGGCTTACAGCTAAAATGAGTTGTTAGAGGTTTTGTTGCTGTACTTTGCCTCCACAGTTGCTCATACTTACAGTGGGAGAAGATATTTGATGCCAGTGGGGATGCTCAGAGCTAGGTGCTGGTTTTCTCCTGAAACTTTTTCCTCTTCCTAATTAACACGTTTGGTGGTTCAGCCAGGCCCTGATTTCACAGCTCAGCAGTGCTGCCTCTCTCCTGGCATGGGCCTCCAGCTGGGGCTGTGGCTGAGGCAGGGGAACGCCAGCTCCAAGAGGCGGCCAAGGGGGAGGCAGAGCACGAGAGCAGAGTCCCCACCAGGCTCGTCAGTGCCCTAAGGTGGCATGCAAGATACCTCTGTTTGAGTTTGGGGCTTTGCTGGAAGTAGCTATATGAAGTTTGATAGCATAGGTTTCCACCAGGTACCAAACAACCAGATTTTGGGGTAAGCTTGAGCTGTATTGACTCTGGTGGCCAGGAAGAGAACTGAGGAGGCCAAGAAAACATTGGTATGGAGATAAACGATTACACAGAAAGTCACCCATGTGTAGCTGTGCTTAATGCAGCAGTGTCTTCAGGCCTCCCTCAAACAGCAATGCAGCCAGCTATTGCACAAGTAGGCAGAAAACCTCTCTGTGCTCTGAAGAGGTCTTTGACCGGTGTTTCATCGCCTGGTGTTCTGCTGTTCCACAGGCCAAGGAGAGTTTACACAGACCTTTGGAGGCTTAACCTCTTCCTGGTCACAGTGGTGCCCAGGGAAGGAGGCAGTGGCTTGTGAGGGACAGCGGGGCTCCTCTGGGGCCGTGCCCCATGCAGGCCTGCTCGTTGGCAGGTTGTCAGCCCCAGCGCTGGGATTGTCCCCTCCTACTGGGAAACCATGCAAGGGGCAGGGCAGGGTGGGGAGGGGGAAGCCAGGAATCGTCCCAGGTTGCTGGAGCTGTGGCAGCTCGTGCAATGAACAGTGCCAGTGTTTAAAAGGAATGGAATATGAAAAACCTAATTGCTGTGTATGTGTGTCAGTGAGCTGAAATGAAGGCTTATCCAGGAGTTGCTGGCTTCCCTGTTAAGGTTTTCTCTCCTGGTCTATAATGGTGTACAAGTCCCATGGACTTCCACTTCAGCTCACCCCAGCATGTGAATGAGGAGCTTCCAGGTTTTTAGCATCTCCTTGATTTTTATTTAAAGATACAAGCTCCTGCTAGTGTGAGGACAACAAGTCCACGTCTTTTTTTTTTTTTCTGTGTAACTTCTTCTATCTTTGGTTGAAATAAGTTGCATTCTCAAATGAGCATGAAATGCAGAAGGGCACCCTGTAACTGGCCAAGAAATACTGCACCCGTTTCAGAGGAAGCTGTTTAGGAAGTCTGGGGATTACCAAGCCACGTGGGAAATGACACCGGCAGAGGGCGCGTTACTTGCTGCTGCTGTGCCTTAAATGCACCTCTAGGAGCTGGCTATGGCTGAACTGCTGCGAGGCACCTTTTGGGTAAAGAACTGCATTTATTCTGTACAAGTCGTGCTGATGTTGCTCATGCATAACGCGACAATCAACATATTCAGGTAACACTTGATTAAAAGGCTGTGGCCTTTCAGGTACTCACTACAAAAGCACATAAAAGCCTGTAACACATGCTCCATTTTAAAATTTTAAACGATTCATTGAACTGAAGCAGACCACCCATATGAATTTCTTCCCACAAGATCTCTTTGCTCAGTGATGAGTCCAGATTAATACATATACTCAGGAAATCCCTTTGTTGTCCCAAAATGGGCTTTGCTGCATTTCCTGTCTGCCTCGGTGCATGCGAGAAACAGGGAAGGAGCTAGCGATGACACAATGCACAGCTAAAACAGCCCTTCTGCCTTGCAGAGCTGCATCTCTGCTCTGGCAACACTCCATGTTATGCAGGTGTGTTCCTGCTGCAGGTGTGAAGGGTGGTGGTGGCCTGGAGGAAATACCTGTCTTGCTTCTGCTCTGAATCAAAACTGCTGTGCTACACATGGTCCATGTTCTGTTTTCACTCGTGCCATGGGGAAACAACAAATAACTTGCTGTTCACTGTTTGCTCCAGTGTCCAACAATTGCATCAAACTTAACATCTGTCAGCTTTTTCAGAAATCTTGAGACACGTTCTGGAAGCAACCTGAAAGATAAAACCATGCAATGAAATCTAGGATAAGAACTTGGGTCACGGGAAAAGTGGCAGCACAGGTGGGACAAGAGCTGGTCTGGGTGCAGAATGCGTGCTCACCTCAGACAGAGACCAACACTGAAACTGGGAGTAGTTCCCAAGGATATGTAGCCCTTGAAATTCTTTGGCTAGCTTTATTTCTGATCCCTTCACTACCTTCCTTCTTTGCTGACAACTCCAAGGACAGGTATCCCCCGGGCAGGACGTTGGTTGCAGCATTGCTGCTGCATCCAGGAAGGTTTAACACGGAACGTAGGCATGTGCATTAAAAATAATGTGAGAATTGTCTTTGTCTTCTCTTTGCTTTCAAAACCTCATCTGGTTGATTGAGGAATTTGGGGAAAACAGGAGAATCTCTACAGGCTCTCATAAATAGGAGGTTTTGGTTAGAGCCAAGTTGTCTTCTCACCAACAAGTTGTTATCAAGGGTTTCTTGAGGTACTGTAGAAGCTAACTGGTGTGGTAATTTAGTTGTTCTAATGTGCCTTCTAGGCCTGGAACCTTCCTGTCAGCTGTAATGACCTACGACAGGACTCAACAAAATGCTTTTATTTCTCCTATTGTCATTACGAAGAATCACTATGTAATTCCTTAGCATTGACATGTGGTGTAGGATACTTGAGATAATTCAATCAGAAAAAAAAAATGTCTCCTGCAGACAGATGCACGTTTTCAAGTGGCTATAGACATACTGAAGTCAAATAAGGAATGAATTTAATGACCTAGTACATTGGTTAAAGATATTAATGATGGTAGAAAATAAATGGAACTGAATTGAATGTAGACTATGGGTGTCTAGCCATCATTTGGGGGTATTTACATGTATTTCAATGATACCAACAGCTAGCTTTCCTTCTGTGAAAGCAAAAGACACTTATTCCAATGGTAAAACTTGAATCAGATGGTTCAAGTGTGATGCTTCTACACTCGTGCAATTGTGTTGAATATTTCCTCCCCCCCTTTTTTTTTTAATGTCACTTACATGTCAGTAAGTAAAGCAATGCTCAGCTGTGGTGGAACAAAAACCATTTTCTTGTTAGTCAGTATTCCTTCCATCATTTCTTTCACAACTTCATCAACTTCCAAAATCCTTCCAAGCCTAAAATGAAAGGAAAGCATAAATTTAAGAATGATATAGGTAATACATGGGAGAGTTGAATGCGAAGTAGGATACTTCAACTGCAGGCAAAGTCAGGTAATTCAAATGCAGATCTTGTGGTTGAAGTGATAATGCAGAAAGAGATTTATATTCAGCCAATTTTATTTACCCTTTGATATACAGGTTGAAAGCAAGCCCTAAAGCAGGGGTAAATCCATCTAAATACAAAGAAAGGCAGGCTGAGATGTGGCTTTTATCAAAACATTACCTTGTACGGGGGTTTTTGACAAATCCAGTGTTCATAAAAACTGGGCAGACACATGTTGTTTTTATTCCATTCTTTCCCAGGGTTGATAGTTCCTCGGTTAGAGCTTTATGAAATCCAACAGCAGCAAACTTGCTTGAACTGATGAAGAAAAAATGTCACAAATGAGAAGGTGGGAATGCTATTTCCAACATGATGTAAATAGAAAGGGGCTGAAAGAACACCCAGTACTGACTAGCAGGGGAAGATGTGTAATCCATCTCTAAGAGAAGGGGCAGGAACTAATGCTGGCTTTTACTGTCTCACAGTGTAGCGCAGAAATAGATAGTGCTGCCAGGGGAGGGCATAGTGGGATGTGAAGTGGGTGACTCTAAAAAAAACTTAGGTTAGTACTAAGCAGGCAGATGAATGCTAGGAAATGATAGTGTGTGAATCCATACAGCTGACTTAGAATGTTTTAAGCTGAATTCTTTTTGAAGAATTTTCTGAAGTGCGCAAATTTAAGAACAAAAGGGATTATACGTATGGGCAACAATCCTACTGCTTCTTGTATCATGTGGAGCATGTTGTGAAGTTGAAGCATGAGATTTGAAATGAAGGACTTAAGCAATTTAGTGCGACTGAAGTTTGTGGAGGCCAGGAGTAGAAAACAGAACCAAGCAGAAGCAAATCAAAGGAGCAATATCAAGTAAGTTTAACAGTGTAATACAGCTAAAAGTCCTGGCTCAGGTGTTCTTACATGGCTAACAGTGACTCCCCATGAAGGAACATACCCAGGGAAAGATGGTTCTGCTGGGAAACACTATTGTAGAGGGCTAGGTTAGATGCAGTATGACATTATGCCAGACAATAGTATTGCTGCAATTTTGTGCATGCATTTTTGTTAAACTTGGGCAGTACTTTGGCCTCTCAGCAGTGTCATGTTGCTTACAGCACTCAGTATTACCGTATCTTTTATCTTCTCAAAAGATTACAATAGTTTTACAGTCAATGCCTTGTTTTATCTGATGATGGCAGAAGTGTTTCTGTCCACTGCAGTCACTGCCACAAATGCTAGAACTGCAAAAAGCTGCGCAGTCAGGATTGTCTCATTATCACCACACCAACTCACAGCAGTGCTACATTCTAAGAAGGAGAAGGGAAGAAGATACCTTTTTTCTTTTTTTTAACAAAGCAAAATCTGGATTAGGTATGGAGAGAAAAAAGTAAGAAGATTTCATTAGTTGATTGGTCACATCATTAATCCTTTATTGAATCACCTCAATCAGAGCTAATACTGAAATTAGTGGGTACCTCTGTGGGTCCTTATTTGATGGGTGTTGTGTTTTGTTTTTTTTTTTTCCTCCTTGGCATTGTTCTTTGGAAGTAGCTTATTCAGTGGGATGTTTATTTTGGTTACTCCGTGCGTGCTGGTGGAGAAGACACAATTAAAAACAAGAAATGAAGAGAGCTGATTTGGAAGTCACTTACCAGTAAGCTACCATGAAAGAGGTAACAAAATGACCTGCTGCAGAAGCCACCGTAACAATGTGACCGCGATTGTTGTCCATCATTGTTGGCAGAAAAGCTCTGGTTGTCTGGAAAGGGTTTTAGAACAAGAGGAAGAGGTGGGGCATGTGGAGGAGGAAAGGAACAGTGACTTCTTAGGAGTCTTCAATGCTGGCCTCAATTATGTGCAATTAAGTAACCCAGTTATGTGCAGTTCAGTGACTAGGCCTACCCCGGGTGCTGGGGGCTGCATGGCACCAAGCTCCTGAGAACCACAGAGACACACGGTCTCCTTTTAGCTGGATTTGCATCCCAATTTCCAAACGGAGCCTTTCAGCAAAGCCAGGGATTGACAGAAGCTGATGTTCACATTGCCTAGCTTTAGGTTTCACTTGTCAGCAGCCACGCTGCCGGTGTCTCTCCTCAGCATACCCAACCTGTAGCACACCTTTCAGTCCCCTGCAAGCAGAAATTGTTTACTGACCACTGTTCTTCCTGCTGAAAGCTGCCCCTGTCCCCAGGGAAGGGGAAGGCAAGGCCTAGCTCTGATAGGGCCCAGCCATGTCGCCTCCATGCAGGGAGAAGTTCTGGAGGGGTATAAGGGAGGTGGTACATACAGGCAAAGGCAGAACAGTTCCAGGATGGACCTGAGACAGTGCCAGGAGCCCAGAAGGGAGTCAGCAATGCAGGCAGGTACAAAATGCCCCAGGATCGAGACCTGGAGCCCTGCTGGGCTGACAGGAGCAGCTGGGGAGAGGCTGGCCCTGCTGCCTGCTCTCAGGGCTTGGTGACCAAAAAACGTTTTGCATTTTTGAGCCATGCATCTCCTGCCTGCAGGGTCTCAGTGCCTGGCTGAGGGTGCCCCCACCTCAATAACACTCACACCACCACAGAGGGATGAACACGCCAGCGGCCCTTACCCAGATGTGGGCGAGAATGTTGACCTCAAACATTTTCTCAATCTGGTGGTCCTGGGTCGAGAGCAGGTCGGCAGCCGTGATCACACCAGCATTGTTCACCAGGATGGAGACATCGCCAATGTCCTTCTTCACCTTTTTGGCAAAAAGAACATGCAGCCCCGTGTTGTTTGTTATCACAACAATGCAAGGTTATGAGCAGCAATTAATTTAATTTTTACAAATCTTTCTTTCAGGGAGAGGAAAATCATGCTGTGTTTCCTGATCGAGTAGAAAGTGTGCAGTATCCTGGAAGCTGATTTAGATGTGATGTTTGTACATATGCCAGTTTTTATAGACTCTTCACCCACAGACAAAAATAGTCCGCACAGTCACAGCTGGCTCTGTGGACATACTGAATGTTCTGGACCACCTGAACCTTACTTTCTACAATAAAGTCTTTCCAATTTCCACAGAGGTGCCTATTTCTCAGCAAGCTCAAAGGAAGGCATTCTTTCACAGGTCTAAAGCCTAAAGTGGGAGCTCGCGGGGACAGAGGCTTGCAAAGGAGGATGAGCTGGGCTGCGATACCCAAAGGGCTACTGCGATCTCTGTACGTACAGAAACAAAAAGCTGCAATTTCAAGACTTGCATGCCGTGAGTGGAAGACCTCGGGTGCACTTTTTCAGCCCTGTCTGACACCAAGCCCACCTGGCTGAGCTTTCTCTCATGCACCTGCTCCCCTACCTTCTCCGCAGCGCTGTAGATTTCCTCCCTCTTGCTGCAGTCCACCACGAAGGTGTGCACGGTGGCTCCCAGCCTCTCGCACTCCGCAGCCGTCTCCTTGAGGCTGTGCTGAGTGAGGAAGGAGAGGAGCAGAAGTTATGTGCTGCTGTAGCACACCCACGTGTTGCCCAGGGGGAGGACCTCGAGAAGAGAGCATCTTTGGAGATTTTTTTTATATTTTTGGAGCGGAGCAGCATCTGATGAAGACGGCTGTCTTTTACGTTGGAGAAATTTGTGCTTTATGCTGAAAGCAGTCCCTTAGGGGCACGCTTTCCGATCTTCCACCACCCCCTAAGCTGCCAAAATCTTCCTGCTGCAGCATCTCCCTTGGCAACGCGGCTCAGCGCCTGCCCTCCCCGCATCTCCCCGCACGTCCCGGCGCTGCATGCGGGCCCTGCCGCTGCGGCCCCCCCCTTCCCCGCCGCCTCCCGCTTACACCGCGCCCCCCGAGCCCCCCTCCCCGTTACCGTGTCCACGTCCCACAGCACCAGGCGGCTCTGGCGCCGGGCGAACTCGCGGGCCGTGGCCCTGCCCAGCCCGCGGCCGGCCCCCGTCAGCAGCACCAGCTCCCCGCCGACGGCCTTCCTGCGGGCGGGCAGCAGCAGCCGCACCGCCGCCTCGGCGTAGGCATAGAGCAGCGTGCCCAGGAACAGCGCCAGCTCCCGCACCGCTCCCACCGCCCCCATCCCGCAGCCAGGGGGCGCCGGCCCCCAACCCGAGGGAGGAGGGGTCCCGGGGATCCCCGCCCCAATCTGGGCATGGCCGCGCTGGCTGCTGATGCTGCCGGGTTTGGGCCTGCAGCGGGCTCTCGCCCTGCTGGGGCTCGCTGCAGCGCTGCCCCCGCACAGGTACCGGGGCTGCGAGGGGCCGGGGGGCTGCAGGGGGCTGCAGGGGGGCGCTGGGTGCACGCAGGGGTGGCTGAGCTGGAGGGGCCCTTCTGGAAGGGGTGTGCTCTCCGCCGCCTCCTGCGCCCCTCTGGACTCCTGGGTTGTTCCCTATCTGGCTTGCCCTGCGCTGCTGCAGGAATGAGATCTTTTTTTTCTTGCAGTAACTTGTCTGCAGCCCACTGGTCCCATCTCCACCCTGCTAACATGCTCAGCAGTTGCAAGTTTGACAGGTGGTACCACAGCAAAGCCCTCACCTCCCCGTATCCCGGATCGCGTGTTGAGCGTAGCCGAGTTCCCGAAGACAAAGTGGGCTGGCTGACCCAGTGGGAAGATTATAATCCTGTGGAGTACACCGCAGCGGCTGTTTTGGCAGGACCCAAGTGGGCAGATCCTCAGATCAAGTGAGTGGAAAGTGTGGCCCTTGGCTTTTTTGAACGGGGCAGGAGGAAATACTGATCGACTGAGTTAATTGCAATAATGGGCAACTGTTCCTACGGCTGTTCTGTGTTGTGAGAGAAGTAAAATTCTCAGAACCCTTACTGATATGTATTTTCCAATATTTTTGACGAGCGCGAATAATGTTGGATTTAAGAGCTCAGGAGAAAATTTTCAGTATGTGCATGCATAACTGGATGCAAGGTGAGAAGAATCTGGTTAGACCTTGAGGTCTGGAGCTGGGCTCTGACTCGGGAAATGCAGCAAGTTGAATGCCTGATGGTGACTGCTCTGTGAACGTGTGTGTTGGTTCCGTGAACACGTTCTCTGTTCTCCTCTCGAGGAATGCCATAAGCTACTTAGTGAGGGGATGAGGTGTATGGAGTTACCTACTGCCAGATGCTCTTGGAGGAGATGTTGGTAACGCTTGAAAATACAGAATTGTTTTTTAGTGTAGCTTCCCAAATGGATTGTGAGGAAAAAGCTGGTCAGTAGATTGACTCCTGTGGTGGTTTGAGGGGAATTGCTTTGGGAGCAGCAAGGAGGCTTCTGTAGGCCACCCTACCAGCGTGTGCTTCTATTTTCAGAGGTGCACACAGGGCATGGGCAGTAAACTTTTGCAAAGTTGTTGATTGCTTTTAGCATGTAACTGCTCGCTGCTCGTCAGTTAGGAAAGTGTTTGTTAGCTTTGTCACTGGATAAAATCTAATGCTCCCCAACGTGAACAAGAACAGCTTTGAAACATCTTCTAAATGAAATTGTAGGAGGAGAAAATGTTAAATGCTTTAGAGTGCCACACTTAGCTGAAGATTTAAATACAGAGACAGTCATCAGTAATTGCTCAGACTGTATAGCTTCCCACAGGACACGGAGGGCCTATGTATTAAGATCCATCTAAACCTGCCCATTAGCCAAGTGGGTGTTGTAGGTTGGGTGGCTGGCCTACAACCTTTTCTGCTGCATGTTGGGTTTTTAATTTGCTTCTAATTACTTTTTTTTTGTCTGCAGTGATAAAAATTTTTCTCCCAAATTTAATGAGAGAGATGGAGAAGTGGAGAGGACAAGTCGGAATGGCTTGTATGTGGTTGAAAATGGGAGGCCCCGGTGAGTGATTTTCGTTGCATATTCATTTCAGTGATGTAGTTTTAGAGCTCCTACAGGTCTGTGTCAGTTTAGGTAGATGGTACCTACTAGAATAAAATCAAGAGGGTCCCCTCTTAAGACAGCAGAAACAATACTTCAGTGCCAGAAGGTTATTTTGAGAAGAAGGCTGTGGCAGCAAGCCACTAGCCAGTTCTGCCCCAACAGTGGGCTGTGGGATCCTGGGGGGAGGAGGTCACTAGCACCTTTGATAGTAGGGTGTGGTGGAATTGCTCCCTCAATTGGACCATGTGTTGTGCTCTGAAGTTTTTAATACCATTTAGGTGCACTATGGCAGAGTAGATGAGTGTTTCCATCCACTAACAAATCCTCGTGTGGCACAGATGTGTAATCAGACCTGACTTTTATTTCTTCTTTTTCCTCTGGAATTTTTATGTAATTAAATGCTCTGTGCATGTGTAGTCTGGTAAAATGAAGGCTGGATTAGGTTCCCAGACCAGGTTATATTTGTGTGATGGGAGTAAAGCTTGATCAGGAATATGTCATCTGGAAAATAAAGCTATTTTGTTCTTTGCCTGTACTGTCAGACACGAAAAGGTAATGAAGGAGAGGATCTCTTTATTCTTTAAAGCTTGTGCTGACGCTGGATGTACGGTGCTATCCTTAGCTTTGTTATTTCAGCTTCCTTAGAGCTGCTTTTGCAGAACACTTGAAGCTCCACATGGGGACATACACTTATTTAATGTGCTGTGATGCATCTTTCAGGAATCCTGCGGGAAGGACTGGTCTCACAGGCAGAGGACTATTAGGGCGCTGGGGGCCAAACCACGCCGCCGATCCCGTTGTGACTAGGTAAGGGACAAGTGACTGAAAGGTGGCGTGCAGTAAAGCAAAAGCATTCACATCTTTTTCTGTGCATTTGGGAACCGGCAACTGCATGTCAGGCGGCTTTTTGTGTGTTGCTCTGCGTAAGCCTGTATGTATATGTGCATGGAGAGATGTATGGATACGTGGAACACAACAGTTTTTTAGCCTTTGGTTCTGGAAAATAGCTAGGACTTGCTGTTCATTACAAGCCTTTGCTTCTGAAATGCTGAGAAGGCAAATTAAAGATCAAGAAAGTGCAACTCAGTAGAAATACACTGTACAAATGCTCTTCAGTAACAAACGTGAAAATTAAAAGATAACATGACATGTTGTTATTGTCTGAAAAATGCACCAAAAGACCATAGCTGAGGCATAATAAATTGCAGGAACAGGATTTTGTCTTGGTGCCTCAGCTGTGAATGAAGTAGTGTGCCTGGTTTTGCACAGGAGGAAACACTGGGGTGGCCTGGTGTACAGGAGAAGGAGATGGGGCTTGTTTAATCTGTTTTGTCAGTGTGTGCTCTGCTTTAATGGTGGTTTTGCCTCCAGAGCCTGTGTGAGTTCACATCAAGTGTATTACACCCAGAGCTTTCAGAGAAGCTGGTGTAGGTACCAAACTGCAAGCTAAGGAATACTGCACTGAAGACAGAACCACTGTTGAAGTCATGCTGCTGCTTTTTAGTTCTTGCCCTTTTCAGAAGGCTACTGATGCTGCTGTTTTTTCCTTTAAAGTAAAACAAACACAGATTTGACTTTTGTCTTTATTTAGATATTTTTTTTTTGCTGTAATTACTGCAGTTATTCTAAATCCTGAGTGCGGTGTTGGGTGTTTGAGGCCTTCTGTTGGTGCTGAGTGGGTGGTTTGAAATGTTGCAGCCGGAATTTATACTTTATCATGGCAGAAAGCATAATTATTGTTATCTTACAGGTAGGTAGAAGTACAGTTAGACTTAAAGGCTTCACAGTGAGAGTTACAGTAGATACCAACGTTCTGGACCTAGCTGCAAAAATGGAGGGATGAGATCTTCCCAGACAGCTTTTGTCTGTCTTTGATCCAGAACTGTGCTTGATCCGCTGCCTTGGCCCTCCAACAGGCCATTGTGTGGGAGCTCTGCTGTTTGGTTTCCTTCTAAGAAGCAGCAGCAACAAATGTCATTATTTTTCGCTTTCTGCAGGTGGAAGAGGGATGGAAGTGGCAATAAGATCGCTCACCCAGTTACTGGCAAAAACATCTTGCAGTTCGTAGCTATCAAGAGGAGAGACTGTGGGGAGTGGGCCATCCCGGGGGTAAGAGCAAAGCTTTGGAAAAGGTGGACATCCCTCTGGCAAGGCCACAAGCAGATAACAGGCATTCATGTGATATAATTGCTTTTTGGGGATGACCTCATGATGTAGAGGGGAAGAGAAAGGTCCTATAAACAATTTATCTTTATCCTCCCAAGCATCAGTTGGTAGGCTTTCTGCTGTTCCTGCATTACAAGGCAATACTTAATTTTGATGGTGTCCTTTGCTTAATGCAGGTATAATCTCACCTGTTGTAGTTTTTGATGGATGTGTCTGCTTGCTTTTTACAAATAAGTGTAGAATTTCTTACATAACCGGAGCATGATTTGTATGGGTGTAATGTCCTAAGCACCAGTAAAAGATTGATAGCATGGGAGGTCTTAGGCTCCTCAGTTTGTTTTTTCTCTACTCTCAGGGGATGGTGGACCCAGGGGAGAAGATCAGTGCTACTCTGAAGCGAGAATTTGGGGAAGAGGCCTTGAACTCCTTGCAGAAATCTCCTGAGGAAAAAGCAAGCTTGGAAAAGCAACTGCGGAGGCTGTTCAGCCAGGAGCACTTTGTGGTAAGCTGTGTCTTTTGAGATAGCCTCGGGGTAACTTGCAGCTAGTTAGGAGATGACAAAATGAATGCACTGTCATTAAGATAAGCTGTGATGCTCAGGGTTTTGTGATATAAGACAGGGAAGGGACAATTGCATACTCTGTGAGAGTGACTACAGGTGATTTTTAATGGTGCCACCTTTTTTTTGAACTTCTTGTGATTGTCCACTGAGGTAGGTGTACAGAGGATATGTGGATGACCCTCGTAACACCGACAACGCATGGATGGAGACGGAGGCTGTTAACTATCACGATGAAACAGGTAGGCATTGCTGCTTGTGCTTTTTGCTGCTTTTTTGGTGTAGATGTTTTTGCATACATGGGGCTGAGATGAGCCATGAAAGTGGAAGAGAATATAAGTTGAGTTTAATTCTTAGATTGAAAGCAATGGGTGTGAGGGTCCCCCATCTTTTGTCATGTTCACTTGCAGCCAGTATTGGTTGTCATTCCCCTTGGACTTCTTTCAGTCCTGAATTAAGGAACATAAGGGATTTGCCTGAAAATAATTTATTTTTGTGTTATGTAGTTCCAAATCGCAGAATGTGCATTTGTTCTATAGATAGAACACTAGGCCAGTCACTGTCCAAACACTGTATTTAGCTTGAGTTGGTTTAATTTCCTATTTCATTGACTGAGTTGGAAGGCTCTTGGGTTTCATTTCTTCACAGTTAGTACCGGTGTCTGCTTCAGGTGCATTGCCTCTGGCTGCTGGATGATCTTTACTGCATTCTTGTCTTTGTTGTCTTATTTGCTGTCTCTTGACACTTTTTGTCTCTGTTACTCTGCCAGAGCAATTGTACTTTCGATTCCTTCTATAATTTAATTGGAATGAGCATACATTGGTAGTTCTTGGATCGATCCGTTATCCTGAATGCTCATCTTTCCCCTCTTGAGGTGAATCAGTCTGCTTTCTCTGGAGGTCAGACAGACAGAAGTCATACAGTGATATTTTCACTCTTGGGTAGTTAAGAGATAATAGTGGTGAAGCTTAATATGCTGCTGGTTTTTGATTTATTAGCCCCCAGAAAAAAATAAACATGGTGTTCCTTTGGTCTTTGTTTCTTATATACTTTTTTTTTTTTAATAAGCATTTCCTGGCTTGGTTTTTAACAAGTACTGGGACTTGCTCTGGAAATCTAAGTTAGAAACTTCAGAGCAACTAGAAAGCCTTTCTGCATCCTTATTTAAGTGCTGGTTATGTTTTTTACTTCGGTGACTTCGATAAAATAGTGATTTGGGGAGGGGAGGGGACAGGATTGCAGGCATATGTAAGTTTCAGAATTCAGTTCATATTTTGTTGGGTAGTACCTGAGAAAGTAAGCAATCAGATGTTAAACAATTAATTGACTCAGAGGGATTGGCTAGGCTTGTGCTGTTGTAATGATTTCTGGTAACTTGTCATGCCCCTGGTGTTAACCTAGGAGTGGCAATAAAGAGTTGTAGCTGTGCCACTCAAATTTCTGGAAAAAAATGTTTAATTCAAGTCTGGAAAAGTTTTCTAGCACAGACTCAGAGAGCTACTTGATTGATTTCTCTCTGAGAAATAGTTGCAGGTTGTTGCCTTTGGGGGAGTCCTGTGGAAAGGAAGAACTGGTCAGGTGTGAGAAGAGAAAGAAGGAGAAAACAGCATGTCCTAACGCTTGTTTTGTGAACAGGTGAGACAATGGATAACTTGCCTCTGGAAGCAGGTGATGACGCTGGGATGGTGAAGTGGGTTGACATCAGTGAGAAGCTCAAGCTGTATGCCAACCATAGCTACTTCATTAAGCTTGTGACTGAGAAACGGGGAGCCCACTGGGGAGAGGATCCTGGTCCTGAGTGCCGTGATTGATGTGAATGAGGAACAGACTCGCACACGAGGGGAATACCAGCTGCCCAGCCTTGAAACTGAGATGAGGTCCTTTTGAGTGCTGAAGTTCAGCTGGCAGAAACTCTTACCTGGATTAGCAAGGTTGCATTGCAAGTTACGTACATGTAATTGGGAATTTGACTTTGACACTTGAGCTCTGTATTTTTGCACTGATTTCTTGTCAGGAGTATGGATCTTTCAGGCATGTGAGAGTTGTAGGATGATGACCTGAATTAACGACTAAGATGAATTAAAGAGCTATGTAAAAAAGCAACGTTTCTGAGTGGTTTCTCCTTAGAAAAGTCACTGAATAGAAGTCTTATTTGAGATGAGTTTTCACCTTTACTTACTTTCTAGTTGACACTATGGTATTCACATGAGAATGTCCTAGTGTGTCTATCTAAAAATATCACTGTTGGAGGGTATACCTTGACTGTTTTTTGGGGCAAATCACATTCTAACGTTCTTCACGCTGCATGTGGCAGTACAGCTGTTGGGGAGACAGTGCCATATGCGGGATCATTGGGATGTGTGGCCTTGAGAGTAATCTTCCAAATGTTTTGGCTGTATTTAATGCTTTAGGTCATGCGTGTAACTTCTGGTCAAGGGGCACATGTGGGCCCTCCGAGGCATTTGTTAACAACAGGAAATGTACAGCATTGGTTGCCATTTTTTCCTGTGCTTAATCAAGCTTAACTGTGTAATAGTGTGAGAGTATATTAATTAACTTTCGGAGGGAAAAGTGAAGGTAAGAGCTTTTAGTTTTCCTGACAATCCTTGCCCTACTTACTCTTATACATTTCAGGTCATCTGCAATGTTATAAGACAGCGTCAGTGCTTTCTGTTGCTGTGTAGACTTCCACAGACGTCTTTTACAAAAAACACTATCATAAATTGTAGTTAAGATCTGGTGTTTGGTGTTTTCTTCAGCAGCAATGTCTGTAATAAACAAGCCCTTAAAAGCACGAAGTGCTGGGTAGTGTTTGGTAGGGCCAGATCAGGTAGTATTTGGTGTGTGTGTGTATATACATACACCAAATACAGGTAGTATTTGGTAGGGCCTCTCTCAGGTAGGACCTGAGAAAGCCTGTGAATCTCAGCATGGACAAAAGGCAAAGCCAGCCTCAGGAGTTCCCTTCCTTTCCTACTCATGGTCATTGCAAGCAGGGTTGCTGAAGTAATGTTCGTGTGTTTCTTTTTCCCAAGAAATAATTAAGAGATGAAGAGACCTTAGTCATTTGATGCTCAGCATTTATTCAGACTTAGGAAGTAAGTAGACAAAGTTTGAGAGCCATGCACTGCAGCACACACGAGCTTCAGTAGTGGGTGTGTGAAACAGGGACCCTGTTGTTGGTGGTCCTCCGTTTTCAGCACATTGCTGACAGAAGGTGTGAAGGAGAGGTGGGAAGTAGAAGATCATCTAGAAGCAGCAGCGTCCTGCAGGAGACAGCCATGGTTATCCAGGTAGGCACCTGCAGAGCAGTAGGAGAATTGCAGGTTAGAACCAAGAGCATTTAATTGTTTTAACGTCTTAATGAACGTTTTATATGAGCCCTTAGCCCCAAGAGGAGGCTGTTTCTGTGTTCATGGGAGGTAGCTGGGCAGCTCCTGACAGCTGGATATACGTCTGGCTAGAGTGTGGCAAGTCCAAGTAGCATGTTTCTTTCTTCTCTGTGAAGTGATTAAGATAATGTGCAGTGCTGAAGGAAATGAAAATCACTGAAAGTATCCTGCTGGATGAGATTTAAAAACTGCACAAGGGTGGTGTGTTATTTGTGGAAGGAAAAATTCTGTAATGATTTCCCTGTCCTTAGCAGTTTTCTTTTCAAGCCAGTCTGGCAGGGGCACGGGGGCTTGGATATGTTTTTTGGTAGTCGTTTGTTCCCAAGAAAGATTTCCGGCTAGACCATTTTTAGCTGGAGTACCTGATGTTACACAGTACGTTGTGCAGAGCACCACTGCTTTATGCCTGTTCCAGTATCTTCATAGCTAGATCTCAATTCTTGCTTGGGCCATGAAATTTCTTGCACAATTAAAATATTGACAGTGAGAACTAGGCAAATGTCATGATAGAGCAGATGTATTTTTGTACAGCAAGATAGGTTGCTTACCTCAGACTTGTCATCCGTGATGGCTCACAGCCCTGCCCCTTCTCAGGAGGGGGCGAAATATGGGGCGAAAGGGCCGGAAAGGGGGTCGTCTTGGGTTCTGTGAAAAGAAAGGCATTGTGTAACTGTTTCCCAGTTCAGTGCCAACGTTGTGGTTAAATCTGAATGTTAGAAGTGGCAAGAGTCAGTAAATCAGACACAGAAGACTTACCTCCTCCGAACTGTCCCCACTAGAGCTATCACTGTCATGGTGATGCTAGAGAAGAACAAATTTTTGGTTAGAGCAAAGCATACTTCATTCTACATGTTACTTAAAAATAAATAAATGATTAACAAAACGGTCAGATTTTTTAATGTGTCCTGTTGGAAAGCAAAGATCTGCAGAGGAAACTGTTGTGCGATGAAGGAATTGGGGGGCCCACTGATGGCCTGAGAGTGACCTTGCAATTTCTCTTTTGCTTTAAAGTTTGAGCAGGACTCCATCTTAAGCCAGGAGTCTGGAATGGGAGTACCGTACATGTGTTCAGCCTTGCACCAGCCATTGGTATTTCTGAGGCTCTCCCATCTGTTACAAAACCTTGCGATTTCCAAGTGACAACATGAAGATTGCCTGCATTGGCTGCCCGCTTGTTTCTTTGTTCGGTACTTACAGCGTTGGCGACAGCAAGGACCATGCTCACGATGCAGGACAGCAGGAGGAGCTTCATTTTGAGCGAGACCCCTGTGGAGCAGATGGCACAGAGTTGCAGCACCCCGGTTCCAGCAGAAGGGAAGGCGTGGGGAGCACGCACGCAGGCTGGGTTGGCTGCAGCAGCTGGTGCAGGGCTGCTCCAGCTGGGCTTTGAGCATCTCCCACCCTCATTGTGGACTTTCCCTTCTGTTCCCTTCCCTCCCCTGCAGTTTGCAGCCATACCCAAGCAGATTTCTGTCCTGTAGGGCAGTGGGGTAAGAGCTGTCCCCGGTACTACCTTTGGGTTGCATGTTGAGCGGCTGGTCAGTGGGTCAGGAGAAGTCGGCTGGCTGCGGTGGTAGCGCTGCCTGGACGGCCGGCGTCTATATATACGGTGCTGGGTAGTGTGGCACACATCAGGAAGCTGGAAGGTGTCATGTGTCATATCCTCATAAACCCCATTGGCTGTTTAGTTTAATTACTTCTCACCTGATAAAGCAGCCAGATTTTGTGAATGACCTTTATATTATGATTTTTGTATAATCCTTGGGGGATCGACATATTTGGCAATGGATGCATGTATTACAGAAGACATGACTGTTGTCTGTTTCACTCAGGATTTTCTACCAGACATGCTCTTTGCCTGCAATAGAGGTGGAGCAGTTTGTTCCAGAGTATGGGGATGAAAGAGCGGAAAGTAAGTGTTGTGCTTTTTAGTGGGTTTTCTTTATTGGTGTAGTGTGTTCTTTTTCTTAAGTAATTTGTTGACTTCTTTGAAAGTCCCCATGTAGGGAAATCCCTGGCAGTGACTAAAAAACCCAGATAGGTACAAGTAGAAATGCACTTGAGATGCATGCAGCAAATGTGCAGAAATTCTAATATGTTTTCCTGTAGGACACATGCAAGTCCACAGAGGCAAAGGTGTAATCTGGGGTTCCTAGCATGCATGTTTTTTGGGAATGCAATCAGGTAAAGCTGGACAGTGCGCAACAAAATGAGGACTGTGACCCTGCATCTTTTGGCATGAACCTTGGAGCCAGAATCAGCAGCAGAGGTGGTGGTTTCCTGTGTTCCCTTCTTTCTAGTGTTTGCCATCAGGCCAAACAGGCATCTCTGGTATCAGGCAGTACAGCACAGGGAGCTGGAAAAGAAGATTCAGATTGCCAAGTCGGTAAAAAGTAAGCAGCCAACCTGTGTTGGGTAGCAACATCCTGGTGCCTCGTTGGTTGTAACCAACCATGATGGATAAATCTGTGCCATGGTAAGTGTGAACATGGAATGTGGCTGGGAGGGTGCTCTGTGTGTGTGCGCCTGTATCTCAAACTGGGTTGCCTTAAGCTGGAGGGGAATGACATTTCATTGCTGATACTCACTTGTAGAGGGAGAAAATGCTTCTAATTTTAATTGACACTCATTCAAACTAAATGGAAGCAATCGTGTCCACAGAGGGTTACAATCTTTCTTTTACCTACTTCACCATACTGTAAAGACATGAAGTGATAAATGTTAAGATAGTTTGAAGTTAACTGCAGTGTTACTGTTATTGGTTGGTGCTATCTCTGGAATGTGAAATAGGTGGTCATTTATGGTCCTTATTCTTAATGGAGTTTTTTATGATTTGTAGATTAATGATGGACTGGTGGAGCTCCCCCCTCTGCAGCAGATGTGAGCTGAGCTGAATATCTCATTGGTGTAGCGCTCTGGGAGAGCAGCATCCCTCCATGTGTATGTCAGCAGGTGCTCCTCCTCTGTGCCCTGCAGTGGAAACATGGAAGCAGTGGCATCACGGAGACCTCTGGAGCAGGTGGGATGCCGGCTCCTTCATGTGCCGGGCGCTTCAGATCTCCATGGCTGTACTTGTCTTGGGAGGTAGTCACCTTCCCTGCATAGCTTGGGTGGTTTAAGGGCCTTTCTTTCCCATTTGTCCTGATGAATTCTGGTTCACTGCATCTTTTCCTACCATTTGGCTGGTGGGTTAGCCTGCGGAGATCAGGACAGTCCCTTGTGTGTTGTCCTGCCCTAAAACGGACAACGAACTCGCCTGGATCGCTCTAAGTGGGCTGACTCATGGCTGTAGAAAGAGCAAGTAAGCAATAGGCTGCGGTCAGGCAGAAGAAAAGGCTGTCAAAAGTTGATGGCCTAAGAGATGCCTTGATGGCCTCAGAGATGTCAAGTCCCAGAGAAAGGCTCTTTATCAAAGGAATTAGCGCAGTGCGTGTGCCGTTGTACATCTAATCTGGGTTTATGTGTACAGGCTGCTGGGTGACGTCGCAGAAGGTGCAGCGGGTGACAGGTTGGGCTTACAGGAGAAAATGTAAGGGCAGGGTTTTGTTGGGCAGCTGCCCTTAGCTTATGAAAGATGTTCCTGTGTCGAGCATCCCGATGGCTATATTTGTTGGAACATTGGCTGGAGTTACACTGGGACCGTTGTCCCTGGCTGGCGAAGGAGCAGGAGGCAGGTGGAGTTGTGGTCCTGAGCTGCCCCAAAAGTGTTCTGGACTGCCATTCCCTTTAGTTGGGAGGGTGCCATGGTTCAGGTGGAGGGGGGTTTGGGGTCTGCCTTTGTAGGAAGAGTATTTGGGGTTTCCTGTGTAGAGCAGGGGATGCTTGGGGTGTCTGTTCTTTTTGAAGTGTTTGGCTTAACATCGCAAGTTTACTGGGATTCAAAACTAATATTTCTGTCCTTGCTTTTCCATGCCTAAATCGTGCTTGTTTTCAGGCAAACAAGAGCTGGCAGGTGGTGAAAGGAGTAGGTGGCAGTTCTTTCTGTGGGAAAATGGTGGCAGTAGCTAATGCTTCTGTGGAAGAAAGGAAGCCACTGGAGGAGAAGTTGCAGCTGAGATATCTCCTGCATCTTGCAGAGGTATCACTAATTTGTCTTTGTATACACACCCAGGCTTGCTGTGGTCCTTGAAGTTGTTTGTTACACAGTTGCTCAGCTGGAATTCGGTGTGTGACACACTTACTGCACTGCTACTGTTTTTTTCCAAGGGACAGGAGAATAAATTGCTGAAAAGCCTATAATGTTCATGCATTAGGAATTAGAATTTAAGGACTTCCAAATTCTGATAATTCTGATCTATCCTGGAGTTTCTTTTCCAGCCTTAAATTTAACATGGATTTTCCACTGAACCTTTACCTTGAGCTTTTCTTTGACAAAAGTGTTAAAAATGAATAAACCACGGAACAAAAAGAAAATCTATGTAGACATTATCTTTATTTGACACTTCTATGCAGAATGTTAAGCTGACAGTAACAGGAGAAGAAATAAATGCTATGTCAAGGTAGGTTTCAGTGTGTAAGATCCACATCCTATAGTTCTACTGAAGAAGAGCTTTGTCAACAACTCCGCTCTTGGGTTAGTTCTACTTCTTGCTTCAGAGAGGCCATGGGTACATGCGGAGGAAAACACTTCTGTTCAGCAGTGAGCCACTTGGAGTTCTTCAATTTTTTTGTTAGAGAATTTATACCAGTTATGCACTTGTGTTATTTGAGAATAACTCAGCCTACAAGAACCTTATGACAACTTTGTTCTGAAAACTATGAAACTGTTAATTACAGTAATAAATGGGCTTCATATATTTGACCAGTTGTAGTGCAGCACTGGGATACTGGCTCAGAACAGGCTCATCCATGCTCAGAACAAGAGATTTTCATTTATGTCTTCTGCAACATAGAATAAAATGTTAATAACAGTTGAATATTTGATGCCAAAGTATTGTTTTTTTGTAGTGTTGTTATTAAGAAATTGACACAGGAAAATTTCATTGGGCTTAGGTATGGGAACATTATTGGCACTAAAAAATATGGTTGCTGTTATATTCAGGAGCCATTCATTTCGAGCCTTTTTGGTAGGTGCTTCATTGTTCGTCATGTTAGGTTTTAAGCTGCTTGTGAGTTGGGAATCCCTTATGCCCTTACCGTCACTCTTTACTAAAGGATGAACCCTAAAACCTTCTCTAGACGAGCAATCATTAGCAGCAGTACATGAATATTTTAACTCATAGCTTATTTCCACATGTGGTTTGTTATTCATAAAGTGTCGTCAGAAGAACTGGAAAAGTTATGTACAGAGTATAAACTCAGTGAATATCTGACTTCTGTGAATCAGCCTCTGGTTGAGTTTAGGGAGTAGCTGGTAGGATTTTGAAAAAAAGTTTTCAGTCTGTGTTCCTATCTCAGCTTCTATCATGCATCTGTTCTAGGATTAACCTGTAATGCTGTTACTCTTGTTTAAAAACTGGCTGCATTGCTTAGCTGCCACTCAAGGCTAGAATGTGGATTTCTAAAGAGTGCCCTAGATGGAATGTCATCATGTTAACGTAACATCAGTCACAGCAGCAGCTGTTCAGCTGCTGCCTAATTTTGGAGACATCACAAGCACAGTAGTGCCTAGGTTTTTAGATGTCTCTGGATTGACCTGAGCCAAACATATGCCTAGCACATGTAGGATTGAGAAAATCCCTCTGCTGAAGCCTCAGGATACACCAAGTCTGCTGGGCAGCCTCACCATGTGTCACGTTAGGCAGTGGTTAGGTGAAATGCTCTGCCTGGCCTACTGCTGCAGTGTGACGATGGTGATTATGTGGCATGTCGTCAGGTACAGGTGAGTATAGTTAACTGCAGGTGTCTCAGTTACTTTCACTACTTAGCCTGAGATTCTTCAAGTGCACCTTCAGCTGGTATGCTCTAACCAATGATTTACATCACAAGTTTGCTTAGCCTTGCTTTTGGCACTAAAGGATGAAAAATCAATACTTCAGGAGTGGTGGAGACAGGGCATACAGGGTCAGACACCACAGAGAGGAGCGATTTCCTATTTATTACAAACTACCTCCCTAATTATTCCTGGTGAAAATGACTTTTTCCTGGTTGTGTAAACCATTTCAGAACCTTGCATCTTTCGCTGTCTTCTCATTACTATTCCTGTTGCTGTTGTGCACACTAGTCATAGCTTCTGTCTAGAATTTTTCTTGTACTTTATGGCCTGAGGCTTAGCGAAGCATTAATGAGAACACTCTGTCCTGCACATCTTCCTGGTCTTTGAGACTTACCTTCCTTAATCCCAAAGCAGTGGCACCACTCCTTCAAACCAATGAGTTTGTCTTGGTCTCGGTCACACTCCTGGAAGAAACGGGTGATGCAGTGTTCCATGGGAATGAGGGAGGCTCGCAAGGGAGCGAGCTCTGAGTGTGTCAGTGATCTGAAAGAGCAGATATGTAGAGGTAAATTTCAGTGATAAATCACCAGGATCATCAAAGATGCTCGGTGTGGCTAGAAGATGGCAGCAGTGGCTTTGACAGAGAAGCTCTGGTGCTTCTGTAGTGACTCTGTCCTGGGTTCTTAGGGTGATAATTACACCTGATAATCTAACATAAGCTTTAACTGCTCTTCTTTAAAATCTTTTAGCTATAGGAAGCATCATTGTCCTGTGTTTACAGTTCATCAGTGGTGTCATTTTGCTATTGATCTTAAGTTTGCAAAGGTGCTTAGTTTTCTCAGATGCTAGATGTGATCAACACGAGGTATTAAGGGACTGCACCCTCGAATCGTTGGACACGGATCCAACACTGAGTGTCCTGATGGAGGGCCTGAAATCTGAGTCTCGTTTTCAGAGGTAAACTGGGGCTTTCTCTGAATTGTGACATTAGTGCTGTCTTAATGTACCTGCTCATTAAACTGAGAGCTTGTCAGTATCGGTTTAATAAATGGTACCTCACAAGTGAATTATTGCTGACAGGCATCTGCCCATTGTATTTAGCCTGTTTGTCCTAGCTTCTGTGGCAGCTGGATCTCATGAACTGCATTCTCCTCCACGATCAGGCCATGAGCAGCAATTAAGAAGCTGTAGAGTTAGTTGTAATGTGATTATGAAAAGTAAGAAGACAGCAGGTTCTGGCTCAAGACATTGCTCCAGCATAGCAGTGAAACATCCTGTGTTTCAGTTGAATTCTGAGGGGGGGATACTGGCTTGTATCAGCTGAGGGACTGGTCCTGTATGTCAGAGGATGCTTGACGTGCTATAGCAAGGTAAAACAGCCTTAGCTTGACCTGCAAATCAGAGCTTAACACGCAAAGAATTTTTACCTGTCAGCTGGATGCTGATCAAGCTGATAAAACTGCCAGTGCACAGGATACACGTACATGTGGTAGTTTTTCTCAAAGTCATGCAGGAGGAGCTCAGCTGAGTGGTTACCAGCCATGAGACGCTTTTCATTCTGGTAGATCTTTTTGACCTGAAGACAACAGAGAAATCCATTTATTTTTTTTTATTTATTTTTTTTTTTAGGGAGGGAAGATTGGCCTGAAGAGAGCTTTCCAGCAAGGAGATGATTTAAGAAGTGAATCTTGATAAAACACTGCAGAGGAAAGGGGGTTTAGTGTTTGTGGCTGTATGCTGTACAGAAAGTTTACCTCAAGTTTGCCGAGTGATTGGTGGTGACTGTGTGAGCTTCAGCAGTAACTGGAGAGGAAATCAAACCCCTACAATGTAGTTATCTGGCCCAGCTAAATAGGGAAGTGGCCTCAGGATATGAGACACGAGCCACTGTTCTGGGGTAAGCAACTCAGCTTTGGCATGGAATAAGCCTTATCAGATACCAGGTAATTCATACCATTTAGTATGAGATGTTCCTGGTCAGCCATGGGGCCTCTCGGTGTTTATAGGAGTAGTCTTTGGTAGTCCTCAAGAATATTTTGTATAAGCCTGCTGTCACCTGCTGTTTGCATCTTTGATTCCAGAGTTAGAGCAGCCCAGGGTTTTGTTCAACTTTAACTATTTGTCTGCAGATCAGCTCTTAGGCAGTTATGACATTGGTATGTTAAGAAACTGCTTACTGTCACCAATTCATCTGACATAAATCCTTTGTCTCCCCCCCATTTAAGAACAAAAATGCTCAGTGGCAGTAAGTGCTAACTATGTTTTAAGCCAATGTAGTGTGATTCTGCTTTAGGTCTACTGAGTAGTAGAAAGTTGATTTTCACTTGGAAACTGAGTATCACTCACTTGGACCAGATGACCTCAAGATGTCCCTTCAAACCTCAGCCATTCTGTGATTCTGTGCATGGCTTTTGGGGGCTGCTTCGTCACCCTCTAACAGTGTAACTGCATGGTCCTATCTGAAAATGGGTTGCTTACCTTATGCCTTTGCTTTTCGGTTAGGAATCCAGTTGTATCCTGATCACGTTCATAATATTGCATGAGGATGTTTTTGAGCCAGTCTCTCATACGGAGGGGGAACTGATCTACTTCGTAATCGGTACAGTTAGGTATGTCTGTGCCAGACAACAAAGTTTTTGTTAATGGATCACTTGTTAACTCCTCGTTCAAGCATTTCCGAGCCAAGTTAGACCTGATTCTCACTAGCAAACTTCCAGTTGATCTTAAAATTGTTGTAGTTAATATGTAAAACTGGGAATGCAACTAATGGGTTCAATAAAAAATGTATAATTCATTGATTAGTGTGCATCTTTTACCAGTTGCACAAGCCACAAGCTTTACATACCTGTGCACCTTAAAGGCAGCATTGTGCAGTGAAGCTATGATCAATCTATTTGCTTGTATGAAAGCGGAGCTTCTAGGAGCAAAGGAATTTCTTTTTCTGGGGTAAACAGCAACTGAAGAAGAGCTTAGAAATCAATTAGAGCCTCTTGATCATGGCTCCTGTATTTAGGTGACTTTGTTTTTTACCTTGATATTTTCATCTATTAAGTTGATTTATGTACTGTGGTTTTTTTTTGTTTGTTTTTGGGTTTTTTTTTGAGAGTAAAGACATGAAAAATCTTCAGATGGTAAAGAAATACCACAATAATGCTGGGGTTATGCTGGTTGTAAGCACAGAAGGGATGTATTTGGGATTCGGCCACTTAATAACCTTAACTGTGGGAAAAGTGAGTTGTTTGACATGGTTAGAATTGGAAAGGCAGTTTTACTTATGAGTTAATTGATGGAGAAGGGGGAGAGCACAGGAAGAAAGCAGATCACTAATGGTTAGCTGGTGATGCTAAGGCTTGTTTATATCTAAGTTAATTCTATATGGCAAAGCAAGTCTTACATTTGCAGGAGCCCATATAGTCTAGGTGCAGCTGGCGTCCCATTTTTGTTCCTTCAAGTTGACATTTGGTACCAAAGAGTTGGCATGTGCTGTCATAAGTCTTATTATCTGTGCCACAAACCTAAAGGAGTGAAAAACAAACACACCCCTGCCATGTTCTGAAAAATGACCTGGTCAGTAAAGGAGGCATTACAATAATGAAGTAATTGTTGCAATATGCTGTGGCAGTTGTGAATGCCCCACAGAGACTGGATGTGATCAGAAGTACTGAAAATTTTGGTTATAATATGCCTACATAGAGATTAGGTGACTGTACTCAAACACCCTATTTCAAGATACTTGAAATTTATTTTCATGTGGTAATAATACAGTGGTTGAGATGCTGCTGGACTATGGCACTAGTATTTGCTATATGCTCAGAAACCTTAAATGGATGATGACTACTTTTAATGGCAGGAAAAAGCCATTAATTATTTGAAATAATAGAATTATTTGAAATAATAGCAGGGGAATGTGGTATCCTGTAAGTGTTGTAGCTGGATTTCCCACATGCTGTGCACTGAATGTAATACTTACACGCTCATAATCTTTGGTGGAAGGGCAAGCAGCAGGATCTTGGCAAATACAGCCGGGTTTCCCTTGTCTGTCTGCCTGGCAGACTTTTCCTCTTTTGCAGTGGAAGTTCCTGCATGGGTCTAGCGGTAAGATCAAGAGGGGGGGCATGTTAGAACAGGTTGAAACCAAGTATTTCTGTCAAGTACTGCTTACAGTCGAAGCAAAGTAGAGCCAAACACTCACCAAGGAGTCAAGTGCTTTTCGTAAGTTTCTGAAAACACAGCTGGATCTTTCACTGAATAATACAGCCAAATTTTAAATGTGTTATTTTGAGGGATTCATGGTGCTACCAGGCTTGAGTTGGATGGGGAAATGTTTCTTAGAAAAAGCTTTCTCCTGTAAGGTCTGACGTTCACTTTCAGCTTTCTTTGGAACTTATCCCATGCGTCCTTGCTGCATCTGAGACGCTTGACCCATTCCTAGTTTAATTCAGGCTAGAAGTTTTAAACTGAGGAGTTTCAGTGGAAAATGTTTCCCATTCTGCAATGCTGACACAAAAATATGTACGCTATCTAAATGTTTTTGAGAAACAAATGAGTGAATCCAAGGGTGTGCGAAAGGGATTGTTCTCGGAACATATCTGTGGTGCAGGATGATGCACCAGCGCAGGTCAGTCATGTGAAATGGCTTGCTGCTGAAGGCAGAAAAGAACTGCAGACCATCAAATTCCCCAGTCTAAGAGAGTTATGGTGATGTGTGGGCTTTGCATGTGGTTTACTCACCCGGAAAAGCCTCCCCAGTGCTATTGCTTGCACTTCTCCTCGCACCGTATGAACTGCCTGTGGTCTTAACCTGTACAGTCACAGAGAGAAGCAGAAGCTGTGGTAAATCTTGGAAAGAAAAAATACTTTGGGAATTCTTTTTTTTTTTTTTTTTTTTTTTTTTTTTTTTTTTTCAGATACAAATATAGACCTGACTCAGTTTGCTGTATTTGCTACAGAAAGGGGTTGCTGTGCAAGATGTGTGACAGTTATATGAGGCCTAGTATTAGTGTGCTCTCTTTTCTCTCTTTTCTGGGGAAAAAGTAGCGGGTGGAGAGAAACTAGGAGTCCAGGAAGACATGGGCTCCTTGCAGTTTCACCCTGACTGACACAGAGCAGTGGTTTGCCTTGAGGCTTGGCAGAACTGGTGTTTTAGTCCTTACTTGGGTCGGTGGTCCCAACGGGTCAGTGAGCATAGACATTTTTAACAGTGTAGATGTTCAACTAACAGATGTAGCAAACAGTCACGACTTTATTTTTGATGGACATCTCCTGCTTATCTAGTGGCTGACCCTGATGTGGAAGGTCAGGGTACAATATTCGCTTTTGTCTGAAGGGAAAAAGTGCATATCCTTCATCCTGTGCAGAAGTCTGCTAGCCACTGGGGTGGTCATGCAGGGGATCCCGTCCCTTCCCTTGAAAAATGTTCAGTTTTGTAGGAAAAGTATGCATGAAAGTGGGAGAGGGGAGTGAACAGACTTTGGTACTTGGGTTGAGACTTGGTTCCAAGTGTTGTTACAGAAGTGTCGGTGTTTATAAGTACATCTCATTACATGGTCCATTGGGACTGGAGCTATTACGTGAGTTGTGTTTGCTTCCTTTCTGGACAATTTATTTCAATGTTGTACATGAAGTGACGCATAACAAACTAGGTGAACAATGTGTAATAGGAGATCAGACTTCTCCAAAACATTAAGTTTGGTAGACCCATTTTTTCTCCAAAATGTCCTCTTAATCACAAGGGGCATATGGGATCATATAAAGGACCTCTTAATCACAAAGAACTTAAATATGGGACTGATTTTTTTCCCTCTCTACTCTTCCAGTTATATTTTAAAGAAAACTTACCTCATCTACCGGTTCTATTGAATTCACACTCTGAACAGAGCCACTTGTTTGCAGTTGTTTGCTGTCAGAATTAGGCACCTCATAGTGGTAGTTAGCATCTTCAGACTGAGTGAGGTCTTTAATTTTGACACTTTGGTGATCCCATCTCTCTCTATGAGCTGCACTGTCATCTCCAGTGGTTCCTTCTCCTTCAGGCTCATTACTGGTGCGGTCTTGGTCATTTCTTTGGATTCTCTCCTCTTCCTCATAGGCTGCTTCTTTCCAGGCATTGCTGAGATCTTCCTCACCATCATCACCACTATCGATATCGTCCTTATCAACGTTACCACCCTCCTTACCCTGTCTTTTCATCACCATGCCATGATCGCTCTGATGGTTTGCTTGAAAACTATCTTTGTTTTCTTGGCTTTGCCATTTTTCATCCTCATCCTCATTATGACTTCTTTTTGAGAGGGGGATTTTTTCTTCCTTATAGGGCTTTTCCTGACTTTCCCCTTCTTCCTCTATGCTGAATTTCTCACCATGTCTCTTGGTTATCTGGATTGGCTGACTGGAATCTCTCAGTATTTCATCAGACTGCCTGCTGTTTTCTTTCTGCTGTCTCCTGTATTGGTTTCCGTGACTTGTCCGGTGGGCTTTGTGCTTCATATCCATGTAATCAGTCACTTCCCCCCATTCCTCATCCTCTTCTTCCACATTTTCCTCTTCATCGCTTTCACTGGTGTTTTCAGATAGGCCAACTGTATTTTTGTTATATTTCCATGCATTATGCTCATGATCGGGATTGAGAGCATCCACTGGATTTTCTCCAGCACCCAGTGCTTGGTTGGCTATGTTGCTGTGTTTCTCATGCCTCCTGAGCTGGTAGTGGTCAGAGCTGGACTGCTCTCTGCCACTGCTGCCAGAATCACTCTCCTGGCTATCAGAAGTCAAGCCTGGTTTACCCTGCAGGGAAAGGAAGTTAATGCTCTTCATTCTGGATTTCATTTGATGCTCATGACCACTTTGTCCGTGTCTGCTAGCTGTCCAGGGCTTCTCCCTGTGCACAGCATCTGCTACTGGTATCTTTGCTTTTATGTTTCTGTGGCTGGGCTGCAAATCACCCTCATTTGCAGGCCTTGTCTTCCCTTCCTCTTGGGCTTCAGAATGAATAGGCTTAGTCTGAAGGAAAAAAAAAAAAAAAAAGACATTTAACAAGTAGATTAATAAATCTTAGGGCTTCATTTTGAGGTAGGTGCAATGGCATATACATCAGAGAAACATGACACTGCTATGTTCTTTGTAAGTGACTTTTTAACAAGTTAGGTCAAATGATGAAATTGACACCTGATATCCTTTCTACTTCTCAGTGAGTTGGCTTCAGTCCCCTCTTTCTGCATGGCTAGAGTTTAAGTCGTCCATGCAACTCCACCTAAGCTTTGAGGGGAGCTGAGAGGCTTTTATTGTATGCAGTGACGTCAACAGCAAAACCAGTAACTTGAGGGCAAGGTACAAATCCTCAAGGAGAAAGCAAGTTCTAAAGTGACTGCTCCCTATTGCTGCAGGGATTCCCTTTCTGCTGTTAAACAGCATCACAACTACTGGAGGTTGAGAGCAGGAACTTCTGATGTATTTCTTAACACATATGGGTGTTGGGTGTTGCTTTTACTAAAGTATAGCACTGAAACTGGTTTTCCTCAAAGCTTTCGGGAGTCATTTATGAAAATAGAAGTTTATTCTAAGTGTCCAAGTTGATGGAAAAGCATTTCCTTTAGTGTAGGAAGAATCTTGAATTCTTGGAAACAAATGCTCTACTAACAAATACTTAGACAAATAATTTAAAACAAATACTGTAGGATTAGATGCATTTATTTGGCTTATGGTAGATAAGCTATATCCTGTTTCCTAATGTCAAGATGGTATCTAAAAATTGTTTCTTTTGTCTAGTGTACTTAGTGATGCAGGAGAAGTGCTAGGCAAAATATTCACCTTATGTTTTCCAACTCTTAACTGTTTCAGGAGAAGAACGCATGTTGACTGAAATCTAATAAGGTCAGTGGGAACTTAGTCTACATGAAATGCATTTTTCTTGAAAATGTTACAAAAGGTCATTATGTATTACAAAGCATCACAAGATGAAATCAAACCAAACTCAATTTCACGAGTAGTTTGTTTTTCCTATGTTTTGGGGGCACTGTGGCCTGAAACATAGTATGCCTTTATCTTGAACCAAAACCAATCTTCTGCAAAGGGCTTGGAATTCTATAGAGTTAATAAAAATAAGGTCAAGCCTTCATTAAAATCCTTTGCTCTGGGTGCCCCTGTTTGATGAAACAGTCTTTTTTTGAGGAAGATATTTTGTCTCCTGTCTCAATAGGAAGCTTTTATGTGCCGCAGCTTAAATTTGTTTGTGCATGGATGTGGTTTTCAACTGTCTTTTTTTTAAAAAAAATAACATTTATTTTTATTTTAAAGTAAACCTTTGTGAGCCTTTTGCTTGTAAAGGTACTGGGGTTCCTTAATATGATGATCCAAGTTTTGTTCAATGTATCTGTAGTCACCTCCTCTTAGTGACAACTGGCCTTGGAGAAATGCTGTGTATTGATGCAGAACTGATGGCTTATCTGTCTGGTATTGCTGTGTTTTCTTTTCATGCAGATGTCTGCTTCTGGGATATAGCTGTAGGCTGCCAACTGTTCCAGTTCTGCTGAAAACTTGAATAGGAACAGATACTTGCTTGGTTTTCACAACACAGAGCACTGTCTGGAGTGACATAGAATGCATGTAGAAAGCTGCACAGAGCTGGATGTAATTATTTGAAAATGTTAGCAGGGGAGAAGGGACTTTGTATGTTGGTTCTGAATTTAGTTTTTACAAAACTTAATTGGATTGGAGCCTATGTCCATTTTGTCTGAGCCACAGATGCTCACCAGAACGGTGCACTACAGAGCAATTTTCATTTGGCTTGACCATGAATGAAAAACTGGGAGCTCTGTCCTTAGCCTGCACACGTGGCTTGGCACTGCTGAAGTCATCATTCTCACTACCATCAGAGCTGCCTATCTGGCTTCTCAGCCACAGTACAGTTTTCTGAACTGAATCTTTCTAGTGCTCTGTATAGTGAATAACAAAAGCTATTGTGGCTAAAATTTTTACGTTTGAGACTTTGCATGTGACGACTTGACATGATAATTTGAGGATTGCATCTTATTCCTTCAATGGAGCGGTGAGGATCACAGGTTGGTTTGTTGGTGGAGCTTATTGCCTCTATGAAAATGAGTGCAATGTTTATAAGGGAATACATTTATATAACTCAAACTTCTGTTTTGAGCTTTAGATTTTGTCCTGTTGCGTTGGTAGCTATGTGATATGCAAGGCATGATATGCTCTGTAATAATCTGGGGATGGGGGTGTTAGGGTATGTATGTGGTAATGGCTTTTTATATTTGATATCAAAAATATATATTGCCTCTTAATGCTTTAAGAACATCAGTGCCTTTTCTGCAGCTTTCTGTCCCAAGGCTCCAAGTTGGTGGTTTAAGGGATATGTCTAGAAGAGGCAATTATTAAAAATCTGTATGTAAATTATTTTGTATAACTATGTGGATTTTAGAGAGTATTCACAGGAAGGGAAAGTTCACGTGAGTGGCAATAATAGTGTGGTGAGCACTTACTGGAATAGCCGAAGCTGATCCTAGCAGGCAAATCAAGAGCATCAGAGTCTTCATGGTTTTCATCTCTTGAACAGGCCAGCAGTTAGTGGTATGGTGGTAGGGTTTGAAGGTTTCCTTTCTGCAAGTAACATCAAAAGAAACCAAGTTAGGTTGTGGATATCATGGTTTAGAAATGATGGATGGAAGCAATGTGGTGGCTGCCGTATGCTACAGATCAGTCCGAAGCCCTGTAACATTTGGATGCTGTGCCCACGTGTATGTGAATTCAGGCGTTAGACCACCTTATTCAGGGCGTGCTTTGATCCTCGTTCTTTTACTGAGCTTAGGTTGCATGCTGTACCCACAAACTCTGGTGGTCTCACTGAAAGGCAGAGTTATAAGTTCTGTCCTGTAGAGCTTTATCCACTCTTCTGATATAGTATTTCTTGGAAAAGATGTCCCTCTTTATGCAATTTTGGGACACTGCCTGAATGGCATCCCTACAGCCAGGGGCTGCAGTAGTGGGAAGATTTGGGTGGTGAAGCTCTGTTCCAGCAGGTTTCAAAGCCAGAAGCTCTGTGTAGACTGCTCAGTGCACTGCTTGAGCCCTGCTTGGGGAGCACCAAACCCAGCTCTGCTACATACCAGTGTGAGACCAGCAGCTGAAAGAATATGGGATGCAACTGGAGTTCTGCATGTGCCAACCTTCTTAAGTGAGTGAGAACTTATTTTTACTTAAGTGAGTGGCAACTTATTTTTACTTTGCAGGTATCGCTAGTATATTCTCTCACCTATGCAGTGCACATGCACTGGAAGTTCCTATCGCTGTAGCTGTATCACCAGGACAAGCAGGAGGAAAAAAAGAATGTTTATCCTTTATTGCTCTTTGTTGCCCTTCCCACCTTTATTAATGTAAATGAAACACCTATTCCTCTGTTAACTGATGCACGTAGTCTCTGTTACTGGTCGAGCTCCTTGGCACATGAAGAAATTGCCAGTGGTTCTTTCAGTTAGGTCAACCATACGCAAATGCATGAGGCTCGGTGTATGGTTTCCAAATGTTCATCCAGGCAGTTGTTCATGATTGGGGAGTGGGGAGAATAGACACCAAAACCCAAAAAGGGGGGTGGAATTCCAGAGGAGCTTGTGTTTATTGGAGCCAGAGTGTGAACCAACTAACAAGCATCCTGGTTCCTGCCATGCCTAGATCTGTTGGAAATATACAGATTGGAAGCTTGCTGTGTTTTCCAGTGTTCCTGAATTATTTAATGTCAATATCTTTTAGTTAATGAAGAGCAAAATACTTAATTAGTGGGGCACATCTAGTATGCAAACAATTTTTCTCTCAATGAACTAATTCAGTCTCCAAATGTGGCTCAACATACAACATCAATTATCTCTTTGGCATCCAGGGTTAGCTGAGATTCTCTCATAGAGACAGAATATAACAAAAGCCATCAAAGACAATATAGAGAATTCCTAATTATTGCATATAGGCAATCACTTCAGATTAAAGGCACATTATGTTAGACTGAGGGCCATGCAGGTGACTTGCAAGAAAGTGGTGAAATCAAATGGATTATTAACATATAGCCCCCAAAACTGTATGCCATACTCTTGAAGGCCTGGCAAGTGACTGAGGGAAGTAGTAGTTGAACTGCAGTTATACAAGTCAGGTAGTCTTCATATGTCTCCTTGTTCTTGGCTAGCAAAGCAGCTCTGGGCACATCTTTCCATCACGGAGTTTCTCAGCCTTAAAACCACATTAGATGCACTTATTCTGGTAAAGTACTTTGAGAGCTATAAATGGATTTGGTTTATGACTAGGTTTTTCAAATCCGGCTCTAACTGGGTAAATTGGTTCCACCACCTTTATCCAAATAACAAAAAAAAAATGGTTGGAATAAATCTTGAGTTCATGCGGCAAAACAGATCTTTTGCATTGTTTTTCTTTTAGTCTCTAGCCTGTAGTCACCCATGGGAAGAATCAATCTTTAATTATCAGAGAAGTCTGACCTTCTTGAACTGAGTATAGGAACACAGTCTAGTTAAGCATCTCTTCCCGTCATGATAGTCCAAATGAGTTGCAAGCACTGACAAAATGATCTGCAGTGGGATAATCTGCCACAAATCACCAAATAGCATCTGAAGAGTTAAACAGCCTCTTGAGCTGTGATGCTTACGCAAGTATTGCCCTTGTTAATTCCTGATGTTTGCCTTTTTCAATATGGCACCGATAGCATGCAGGAAGTGTTCCCTTGCATGGGTTTCGGAGCGAGGAGTTCTGGGGTTCTTCAGAATTCTGGTGCTTTGTATCGTACCTGACTGCTGTGAGTGAAATATCTAATTCATTGTTTCATTTCTGATGCCAATTCCATTATGCTATCAGTACAGGGAGCTGTTTGAGGCAGGCAGATGGAACTATTGAACAAGTTCAAAAGCCACAGTAAAAAAAAAAAATGAATAAAAAAAATTCAGTGTTGGCAGCATTCATAAAGAAGGAGGAGCAGTGGGGGAAGCTGGGATTGCTGTCATAAAAGCTGCAAAGTCAATAACACGGCAGCTGGGCTTCAACAAAGGGGAAAAAACATCCTTGTACAATGGGCTGTGGTCCCTTCTGTCCTCCAGGGGTGAACGGAGTGTTTCTGTTGGCATCGCTTCATTTTCAGTGAGGCGCCAGGGGCTTGGCTGTGAAATATGCAAGAACCTTTTGCCAGAACCCAGGAGAACAGTTGGGTTTGGTACAAATAATCCATGTGAAGGACTTGAGGCAGTTTGCTGGAGCAGGGGATTTAGTTTGAGGGGTAGTGCGGGAAAAAAGCACAAAGAACTCTTCCTGCAGGCCTGCTGCCCTTCTTGCTGCCAAGGTCATGGCAATGACATTTTTGCACTTGCTCTTTTAGCCTTCTGGTGCTAGAAAAGACAAGTCATTATTGTTAGAGAAGCTCGGAAGCTCGGGCAGGTGCAGAGATGAGCGATTTTGTGGGTCATAAGTAATGTACGGTAATTAAGTTGGTCATGGAAGAAGTTCAGCATTACCTAACTGTCATATGATGCAAGGATCTGCATTGTGATAGTACCTTTTTTCTACACTGAGATCTAAATGTGAAGACAATGTATTCTTACTTTAATTTCCAAACTTATACTACAGAACAGTGCCTAAAACCAAGCTTTTGTAACGCTTGAGATCAGCAAAACTGAAGTATTACAGTGGGAGCTATTTTAAAAGCAGCAGTCATCTACATAGAGCAACGCAGTCACCACACTTCGCAGTGAAATCTGTAGGAAGGTGTGGTCAAAAGATAATATGTAGTGTCTTAAATTGGAATTTTTGGACAAAGAAATGAGTAATTGGAAAACGCTTTTGTTTGGGGTCTTGAGAAGGCAATGCTAACCAGGCCCTCACTCTGCCCTTTTTCAGTCTTGGAAAGAAATTGATTTACCTGAAACTTGGAGGAGGCAAAAGCTCTGACTCACTTCATCCATGGTAGTTGGGGTCTCTGTAGGATACATGCTGCTCAGCTTAATATGGGAAAAAAAGGCCTTGCTTCACCAGTGACAATTGTTTTGAGTAGACAACCCTAAAAAGACTCGTTTTCAGATAACAGTGCAGAGCTGCTGTGAGGGGACGGGTGGAGCTAGCAATGTTTTTGTACGCTCAGTCCTGTTGGACTCAGGTACTTTGGGCCATGTTCAGCCATTCCAAGGCAGGTTCCTGCAGCTCTTGCACATGGGAGTAGTCCCAGCTCACAAGAGCCTCTGTCAGAATATGAGCAGAGTTACTTTATGAGGAGCAGTTGGGTACGAGTATGGTCTGCATGTGACATGGTCATCTCCAAAAGCACCCGATTGTCCACTGAGCATGGTGAACACCAGTCACAGCCTGTGGTCAGACCTGTAACCAGCAGGAGCTGCAAAAATGTATGATACGGTAAATGAAATTATCTGACATATCAATAGCTTTTAAAACAATGTCTGTTAATCTACTTGGTTTGCTGAACTTGCAAAACAGTAGCCATGTCTATACAGACAGGAGAGAGAAAAATAGATCACAAGTTAAATTGCAGTGTGTCCTTAAGACAAGTGTATTAAAAATGACAGACATCAGTGTTTATAGTTAGGTCTTTGGTCTGGAAACCTGATGGTTGTAACTCAGTAGTTCAAGTTTTACCTAAGACTTCTGCTCATGTCTTCCAAACTTAAGTTGTAGAGATGATTGCTCAGTGTTTTTTGTTTCACTCCTCCTGGTCCTGCAGTTGTTGGCATCTTAGTAGACACTCGAGCAATGCGCTCTTGGCCATCTAAGAAACTACTTGTGAGCTTATCCTTGACAGGAGGACTGTGCAAGGGCTGCTGCTAATCAATTGTGTCAGCAGTCACTTGAAATACTGATCAATGACATGATTTTTGCCTAGAGGTCTAGAAGTAATGACATTTGGCCTGTCTGCCAGTTTGCCTGTCCTCAGCAGCGCTGTACCATGTGTATTTTGAATCAGAGTTCTGCTCAGTCACCCAGGGATCTGACAACAGTTCACTACTTCTTATTGCTTACAGCAGGAAGCCTGCATCTGAAGTGGGAAATCAGATAAAATCATCTGGAAGAATAGATGAGATGGCAAGTGCAGCCTTTACTGCTACTTCTTTGTTTTGTTTCTGGTTGAGCATTTTTGTTCAGTCACTGAAATAGCAAGTCTCATGCAGCTGAGACCTAGCAGATTCTCTAGCCTTTTGAAATGCCACCCAGAAATGATTAATTGGTGGAGGTCATGGCTGAAGGTGACAAATGCCTTGTGATGGACAAAAAAAAGCATGTGAACTGACCTAGTTTCAGCTCTGGCAGTGGGAGATAATTCTGCATGGTCCTTGGTCATTAGACCTAACTCTAGAAAATGAAGTTACCTATTCTGCCACCATCACTAATGAGTGTGGCTGTTGTCCAGCATTCAGAAAAGAGAATTGGAAGGCAAGTCAGCTTTGGAACTCAGCTTCTCATTGTGTACAGGGGACATGAGGTCTCATCCCATAAGCATGAGACTTAGATTATGAGCTCTTTAAAACTTTAGGAGTCAGGTGAAATGTGATAAGATGTTGATGTTTTTCACAAGTCATTAAATGACAGAAGCTTAAGTTTATGCTCACGTACCCTAAAGTATCATCAAGAAGATATGCAACAAATTGTGAAATCAGCCCATTGAATCAGTTTGAGATTGCAATAAAATAGTCTTGCTTGAATTCTTGTGAAAGCACTGTCCTTGGTGGTGTGTCAGCTTTGTTAGTAGGAAATGCAGATGCTGATGCCTATCCTCACTGATAAATACTTGGAAGATGTGGACCTCTTAGGCAATAATCACAGCACAAATAGTTGTGAGTGGATCAAGTTTTGTGTACAAGTATTTGGTGGAGCACAGAAACTACAAATTCACTGTACAAAGTCTTTCTATAACCAAGATGTGCATGTGATTTTCTTCAAGTGCAATCAGCACAGAGCCCTTAAGTCTAGGTCTGTTTCAGAAGTTCTTGCAGGAGCGTGTGTGTGTACACACATGTACCTAAACTGAATCACGAGTGTATGTGCATACAGAACAAAGGCATGGTTAGATCTGATCAGAGTAAATGAAGAGAAAGTAATAAAAGCATATCCCAGAAGGTGAAATTATTCTACTCTTTCACTCTGCACCAGGAAGTGGCTGCGAATGAGACTCAATCCTTTTGAGGTTACCAATTTTACAGCTGCAAAAGCCTTTGGTCTTGATGGCTGTTTAATTCAAACATATTTTTGAACGTACTTGAGGACACCTTGAAACAATTATTAAATAAAATATTTCACCTGTGCTTAATGTAATTGTTAGATCTATTATCTTTCCTAAGTAGTTTAAATCAAATTCAGGCTATTTTGATTCAATTTGAGATGGGATGAAATGAGACCTCTTAAATGGTGAGAATGTTTTTTCTCTGTTTCTTATGAATTAGTGATTATTGCTAATCACTATTTGTCCTATGTGTCCCTGGACCTGCCTTTCCTTTGCAGATCCTGTAGGTTCTACAGGCTTCTACCAGTTCCACACATAACATTGTGAAAGGTTCCTCCAAGACCAACCACAGCTCCAGTGTCTTCACTTCCTTATGGGAAAGAACAAGGGCGTACCTTGCTTTTTGTGGCCTTTTCTGTCGGATGAGGTTCTTGAGCTGATAATGCAGGAGACTGTCAGATGTTGGGAAACCAGATCGCCCAGCAGTTTCAAGTGGACATTTGTACACTTCTGCAAGAGGTACATATTTTGCTTCACTCCTGCTGGCTCTCACATAAGGCTTTATTGTTTTGCAGGATCACAGGGAAAATAATGGTCTCAACAGTAAGATAAAGGTCACCTTTTCCAACACAATAACTATACAGTGCTTTCTCTTCTACAGAACACGTTTCTTTCTGCTCCAGGCATAAATGTCTGATATGATTTATCCTTAAAATAAGCAACAGTACTCTAAGAAAACATTAGCTATTTCAGTCCACAGGGGGGGAAACAGAGGATTAGAGAAGATATTCTATGGTTTTAATTAAAAAGTAAAGAAACAGTACCATAGCAGTAGAAGAGGTGCTCCTGCTTGGTTATCCACTGACGCACTGGAAAACCGTGAGCCTTGCAAAATCTTGCTTCTTTCCCTGTGGTATATTTTAGCATATAGTATGGACTCTGAAAATGTTTTTGCTGGGAGCTTCAGAGAAGGAAGATCTGATCCTGTGGATCTCAGTAAAAATAAATGAACCACCCTCTTAGGCTTCCACAGGATGAGGTAGAGGGGTGGGGGGATAAATTAGTGAAATTCTGCTGAATTAATTGAATGAGAAAGGCCATTCAGTGTTCATAGGCTCTGGGCCAGTGGAGCTCAGCCGCAGTGTGGGAAGGACATATTTAGTCTTTCAGGGGGAGGGGAGCCAAAGGGAAAGGGTGCAATAGCTCTGAGGCCAGCCAGTGTAGCAGAAAGAGCTGAGCTAAGAGATTGGCTGGGGCAGTCACGTTGCAAGCCTGGGAGCATGAGCAAGCAGGGTGAATGCTGGTCCGTGCTGAGCTTTTTGGTGTTGTTTCAATATACTGCATATGGTGTGTGCAAGCCTGTGGAAAAGAAGGGAAAGGAGTGAAAAGTCAAGCTCTAAATTAAAAGAAGTGTAGATAATGATAACAAAGGGATTGGTTGGAGTCTTACATAATCCTTGAACATTGGCTCTTTTAATCCTGTTGCCATTGCTGTGCCGTCTCTTGGAGAATGATGGTGCTAGCAGAGTGAGCTCGTGTATGTGTGGAAAGCTCTGTAGGTGGCACCTGTCTGGAACAGGTGCTTGGTGGCTTTTGGTTTTATACTGGCTCACTAGTAATGAGTTTAATCTTTATTTTTTCCTTTTTGTTATTCTAGAAAATACATCTCCTGAGCAGACATACTTCAGAGGAGGTTCTCAGATCACAACTAGTGGAGCAGATGCGCTGAGAGGAGGCACTTTCAGTGGTGTGTGCGGCAGATGCAGCAGATCCAGCCTCCTATTTCCTGTTCTTCCAATATCATCTGTTACTCATGACAGCATTTTGTATATTGTCCTTACACAACTGGCAGAGAGATCAAAGTAAAGTGAAATAAATTGCATGAATGGTGCAAACTATAAAGCAAATTCTGAAAAATAATTCTTTTTGGATGATGTTTTGACATGTTTTTTGAAGGTTACAGTTGTACTAGCTTCTACTCTGTTCATACCACAAGGTAACAGATACTGTGAATCTGAGGAGATGAGATACAGTGAGAAGTGTACAAAAACTTATTTTGTATGGCCAACTATGAAAATTATTGTTAATAAATTAAAAAAAAAAAAAAAAAGGCTGATATCACAGCTGAGCCATCTCTGTAAACCAAACAGAAAATCAAACTTTGACAAAAAGCCTGTGAGAAATTCTTTAAATCCCTTCCCCTTTTATCTCTGCTTCTTTGCCTGGAAACTGATTCATGCCTATTGGAGTTGAAATTCTGCTGTTCTGTCAGCTAGTCAGCATCTGAAGGGAGAGGTGAGATTTCAGAACTTTTTTTTGTTTTGTTATGTGTTAATAAAAAAGACCATCATTTTTATTTATTTAGAATTTTGCAGTGTGTCATGCACATCCTTCTTTGCAATATGTCTAAGTTTCTTGGGGGATTGAAGGTGAGTGTTTTTCTGTGATGATTAAATATCCCAAGTATGGGCAGATCCTCAGCTAACAAATCAATGTGCAGGTAGTTCCCAAGAGGTTAGAACAAATGGTCCAATGCTAATCTTACACTAGCTGAAACATGCAAGTCTTAATTTTGGTAACGTTTGGAGACAGTAGCTATTAAAATTGACCTGCAATCCCCACTTGACAAAAACAGTGACAGATTCTCTCCAAGACCCTGTCTATTTAAGGATTTCCACCCAAAGAATTAGGATCAGATCACATTTTTTGATAGCTGTGTGAAGAGCTGTGCAGGAACTTGAGTCTGGAATTTGTAGGAGCCAGAAGGTTATCAAAAACGGTGTGTGTGATTTCAAAGCTTTGCCTGCCTTGGTTTTCAACAGATGTATTGGGACTTGGGGGAGGAAGAGGAGGGTCTGATTTTTTTGAAAGTTTTGAAAGATTATGCCTTTATTATTTGTTGACTGGTGTAGTTTATCAAAGCTCTTAGTTATTTGCAGGATGTTCCACAAATCAAAGTTTGTTTTTGCCTTTGATTTAAAAATAAAAAAATCAGTTAAGAAAAGACCCCTGGTTGCTCCCTGAATGTCATCAGGCAGCTTGAGCTTGTCTCAGTCATAGGTGCTGGTGGGGATGTCTGCAGCGGGTCCTGCAGTGCCAGGGCGGGTCATTTTAGGAAACTATATGGTTTATGGGATGACGTTTCCGTCACCAGGAAAAGATGCTGTACTGTCATGGCAAAGTATGTGGGGGGAGGGAAGCCAAGTAGTTGGTGTGCTGGAAAACTGCAACCTAGAAATTACTGTTGTGACTCATTAGATGATATCATTTGGAAACTGAGTAATTACATCCTATCCCCCCCTTGTATTTGACTTGGGGTGATGTACTCGAGCACTGGTGTGTCTGACAGCTAGGTGACCTTTCAGTGAAGCGTCTGGCTGCATCAAGGATGGCTCCATGGTGTAGAAGAGCATGAATTCGTTGTGTACCAGAGTTATGCTGGAGGTCCCGATACCTTTGTTTTGGTTCCCCTGTGTGTTGCTAAATGAGCTCTTGAAACAAAGCCAGAAGAGGAAAAGCGGAGAGAAGTGTATTTTTTGTTGATTAATACACGTGCCCTGCGTTGTGTTGTGTAACAGGAAGGACTGAGGACAGGTTTGTTTTTATTTGCAGCTATCTGCACATCTTTGTACTTGATACAGCCACAGACCTTCAGACCTGTGCCCACAAGAGAGTGGTGTTGAGCCATCCATTTGCATACCAGGTACAAGGATTGAATTTACAGGTTTTTTTTATACGTAAAGTACAATTTTACCTCGGTGCCAGTTTGGATTCACAAATAAAATGTGACTTTTCAATCAAATACGCTTTATGCTGATTCGCAATAATATACATATTTTGAAATTACAGAATCACAGAATCACAGAATTTTCTAGGTTGGAAGAGACCTCAAGGTCATCAAGTCCAACCTCCAACCTAACGCTAACAGCCCTCCACTAAACCATATCCCTAAGCTCTACATCTAAGCGTCTTTTGAAGACTTCCAGGGATGGTGACTCCACCACTTCCCTGGGCAGCCTGTTCCAGTGCCTCACAAGCCTTTCAGTGAAGAAGTTCTTCCTAACATCTAACCTAAAACTCCCCTGGCTCAACTTAAACCCATTCCCCCTCGTCCTGTCACCAGGCACGTGGGAGAACAGGCCAACCCCCACCTCGCTACAGCCTCCCTTGAGGTACCTAAAAAGAGCGATAAGGTCACCCCTGAGCCTCCTCTTCTCCAGGCTGAACAAGCCCAGCTCCCTCAGCCGCTCCTCGTAGGACTTGTTCTCCAGGCCCCTCACCAGCTTCGTCGCCCTTCTCTGCACCCGCTCAAGCACCTCGATGTCCTTCTTGTAGCGAGGGGCCCAAAACTGAACACAGTACTCGAGGTGCGGCCTCACCAGAGCTGAGTACAGGGGGACGATCACCTCCCTAGCCCTGCTGGTCACACTGTTCCTGATACAAGCCAGGATGCCGTTGGCCTTCTTGGCCACCTGAGCACACTGCTGGCTCATATTCAGCCGACTGTCCACCATCACTCCCAGGTCCTTCTCTGCCTGGCAGCTTTCCAACCATTCCTCTCCCAGCCTGTAGCTCTGCTTGGGGTTATTGCGCCCCAGGTGCAGGACCCGGCACTTGGCCTTGTTAAACTTCATGCAGTTGACCTCAGCCCATTGGTGCAGCCTATCCAGATCCTCCTGCAGAGCTTTCCTACCCTCAAGCAGATCGACACACGCACCTAACTTGGTGTCATCTGCGAACTTACTGAGGGTGCACTCGATGCCCTCGTCCAGATCATCGATGAAGATATTAAAGAGGACCGGCCCCAGCACCGAGCCCTGGGGGACGCCACTAGTGACTGGCCTCCAACTGGACTTGGCTCCATTCACCACGACTCTTTGGGCCCGGCTATCCAGCCAGTTTCTAACCCAACGAAGCGTGCGCCAGTCCAAGCCAAGAGCAGCCAGTTTCCCGAGGAGAATGCTGTGGGAGACGGTGTCAAAAACCTTGCTGAAGTCAAGGTAGACCACATCCACAGCCTTTCCCTCATCCACCCAGCGCGTCACTCTGTCATAGAAGGAGATCAGGTTCGTCAGGCATGACCTGCCTTTCATAAAGCCATGCTGACTGGGCCTGATCGCCTGCTTCCCCTGCAAGTGCTGCATGATGACTCTCAGGAGGATCTGCTCCATGAGTTTTCCTGGCACTGAGGTCAAACTGACAGGCCTGTAGTTTCCCGGGTCTGCCCTCCGGCCCTTCTTGTAGATGGGCGTCACGTTTGCTAGCCGCCAGTCGATTGGGACCTCCCCCGATAGCCAGGACTGTTGATAAATGATGGACAGTGGCTTGGCCAGCTCCTCTGCCAGTTCCCTCAGTACCCTTGGGTGGATCCCATCCGGCCCCATCGACTTGTGCACATCTAAGTGCCGTAGCAGGTCACCAACCAGTTCTTCATGGATAATGAGGGCCACATCCTGCTCCCCATCCCCTTCCACCAGCTCAGGGTATTCAGCTGTTTTAGAATATAAAGGAACTGTAAATACACCAGCTGTTGTTTCTGTCATATTATTTCTACTGTATGTGTCCACGTGGTTTTTTACTTATTACTGGAAGAAAATAAACCATTTTGAATCTGCTTACAGCCAGGGCTGGTCATTCAGTGCGGATGTGCCTCTCCAAGGTTTCCTAGGCTGTTTGGGGTTGTAGTCTGCCTGGTGGTGCTGACAGGGCTCTGAGTGTAAGTCCTCCTGTCTGTGACTTGGGGTTACAGCTAGTCAGGCAGGAAGGGAGGGCTCTAATTTCTGTGCTGGATGATGCACATTAAGGCTTTGAGCTGGTGAAGTGGCTCTCATTTAGAATATTTGTATGTAAGCACTTGAGACTTTGGAAAGATCACAACCTGTAGCAACTCATGCTGAAAAGGTTGGCCTTCCCTATTGGAAGTAAGTGCTGACAGTGGTTATAGCTGATGTGTTTGAATATGTACGTTATTAGCAAGTGTTCATTTTTGTTCTCTGTACTGGCTCACATTACTACTTGACTTGCTCTTTCCATTTTACCTTAAATTAATGAAAACTGAAATGCCTCCTGAAAGCTCATTGTTTACTGAAATTTGTATACTGCAAAAAAAACCCTAACCTTTAGCACTGCTTTCTTGAATTTAAAAGCTACATTTATCTGTCTGAAATGGGTAGTGTCCTGTGCCTGTCTAAGTTTGCAAGCAGCTCTTAAGTTGGAGCATAATAATAAATGCATATGAGCTGACAATATTTCTTACTTGAGCTATCTCTGGAGAACTGTCAGGAAAAATATCAACAAAAGATCACTATGATAGGGGCATATCATTAAAAAAGAAAATCAGAGGAAAAAAAAAATCCTCCTGTGCTCTTTTTAGCTGGTTATTTCATCTTCCTTTTGGGAAAAATAAATAAATAAATAAATAAAAGTCAAGTCGGAGGCATACAGACTAGGTACTTTCAAAGTTGATCTTATGTGCTAGTCAAGGAGTCTGACATCATTGCTTTGTTTTTCCTTACTGGAAAACAAAAAAAAAAAAAAACACCAAAAAAAAAAACACAACAAAAAAAACAAAAAAAAAAAAAAAAAAAAAAACAAAAAAAAAACAAAAAAAAAGCTGGGAGCAGGTGGGATTCCTTGGGCTCGTTCCTGCAGATGTTGCAGCCCTGATGGCTGGTGAGCATGGTGTGGGTGAGCTGACCTGTGCCCTGTGTGCATAAGGCAAAGAACTAGCCTGATGGTTTTCAGGGATCTCATTTGAGTTGATTGGTTCTTTTTTCTTTCTTTCTTTTCTTTTTTTTTTTCCTTGTGTTGTACTTCTCTATTTCATTATCAGTTTTGAATAAAAGCTGTAGTGACTGGATTTGTGTGTGTGGTTTTCCTGATAGAGGGGAGAACGGAGTCGGGGCTCTGCCACCTAGATGTGCTGGTGGTGTGCGGGAAGAGGCTTCGAAATGCTCAGCTGAGGCTGCCCGTATGTGGCTGCTAAATTGGGTTTGGTCCTTTGAGGCGTGATGCACTCAGTGTATTAGAGACTCGAACCCTGTCGCCTCGGAGCTGCTGTGCTGGGCTGTGTCATGTTTGACCACATAGCCTACGCAAGCTGAAATTAAAAGTTTAAAAAAGAGGGAGAGAAATAAACACTGCTCCCAGGCTGGGAACATTTGACTCCCGTTGGGGAGGAGCTATTTTAAAGCGCAGACGGAGGGATGGCTATTTTTGCCCCTCAGCCAGACTGACTCAACTAATGCCCTATACTGTCCAAAGTGTCACGTTGACCAAATTCTTAAAAAGTAGACTAAAACAGGACAGGAAGGGTCCTTCAACCATCATGAGGCAGACGCAGAGCTAAGCTGGAAGTACCTGATCTGCACGGGATCCCCTCGGGGTGAGGTGTGCTGCCATGTGCTTTGCCTTGCTGCCTTATTCAGGCATGCACTTGCATTAACAAGGAGGAGTAGAGGTGGAGTCCAGTGTGGGTAGCGTAAGTGCCCTTCCACCACAAGCACCCAAGATGGGCAATGTCTGTGCATAGCTCAAGTTCCTGGTAGTTCTGGTCACTACAGACACACAGTGCTCCTGGAGAAGCACAAGTATTAAACACCACCTGTAATACCCTGCTGAGTTACGTGCCTTCGCACTGCCTGTCCATTCTTGGGAGTTTCAAACACATTTTGTGTTAGGAGCAAATGCTGCTTTCCTCTGATGGAGGTGGAGAAGGATCCCAAAATGGCGAGGAGCCATACTACACTGTCGGTGGGGTGGTGGGGGAGACCTGAACTCGTGCAGCCCCATGAAGACGTGGCGGATTTGGGCATGGGCAAGACGTGAGCCTGGGCTGGGTGGCCACACGCACAAGGCCATGGATCGGGGGTGAGGGTGGGTTGAGGTTCCCCAGGTCTGGTGGGGGGGTTGAGGCCACTTCCGTCCAGCAGACCACGCAGCGCACGGTGTCACTGCCCGGGCACCACCAGAAACCCTCAGGGCAGCACTTGCTAAGCACATCAGTCCCAAAGTTACTCAAAAAAAAAAAAAAAAAAAAAAAGAACTGAAGGGAATCTTTGTGTACCTGCATGGATCTCTCTGCACAGAGGTGTGTGCTGGGTGCCTGAGGGAAATGCTTAGTACTCAGTTCTCACATGGCCTTTTTTTTTTTTTTTTTCCTAAAGTAAATGTAAAAGTGCTTCTGGTTGCATTTTGAGTCACTGCGGGCTTTCTCTTGTCCTCCTGACACTCAAAACTCAGTATTCACACCATTTTTTAGGAGCTTGAGGGTGAACAAGAACCACTTCCTGGCTCTGGGCACCAGCACCTTCTGCTGCTCGCCCCCTGGGCCGCATCCTGCTCCTCCAGGCTCTCGCTGGGCTGCAGCGATGCTTCCTGCCCGGCTCCGCTGGGCAGAGGTAAATATAGCCGGAGGGAGGCATAATTACAGCAGAGGAAGGCGAGGAAGCGTGGCTGCCCTCCAGGTACCCGCGTCACGGGGAGTGGCAATGGTACGTGACTGGGATTTGGGGCACCTCACCCCAAATCATGACCCAATGCAGCCCTGGCTCCTTCCCCAGGGGATTTGCTGCTTGGTGCCTGTTTTGGGGTCCAGTCCCCTTCCCAAGCAGGGATGTGAGGTGGTGCCGGGTCTTCAGGGGCCGACTTAAATACGGGCTGGACACGAGGAGCAAAACAACACGTCGTAATTGTTCGAGGTGCCTAAAATAAGGCCGGTGATGCACGCTTGCATCTGGCGGGGGCCAGGGATATAATTTGGTCACAGGTCAAGAGGAAAACACGTCCCACGGTATCTGCGAGGGGAATCGGCTGAGGAGGAGGGGAACGTTGACAGGAGGGGCGCAAATTTAGCAAGGAAAACAGAGCGCAGGCCTGTCAGCTCATTAACAGCCAGCCCCGCCACTCGCTCACCCCCCCCCCACCACCACCAGGAGCTGTTTTTGGGGCCGGCGTCCCGGTGGAGGAAGCGTGGGAGGCCGCTTCCCGCCGACACCTCCGCACCCGGCCCTGGTGCCATTGGCTGCTGGCGGCCCAGGATAGCGGTTAAATGCCGGGGCAGCAGCGTGGGGCCGGCAGCACACGCGCTGCACGCTACCACACGCGTCCCTGCCTTGGCTGCGTCGCACCGGCAGCGGGATGAAGGCTGCGCTGCTGGCACTGCTGATGCTGTGGGCTGCGGCCTGCGCCCACCCTGTGAGTACCCCCCTGCGCAGCCCCCGAGCCCCCAAACCCTGCTGTTTCTGCCCCCAGACTGACGTGAGGTGTTTTCTTGGTGTTTAGGTGCACAACCGCATCTCCGCGCCCCTGGAGCCTGAGGTAAGGTGCCCGCGTCCCGTGGCATTGGGATGTTCGCCATGGGGAGTGCTGCTGGATGCATGGGGTCTGGGAGCTTTGCCCCATTGGTTTAGGTTTTTTAAGCTGGAGGGGTTTCAGCTCAGGTGACTTTCTCTCTCTGTGCGTGCTTTCTATTAACCTTTTTTCTAAAAAAAAAGAGAGTTTCTGTGCTCTAAACTATTGCGGTTTAGGCTACCCTGAGCTCAAAGCCTTATTCATATATCCGTGCATGATAACCTGTCCCATCTCTGCGGGATGATAAGACACCTAAAACATAAGGTGACAGTCTCTTGTAATGCCTGGCCCCAGCTAAGAAGGGCTGGGTGTTTTTCTCCCACCCACAGTAGCAGAGGAGATGAGGTGGGAAGCGCTGTGGGTCCACAGAGGCTTGCATGGCTCAGGAGGCAGTGATGCTCAGGCAACTGACATGCTGTTATTACCTGCAGGACACGGTGCCGGGGGACGAGGTGAAGGCACTGGGCCCCCTTCTGGGCGGTGGAAACCTCGGTCACCTTCGTGCCAGCGTGGGGCCAGGGGACGGCGGGGACAGGGACCTCACTGTCGGGAACCACATAGAGCAGGACCTTGCCGAGCATGACAGGCTGCCTGCCTGGCCCGGGGACGAGGAGGACGACAGCGGGGATGACACCTTGGATGGTGAGGAGGGCGAAGGGCCCAGCTATGGCACTGGGGATGCTGGAGGACATGGTGACAGCAGCAGCAGCAGCAGCAGCGAGAGTGCAATGGCCCAGCACCGCTACAGCAGGTACCGTGGCAGCTTCAGGCGGGGAGGGGGCAGCAGCAGCAGCCAGGAGGATGAGGAGGAGAGCACCGGCTTGGGCGGTGAAGGCATGCAGGGCGACGACGCCTCAGTTTTTGACAATCTGGGCGGAGGGCGACGTGTCCGGGGGGCCTCTGTTGGCCCCCAGGAGGACAGGGACAGCCGGTCCCCGGAGGCCGAGGACACTGACTCCACGGAGGACAGCCCCTCAGCCGAGGAGAAGAGCAACTCACAGGAGGACAGCCAGGCCAGCAGGTCTAGGGAGGACGAGGACAGCCACGATGAGGACAAGGACAGCCCCTCCAGGGAGGCCTCAGATGAGGAGGCCTCAGATGAGGAGGCCAAGGAGTCCACGGAGTCCGCAGAGGATGGCTCAGAGGAGGCAGTGAGTGCTCCAGAGGGGCGCAGCGGCAGCAGGGAGGAGCGGGCGTCCCCTGAGGACAGGAGTGCACCGTCTGACCTCGACAGTGAGGAAGAGCAGAGCAAGTCCAGGGAGGAGGAGGAGGAGGAGGAGAGTAAGTCCACAGAGGACAGCGTGGAGTCAGAGGAGGATGGGAACAACTCCAAACCTGATGAGGATGCTCCAAGCGCATCGGCCGAGAGTCGCAGCGCATCCCCGGAGGGCAGCGACGAGGACGACGAGGATGAAGACAACACAACGGGCGAGGACAGCACATCCACAGAGAGCACCAACAGTGCGTCCCCAGAGGATGAGGATGAGGATGATGAGCAGAGCCGCTCCCAGGAGGACGCCAGCTTGCCGCGCAGCCTGGGCAGCGAGAGCCGCAAGCGGCGGCTGGACGCCTACCGCAGGAAGCCAGCCACTGACTATGACGACAATGACTGCCAGGATGGGTACTGACAGCGGCACATAACTTACTGGTTGTGTGGCCGGGTCGGCTTCCTCCAGGGAAGATGCTATGGACAAAATGGGTGAGGGCTGGCCATGTGGGGCAGCCACTTGTGGGGGGATGCTGGACACGGGTAAAACCCAAGTTCTGCATCGCAAGCGGATGCGTCCCGGCACTCTCCCTAAAACTGCCCACCTGTGCTGCACGGGGAGCCGTGTGTGGAGCGTGTCACACCACGTCGGGATGGGGTGTATGTAATATTTTGTAAGAAATGTACAGAAAGCATTCTATTGTATCCTTTTCTTGTCAGTGGCACTTACCTTTTTGAAACTGAAATGTATCCTGTGTACATCTTCATCAACATTAAAAACCACCAGACCCCACTGCTGTTGGCTTTGCTGCTTTTCTTTCCCAGAAGGCTGGGGGAGTGGAGGTTGGGGGGGGGGGAAGGAGTTGCTGGATAAGAAGGGATTAACTCAAACCAGGCTCTGCCCCCAGATGGGTGCGATTTGGGGTAGAAAAGCAGGAAACGGACTGGGCAGTAGGAAGGTCGGGGCTGTGCTGTGAGGTGGGCAGGTTGGTTTGGGGTGCCTTTTTGCCATTTTGGGCACAAATCTGAGCTGCAGAGGGGTGCCGGGCGGGTGGCTCATGGGCCAGGCTGTGAGGTTATCACATGCAGCAGGAAGAGGCGCTGCTTTGTTTTATTGCAGCTGCAGGGAACAGGTTTCTGGAGGAAGAGCTGAGCCTGGAGAGGAGAGGAGGCACCACGTGCTGCTGCCAGCCAAAACCCGGTGCTGTGCCATCAAGCACAAGGCAGCACGAGGTTCGTCACGGCGCGCAGCACCCCTCACAGTGCACACACACCCAGAGCCGTCCTCTGCTAAAGTAAAACGAGCATCTATGCCGGAAAGGGCATGCTGTACGCAGTCAGGTGCTTGGCTGCGAGCGTCGAAGCCCACCTGTACAAGGTGCACGGTGACTGATCGGTGTGGGTTTTGGCACTGTCCTCCTGACGTAGCTGCTCAGCCACGCACCGCACGCGTTGCAGCCCTGCGCTGCTGCTGCTGGTGTGGGCAGCATCCAACAGGTTTGGGTTTGCGACAGCTCCGTGATTGCCTTTCAGGGACCTGCCCTGTTTCCGTGTCCCTGCGTTTCGGGAGCATGCGTTGCAGCCCCAGTCGTTGCCTGCTTTTAGCTGGGTGCATAAATAGCATTAATTCCTTTGATGTGGTTTCATGCCTCAGAGAAAATGGGAAATTATATGACATGTGTGTTTGCGGTGGGCTGATGCAAGCATTTGGGTGCTAATGCCTTAGCCAGATACCTGAAGAGTTTTAGGTGCTCTCCCCTCCTGTTTTTACTCTAAAATTGACAGCTTGCTGAAAAAAACAGCCAGTCCTGTGCCTGGCCGATGGGCTTTGGATCTGGGGGCACATGCTGCCCTTCTCCCCGCCACCTCCCGTGTAGAGTGAGCTTCTGCCTGTGTTTGCTTTACTTATTTTTGGTGCTGAGGTTTCCTGCCAGAATAGCTGCAGGGCGAGGAGATGGGACGGCACCGCCTTGCCGCGCTGCAAAAATACCAATTACAGGCGGGAACGTGCCGCTTGGCACCAGGACGGGGCGTCCCGGTGCGAGCCCCAGGGCGCGCGTCCTGTGGGGCAGAGCTCAGGGGTGCCTTCCCCATCCTCCTCCTCGTCCTTCTCCCCTTCCTTGGGGCTCCAGGGGGTCTGGTCTCCCAGCCCCATGTTCGTCATCGCCTGCAGTAATGAGCCCATTGTGGAGCCCCGGGTGTTGGCTTGCAGCACAGTGAGCCCCACGTGCGCCGTCGCGGGTGGCATCGGGGGACATGGGGACACCGGGGCTGGCTGGTGCCGGCTCTGCCCTGCCAGCTAAAGATAGGTGTGTGGGCACACGGTCATTATCCCCCGGCTTTTTTCGGGATTTTGGGTGAAATCAGCACTTTTAGAGTCAAAGTTCTTTTTTTAAAAGGCAGCGTCCCTCTAATTACATTACGGGTCGCCTCCTGCAGCCCAGCTCTGATTAAATTTAAACTCCAACCTGGGCAAGCTCTGCCTGTCCCCATCCCCACCTAGCCCTGTTTTTTTTCCCTCTTTAACAGAGAGCACTGCAATGGCTTTGGAAAAAATGTATTGTTTATATATTGTTGTTATATATATACTTTTTTTTTTGCGGGTTTTCCTGGCCCAAGGCGCCGGCCGAAAGCTGTGGCCAGCCCTGCTGCTCCCTTGTAATTATGGCTGCAGCAACACCGTGGGCTTTGAAGCCTGCTGGGCACATGCAGCTCTGCCCCACAGGCATATGCTTGCCACCGGGGCCACCGGTCCCCTGGGTGGCCATGAGGGATTTCTCCGTCCCCTCAGATGTGGGAATGGTGGGAGCCCTTCCCCTACATCTCCGTGCTGATGTGGGGATGAAGGCAAGAACAGAAAAACAATGCCTGGGGACAAGCTGACGGGAAGCGTTTCGCCTCCAGCCCCATCCCACCTCACACGGGAGCAGGCGCTACATTTTTTATTACACATCTGTCCCAGGCAGTGAGTTCACCAGGGGCTTCTCCAGGCAGCCCCATCCGTCAGGACTCAGCATTTTTTTGGTCCATGGTTTCACCCAAGGGACTGTGGAAGCTGGGCCTCGGAGATCGCCATTTATTTATTTTTTTTGGTTGTTTTACAGAAAAAACAGCAGCAGAGTTTCCCAAAGAGGGAAGCAGCAGTAGAAAAAAAAAAAAAAAAACAAAACCAGATTTCCCAATATTTATTTTAACCGAGGCCCAGGACATTATTATACCCTCCAGCCATGGCCAGACCCTCAATTAAGTGCCGCGGCACATCCCTCCTGGCATCAGCACGGGGCTGGCCATTGGCTTGAAGAGATTTGGGGGTTTTCTGGGCGGGCAGGGACAGGGCAGGGCGGCGACTGTCTGGGGGGGGGAAGGGGGGGCCCGCGGCCGCCTTATATCCCACAGGGCAGTGGCTGTGGGAAATCAGTGCCGGCCGACTCGCTGGGAGCCCCGGGTGCTGCAGAGTGTGAGTGTTTTTCCCTTTGGGGTCGCAGGGATTTAATGTGCTTTGTGGGGCTGAGAGAGGAGGCATGGGGTGTTTTCAGCTGTTGTATGGCTGTATGGGATGGGTTATGGGGATATGGGCCGGCTGCCTTCCACCCAGGATGGCAGCAGCATCCTGCTGGCAATGGTGGGGATGCAGGGTAGGGACTGGTACTGCTGACACCATTCACGGGGACACAGCTCCTCCGAGCAGTACCCCATGATTTTAGGAAGGGTTTTGCTGGGCACAGGAAGTGCAGATGCCAATGTCCCCTCTGCCTTTTGGGGCATAGCTGTGGTGTTCCCCAGGCACGGCACCAGCCTCTGCCTCTTCCCGCTGCTCCCGCCACCATGAGGACAGCGCTGCTGCTTGCCTGCCTCCTGGCCATGGCCTCCGCCTTCTCGGTGAGTTTGGGGGCTGTGGGGGGACCCCGATCTGCCCCACCCCTGGGCTGGCACCAACGCAGCCTTTCCCCCAGGTGAAGAGCTGGCTGCGGCGAGTGGGGGCGGACGACTCGGAGGAAAACGCGGTAGGGAGGCGCCCCGGTGGTGCCAGCGTCAGCGGGGTCGCTGCATCCCTCCCCGAGTGATAGGGATCCGCAGCAGGGGCTGACCCCAGGCTGTAGGGCCGATCCCCTCCATCCTTTCCCCTGCAGGTGTTCAAGAACAGGCGCCGGTACTACCTGTACCGCTACGCCTACCTGCCGCAGCAACGCTACCAGGTGGGTCCAATGGGGGCTTCACGGGTGTCTCAGCCCCACTCCTGGGGGTTTTGCCCCAAAAATGGCCCCGCACATCCACACCAGCACCTGCAGGGTGGGGCTCGTAACACTGCTGGGACCCAGCAGCACGTTCTTCCTCTCCGTAGGGCAGTGACTCCTCGGAGGAAGAGGGGGACGGCTCGGAGGAAGAGGAGGAGGGGGAAGGTGGGGTGAGTACTGGCCATAGGGGGAGAAGAAAAAAAAACGCAGATATTTGAGGGGCTCACACCCACACATTGTTGGATTTGGGGAGTGGGAGGAAGAAAAATGCAACTGACGCTGTGTCCCCTCCTGTCCCCACAGGTACTGTCCCACCCAGGAACCCAGGTGGCAGGTGAGGGGGTGGCCCCTGGGGACGGCGGGCTGGGAGGGGACGCGGCATCCCCCCAAAAGGTGAGCTCAGGGGGTGGGGGGATCAGTGTCTAGCCTGCAAAGTTGGACCCCCCAAAATGCACAGCTGATGCTGGGTTATTCCTGTGTGCTGCAGGGCTGTAAGGGGGCCCCGAAGGGCAAGGGTGGGGATGAAGACAGCGATGAGGAGGAAGAGGAGGAGGAGGAGGAAGAGGAAGAGGTAGAGGAGCAGGAGAGCAGTGTCAATGGGACGAGCACCAACACCACAGCGGGGACGGAGGGGCCCCATGGCAATGGCACCGCGGCAGCCGAGGAGGAGGAGGAGGAAGATGAGGAGGAGGAAGAGGAAGAGGAGGAAGAGGAGGAACCTGAAGCAACCACTGTGGCTGCCACCACCAGGCTGGACGAGGCGACCACGGCGGGCGACGGGGAGCACACCGAGGCCACCACGGCCGGGGAGCAGTGGGAGTACGTGGTGACGGCCGGGAGCCGTGGGGACGAGGGCCCCACCGAGGGCAGCTACGGGGACCACGAGGGTTACGCACGTGGGGACAGCTACCGGGCGTACGAGGACGAGTACGGCTACTACAAGGGGCACGGCTACGACGTCTACGGCCAGGATTACTACTACAGCCAGTGAGCGCAGGAGCGCTCGGGATCGCGCCGCAGCCGCCTCCCATTCTCTGTGTATCTCACCAACCCCAATGCAATAAAGCAACTGAACGGAGCTGGCTCGCAAGGCGTGGTTTGCTTCTGGATGAGCGTTTGGGGTCAGCAGGAGAGGCTGCAGCCCTGGGGGGTGGACGCCAGCATCGGGTCCAAGGGTCCCCGCGTGGCTCTGGTGTTCCCACGGCAGGGCTGGCCGGGCGCCAGGCTGCAAGCCGCGCTAATTATCGGGCAATTGCGGCCCCCGGGGACAGATATTTATACACCGTGCTTTCTGTTTGCGCGGCCAGGTGGAACATTTGATAGCTGCCTGCCACCACAGGCTCATTTTTAGATGGAAATTACTCCCCCCCTCCCCAGCCCAGCATCTGCGGGCGCTCCCAGCCCTGACAAATGGCCCTGGGCAGGAGCTGATTGGCTCCAGGCCCCCCCTGGGCAACTTTAAATTTCAGCCAAGGGCACAGAGCCCCCAGCGTCGCCTGCGGGGACCAGCCTCTGAGGAGCACAGGTAACCCCCCTGCCCTGCTGTCCCTGGGGCCACCCGCCCACGCCACAGGTGCGGGGCCCTCCACGGGGTGATGCTGTGCCCCCAGGAGCCGCCCAGGATGCGCGCAGCCCTCCTCTGCCTCTGCCTGCTGGGCGCCGTGCTGCCCACGCCCGTGAGTATGGTGCTGCCCACTGGGAGCAGCCCACCGAATAGCCCCGTCCCCAGCCCCGTCCCACATCCCATCTAATATCCCTCTGATCATCCCATCCAGTATCCCATCTAATACCCTATTAACTACCCTCTTGAATACCCCATCTAATACCCCATTAGCTATCCCATCGAATACCCCATTAACTATCCCTTCAAATACCCCATTAACTATCCCATCAAATACCCCATTAGCTATCCCTTTGAATGCCCCATTAACTATCCCATCAAATACCCCATTAGCTATCCCTTTGAATACCCCATTAACTATCCCTTCTAATATTCCATTAGCTATTCTATCAAATACGTCATTTATACATTAAATATCCCATTGAATACTCCATTAACTGCCCCATTGAATACCCCATCCAATACCAGAATACCCCATCCAATACCCCATTACCTATCCCATCGTCTACCCCTGTAGCTACCCCATTAAGTACCCCATTGAATACCTCATCTATTACCCCATTAACCACCCCAGTGACTACCCCATTAGTGATCCCATTAACCCCCCCAGCACCACTCAGATCCGCTTACCCCACGCATTCCCGGGTACCACGCTGTGGCTCCCACTGGTGTTTTCCTGCCCACAGGTACCGCTGCCACCGGTCAGGGCAAGTGGGACCTGCATTGGACAGCACCGGGTAGGTCAGGCCATGCCAAAAATCACATGGAAAATTGGGAAATGAAGCCAGGGGACATGGGACACATGAGCCAGGGGGGCAGGTGTGAGAAAAGTGGTGGGAGCTGAACACCACTGCAGGGAAGCTTCTGCCACCATTTTTAGGGGGAAATCATTTTTCCCTCTCCCCCTAGATACTGTTGAAAGGCTGCAACACCAAGCATGGCTTCTACATCTTCAAATACGTGTACTCGTTTTCCACACGGAGGAACCAGACGCAGATAAAGGTGAGAGGTGCTGGGGGTGGTGTGGGACCCCAGGGTGCGCCCACTGCCCCATGCCCACCCTCCCCGTGCCCCCCACAGAAGGAAGAGGCTGATGAGCAGAGCACTGTCCCTGTGCACCAGCCAGGAAAGGAGGAAGGGGAGGCTCCGGTGCGAGGCAGCGGGGGCCGCTATGCGCTGGAGGATGGGTACAGCCCCAAGCCTGAAAACCTCAGCACCCCGGGTAGCCGTGAGGAGAGCCATGCTCCACGCCCGGGTGCCAGCACACATGTGGATCCCACCTTGGCTAGCTCAGAGGGCAGTGGTGACATGGATTTGGTGTCGCTGGAGGAGGTCAATGGTGGCGAGGACATCCTCCTGCAGAGCATCCACCCTGGTGGCCCCCACGGGGACGGCGATGGAGGGGATGGGAGTGATGGTGGCGTGTGGGGGGTCCTGGTGGGCAGGGCTGTGACAGCTGGGCGGGAGAGGGTCTCGGCTGCCAGAGGGGCTGGGGACGAGGGCAGCGGCGATGTCACCACGCCTGGCCGAGGGCGGGCGAGCATCACAGGTGGCATGGGGACAGGACGCACCGCTGTCAGCTCTGTCACCGAGAAGGAGGAGGACGTCCGCATGGACGCCGAAGGCGTGGATGAGTTTGCCTACATTCCCGATGTGGGTGCCATCACCAACACCAGGGAGCTGCCGGGCAGTGCCAGTGTCACTCAGGTCACCCCAGAGGATGAGGTGAAGATCTTCATCGGGAGGGCCAACATCCACATGGGTGAGCACAGTGGTGCCCCGGGCAGCACCAGCGCTAGCAGCGAGGATGGCGCCATCCCCACCGTGGGGACCACTGGGTCCTGGGGGCAGCCTGAGGGACTGGCCACCACAGACACCCCACAGCACGGGGACAGTGTCACCAGCAGCCCTGGGGGTGGCCACTCCACAGGGAGCGATGGGAGCGGTGCCACCGCTGTCCCCAGCGGACAAGGGTTGGTGGTCCCCATCCCTGAGGGGAGCACCACGGGTGACGTTACTGTCACCGCGGTGGTCAGCGGCCATGGGGACCATGGGGACAAGGTGAGAGGTGAGGGGCCAAGGTCCAGGGGGAGGCCTGCTGTCACAACCGGGGCTGCCAGCAGCATGGCATCCTCAGGGCTGACCACAGGGGACTGCAGCACGACTGCCAGCACACCGGCTGAGCACACGAGCAGGAGCACCGCTGCAGGGCAAGGAGGCAGCGGGGAGGTGGGGACGGCGTCCCCAGTGAAGGACGGGCCCAAGGCCCAGCCGGAGGAAGCTGAACTCGGAAAGACGGCGAGGACAGAGGCAGCGCCATCGCCCAGGAGGGCAGCGGCGAGGCTGGCCGCTGGCAGAGCCCATGCAGGGGACGCCGTGGGGACCGCCGCCAGAGTGCCGGCAGCCCCCAGACCATGGGGCAGCCCCCGAGCCCGGGCCCAGCACCCCGAGGGCAGCAAGGCATCGGCCTCAGCCTCAGCAGGAGGCTTTGGCCGCCTGCATGGTGGCCGCAGGCTGGTAGGGCTGGCGGCGCTGGAGCGCTCCAGGCAGCTGGACCAGGTGAGGCACGCCGACGAGCTCCACCTGCATGAGCGGGCCCTGTACAACCTCGGTGGGGTAGGAGGCAGCCCCCCGATGCCCCCCGGTGCCCACGCCGGCCGCTGGAGTGCCGACAGCAGCCAGTCCTCAGAGGGGGAGCGAGGCAGCCGCAGCGGGAGCGGCGAGGAGGACGGGTGGGGTCCTCGGAGGGGGGCCGCGCGGTTCCACCATGGCCCCTCTGTGCCTCTCTGAGGTGCCAGCAGTGTGTGTGTCCCCCCTCCTCACGCCACCCCAAAAACCGGCAGTATAACAAAGTGCGTGCTCGGCGGCGGCATAGCAAGATGGTGAGGAAAGCCCTGTGTCCTCCAGCCTCCAGCACGATGGAGAAATAAAGGCATTTCTGTCACTGAGGCTCTGCTGGCTTTTGTGCTCATAGTGGGGACTCGCATGCCATGCGGGGCCCCGCAAACAGCCCCTTCCGGACATGATTCCTCCCCGTCTGTCACCCATCGTGTCCCTGTGCTGTCCACTGGCGAGAGCTGGGCACCATCTAGTGGGAAAAGGCTTTTGGAGGGAGAGCAGCCAGGCACATGTGCACAGCTGTTTATTTTGGTAAATGCTTATGGGAGGAATGTCAGCCACTGTGGGTTTCCAGAGACGTTTAGCATCTCAGCCCCCTGGCACACGGGGTGCAGAGGCTTTTGGCAGTGGCCTCAGCAGCAGAAAACCCCGGGTTTTGCAGCTTCGACCTCTCCCCAGGCCCTGCTGCAGCTGTTCCTGCCTGCAGCATGCACAGCTGTGCCGGGAGGAGCCCAGCCCTTCATCAGGGACACCCTGCCCCACAGCTATTTAGCCCCTGAGGAAGCACCATCCCTCTTTTGGGGAGGGCAGCTTCTCATCCTGGCATGGCCGCCAGCCTGTTTGTAAGCCCCACCTGGAGAGATGTGGTACCATGGCCACCGGAGCTGGTGGGGCCACCACCAACATCACCCAGGTACTGGCAGTGCTTTTGTTTTAAAGTCAGGGGCACCCCAAAAGTGTGAGACGTTTGCTCTGTGCTCTCCACGCAGCTCTCCTTGCTGTTGTTGTTCTTGGTCGCCTGCTTGCTCCCCGTTAACATGGATGCAGCAATGCCCGCCCTGGGTCTAGAGGGGCTGGAGAAATGCTGTAAGCAGATGGCAGTGGGGTTTTGGATAACTGTAATTAATACCCGGGCTGTTTCAGCTCCAGAGGTTTCTCTGAAGGGCTCCCACCTGCCTTGTGCTGGGCCTTGTAGGGAAGTTCAAGCCTTCTTCCACTCCTCATGTGGTTGGTGTGGAGGGCAGAGAGTTTCAGGGTTTCCTGGTGCCACAAGGAGGTAGCACAGCCTTTGCTACGCAGCTCCAGGCACCAAGAGCAAAGTCCCTGGCCTCTAGGGGAAATCACCCCTGTTTTGGGGGTGTTTTTGCCATTTCACACACACCAGAGGAAGGCAGGATTGGCAGCAATGCTGGAGTGGCTCAGAAGTTATTTGTGTTTCCTTGCCCTTCGGTACCTTGAGGGGTAAGGTTGGAGTTCAGCTCCTCTGGGGTCTGGATGCTTCTCTGAAATATGCGGGTGAGGCCGGTGCTTGCCCTAGGTGGCTTTTTTCGCATGCCTTGCTGGTGACAGTGACCAGGAGGGAGGGCAGGATGTGCATCTCAGCATCCCTGCCTGCTTCTGAAGCACGGCTATACCAGTCACAGCCTCCACAAATGCAGCTGAAAGGGGATTTTTCTGCTAAATGCTTGCTGGAAGCACCAGGTCCCTGGGAAAACCCTTGCTGAGCCATGGTTGTCAGTGTTTTGTAACGCAATAACCTCCTGGACCTAATGGGCCAGAACAGGGTAAAACAGACACAAGAGGGACACCTTTTGGGTGACTGACTTTCAGCAGGAGCCCGTGCTTCCAGAAGCTCTCAGGCTTTGACCTGTGTCTTTGTGTGGATCCCTGGAAATCAAAACATTTTCCTGCTCGGTTCCCCCCTCTTACCTTTCTCCCCCATTGCTGTTCTTGCTTCAGAAAGCACGGCTTTGGTCTCAGTGCTCCTTGCACGAAGGCTAGGGAGAGGCAGTGACTGTGGGGAGGGCCAATTCTGGTTGCTGCCCAGAATTGGGCTGATTTTGGGAATTCTGCAGGAGTATCCCATGCCCCGTTGCACGGCACATGCGGATTGTCAGGACTGGTGTTTGTACACAAGTTTTACAACTGCTTGGGATCAGAAAGGGGTTTGTCATGTCGAGCAGCGGCTCACGAGCACACACGTGTTGTGGCTCATGTTTACTCTGTGGAAAAATGCATTTATAGACCGGGGGGAACAAGCTGCTCCCAGCGAGCCAGCTGTCATTATAGGTTATGGCAGCCCTTCCCAGACCACTGCCTTAAACAGGAAGGCAGAGAGACGTCTGCCCTCTCTTCAGTTTTACAAACCAAACCCATCACAGTGTTTTGAAATGCTCAGACCAGAGCTCAGAATAACCCCGTTTTTGTGCTTCGGTTTGTATGCGCAATTATACCTTGCGACAGGAAGAAAACCATGTTAATTACATTTCACAGAAAACACGTTTCTCTTCTGCTTTCCTAGACCATTCTGCAGGGAGATTACTGTGTTGAAATAAAAACACAAACAAGCCAACCGACCGCTGTTTTCATTGGAAAGCCCAGTTTCCCCCTGCCACTTGTCAGAGTAGGCTCTGCTCAGATGAAGAGATTTCCTGGAGAGTAACAGCTGAACAACCTGCAGGAAAAGTGCTCCTTCTGGGCACTGCTCTCTTCCAGACCCTGTTTTAGGCTTTTATTTAACACCAGAGTGTCCCTAACACCTTTCCCACTGGAGGCTTGGCTACCTGGGCAGCCTGCTGGGGTAGGCAGTTGGGAGGAGGTGACCAAGACATGAGAGTGTGGTGTGGGTGGTGGAAATTGTGCTCATCAGTGTGGTTTTCAAAGAATAGTGGCTTTAATGTACAACAACACCAATACAGGAGGAGTGGAGAAGAGCAAACAAGAGAGTTAGTGAGACTTAGTGGAGCATTGTGTACTGTTTGAGTGGGGGCAATCTTGAAAATTCTTGAAAATCTTGAAAATGCTCCTGAGCACCAGAGGGTATGATCCTTTGAAATGCGGCACAGGTGGGCACCTCTTAGCCAAGGGCTAAAAAAATATGTGCTGGGATGCCTCGTCTATGGCTGAAAAAAATGAAAAGTTAACCCCAACATGTGTGACAAAGGTGCAAGGTCTTAGAAGTGATCCATTGCCACTGCAATTGCAAATAGGAGAAATACTCACAGCACATCTGCTGGATGGATGGCAGGATTTGGCCCAACACAAGCTGTTGGGCTCGGGTTCCTCGTGCCCCCACTAATTGCTGCGTGTGGATGGCGTGGGGCAGCGGGTGCAGACGGGCTAATTGTCCGCAGGCCGTGTGGTGGTGAAACAGGAGTAGCCCTGCTGTCTGAGGCCTCAATTTGCAGTGTCTGCACAGCCCACGTGACAGAAAGCCCAACACCCAGTCCCTGCGTGTATGAACGCAGCTTTTCCCCACTGAAGTCTATAGGAAGGACTTCCCGCTAGAGTTTCTGAGTGATGGCCTCAGAAAGCAATTAGGTGGCCAGGTTTCTGTTTGTTCTGTATCTGTGGTGGATGCTGCCAGTACCCGTGGTGATGGGAAATCAGCTATGCTGGCAGAGCTGTGGGTTGAGAGTGAGATCTGAGCACCTCTGGGGCTTCTGTGCCCCGTCTGATGTGTGGGCAGCACAGAGCTGGGGCTGACCAAAACCAAAAAGGGCAAACTACCAGTTCTCTTATAGCTGGCTCCTTTCTTTCAACCCTTACCTAGGACCTGATACATGCATGACCTGTGAGGAAATGTGTGTCTTTCGCAGCAGCACTGCGAGGTTGGGCCTGCACAGAGCCATGATGAATCTGCCCTGTGCTGAAAGTGATGTGAGTCCCACACTGCGACATCAGGGTGGGAAGGGTTGGCAGACGTCGAGCTGAATGAAAGGCTAGTTCAAAGAGTTGTTTCCATTAAGATTTTGATGCTACTGTGTTTTGGTTATAGTCACCTTTGGTGGAAAATCTGTGTAATTGCAATCATTTTAAGAGCCATGACCATCCAGCAGGCATGACTTTGGAAAAGGGTGACTCAAGTGGAAAAGCAGCCATGCTGCCTCCCAGTGAATCTCACAGTGTTTGCCAAAAAGCCACAGGGCGTGTTCTCTGCACAGCCCACCTTGTCCTGCTCTTGCTCCTGAGACCTGGTCCCACTTGTCCTCCTACGTGAATCTGTGAAATGGTACCAAAGCCATGTTACCCCGCAGCCTCCTGTGCTGGCAGTGGCCTGGCAGAGAGGCAGGGCGGCTGGGTCTGGGAGGTTGGAAGGTATACCTGAAAACAACCACTGTTTGCTTGGGGTGTGAGCAGAGGAGATGCCCACACCCATGACTACTTGTGGGAATCTGTCCCTCCTCTTCCCATCTTCTCTCAAGCAGGGGGCACGGGTTATTTGCATTAGGGCTTCTGACGTACTGTACAGGAGCATGCTCCAGGTCTCTCTCTTGTTGCTGTGATTTTCCGTTTGTTTTGTAGCTTCCGTGTGACTCAACTCCAGAATTTCATTTGGGACAGAAAGGGGAACGTAACTTATTAACTGTGCGTGGATGTGTTTCTATGTGCACACACAGCCGTGGCTGAGCCCAAGCGTAGCAGCGTTGCAGGAAGCTCGCTCCCATCGTGCTGTCAGCCCTGCGTGCAATTGTGCCTCCAGTTTCAAACCAGCAAAAACACCTCGTGCGTGACCCCGCATACTGGAGCTTGCCCAAAGGAGCTCGTCGCCTTTTGGCAAATGCTGAACACAGAACACTCTTGCCAGGGTTTGTTAATCTGGGCAGAACTGCTGACCTGCACCCTGCTCTGCATTTTGCTGTAGCTACCACCTGATTTTTTTATTTATTTTAAATAAATTTATTTCTTTAAATAAATTTTATTTATTTATTTTATTTATTTTCCTCCTGCTTTTCAGATCCATATGCTGCTGCTAGGGTGGTGCAGGAAAGTTAAGAACCTGGGAGCTGTGTGGGTCAGGTGCTGCTGCATCGGTGCTACCAAAGGTTTAGGTGCTGGTGTTTCTGCCGCTCCTCAGGGGCACGGTCAGTGCTGCCCAGCAGCTCTGCCACTGTCCCCAGATGAGACCAACCGAGCTCTCAAAACCCATCTTGCTTCCTCCTGTTGTCTAATCGATGGCTTAGATGTGAGTTAGGCTGTTTCGACATCAGTTATTTTGGGTACAACAGATCAAATTTCTCCATACAGAACGGATGTTGCTTCCCAAAATTGCTTGTCATCTTCTGTGCTCATATTTTCCATGGGTGAGGAGAAGTCACTTGACCTCTTGGTGATAAACAAGGCTCCGTGAGCAAACTGCACTTCTGGCTCATTATTTATTGGCCTGTAATGTTGTTCTTAATGTGAAGATCCCTGATGCTGCCTATGCCTCTCCAGGGCTGGTTGCCCTGGTGGCCGTCCCTTCTTGCTGTTGCTTTTGAGCCTGCTCATTAACAGAGTTTCTTAGACTTTCCTTTCCTCTAGTTAATGTATAGCTCCAGTGTGCTTCCTGCTGTGCATCCCTATGCCAACCACAGTTTGCCATTTATTCTGCCAAATTTATAGCTGTAAACTCAACCAATAATCTTTCTAGGTAGCCACTATGAATTATGTGCAAAATGTTATTTCCTAAATCTGGATGTGATTATCTTTTTTCCAAAAAAAAACCCTCCCTTCCTAAGGGTGCTGGAAAGCAAGGAAGGAGAGCAGGAGCTTGTCCTTCCTGCGTGGCAGGCTGCTGGGGGAGCAAATATATGATTAGGAAACTGAACTTGTCCCTTGCCTTGCTGGATGGCAATATCTCTCTCAGGTGTGAGTGACTACTTCCCATCCCATCAAAAAAAAAAAAAAAAGATTACATTCATCATTTTTTTTTAATGCAATTTTAGGTAGAACAGGAGGAGAAAGTGCTGGATGCAAGGGATGTTCTGTACCAGTTCTGCTTGCGCATGGTGTTGGAGGTGTTTGTCGCAATGCTAATTAAAACAGGTCGCCCTGATGAGTAGGAGCTGTCTTGCCTTTCCAGCCTGGAGCTGAGCCTCCAGCGGGGAGCCTCTCCCGACTCGGGCAGGATGCCTTGACCCTGGCCTGACGGTTTTTGGTTCTCCCACAAAATCAGATCAGCCTCTCCACCAAGCTACTTCCTCTCCAAACCCAGTCCCCAGGTCTCTAATTTCCTTTCACCGGGTCCACGAGAGGGTTTTTCCTCCCACTCCGCATGCAGTGCCCGGGAGAGATGTTTGCTTTCACACTGACTCAGTGCTGCATCCGTCCCCTTCCCACCACAGCGGCCCCAGACTGAAAACCATGAAAACTGCTCACAAAAAAAACCTGACACCATGCGAAAGCAGGGCGGTTTCTGGTGCTCAGCCCAGGCTGGGTCCAAGTTCAGGTTCAGTGGCGGGGTCACAGCCCATCCTGGCAGTCCTGTCCTCCCTCGCAGCTCGTGCTTCACCTTCCCCAGCCCTTCTGGAGAAGCACAAGCAGGATGCGGACAACAGGTCTTGTGTGTGGGTAACCGCAGACCTGCGTGCTGCAGAACATGGTGCAGTGCCTGGCACTGCTCCAAATTACCCGGTTGCCACTGGTCCCTGCCAGGAGGTGCTGGGAAAGGTTGTTCAGCGTTTGCCTCTGGCGCAGGTAGCAGCTTTTCTGGGGGGGGCTCTCTGCTCCCCGTTTCCTCTGCTAGGTGGAATGGATGTCTTGTGACTTTCCAGCAGTTTCGCAATGCAGAGTGAGGCGATGCTGTTCTTTCCATGCCCGTTCTGCACACGCAGACCTTTCCATTAGTGTCTTCTCTCCCTGGGAGGAGAAAATTGTGCTGCAGGGATAGGAAACAGGGGTGCTGAGAGGGCAGGGGAGGGGGAGAGGGAAGTGACTTGTCACCATGCTTTGCAATCCTTGCTCAAAAAGCAGTCTTCTGCAAAGCTGTCTCTACGCTTAGGGTGCCCTCAGTTCTTGGATCACGAGGCATGAGCGGGCAGGGTGCTGGTGACATTTTAGGAGCACACGGAAGATTTAAGCACAGGTCTTCTGGGCTTTCTGCATCAGCGTTCAGACTTCAGAGCCAACACCTCAAGAGAGCTGCTTCAGCACAGCCCCTTCTGGGGTGCTACAAGCCTCACCCTCCAGCTCTCAAACAACTGCTTTTTAGGGGCTACGTACACCACAGAACGGCACTGCTGTGGAAGGATCATCCACAGCCTGTGTGTTTTTGCCTGCTGCATTTGTTTCTAATAGTAGTCCGGACAGTTTCCTCAATTTTCCAGTTGAAACAAATGCAATTCTTGTCCTGTCAGCTCGGCGCTGAAGCACTGCAGTGTCTGCAGCTCTGCTCCTCATGCCAGGGATTACCGGTTAGGAACATAACACAACTGCTCTGTGCTGCTTTGGCTCCTGCAGCCACCTTGCTGGCTTTGGTATTAAATCAAGTGAATTTCAGCAGGGAAAAAAAAAATCCAGAAAAGTTGATTATTACTGCTATTATTTTATGTCTGGCTTTGAAAGCTAAGGGAGGAGACTTGCGTAGGGCTCCATTTTAGGAAGCTACAGACAGCTGGGCTGTATTTACGCCGTCGTAGGAGCAGGCTTTTGGCTCTCCTAGCAATGTAATCTGGCTGAGGCCATCCAGCCTCGTGGATTTCTGGCCTACAGCTGTATGGCAATTTCTCACCGTTCTTTTCTCTCTTATTTATTTATTTAGTCCTCTGTTTTTGAGAAGGCACTCAAAACTGCAAGCAGGTAGCAGCTACTCTCAGAGGGTCAGAAGGAGCAAGCTGGTGGGCACTCGGTGTACAGGGGGAGGAAACAGCAGGTTAAAGCTGGTGCTATCTGTCAAACTTTGGCACTTTCTCGTCCGCTGGCTGCTTACATCTGGGTTGTTTTCCCAGAAAGTCTGCTTTCTGTCCCTATCCATCACTCTTGTGCCAGCGTTGTTCCTGGAACGGCAAGAGCTGGCACTGGGTATGTGGGATGCTGAAATCCCCTTTGGTGCCTGAGCAAGGATTAAATGGCACTTGCCTTGTCAGCTTGGCATCTGCACTGCACAGCAGAACAGAAATGTTACTGCCTCGTGTATTCCAGTACTGGGTGCTGCAGTACGCAGACAAGTCATAGGTCCCCGCATCGTTCTGCAATGGCTGTGTCACTCCACACGACATGGTAGCGGTGCAAGAGTGTTTTGGTTTTCATCTGTTTTTCATAGAAACCGGTGTTTTCCAAGCCTGCTTTTCTTTGGGATGCTATAGCTGCAGAGCAGTTGTTTATGAGAGCACTGCCAAGTTGGTGTTTCTTGGGTTTTCTCCTTGAGAGCGTTTGTAATGCTGCTGAAAAAAATAACCTCTCTGTCCTGGCCTTAGTCACAGCCACGCAGAGGATGCTGCTCTGGTCCCAGAGTGCAGCTGGAGCTGTTGCTCAGCCTGATGTGCTGAATGGGGTCCAGGGCAAGTAGGAAACCCAGGCTGGATTGTACCCAGGGGACTGATGGCTGTGGGACAACAAGGCGAGCAGGGACAACATGGGAAAGGTCAGGAGGGCTGGCTCTCCTGAAGGACTGGGTGTTTCAGGTGGTGGCAGGCAGGGGTCCCCCATGCCCAAGATGGAGCAGGAATTTGGGAGCTTAATGTGGGAAGTGAAAATGGTGGAAGCCTACCCCCTTTCTGCTCCGCTTGTTGCTTATCTCTGACAGGACGAAAAGCACTGCCTCCTGCCAAGGCACAGGAATTTCTCGGCTGGGCAAAACGATTTACAGGATGAATAACCACATAATGATGGGCATGAGGCAAGTGCTAAATTTACTACAGCTCCTCAGTAGCTGATCTTGCATAAAATGAAGCTCTTTAGTAATAACTGTCGCTGCGTGTCCTGCTCCTGAATTAGTGCAAAACATGACTATTGTTCTCCGTCTCTTACAAAATCAGCCCCGTGGCCTTGGCAGCAGTGCTCAGAAACACAGCCATCTCCCAGCAGGCTGGAAACACCAGTTGTTTGCCAGAAGCAACTCCCTGGGGTTCATGTCCTGTCTCTCGTGAGAGACAGCAGCCATATCAATGTATGATTAACCTGGTGTATCAGCTTCAGCATTAGGTAGTAGCTAAAATATCTGAAGAACACCCACCTACAGCTGTAGGCCTGCATTTGCATCCAAGGTCTTTGGTAAACAGCCTGCTTTCCAAAAGCACCGAGCTGCAGATGTGATGGGATGACAGAAGCCATCTAAATCCTCAAGAAACCTTTGTTCCTGAAGGCTTTTATGCTTTAAAATTCTTTCACAAGTTAGTAAATAGTGATTCTGCTGCTCCAAAAATGAAAGCTATGACATGCCTCATCCAAGTGAATGCATGCGTGGGCTCATGAATGTTCAGAACTGTTAGTGACATACTAGGTTTTTACCCAATTCTACATTATTAACTTAAATTATTAAGGTGACGTTATCAAGCAGGCTAAGTTAAACTTATAATTGCTGTTGATCTGAGCTCAAAAATATAATGAGGTAGGCCCGTGTGATGCTGTGGGGCACAGTCACTGAGCTACCTGGAGTGTGTTCCTGGTGGTGTTTCCAAATAAACTACACAAGTGTTAGCAAGCACAGGGTAACTGGTGACAGGAGCCATGACAAGGTGTCTCTTTCACTGCTGCTAGACCAAGGACAGATGGCCATTCTCTCTCAAAATGAACATCTTCAGTGATGTTGAGCTGCAAAATCAAACATTAGCCAGGTATCAGAAATGAGGAGAACGATAAGGGCTTTGAGACAGCTGTGAATATTTTGCTCTATAAAATGACTGCTGGGAAGGTTTCTCTGTGCTTTAATGGCATGCCTGTGTTATTTTAAAGGCACACCAGCTGGAAGGGGGCCTGTGAGTATGGCAGCAAGTCACAGACCAGGCAGGGGGACCTGCAGCAGTGTCTGTCCAGGCGAGGAGCTACCAGAACAGACCTGTCGCCCATCAGCAGAGCTGACATGCTGCTCGGGGGGTGGCAGGTGTGGAATTTCATCCCACAACATCTTTTTGTTCCCAGTACTAGTCATGGCACTTCTTGAGATGGAATATATACCTCGAATTTGGTTCTTGGAAAGGGTCCTGCAGTGGGCTCAGTGCAGCAGACAGCTGCAGCAGGTGACTCAGCTGGTCCAGCTGAAAGAGTGAATGAAACTGGAAAGGACCCAGAGGGGAAACTACTGAATGCAAATGGAGAGAGAATTTCAGATAATGGTGCACAACCTTTTAATTAGCATATCAGTGGATCTGGTGTGCCTTTCCAAACAAGTTTCTGGAAACAGAAAGCTTGTTGAGACAGACTAATGTTGTTTTCTTGTTCAGGCTGAAAAGGCAGAAAGCCGTATTCTGCATCCTGCCTTTGCAATTCCTGTTGCAAGATGTATACCTGCTGAGCAAATCTCCCTAACACCTTTTTGGGGAGCTTTATGTTCAGGTCTTCCTGCAGGCATTATGCATCCCTACCCCTTACAGAACAGGGTGTGAAAGGTTTCTGGGAAGCAGGGCTCTGCCTCCTTACAGAAGGAGGACGGATGTGCCCTGAAGTCCTCCTACACGATACCAACTGCTGTGCATTCAACAAACCTGCTGGTTAATGATCTTGCCCATAAGTAATGTTTTAACCATAGAGTGGCTTTTGTTTGCTTCAAAAGCCACAAAGCCAAGGAGGAAGTGTAGGAGAACGTGGGCAGGACGGTGGCCAGGAGCCTCATGACCTCAGCTTTTTCCGCCACGCAGGGATTGGTGGCCCGTCTCAGGGACAGGGTTTAAATTCCCCGTGGTTGCAGATGCCAGGCAGTCAGGAACGAAGGGAGAAAGCCAGAGCTTCTTGCAGCCAACGAGCAGGAGCTGCTGCTGGGATCACCGGGAGCCCTCCTGCTACAGCAGACTCCTCCAGCACCAGACAAGGTAATTTTTTGCTTTTTCACCCAATGCATGCCATTCTGTCTGTAGCTTCAGCCAAGACGAGCTTCCAGAGCTGCGTTGCTGGGCAGGAGCATTTGATGCTTCTCTGTGGGAAAAGGTCTGCTTCTGGAGGGAAAAGGTTGTTGCTGAAGCAATACAAAGTACCACCAAAAATAAAAATAAAAAAAATCACAGTTTTAAATCTGTGTGCTGATAGATATCAGGAGGTTACTGAAAACCCTGAAAGCTTCCTTCCACATGTAACCACAGCCTTGTAATATCCCAGTTTCTTCTGGCAGGCTTGCAGTTGGTGCTGCGTGCTGCTGAAGGGGTGGGACGTGTGCCCTTCTCTGTGCATCTCTTGGGACTGCAGTACCTCTAATAGAGAGTCCTGCCTTACTGCCAGGCTTATTAATGTGTTTTAAATGTCTGTAGTAGCCTTTCATTTCTGCTAGGGCTTACTAAGGTTTTAAATGCTCCTTGTTCATTACAGAACTGGCTTAATTTATCAGGGATGTTGTTTATCCTGGGAAATGGTCTGTCAGCACCAACATTTACTGCAGCTCAGCACTCTCCCACAGGCACCACTCTTTTATCAAATTGCTAAAACTGCAGTGTGAGCAGTTATTTCACTTCATCTCCTGCTTGGAAATGCAGGTTGTTCTGGTCAAAATTCTGCAGGGGAGATGAAAGTCTGTCCATAAAAGCAGTTTCTGTTCATGTAAAGTGATTTTACTCACAGCCATTCAAGTTAATAATTCTGAAAACTAGTTTTAAAGTAACTGAAAAACAAATCCAAGCTGGGTTTGTGTTGTCTGGTCTCTTGACGAAATGATGTTAACTTGATGATAACAAACCCTTACTGACCTGCGTAGCACCTTATTTTTCAGAAGAGGCTTGCTTGTCCTCTCAGTGGGATTGCTCTCCCCGCTGCTCAGCAATTTTCAAGATCTGCTTTTAAATTTCTTGTACCTTTTGAGTTGCTAAGTCATTGCAAAACCAGCTAGTTGGGGGACAGAGGAATAAGACGGCAATGGGCAGGCTGACTCCAAGTTAGAGAGTTGCTCTAGGCACAGTAAAGAACACCAGGAGAAAGACAAAGTCTATGGTATTTTCTGTGGTAGTTTACCTCATTGACTTATCATTACAACTTATTTTCCAGGTAAAACATCACAATGAAGGTGGCAGTTTTTTGCTTATGCCTTATCAGCGTTGCTGCTGCGTGGCCGGTGAGTACATAATAGATGTGTATTAGTGATCACTTGCAATATTTTATGTGCACTTTAGCAAGAAACTGATACCCATAAACCCTTTTTCTCTTTCCTCCCTTAAAGATTAAATCCAAGCAGCATGCCATTTCTGCCAGCTCTGAAGAAAAATACGTAAGTTTCTTTGTCCTTCTGTTCTATCTGTTGTCTTTTAATAAAGCAGTTGTGATTTATGCTACTACACACTATTGTGGCTTGGATAACAATGTCTAGTGTTAGAAGAGCACTGCAACCCAGTTTCTGTGAATTTTGTAGTGGTGTGAGCAAATGATATTCATCTTGTATAGAGCTATTTGATTTATACCCAATCACTAGCTTCTAAACTTGTAAAATCAATTATTTTCTCTGAGAACCAGCTACTGCATTTAGTTTGGGGTCTTGATGGTGACGGAGGTAGATCACTGTAGCAAAAAGAGCCTGAGAATGAGGAGAAACCACAGCGTTTAGATAGAACTCCAAATGTCACTAAAATGAGCACAGGCACATCTGCTGTAGTATCCTACTTGGGTCTAACGTTCATCTGGGATTGTGGCTTGTTCCCAGTCCTCTCCCTGTGGCAGGGGATGGTTGAGGACACATCCTGTGTGAACAGAGTACGTGCTGCAGCTGCCACACCTGCATGAACACACATTGCACGGTGCCGGCAGTTTCACCGGCTCAGCTCTGCTCCTCTGCGGATTAAAGCCTCCCTTTTTCTCCTGAAGGACCCCAGGGGCCATCACTCACACAGACAACAGCATAACCTTGTGAATTCTCACTCTCAAGAGCTCCTGCAGCACCCGCAGAATGACCTGGCATCACTTCAGCAGGTACGCCCAACTGACTAGGGGAGAAAGCGTGGCATCTCTCAATGCCAAACCTTGCAATTTAGGATTAAGTGCCTAAAGAATAGTGAGCCTGTTTATCAGTTCCACTGAATGTGCCTCTTTGTGCTAATATAGCGAGTTTTCTCTTGTTTTCAGACTCTTTACTCTTCAGAAGAAAACGCTGAAAATGTCCCGGTAAAACCGGTAAGTGTTTTGGATGGCTAAATGCCAGCTGAGCTCTGCAGGGCAGCCAGTGCATAGCAGTGCTTGCTCTCCTCAGCCAAATGAAGTTCTTGCAGTAACATTTCCCTCTAAATAAAGCAAGGCTTCAGGCAGGATGGGGCAAATTAGGAACAATTTGGGCACATAGGTCTGCAACAGTGCCTAAGCCCTGGGTTAGTAGGGGGGATGTTGCTTGGCATGCCTCGGTGTATGTCGATTTGACTGATGCATGGTTAATGCTTTCCAGCACTTTCCTGATGTGCCAAGCAAGAGCCACGAGGCTGTGGATGACGACAACGATGATGACGATAATGATTCCAATGACACTGATGAGTCTGATGAGGTTGTCACAGACTTTCCCACAGACGCGCCAGTAACAGTGCCCTTCCCTCCCTTCCCTTTCACCCGTGGGGACAATGCGGGCAGGGGCGACAGCGTGGCATACAGGATGAAGGCCAAAGCCAGCATGGTGAAATCGAGCAAGATCCGCAAAGCTGCCAGAAAGGTGAATGGGGCTGTGCAGTGGGTATTGGAAAAGGGTGGTGAAGATGAGAATGGATATATTATCTTATGGGGGTCAACTCTGAATAGGATTGGCGGGAGGGAAAGGCAGGCGTAACCAGAGGGGTGCCTTTCCTCTCTCTGGACATCCCCAGTTGGTGAGGGCTGTGGACATGCAGCACAGCCCACTGCTGCAAGCAAGGCGGTGATGCTAGTTGCACTGCCCTGATGTGCTTGCATGCAGGAAATCTGAGTCCAGGATCAGACTTGAGTTTCTTATAAAATGACCAGTTTGTGTGAGTCCATGCTGTCTCAGAGCAGAGGTGTAGCACTGCAGCACAGGTGGCAGGCGGCTGACGGCTCTTCATTTTCCCTTTGTGCAATGCAGCTCATCGCAGACGATGCCACAGAGGAAGATGAGAGTGCCCTGCCTGGGGACAGCCAGCAAGTGGGGCTCTGGCAGCAGGAACTGGCCGCCCACCGTGCCCCAGGGAAGCGCGCAGTCAGTGGAGAGTGGCTGGACAAGAGCCATGAGCGGGACAGCAGCGAGCTCACCCGCCACCAGAGCATGGAAAATGACAGCCGTCAGAAATTCGACAGCCCCGAGGTTGAGGGAGGTGACAGCAAGGATGGTGCCAGAGATGACCACCACAGCATGGAGAGCAGGGAGAGACGGGTCAGCGCAGCTGCCAGCATCCCTGCCATTGATGACACCAGCAACCAGACACTGGAGAGTGCTGAGAACACTCAAGAGCATCACAGCATTGAAAACAACGAAGTCACAATTTAAGGGGGATCTGGTGTGTTCCTTCTTTCTGTAATTTCTGCCAAAGTGTGGGGCTAGGGGAGATCAGATCTGCTGTGGTATCTGTAAACGCAGGGCGCGTGGCGATGCTCCAGTTGGGGCGCGCCACTTCCTGGGCACCCAGCCAGGCTGTGGCGGGGTGCCAGGGAGCGGTGCCTCGGAGGGATGCTGCGCATCCTGCTGCCTGTGTATATTTTGTAACCGGATTTAAATAAAATCACGAAAAACCCATTCCTCAGGGCTGTGTTGCTGTGTGGCGGGAGGGAGGAAGGGGGGAGCTGAGTAGCTCATGGTGCAAGGAGCTTCCACACACGTATATGAGGTGAAATACTTGTGTGTGTGTGTGTCTTGTGTGTTTTGGTGAAAGCAGGAATTAACACAAAAACACAAAACTTTATTTCGGCAGGGCCCGACTGCGCGGCGGGAGGGGCGCTGAGGAGAAAAGGGCGGGAAGGGCGCTGCCTCAGGGGGGAGGGAGGGAGGCGGGCGGCCATGAGGGGCGCTCCGGCCGCCCCGACTACATCTCCCTCCGTGCCCCGGGCTTTCGGGGCTGGCCCCGGAGGGCGGGGAAGGGGCGGTGGTGGCGGCTGCGCCCCGCCCCGGGCAGCAGCGGCGGCGGGGCTGATGGCGGGCCGCGGCCGGGAGCAGCTGGAGCTGGAGCGGCTGGGCGAGGCGGCTCGGGCCGGCTCCTGCCCGCCGCCGTCGCCGCCGCCATCCGCTTGCTCGCGGCAGGCGTGGAGCCGGGACAACCCCGGCTTCGAGCCCGAGGAGGAGGAAGCCGCTGCGGCGGCCGCAGCGGCGGGGCCGGTGCTGGAGATGGACGTGGAGTGGGGCAGCCCCGCGGCGTCGCTGGGCAGCGGCGCGGCGGGACAGGGCGGCGGCGGCGGCGGCGGGGCAGGGCGGCGGCAGCGGCGGCGGCTGCCCGCGGGGCGCGGCGGGGCGGCGGAGCCCCCGAGCCGCCTGCAGGGGCCGCCCGACGGCGCCGCCCCGCACCGGGCCGCCTGGGCCAAGCGGCTGGCAGGGCGCCTGCGAGGTGAGAGGGGCTTCCCTGTCCGGCCGCCTGCAAGCAGCACGGCGCCAGCTGCGATCAGCAGCGTAGGGGCTGATGCGCATCTCTAACTCGGACGTGTAATGTCTGTGCTCGGGATGAAAGCTGAGGGCCAGTTTTGGCGTGGTAACGTTACACAGCCGGTGTGCTTCTCTCTGTTACTGGGTGTGTGCAGATAAATCATGTGCTGCCCAGCAAATGGTGCCAGGTTCCGTCTTCTTGCACTGTAAGAAAGAAAAAAGAACTAAAAAAAAATAACAATTTTAGATAATGGCCACGGACCAAGCTGTCTCTTGGTGTTTTAGACGGTGAACGCTGCTCGTATTCTATTTTTAGCCGCAAAGTAAAAAGAGTTGGTTTCATGTCCTAGGAATGTTTGCAGTGGGTCTATTCCTGCAGTTCCTCTCTGCAGTTTCTGCTGATTTCTGACCCACGCACCTTTTGTGCTTACAGGCAAGTGCAGCCGAGGTTCCTGCAGTGGACAGGTCCGTTTCTGGCTCTGTAACCCCGAGAATGCTGTTGCCATTAATTTTATAGGTGCAGGAAATTACTTTCGTGCCGTAGGGGTACCGCTGGGGACTGCGTTTGCCTGCTGCGTGGGCAGTCAACCTTCTCTGGAGAATGTGATGGCTTCAGGCTACGTGGTGAAAGGGCTGATTGTGAGCCTGAAATTGACACGGGACACTTGAAGGATAACTGTCAAAGGGAAAATGGAGTATTGGAAATGGTACTCAGTAGTGACATTTCGTGGATAACCATGAGGATTTCTGAGCACTGGGATATGGCAAACTTAGTTTTGTTTGAAGATAATTAGAGGAAAGTTAGCAGAGATCTATGTGATGAAATGCTGCTTCACCAGACAGGGTGCAATACAAGAAGGATTAATCCTTTGGATACCAAAAATGATAGCGGTACCGTGGATAAGCGGGTTGCTGCTCATCAGCTGAGTGCTGTTAAATGACAGCGTATGCTTTGCTCGCTGTCTGTTTATGAAATAGACATGCTAACAAAAAGGATTGCTGGAAACAGGATTTTGCAGCGATCAGGGAGACTGCAACAGGAGTTACTAAGTGAATAGAAACTCGACTGATAATGATTATTTGTCTCTTAGTCTCCTGTCTGTGGGGCTTCTCAGTTGCAATGTAAGCCTCCCCTACCTTTGCAGATCTCCCCAGCTGCCTGGAGGAGAGGAGGAGGAGGCTGCTCATCTCAGCTACCGAGGAAGTTGTCAGGTTTGATGGGCAAGGGTGAGGGCCGTTTCCAGAGCCAGGCTGGAAAAGTTACCTTCCCGTCAGAGCTGTGCGTGGTCACCCAGCCTCACCGTGTCCTCGTGTGCGTCAGTACGAGGTCGTGCGTGTGGAGGTATTCTGGAGAGGTTTTCCTGGTTATTGTTAAATGGCAGCACCTAACACCGTTTTCAGCCATTCATTAATGGTGATAACAGTCACCCGATCCGTACCGAGCTGGGTTAGTACCGGCGCTGCAAGGAATGTTAACTTCAGCTGGAGCAGGAGGCCGTGGTGTTGCTCTGGTTGTTTCGGGAGAAGGAACCTTTCCCTGGGGCCACACTGCTCTCCCTCTGCATTTTTGGGCAGGCGTATGGCTATGGGCACCTGGGGGGTGGCAGCGCCGTCTCTGCAGAGCTGCTGGGTGCCCTTGGAAGTTTTCCATAAAGCCTGGCTAGTTTATGTGCCTTCCGTAGGTTGTAACCTTGGATTTATGTATATAAAGGTGTGTGTGTGTGTAGAAGTCCATTGCATGTTTATATTACATGTGCATATATACATACACACGCAAACTGCTTTTATGCATGTAAACAGAAGGATTTTAATTTCCTGTGTTACCTGTGTACCAAACGTATATAAGAAATGAAACGAAACAATTAACCAAGGCTAGAAACAATGTTTTTGGTGCTCATGGTAGATGTCACCTTAAATCCAGCACAGTTTAGCACCACTATGCATTTAGATGCATCTGCAATAATATTCTAATGCAGCAAAAAATGGAAGTACTGTGTGTGTTTGCTAAAAATGTGGCAGCTGATGAATGCTTCAAGCTAGCTATTGGGTAAATCCAAAGTTCATGTAACAGAAAGATTGTTATGTGATCTCTGGTGCTGGTTTTTGTTTTAATTTGTTTTGTTTTTATCCTGTGAGACTTCCTGTTCTTTGCCGACTTGTAACAGTTTTGTAAAAGGACAGAAATGAAGCTTGCAAGCTTTCTCCACATTTCTTGCTGGTGAGTAATGTGCTGACAGCCCGGACACAGCTCTCGCCAGCTCAGCTCGCTGCCTGCTCCAGCCTTTTCTTCCTCTCTCCGGCAGTGTTTTCCCGGTTTTATTATGAGGGTTACTAGTGCAACGTACTGCTGGATTAAGGGCTGGATTTGTTGCCTTCTGTGCTACTAGTGACTCTCTAAACCTTCTTGGTTTTGTGTTTCTGCCTTCCAGAATGACCTAATGGCGAGGATTTGGCGTTTCGTGTGGTAAAGCAGCGGTCCTTACCCATGAATTTTCAGACTTACCCTTAAAGAACAGCTTTGGAAACGTTCTTTTCTTCTGGGGACCGATGCCAGTGAAGGGTGTAATTAAGGGTGTAATTAGCCAGTCAAGGAGCGTGAGCAGAGATCAGCACACAGGCTGTGGGTGCTTGCTGGGCATATGCAGGAGAGGTTTCCCAGTTGACTTTGTGGTTAGGTCACAGCTCAATCTGTGGTAGCTGCAAGGCTTCTGCAAACATCGGGCGCCTTAATGCTTTTGGAATAAAACTCCTCATCAGGCTGAGCGAAGAGCTTCCTCATTCCTGGCTTTCTGCTAGCAGATGGAGCTCTTCGCGGGAGCAGCATAGCCCTTTGGCTGTCCTGGTCTGGGCAGCAGGAATTGTAAAGCAACCAGACCCTCTCCTCCTTGTCAGCTTTATAACTTGTTTTGGCTATCTCTTGTTGCTGTTCCATTCCCGTCAGATTACTGTGGCACGATTGAAAGATCCAAGATTTTTTCCTAGGAATTTTGGGGTCACTTCATTTCCATCTACTGGGAATGTGAAGAATGTTTGGAAAGGTTGGCAGTTTAAGATGCCTGAAAAGGCAAAGAGTAGAAGTTTGGCAGTCTCTTGTAGGAGTTAAATATTATTTCTATATGCCTTGCCTTCCACCATAAACTAAGGTCAAATTTATTTAGGTTTAAATAAAGATAAATTCCCTGAAGGTAGCAACCCTGGACTGAACATCCCCAGCTGTTCCCATTTTTGTTCTGTTCCGGTATTAGGCAGAGGAAATCAGCACGGTTGTTACTAACTGCTTTCCACTCTCATGCATTTTACTGTTAACAACTCCATTTAATAGATCCTTTTGCTTTTCTGTCACCCTTTTGGAAGTGTTGAGCACCATCCAGTGAGTTCCTACACACGGTTGTCTTGAGACTGCTGGGTGTAATGCCACGAAGCACACACAAACGTTGTAACGCAGTCGTCCAGTTTGACAGCTCCACATCAGCTGGTCCCTTAGGCTGCTGCTAAATTTCTGCTGTGCAAGGAAGGAAACATGAGGTTACAAAATATTTTCTTTACAGGTGTTTGACAGAGCTACCATAGCCTTTCAGGTAGAGAGTTACTTAAAATTGCTGATAAAGGTTCAGTGCTGAATGTGCATTTTCATTCATCCGATAATGCTTTTCATATTAAAATTGAAACAAACAAACAAACAAAACAAAACAAAACAAAACACAAATTGTAGCATATCTTGGAGGGTGGCTACCTGTGCATGCCTCTGTATACCTGGGTGTGTTTTCATACCACCTAATTGAAGTGGCAGCACTTCTGGCAGATACTCAGCAGCTTCCACAGGAGTTCTGCTGCACTGTTAATAAATGATTATGGTCCCTCACGAGCAGCTAGCACTGCTGCAGGCCCAGTTCGACTTGCACAATGGTAACGAGAGAAGCAGTTTTTGCTTGAGCTTAGATCAGTTTAAAATCCAGCACAGAGCCTGTGGCAGACATGACGTGGGTGAAGCTTTCAAAGCCACTCGACTAATTGTACCACTTGTGTATCTGGTCTCAGACCCCTGTGTGTATCACTGTGTGTGTTTTTCTTAAAAGGTCTGTGGGGCACAAGACTGATGGAAGAAAGCAACACCAGCAGAGAGCGATACCTGAAAAGTGTTTTACGGGAGTTGGTCACATACATGATTTTCCTCGTGGTCTTGTGTGTCTGTAAGTACCCTTCAGCACTAATGCATGTGGTTTCTTATGCTCAAGTGCATGTGGATCACTGGAGACATGTATGATTTTAGTGTCATTTTGTCTTGTTTTCTGTCATTTGAAACACAGTAAGGCTGTGCTTATGAGTGTTATGTCCAAGTACACGAGACATGGCTGTCTGGTTCAAGGTTTGCAATCTTACTGACTACCTAGAGAGGAAGCAGAATGCAAACCTCAACTCACTTCTTAAAAAAAAAAAAATGTTTTATTTGTTTTTTAAGCACATGACCGTTTTTAGGTATGTACTCTAGAGTCCACACAAGATACTGTTAGTCAATTTTACTAAAGACATACTTGAGAAAAAGAGACAGAAGACAGGAGCTTGATGGATCTCCAGCCTAATGCACATAATGTTCAGGGACCCAAAATGGGCTTAAGGTGTAACATAACAGATCTGAGGGCAGGTGTTTTTTTTTTTTTTTTTTTTTTTTCATTTTCTGGGCATACAAACATTAATTTAATTTTTTAATTTTAATTCTTTAATTTTTTATATATTAATTGCCAAAACAAGGTGTTCATATATTTGCATAACAATCAGCAAGTCAGTGCAAAACAAAACCTGATGTGGTGTTGAGGAAATAGATGTTTTACTTGGTTACTAGTGAGAATAACAAAAAAAATCAGTGTGCATTAAGTTAGTGTAACCTGGTGGGTTACCCCCAGTTCTTAGCATGGGCAGTTTTGTTCTAAATGTCCACGGTGTAAATGGCTTTCAAGTTATCATTTTTGATCAGCTCTAACAGGGCAAGGTGCTGTTGTTATTTCGGAATTAAAACCTTTTTTTTTTTTTTTTTTCCCCTGAAGACAGAGAGACAAACAAACAAACAAATAAACAAACAGCTCTGGGAGTGAGCGCCTTGCTTGTCCACAGCACAATTACTAAAACAAAACAAAACAAGAAAAAACACAAACCTTATTCTGGTGACACAACCCACAGCTGTTTATGTGATGTACAGCACGAATGATTATGTACTAACTCTAATGTTTATTTCCTTCCTGAGACATTTAGGAGTGCTTGGTGCAGGTTTATGGACAAGGGAATGTAAGGCTGCTTGTGGCTCAACCACTAGGAGAGGTGTAGCATGAGGGACTTGAATGAAAACACATTTGTCTTTGGTGGGAAAAGTTTGCTTACAGGCTGTTCATAATTCATTCTGCTGTAGAAAATATTCCTGGTAACAGAATGTGGGGAGAAATGTAGTATGCCAAATGTGCACGGACACTGCTAACTCATTAAGTTTTTTTTTAAGTACGATCTCTTTTAATTTTATACTTAAGCAATAACTATGGGACAGACTGGTCTTTGGTGTGACACGCCTTAGGAGGGTGCTTTCTGCTTCTGGCTAAATGCTATTAGCAATCCTTGTGTTACTTATTTTTGAGAGAATCCAGGTATTTCACAACTGAGGCTCACATGCAACGTGCCATGCAGCAGGAGACGTTTATTAAAAATAGTTCTTGTTCTCCATTTGCTAAAGAAAACATGCTTTCTTCCCTATAATAAAATATTTCTGTAAGTCTGTGAAAACAGATGGAAGTTGTTCACCGTAGATGTGATCTTTCAGGCTTCTCTGGGTTTTAGCCTTGAAATGGTTTTAAGTATTTATAGGCAGTAGCAGTACCAGTGCCAAAGACTGCCTTCTCAAGCCATCAGGGCTTTGTATGTCATTTTATAATTTATGCTCTGTGGTCCTCAGCCTCATGCTTGGCCCAGCACAAGGGAAAGAAGTAGCCATTATTTTCGGTGGAGAGATTCTCTTACAAGCACTGCACACCTTGGGTGGAGTTCTGCTGTCTAACAACAGATGTTCAGTGTTGTTTGCCATGTCCCATGCTGCCCATGTTGAGCATCATTTTCTGCTCTGGCAGGACGTGGTTCTTCCAACGCCTTGAATGGCACTATCTGCCTCTTTTCAGGCTGCTGAGTCCTGCCTTTGTGGTTCTTGATGTTGGGTTTTGTAGGAGCATTAGTAGCAAGCGAGGTGTGGGAAGGAGAACTGTGTGTTCTGAACTGGCTGATTGATCTGTTTTTCACTGCTTTTTATATTGTAATCACAGCTGACAGACAGTTGCTGCTTGGTGTGGGTTTTGTTCTGAAACTTAGACCTTTTAGTGCACAATCTATGCAAGTGCTGTCCAAAACAAGCAAATAGGTGCTCTTTGTCTTTTTCTCTTCCCTGCCCCTTTTTACCTCTCCCCCCTACCCAAATCTCTTTCAGTGACTTACGGGACAGTGAGTTCCAGTATGTATTACTACACGAGGGTTATGTCACAGCTCTTCCTGGAAACACCTGTCTCGAAAATGGAGAAAACTGACTTCAAAACGTTGTCCACGATGGACGACTTCTGGAAGGTAATATTATAAACAAGTTGTTTTCTTGCTATTGCTGTGGCTTGTTTCTCCTGTCATGGCCTGTAAATTCAATCTGCAAGCTCTTTTTTTCTAGCATGACGGGGTTGGTTCACGAAGACCTCTTTGTCAAAGCGATGGAACAAAGTTGGCCTTCAATATGTGAAGGTAATGCTAGGCTAGGTAATGCTAGTAGGGCAGGGCAGGGCTGGGAAACGTCTCCAGAGGACGGCTAACAGTAAGACCTTTGCCTTAACATAAAAAAAATATATTCTTACATTTCCACAGAATTAAGTTGTATAAAAGCAGTGCTGGCTGCGTGCAAACTAAAATTCTGTCTTCCTCTGCAGTTCACAGAAGGCCCTCTGCTGGATGGTCTTTACTGGGATATGTGGTACAACAACAAAACCATGGCAGAAAACAAAAGCTTCATTTATTACGAGAACCTGCTCCTAGGGGTGCCTCGCATTCGGCAGCTGAAAGTGAGAAATGGTTCGTGCTCGATACCCGAGGATCTAAAGGATGAAATCAAAGACTGCTACGATGTCTATTCTGTAGCTAATGAAGATACTGCACCTTTTGGGCTTCGAAATGGGACAGCGTACGTAGTACTGTTCGTCACGTAGATGTATGTTTTTTCTGATTGGGTTATACTGAATAGTGTGGTTAGTCACTTCTCAGGGGCAACTCTGGAATTGCTTTATGTTCTGTCTGTAAAGCCAGCTAAAATCCAGTTTGTAATGCTACCTAAATCCAGCACACTGTGAAGTCTGCTTTTGAAGAAACCTTACCAAACTTGGTAGGTTTTTTTTTTTTTTTTGTTTGTTTGTTTGTTTTTGTCAGATTTTATTTGTTTTGTTAATTGTAAGTTGAAAGCGGAAGGATTAACATGCTCTGTCTCACTACTTCTGAACTAGCTGGACATACACCAATGAGAAGGATTTGAATGGGAGCAGCCACTGGGGCTTGCTCGCCACGTACAGCGGGGCTGGTTATTACCAAGACCTCTCAAGGAGCAGGGAAGTGACAGCTGTGCAGATTGCCAGCCTGAAGAACAACCTGTGGCTAGACAGAGGGACGAGAGCAGCTTTCATTGATTTCTCCGTATACAATGCGAACATCAACCTGTTCTGCGTTGTAAGGTATGCACCAGTGGCATTCACATGGCATGATGTAGGAACAGTAGTGGGCTTTACTCAACTGCATGAAGACTTATTTGAAGCATGTGCGGGCTTTTACCTATTTCCACTTGATTTAAATAATAATATAAATAAAACCAAGTTTCGTTTGTAGTGCTTTTTTGTGGACACTGTTTAAATGAAACTTTTGTTTTCTTTTTTTCCAAATGCAGGTTGTTAGTGGAGTTTCCAGCAACTGGAGGCCTTCTTACGTCTTGGCAGTTTCAGCCAGTGAAGCTGATTCACTACATCTCCACTTTTGATTTTTTCCTGGCAGCCTGTGAAATGGCGTTTTGCCTCTTTGTTCTCTACTATATGGTGGAAGAGATATTAGAAATTCACATTCATAGATTGCACTACTTCAGAAGTCTTTGGAATTGTCTTGATATTGTCATCATTGTGGTAGGTAATCTTTATATTAAGCCTGAAATGTACTTTGTGGGAGATGTTAATGGCACTGCATTCATAGTGGGTTTAAAGGATAGTGCCATCATCCTATCTGTGAATATTTTAGGCTAAAACAAGGTGTTTTAAAACTCTCATCACCTTTCACACATTAATTTCTCTTGTTCTCAGCTCTCTGTGGCAGCTATAGGAATTAGCATCTACAGGACTTCAACTGTTGATATGCTCCTGAAGAAGCTGCTGGAAGATCAGAACTCATTCCCCAACTTTGAACCCTTGGCCTATTGGCAAATGCAATTCAACAACATTGCTGCAGTCACTGTGTTTTTTGTCTGGATTAAGGTAACTCCAAGATTCCCGTCCTTACTCTAAAATCAGGAAGTGATCTTTCAGAGTGTTCTGAATGTCATGACATGTATTTCTTTCAATTTCATCGTGTTCTCCTAAAATTGGTCATGGGACAGATAGAGAGCACAAGGGTGCCTTCTTGCAGATTAAAAACAAGGTTTTAATTCTCTCTCTGCTTTATTCAGCCCTTATTTAAGTCCCGAAGATGCAGTCTGCAGTGCTTTGTCACAGCAGGAATGTCAGGAAATGTTTTCATTATTCCTGAGTTGACAAATCAGGACTTAGTACTGGATACTGCTTTTTCCTAGATTGGCTTAACTGTACCCATTTTATCTTTTCAGAACTTCTGTATTGGTAGAAGTGTTGGTAGTGTCTGATTCAAGTCATAAATGTGGGAGAGATAGTCCAATTCATACCAAAATTAGATGTGTTGCTTTAGTTTAACTTATTTTTATAACTTTTTCTTTTTTTAATTTTAATTTCTCCTTTCTAGTGCTACTTGTCTTCCTGACTTTCCTGTCCTCTGCATGTAAAAATTGCAGAGGAACATGAAGTTTATGAATTGTCTGGCAGTGGAAAACTTAAGAGCAATGATAAATGCATTTCAGCTATGATATTCCAAATTGATACTTATCAATTGATAAATATTTATAAATATTATCAGTTGATAATTGATAATTATCAAGCACGTTATCCCATCTCCTGCTGTTTTGTAGGTCAAAGTTGCATGCAATTTTTGCATCACCGTGTAAAAACAAAACAGCTTATTATTAGAAATAACTGCAGAGCTGCAGAGAAACAGAATTATGCAGGTTTAAGGGGACTTCAGGAGGTTTCTAGTCCAACCACCTGCTCAAAGCAAGGTCAGCTGTGTGATCGTGTTTCCTCACGTTTTTCTGTTTCATTCTGAAAGAATGTAAAGATAAATAAATAGGCTTTTGGAAGCATATCAGTAACACTGCTCTTAAGCTAGGGTTTCAAATAGGAGTGCAAGTGGAAGTCTGTTTTCTCACAGTTTTTTTTCTTCACATTTCAAGCCTTAGTGTTTTTTTGGAAGCAAAGTATATTTCTGAATATAAATTATCTGACTTTGTGAAATTCAGTAAGGTGTCTCATGTAAAAAGCCAGACAACAGTTGTTATGAGAAACTGTCTTACATGTCTTCACAGGTTTTTTTTCTTTTTTCTATCAACAGCTTTTCAAATTTGTGAACTTCAACAGAACGATGAGTCAGTTATCCACTACCATGTCTCGCTGTGTCAAAGATGTCGTTGGCTTCGCTATTATGTTTTTTATTATTTTCTTAGCATATGCTCAGCTGGCCTATCTTGTCTTTGGTACTCAGATCGATGATTTCAGCACTTTCCAGGACTGTATGTAAGTAAAATAACAAAGAATGCAAAGAATTTCTCAGTACACATGAACAAAGACCAAAGAAATCCTATAACATCTATCTAAAGAGATAAGCTGTAGGCATCTCACTGCTGGTGTAGCTCAGTAGCTGCTTTTTAGAAATGCTTAGTCATTTATAGGCTTTTTAGAAATGCTTAGTCATTTGTAGGTATCTGCGAGAATCCATGAGTGAGGCTGGACTCAGTATAGGACAGTAAATCAATTTCCCCTGTATTGGTTTGGTACAACATAACCTGATTCTAAGTGTGGTAATTACCAAGCTGACAGATTTTTCCCCCCCTCTTACACTGGGGCATAGGGAGCAAAATGTTTCCTGTAGAGAGGCAAAGGCAGCTTCAGAAGGAAATGGTTGAGATTTTACATACGTGAAGAGCAGAAGGGATAGGAGAGGGACAGGCTTGGGTCATTGGTTTTCTTTGCTTCCTGTTGCTGTCATTGTCAGTTGTGACCAAAAGCCAGAAATAACCACCTTAGTTATGCTTCTTGTGTTGTATCTGATCACAGGTTTGGTTTTGCATAAAGGTGGGTTTGAGAAACTGACTTGGCAATGTCAGAGGAAGTACTATAGTAGTGCAGACCTCTCTGCTGCCCATCTGACTGTTACAGTGAAATAGATTGAGAAGTGCACAGATCCAAAAGTGTTTTTCTCAACCCCTGGATGTGTTTTGTTTTTAAAGATTTACTCAGTTCCGCATCATTTTGGGAGACTTCAACTTCACAGAGGTTGAAGAAGCTAATCGAATTTTGGGACCAATTTATTTCACTACATTTGTGTTCTTTATGTTCTTCATTCTTTTGGTATGTACACCTTTGTTTACATGGGGTGGGTAGGTGGCAAGTTTCTTTTTATGGCCATTTTTGCACCTCTTGTTCTTGGATTCCTCCTGCTAATTGGGGCACACTTGTGTTCCATGGAAAGGGCCTCACTTTTACATCATCTTTCACTACATTTTTTGCTTTTTATTTCCTTTAAAGTAGATATGCATTGTATATTTGTTCTCACTCCCTTATAGTGCTCCGTTTTTTGTTTGTTTGTTTGTTTGTTTGTTTGTTTTTAAATTATGAAGAATTTTTCATTTCTAATTCTAAGCAGTGCCTAGCTTGTATACACAGCAAGCCCATATGCTGTCTTCCTCATCTGGGGCAGAGCTGGACCAATTCTTTATTTCCATAAAACAACTTGGGGTTCTCCTTCCCCTGCAGATTACCCCTGTACTTCTAGACAAACAGTATTTTAGGAGGCTCAGCTTATCTGAGAAGCAGTATGTAGACATGAGTGTCTCAATTAAATTCACACAGGACAGATATTAGTAGTGAGTAGCCATCATTTGTATACTCTCTGTTCACACTAGTGTTGAATTCATATTACAGTCTTATTAGTAGAAGTTAAATACCAAAAGGTGGAGGGAGAAAGACCTCCAAAACCCAGGACATCAAGTAAAACCATTTTTTTTTTGTCAATATAAGTTAAGAGTCCCAATATCTTCTACCTGTATGTAGCTTACCAGCAGTTTGGTACTAGCATTGCTATGCAGTAATCTGGTTTCTAATGGTATCTCCAGGCTGAAACTTCTGCGAGCAAGATGTCCTCAGATCATTCCCAGAACGGTGTGTCTTTTGGTGATTTAATAAGGTGGCAACAATTAAAGCAGGATTTTACTAACCTAAAATTGTACAGCAGTCGTGTATCATCCTAACTCGCAGACTGATTTACTGACCCTTGTCATTAGTGAGTTCTTGTTTGGTCTTTGGGATGAGAAGAAGTGGTAGTCAAGAGGAGACAGCTGGAAAATAATACATGGGTTACTCTGACCCAAAAAGTGCATGAGACAAGTGCTTTGAATCACCTCACAAAATCCAGAGGTGCAGAGGCCAGCAAGGGAAAGAAACATTTTATTTTTTTTTTCTAAGGGATAGCAGAAAATCTCTGGAATGTGAGGGCACAGCAGACACTGCAATTTGTGTATTTATTAATGTGCACATGCTATAATTTGGGTAGAGGGATATGTTGGTGAAAGCTTCTTGAGACCAGGCTTAGACCTGGAAATAAAGTTAGGGAAGATAGGCAGAAAGCAGCATCCTTAGCACTCATATTTGGGCAGCTGAAAGCAAAATAGACAGTAGCCCAGGTATCTCTTATTTTTTCTGGTGTTAGACCAGAATGTATAACAATATGACATTGGAAAACTATTCTTCTAAAAGGATTTTTTTATATCTGAAATAATGTTAACAAAGCTTTTCCACAGGAGTGGCACATTGAATATACCAGTACGTTGAGTCTTTTTGGACTTGAATGTCCAGCTTGCAGTTCAATCATGTGTATTCCACAGTCAGCAGGACACTTCCAGTGATGGCTGCACAGGTCTAGTAAAATGCTGGGCGCAGGGGCAGTGAGACCACTTCTTTCTCTTCTCTGAACAAGCCACTGAAGTCACGTCAGAGTTGGTGACAAGCATGCCAAGTGTCTGATTTGACATCTTTTTGTTCTTATCTTTGTTCTGAACCACATGCAGGGCTGTAACAGGGTAAGATCCTTGTGTTTGTGCTGGTTATTAGGAGATGAGTAATTAACCTGCATCTCCATGGCATTTTTGTTGCCAGCTGTAATGCCTAGATGAATTCACAGATGTTTTGTGTACGAGTTGGACCCTCTGCAGGTAGAACACATTTTATCAGCACCACTGTGTGTAGGTATGAACCCTCTTTAGAAACAAATTCCCCAGTTAGGTTAATTACAAGTAATTCTGATTAAAAGCTGAAGATCATTGTATTTCAATACCTTAAGCACTTGGTGCTTTTTAAATATGGCACCATTTTCTCCTGGCCCCTTTAAAAAAATAAACACAACACAAATGTGTAGGTCTGCACATGAAGGCCACGGGCAGAGTAGGATTTGGACTTGTGGAGATTTTTTAAGCATCTTTTTCATTTCTTCCATGAACAGAACATGTTTTTGGCCATTATCAATGATACATATTCTGAAGTCAAATCGGATATGGCACAACAGAAGGCAGAAATGGAACTGTCTGACCTTATCAGAAAGGTAAAAGTAATGGTTTGTTTTGTTTCATGTCTCGTTCCTCACATCTGAACTTAATCCAGAAAACACTATAGAAACTAAAGAGTAAAGCTGGCAACAGCTGGTGAAAATATGCATCTTTCAGTTAAAATAAATGTGTGAGTTGAATGTAAATTAAACAATGAAAGCTTTGTATCACAACATATTTTAGCTATCTGATACTTTATGTCAAAGGATCAGCCGCTAGTGAGTATGACTCAGGATATGTCTGTCTAGGTAGATAGAGAGGTACTCACTTGGTGAAGCTGAAGTGCCATTTTTTTGGGGCACAGAATTCCAAGTTATTTCATATCAGGCTTTAAGATGAGTGGAGTCTTGTATTACATACTGGGAGCTCTCAGGGCAGCTGCCAGTAAGGTTTTCAAATACAGAATTAAAAGCTCGACCTGAATCTCAGCCTAGGAAAAATGACATGCACCTGCATGTGCTCTGGCGTGGGTGGTGTGGTGCTGTACCATGGTCAGAAATGTCTAAACACATACTTAGCATGACCAGTGATTCAGTGTTTTAAACTTGGGAACTGGTTGTTAAAACAGAGCAGGGAAAAATGAGAAATCCTGCTTTGTTGGGATGAGGATTGTTTTTATAAACCATTCGTACAACTGAAGAATGAGGGAAGCAAAATGACCAATATAAGTTGTACCCAGTTTGTCAGCACTGTTTAAAACTGTCACTTAACTGTCAGTAGCTGCCAAAGGTGTCTTGAAATAATCTATTCCTACTGACCTGCAGTGCCAACTGAATGATAAAAGCCTTAATTCTAGCTGCAGGGGTATTTTCATGTTGTTAATTTAAGCACTGAAATAAAAAATGGGTAAGCTGGAGGAAAAGACAGAGCTTTTGGAACACAATCAATGCTTGTGTACGCTAGCAGATATTGGTAATCCACAAAAGAAGTCTGTTGGAAATCAAGTGCTAATGCTTCACGCTGAGTAAAACATGAAATCTTTTTTTCTTTTAGGGCTATAACAAAGCCATGGTCAAACTTAAACTGAAGAAAACTACTGTTGATGACATTTCAGAAAGCCTAAGACAAGGCGGGGGGAAACTAAATTTTGATGAACTCCGGCAAGATCTAAAAGGGTAAGGAAGCTGTTACTTTTAATCTTGAGTAGTGTGCCCAGACATATGATGTGAAGTGTTTCGTGCAAGTTGCTCTTGCCTCTGCGATGTCTTTCAGAAGTCCAAGGATGGTTGGGAAGGATCAGGGTGCAGGTCAGGGGAGGTTTGTGCCATTAGGTAATGAAAAGTGAGGGCTGAGCTTTGTTGTGGTCAGCGTTTTGTATACTTGGTGGGGCAGAATTTATGGGCAGCTCTGGGTTCATTGTGTCTTTTGTTTGGGGATGAAAGTTCATTGGGAGTGAATCGCTTTTCCAGCACATGAAGTTGAATTAGCATCTGAAAATAAAAAGTAAGGGATCTGTTTTTATTGCTTTTTTTAGGAAGGGCCACACTGATGCAGAGATTGAAGCAATATTTACCAAATATGATCAGGATGGGGACCAGGAGTTGACAGAGCATGAACACCAGCAGATGAGAGATGACCTGGAGAAAGAGAGGGTGAGCTCAGCATTAGGAATAGCTTGCCATCAGCACCGTCAGCCAATCTGCTCCCTGTGCTGGTTTGCTGCCCCAGAAGAAAACTTGTGTTTCCTTTTGCTTTTGCTCTCTACCCTGGCTGTCTTAGCAGAACTGTAAAATGGCAAGGTGGAGGTCTTTGGCCTCCCCAGTGCACAGGTGACAAGTCTTTTTATCTTCCCTGTCTGCGGGTTGTGTTGCCCTAAAGGAGGATCTGGACCTGGACAGGAGCTCTCTGCCACGTCCTCTAAGCAGCCGCAGCTTCCCCCGGAGCTTGGATGACTCTGAGGAGGACGAGGATGAAGACAGTGGGCACAGCTCCAGGAGGAGGGGCAGCAGCTCTAGTGGGGTTTCCTACGAAGAGTTCCAAGTGTAAGTTGAGCCTCCTAGGGGAGCAAAACCATGTGGTGGGGCTTCCCTTGGGGGATTTTTATGTAAGGTACATTGTAGTCTCTCCTATAACTGAATATTAGTCAAATAATTCAGTAAAAGTCAGGATTTTCAGCTGCTGAAGTCACCTGTAGCTTTCAAGTATTATTTGAATTGTAAGTATTTTAGAGAGGCTCATGGGAATCTGTCCCTTCCCTCCCACCCCTCAAAAAAAGAAAGTGAAAACCTGGTCACTGAAACAACAGAGAAAATAGCCGTGTTAGAATAATGCCAGAAAACTACTACATTTTTTTTTTTTTTTCCTAGTAGTAAGATCTCGAGGCTTGTAAGTTTACCAAGCCCTTCAGCTTAGTTTAATAAGTTGAAATTATTGTTTATTGCCCTCAGACTCATGAGGCGGGTTGATCGCATGGAGCATTCAATCGGCAGTATCGTCTCCAAGATCGATGCAGTGATTGTGAAGCTTGAAGCGATGGAGAGAGCCAAACTGAAAAGGAGAGATGTGTTGGGAAGGCTGTTGGACGGAGTGACAGAGGTAAGTAACCCCGCTCTGTCCTGTGTTGTCACCTGCTGGCCACAGCCGGCATGGCTTATTTAGTGTCAGTACTTGTTTTCTGCTGCTTGGCTTGGGAGGGTGGAGGGCCTTGTGGTAAAGATGACGTGGCTGCTTTGGCACTGGCCGAGCAATCTGGAGTTTTGTGTTACTGAAGGGACAAGATGCAAGTTTCAGATATGAGAAGGCATCTTCTAGCAGACCCGTGTCACACTGCGGCTGCAGAGCACCATGTCCAGAGCACCCTGGACAGGACAGCAGTGGTGATGAGGAGTTGCTGAAGAAGCTTTTTCATCCCTTGTTGTCTGTTGGGATGAATACAAAGTTTTATGGACTAGGCTGGCAGAGTCAAGGTGATCCAGCCCAGCAGGCTGTGCAGCCTGCTCTTCTCCTCCTGATTTTTTCTGGGGGTGTGTGTGGTTATCTACCTCCTGTTGCCTCCCTTCCTACCTTCCCTTTTCAAAGCGCCACGTGGAAGCAGCCAGCAGGATAAGTGCATTGTTTCTGCGGACACTAAAACCTGTCAGCTCCCTGATGGGTCAAGAACAGTCAGAAAAGGGCTGCTAAGGGGTGGGTGAGATGTTCTGTCTTGGTGGGTTATGTGGGTCAGACTTACAGCTGCCCTGTCATGAATATAGTGTTCCTGGCTTTTACTGTTGTTGCACCCAAAAAATCTGCTTGATTCTCGATCTGGATCTTTATTGGGGGCATTCTTTCCTCAGTATATTCTACATTTCTGGAGGCAGACTTAAATATTAAAAGGTGTAATACAAATTATGCTTTCATAAGTGAAAGGGACAACCTGGGAGCTGCATTAGTGGAAAGAAAGCCATTTACTGCAGTAGCCATGATTTGCCTCTAGCCTCTTGAAATACTTGAGTGCGATAGGGATTTCCTGTATCACATAGGATTTCGGAGAGGCTGCGGTTTGGAAACTGCACTTCCATCTTGCATCTTGTACCTGTTTAGGATGAAAGACTGGGTCGTGACAATGAAATCCACCGGGAACAGATGGAGCGGCTTGTGCGAGAGGAGTTGGAGCGCTGGGAATCAGATGACACGGCATCCCAAATGAGCCATCGTTTGGGAACACCGCTGGGGCTGAACGGCCAGCCTCGTTCCAGGAACTCGCGGCCGTCTTCCTCGCAGTCGGATGGTATTGATGGGGGAGGAGGGAATGGGGGAAATAACATCCATGTGTAGGATCGGCTTGGTAGTTTGGGGCCAGTATTAAGCCAGCAAATGCCTGACTCCACTGTTTCCATTCTGATCAGACCACTGAAGGAAAGCTCCAGTGGTGTGTAAGAAGAAACACTCTCTTCATAAGGCATTTTCAGACCTACATAAGCCACACGTCACGCTAAAGTCACCAACAACCAGCCAGCTAGCCTTGGAAATGAAAATGCAAGAGGAAGTCTACCTGGACAGAATTCTTATACATGTGTTAAGGGGAACAGCTTCACGAGGACAGCAAGCTTTAGACAAAATGTGCTCTAGCTAAACCATTCAAATGAAGAGCTGTGGGTTTTCTGCTTTCTATTGGAAAAACAGAATTTTTAAAAGCTTTGAAAAACATTTTTTAAAGAAAACAGCACTAGTTTATTGTCTCATTCATTTTAATTGACACTTTTCAAAGAGACAAATCGACATCTTTTTATTTTAACTCTGAGTTTTTGTATATTTTTCTGGAGTTGTTCTTGGTGTACTAACATTTTACTTTAAAATGGCCATTTTTTCGTATTATTGAGAAATACTACATGTCTTTAAAGAGAAGAAAGTGCACTGAGTTTGTACACCTGTTAATCAGATCATTCTGTAATAGAAACCATATATGTTATGCCTTCTTCCATTTCATTTGCATTTTAGAAGTAATGTTTGACAATTGCCTTCTTACACCCAGTTAATATAATCGTCTTCAGCTCTGTTGTATAGTGCCCACTTTTAGTGCCATGTTTTGAGGATCTAAGTGTTATTGGGATAAATATTCCTCACTTCTTTAGGTAAACACAATAACTTCGCACATTATTTAAAATCACACACGATTGAAAAATTCTGACTCTTCCTTGGATGGGAGGGGAGCCCAATGGTAGGGAAAACCCAATCAAGTGCTCTGTGAAGTTCTGCAACGCACATCTCACCTATGTAGCCTGTATTTACATTTAACAGCTTGTAAAATTATTAGATATGCTTTCACGTACTCTCTTCTCCAGGGATTCAACGTAATTCCTTTGGAAAGGTTTTCAGTGTAACCACTGATTTTTAGTATTTAATTTTCTGTGCTTTCCATGTCACAGACGCTTTATTTTTGAAAGGAGGTATGCCACAAATTACGTTGTTTTCCTCTAGAAGGCACTGAAGCACAGTGTGTGTGGTTTTGTCTAGCAGCCTGTTTCAGTCTATGGCTTGTTGGTTTAGGAGAGAGGCTGTCAGTTGTGTTTTTATCCTGAAGATGGCAGTTCTCTTGTATTTAAATTCATACAGTTAGCTTAAAGGAAAACAGAAAGCTACATAATCAAACACATCTTAGCTATTAGTAGGTGATATAGAGGAAAAATGCCTATTTAACGAAGTAAAAACAGCATATTTATGTTATATTGGTGTATTTTTGTTTCAAATTGCAGTTGTTGCCAGAGGCTAGTACTACTTCTTGCAGTGGTGCTATGTGGGCAAAGCTACATTTTGCATATGCTCTTATCACTGCGTTGCCTGGACATACCCAGAGCGCATTCCCTCTAATCAGAGAACGTGCAAAAACTAAGTAAGACTTTATGCCTTTTCCTGTTTTTAAGTTTACAAGAAACCCTATGCACAGAAACTTACTTAATAAAAGGTGGAGCAGGAGGAGGTTCAGTGCGGAGACTGGAATTTCTTGGTAGCTGTGGCTCAAGAATGGAACAAAGTGGGAAAACAGATTGTGAGTCTTATGAAGGGCTTTTTGTTTCTGTAGGTGTTTTTTTTTTTTTGTCCTGCACTAGGAAAAAAATGATGCTCTTGTCTCTCTACTGTCAGAGACCTGGCAGTATGGTTTGAAATAGCTGGCCTGTAAAAAATGCGTATTTGAAAATGTACATTCAATCATGCAGCTCCTTTTTATTTGTAGTATATGTTTATTATGAAAATGAAAATATGTGCATTCATAGCTGTATTTGTTGAGGTATATTTCTGTAACGTGTCGTTACTTAATAACAAACTTCATCTTGAAGTGCATTAAGTTTTCATGGGGTACCCGTGTGTGTCGACAATAGGCCTTGCAGTAAGTGCATGGGCACTTGATAAATGTTTTGAACATTTTTATTATTTCATTTTTAAATTTTAGATTCTAATATCATTTGTCACTTAGTAATAAGGTAAAGTTTGCATAGGAAATAAATGTACAGTGTTTGGTCTTATTAGGAAGCTATTAATTATGCAAGCCTTCTACAATGATCAAGAATGTATTGATCTGTAAAACTGAGCACTTTACTTCCTAATAAACTTCTTATATAATCTGTAAAGCCAATATTGTGCCATACATGTGGATTATTTGTAATGGAACATTAAGAATGCTATTTTTGTATGTGAATATTACTTGTATCTTATCATACCTTACTCTCAAAAGAAATAATAATGTTAAAAGGAAGTACAGGCTGTAAATGAGCATAGAGGACTGGGTTGATCCAACTGCCTCATTGCCCAAACAATGCTTTCCTTAATGCTTCACATTATATCTGCATAAATCTATCTTCTGCTGTTTCAGGTAGCAGCTCTGACTGCTAATAACTGTGTCCCTTTAGTATTTCACAGTTGCTGTTTAAGCTAACTCCATTACTCTTTTGTTCTTTTCCACTTAATTTTTCCCTTTGTTTCAGACAATCCTACATCTGGAGGGTTGCATGCAGCTTGAAAATCCCAGGCTCACATACCAGCTCCATAGTTCTGCCCAGGCAGCAAACAGTAGGCAACTGTCTCACCAGCAAGAAAGTAAACTGTATTAACGAGAATTGAGTGCTTAATGTGAAATCATCATAAGTTTTTAACGAAATTCATACATACTGAGTTTAAGTATTAAGCCTCTAGTCAGTGTACAATAAAAGTCACTGAGCGTGGTAAGAGGGAAGCTTTCTTAGCGAATGCTGTGTGTATGCTGTAGTATTGCTGACTTTGGAAAATTTCTTCAGAAAGCGCAGGTTGAGATGCATGTTTGGAGTAAGAGCCACATAATTCTTCTGAATTCATTCCCCACAAGCAGAAGGAGGGAGAACAAGAAGTGGAGAGAAATCATTTACTTTATGCTTGGAAGGCATTTGCCTTTTTTGATAGCTAGCAGTGAGATGAATGTAAGTTCTGACAGAAGGAAAACTTTTTTTTTTTTTTTAATTAAAAAAATGTAAAATATTTAGGATGAAAGAAGCTATTTGCATTTGTTAGAATGATAATCACACAAACACACATTATTGAGAAAATAAAAATGGGTAGCGTGGAAGATTCATAGGTCTAACGAGTCTTTGTTGGCACTACTGCTATTTACATTTTAGGACTGTGCTCTCTCTCATGCTGTGCTGTGCTATCATTTTTGTGAAAAACACTAAGACAGTGATTGCACTTGACCAAAAAAATTGATGTTTACAAAAATTAACATTTAGTGTCAGTAAATCATTGCTTTTCAATTCAATGAGGGTCCTTTTTAGAAGACTATTTTAATAAAATGTGCAGAAAACCTAGAACTGTTGGGCTATAGTGGGGAATACTGAAATATTTTATCCAGGAAAGAAAAATTCAATGCTTAAGATATTTATCAGCAACACAGAGAAAACCTGTAAACAGGACATTAAAAATGGCTACAACAATTATCCGTAGAAAAGTAAATAACAAAGTAATAAATATGTATTTAACTAAAATTAAGATCTTGTTGAAAGTTGTAGTAACCACACCAAAAGACAAATACAAATATATATGAACAAACAGCAAAAATGCATTTATGAAGTTCGGGATTTTTTTTTTAAACTAGGAGGTTAAATCGTAGCATAGCAGTGTAAATTTTGTACTTGTAAGGCAATTCTCTCTTCCAGAAGTTTTTTGGACTCAGGCCACTTGCATAGTCAATGAAGGCTGTTAGTCTGTAATTAGGACAAAATACTTTCAAAAGGGTAACTTTCTTAACTTTATAACAAAATTAAATAATAGTAGTACATGATTATTAGGCAGTTTGCTGTTGTAAGTATTGGTGATAAATGTATTTCCAAAGTTGTAAGAACTAAAATTTTGAAAACTCAGCCTGAAATTCCATTGGCTACTACACAGCAAATCCTCAGCAAAGCTTGATAATGTATTCTGATTAAAATTAATAAAACCTTGCACGAGTAAGTCTTTTAAAGTTTCCTAGAATCCAGATTAAATCACTTACTCTTCAATGTCAAGAAACCACAACAGGAATTTTTATACACAAAAACACATTTTCAATCAAGTCGGTGACATAATCAGAATGATTACATTTTTACATCGCAGTTGTTTAAGTATGTAAGACAAATCTCAGCAAAAACAATGGTATCAGGCAGTTCTGTCATCTGTAAGCCCCAACCATGCCTGAGCCTTACCACTCTAAATCACTTGGTCTGGGGAACCCTGTCCCCAAGCTCTTGCCGACAGGAGCAACTGTCAGGGATAATTGAGCTCCGAAGCCAAGTGTACAGCAAAGCAAGGATCCTAGCAAGACCCCTTTGGAGGAGATTAATGAGCAAGGCTAAATGAAGCGTGTACTTGTAAAGGCATGCGTGTAAAATCCATCTCTAACGAGGTGGGGAAAGAAAAGAGATTGTGAGAAAAAGTCAGGACCGTTAACCTTGGGGTATTACGAGATGGATGAGAATCTAATTCTTGTCACAAGGTCAAGCTTTTACAAAGCAATTATTAAGGATCTCCATCAGATCAGCATACAGACACACACACGTACTCGGAGCCTTTTAACCTTGGCAACTCCAGGCTCATTGCCCTACCGCTAGTAATCCCTTTCTTTCTTTTTTTTTTTTTTTTTTAATGCTTCTTGACTTTTTTTCCCCCTTCCATTGCACTTCAAGGTACATGTGATAGTGACTACGTATTTTTTATCTCCGGAGGTTTTTTGGTGCATTGTGTTTCTTTCCTTTTTTTATTTGGGCTGATGGATTTTTTTCTCCTCCAGAAAAAGCTTCTCTAATTTTCCTTTTGTTTCTGTGTTGTACAAGGACCTGCAGTACTCTTCTGCTGATTGCTTTGCACGAACCCATTGCTGTTGATCTCCTCAGTGTTATCTTCTACTTAAAAAGGAAAAATACGTAAAATAAACTACAGGTAAGAAGCATTGACCGGCAGCTTTGGTACTCTGAAGGCTTTGTTTTTCCCCATCAGAAAACAATCAAAGCAATACAATAATTACTGATTAGTTCAGCAAGAACCTTGCTGACTAATTTTATTGTTAAGAAAAAAAAAATATAAATGGAAAATAGTATTAATGAAAGCTCTATTAGCATTCTTTGTTCACATCTCTGCAGTTTTCTGCACAAAGCAAGGAATCAAAAGAGAAACTTATGTTGGGGTAATTCCATGAGACAGAGACCTGAATGAAGCAGGAAGAAGGCATTTCTAAAACCATGTTATCTTCTCAGTATGCCTCACAAGTTGGTAATACTACAGCTATCAAGGAAGTTGCACAGGTAAAGAAATGAAGTGTTTGTATTTATTTACCACTGTATGTACAGCACCTATTTCTCTTAGCTATCGTGCCTAATGATGTTGGATATAGTTTATAGAAAGTGCGTTACTGAGCTTTCAAAAACAAATCACAGGACTTGCTATATCCTCAGTATGCAAAGAATTTCCCTTGGATTTCTTAGGAGGTTATATTGTTACGTTGCTGTCTTAGAAGCGCTGATCCAAGCAGTAAAGCCTTAATTGTATACTCAAGTATTTATGGATGCAAGTCATAAAACAAGCTGAAATCCCTGCTTCAGTTCAAGTGCTTTAATAATGCCTAGCTACACTTAGGATTTTTCACCAAGTTTCAATATACTTTTTTTCAGTATTTCAATGGAATAATGTAATGACAGGGTGAATATTTTTTTTTATTTTTTTTTTTTTTTTTTTTGAGGAGAATGCAAACACAAAAGCTAAAAAAATATTCCTATCTCATATGCAATGTTTTTTTTTTTTAATTTTTACCTAAGAAAGATACCAAATGGTGACATGTTGGATGGTTTTAAATGCTTGTAAACAGAAAGGAGAATAGAAATCTTCAAAAAGAATGCTGTAGTAATTGCAACAATAATAATTAATAATTAATAACTTTAATAATTGCAACAATTGCCTGCATTGTGCGAG